>NC_133524.1:88212500-89462500 GCF_049354715.1 Callithrix jacchus
ATCTATATTCATCATGGATATTGGCCGGAAGTTTTCTTTCCTTGTTGGGTCTCTGCTGGGTTTTGGTATCAGGATGATGTTGGTCTCATAAAATGATTTGGGAAGGATTCCCTCTTTTTGGATTATTTGGAATAGTTTCAGAAGAAATGGTACCAGCTCCTCTTTGTGTGTCTGGTAGAATTTGGCTGTGAATCCATCCGGACCTGGGCTTTTTTTGTGTGGTAGGCTCTTAATTGCTGCCTCCACTTCAGACCTTGTTATTGGTCTATTCATAGTTTCAGCTTCCTCCTGGTTTAGGCTTGGGAGGACGCAGGAGTCCAGGAATTTATCAATTTCTTCCAGGTTTACTAGTTTATGTGCATAGAGTTGTTTGTAATATTCTCTGATGATGGTTTGAATTTCTGTGGAATCTGTGGTGATTTCCCCGTTATCATTTTGTATTGCAGCTAATTGGTTGTTCTCTCCTTTCTTTATTATCAGTCTGCCTAGTGGTTTGTCTATTTTGTTGATCTTTTCAAAAAACAAGCTCTTGAATTTATTGATTTTTTGAAGGGTTTTTCGTGTCTCTATCTCCTTCAGTTCATCTCTGATCTTAGTTATTTCTTGTCTTCTGCTGGGTTTTGAGTTTTTTTTATCTTGCTCCTCTAGCTCTTTCAATTTTGATGATTGGGTGTCAATTTTGGATCTCTCCATTCTCCTCATATGGGCACTTATTGCTATATATTTTCCTCTAGAGACTGCTTTAAATGTGTCCCAGAGATTCTGGCATGTTGTGTCTTCGTTCTCATTGGTTTCGAAGAACTTCTTTATTTCTGCCTTCATTTCATTGTTTATCCAGTCAACATTCAAGAGCCAGTTGTTCAGTTTCCATGAAGCTGTGTGGTTCTGGGTTGGTTTCTGAATTCTGAGTTCTAACTTGATTGCACTATTGTCTGAGAGGCTGCTTGTTACGATTTCAGTTGTTTCGCATTTGCTGAGGAGTGCTTTACTTCCAATTATGTGGTCAATTTTAGAGTAGGTGTGATGTGGTGCTGAGAAGAATGTATATTCTGTGGATTTGGGGTGGAGAGTTCTGTAAATGTCTATCAGGTTTGCTTGCTCCAGGTATGAGTTCAAGCCCTGGATATCCTCGTTGATTTTCTGTCTGGTTGATCTGTCTAATATTGACAGTGGAGTGTTAAAGTCTCCCACTATTATTGTGTGGGAGTCTAAGTCTCTTTGTAAGTCATTAAGAACTTGCCTTATGTATCTGGGTGCTCCTGTATTTGGTCCATATATGTTTAGGATCATTAGCTCTTCTTGTTGTATCGATCCTTTTACCATTATGTAATGGCCTTCTGTGTCTCTTTTGATATTTGTGGCTTTAAAATCTATTTTATCAGAGATGAGAATTGCAACTCCTGCTTTTTTTTGCTCTCCATTTTCTTGGTAAATCTTCCTCCATCCCTTTATTTTGAGCCTTTCTGTATCCTTGCATGTGAGATGGGTTTCCTGGATACAGCACACTGATGGGTTTTGGATTTTTATCCAACTTGCCAGTCTGTGTCTTTTGATTGGGGCATTTAGTCCATTTACATTTAGGGTTAATATTGCTATGTGTGAATTTGATACTGCCATTTTGATGCTAGCTGGCTGTTTTGCCCGTTAGTTGTTGTAGATTCTTCATTATGTTGATGCTCTTTAGCATTTAGTGTGATTTTGGAATGGCTGGTACTGGTTGTTCCTTTCTATGTGTAGTGCCTCTTTCAGGAGCTCTTGTAAAGCAGGCCTGGTGGTGACAAAATCTCTGAGTACTTGCTTGTTCGCAAAGGATTTTATTTTTCCTTCACTTCTGAAGCTCAGTTTGGCTGGATATGAAATTCTGGGTTGAAAGTTCTTTTCTTTAAGGATGTTGAATATTGGCCCCCACTCTCTTCTGGCTTGTAGTGTTTCTGCCGAGAGATCTGCTGTGAGTCTGATGGGCTTCCCTTTGTGGGTGACCCGACCTTTCTCCCTGGCTGCCCTTAATATTTTCTCCTTTATTTCAACCCTGTTGAATCTGACGATTATGTGCCTTGGGGTTGCTCTTCTTGCGGAATATCTTTGTGGTGTTCTCTGTATTTCCTGCATTTGAGTGTTGGCCTGTCTTTCTAGGTGGGGGGAATTTTCCTGGATAATGTCCTGAAGAGTATTTTCCAGTTTGGATTCATTCCCTTCGTCACATTCTGGTATACCTATCAAACGTAGGTTAGGTCTCTTCACATAGTCCCACATTTCTTGGAGACTTTGTTCATTCCTTTTTGCCCTTTTTTCTCTGACCTTGGTTTCTAGTTTTATTTCATTGAGTTGATCTTCGACTTTTGATATTCTTTCTTCTGCTTGGTCAATTCGGCTTTTGAAACTTGTGCATGCTTCGCGAAGTTCTCATATTGTGTTTTTCAGCTCCTTTAATTCATTCATATTCCTCTCTAAGTTATCCATTCTTGTTATCATTTCCTCGAATCTTTTTTCCAATCTTTTTTCAAGGTTCTTAGTTTCTTTGCATTGATTTAAAACATGTTCTTTTAGCTCACAAAAGTTTCTCATTATCCACCTTCTGAAGTCTAATTCCGTCATTTCGTCACAGTCATTCTCTGTCCAGCTTTGTTCCCTTGCTGGTGAGGAGTTTTGGTCCTTTGTAGGAGGCGAGGTGTTCTGGTTTCGGGTGTTTTCCTCATTTTGCTCTGGTTTCTTCCCATTTTTGTGGATTTATCCACCTGTCATCTGTGTAGTTGCTGACTTCTCAATTGGGTCTCTGAGTGGACGCCCAGAGGCAATGTCTGGGGAAGTGTGAGGATTCTCTTATAATTGGGGCCTGTAGGAGATTCTCATCCTCTTATAGTCCAACCTTCCAGGAAACTCACCAAGTTTTCACACAGTAAGGGTCTGAGAAAGATCCCCTCAAGGTGCTGGGAGGGAGAGTGGGGGGAAATTTCCACTGTGAAATCAGAGGTCATACTCCCTTAAAAAATCCTCTTATCAGAAAGATTTCTACAGAGGATAATATTAAAGCATTTTCCAACAACAGGAATGGAATTCCACTTCACTATACCAGTATAAACTTCCCAAACAGAGATGCAAGGAGAAAAAAAGAATTAAAAAATAAACAGAACGGAACATCTAAAAACTGGGACAGTATCCAAAGGATATATATGTGTGTGTATGTATATATATATGGTTATATATGGTTATATATACCAGTAGAAGAAAGAAAGGAAGAACTGGGTAAAAAATATACGTATCTTTGAAGTAAAAGATCTAAACCCCTTTGCAAAATCCTAGCCATTTCATTGATGGAGTCATTTATTTCTTTATCAATTTATTTTTTTAAAAAGATTTGTTTGGTTCTAGTGTATAGACATTAATGGTACAAGAATGAGAGAGACATACGGCTTTGAAGAATGATGTTAAATCAAAACAATGCAAGAAGTGAATAAATTAACTGCAGAGTATAAATTATGTGCCGTGACAGAAACCAGCAGAACACTAAAATACAGTACTCCTATCTTTTCTGTAATTTTGTTTTCTGAGGTTTCAGTGGTGAATAAATAGTCAATGGAAAATTGCAGAAATAAACAATTCCTACGTTTTAGAATGCACGATGTTCTAACACACTCCTGGTCAGTACTTCCCAGGATATAAATCTTCCCATTGTCTTGTGTATACGTGTTGTAGACCCTGCTGCCTATTAGTCACTTAGTAGCCATTTCAGGTATCAGATAGAAAAAGTATAGTGTATATAAGGTTCTGTATATGTGCAGTTGCAGGCATCTGCTGGGAATCAGGAAGATTATTTATCATGGTTAAGTGGGAACTACTGTAGAGAACAAGGGTTGGGGAAAATGTTTCATTTGGGGTGATTAGGAAAGCCATTCTAAAGATATGACATTCAAACTGACAAAGATGAGACAGAATTACCTGAACGAAGCATGAAGAATAGAATGCTTTCATTCTAAGCGTTCGTTAGTCTCAATTATGCAAGTCATTTCTTCACAGAGTATGAGCCAAATTCCTATAGTACAAGGATTTCCATACTTTTATGTCATTTGTCTTTATGAGAAGTGCCAACTCAGCTGTAAAATCTTCCCTGGGTCTGCTCAGTCAGAGTTCAGCCAACCCTTCCTTATGTTTCCACATTTTGCCTATTTTTCTGTTATACTACCTACATTAGCCTTCAATTGATAGTAATTTGAGTCTCCTCCACTAGGCTGTCAACATCCTGTCTTCTTCATTTTTTTCCATCTTCAATGGATATAATAGGCCATTGTAATGGAGTTACTGTTTGCAGAATGAATGTTCACATATACATGTGGACAAATGAAAAAATAAACTACATATAAACTAATGAAAATAATAAATGTCTCTATAAAAGTTTGTTTCTCTATTTTTCAGTAATTCTTGTTTGAATTCCCTAAATCCTCAGGTTATTGTGTTTATAGTCAACGAGATGTTTCTTTTAATTAATTAGTAACTCAAAAGTATCTTAGATTTTATGTCTTTGGCATAGGTAAATATTTTAACAAGTCTCTTTAATATTTTTATTTTGGAAAAAAGATAGAAAGAGTTGATTATTTTCAGGATCATGTTTTAAAATAATTACTATAGCTTTGCTCCTGCTTAAAGGCATTTCTTCTAAAAAAATTCAATCAATTGTCTATGGACACTATCTTGGTTTTAAATACTATAAATGGAATGAAAGTGGGTAATTTAAACTAATCAAAACCTGTAAAGAAATAATGAAAGGTTATTACTTATTAATTCAGAGACTGATAATTTCACAATTAACTAATGACATTTTCTAATTGCTGAGTTTGATATGTGCATTAAGTCAGTATATTCCAGGTATAACAGCTTTAATTCTATCTTAAGGAGATTATATGTAGAATGGGTTCTCTCTTATTTAGTCTGTTTTAACCTCATAGTTTGATCATCAGTCAGTTCAAAAGGGGAGGAAGTTTATCAGGAAATTCTGTGATGTAAATAAGGTTTTATTGGCCATTAGAGTGAGATTACCAACTCCTTTTACTTAGTCTCTGAATAACAAACAGCATGTAATAATTTGCTAAGGATATGACGCTGGGCATCATTGAACACAAATATACTCAACAGATGATATGCCATATGGTTTTGCCTTCTTCTACCATGAATAATTTACACGACTCATCAAAAGTCATAGTAGGAGTTCATAATCACCCAATGCTCACTAAGTGAGTAATATGCAATGTTATTAGGTTGCTTTTCAGCAACCATATTCATAAAACAACAGGAAGACACATGCCCATTATTTTTCATGTGTTATGTTAGCTATGTCATGTTCAGGCCGCATAATTTTTTTTTTGAAGAATATGTCCACTTCTAATAAATTATCTGTCAATGGTGGTTGTTACAGTTTAATTAGGCAGAGCCATATTACTGCTCTGCCTAATAAAGACATAACTACCATTTACAAATATTCATTAAAAGTTGAAAAGAGAATCGTTTGAACCTGGGATGTGGAGGTTGCAGTGAGCCGAGATCTCACTATTGCACTCAAGCCTGGATAACAGGGTTGAGACTCCATGTCAAAAAAACCCCCAAAAATTGAAATAAAATCTCCTTTTGAATGAACAGCCATTGAGTGGGCTGGAGCAATAATGAAAATAAAGCAAAAACACCACTTGTCATTCTGCATTAATTGAAAATCAAGTGATTAAAAACAATCATATATAAATTAGAATACATTTAAAGATTGTTTCACAATGAAAACGCGAATGTGGTGTCATGGACCTGTAGTCCCTGTTATGCTGGAGGCTGAGGCAAAGGGATTGCTTAAGCCCAGAAGTTCAAGGGTGCAGTGAGCTATGATCGCACTACTGCACTCCAGCCTGGGTGACTGAGAGCCTGGGTAACAAAGAGAGACCCTGTCTTTATACACACACACACATATATATATATACATATATGTCTTTATACATACATATATATACATGTCTTTATACATACATATATATATATACACACACACACTTGATATAATTATTAAAACTCATGAGAAAAACAATAGTCCATTCATGTATGCATATTTATAATCTTTCAGTTGTTCTTCCTTCTCAATGATCCAAGATTATTTCTTTTTTCTCTTCTTTAATGTTTGACAAACATCCTTTATGCTTTAAGAATAGGTATGCTAGGGACAAACTCTTTCAGTTTTCTTTAATCTGATAAAGTTTCTATTTTTCCCTTCATTTCTGAAGAATAGTTTTGCTAGATATAGAATCTGGGGTTAACAATTCCTTTCTTTCAGTGCTTCCAAATCGTTGGGGCACTTTTTTTCCTAGAAAAATTTGTTTTATTCATTATTCTCTCTGTATATGTTTTAATAAGTAGTGATGTTCCCATTAAAAGAATCCATTATTAACCTATTTTTCTAACGGAGGAAAAGGAAAAATAATTATTACTTTCTGTGGAACAAATATTTATCTATCAACTTATGACCAAATAATAGCAATATAAGAAATTCAGAAACAGTAAAGATCTTTGGTTTATAGTTCATGAGTGGCGCTGCTGTTCCAACCTTCTAAAGTAAAACATTCTCCTTCTCATTATTCCAATCAGTGTCTTTTGTTTTTCATTTTTTAGAAAAAGGAACAATTAAAGAGCTATTAATTATGAATGTACCATTTTGATTTTGGAAATTTTCACACACAGAAATCATATCAATGGGCGAGGCACTTATTTTATAGAACAGGTTAAATACTACACATTAGCCAAATCAACTTCTTCCACCCACCCTGTTTGAGGGAAGTAAAGCCCATACCCATAAAATGACTTCACTTCACATAATGTGTGTATTAGTGATAAGTAGCTTAAATAGCTTTCACCAATAAAGTGTCTGCTTTGGCTTTTAAAATGGGAAAGTCACATATTTAAAAGGTAAGTACAGTTGAAATTGTAAATCGATTATAATTTGAATCTAATGAACCATGCAAGAAGCAAGAGTTATTAAACCAATGTGCTTTGAATTGGATCATGTATTGATATTTCTGAACATAAAAATTTAGTTTACATACATGTATGAATCTGGATATCATGACAAAAGAAAAAGAATTTTCCCCCAAAAGAAAAATATTAAACAAATCAAAGTTTAACATGTGCCAATTGACTATGTGTGGAAATGCAAAGCAGGTATTAAAACTGATATATTCAATATTTAAAACCAGTTTGTAATTGGGAGAACATTTAAATCCTTTATTAAAAAACACAAATGACAAAAATTAGCAGCATTTCTACATGCAAACAGTGAACAATCTGAAAAAGATATAAAAAGGTAATCTTATTTACAATGGCAACGAATACAATTAAATATCTAGAAATTCAAGGAAGTGAATCCTCCCTATAATGAAAGCTATAAAACACTGATGAAAGAAATTGAAGAGGACACCAAAAGACGAAAAGATATTTCAGGTTCATGGATTGAAATAATCAATGTTGTTAAAATGTCTATACTAATTAAACCAATCTACATATTCAATGCAATCCCTATTAGAATACTTTTGAGAATGACTTTCCACAAAAAATAGAAAAAAAGAATTCTAAAATTTATATGGCACTACAAAAGACCCAGAATAGCCAAAGCTATGCTTAGCAAAAAGAAAAAAGCTTGAAGAATCAGATTACCTGACTTCAAATTATACTGCAGAGCTATGTTTACAAAAACAGCATGGCACTGGCATAAAAACAGTCACATAGACCAAGAGAACAGAATAGAGAACCCAGAGACAAATCCACATACTAGAGTGAACTCATTTTCCACAAAGGTGCCATGAACATACACAAGAAAAAGACAGTCTCTTCAAATAGTACTGGGAAAACTGGACAAATATGCAGAAGAATGAAACTTATCCCTTGACATACAGGAAAAGCACTTAAAAATACATGAAAGTTAAATCTATGACCTCAAACTATGAAACTACTACAAGAAAATATTGAGGAAACTCTGCAGGACTTGATCTGGACAAAGTTCCTTGAATAACTGCACGAGCACAGGCAACCAAAGCCCAAATGGACAGATGGGATCACATCAAGTTAAAGAGCTTTCCACACAGAAGCAAAAACAAAAAGAACAACCAACTTGAAGAGGCAATCCACAGAATGGGAGAAAATATTTGCAAACTACCCATCTGACAAGGGATTAATAAGCAGAATACATAAGGAGCTTAAAAAACTCTACAGGAAGAGTCTAATAATTCAATTGAAAAATGGCCAAAAGACCTGATTAGAAATGGCTCAACAAAAGACATACATATGGCAAAGGGTGCACAACATCAATGATCATCAGAAAAATACAAATCAAAACTACAATTAGGTATCACCTCACCCCAGTTACAATGGCCTATATCCAAAAGACCCAGAATAAAAAATTCTGGCAAGGATGTGGAGAAAAGGAAAACCTTGTACAGTTTTGGTTGGAATGTGAATCAGTACAGCCACAATGGAGAACAGTTTGGAGGTCACTCAAAAAACTAAATATGAAGCTGCGATAACCTGCTTTTTGCCAGCTAAAACTAACTCTCTCTTTCTCAGACTAAAAGCCGTTCAGGCTTTATGTTAGCTTGTTGAGCCGGACAGACTCCATCTTAGCTTCTTCATTTTAGTTATTTTCCCACCATTAAGTATGTAACTACAGTATGTAGCTGGGGCAGGCTGACACTGGGCACCTCCAGGAATGCATTTGTTGATAAGAGGCTGAGTTAAGTGGTACCAGCAGAGCCTGGGAATGCAGGTGCTGTCAAGTGCCCATTATCTATAAGTTGTACGTCTTTCATGACAGCTTTACCCTTTGCATCTGGCACTGTTTTATTTCTCATGTACTAGTTTATCTTTTATCTTTTTGCTTACTCTGCTTTTGTGAAAACTTTGCTACAGCTAGATTCCCCCTCCCTTTTAAAACTAGGGTATAAAAGACCACCTAACTTTTTCTTAGGGGCCAAGAGAATTTTGAGCGTTAGCCACCTCTTGTTCACCGGCATAATAAAGGACTCATAATTCAATCTCAGAGTGTGGTACATTCCTTGACTCAGTCAGGTACAACAAAGCTATCATATGACCCGGCAATCCCACTGCTGGGTATATACCCAAAAGAAAGTAAATTAGTGTATTAAACAGATCTCTGCACTCCTATATTTGCTGCAGCACTGTTTACAATAGCTAAGATTTGGAAGCCGCCTATGTGTCTATCAATGGATGAATGGATAAAGAAAATGTCGTACATATACACCATGGAGTACTAGTCAGCCATAACAGAGAATGAGATCTTGTCCTATGCAACAACATCTATGGAACTGGAGATCATTATGCTAAATGAAATAAGCCAGGCCCAGAAAAACAAACATCTCATGTTTGCACATACTTGTGTGATATCAAAATCAAAACAATTGAAATCATGGAGACCAACAGTAGAAGGATTATTACCAGGGACTGGGAAGGTTAGTAGGGATTGGTGGTGGGGGGAGGTAGTGATGGTTAATGGGTACAAAAAGATTAAAGAATGAATAATGCCTAGTATTAGATAGCACAACAGGGGAACTATAGTAAAAATAACTTAATTATAGTTTTAAAAATAACTAAAAGATCGTAATTGGTTTGTTTGTAATAACAAGTGTAAATGTTTGAGGTGATGGATATCCCATATACTCTGATGTAAATATTTCATGTTGCATGCCTGTATCAAGATATCTCATGTACCCCATAAATATGTACACCTACTATGTACCCAGAAAAAAATTTTTAATTTAAAAAAAAACATAAATGAAATGAAAGCTTTAAACTGATACACACATTTCACACCTGTATTTCAAGCTTTGAAATGCATATTTTCAAGCAGCAATAGAAAAGTATTTATAAAGAATGCATAATCTCTGATATTTATAAAAACATCTCAGCTACCAATACATTTCTAAATATAAAACTGACTACTATATTTATTAATTTTATGTAATGAGAGAAGTTCATTTTTAAAACCAATACAATTCAGTCTTCAGATTTTAATTGTGTGAATGACAGCCTTTTTAAAACAGGATTTCTTTATTGTTTGGAATCCTGAAGTATGCAAAGACATTGAAGAGGAAATTCCACCAAGAACCATGGTTGTCTTACTGCATTCAGTTAAGCCAGAGCTGGGACAGCCTCTGGGTCATCCATATCAGGAACAGAAGCATTTGACTTGTCAATCATGCGGCTATGGTTTCAAGGTCCACCACACGTTCACCTTGTCTTCCCCTCCCACCACATCCTCAAGGGCCCAGGTCTCCAAAATTGATCTCCTGCTGAGACACTATAATATTTGCTGGCTTCCAAAAATGATGGTCCCTAACCAAATCTTCAGCATGAACCTCTTCACTCTTTGATTTATGAAGAGCACATCTCTTCTTCCAGTGCCCATCAATCAGTACATTTGTTTGGTTTTTGGATACTAAATTCTACTTTTGACCTGTCCTTATTTTGAATAGCTTTAGATTTTGGCTTCATAATTTATGTTGAGAACTTCACTATCATTAGGAGATTGGTATTCTCCTAATAGCAATACATTATTTTTCTCTATCTGCTTTCCATATTTAATTTTGTCTTTAGTTTTCAGAAATTTAATTACAATATATGGACTTCTTTGAGTTTATCTAATCAGGATACATTCATATTATCGAATCTCTGAATTGTTTTGCACCAAGTTTGGGATGCTTTAAACCATCATTTCTCCGTATAGTCTTTCAGCCCTTCTCTCTTGTGGGGCTACAAAGATGCAAATCTTTATATATTTTGTTATTGTCCCATGGGAGACTGAGGCTCTTAAAAAAAATCTGTTTTCTCTCTTGTTCACAACAGGTAAATACTGTTGATCTTTCCTCAAGTTCAGTGACTTCTTTCGCTTACAGCTCATCCCAGTTTTTTTTCTGTTACTATATCTTCCTATAATTTTGATTTTTTAAATAACTTTTATTTCATTTCAAAAATTTTCTATTTTCCATTTGTTTCGGGAAACTTTGTAATGCCCTGCTGCAATATTGTTATGATATGTACTTTGAAATCCTTATCAGATAATTCAGCAATTAACTACATCTGATTTGTCTTGGTGTTGGTATCAGTTGATTGTCTCTACTCATTCAAGTTGTAGTTTTCTATATTCTTAGTATGACCATTGATTTTCAATTGTATCCTGAATATTTCTTGTATTATGCCAGCAGACTCTGGGTCTATTTATTTCTTTAATTTCATCAGGTCTTCATTCTGTTCATATTCAGTATGCAGATTCTGGTCTACTTTTCTGGAGTGTGCTTTCAATGACAGCATATTTTCAGAGCCTCTGCTGTGTTATTTTGTTTTTCTCAGTTTATGTGATACTCACCTCCTACTTGTCCATGACAGCAATGGCTACAGTTGCAGAAGGGATTTTCCTTGGCCAGTGTCTTTCAGTGGGAAAAGTGAGTCCCAGGTCCCCTGGGAAGAAGAGGTTTCCTTAATAATATTAATGGTTTCCAAGAATTCCTAACAAGGTCTTCCGGCTGTCCCTGTGTCTCTGGGTGTAGGTGGGTGTTTTTAGGCCCATGAGGGCAAAGAGACTTTCTGGGAATGATCATCTACTGTGGCTGGGCTCTTCCTGTCAATGGTACCTTCTTGACACTTTGTACCCCAGCAGGGGAAGAGAGTGTGAGGCCTGTGGTGGGGAGGAGGGTTCTCTGGCTTGGTATTTGTCTTGGAAGGGTCTGCCTTACCTAGGAAGGAGAAAACTTTTTGGACCAGGACCCTTGTTGGAGTGGGATCTCCTTACCCATGTCTCATGATTTCCTTTGGGTCTCTGAGAAGGTGAACCAGAGACTTTCTGGGCCACACCATTTGTTTTTGCAAGGTCCTCCTTCCTCTGTCCTCTCAGTATCTCTCAGTGGGGTAAGGAAATTCTCAGTCCTGCAAGAAAAGAAAGCACTTTTTTTGGCTACTTATTGTTCTTAGGGCTCCTAGTCAATCCTCCTTGTTGATGATGCCAGCCTTCCCTAGTGGTTTGTTAGATGAAAGAATGGGCCTATCTGGGCTGCCTTCTATGACTGGTTTTGGCTTTTGGAAATGCTAGGTCTGAGTCATATTTTGTCCCGTGGGAGGAACTGTGGTGTTCTGCTGCTATGATGCGTCACCAGTCCTGGGGTTTCAAACCAATACACCTACTTTATCACCTTTTCAGAGTTGTTTGATTGCCTCTTGCATCATTGCTCAAATATCTTCCTAATTTCTTGTCTCCAACTGAGAACTGAGCTGAAAATAGAAGACAAGGAGGGTGGTAAAGAAGGAACACAGGTTTTGGAGTTAGGAAGACTTGGATACTGCCACTTACTAGCTATTTAGATTTGGGGTAAATTAACTTATCTTTCAGAATTTCACCTTTCTCATCTATAAAATTCAGGGTTTCACCTTTTTCATCTATAAAATTGAGATGACACTTTTCCATGAAGGTTGTAAAAGTTAAATGAAATAATATGGGTAAATGTGCCTAGTACAGTGCTTGACATATAATAAAAATCTAATAAATGTCAGAGGCTGCTGGTGTTATTATTATTAGCATTATATATATATATATCTATATATACATACATACATGTATTAACTGGGCATGGTGGTGCATGCCTGGTGTCCCAGCTACTTGGGAAGCTGAGAAGGGAGGATTGCTTGGGCTGATGAGGTAAAGGCTGTAGTGAACTGTGATTGTGTTACTGCATTCCAGCCTGTGGGACAGCAGGGCAAGACCCTGTCTCAAAAAAACAAAGAGGTTTCAATAAACAGGATTTCAACTTAAAAAGATGCTAGAATTTTCAGAACCTAGGTACTAGAACCAAGGCTCTTGACAATAGAGAAAGCAGAGAAATATTAAAGACATTAATAGAAAGACCAAAATTGTGGATGTTGGGTGTGAATTCCATTTTTCTGTGGTATCTACTTCAAGTGCAATTGGGTATGCTTTGAGGCTTGGGCTCTGAATCTAACAGCCATGCTGCACATTATGATTCTTCTTTTCTTATTTCAAAGATATTCCATTCTAAATGACTGCAACAAAAACCAAGGCCTATGGTTGACTAGATATTGACAGTATCTCAAATAAATGCCTTTTTACTATTATGTTATTTGCCAGTCTTTACAACGTCAACTGCACTGAGCCTCCTTCAGGTACTTGCACGACTCACTCTCTCACTGGATTGTAGCCTTTGCTCCCTAAACATCTTATTTATTTAAAGTAATCCCTTATCTTGTTTAATTTTATTGAAAGCATTTATGACTAAATAAAATGACCTTATCTTTTCTGCCACTTTATAATTGTTTGTGTCCCCTTAATCATTCCAATTTCTTATTCTTTACACTTGATGATCCATCTAGTTTTCTTCTACAGTGAGTATTTCAGTTAGGTAAAATGCTATGCTTAATTTTAAATAAATATTGCTTTGGTAATTAATTGATTAAATGAATGATTTACAGATATAATTTTCACATTCTCCTCTTCTCAAATCTGTCCCATTCCATTGTATTATATATACAATATATATAATATATATATAATTTATATATATATATAATATCCGCCCCTGCTTCTTTCTTTATATCAGAAAAAATGAATGAGGAAGCTAGGTTTCTATGTATATTTTAGTCACATTAATGTTCACGTATTGGAATACATATTTCCCTTTAATAAAAAAGCAAAGTTTTAAAATCAAATGTTTGCTGATTGCATTTGCACCTTCTTCTACTCTGAACAGCCTATGCTAAAGCATTGGTTTTTATTCTTGGTTGCTCTATTTTACAAACAGATTTGAAAAACATTGGCAAAACAACGTTTTTTAAAAAATACATGGTGCCTTATGCTAGTTTTCACTGAGATGCTCAGTATGGTGTCTCCAAGTAGCTTGGAGCAATCGTTATAGGAAGCAGTATTAAGATCCTGTACAAAGAGTGTCTGTAATGCATATTTTTCCCCTTTGGAAAAAGCATGTTTTCCTCTCTGGCTGTGCTAGCAATAATTTCAGAAACCACACTAATGTTTAAGTTTAGTAATGGAAAAGGATTGCCAGTGAGTGTCAGAGGTGAAGGAATCTGACCCTCAGACACTCCATAATCCTAGCTTCCAATTACTACCAGTCTATTTTCAACCATCCTCTATTTTTAACCAACCTTAGTGGTGGTATCTTTCTCTTCCTCCAGTTAACCACAATCACAGATACAAGATGGGGAGTGGCAACTAGGTCATATGGGTAACGAAGCAAAATGGAATTGCCAAATTCACCTTTTTAATGAAAAAACATTAAAACCAACAATACATGTAAAGTCCCAGAATATTATTAACTTCATGATTGTGTCTGTTTTGTTCTCTATTGTATCCCCAGCAACGGAAACAACTCCTAGCATATGGATTTGTGGTTCACATCTGATAAATATAATAATAAAAGAAACCACAAAAAGCACATGCAGAAACCAAAAATAACATAGTGGAACCACATCCAACTAAAAAGCTTCTGCAAAGCAAAGGAAACAATCATCAGAAGAAAAGACAACCTTTAGTATAGGAGATAATATTTGCATACCACATATCTGATAAAGATCTAGTATTGAAAATATGTAAGGAACTCCTATAACTCAATAGCAGAAAAACGATGTGAATAGACATTTCTCCACAAAACACATACAAATGGCCAATGAGTATATGAAAAGATGATCAACATCACTAATTATTAGTAAAATGTAAATCAAAACCAAAATGAGATATCACCTCATGCCTGTTAGAATTAATATACTTAAAAGGAATATAAAAGAAAATAAGTATTGGTCAAGATGTGAAGAAATTGGAATTCCTGTATACTGTTGCTGGGTGTAAAAATGGTGCAAGTTGCTAGGAAAACAGTATGAACATTCCTCAATAATTAAAAATGAAACTACTTTATGATCCAGCAATTCCACTTTTTGTTTTTTTTTGGAGATGGTGTTTCGCTCTTGTCACCCAGGCTGGAGTGCAATGGTATGATCTCTGCTCACTACAACCTTCACCTCCCGGGTTCAAGTGAGTCTTCTGCCTTGGCCTCCCAAGTAGCTGGGATTACAGGCCTGCACCACCATGCCTGGCTAATTTTTGTATTTTTAGTAGAGATGGGTTTTTGCCATGTTGACCAGGCTGGTCTCAAACTCCTGACCTCAAGTGACCCACCCACCTCAGCCACCCAAAGTGCTGGGATTACAGGCGTGAGCCACTGCACTTGGCCAGCAATCCTACTTTTGAGTACACATTCAAAAGAATTTAAATCAGAATGCTGTAGAGACATTAGAACTCCTATGTTCATTGCAACACTATTTACAACGACCAATATGTGGAAACAACCCAAATCAAATGTCCAACCATAGATGAGTGGATTAAAAGAATGTCATATAAATAAACAATAAAATACTATTCAGCCTTAAGGAAGAAGAAAATCCTGTTATATGGAACAACATGGATAAACCTGGAGGGCATTGTGCTAACTGAAATAAGCCAGCCACAGAAGGACAAGTACTGCATGATTCTGCTTACATAACATATGTTAAATAGACTCATAGAGACATAGTGTAGAATGGTGTTTATCAGGGCTGAAGGAGTAAGGGGAAATGGTCAGTTGCTGGTCAACATTAATACAGTTTCAGTTATACAAAATGAATACGTTCTAGAGATATGCTGTAAAACATCATGCTTCTAGTTTAAAACACTGTATTGTGCACTTGAAATTTTGTTAAGAGAGTCGATCTCATGTTGGCTGTTTTTACCACAATAAAAAAATTATAATTTTATACATTTAAAAACATAGTCCATATTAGCTGCCCCTCAATTTATTCATCCCTAGGCAAACTCCGGTGAGATAAGCAAGCAATCTTTAAGACTTTGTAAGTAAAAGAGAATTTGAAAACAGCTCAGAGAAGATCCACATATCTGAGGAAAGAATTATAGAAATAGAAAAATAAGGCAAGTTTTAAAATTTGCAGTTATTCACCATAGAGCTAAAAAGGGGAAGTAGCATCATATTGTGGTCATTATGAGCAAATGAAAAATGATCACCAAAACAAAGTGGGAAATTCTTCCTAATTCCAATAAAGATAGAAAAAGGGCAAAAGGCTGATATTTCTACATGAAATCTAAATCTGTTAGCATTCTCTTTGAGAGGTACACATCTCTAGTGCTTTTGAAAATAGACCATTTTTTTTCCTTTGGTCATTTGTATTTCAAGTGTGGTCCTGAGGGAGAATGACTAGATGTTTTCTCAAGCAGAGTTAACTCTGTGTATGGGGTGGAGGTGAGGGCTGGGGAAGGAGGGAGAGTTTTGATAGATTCTCAAGCTGTAAAATGTCTGTTGAAATAGCTATATTCTGTATTGTTTGGTCAAACCCTAAACTTGGTTGTACTGCTTTACAAAAGAAAAGACTTCTGCACAAGGCCCTCTTACTTTCTTGTCAAAATGAATTTCTGTGCCTGATATAAGAAAATGCAGTTTGAGAGATGTGATCATTGCATAATTTTGAGGCTGTCCAGAGTACATAAGGGAAGTTGATTATAGTAAAACATAGGCTCTCTGATTATGCTGCAACTCTTCCCAAGCCAGAAGAACCAGCATGGTTCTTCATTGTCATGAAGGCTCTTTTGCTTAACAATTTGCTTTATTTGCTTAATAATTGCTTAAATAAATAATTGTGTTTAAAACAATGATATATTTTCACTTTTTTACTCATAAATATAGCATTTGAGTACTCTCCCAGTAATGAGACAAGTTTCACATAACAAGACACTATTAATAATCTTATTAATCATTCTAGTTGTTCCCTAAACAGAGTGAACTCTATGGTGACTTATTTACCTTACATTTGTAAATTAAGGTCCTTTGATACTCATCTAGTTGCTTCTCCTCTGAGGTTCTGTGTGTAAGGTCAGTTACTTGAACAGGAAACTGTACTGAGAGAAGAAACCCAAGATATTAATATTTGTTATTTAAGTAATCTCTGACATTCTTGTGTGTTTTAATTGATCTTCTATTTTATGAAAATGAATGAAATATATATATTCAATTTTAGAAAAACTAATTGGGACTAAATAAAACAAGTGCATATATGTTTTGTCTACTTATTTCTCTAAACATGGTCAGGTAAATAACACCAACAAAAAAAAATGAATAAGGATTCCAGAAAATCAAAAAAGATATTTGAAAATGACTATCTCAATACCTCGACAATTTCCACCACACTGACACTTGTATTTTTTTAATTTTTTTCATTGTTATTATATTTTAAGTTCTGGGATACATGTGCAGAATGTGCAGGTTTGTTACATAGATATACACATGCCACGGTTGTTTGCTGCACCCATCAACCCATCATCTACATTAGGTATTTCTTATAATGCTATCCCTCCCCTTGACCCCCACCCCTAACATGTGTGATGTTTCCCTCCCTGTCTCCATGTGTTCTCATTGTTCAACTTCCACTTATGAGTGAGAACATGCAGTTTTTGGTTTTCTGTTCTTGTGTTAGTTTGCTGAGAATGATGCTATCCCCATCAAGCTACCATTGAATTTCTTCACAGAATTAGAAAAAACTACTTTAAATTTCATATTGAACCAAAAAAGAACCCATATAGCCAAGATAATCCTAAGCAAAAAGAACAAAGCTGGAGGCATCACACTACCTGACTTCAAACTATACTAAAAAGCTACAGTAACCAAAACAGCATGGTACTGGTATCAAAACAGATATATAGACCAATGGAACAGAGCAGAGGCCTCAGAAATAATGCCATATCTACAACAATCTGATCTTTGACAAACCTGACAAAAACAAGCAATGGGGAAAGGATTCCCTATTCAATAAATGGTGTTGGGATATTTTTTAAATAAGGGGCTGATATAGGATTGCAAAAAAAAATGTTCTGCAGAAAACTCTTGTGACATTGTAACAACGGGAAATTCCTATGACAGGTATGTTTTTAAATTTAGTCAAAATTTTAATTAAAAAGGCTATATATGCTGAAGGACTTTCCTTCATAACATGAAAAAATGTATATTGCTATATAGATTCATTGTTTTTAACTTCACAACTATAGAACTTTTATTTATGACGTTTAAAAGATGCATTTTTAAATTCATCTCTTCATTCTGAACACTGTATCAAACACTGTTCATAAATCTCAGCTTGCATAATTACAATTATAATAAGAGCGATAGTAAAAAGATTGTCACACATTGAGTATTATAATATAACTTCCTGGGCAAGCAGGACAAGAGACAATCTAGGAGACACAGAAGTGAAGAACCAGTGCTTTTCAGAAAGTATATTAAAAGTAATTTGATTGAGAGCTTAAGGACCAGGACTGAAGTTATGCCTTTGGTCTTCAGCATAGTTCTTATAACATAAACACTAACAATCAACATAAACATTAACAATCTACAAATGTTCATTTACAAATTGACAAACCTAGCTCGCTTGGTGCAATCATGATAGGAGTCAGTTTACTGATGAATAAAACCTATTATGGACTCTGTTGGCAATGGAGTATTCATTCTCAACGTTCTCTGGTGGTTTTATTCAGGAAAGATTGTAATACTGAGCAACTTTTTATGACTTATCATATGTTATTTAAAAAAGTAGTTTGGATCAAAGTGGTAATTGACCTGGAGTTAGGGAGTTCATTCTCACTATGTTGCCCAGGCTGGTCTAGAACTCCTGGGCTCAAGTGATCTGGCCTCAGCCTCCAGAGAAGCAGAGATTATAGGTTGTGCATTAATTGCTAAAAATTTTAATGACAATAACGTGACTTGAATACAAAACTAGTATAAAGAAAGCCAAAGGAATCCCAACTCCGTCTTATCTCTCCATTTCTGTGCCTTCTGATGTGACCAAAAACACTGAAATCTCTTTATTTTTCACTTAGAAATACAAAAACTGAGGTAGTCCCACTGGGAGTGAAAATGACCTCAGCTCAAGTTCCTAGGGCCTAACAGAACTTTGGTCAAGCCTAAAACAAGCTAGATGTTCGTATCATTTTTCTTCACATAATTATTATCGGAGGCATCACACATGTTCATTCTGGGACATACTGGGTGCTGCATTGAGACATTTGTTTGGAGGCTGAATAATTTTCCTAATCTTAATTTTCCCCTCACAATACAACAGAGTAAATGCTTCCTAACTTCTTCATATGCTTTAGAAAAAGAATACAAAATCAATAAATGAATCCACCAACAGCTTGGAGATTCTTCCTTTCAACAATCCCAGAAAAATTGCATTTAAACACAGCATTCATTTCTGCAACTTTCACTCTGAAAAACCTTATTATACTAAGGAAAAAGAATCAGCATTAGCTCTACGAAGAGGAATGCTGTGTGATATTTGCATACTTTTATACATGATAAGAAAAAAATGCCTATGATATATGTTTGTGACAGTCTGACAGTTTCACTATTCAGATTTGACATTCAACATTTAAAAGGCAAGTAATTGAAACTGCTATTACCCTGCTAAACAGAGTTCATGAGCTATTGTCATGGATTTTTATAGATGTTATAGAGATGACATTTTCATAAGCTTCACTATCAGTCTGTTTAAAATGCTAAGAAGGCTGGGCACAGGCTCACGCCTGTAATCCAGCACGTTGGGAGGCCAAGATGGGCGGATCGCTTGAGGTAAGGAGTTGGAGACCAGCCTGGCCAACACGGTGAAACCCCGTCTCTACTAAAAATACAAAAATTAGCTGGGCATGTTGGTGGGCACCTGTAATCCCAGTTAGCAGAGAGGCTCAGGGAGGAGAATTACTTGAACTCGGGAAGTGGAAGTTGTAGTGAGCCGATGTCCTGCCATTGCACTCCAGCCTGGGCAACAGTGAGACTCCCGTCAAAAAAAAAAAAAAAAAAAGATAAGAAAAATATATTTGCCATTTCTCATTATTAATGTGTTATAATACTTCCTTAAAATGCTTATAGCATACATACTAGCTTTCTACTTGTGCCATATATACCTGTTCTATATATAACAATGTCACTAACATTTAAGACAAGAATACATAGGTGCTGGCCGGGCGTGGTGGCTCAGGCCTGTATCCTCGGACTTTGGGAAGCTGAGGCCGTAGAATCACCTGAGGTCAGGAGCTGGAAAGCAGCCTGTCTGATATGGCGAAACTCCGTCACTACTAAAAATACAAAAGTTACCCAGGCATGGTGGCAGGCGCTTCTAATCCCAACTACTTGGGAGGCTGAGGCAAGAGAGTCACTTGAACCCAGGAGGCAGAGATTGCAGTGAGCCAAAATCATGCCACTGCACTCCAGCCTGAGGGACAAGAACAAAATTCCTTCTCAAAATAAATACACAAATATATTAATTAATTAAAAATGGATACGTAAGTGCTTCATTTACACTGTGATGTTTCCTTAGCAAATTTCTGGTAAAATATACAAAAAATATTTCTGTATAATTTAAAAATAGGAGTTTCCACATATAAATTTACTGTATGTACATATATTAAATACATAAATAATCTTCTTTCCCACATTTTACTGAGTCACTATTGTCAGAATGTTAAAATTGCATACTATTTTAAAAACTTCACTTGGCTGTCTTTTGCCATATTATTTCATTTAAAGATAGAATATTCTTAGGAAAATGGACCTTAGGTACTTAAATCAGAAGCTCAAAGGCTAGCCAGGAGTAATTTTGGAGCATATGGCTTCTGTATAACCCAAAGTATGTGTTCTTCGTTTCAGTAACAAATGTAAAATTTATTCTCGGAAAATTCTCCTTAAGTGCCTTGAATCAATTCCAATTTTTATTTTTTAGTCAATAATATTATAAAATATTTTTTTCTCTAGGCTTGATGCTAAATATCATCAGATTGTATCCCCCTAGACTAGACATCTAAAAATATAATGAAAAAGTGGAAATGCTATCAGAACAAAGGTTACATATAAATTATCCAGGCATTTTTGAAATTGCATATGGGTTCTATGCCAGCTATTATAATCAGAGAAACTTTTTATCCTCCACTTCCCTCCTTTAACAAGTTCTCAAATTCAGTTTCCAATTAAATCAATTTTTGGAAAACAGTTGTTGCTTTAATTGTTTCTAGCATAATTATTGCTACAACTTTTTGATTGCTCTCATTACAGCAAATGTCATTTTTAAAACAATCAGTACAATAAAATGGCTTGATTTTAGCAATGTTTGTGTCTATCTGCAGTAACTAACTATACACATAGTATTTGGAACATTTTTAGAGAAAAGTATTATTTTAAAGATTATATTGAGAAGTATACACATTTCTTGCTACACATTTATTTTTAAGAAAAATAATTTTCACAGATAAATTTGGTATGAGATGAAAACTATATTTTATAACTTAAACTATCTATCTTTAGATGACTAGTGCATTGTTTCAAGAAAAGTGAACATGCATTTCTTTTATTTTTTTAGCTTTTATTGTAGGGTTTAGCTTTTATTCAGGGTTACATGTGAAGTTTTGTTATATAGGTAAATTGCATTTTGTGGGGTTTTAGGTGCACAGATTATTTTATCACTCAGGTAATAAGTATAATACCTGATAGGCAGTTTTCTTATCCTCACCCTCCTCCCACCCCCTACCCTCAAGTAGGCCCCAGTATCTGTTGTTCTCTTCTTGTTATCCATATGTATTCAGTATTTAGGTCCCACTTAAAAGAGAAAACATGCATTATTTGGTTTTCTCTTCCTTTGTTAGTTTGCTTAGGATAATGCCCTTAAGCTCCATCCATGTTTCTGTAAAAAACATGATCTCATTCTTTTTTACAGCTCTATAGTATTCCATGGTGTGTATGTATCACATTTTCTTTATCCAATCCACTGTTGATGGGCATTTAGGTTGATCCCATGTCTTTGCTATTGTAAATAGTCCTGCAACAAACATATGCATGCATATGTCATAATGGTAGAACAATTTATGTTCATTTGGGAATATACCCAATAATGGGATTGCTGGGTCAGTTTGGTTTCAAGTTCTTTGAGGAATCACCAAACTTTGCTTTCCACAAAAGCTGAACTAATTTACACTCCCACCAGAATTGCATAAGTGTTTTCCTCTCTGTAACTTTGTCAGCACCTATTATTTTTGACTCTTCAAAAATAGCCATTGTCACTGGTATGAGATTATATATCATCATAGTTTTGATTTGCATTTCTCTAATGATGAGTGATATTGAGCATTGTTTCATATGTGTGTAGTTCACATTGTGCCTTCGTTTGAAAGGTGTCTGTTCATGTCCTTTTCCCACTGATGGGGTTCTTTGTTTTTTTGCTTGTAATTAGTTTAAATTCCTTATAGATTATGGACATTGGACCATGGTTAGATGCACCGTTTTCAAATATTTTCTCAGGTTCTGTCATTTAATCTGCTGGTACTTTTTTTGGTGCGCTGTAGCTCTTTAGTTTCATTAGGTTCTATCTGTCCATTTGTGTTTTTAATGCAATTGCTTTTGGCATTTTTGTCATAAAGTCTTTGCCAGGTCCTGTGTCAAACACAGTATTTCCTAGGTTATCTTTCAGGGTTTTTAGAGTTTTTTTGTTTTAGATTTATGTATTTAATCTATTTTGAGTTAATTTTTGTATATTATGTAAGGAAGGGGTCCAGTTTTCATCTTCTAAATATGGCTAGTCAGTTATCCCAGCATCATTTACTGAATTGGGAGTCCTTTCCCCATTGCTTGTTTTGGTCTATTTTGTCAAAGATCAGATGGTTTTAAGTGTGAAGCATTACCTCTGGGCTCTTTATTCTGTTCCATTTGTCTATGTGTCTGTTTTTATAGCAGTAATATGCTGTTTTGGTTACTGTACCCTTGTAGTATAGTTTGAAGTTGGGTAATGAGATGCTTCCAGTTTTTTTTTATTTTTGCTTAGGATTGCCTTGGGTTTCATATGAATTTTAAAATAGTTTTCGCAGTTCTGGGAAGAATCCCATTGGTCATTTAATAGGAATAGCATTGAACATGTAAATTGCTTTGGGCAGTATGGCCATTTTGACAATATTGATTTTTTCTGTAGATGAGAAGGGAATGTTTTTCCAGTTGTTTGTGTCATCTTCAATTTCTTTGAGCAATGTTTTGTAATTCTCATAGCAGCGGTCTTTTACCTCCTTGGTTAGCCGTATTTTCCTAGGTATTTTATTCTTTTTGTGGCTATTGTGAATGGGATTGTGTTTGACTTCTTTTCCTGTTTGGATGTCTTTTATTCCTTTCTGTTGCCTGATTACACTGGCAGGGACTTCCAGTACTGTGTGAAATAAGAGTGGAGAGAGTGGGCATCCTTCTCTGGTTCTTGATATCAAGCAGAATGTTTCCAGCTTGTGCTCATTCTGTATGATGTTGGCTGTGGGTTTTGCATACATGGCTCTTATTATTTTGAAGTTTATTCCTTCAATGTCTAGTTTGTTAAAGGTTTTTAACATGAAGCAATGTTGAATTTTATTGAAAGCTTTTTCTTCAGCTATTGAAATGATTATGTGTTTCTTTTAGTTCTGTTTATGTGATGAATCACTTTTACTGATTGGCCTATGTCAAGCCAAATTTGTATCCCAAGGATAAAACCTACTCGATTATGATGGATTAGCTTTTTGATGTGCTGCTGTATTTGGTTTGGTAGTATTTTGTTAAGAATGTTTACATCTATGTTCATCAAGAATATTGGCTTGAATTCTTCCTTTCTGTTGTTTTTGTGTCTTTGCCAGGTTTTGGTGATGCTCGTCTCATAAAATGGGTTAGGGAGACCTTCCTCCTCAACTTTTTGGAATAGTTTCAGTAGGAATGGTAAGATTTCTTCTTTACACATCTGGCAGAATTTGGCTGTGAATCCACATTGTCCTTAGCTTTTTCTGATTGGTAGACTTCTTATTATTGACTCAATTTCAGAACCCATTATTGGTCTGTTCAAGGATTCAGTCTCTTTGTGGTTCAACCTTTGAAGTTGTATGTTTCCAAGAATGTATGCATTTCTTCTAGGTTTTCTAGTTTTTGTGCATAAAGGTATTCATAAGTGTCTCTTGGGGGTTTGTTTTATTTCTGTGGTATCAGTGGTAACATTCTCCTTGTCATTTCTTATTGTGTTTATTTGAATACTTTCTTTTTTTAGTAGTCTAGCTAACTGTCCATTTATCTTATTTATTCTTTCAAATATCCAGTTCCTGGATAAATTGATCTTTTGTGTGATTTTTCACTTCTCAATTTCCTTCTGTTCAGATCTGCTTTTGGTTATTTTTTGTATTCTCCTAGCTTTGGGGTTGCTTTGCTCTTGTTTATCTAGTTCCTCTACTTGTAATATTAGTTTGTTGATTTGATATCATTCTAACTTTTTGATGTGGGTGTTTAGGGCAATAAACTTCCCACTTTACGTTGCTTTGGCTTTGTTCCAGGGATTCTAGTATGTTGATCTTTTTTTTTTTTTTACTAGTTTGAAAGAATTTATTGATTTCTGCCCCAATTTCATTGTTTACCCAGAAATCATTCAGGAGCATATTATTTAATTTTCATTGAGTTGGATGGTTCTGAGTGATTTTCTTAGTATTTATTTCTATTTTTATTGTGCTGTGGTCTGAGAGTGTGGTTGGTATTTCATTTTTTTAATTTTCTTTTTTTTTTTTTTTTTTGAGACAGAGTTTTGCTCTTGTTACCCAGGCTGGAGTGCAATGGCGCGATCTTGGCTCACTGCAACCTCCGCCTCCTGGGTTCAGGCAATTCTCCTGCCTCAGCCTCCCGAGTAGCTAGGATAACAGGCACACGCCACCATGCCCAGCTAATTTTTTGTATTTTTAGTAGAGACGGGGTTTCACCATGTTGACCGGGATGGTCTCCATCTCTCGACCTCGTGATCCACCCATCTCGGCCTCCCAAAGTGCTGGGATTACAGGCTTGAGCCACCGTGCCCTGCCATATTTTTAATTTTCTAAGGATTGTTATATTCACAATTGTGTGGTTGATTTTAGAATATGTGCCATATGCAGATAAAAATCATATATTTTCTGTAGATTTCTATTAGGTCCATTTGGTCAAGTGTCAAGTTTCCAAATATCTTTGTCAGTTTTCTGCCCTGATAAGCTTTATAATATTGTCAGTGGCATGTTAAAGTCTCTCACTGTTGTGTGGTTATCTCAATCTCTTTGTAGATCTCTACAAAGTTGCTTTATAAATCTGGGTGCTCTTGTGTTGGACTCATAAACACTTAGTATAACTAGGTCTTCTTGTTTAAATGAGCCCTTTGCCAACATGTAATGCCCACCTTTTTTTTTAACCTTTGTTAATTTAAAGCCTGTTTTGTATGAAATTAGAATAGCAACACCTGCTGTTTTCTGTTTTCCATTTGCTT
Source organism: Callithrix jacchus (assembly GCF_049354715.1). Classification (NCBI taxonomy): domain Eukaryota; kingdom Metazoa; phylum Chordata; class Mammalia; order Primates; family Cebidae; genus Callithrix; species Callithrix jacchus. Next base: position 88,237,905 of record NC_133524.1, read on the forward strand.
GGCAGATTTTTATACATCTCCTTATTTTGAGCCTGTGGGTGTCATTGCATGTGAAATGGGTCTGTTGAAGAGCATACCACTGAGTTTTGCTTCTTTATCCAACTTGCCACTCTGTGTCTTTTAGTTCAAATATTTAGCCTGTTTACATTCAAGGTTTGTATTGATATGTGTGTAATCAAGTTGTTAGCTAGTTATTTTGCAGACTTGTTTCTGTGGTTGCTTTATAGTGGCACTGATCTATGTATTTAACTGTGTTTTTGTGGTGACTGGTAACAGTCTTTCCTTTCCATATTTAGCACTCTCTTCCAGACCTTCTTTAAGGCAGAAATGCTCTTAATAAATTCCCTTAGTATTTGCTTGTTTGAAAGGACCTTATTTCTCCTTCATTTATGAGGCTTAGTTTGGACAGATATAAAATTCTTGGTTTAAAATTCTTTAAGAGTGTTGAACATAGACTGACAATCTCTTATGACTTGTAGGGTGTCTGTGGACAGTTCTGCTGTTAGCCTGATGGGATTTCCTTTGTAGGTGACCTGCCCCTTCTCTCTAGCTGACTTTAACATTCTTTCATTTTATTCTTGGAGAATTCTATGACCATGTGTCTTGAGGATGGTTTTCCTGTATAGTATTTCACAGAGGTTCTCTGCCTTTCTTGCATTTGAATGTTGGCCTCACTAGTAAGGTTAGGATATTTTTCATGAAGAATATTCTAAAATAATGTTTTGCAAGTTGCTTGGTTTCTCTTCCCCTGTTTCAGGCATGCCAGTGGCGTGTAGATTGGGTCTTATTACATGTAATCTCATATTTCTCATAGGACTTGTTCATTCTTTATTATTTTTTCTTATTTTCCTCTGACTGAATTATTTTAAACAGCCAATCTGCATGCTCTGAGATTCTTTCTTCAACTTGGTAAATTCTGCTGTGAATACCTGTGATTGCCTTACGAAATTCTTGTAGTGTGTTTTTCAACTCTATCAGATCAGCTTGGTACTGTCTCAGTCTCATAATGGTCATTTTGTCTATTGGCTACTGTGTCATTTTATTGTGATCCTTAGATTTCTTGGATTGCATTTTGACTTTCTCCAATGGATGATATCGACGGTCATTATTCCTGTCCATATTCTGAAGTCTACTTTTGTCATTTCAGCCGTCTCAGCCTGGTTACGAACCATTGTTGCCGAACTAGTGTGATGACGAAGACACAGGATTTTTGAGTTGCCAGAGAGTTCTTGTGCTGGTTCTTTTTCATTTTTGTGGGTTGACCTTGCTGTAATCTTTGAAATAAACTGTTTTTCCTGACGGGATCTCTTTTCCTTTTATCCTATTTGATATACTTGTGAGTTCGATTGTGGTATAACATGGGGTTAGTTGACTAGATTCATTTCTGGAAGATTTTGAGGGGCTAAGTCTTAGCTCAGTACCCCTGAACAGCAAGATTTAACTTTATGGATCTTATATTGGGTCCTGGACTTTGTTCTCTGGCCCCTTGAGGTTAAGAACTGCTCGAATGGAGGGTCTGAAATGTTCCTGGATTGTTGTTTACAATACTCTGATAGGTGGTTCCAGCCAAAGTGCTTCATAGAGTGATGGCAGCAGGAGTTGTCTTCATTTGTACATTCCAGCAGCAGCAGCAGCAGCAGGGCAACAAAGTGCACACTTATTGGCTACAGTGGGGTTTTGGTGGTTTCAGGGGTGCCAGCCTTCATGTGAGTGTTTGCAGTGGCAGCAATGGCAGTACAGTGCAGAAAGTGGAGCCCCACCAGCATCAGTGCCTGCATTTGTACCAGTGGTGGTTTGGCACAGGGGCAAGGTACTGGTAGGCAAGGGACTTTGCCTGCCCTCTGTGTGTACATTCAGGCAGGCAGCAGTTGCTGTTCAAGGCAGGGGCAGGTTCGCTGGTCTCCTTGCACAGTTTTGTGTTGGATGCTCCAATGGCACAGTGGTGGGACACTGGTGGGTGAAGGACCGGCACCTTCTGTGCACACATTCATGTGGGCAGCAGAGGCCACACACTGAGTGAGACAGCTCTGCTGATCACCATGCAGTTTTGTGCCAGTGTCAGTGTCAGTGTAGAAGCAAAGCTCTGGTTTGTGGGGGTCTGTGAGTCCCCTTAACTCTAAAAACTCTGACAGCAATGATAGCATGGTGGTGGTGGGGGAAAGGTGCATTCATGCCAGCAACAGTGGTGTGGTGGGGTGCACACACACCCACATGCTGGTGGGGAAGGAGAGGAAATGTCTACCTGCATGCACACATGCTGGCAAAGCAATTTTGAGGTTGACTAAGGGTGAGTGCATGCAGGTAAAGTGGCATGGGGGAAGCTGCCATGGGGCAAATGTGTGAGTGGGCTGATATCCATCCACGAGTGTCACTCTGCTGGAGCTCTCCACTGGTCAGGTGGAATATGCCAGTGCAGAAGCTATAATGTGGGTCCCCAAGATGCACCTTACCTGGGCATCTGAGGCTGCACTGCAAGCAGGTGAAGCCATGCTAGAGCCCCTGAAGAGGTCAGTCAACTGAGGGGGGGCTCAGGTCCAATTGGCCCTAATGGGCAAGACGACCTGCATTGTTCAGGTCAGAGAGTTCTCTATGGCTGAAATATCCTAGAGAAGCAAGGTGAGCCTAACAGGATGTGCATTCCTGCCCATGATCCACTACAGATGCTCCCATACCAAACCATCTAGACTCCACACTGGCTGGAGTTCTGCCCCTACTACTTCTCTAAGCAGCTATCCCTGCCATATCTAGTGTCTGTGGTAGCTGTAGGGTATCCTGATTCCAAGCTTCTAGAGGACCACAGTGAGAGCAGGTTGCCACTTGCTTGCTCAATATATCCCTTTCCCAGAAGTCTTTGGGGGCAGGGAATAAATCCTGGTGTGCAGTAACCCCATGCAGGGTTCCCAGCTTCCTCCCCGTCCAGTCCAACATCTGTGACTTTCCTCCATCCACTCTCAGTATCTTTCCTCTGAAGATCTTCAAGGAGTGTGCTAGTCATCCCAATATCCAGGTCCCTTGGTGGCAGATGTTCCTCCTGGATGTGTCTAGTTGGCCATCTTGTCTATATCCCATTCTTATAAATATTGTTTTATGTGGCTAATAGAAACAATTTGGCAGAGTAATATATTTGACAGGAAAAAGAGGAAGGAAGGTAGTGAAAAAGAAAGGGAAAGGGAGAGGAAAGGAAAGAAAACAAAAAAAGGAAAAACTAAAATTCATTGACATAAACATTGTTAGAAAAATTCTTTAATTCAGATTTAAAGACAAGTCAGTTTAAAGCAATTTATGTTGGCATTATAGTACTCTTAATACTGTTCTGGTGACAACAATCAACCCAGTTTTTAAAATTTTTATCAGCCACTCTGATGGTGCATTCACAAAGAATTTATAGAATAGAATTCTATAAATGGAGAATTGGAGAACTAGATCTCACAAGCACACATTTAAAATTGCACTTTTAAAATTCTTTCGGGTTTTTAAAAATGTATTATGTGAGCAGTTCTTGATGTCTTGAATGATTTAACAAATGCTACAAGCTGAGGCTGGGACTATATATAATTAAAAGGCTAAATTCCCATTAAAATAGAGCAGTCTTGTCCTCTAACTACCAATTAGGAATCCACTTTTTAATTTTTCCCCAATAAAATTTAGTCTTTGTATTAGTCCATTTTCACACCACTATAAAGAACTACCTACCACTGTGTAATTTTGAAGAAAAGACATTTAGTTGGCTTACAGTTCCACAGGCTGTAAGGAGGCTGGGGAACCCTCAGGAAACTCACAGTCATAGCAGAAGATAAAAAATAAGCGAGCACATATTCACATGGCTGGCAGGAGAGAGAGAGAGTGGAGGGGAAGTGCTACAGACTTTCAAACAACCAGATTTTGCGAGAACTCACTCACTATTATAAGAACGGCAGGGGGAAAATCCACCCCCATGATCAACCTACCTCCTACCTGACCTCACCTCCAAGAGTGAGGATTACAATTCAACATGAGATTTGTGTGGGGACACAGAGCTAAATCATATCAGTCTTACATAGAATTTTCTGAAAAGATTTTTCTAACATCTCCAAAGCAGACATTTCGATTATATAGACTCTTTTCTTCTCTCAATAGAAAGCAAATGAAATTTACTCATCATATAACTAGTTCTAAATTTTTGTTAATTTTTATTTCAAGTTTTACATTTGGAGCACTGTTTCTAGGTCAAATTTAAAAGAAATTTTATGTCTTTCATTTAAAGTGTATGGTTTCTTTTCTGAAATGTGTTTTCATCACTTCAACTCTTCCTTTCTTACTTTTCCGAGGGGAAAATTTTTTGGATATTGGCCAACCTGTATGTTGAGACTGCTTTCTTAGAGATATTACTGAAAAATAACATCAGTTGCCATCCCCTGTTAATATTTTAAGATAATATAACTACAGTTTAGAATAAATTAGATTATAGTAAATTGTTAGTCGAAGCAAAATTTCCTTCAGTCAAGTCAGAATGGGATTCTCTCACCAAAGTTAACATTTTATCACTTTTCCTCATCAAACACAGAGCTTTAATGCTTTACTTAGCAAAGAGTTGCCTTTCTGCAGGTTAGTGATTTTGTTATAAGAGGAGTTACATGACTAATCATTTATTTTCTGTGTGTGTGTGTGTGTGTGTGTATGTATGTGTAATAATTTTAAAATATTTAGGGATTTAGCCCTTTTATTTAAGTTTGGCTTGGTTTAATTAACCACGTGAAAATATATAAAACACCAAATAGTATCACCCTTGGGACAGGAGGGAAGAGATAAACAGTGAGAGAGACAGAGACAGAGAAAGTGCAAAAACCTCACAAGATTGTTTCTTCTAACAAGACCTCTACTGTACTTTGAAACAGGCAGAAGATAAACCCGGAACACAGTTGTTGCCTTTGACACAATTGACAGTATAGTAAGAAATATTTAGAGAATAAAATGTCAATGAAAGATAATAGTTATGCAATTGCCTTTGATTGTAGAAAAAACATTGTGAAGGCTTTTAATGACTACAAAATTATGAATACATTTTATCTATATACTTTGAGTTTGTATTAAGAAAAGAATTAAAGAATACCATATTGTAGCAGAATTCTGGGCTATTAGTAATAAAATTGGAATACTTTGTACTTTAAAACATAAAATTATTTTGTTCTTGTAATTTATTTATTTATTATTTCTTCTGAGACAAGATCTCACTCTGTCACCCTGGCTGGAGTGCAGTGGTAGCACAATCATGGCTCACTGTGACCTTGTCATCCCTAGGTTCAAGTGATCTTCCCATCTTAGCTGCCCAGATAGCTGTATAGGCATGTGCCACCATGCCCAGCTAATTTTTAAATATTTTGTAGAGATGGTTCAGTCTATGTTACTCAGACTGGCTTCAAGTTCTTGAGCTCAAGTGATCCTCCAACTTTGGCCTCCCAAAGTGCTGGAATTGCAAGTGTAAGCCACTATACCTGGCCTATTTTTGTATTTTAGAATATTATTCAATAATGCTTATAATCAACTTCAACCAAATACTGATTTTAGTATTTGGTCATTTGACATTCAACCATGTGTATAAGGTACCTTTCCTATTATGGACTGTGAAACATTTTTTTAATTTGTACATATTTATGGGTTACATGAGAAATCTTGTTACATGTATATAATGCATACAGATAAAGAAAAAATATTTAAGGTGTCCACAACCTGAGTACAATATACTTTTGTTAAGTGTAGTAACCATACTCTGCTATCAGGCATTGAATTTATTCCTGCTATTTAACTGCCTGCCCATACGTTATTACACAATTCTGTTGTTCCTCACTTCCATCAGCCTTCTTAGTCTATGTTACCTGTGTCTCTGCTCTCTACATTATGTAATCAAATATTTTATCTACCAGACATGAGTGACAATATTCAAGGTCTTCATGCTGTGTCAGGCTTATTTCACTTAAGATAATGACTTCAAGTTTCATTCATGTTGTTGTAAATGACATAATTTTATTTTCGTTATGGTTGAATGTTGTTTCATTGTGTATACATATACCACATTCGCTTTATCAGTTCCTGTGTTGACAGGCACTTAAGTTGATTCCGTATATTTGCTCCCATGAAGACTGCTGCAATAAACATGCTACTTCAGGTATCCCTTTGATACACTGATTTCTTTTCTGGGTAGATAACCAGTAGAGATTGTTAGATCAAATGGTAGTTCTAGTTTTAGTTTTTTGAAAAATTTCTATACTGTTTTCTATAGTGCTGTACTAGTTTACATTATAATCAACAGTGTATAAGAATTTCATTTTCTCTGCATCCTCGCCAATGTCTGTTTTTTTGTGCGTGTCTATTTAATGATAACCATTATTACTTTGGTAAGAGGGCATCTCATTATGCTTTAAATTTTCATTTCTCTAATTACAGGGATGTTGAACTTTTTATCATACATTTGTTGTGTGTATGTGCTCTTTGCCCAGTTTTTAAATTACTGGGTTAGTTTCCTATCATTTGGGTTTCTTGTATATTCTGGATATTAGTCCCTTATCAGATAATTAGTTTGCAAATACTTTGTCCTGTTTAACAAGCGGGTTGTCCCTTCACTGTTAATTATATCATTTACTTTCTACATTAATTATATCCCACATTTACTATTTTTGTTTTTTGTTACATATGCTTTGGAGACTTTGTCACAAACTCTTTGTTTAGGAAAGTTTTTCCTGTTTTTTTTTTTTTTTGTAGCATTTCAGTAGTTTCAGGTATTATATTTAAGTCTGGAATCCATTCAGAGTATGTTTTTTTATGGTGAGAAATGAGTCCAGTTTCATTCTTCCACACGTGGCTATCTGATTTTCCCAGCATCGATTATTAAAGAGGGTATTATTTTCCTAATGTAAGTTCTTGTTGGCTTTGTAAAAATATCAGTTGGATTTATTTCTGGGTTTTCTATTTTATTCCATTGGTCTATATGTCTATTTTCCTACCAATACCGTGTCATTTTGGTTACTACAGCCTTGTAGTATAGTCTGAAGTCAGGTAGTGTGATGCTTTCAGCTTTCTTCTTTCTGCTCAAGATTGCTTTGGCTATTCAGGCTCTTATTTGTTCCATATACATTTTAGGATTTTTTTTCTAATTATGTGAAGAATGACATGGGTATTTTTTCATAGTGATTAAATTAAATCTGAAGATTTCATTGGGTAGTATGGTTATTATAATGGTGTTAATTCTTCTGATCCATGAAAATAAGATAATCTTTATTTGTTTGTGTCTTCTTCAATTTATTTCTTCAGTGTTTTGTAGTTTTCCTTGTAGAGATTTTTCACTTCCTTGGTTAAATTTGATCCTAGGTATTTTATTTTTTTGTTGCTATTATAAATGGGATTATCTTCTTGATTTATTTTTCAGCTAGATCATCATTAGTTTATAGACATGCTAGTGATTTTTGTACATTGATTTCATATCCTATAATTTACTGAATTCATTTATCAAATCCATGAGGTTTTGTTAAAGTCCTTAGATTTTTCTAGGTACAAGATTATTGAGAGTGGGGTATGGTGACTCATGACTGTAATCCCAGCACTTTGAGATTGGAGGCAGGAGTTTGAGCCTAGCCTGGCCAACATGGTGAAATCTCGTCTCTACTAAAAATACAGAAATTAGCCAGGCATGGTGGCAGACACCAGTAATCCAAGCTACTTGAGAGACTGAGGCAGGAGGAGAATGCCTTGAACCCAGGAGGTGGAGGTTGCAGTGAACTGAGATAGTGCCACTGCACTCCAGCCTGGGTGACACAGTGAGACTCTGTCTCAATAATAATAATAATAATAATAATAATAATAGCATCAGCAAAGATAAACTATTTGAATTTCTCATTTGTTATTTTGATGCTTTTTTTATTTCTTTATCTTTCTTGATAGCTCTGAATAGGACTTTTAGGACTGTGTTGAATAAAAGTGGTAATATTGGGCATCCATATTTTGTTCCAGTTCTTAGAGAAAAGGCTTTCAACTTTTCCCCCATTCAGAATAATGTTAGCTGTGTGTTTTTCAAATATGACCTTTATTATTGTCAAATCTGATACTTCCGTGCCTAGTTTGTTGAAGGTTTTTATCATGAAATGATGTCGAATTATATCAAATCCTTTTTTCTACACTATTGAGAAAGTAATATGTCTTTTCTCCTTCATTCTGTTGATGTGATGTATCATGTTTATTGATTTGTGTATGTTGAAACATATTTGGTTCCCTGAAATAAACACCCCTTGATTGTAGTGTATTGTCTTTTCATTGTCCTGTTGGATTTGGTTCAGTAGTATTTTGTGAGTATTTTTGTGCTCATGTTCAAGAAATGCAAAGACCTGTAGTTTTCCTTTTTTGTGACTTTCTTGTCTGTTTTTGGTATCAGGGTGTTTCTGGATACATAGAATGAGTTAGGAAGCGTTCTCTTTACCTCAGTATTTTCAAGAAGCTGTAACAAGATTGTCATTGGGTCACCTGGATTTTTGTAGTGATACAAAGTGAGTCCTTTATTTTCCTCTTTTATGTTACTGCTTTTATGCTTTTGTGTGTTCTCATGATGGTAAATGTCATCCTTTCACATCCAGGTTTGGGAGCTCCTTGTGCATTTCTTGTAGGGCTGGTCTAATGTAATAAATTCCCTTGTCAATTGCTTGCATGGGAGAGAATAATTCTTCTTCATTTATGACGGATAATTCTACGGACACTATTTTTGGGTGGCAGATTGTTTTTTATTACAGCAATTTGAATATATCATCACATTCTCTTCTGGCCTATAAATTTTCTGCTGAAAGGGAGCGCAAGGTAGGAGAATAGAAGCCTTCATCAATCATTTTCATCACAGAAACACTAAATTTAACAACTATCTACACCAGAAACACCTACATAGGAACCAAAAATTCATTGAGTAATTGCAGTACCTGGCTTTAACTTCTTATTACTGAAAGAGGCACTGAACAGGGCAGGAAAGATAGTTTGGAATTGCCAACACCAGCCCCTCATATGATGACAGGGGATGCATGGTATTAAGAAAGAATCTCTGTGCTTTACTGAGGGACAGTGCAGCATTGTGGGAATTATCACTGGAACTCAGTGCTGCTGACACTGGGTAGAACTCAGAGAGCATTGAGATGAGCCCTATCCAGAGTGGAATTCCTCATCCCAGTGATCATTATTTGAGTTTCATCAAGCCTTGTCACTGGGGGAAAAAGTGCCCTGGAGTTTTAAATAAACATGGAAAGGAGTCTCTGCCACAAGGACTGCAACTTCTAGGCAAGTCTTAGTGCTGTGCTGAGTTCAAAGCCAGTGTAGTTGGGGAACATGCAACATATTTTTCTATTTCATTAGATATTATCTCATTATTTAAAATCAAATTATCTGACTTCAAATTATACTACAGAGCTATAGTAACCAAAACAGCATTATACTGGCATAAAAACAGACACATGTAACAATGGAACAGATTAGAGAATCCAGAAATATATTTATACATTTACAGTGAACTCATTTTGGACAAAGGTGCCAATAAGACACATTTGAGAAAGGATAGTCTCTTCGATAAATGACGCTTTGAAAACTGGATATCCATATGGAGAGTATAAAACTAGACCCCTATCTCTTGACATACATAAATCATATTAAAATTTATAAGAGGCTTAAATTGAAGACCTCAAGCTACGAAACTACTACAAGAAAACCTTAGGGAAACTGTAGTATACAGAACTGGGAAAAGATTTATTGTGTAATACCTCATAAGCCCAGGCGATTGAAGCAAAAATCCACAAATGGGATCACATCATGTTGGAAATCTGTACCGCAAAGGAAACAATCAACAAAGTGTAGAAAAAAACACACGGAATTGGAGAAAATATTTGCAAACTACCCATCTGATAAAGAATAATAGCCAGAATATATAAGAAATTCCAACAACTCTATAGGGAAAAAATAATAATCTGATTTTAAAATGGGCAAAATTTTAAGTAGTCAATTTCTCAAAAGAAGATGTACACATGTCAATCAGGCATATGAAATAGAACTCAACATCACTGATTATTTACAAAATGCAAATCCAAACTACAATGAGATATTACGTCACCACACTTAAAATGGCTTATATCCAAAAGATAGACTGTAACAAATAATGGTGACAATGTGGAGAAAAGAGAACCTTCTTACACTTTTGGTGACAATGTAAGTTAATACAACCACTACAGAAAACAGTTTCAAAGTTTCCCCAAAAAACTAAAAATAGAGCTACCACATAATCTAGTAATACCACTTCTAGGTATAAAGCCCAAAGAAAAGAAATCAACGTATCCAAGGGATATCCACACTTCTGGTGTTCATTCCCACACTATCACAATTGCAAAGATTTGAAAACATCCTAACTGTCCAACAACAGATGAATGGATAAAGAAATGTGGCACATAGACACAATGGAATTATAATCAGCTATAACAATGAATGAGATCCTGTCATTTGCAATAACATAGATGGAACTGGAGGTCATTATGTTAAGTGAAATATTCCAGGCACAGAAAGATAAATGTCACATGATGTCACTCATTTGTGAAAGCTAAAAATGAAATAATCGAACTCATGGAGATAGAGAGCAGAATGATGCTTACCAGAGGCTGGAAAGGTAGTGGGGTGGTGAAAGTCAGGATTTTTAGCAGGTATGAAAAATAGAAATAATGAGTAAGACTTAGTATTTGATAGCACAACAGGGTGCCTATTTTCAAAATAATTTATTGTATATTTAAAAATAACTAAAATAGTATAATTGCATTATTTGTATGACAAAGGATAATTGCTTGATGTGATGGATACCCCATTTACTCTGATGTGATTATTATACATTATATGCCTGCCTCAATATATCTCATACATCACATAAACATATACTTATTTTGGTCCCACAAAAGAAAATAAAAAGAAAACATTTAAAAATAAATAGGGGGAACAGCCAAGATCGCCAAATAGAAACAGCTCTGCTCTGTGGTTCCCACCAAAAAGGATGAAAACAGTGAGTGGATTCTGCATCTTCAACTGAGGTACCAAAGTTGTCTCATTGGGATTGATTAGGCAGTTGGCATGACCCATGGAGAGCAAGGAAAAGCAAGGTGGAGTGATGTCCCACCTGGGATCTGCACAGAGCAAAGAAAGCTCCCTCCTCAAGCCAAGGAAGGCAATAAGGGATTGTGTTACTCCTCCCTGAAAAGCTTGCTTTTCCCATGAATCCTTGAAACCCACAGATTAGAAGGTCTCCTTGTGAGCCCAAGCCACTAGGGCCTTGGGTCCCAAGCACAGAGCAGTGGCTGCTCAGGTGGGAGACTGCTCAAGCAGACACTGAGACCAGGAGTTTCTGCACACCCCAGCTCTGGGAATTCCAGTGAGACGAGAGATCTGTCCACTCCCATGGGAAGGGGGCTGAAGCCAAGTGGTCAAGTGCCCTCTCCCACTGGGCCCCACTTCTATAGAACCCCTCAAGCTAAAATCCAGTGTCTTAGAATCCACACTGGCCAGCGCAGCAGGCTGAAGACTGCTTACAAAGACTGAGTTTGGGGCAAGGTAAGGAGAAAGCACCATTATTGTGCCTCCAGCTGGCCATTTTCCCCTGCTGCCGGTGCCAATAAGACTGGGTAGTTTGGACCAGGAGCAATTCCCCACAGCACAGTGTCTGGGGTATTTTTTGGCCAAACTGCTTCTTCATTGGAACCCTAATCCACTCCTCCTCACTCAGTGGGGCCTCCCTGTGGGAATTTCAGCATCCTCAGTCAGGGGTTTATGGACAGAACTCTGATATTGCTGAGAAGAGCCACTAGGAGGAGGGGCAGCTGTGATATTGTGTATCAATAGTCTTAGTCTTTTCTTCTGGCTGACTCTGGAGAGACAGGAAAGCCTGGATGAGGGGGACTCTACCCAGCACAGCACACCCACTCTGCCAAAAGGCAACCAGACTGCTTATTTAAGCTGGTCTCTGATCCCCCACCAACTGTCTGAATGAGACTTCCCAACAGGAGTCCTCAGACACCTCACACAGGAGTGTTCCAGATAGCATCATATCAGTGCCCCTCTGCATCAGAGCTCCCAGAGAAAGGAATAAGCTTCCATCATTGCTGTTCTGCAGACTCCACCAGTGATATGGGAGGTACCCAGGCAAATAGGGTCTGGAGTGGACCCCCAACAAACCACAACTGTACTGTGGAAGAGGTGCCTGACTGCTAAAAGCAAAACAAACAGAAAGCAACAACAACAACACAAATGAAAGGGACCCCACAAAAACTTCATCCCAAGATCAGCAGCCTCAAAAATCAAAGGTAGATAAATCCATGTAAATGAGAAAGAATCAATACAAAAATGCTGAAAACTTAAAAAGCCAGAGTGCTGTTTCTCCTCCAAATGATCACAACATGGCTCCAGGAAGAGCACAGAACTGGATTGAGGCTGAAATTGATAACTGACAGAAGTAGGCTTCAGAACATAGGTAATAATGAACTTCATTGAGCTAAAGGAGTAAGTTTTAATTCATTGTGAAGAAGTTAACGAACCATGATACATCATTATAGGAGCTGTTAATCAGAATAATGAGTTTAGAGAGGAACATAAATAACCTGATGGATCTCAAAAACACAACCTGAGAAGTTCATGATGCAAACACAAGTATCAATAGCTGACTAGACCAAGTGGAATAAAGGATATCAGAGTTTGAAGACTATCTGGCTGAAATAAGGCAGGCAGACAAGATTAGAGAAAAAAGAATAAAAATGAACAAACAAAACCTCTGAGACATCACAGCTAAAGGAACTAGACAAATGAAAGCAAACAAATCCCAAATCTAGCAGAAGACAAGAAATAATCAAGCTCAGAATGGAACTGAAGGAGATAGAAACACAGAAAGCTTTTCAAAAAATCAATGAATCCAGGAACTCTTTTTTTGGAAAAAATTAATAAAATAGACCACTAGCTAGACTATTAAAGAAAAAAAGAATGAAGAATCAAAAAGACACAGTAAAAACTGATAAAGGGGATATCATCACTGACTACAGATATACAAACCATCAGAGAATATTATAAACATCTTTATGCAAATAAACTAGAAAATCTAGAAGGAATTGATAAATCACTGGACAAATACACCCTCCAAAGATGGAACCAGGAAGAAGTTGAAGCCCTAAATAGACCAATAACAAGTTTTGAAATTAAGGCAGTAATAAATAGCCTACCAAGGAAAAAAAAAAAACTCAGGACCAGATGGATTTAAGGCTGAATTCTACCAGAAGTACAAAGAGGAGCTGATATTCCTTTTTCTGAAACTATTCCAAACACGTGAAAAGTAGGGACACCTCCCTAACTCATTCTATGAGGCCAGCATCATACTGATACCAAAACCTGGCAGAGATTCAACAACAAGAACAGAAAAACTTCAAGCCAATATATGCCTGTTGAATATTTATGCAAAAATTCTCAATAAAATACTGGCAAACCAAATACAGCAGCACATCAAAAGGCTTATCCACCCCAATCAAGTTGGCTTCATCCCGGGATGAAAGGCTGGTTCAACATAAGCAAATCAATAAACATAATTCATCATATAACAGATCTAAAGACAAAACACACATGATTATCTTAATAGATGCAAGTTTCTTTGATAAAATTCAACATCCCTTCATGTTAAAAATTCTCAATGAACTAGATATTGAAGGAACATACATGAAAATAATACCAGCCATTTATGACAAATCCACAACCTAAATCATACTGAATTGGCAAAAGCTGGAAGCATGCTTCTTTAAACTGGCACAAGACAAGGATGCCCTCCTGCAAAACTCCTATTCCACATAGTGTTGAAAGTTCTGACCAGGGCAATCAGGCAATGGAAAAAAATACAGGGTATTCAAATAAGAAAAGAGGAAGCCAATTTGCCTTTGTTTGCAGATGACATGATCCTATATCATCTCAGCCCAAAAGGTTCTTAAGCTGAGAAGCAACTTCAGCCGAGTCTCAGGAAACAAAAATCAATGTACAAAAGTCACAAGCATTCCTATACACCAACAACAGCCAAGCAGAGAGACAAATCATGAATGAACCCTCATTCACAGTTGCTACATAAAGAATACTTAGGAATACAGCTAACAAGGGAAGTGAGGGACCTCTTCAAGGAGAACAACAAACCACTGCTCAAGGAAATCAGAGAGGATACAAACAAATGGAAGAAAATCCCATGCTAATGGATAGGAAGAATCAATATCATGAAAATGGCTGTAATGCCCAAAGTAATTTATAGATTTGATGTTATTCCCACTAAATTACCATTTACATTCTTCACAGAACTAGAAAAAACAATTTTAAAATTTATATAAAACCATAAATGAGCTTGTATAACAAAGACAAACCTAAGCAAAAAGAACAAAGCTGGAGGCATCACAGTACCAGACCTTAAACTATACTAAAAGGCTACAGTAAGCAAAACATCATGATACTGGTACAAAAACAGACACATAGACCAATGAAACAGAATAGAGAACTCAGAAATAAGACTTCACACCTACAACCATCTGTTCTTCAGCAAACTGGACAAAAGCAATGGAGAAAAGATTTTCTATTTAATAAATGTTGCTGGGAGAACTGGCTAGCCATATGCAGAAAATTGAAACTAGACCGCTTCCTTATCCCGTATACAAAAATTAACTCAAAGTGAATTAAAGACTTAAATATAAAACCCAAAACCATAAAAAACCTTGGAAAAATCTAGGCAATACCCTTTATAACGTAGGCGCAGGCAAAGATTTCATGACCAAGTCACCAAAGCCACTGCAACAAAAGCATAACTTTTCAACTGGGATCTAATTAAATAAAGAGCTTCTGCACAGCAAGAGAAACAAAGGTCAGCATGAACAAACAGCCTACGGAGTTGCATAAAAATTTTGCAATCCATCCATCTGACAAAGGTCTAATATCCAGAATCTATAAAGAATTTAAACAAATTTACAAAAAAGAACCAAACCAACACCACCACTAAAAAGTGGGCAAAGTACATGAAAAGACAGTTCTCAAAAGAAAACATTCATATGGCCAACAAACATACAAAAAAACTCAACATCACTGATACTTAGAGAAATGCAAATCAAAACCACAATGATATACCATCTCAGAGCAGTCAGAATGGCAATTATTGAAAAAGTCAAGAAACAACAGATACAGACAAAGTTGCAGAGAAATAGGAACACTCTTGCACTGTTGGTTGAAATGTAAATTAGTCCAACCATTGTGGAAGACAGTGTGGCGATTTCTCCAGGATCTAGAAATAGAAATTCCATTTGACCCAGCAATACCATTACTGGGTATGTACCCAAAAAACTATAAAGACACATACACACGTATGTTCATTGTGGCATTGTGTACAATAGCAAAGTCCTGGAAACTACCCAATGCCCATCAGTGGTAGATTGGACAAAGAAAATGTAGCACATATACACAATGGGATACTACACAGCCATAAAGAACAATGAGTTCATGTCCTTTGTAGCAACTTGGATGAATGTGGAAACCATTATTCTCAGCAGACTGACACAAGAACAGAAAACCAAACATTGCATGTTCTCACTCATAGGTGGGTGTTGAACTATGAGAACAGGTAGACTCAGGGAGAGGAGCATCACACACTGGGGGCAGTTGGGGGCAGGTAGGGGAGGGTCAGCAGGGGGTAGGGAGGGTGGAGAGTGATAACATGGGGAGAAATGCAAGATATAGTTGAAGGGGGAATGGAGGCAGCAAGTCACCTGGTTATGTATGTACCTATGCAACAACCCTGCTTGACCTGCCCATGTACCCCAGAAACTAAAGTACAATTTTAAAAAAATGCTTTATCGAAAAAAAAAGAAAAAGAAAATACTTCTGCACTTACACAACTGCGTAATGACCTTTCTACCTAGAAAATTAACACTATGCATATTTTTTCTCCTTTCATTACAGGCAGAAACCCCAAAACAATAGATGTAAGAGGCTAAAGCCTAGTATTCATCATTTTCTTTTAGATAGTAAGAGTATACAGAGCAACAAGCATATTCAATGGAGAACTGAGTAGTCTCATTTGTGTCTAAAATATATGGGTGTTCAGTTAAACAGAGACATAAACAGGACTTATATGTCGCTCTGTCATCTTCTTCAGTGTTGGTAATTAAACTTATTTAGCATTATCCTGATGATTAAACATTTGCCTCTGAACTAATAAAACTATCAGGGCAAGTACTGTAGTAAAATAACTAAGAGGATGACTATAGCAATAGCTTTATAGGGCAGTTGGGAAGAGATCACAATAAAATAGAGCAAAATCTCTGTACATCAATAGGAAATACAGATAAGAAAAATAAAACAACACTTCCCTAGCGACACATAATTTTAATTTTAGTTGCCTGTGGAAACAGCTCTCAACATATTAAGCAATTGTATGCAACTTAATTGACTTTTGTACAGTATGTCTCCTTTAATCTTTGTGGGATAATTAACTGATTGCTTCTAATGCAGCAGTCATAGAAACATCTGGATTTTAAATTAAAATGTTGCAAAAGTTTGTACAAGCTTATAACACGGTAATAGCATATTTTTAAAACCCAGTATTAGAGAAAGTAGAATTGATTGTGTTTATGTTGATTTAGAAGGCATAAAATAATTTCATTTTGTTAAACTTTCATTGGAGTCAGAGTACCTTTTATTTTTGATATGTAATGGATTGTTCACACAGTTTTAATCTTACATATTGTATGAAACATTTAAGTGCTTATGAAAAAAATTAAAAATTTTAATACAACATGTAAATAAGACAAATGTATCTATGGTATTAAATATTTATAGTCCCTAAATAACCACAAATTTGTGTGTGTGTACATGTGAATGTGTGTGTGTGTGTTTACAGGGCCTCATGTGGCTATTAAATTCCTTTCTTATTCTTCTCAGAGGCAACTAATGTAAAATGACACACATTTCCCATTATTTTAAATGTAATGAGTACTGTTAGTTATGTTTAAATAAAAATGTCATCTCTAAACAATTTAAAAATGAAAGCTAGAAATAACCACTGTGTGACAAAAAAGATGAAAATCCAATTATCGCTAATATATAGTGAATTCCCTCTGCATAAGTAGGGAGTCAGGAAGTTCATTGAGTGTTTCACAAGTAGTTTTAAACCATATGTTGCCTCGAAGAGAAGAAAAGCATACAACAGCAGGAAGGCAACTTAAGCAAACTGAATCTCAAACTTAACACCCAAAAGCCAGAGTAAAAATTTCAACTCCCATATTTCTTCTTAAAAACACAGAGTCCAAATCTTTTTTATAATACTATTAATGGTATGACTAAGCATTTATTCTCTCTTTCAAATTATGTGTATTTTATTTTTATTCCATCTAACAGTTATTGCATACTGTGACTGCTCTTACAATTCCCTGAGAAGATACTAACAGGTGAAGTGCGATTTAGTAGTGGCAAATAGTGTTTTTCAAATGAAAAGTTGATGAAAAAGAAGAATCATGTTTATTAATTAAACTCTATGCAAGCTATTAAAAATATATTGTTTTCAAATGTGACTTAGACACAAGATCTGAAACTATCAAAATCCTAAAAGAAAACTTAGGTAGAACTCCTCTCGACATTGGCCTAAGCAGAATTTATGATTAAGTCTTCAAAAAGGCATCCAACGAAAACAAAAACAGACAAACGGGACTTAAACTAAAAAGTTTCTGCACTGCTAAGGACATCATCAACAGAGTGAAGAGAGAACTAATCTGTTGAGTGGTAGAAAATATTTTTTAAATATTCATCTAACAAGAGACTAAAATCCAAATTTTACAGGAAACACAACACACGCACACACACACACACAAATTCAACTTAAGAGGTAAGCAAAGTACATGAACAGATGTTTCTCAGAAGAAGACACATGAACAGCCAACAGGTATATAAAAAAATGGTCACCATCACTAATGATTGAGGAAATGCAAATTAAATTCACAATGAGACATCATCTTATCCCAGTTAGAATGGCGATTATCAAAAAGACAAAAATAACAGATGCTGGCAAGGATGTGGGGGATATACAAGGATATACTGTAAGTAAATTAGTAGAGCCATTGTGGGAAACAGTGTAACAATTTCTCAAAAAACTAAAAATAGAACTACCATACATTCCAGTAATCCACTACTAGAAAAGAAAATCAGTTTATTAAAGGGACACTTCCAATCATACATTTATTGCAGCACTATTCACAATAGCGAAGATATAAAATTAACCTAAGTGTCCATCAACAAGTGAATGGTAAAGAACATGTCATATATATACAGAATGGAATACTGTTCAGCCATAAAAAGAAAAAAAAAAGAAATTCTGTCACTTGTAGGAACATGGATGGAACTGCAGGTCATTATGTTAAGGGAAATAAGCCAGACACAGAAAGACAAATATTGCATGGTTCTCACTCACATGTGGGAGCTAAAAGAGCAGATCTCATGAAGGTAGAATCATAGTTATCAAAGACAGGAAGGGTGGGAGATGTTGGAGAGAAGTTGCTTAATAGTTACAAATACACAGTAGATAATAGAAATAAGTTCTTGTGCTTCTGTAACATAGTAGGGGGACTATAGTTATTGGCAATATACTCTATATTTCAAAATAGCTGGAAAACAAGGTTTAAAATTTTTCCAACACAAAGAAATAATAAATGTTCTATTTAATGGATATCCTAAATACCCTGATTTGATCACTACGCCTTGTATGCATGTATCAAAATATCACATGCACCCTATAAATATGTACAATTATTATGTATCAATTAAAATGTTTTTAACAGATCTTTCACTCTGAAAAAAAATTTTGATATGACAACTTTGCACATATTGAATATAGAATCCTAAAGTTCATTATACAACAGAACGTGAGTTATTTATACTCATGTTTTGTCTGGTAGACATTTTTAATCATTGTAGGTATAATAGACTGTTACTTCTTTCAAATTTATGTATTCTGTCTTAGAAACCAATCTTTTTGATATACAAAAATAAATCCCTTGAGTTGGCAGAAAAAGTGAAGGATGTTACAATCCTTCTTAAAGCAGCTTGCAAACTCTGGATTAGTAATCATAATACCATCATAGCTCAGTCTTAGCTTTAAGGACAAGGATTATGGCTACTCAGTAGTGATGGACTTCCCAGACTAGTTCTTAAACACAAATAGCAACAAAATCAGTAGGTTCATTCTCAAACTCCAAAATTTATCAGGAAAAAATAGGATTTTGCCATTAAGTTCAAACCTACAAAATACTACCAACTATATATAATTAAAGGGAAAACAAACTCAATATTGCAAAGAATTTATATATTTTAAAATGTATTAGTCACCCTGCCTGTGGATCCTATAGCAATTTTTGTAATATAAAGCTGGATAGTTGTGTTTAATTTGTTTTTAAGGAGAGTTTCCATTAAAAGCATATCCAGTCAATGTGTTAATCATCAACTAATTTCCAGTCATTTGGTTTTGAAGGCTCCAATTTCAAAATCATTTTCTATTCGTCAAAATGGCTAAGTAGAATTATTAAAACATCACATATTTTAGCTAATAATAATGTTCCAATGTCAATTTCTTCATTTTTATAAATGTGCCATCTGATGTAAAAAAATTAACAATTGAGGAAAATAGTTGAGGGGCATGCAGAAACTCTGCACTAGCTTTGAAACTTGTTTGTAAATATAAAATTATTCCAAAATATAAAAGTTGTTAAAATGTACTCCTATAAATGAAAGCCTCCATTCTCTCAAACAATGAGTGTTCCTTTTGGACAGAAATTTCCTAAAGTTGTATTCATTTGAAATTCTATTGAAATCAACATTATTTGAAGATGATTTAAGCTGCTTATGTTGGGAACGAAAAGAACAAATAGGGAGAAATAGCCAAATCCACAACAAAACTCTCAAAATATAAGAAGCCCAATTAAACCATAGACATTTGTTTTCAGATACACAGTCCAAAATCAAGTAAACCAATTAAATAATGTTTTGAGTAAATCAAAGAATAAACACTTACAGCAGTATTGGCCTTGATAAAAACAACGTTCCTTACCCCCATTAATCCATGTTAAGAACTTAATTGTCAGACATTTGCAACCTAAAGTAGTGATTTCAAAAACTCAGATCTTGCCTTGAATGTTGCCTGATTTATTTACAAAAGTAAATATCCTTGGCATAATTTGAGCTCATTTTACATTCATTTACATTTTTAGGAAAAAGTACAGCATTTACTTCCTATTAGGAATCTTGATTCTCAATGACTGATTCTAGAAATATTTCAGAACAAAAATCAGCCTTAATATTTTTATAATCTATTAGCCATTAAATAATTTATTTGGCAGATCTGTATATACTAAGTACCTACCATGTACCAGAAAGTGTTATTGGTGCAGGAGATCTGACAGTGAGTAAAACAGAAGAAAAACAAAAACCTGCCCTCAAAGAAGCTTACATTCTAGTCATATTGTTCTTCCTTTTCTTTGTTTAAATTATATTTTCAATTGACAACTCATAATTATATTCATTCATTATGTACTATATGATGTTTTGATATATGTATATAATGTGAAATTATTATATTAAAGTCATTAACATATTTATCACCCCATTTACCTATCTTTATTTATGACACATATTTTCTTTAAAAAGTAAGCAGAAAATATACCAAGAAAATGACTTCACTAAAATTGAATCAAGTTCATACCTTAAACATCTTTTTCAGGGAAACCTAAGAAGAAATGGTCTGTTATCGTTCAATACCAAAAAACATCTTATTGTAACATTGCCAGAAAAGACACTTGGGAGTAGCCTGAAAATGTCATGCAATGATAATCTCTGACAAGATTATACCCTAGAAAAATTTCCTTTCCATCAAATAATCTCTGATAAAGAATAGCTCTGAAAATGTCAGATTTGAAACTGGCTTATGAACTCATGGATAATGCATGGAGTCCTGTTTGTTATGTATACATAACTTAAAATTTTCCCCATTAACACTTGAGGGCAGATTATCAGAGTAAGGGGAGGTTTGAATGTTGGATACATTTGCTTCCTCTTAACTTTATATCTCATCTAATTGTGTAGTTTGATGTCCTTCTCCCTAACATTACCTTGATATTAATTAATTCACATTCTTCTTCCTACACATATAGTTTTCAGTTCAACTATACACAAGTGTATATTGCAAACCACACTGGCCAGTTGATCATAGTGCATATTAATACTTTCAATTTCATTTAAAATAGCTAGAAGGGAAAAAAAATAAAATACTCAAAGCCACTCAAAGCTCACATTGTCTAAATCCATCAGATAAATAGATTTCAGTCTCAGACATACTTTACTTATCAGACTCGTTTCAGGTACTATCATAGCTATTCTTGTCTGTCTTTAATACTCCAGCATTGGGAGCATGAATGATTTCTTTCTTTCTGCTAATTGGCCTTAACCCCTTCTCCAAACCATCATCTTGAAGAATAAAAATAAATAAATAACAAAACAAACAAAGAAAATCTAACTCTACATCTCTATATAAATAAATGAGTTCAAGGTTTTCTTTTACCTTAATAGCTTTGATATTTTAGGTAAGTCGCTGAACTACAATTGCTTTAACAGCATTATTTCCAATTAATACGAAGTCAGAAGTAGCAGTTACTACAGAATTTAATGCTTTTAGTTGGTAAATTATAAAAGAAATTCTAATAAATGAAGTGACACACAAAAATATTTGACCGTCATTCAGAAAGGACAAACTACACTCATACAAAACTACAGAAAAGAGTATTAAACTCCACAGACAACTCAGTTATAAACTCTTTTTGCAATGATTTTTTTCCTTTCATTTTGTACTGTAAAATAATATAGATTTTCTATTGATAAATGTCAGAAGTAATACTGATTTTTTAAATTGTACTTTAGGTTCAGGGGTACATGTGCAAATCATGCAGGATTGTTGCATAGGTATACACATGGCAAGGTGGTTTGCTGCCTCCATCCCCCTATCACCTATATCTGGCATTTCTCCCCATGTTATCCCACCCCAACTTCCCTGCCCCTTGCTGTCCCTCCACTAGCCACCCCAACAGACCCCAGTGTGTGATGCTCCCCTCCCTATGTCCATTTGTTCTCATTGTTCAACACCCACCTATGAGTGAGAACATGCAGTGTTTGATTTTCTGTTCTTGTGTCAGTTTGCTGAGAATGATGGTTTTCAGATTCATCCATGTCCCTACAAAGGACACAAACTCATCACTTTTTGTGGCTGCATAGTATTCCATGGTGTATATGTGCCACATTATTACTTGTCCAGTCTATCAACAATGGGCATTTGGGTTAGGTCCAGGTCTTTGGTATTCTAAACAGTGCCACAATGAACATACATGTGCATGTGTCTTTATAATAGAACAATTTATAATCCTTTGGGTATATACCCAGCAATAGGATTGCTGGGTCAAATGGAATTTCTATTTCTAGGTCTTGGAGGAATCATCATACTGTCTTACAAAATGGTTGAACTAATTTACACTCCCACCAACAGTGTAAAAATGTTCCTATTTCTCTACATCCTGTCCAGCATGTTGTCTCCAAATTTTTTAATGACCACCATGCTACATGGCATGAGATGGTATCTCAATATGGTTTTGATTTGCATTTCTCTAATGACCAGTGATCATGAGCATTTTTTCATGTTTGTTGGCCTCCTATATGTCTTCTTTTGAGAAGTGTCTGTTCATATCCTTTGCCCACTTTTGAATGGGTTAGTCTGTTTTTTTCTTGTAAATCTGTTTTACTTCTTTATAGATTCTGGATATTAGCCCTTTGTCAGATGGGTACATTGCAAAAATTTTTTCCCATTCTGTTGGTTGCTGGTTCATGCTAATGATTGTTTCTTTTGCTGTGCAGAAGCTCTGGAGTTTAATTGGATCCCATTTGTCTATTTTGCTTTTGTTGCTTTTGGCGTTTTAGTCATGAAGTCCTTGCCTATCCCTATGTCCTGAATGGTTTTGCCTAGGTTTTCTTCTAGGGTTTTAATGGTGTTAGGTCTTATGTCTAAGTCTGTAATCCATCTGGAGTTAATTTTAGTGTAAGGTGTCAGGAAGGGGTCCAGTTTCTGTTTTCTGTACATGGCTAGCCAGTTTTCCCAACACCATTTATTAAACAGGGAATCCTTTCTCCGTTGCTTGTTTTTGTCAGTTTTGTCAAAGATCAAATGGATGTAGATGTGTGGCATTGCCTTCAAGGCTTCCATTGATCTACATCTCTGTTTTGTTACTAGTACATTGCTATTTTGATTACTATAGCCTTGTAGTATAGTTTGAAGTCAGGTAGCATGATGCCTCCAGCTTTCTTCTTTTTGCTAGGATCGTCTTGGCTATGGGGCTCTTTTTTGGTTTCATATGAAGTTTAAGATTTTTTTTCCAGTTCTGTGAAGAGGGTCATTGGTAGCTTGATGGGGATAGTGTTGAATCTATGAATTACTTTGGGCAATATGACCATTTTCACAATACTGATTCTTGCTAATCAGGAGCATGGAATGCTTTTCCATCTTTTTGTGTCCTCTCTTATTTCCTTGAGCAGTGGTTTGTAGTTCTCCTTGAAGAGGTCCTTCACATCATTTGTTAGTTGTATTCTTAAGTATTTTATTATCTTTGTAGCAACTGTGAATGGGAGTTCACTCTTGATTTGGCTCTCTCTTTGTCTGTTATTGGTGTATAGGAATGCTTGTTATTTCTTCACATTGATTTTGTATCCTCAGACTTTTCTGAAGATCCTTGTCAGCTTAAGGAGTTTTGGGCTGAGATGATGGGGTCTTCTAAATATATGATCATGTCATCTGCAAATAGGGACTATTTCAATTCTTCTTTTCCTAATTGAACACGCTTTATTTCTTTTTCTTGCCTGATTGCTCTGGCTAGAACTTCCAATACTATATTGAATAGGATTGGTGAGAGAGGGCATCCTTGTCTAGCGCCAGATTTCAAAGGGAATGCTTCCAGTTTTTGCCCATTCAGTGATATCAGCTGTGGTTTTGTCATAAATAGCTTTTATTATTTTGAGATACATTCCATTGATACCTAATTTATTGAGAGTTTTTAGCATAAAGGGCTGTTGAATTTTGTTGAAGGCCTTCTCTGTATCTATTGAGATAATCATTTGGTTTTTGTTTTTGGTTCTGTTTATGTGGTGGATTACGTTTATATATTTGTGTGTGTTGAACCAGCCTTGCATCGCCAGGATGAATCACTTCATTGTGGTGGATAAGCTTTTTGATGTGCTGTTGGATTCGGTTTCCCAGTATTCTGTTGAAGATTTTGCATTAATGTTCATTGTGGATATTGGCTTGCAGTTATCTTTTTTAGTTGTGTCTCTGCCAGGTTTTGGTATCATGATGATGTTGGTCTCATAGAAACAGTTAAGGAGGATTCCCTCTTTTCGAATTGTTTGGAATAGTTTTTTTTTTTTTGAGACGGAGTTTCGTTCTTGTTACCCAGGCTGGAGTGCAATGGCGCTATCTCGGTTCATCACAACCTCCGCCTCCTGGGTTCAGGCAATTCTCCTGCCTCAGCCTCCTGAGTAGCTGGGACTACAGGCACGTGCCACCATGCCTGGCTAATTTTTTTTTGTATTTTTAGTAGAGACGGGGTTTCACCATGTTGACCAGAATGGTCTCTTCCTTTGACCTCGTGATCCACCCGCCTCGGCCTCCCAAAGTGCTGGGATTACAGGCTTGAGCCACCATGCCCAGCCTGGAATAGTTTAAAAAGAAATGATACCAGCTCCTCTTTGTACATCTTGTAGAATTCAGCTGTGAACCTGTTTATACGTGGACTTTTTATTGTTGGTAGAATATTAATTGCTTCCTCGACTTCAGAACTCGTTATTGGTATATTCAGGGTTTCAACTTCTTCCTAGTTAAGTCTTGTGAGTGTGCAAGTGTCCAGGAATTTATCCATTTCTTCTAGATTTATTGGTTTATGTGCATAGAGCTGTTTGAAGTAATCACTGATAGTAGTCTGTATTTCCCAGGAATTGGTGGTAATCTCTCCTTATTTTTTGTTGTTGTGTCTATTCAATTCTTCTCTTTTCTTTTTTATTAGTCTAACTAGCGGTCTGTCTATTTTGTTGATCTTTTCCAAAAACCTGCTCCTGTTTTTACTGATTTTTATTTCTGCCTTCATTTCATTGTTTATCCATTCGTCATTCAGGAGCAAGTTGTTCCCTTTCCATGTGATTGTGTAGTTTTGAGTGCTTTTCTTAATCCTGAGTTCTAATTTGATTGTGCTGTGGTCTGAGAGACTGTTTGCTATGATTTCCCTTCTTTGCATTTGCTGAGGACTGATTTACTTCCAATTATGTTGCCAATTTTAGAGTAAGTGCAATGTGGTACTGAGAAGAATGTGTGTTCTGTGGATTTGGGGTGGAGTGTTCTCTAAATGACTATTAGGTCTGCTTGGTCCAGATCTGTATTCAAGTCCTGGATATCCTTGTTGACTTTCTGTCTCATTTATCTGTCCTGTATTGACAGTGGAGTGTTAAACTCTCCTGATATTATTGTGCAGGAGTCTAAGTCTCTTTGTAGGTGGTTAAGAACTTGCTTTATGTATCTGGTTGCTCCTGAATTGAGTGCATATATATTTAGGATAGTTAGCTCTTCTTGTTGCATTGATCCTATTTTTTGTCTCTTTTGATCTTTGTTGGTTTAAAGACCATTTTATCAGAGACTAGGATTGTTAACCTTGCTTTTTTATGCTCTCCACTTTCTTGGTAAATCTTCTTCCATCACTTTATTTTGAGTCTATGTGAGTATTTGCATGTGAGATGGCTCTTCTGAATACGGTACACTGATGGGTCTTGACATTTAATCCAGTTTGCCAGTCTGTGTCTTTTGATTGGGGCATTTAGGCCATTTACATTCAACTTTAAATTTGTTATGTGTGAATTTGATCCAGTCATTTTGTTACTGGCTACTTGTCTTGCCATTCATTGGCACAGTTTCTTCATTGTGTTGTTGGTCTTTATCATTTGGTATGTTTTTTCAGTGTCTGGTACTGGCTGTTTCTTTCCATGTTTAATGCTTCCTTCAGGAATTCCTGTAAGGCAGGTCTGGTTGCTATAAAATCTCTCAGCAATTGTTGGTCCATAAAGCATTTTATTTTTCCTTCACTTATGAAGTTTAGTTTGGCCAAATATAAAATTCTGGGTTGAAAGTTCTTTTCTTTAAGGATGTTGAATATTGCCCCTGACAACCTTCTAGCTTGTAGCATTTCTGTTGAGAGATCTGCTGTGAGTCTGATGGTCTTTCCTTTGTGGGTGACTCAACCTTTCTCTGGCTGCCCTTAGGATTTTTCTTTCATTTCAATCCTGGTGAATCTAATAATTATGTGCCTTGGGGTTGCTCTTCTTGGGGAATACCTTTGTGGAGTTCTCTGTACTTCCAGCATTTGAATGATGGCTTGCCTTGTTATGTTGGGGAAGTTCTCCTGGATAATATCCCGAAAAGTGTTTTCCAGTTTGGATTCCTCTCCCTGTTACATTCAGGTATGTCAATCAAGTGTAAGTTAGGTCTTTTCACATAATCCCATATTTCTTGGAGGCTTTGTTTATTTCTTTTCACTCATTTTTCTCTAATGTTGCCTTCTCATTTTATTTCATTGATTTGATCTTCAATCTCTGATATCCTTTCTTCTGCTTGATCAATTCGGCTGTTGAAACTTGTGTATGTCTCCCAAAGTTCTTGTGCTGTGTTTTTCAGCTCCATCAAGTTATTTTCCCTTTTCTCTAAGCTAGTTATTCTAGTTAGCATTTTGTCTAACCATTTTTCAAGGTTCTTAGTTTCTTTGCGTTGCATTAGAACATGGTCTTTTAACTCAGGAAAGTTTGTTATTACTCACCTTGTGAAGCCTCTTTCTGTCAATTTGTCAAACTCATTCTCTATCTTCTTTTGTTCCCTTGGTGGTGAGAAATTATAATCCCTGGGAGGAGAAGAGGCATTCTGGTCTTTGATGATTTCATCCTTTTCGCATTGGTTTCTTCCCATCTTCATGGATTTTTCTCCCAATCATCTTTGAAGTTGCTGATTTCGGGAGGAATCTTGAGTAGATGTCCTTTCTGTTGAGGTTTTAGCTACATCTCCTGTGTGAGGTTTTTTTTTTTTTTTTTCCAGCTTGTAGAGGTGCTGCTGGGCTGCCTCGGATTCAGTCAGGCTGCTGAGTAGTCTTCCCCTAGAGTTTGTTTATGCAGGTGAGATTAGCTCCACCTTCCCAATGGTGAGCACCTTTCCTACCCCAAGCTTGATCTTCCTGGTCAAGGTAAAGCTGGTGTATTCACTGTGAAACTCTCTAGCATGCAGACTTCAGTTTGTTGGGTTTTGTGGGGGTGGGACCTGCCAGGCTATATGGTGTGTTTCCCTGCTTTCAACTCTGCCTCTTTCTGTGTGGCAGGTACTTCTGTCCCACTGGCGTTTGTCCAAACTTCTGCCCAGGTCCATGCCAACAACTTGTAGCACCAGGCAGGCTGGAGCTGTCATTCACTCTTGCATTGACAACCCACAGTGCCCCTCAAGTCCAGCAGGGCTCTTGTGCACCATGGGTGGCAAGAAAGATGAAGGAAGTACAGGATCTGAATCGGCGCCAAGGGGTAAAGAACCTGACCCTCTGAGCCAGCTGTACTTTCTGGATGGGGAAGTGCCCTGCCCTGTCTTGATTCACCCTCCCTGGCCTGCTCCCTCCCTACTTCAGTTCACCTTCCCTGGGATATTTTCACTTTCCTACCAGTCCCACCAAAATGAACCTGGCATGTCTCTTGGAATCGTGGAGTACTCTAGCCCTCTGCATATCACTCCCTGTGAGTTGCACTCTGGAGTTGCCTTCTCTCAGCAGTCTTGGTGGAAGTTCCCCCTTCTTCTGTGTTTTTATGATGATACTTTACCAGTTTTCACTTCCATGTGTAGAACACTTTTAAACATTTATCATAGGACCAGTCTATTGGTGATGAATTCCCTCAGCTTTACCTCATCTAAAGAAGAATTTATTTCTCCTATATTTGTGAAGGATAACTTTGCTGGATATTGCATATTTGGCTTGCAGGTTTTTTCTTTCTGCCCTTTGAGCACATAATCCCATTACATCCTGACCTATATAATTTCTGCTGAAATGTCTGCTATTAGTCTGAAGGGAGTGGTGTTTGTAAGTGAATAGATGCTCTTCTCTTGCTGTTTTTAATTTTTTTCCTTGGTCTTTGTTGACAGTTTGACTATAATGTGCCATGGAGGAGATCTTTTTGAACTGTATCTGTTTGGACATATTTGAACCTGCTGTGTATAGATGTCTAAATCTCTTGTTAGACTAAGGACATTTTCACTTATTATTTTGTTGTATTGGTTTTCTAACTCTTTTGTTTTCTCTTTGCCTTCTGTGACACCGAAATATTGAATATTGATCATTTTACAGTTCACATATGTCATGTAAAAATTGCTCAACTTTTTTATTCTTTTACCTTTATGTTTGTCTTACTGGTTTGTTTCAAAATACCTGTCTTCAATTTCTGAGATACTTTTTTGTCTTGATCTAGTCTATACTGAAGCTTTCACATGTATTTTGTACTTCATGCAATGTATTCTTTAGCTTCATAATTTCTCTTTGGTTCTTTTTAACAATATCTTACTCTTTGGTAAATTTCATATTCATATCCTGAATTTTTTATTTCTATGTGTTTATTTTTAGTATTATCTTGTGTCCTACTGGACTTATTTAATATCAACATTTCAATTTTTTTAGCATAATTTTTAAAATTTATTTTTGATTGAGGTCTGTTACTGAAGGTTATTGTGCTCCTTTGGAAGTGTCATATTTATTTGCTTTTTTATGTTTCTCATGTCTTTAAATTACTATTACTGCATCTGCTGTAACAGTAGCTTCTACCAGTTTATTTTGGAGAGGACTTTTTCCTGAAGATGTGTTTATGGTGTTGGTTTGGTAGGACACTCTGATTGACTTTGATTCTGGGTTTGTGGAGTAGTGTAGTCTCTAGGATTTCTTCATTTGTAAACAGTGTCAGTAGTATCTTTTATTTTCTCAGTAGCTTAGGGTGTGGTTGATAGTAGAAACAGTGATGAGGTTTTTCTAAAAACTTGGACACTAAGTTGGCCTGCCTTTATGTCCCAGAGGTGGCAGTGGTGGGCTGAGCATATCTGTCCTCAGGTCCCAGGGCAATATATGCTGCCACTACTATTCATAGGTTCAGGTATCCTGATCTTGGGTCTCTATGTTGCTTGTTTAGTTTCTTAGGATTGCAGTGGTGGGCCACACAAGTAAGTGGGTTCGTGAGCTTCTGGGAAGTGAGTATGGCATTGGTGATGGCAGTAGCAGTGGTGGGAAATCCTCCAGGGCCCAAGCTATCCACACTGGTGTGGGTGCTAGCCAGTCTAGTACCCAGCCCAACATGTGGCACAGGTAGGTGGATGCCAATTGTAATGTTAGCAGCAGATTGAGTGGACATGACTTCAGACAATGGGAAGAGTACTCAGGTGCCAACTGTGTTGTACAGGACTGGGTTATTTACAGGCTCCTTGATGACATACTTGTACTCTGCAGGGTTAATGATGGGCTGGATGATCAACTTGAGAGGCCCCGTGGTGGTGTATGCATGGGCTGGGTGTGGTAGGCAGGAGCAGGGTGATCCCCAGGCCACAGGCAAAATGCTCTGATGAGGGTAGCATCTGTGCCATGGCCCTGCTTCTGGGGGTAGGGCATGGTTGCTTTCTGTGGGAGCAACCATAGGGAGTTGGCTGAGGGTCACACACTTCACTTGAACCTAAGCACTTCAGCAGTATGTTGGTGGTTATAGACAGAGTCATTTTTTCTAAGGGTAAATGAAAATGTGCAACTGCTCCTCTGCTGAGGATCAGGGTGGCATGAGGTCACTGCTAGTGGTTTCTGCCAAACGCTGACAGTGACAGCTACGGATGAGAAATGTCAATGGGGGCTCCAGGAATGTGGAGACGCAAAGGGTGTTGAGCATCTGGGCTGGATGCAGTCTGGTTGGGGCTGGGTTCTCAAAATGGTGCCATGCTGCATTTGCTTAGGACTCAGGTTTGTGGGACCCAGCTTGAGCTCAATCTCTGGAACAATTCCTTTATGTAGTCTCCAGGCAGCATCTTATGTTAATTTCAGGGCCTGTGAGGGTTGAGAGGCTCTCCTATGGCTAGAATTGTAGAAGTCTGTGGTGGGAATGTGGACTACTGGGTGTGTCTTTCATTTGCATTTTCCTTGCAACAGGGAGTCTCTTTGGACTCCCTGCTTATCCCAGCCAAAAAAAGCTGTCTTGCTTCTCTCTCCTTTGTTTTCAGTGCTTCCTATCACTACTTTATTAAATTCTAGTGTTCTCTTTCCAAAGTTTCTATATTAGATACTCTTCAGACAAATTTTCTTTAATATTTAAGTCTTATTGGAGCATAGTGTTCTTTTTCATTCCATAAACTTTTGTGAAGAACAACTATTTCTTATAGATTTTGCTAGGCATTGGGGATATATGTAAAGATAAGATACTTTTTCCCACTTTGGGGATTTCACAATATAGCAGAAGAAATTATGAAATTATCATAATGCAATTAGATAATTATCACATTAGAAATGTTTGTCAAGTGCTGTGGAAATTGGCTGAAAATTTTTCTAGATTTTACTTATAAAAGTTCAAGGTCACTAAAGAGAAATATTACACATTAATATATGTGAAATATAAAACACAGATCTGGTTGTCACAATTACTTAATTTAATGCTAATCTCATTTTCCATCAAGCAACTCATGTCTTAAACAAAACACAACCAAATCTAATGCTCATTAAACAAACAAATTGAAATATAAACAAATTTAAGTTGTTTTCAATGGGTATCTTTATTTGATATTTATGTTAGCCCAGATCCGTCAAGAAGTAGAATCCAGAATGTGACTAGATGTGCAAGAG
The DNA here is from genome assembly GCF_049354715.1 of Callithrix jacchus. NCBI lineage: Eukaryota > Metazoa > Chordata > Mammalia > Primates > Cebidae > Callithrix > Callithrix jacchus. The sequence continues at coordinate 88,268,930 of NC_133524.1, forward strand.
GTTTATGCAAGAAATTAAAGAACATTTAATTAAATCAAAATATATTTCTGTTCATTAATGAGGAGACTTGACATTGTTAGGATGTCAATAACACCAACAGCAATCTACATATTTGATAAAATTAATGTAAAAAGTCCAACAGTATTATTTGCAAAAATGAAAAAGTTGATCCTCACATTTTTATAAAACTGCAAGGAGCCCCAAAGAGCCAAAAATAACTTGTAACTTGAATAAGAAGAATAGAATTAGAGGAGTCACACTTCCCAATGTCAAAACTTATGATAGATAGATAGATAGATATAAAACTATATATTATATATTAGTCAGGATTCTCTAGAGGAACAGAATTAATAGGATATATGTATATATGAAAGGGAGTTTATTAAGGAGAATTGACTCACATAATCACAAGGTGAAGTCCCACTATAGGCCATCTGCAAGTTGAGGAGCAACAAAGCCAGTAGTGAGTTAGTTTGAGTCCCAAAACCTAAAAAATAGGGAGCTGAAAGTGCAGCCTTCAATCTGCAGCCAAAGGCCTGAGAGCCCTTGGCAAATTACTGGTGTAAGTCCAAGAGTCGAAAAGCCAAAAAATTGTAGTCTGATGTTGGAGAGCAATCTATCACAGGAGAAAGATGAAGGCCAGAAGACTCAGCAAGTCTAATCTTTTCAAATTCTTATGCCTGCTTTACTCTAGCTCTGCTGGCAACTAATTAAATGATGCTCAGTCCCACCCAGATTAAGAGTACGTCTGTCTCTCTCAGTCTACTGACTCAAATGTTCATCTTCTTTGGCAACACCCTCACAGACATACCTAGGAACAATACTTTGCATCCTTCCACCCAATCAAGTTGACACTCAATATTAACCATTAATATATTAATTAAAACAATATGGAAATATGGAGGGGAGAGGAATGTTAGAAAGATGGCAGAATAGGAAGCCCTAGATCCTCCTTCTTCCCAAAGAAACAAAAATTCAACTATAATAGACTGATCAGTTCCTTTTATGAGACATTTAGAAACCAGGTAAGAGGCTCGTGCACCCTCAAGCAAGCACAAAACCAACCACATTGAAAGTGATAGGATAATGTGTGGTAGCCTCTCACCATAGTCCCTCAGTAGCACAAGGACACACAATGGAGAGGAAACTTCTAGCTTCCAGCTTCTCATTGAGAAAGAAGAGAAGAATGGACCATGTGACTAACATTCTGACTTTTGCGGGAGGCTTCTGGAGTGACTGGCTTGTATTTAACCAGTGTTGGAACACTGACAGCACACTCTAGATTCCTGGAAGCCAGTGCGAACAAAAGATCCAGGCACCATCCTGCTGTTTTATGGGGCGCATTGGATTGTATGGCCTCTCCCTCAGTGGACAAAAGAATACTGAAGCATACACATCTACTGTTCCAGTTTTTTGAGGGACTATCTAAGGGATTGCTTTCTATCTAGTCTAACTTGGGGTGTTGATGTGTGTGTGTGCGTGTGTGTGTGTGTGTATGCATACTTATGCAAAATCCCACCTTAGTGTTTTTTAAATATAGAAAGCACTCAAACAATTAGCAAAGGAGCAATTAATAATGTTGATTCAAAGCAAATATTAAGAAAGCTATCATTTTGTTTTAGGTTTCTCAGCACATTTTAGTCAGTCATAATTTTAAGTATAATTTACCGATATTTAGATTAGACTCACCTTAGATATGGAAAGGCCATAAGTGTCTGCTTGTTCTGTACTGCTTCAAAGCAAGAGAAAAGAAAAAAAAAAAAAAACAGAAATAGCCCAATTGTAAGAAGTATCTTGGCCAACTAAAACAGAATAACGAGAATGAATTATTTGTGAAGCTACTTAATAAATAATAAAATCAAACACCGCATATTCTCACTCATTTGTGGGTGATAATGTTTTATTATTTATTAAGTAGCTTCACAAATAATTCATTTACTTAATTTATTCATCCATTTAACAATTAATTTATTTGTCTCCTTTACCTAATTTATTCATTCAACAAATTTTGTTGAACACTTTCTATACACTAGGCATAGTCGTGTACCAAACAGAAATAATAAATCCTTACTCTCATTTAGCTTATATTCTAATGCATAAAATTTTATTCATAAAGATGTAAATAATCACACAAAGTAGCATAGAATTTATGGAGAAGTTGTTTAGGCAATATGCAATGTAGAAATTAAAATAAAAAGCCTTACTTGGAAATAAACAGGGAACACTTCATGAAAGATTTATAAACTGACTTTATCTGGGCCGTAAAGAAAGGAGTATTGAATCTTTTTTCTGGCTACAGTTTTAGTTAATAAACCATTGGATTAAAAAAAAACGGTTTCACTGTCCTTTCCAAGATTGTCTCCAGGTAAGGCATACTGAAAGGATATACAGACAGTCCCTGACTGAGGACGGTGTAACTTAATACTTTTTTACTTGACAGTGATGCAAATTCAATAGGCATTCAGTAGAAACCATACTTCAAGTACCCATACGATAATGTTTTTTAACTTTCAGTACAGCAGTTAATAAATTACATGAGTTACTCAACACTTTATTTTAAAATGCATTTGTGTTTAATGATTTTGCTCTACTATAGGCTAATATAAATGCTCTGAGCATGTTTAAGTTAGGCTAGGCTAAGCTATGATGTTCAGTAGATTAGGTATGCTAAATGCAAGTTTGACTTTCAGCATTTTCAACTTACGATGTATTTATCAAAATGTAACCCCGTTATAAGTTGAGGAGTATCTGTAATTTGAATGCTCGCTAAGGTAGGTGAAAACATGCCATTTTTCTGATGAGTTTCTGTCCTTTGTAGGGATGTGGATAAATCTGGAAACCATCATTCTCAGCAAACTGACACAAGAACAGAAAATCAAACACCACGTATTCTCACTCATAGGTGGATGATGAACAATGAGAACACATGGACACAGGGAGGGGAGCATCACACACTGGGGTCTGTTGGGGGTTTAGGGGAGGCACAGCAGGGGGAAGGGGAGGTTGAGGAGGGATAACATGGAGAGAAATGCCTGACATAGGTGATGGGGGCATGGAGTCAGCAAATCATGTATGTACCTATGCAACAATCCTGCATGATCTGCACACGTACCCCAGAACCTAAAGTACAATTAAAAGAAAGAAAAAAAACATGTCATTTTTCTTACTATAATCTTTGCTGTACTGTGAGCTCCTCAAAGATAAGTATCTCCTCTAATTCATATTTGTGTCCTCCTTCCATTCCAACTAGCATATAATACGTACTCTGATGTTTGCTAAATTAACTTTATTTTCTTCCTTGTTCAGATAAATTTTGCTAACCTAAAGCTAAGACACTATAATCAAAAATATTAAATCATTGAATCATTTCCTATGTTCCTTTTTTTCTATAGAATGGCCTAACTCAGAAACTAGATCATTTTCCCCCTTTAGTTTAATGTAATAAGTATAAACAAAATATTTAAATAATTTCATAAGATTGAACAAACTTTGAATTTCCTGTTAAAGAATCTTTACATTTTACCCTCTGGTACTAATCAGGCATCAGGAAAATAAAGACCTGGCATTATATATATATATAACACAACTATTATAACCCTACATCCTCTTTTGAAGAGGATAGTAAACTCTTACTTAAGATGTACTCTTTTTCTCATTGTACTGCATGCCACTATTTAACAATTCCCAATTTATTCAAACTAAGTTTCAACATCTAGAAAATTTGAGAATGTGTTCGGTAATGGTTTCGACTTAGTAGTTGAATAGAGAGAAGTCAGCCTCATTACTATTTACCACACACTCGTGAAATCATAGCAGTGAAATCTTAGCATCAGAATGGGCTACAAGAAGTTATCTAGATTTCTAGACAGCTCTATGCCTCCTACATTTTGCTTGTTGCAAAATCAATCAACATTTACCCATGTTTTTTCATAATAGATTTCTAGAAGGCCTGATACTTGAGCTACTCGAAAGTCACTAATAGTTTGTAAAAAAAAATTTTACTAAAGCAAAATTTTCCAACAGGGAGCATTATCAAAATCCACACTTAAGATAGCTTAAAATCACAAGCACTCTCAGTGTTTTCCCTATAACATTATTGTAGGAGAGATCACTAAGGTGAGGTGTGTTGTGATAAATAGACTGTATATCCTTTCTTGGCTTCTGACCTTGATTGTTACAGTTTCTTCTATAATTCAAACACAAAATTAATCCCAAGCTGACTCATATTGGTTTTTAACCCTCTGTTATAAATACACATAGATTCTCTGGTATGATGGCAAAAAAATAACCTGCATGAAGGAAACCATTATTTACTTGAAGAATTTTAAGAATTAAGCAATGCTGTGAACTGTTTCCAACAAGTATACAGTTTAATTTGGACATGTGAGTAGAGTAATTAAACAGAATTCTTCACTAGAGGGTACAGATGCATCTGATTTTAGCTAAGGAAGGATTTAAACATTATATCATGGTTACAGCTTGCTTTACCAGTACAGTGCAGAAACAATGAGAGTGCACATTGATTCATAACAAAATTGGGTTTAATTTTGGCCAATTACTAGCTGAGGGACTAAGGTTTTATTAACTAGATCCTTGATTGGTAAATAATAATAATACCTATTTATAATGAATACTGAGTGCAGAGGACATGACATGTAATAGGCATTGTGTAAAGAAGGGTGCTACTTATTTATTTTATGGTCATATTCACCATAGCAGACAGTAAAATTGTGATACCAATCTTTATTTTTATTTTTGTGTAAGTGGTTATTTAAAAAGTGGCTGTGATTCTTTTTTCCCAATCTTTTCTCCTTCTTATTACTCTCTAGGTCTAATCACTTAGCTAATAGAACCATGTTGATTATCCATAAAAACATTACTTTAAAAGCCCATTACTACTGGTAGAAATAAACACAGCAAAAGCATACAACCTTCCAAGCTAAAATTCTAAGTTATAAGTTCAAGTGATTAAAATTGATACAAACAAAACAAAACTTTCTAAATTGATAAAAGTAAGGAAGATCTGAATGTTAGCCTCAATTTTAGAAATCAAACAATTGGAAGCTTTACAGTAAGTTTGATTTTATAAGCTCAACTGGATATGTTTAGAATACAAATATTTTTTCTATTTATTTTATTTTATAACCCAAATAAATATTCATGAAATAGATGTGTTCTATGTAGCAGTCAGTCATAGAGACATTGATCAGAGTGCAGGAAATAGGAAAAGATAGAGCATCAAACTGCATATTTATATATCCAAGGTAAATGAGAACTTGATTATAGAGAAAGTGATATCATTTTAGGATTTACAGTTCTTTTTGATTTAATATTGTATGACTAACTGCATTTTATCTTTGACAGATAATAAGCCAATCACATCTCTTTTATTATCCTGGGAGGCCTCTGTCTTTGGGATATTAAAAAATAGAGAAAGCATTAAAAAAAAAAACCCTGGAAAGTAGATGCTAACTCTCTAACAATTTAGCTTCTCATATTTTCTATTTTGTGTCTGAGACAAGGAGAAGCAACTGTGCTGCATTATCAAAAAATTAAATAAAAAATTAAAACATCAGAGAGTCTAAATGTCTGCTTCCAGTGACACAACGCTTAGTCAACATCATTTGGCTTTGCTTAGGGAGCCTGTTCTCCTGCACTTTGTAATCATCTCTGCATTAAATTACATTTGAAATAGAAACAGACTATATGAAGGAAATGCTTGGGAACGTGAGCTATGCATCTTGACATCTCTTTCTCAAGTTCTATTCAATTTGATCATTCATAAAATATATACTATGCATTTTTATTATTTGTCAACACCCACTCTCCACCTCCACCCTACATATTATTAATATTTTCCTGTAATTTATAAAGAAAAAGAAGTGTTATGATTGATGAGAATAAAAAGATTTTGTTACACTTAAAATGACACATACATGCAAAAAGTTTAAATGAATGATTACTAAAATAAATTTATAATTTCCACAGAGAAATACATTTTAAAAAACAAAGTAACATTGTCAAGGTAGAACTTGAGTAACATTCAATATTTCTGAATGTTGCTTGGGTACCCCTTAAACCTAAGGCAATCTCTCCTCTTTGCCTGCTGCCATCCATGTAAGACATGTAACCTAAGGGGTACAGGGGGACCTGAACAACATTCAGAAATATTGAAACAAAAGTGTCAATCTCCATCTGAATTTTGATTACTAGTGGAACAACCAACAAATCCCCAAAAGAGAAGAGGATTTGCTGAACATTTGGAAGTGGATTGGCTCTTTCATCTAGCTATGTGTGTTACATCTACTATTCCATAATGTTTTCATAAAAAGGAGTTGGAGAAATATTTTTGACTTTGCCCCCATAGTCAACCTTTCTCATATGAGTACAAATCAGCTCCATACAAATAGTGAACATTATTTCCACTGTCATGTTCACTACCCTTTAGTAAAATGTACTCACACGAATAAGCATCTCACTTGAATTCCTGTTGAATCACTAAACTCTGAGATCAAGAGGTAAAACTTTCCTTTTTTTCTCTTAGTTTAGGAAGTTTTTCTGGGCAACTGTCCAGCCCTACAGGTGATTACTGGTTAACTAATAATACATATAAAATAAAAAAATTAAGAGACAGCGTAACTATTTATCTGTATGATCAAAGAAGGGAAATGAAGACTATACAATTGTACTTCAGCTAAACAAGAAGCTTTATTGTTGCATTTTCTCCCTCTTTCCACTTTTCCCTACCTTCCTCCCTCCATTCTTTTCTTCTTTCTTTTCTTCCCTCCCCCTTTGTTTTCATAACTATTTGAGTGCCCCCTTAATATCAGGCACTGTGACAGGGGAAGGAAAAACAAATAATGTAGGGCCAAAATAGGGAGAGTTTTTTTCACGTGGCTGACCATTTTCTTAGGAGAACTGAAACAATAAAATTATATATTAAATATTAATCATTACTAATAAATATATACTTAGAATTGCAAAAAATGCAGTGAAGCAGAGGAAAATGGCACTATGGCAACATAAAATAGAATTTAACCAGGTCAAAAGCCAAAGGATGGTTTTCACAATGGAATCTCTCCTAAGAGCTAAAGGAGTAGTATGAGATAACTGAGTAAAGAGGGAAAAACTATTGCTGTGGAATGCAAAACCAGTGAAGAAAAGAGCCTGACTGGAAGAACCAGGGTGAAATAAACTACTAATTATCATACCTCAGTTATTAGAGAACAGCTGGTAGAATATATACAGAGGGAGAAATACATTAATGTCAAAATTGAGTAAAAAACAGATGTGAAACGCGACACAATGATTTAAAAATCAATTAAAAATCAATCTTAGCAATTATTTCTGCAATATTTTAACATTTACATTTCATTGCTATTGAATCATTTTGGTGATTACGCATGATTATTCAATAAATACTGTGTAGACAGTGTGAACCATTTGCTTAATATTAAAGGTTAAATAGATTCCTCACTTATCAACTAAATGCTTCATTTCCATACACAGTCATTCACACACACACACACACACACACACACACACACACACACATTTCAATATGTGAGATAAATAGTAAATTTTAACATTTCCCCATGGTAATATTTGTTAATTAATTATCTATCCAACATTCATTGCTCTGATGCTATTTCTATTCCAACTTAGGAATTAAAATAATGTTAAAGTATGGATAAGTAAACAAAGCCTGTTTATTGTCAGCTTAAGCTTGTCATGGTTGGCATGAGGAAATGCAGTTGTTTATAGGTTTTTGAATAAAAAGGTAAATTAATTTGATTTAAAACATTTGATAGACTCATCAAATATACAGTTCAAAAACTTAAATATAAATTTATAATTGGATTCTTAATCTCACTCTCTTACTCTCCTATTGAGAGTTTGGAAAAACATCTGCTACGAAAGCTAGAAAAGCCTCTGAGGACACTACTGATACTTCCTCCACAGGCTGATATGAAAAAGGACTGGAGCCTGGGATAGTCATCAATATGCACTGCACTCTAGCTGGTTCTTTTCTTTGCATCCTCCTGGGCTTGGGAGTCACAACTCAAAGTGTTCATGTTATACAGCAACCTGAACATGAAAGAAATGTTCTTCTAAAGGTTTACAAGAATATTAACAATGACTACATTCAGTCACACATATCCACAAACATTTCTTTATACTGGGATGTCATAATGCTCACGTTCATTTTTAGATTTGATTTATAAATACAGAAGTATATCTTATACCCATTTCATTGATGTTTTCCTTTTGACAACTCCATGTTCAAATAGCAGGTGGTTTCATATAAGAATACACACTGGATGAGTGTTAATCCCATTTTGATATTGGATTTATCATACTACAATGGAAATGGTATGTTAATCAAACACACACACACACACACACACACACACACACACACACGTCACATTTAATCCTGGGCATAATAACAAAAAAGTATCCTCCTCTTTAAAACACTGTTGTATTATTCTGTTCTTACACTGCTGATAAAGACATACCTGAGACTGGGCAATTTGCAAAAGAAAGAGTTTTAACAGACATACAGTTCCCTGGCTAGGAAGAACTCACAATCATGGTGGAAGGCAAGGAGGAGCAAGTCATGTCTTACACGGATTGCAGCAGGGAAAGAGGAGAGCTTGTGCAGGGAAACTCCCTTTTTTGAAACCATCAGATCTCATGGGACTTATTCTCTATCACAAGAATAGCATGGGAAAAATCCACTCCCGTTATTCAACCACCTTCCACTAGGTTTCTCCCATGACATGTGGGAATTGTGGAAGTTACAATTCAAGATGAGATTTGGATGGGGACACAGCCAAACACAGCCATATCATTCTGCCCCCAGCCCCTCCCAAATCTCATGTCCTCAGATTTCAAAACCAGTCATCCCTTCCCAACAGCCTCCACAAAGCTTTAACTCATTTCAGCATTAACTCAAAAGTTCGCAGTCCAAAGTCTCTTTCTAGACAAGGCAAGTCCCTTCTGCCCATAAGCCTGTAAAATCAAAAGCAAGTTGGTTCCTTCCTAGATCCAATGGGATACAGACATCAGGTCAGTACAACCATTCCAAATGGGAGAAATTGGCCAAAACAAAGGGGCTACAGCCCCCATCCAAGTCCTAAATCCAGGAGGCAGTCAAATCTTAGGGTTGCAAAATGAGCTTTTTTGGCTCCAAGTCCCATGTCCAGGTCACTGATGCAAGAAGTGGGTTTCCACGGTCTTGGGCAGCTCTGCCCCTGTGGCTTTGCAGGGTGCAGCCTCCCTCCCAGCTGCCTACACAGGCTGGCATTGAGTGTCTGTGGCTTTTCCAGGCACATGGTACAAGTTGTCAGTGGATTTACCATTCTAAGTTCTGGAGGATGGTGTTCCTCTTCTCACAGCTCTACTAGGCAGTGCCCCAATAGGGACTCTGTGTGGGGGTTCCCACCCCATATTTTCCTTCAGCACTGCCTTAGCAAAGGTTCTACATGAGGGACCTGCTTCTGAAGCAAACTTCTTTTTGGATGTCCAGGCATTTCCATACATCCTCTGAATTCTAGGCAGAGGTTCCCAAACCTCAATTCTTGACTTCTGGGCACTCAGAGACTCAACACCATGTGGAAACTTTCAAGGCTTGAGGCTTGCACCCTCTGAAGCCATGGCCTGAGATGTACTTTGGCTCCTTTTAGTCATGGCTGGAGTGGCTGGGACACAGGGCACCAAGTCCCTAGGCTGTTGTTTAGCACAGGGACCCTGGGCCCAACCCACAAAAGCACTTTTTCTTTCTAGGCCTCTGGGCTTGTGATGGGGGTAAGGGGGCAGTCATGAAGACCTCTGACATACCTTGGAGACATTTTCCCCATTGTCTTGGGGATTAAAATTCGGCTCTTTGTTACTTATGCAAATGTTTTCAGTGGGTTTGAATTTCTCATCAGAAAATGGGATTTTCTCTTCTATCACATTGTTAGGCTGCAAATTTTTTGAACTTTTATGCTGTTTCCCTTTATAAACCAAATGGTTTTGACAGCACCCAAGTCTCCTCTTGAATGCTTTGCTGCTTAGAAATTTCTTCTACCAGATACCCTAAGTCATCTCTATTAAGTTCAAAGTTCCATAAGTCTCTAGGGCAGGGGCAAAATTCTGCCTGTCTCTTTGCTAAAACATGAAGAATAACCTTTGCTCTAGTTCCCAACAAGTTCCTCATCTCCATCTGAGACCACTCACCCTGGATTTTATCGTCCATATCACTATCAGCATTTTGGTCAAAGCCAAGTTCCAAACTTTTCCACGTTTTCCTGTCTTCTTGTGAGCCCTCCAAACTATTCTAACATCTGTCTGTTACCATGTTCCAAAGTTGCTTCCACATTTTTGGGTATCTTTTCAGCAATTTCTCACTCTACTGGAACCAATTTATTGTATTAACTCATTTTCACGATGCTGATAAAAACATACTGAAGACTGGGCAATTTACAAAAGAAAGAGGTTTAATAAATGTACAACTCCACATTACTGGAGAGGCCTCACAATCATGGCAGAAGGTAAGGAGGAGCAAGTTATGTCTTACATGGATGGCAGTAGGCAAAGAGGAGAGCTTGTGCAGGAAAACTCCCTTTTTAAAAAAACCATCAGATTTCATGAGATTTACTTTCTATCACGAGAATGGCATGGAAAAACCTGCCCCCACGATTCAATTACCTCCCACAGGGTTGCTCCCATGACAGGTGAAAATTGTTGAAGTTACAACTCAAGATGAGATTTGGGTGGGAACAGAGCCAAATCATATCAACTGTCTTCTGAATAACATCTAAATGAAAATAAATTATAGACTAAAATTTTCTACCAATGAGATTAAAAATACTTTTCTAGATGAATAATTAAGTAGACAGCTAGCTGAAACAAAAGCCTGCCAGAAATGTAAGAAGGAGAAATGAAAACCCAGACATAGAATGTGAACATTTAACCAAGGTAAAATTTACAAGGATAGAAAAGAAAGCCTCAATGCTATAAAAACAACCATAAGCCAAAATGTTCTAAATTAAAATCCATTCTAACTCCCAAAGTCTGTTTTAGTGAAGGCATTTGGCTTGAGGTTTAAACATTCCTCTAAATCTTCCAGGTTTTCATTGCCATAAATAGGCTATATTCTCTGCTACATGAATCTACCTTTTTATTTTAATATCAATCTTTCAGTTTATGGCTCCCAAGTTACAGAAAAAATTGGACTCTTGAAGTGAGAGAATTAATAAGCAAATTATAGTTTGGGGAACATTATTTCTAGTTGATTGTGAAGTGATGGGGCTGGGTTATTAGCCAACCAGAAACATTAATTTGCTAGTCTAAAGATTACAGAGAATATCATATGCCTAAATACAATTTAGGTTGAAAATTACTAGTTTTAAATTTTTTATAAGCTAATGATATTTTTTTGGTTGCATATATACCAGTATAATGTGCTATTTATTTTACTTTTATTGCTTTAAAATGTGTAATGTATAATTTTTTTTGTTGCTATCAAATGTTTTGATGTGCTAAGCTTCAATTCTAAAGGAGAAAGAATATGTATAGAACAAATGTAATTATTAAATGCTTAATAATTACGTTTAATTATTAATTTTAATTAATATAACCTATATAATTAATATAAGCTATATTATGTATCTGTGTATATAAAGTTATGCCTCATTTAATTATGAAAAAGCATTTTTAGAAATGTGTCATTAGGTAATTTTGCCATTGTGCAAACATCATGAAGTATACTTACATAAACCCAGATGATATAGCCTGCTTCTCACATAGGCTACATGATATAGCAGCTAAGCTTGTCCAGCCCATCACCCATGGGCCACAAGTGGCCCAGGATGTCTTTGAATATGGTCAACATAAATTTGAAAACTTTCTTAAAACATTGCGAGATTGTTTTGGGATGTATTTTTAGGTTACCAGCTATCGTTAGTGTTAGTGTATTTTGTGTGTGGCCCAAGACAATTCTTCTTCTTCTAACCTGGCCCAGGAAAGCCAACTGATTGAACACTGCTAGATAGCCTATTGCTCCTAGACTACCAACTTGTACAGCATGTAACTATACCGAATATTATAGGCAGTTGTAACACTATGATCAGTATTTGTGTATCTAAACATATCTAAACATAGAAAGGAACCATAAAAGTGTGGTATAAAAGATGAAAAATGATAAACATGTGCAGTGCTCTTATTATGAATGAAGCTTGCAGGACTGGAGGTTGCTCTGTGTGAATCAGCAAGTGAGTGATGAGTAAATGTGAACATTATTGTATACTACTGTAGACATTATAAGCACACTTAAGCTATACAAAGTTTATTTTTTAATTTATTTTGTCAATAATAAGTTAAACTTAGTAACTTTTAACCTGTATAAGCTTTTTAATTTTTAACTTTTTGAGCTATCGTAATATTTAGCTTAAAACACAAACACATTGTACAGTTGTACAAAGTTCTTTCTTTCCTTAATATTCTTATAAGTTTTTTTCTATTTTTAGAACATTTTTAATACTTAAACAATTTTTATAAAATTACAACATGAACACCCACATTAGTCTAGGCCTACACAGGGTTCAGATCATCAATATCACTGTCTTCTACCTCCACATCTTGTCTAAGAGAAAGGTTTTCAGAGGCAATAACATGAATGAAGCTGTTATCTCCTATGATAACAATACCTTCTGGAATACTCCTTTAGGACCTGACTGATGTGGTTTTACAGATAACTTTTTCAAAATAAGTAGGAGTATTCTCTAAAGTAATGATAAAAGGTATGGTATAGAAAATATAAGGCAATAGGAATTTTTCAGCTCCATCATAATCTTATGAAATCACCATAGTATATGCAGTCTTTTGTTCACTGAAATATCATTATACAGCATATGACTGTAGCTAGATGCTTTTTTGCAGTTTACATTGGATAACAGATTAAGAAAACAATACTAGCATATCAAAAAAATAATACCCACAGTTTAAATTCAGAAAACTATTTAAATATGGTAATATATACTTTGTGTTTTGGAATCTTTAATGATTCAGACAAAAATAACATGTTATTATCTAAACACTCAATTCATAGAGAACTAGAGAACTAAAAGGTAAATTCTAGAAGTATTTAATACTTCTAGAACTTTTTATTGTGTTGCACCAAACTTAAAAATATGTCTCTATTTTCTTTGTTAGATTTCAAGTTCCTCAAGTACAAGGGACATACTATATTCGCCTTTGAACTTAAAGGTTATTGGCAGTAAACTTGTTAATATCAAATTTTAACTCCACAACATACCCCTACGTCATAAAGGATGGCTGGTGATTACTCTTTACTTTTTAAATTGTTTTTATTTTTAATTTTTATTGGCACAAAGTCGGTAAATTTATGTATAGGGTATATGTGATACTTTGATATGAGCATGCAATGCATAATAATCACATCACAGAAAATAGGATCTTCATTCCTCAAGCACTTATCATTTGTGATACAAATAATGTAATTATATGTTTTTACTTCTTTTTAAATGTAAAAATAAATTATTACTGACTCTAGTCTTTCTGTTGTGCTATCAAATAGTTCTTACTCACTCTTTCTAACTACTTTTTGTACACATTAACTATTCCCTCTTTACCCCCACTCACCTACTTCCATTCCCAATCTCTGGTAACCATCCATCTATTCTCTATCTACATGAGTTCAACTGTTTTAATTTTTAGCTCCCACAAATGAGTGAGAACATGCAAAGTTTGTCTTTCTGTGTCTGTTATTTCACTTAACAGAATGACCTCATGTATCGTCCATGTTTTTTTAAATGACAGGATCTCACTTTTTAATGGCTGAATAGTACTCCACTGTGTGGTGCCCAAAAGAGATCGATCATAGAATAAAAATGGTTTACATAGAATCTTGCTACCTTGGAATATAAGGAAGAGTTACTGATAAGCAGGGGGCCTCTTTCCTAGAACTTCTAACTCTGTGAGGAGCTGCTAGGTTCTAAAATGTCTGATATCTCTCATGAACTGCTTGGCTCACGAATGGCATTTCCAGGGTAAACAAACATCTTTTTTAAAAGACACTGCTCTAGATAAAGAAGTGTCAAGAAAATCTTTACTTTTAACTTATCTAGGTAAAGTATGTTTTTTGTAACACATTTACCTTTCTCTCTTGAGTTCTCCAAATTTCAGGCTGTGACTTTATTACAATATGATTATTTGCATAAGTTTAATAAGAGCCTTTTAAAACAGAACAATTGGAGACACTGGTTATTTTACCAAGGCTTTAACTGAAGTAGTATATTTTTAGATAAAGTTCCAGCAAAGCCAACTTAAAAGGAGCCTATATGGCCAATCAATTCTTGCTGCATTTTATGCAAATAATCAGGCCAAGCATAATAAGCCTATAACACAGAAACTGGTCTCAGTATAATTTCCCTTTAGTAGAAAAGAAAGAGGTTAAATAAATTGTTTAATAAGGTACAAATATCCCTTTGGTATACTGATTTTCGTTTTTGGGGTTATGCACCCAGCAGTGGGATTGCCAGAAAATACAGTAGTGGTATTTTTTAGTTTATTGAGGAACCTCCAAACTGTTCTCCATATAGTTTATACTAATTTACATGCCTAAAAGTAGTGGCTGAGAGTTCCCTTTTCTCCACATACTCGCCAACACTTGTTTATGTCTGACTTTTGGATAAAAGCCATTTTAACTGGGACAAGATAATATCTCATTGTAGTTTTGATTAGTATTTCTCTGGTGATCACTGATGTTGAGTGAACACCTTTTCATATATCTGTTTGACATTTGTATGTCTTTTGACAAATGTCTATTTCTATCTTTTGCCTATTTTTTTAAGTGAAGTGTTAGATTTTTTTTTCCATAGAATTCCTTGACCTCCTTACATATTCTGGTTATTAATTCCTTAACAGATGGTCATATAATTTGGCTCTGTGTCCCCACCCAAATCTCATCTTGAATTATAATCTTCATATGTTGAGGGAGGAACCTGGTGGGAGTTGATTGGATCATAGAGTATTTTACCCCATGGTGTTCTTGTAATAGTTCTTCAAATATCTTATGTTTTAAAAGTGTCCGTTTCCCCTGCACTCTCCTGCCATGACGTAAGACATACCGTGCTTCCTCTTTGCTTTCTATCATAATTTTATGATACCTCTGAGGCCTCTGAAGACATGTGGAACTGTAAGGCAATTAAATCTCTTCTGTTTGTAAATTTCCCAGTCTCAGGTAGTATGTTCCTAGCAGTGTGAAAACAGACAAATACAGATGAGTAGTTTGGAAATATTTTCTTCCATTCTATGGGCTGTCTCTTTACTTTATTGGTTGCTTCCTTTGCTGTGCAGAAGCTTTTTTCATTGAAGTGATTCTATTTATCCATTTTTGCTTGTCTATGCCTCTGAGATATTACTCAAGAAATTTTTGCCCAGACTAATGTCCTAGAGAGGTTTGACAAAGTTTTCTTACAGCAATTTTATAGTTTTACATCTTATATTTAAGCCTTTAATACATTTTTATTTGATTTTGTATGTGGCGAGAAAGAGGCTCTACGTGTGTGTGTGTGTGTGTGTGTGTGTGTGTGTGCGTGTGTGTTCATAGGAATATACAGCTTTCTGAGCTGTCTTTTTATCAAAGAGACTGTCTTTTCCCCAGTGTATGTTCTTGGCACCTTTGTGCCAAGTGAGTGCATAATGAGTTTACTGTAGCTATGTAGATTTATTTCTGTGTTATTTATTCTCTTCTATTGCTCAACGATATGATTTAGCTGAGTCCCCACGCAAATTTCATCTTGAATTATATTCCCATGTATTGTGGGTGGGATCTAGTGGGAGATAATTGAATCGTGAGGGCGGATTTCCCCATAAATTTCTCGTGGTAGTGAATAAGTCTCACTAAATCTGATGGTTTTCTCAGGAGTTTCCATTTTTGCATGTTCCTTATCCCTTCTTTGCCTGCAGCAAAAAGCTTGGAACATCCTACAGACTTGTTGAATGACTTTGCTCACAATGTTAATAGTGATATGGCCAATAAGGTCCAAGCTGAGGTGGTCTCAAATGAAGATGAGAAACTTGCTGGGAACTGGAGCAAAAGTGACTCTTACTATGTCTTACCAAAGAGATTGGCAACATTTTGCCCCTGCCCTAGCAATTTGTGAAACTTTGAACTTGAAAGAGATGATTTAGGGTGTCTAGCGGAAGAAATTTCTAAGCAACATAGCATTCAAAAGGTAACCTGGGGGCTATTAAAAACATTCAGTTTTAAAAGGAAAACAGAACATAAAAGTTTGAAAAATTTGCAGGCTGATAATCCCGTAGAAAAGAAAATCTCATTTTCAAAGGAGAAATTCAAGTTGGCTATAGAAATTGGCACAATCCCCAGGACAGTGGGATATACCAGAGAGATATATCAGAGGTCTTCATGGCAGCCGTTTCCTTCACAAGCCTGGAGTTCTAGGAGGAAAAGTGGTTTTGTGGGCCAAGCCCAGGTTTCCCAAGCTGTGTGCAGCTTAGGGACTTGGTGCCCTGTGTCCCAGCTACTCCAGACATGGCTGAAAGGGGCCAACATAGAGCTTGGGCCATGGCTTCAGATGGGGCAAGCCCCAAGCATGAGCCTGTGAGTGCATAGAAGTCAAGAACTGTGGTTTGGGATCCTCCATTTAGATTTCAGAAGATGTATGGAAATGCTTAAATGCCCAGACAGAAGTTTGCTGCAGGGGTGAGCCTCTTGTGGACAACCTCTGCTAGGGCACTGTGGAAAATAAATCTGTGGTTGGAGCCCCAACACAGAGTCCCCATGGGGCACCACCTAGTGGAGCTGTGAGAAGAGTTGCCACCATCATCCAGACCCTAGAATAGTAGATCCACTTACAGCCTGGAAAAGCTGCAGACATTCAATAACAGCCCATGAAAGAAGCCGGCAGGGAAGCTGTGCCCTGCAAAGCCACAGGGGAAGAGCTGCCCAAGACCATGGGAACCTACTTCTTGCATTAGCATGACCTGGATGTGAGACATGGAGTCAAAGGAGATCATATTAGAGCTTTTAGATTTGACTGCCCCACTGCATTTGGGACTTGCATGGGAGCTTTTGCCCTTTTGTTTTGGCCAATTTCTTCCATTTGGAATGGCGGTATTTACCCAATGTCTGTACCCACATTGTATCTAGGAAGTAACTAACATGCTTTTGGTTTTACAGGCTTATAGGCAGAAGGGACTTTGCTTGTCTCAGCAAAGTCCCTTCTGCCTATAAGCCTTCTTAATTCATTTCAGCATTAACTCAAAAGTACCTTGGACTGTGGACTTTTGAGTTAATGCTGAAATGAGTTAAGACTTTGGGAGACTGTTCAAAAGGCATAATTGGTTTTGAAATGTGAAAATGTGAGATTTGGGAGGGGCTGGGGTGAAGTGATATGGTTTAATCGTGTCCGCATCCAAATCTCATGTGGAATTGTACTCCCATAATGGCCACATGTTGTGGGAGGGACCCAGTGGGAGGTACGTGAATCATGGGGGTAGTTCCCCTTACTGTTCTCCTGGTAATGAATAAGTCTCACAAGATCTGATGGTTTTATCAGGGGTCTCCACTTTTGCATCTTTCTCATTCTCTATTTGCCTGCTGCCATCCATGTAAGATGGAACTTGCTCTTGTTTTGCCTTCTGCCAGGATTGTGAGGATTCCCCAGCCACATGTAACTGTAAATCCAGTGAAATCTCTTTCTTTTGTAAATTGTCCAGTCTCTGGTATGTCCTTATCAGCAGTGTGAAAACGGACTAATACAGTCAATATGTCTGTTTTTATGCCAGTACTATGCTCTTGTGGTTACCATAGCTCTGTGTTATAGTTTGAAGTCACGTAATGTGATTCCTCCAATTTTGTTTTTTGTATTCAGAATAGCTTTGACTATTTTGTGTCTTTTGGAGTTCCATATAAATTTTAGGATACTTGATTCTATTTCTGTGAAGAATGTCATAGGTATTTTGATTGGAACTGCATGAAATCTTCAGATTGCCTAGGGAAGTATAGACGTTTTAACATTATTGAGTCTTCCAATCCATAAACATAATCTAAATTTCCAGTTTTTTGCATCCTCTTCAATTTCTTCCATTAGTATTTTATAGTTTTTATTACAGAGATCTTTAACTTCTTTGATTAAGTTAAAAGCTAGATATTTAATTTTCTTTCTGTGTATTATAATTGAAATTACATTTTAATAATTTTTCTCAGTGTTCACTGTTGACATATAGAAATGCTACTGGTTTGTATGTTGAATTTTTATACAACTTTTCTGAATTCGTTTATCAGTTCTAATAGTTTTCTGGTTGAGTCTTTAGGTTTTACTGAATAAAGATCATATCATCTGCAAACAAGGATAGTTTGACTTCTTTCTTAACAAGTCAGATGCCCTTAAATCTTTCTCTTGTCTAATTCATTTAGCTAGAATATCCAGTATTATGTTGAATTATAGCAGTGACAGTGAGCGACCTTGTCCTTTTCCAATTCTTAAAGGAAAGGTTTTCGATTTCCACCCCATTCACTATGATACTAGCAGTAGGTCTGTCATATATGGCTTTTAACATGTTTTATTCAGGTTTGAATTTTTTTGTGGTCCAATCTTGGTAGGTTGTATGTGTCTAAAAATTTGTCTATTTCCTCTAATTATACAATTCATTGGTATGTAGTTGCTCATAATAACCACTAATGAAACTTTGAGTTTCTGTGGTACTGGTTGTACTCTCTCCATTTTTACTGTGATTTTATTTAGGTCTTCTCTCATTTTCTCTTAGTTATTGTGGCTAAAGTTTTGTCAATTTCATTTACCTTCTAGAAAAAAAATTTCCTTTTTTTTTTTTTTTTTGAGACAGAGTCTGGCTCTGTCACCCAGGCAGACAAGTGGTACAATCTCGGCTCACTGCAACCTCTGCCTCCCAGGTTCAAGCAATTCTCCTGCCTCAGCCTCCCAAGTAGCTGGGATTACAGGCACATGCCACAATGCCTGGCTAAGTTCTGTATTTTTAGTAGAGATGGATATTCACCATGTTGCCCAGGCTGGTTGCAAACTTTCAAGCTCAGGCAATCCGCCTGCCTTGGCCTCCAAAAGTGCAGGGATTTCAGGCCTTTTTCTTTCTTTGATCTTTTGTATTATTTTCTAGTTTTAATTTCATTTATTTTTTCTCTGATCTTTATTTTTTTTCTGCTAGTAACCATGGATTTGCTTTGCCCTTGCTCTTCTCGTCCTTTAAGGTGCATCATTAGGTTATTTGTAGTTTTTCTTTTTTCTTGATAAGGGCACCTAAAATCATAAATTTAAAGTGTAGTCCTGCTTTTCCTATATTACCTAAGTTTTGGTATGCTGTGTTTCCACTTGCTTCAATACATTTTTCTGTTTTATTCTGAATTTCTTCCTTGACTCACTTGGTATTCAAGAGCATATTGTTGAATTACCATGTGTTTGTATAGTTTCCAAAATGGTTTCTAGTTTTATTCCATTGTTGTCAGAAAAGATGCTTGCTTTATTTCAATTTTTTGAATGTTTTAAGACTTGTTTTGTGACATAACATATGGACTATCTTTGTGAATGATCCATATGCTGAGGAAAAATTTCTATTCTGCAACGCTTGCATGACATGTTCTGTAAACATCTCTTAGATCCATTTGGTCTATTGAGCATATTAGGTATAATGTTTCTGGGATTTTTTTTGGCTAAGAAAAATTTTTTTATTGTATTTTGGGCTCTGGTGTACATGTGCACATGCTGCATCCTGCAGGATTGTTGCACAGGTACATACATGCCATGGTGGTGTGCTGTCTCCCTCCCCCAACCACCCCATCACCTACATCAGCCATTTCTCCCTGTATTCTCTCTCCCTATCCTCCCCGGCCCCTGCTGTCTTTCCCCTCCCCTCCCCCCACTCCCCACCTAGCCCAGTGAGTGTTGTTCTATTCCCTGTGCCCAAGGGTTCTCATTGTTCATCACCTGCCTCTGAGAGAAAACATGTGGTGCTAGATTTTCTGTTCTTCTGTCAGTTTGCTGAGAATGATGGTTTCTAGATTCATCCACGTCTCTACAAAGCACATGGACTCATCATTTTTTATGGCTGCATAGTATTCCATGGTGTATATGTGCCACATTTTCTCTGTCCAGTCTATCATTGATGGACATTTGGGTTGGTTCCAGGTATTTGCTATCATAAAAAGTGCTGCAATGAACATACTTGTGCATATGTCTTTATAATAGAGGTATTTATAATCCTTTGGGTATATACCCAGTAATGGGATTGCTGGGTCAAATGGAATTTCTATTTCTAGATCCTTGAGGAATTGCCACACTGTCTTCCATAATGGTTGAACTAATTTACACTCCCACCAACAGTGTAAAAGTGTTCCTTTTTCTTCACATCCTCTTCAGCATCTGTTGTCTCCAGATTTTTTGATTGCCATTTTAACCAGCATGAGATGGTATCTCAATGTGGTTTTGGTTTGCATTTCTTTAATGACCAATGATGATAAGCATTTTTTCATATGTTTGTTGGCCGCATATATGTCTTCTTTTCAAAAGTGTCTGTTCATGTCCTTTGCCCACTTTTGAATGGGTTTCTTTGTTTTTTTCATGTAAATCTGCTTTAGTTCTTTGTAGATTCTGGATATTAGCCCTTTGTCAGATGGGCACATTACAGAAATATTTTCCCATTCTGTTGGTTGCTTGTTCACTAGAATGATTGTTTCTTTTGCTGTATAGAAGCTGTGAAGTTAAATTAGATCCCATTTGTCTATTTTGGTTTTTGTTGCCATTGATTTTGGTATTTTAGTCATGAAGTCCTTGTCTGTGCCTACATCCTGGATGGTGTTGTGTAGGTTTTCTTCTAGGGATTTTATGGTGTTAGTTCTTATGTTTAAATCTTTAATACATCTGGAGTTAATTTTTGTCTAAGGTGTAAGGAAGGGGTCTAGATTCAGCTTCCTGTATATGGCTAGCCAGTTTTCCCAACACCATTTATTAAACAGAGAATCCTTTCCACATTGCTCGTTTTTGTACAGTTTGTCAAAGATCAGATGGCTGTAGATGTGTGGCATTATTTCCGAGGCCTCCGTTCTGTTCCATTGGTCTATATCTCTGTTTTGGTTCCAGTACCATGCTGTTTTGATTACTGTAGCCTTGTAGTATAGTTTGAAGTCAGGGAGCATGATGTCTCCAGCTTTGTTCTTTTTGCTTAGGATTTTCTTGGCTATGTGGGCTCTCTTTTGGTTCCATTTGATGTTTAAAGTGTTTTTTTTTTCCAGTTTTGTGAAGAAGGTCAATGGTAGCTTGATGGGAATAGCATGGAATCTATAAATTACTTTGGGTGTATGGCCATTTTCACAATATTGATCCTTCCTCAACATGAGCATGGAATGTTTTTCCATCTGTTTGTGTCCTCTCTTATTTACTTGAGCAGTGGTTTTTAGTTCTCCTTGAAGAGATCTTTTACATCCTTTGTTAATTGTATTCCTAGGTATTTTATTCTCTTTGTAGCAATTGTAAATGGGAGTTCACTCATGATTTGGCTCTGTTTGTCTGTTGTTGGTGTATAGGAATCCTCGTGATTTCTGCACATTGATTTTGTATCCTGAGACTTTGCCGAAGTTGCTTATCAGCTTAAGGAGGTTTTGGGATGAGACAATGGGGTCTTCTAAATATACAGTCATGTCATCTGCAAATAGGGACAATTTCAATTCTTCTTTTCCTAATTGAACACCCTTTATTTCTCCTTCTTGCCTAATTACTCTGGCTAGAACTTTCAATACTATACTGAAAAGGAGTGATGAGAGAGGGCATCCTTGTCTACTGCCAATTTTTAAAGGGAATGCTTCTAATTTTTGCCCATTTAGTATGATACTGGATGTGAGTTTGTCATAAATAGCTTTTATTATTTGTAGATACATTCCATTGATACCTAGTTTATTAAGAGTTTTTAGCATAAAGGGCTGGTGAATTTTGTCAAAGGCCTTCTCTGTATCTATTGAGATAATCGTGTGGTTTTTGTCTTTGGTTCTGTTTATGTGGTGGATTACACTTATAGATTTGCATATGTTTAACCCGCCTTGCATCCCCAGGATGAAGCATACTTGTTTGTGGTGGATAAGCTTTTTGATGTGCTGTTGGATTTGGTTTGCCAGTATTTTATTGAAGATTTTTGCATCAATGTTCATCATGGATATTGGCCTGTAGTTTTCTTTTTTAGATCGGTCTCTGCCGGGTTTTGATATCAGAATCATATTGTTCTCACAGAAAGAGTTAGGGAGGATTCCCTTTTTTTGTGTGTTGTTTGGAATACTTTCAAAAGGAATGGTAACAGCTGCACTTTGTACATCTGATAGAATTAGGCTGTGAGACCATCTGGACCTGGACCTTTTTTGGTTGATAGACTGTTAATTGCTGCCTCGACTTCAGACCTTGTTGTTGGTCTATTCAGGGCTTCAACTTCTTCCTGGCTTAGTCGTGAGAGTGTGCAAGTGTCCAGGAATTTATTCATTTCTTCAAGATTTACTGGTTTATGTGCATAGAGCTGTTTTTAGTAATCTCTGATGGTAGTTTGTATTTCCGAAGAATCAGTGATAATCTCCCCTTTATCATTTTGTATTGCATCTATTCGATTCTTCTCTCTTTTCTTTTTTATTAGGCTAGCTAGTGATTTGTCTATTTTGTTGATCTTTTCAAAAAACCGGCTCCTGGATTTATTGATTTTTTGAAGGGTTTTTTGTGTCTCTATCTCCTTCAGTTCTGCTCTGATCTTAGTTATTTCCTGTCTTCTGCTTGCTTTTGAGGTTTTTGTTTTTTATCTTTCTCCTCTAGCTCTTTCAATTTTGATGACAGGATGTCGATTTTATATCTTTCCTTGTTTCTCATGTGGGCATTTATTGCTATAAATTTACCTCTAGACACTGCCTTAAATCTGTCCCATAGATTCTGGTATGTTGTGTCTTTGTTCTCATTGGTTTTGAAGAACGTTTTTATTTCTGGCTTTATTTCATTGTTTATCCATTCGTCGTTTAGGAGCAAGTTGTTCAGTTTCCATGTGATTGTGTAGTTTTGAGTGCTTTTCTTAATCCTGAGTTCTAATTTGATTGTGCTGTGGTCTGAGAGACTCTTTGCTATGATTTTTGTTCTTTTGTATTTGCTGAGGAGTGATTTACTTCCAATTATGTGGTCAATTTTAGAGTAAGTGAGATATGGTGCTGAGAATAATGTGTATTTTGTGTATTTGGTGTGGAGTGTTCTGTAAATGTCTATTACGTGGCTTGGTCCAGATATGTGTTCAAGTCCTGGATATCCTTGTTGACTTTCTATCTCATTGATCTGTCCAATATTGTCAGTGGAGTGTTAAAGTCTCCCACTGTTATTGTGCAGGAGTCTAAGTCTCTTTGAAGGTCATTAAGAACTTGCTCTATATATCTTGGTGCTCCTGCATTGGGTGAATTTATATTTAGGATAGTTAGCTCTTCTTGTTGCATTGATCCTTTTACCATTATGTAATGACCTTCTTCTCTCTTTTGATCTTTGTTGGTTTAAAGATCATTTTATCAGAGACTGGGATTGCTACTCCTGCCAGTATGCCATTCTGTGTCTTTTGATTGGGGCATTTAGGCCATTTACATGCAACATTAATATTGTTATGTTTGAATTTGATCCTGCCATTTTGTTACTGGCTGGTTGTTTTGCCCCTTAGTTTACCTGGTTTCTTCATTGCATCATTGTTCTTCACCATTTGGCACATTTTTGCAGTGGCTGATACTGGCTGTTCCTTTCCATGTTTAGTACTTCCTTCAGCAGTTCTTGTAAGACAGGTCTTGTAGCAATGAAATCTCTCAGCAATTGCTTTTCCATAACGGATTGTATTTCTCCTTCACTTTGAATCTTAATTTGGCTGGATATGAAATTCTGGGTTGAAAGTTCTTTTCTGTAAGGATGTTGAATATTGGCCCCCACTGCCTTCTGGCTTGCAGGGTTTCTGCCGAAAGATCTGCTGTGAGTCTGATGGTCTTTCCTTTGTGGGTGACTCGACCTTTCTCTCTGGCTTCCCTTAGGATTTTTTCTTTCATTTCAACCCTGATGAATCTGAAAATTATGTGCCTTGGCATTGCTCTTCTTGAGGAATATCTTTGTGGTGTTCTCTGTATTTCCTGGATTTGAATGTTGGCCTGCCTTGTTAGGTTCGAGAAGTTCTCTTGGATAACATCCTCAAGAGTGTTTTTGAGCTTGGATTCATTCTCCCCAAAACATTCAGGTACACCAATCAAGTGTAGATTAGGTCTTTTCACATAATCCCATAGTTTTTGGAGGCTCTGTTCATTGTTTTTCACTCTTTCTTCTCTAATCTTGCCTTCTCAGTTTATTTCATTGATTTGATCTTCTGTTTCTGATATCCTTTCTTCTGTTTGATTGATTCACCTGTTGAAATTTGTGCATGCCTCGTGAAGTTCTCGTGCTGTGATTTTCAGCTCCATCAAGCCATTTATGTTCTTCTCTAAGCTGGCTATTCTAGTTAGCATTTCGTTTAACCTTTTTTCAAGGTTCTTAGTTTCTTTGCATTGGGTTAGAACATGGTCCTTTAACTCAGAGAAGTTTGTTATTATCCACCTTCTAAATCCTGCTTCGGTCAATTTATCAAACTAATTTTCTGTCTTGTTTTCTTCCTTTGATGGTGAGGAGTTGTGATCCCTAGAAGGGAAGATTTGTCCTAGTCTTTGAAGATTTCATCCTTTTTGCGCTGGTTTTTTCCCATCTTCTTGGATTTATCTCCTTTTGATCTTTGAAGTTGGTGATTTCGGGAGAAATCTCTGAGTGGAAGTCTTTTCTGTTGCAGTTGGAGCTGTATATTTTTTGGCCTGTAGAGGCGCTGCTGGGCTGCCTCAGATTCAGTCAGGTTGCTGGGTGGTTGGTCTTCCCCTGGGGTTTGTTGCAGGTGAAATTAGCCCCACCTTCCCAGTGGTGTCTCTCCTTCCCTGAGCTTGATCTTCCTGGATGGGGTCAAACCTGTGTATTCACTGCCAAGCTCTCTGGCACATGGGCTTCAGTTTGAGTTTTGTGGGGTTGGGGCCTGCCAGGCCTTATGACCTGTTTCCCTGCTTTCAACTCTGCTTCTTTCTGTGGCACGGGTTGTTCCATCCTGCTGGCGTTAGTCCAAATTTCCAGCCAGGTCCTGCCGAAAACTTGTGGCTCCAGGTGGTAGCTGTAGCTCAGATTTGCATCGACAATCCACAGCACCCCTCAGTCTGGTGGGGCTCTCATGGACTGTGGGCTGCAGAAGGGATGAGGTAAGCACAGGATCCGAATTAGAGCACCGAGTGGGTGAAATCCCCTGACCCTCCAAGCTGGCTGCACATTCCAGGTGGGGACGTACCCCACACTGTCTTGGTTCGTTCTCCCTGGGCGGCTCTCGCCCTACTTTGGCTCCTTCCCTGGGCTATTTTCAGAGTCCTTCCAGACCCCCTGAAACGAACCCAGCACCTCACTTGTAATTGTGAAGTCCTCAAGCCCCCTGAGTCTCATTTGCTGGGAGCCGCATTCCAGTGTTGCCTCTTCTTGGCCATCTTGGCACTGCCTCCAAGTCTAATGATTCCTTACTGATTTTCTGTCCGGAAAATCTGTCAAATGCTAAAAGTGGGGTATGGAATTATCTAGCTACTACATTATTTGAATCTCTCTCTTTAGCTGTAATATTTGCTTCATATATTTGGGTGTTCCAGGGTTTGGTGCATATACATTTACAATTTTGATGTGCTCTTACTATACTGACACTTTCATCATTATATAATGACCATCTTTGTCTCTTTTTACATTTTTGTCTTAAGATTTATTTTTTGTTTGTGTTATGGGTATAGATACACATGCTCTTTTATGGTTTCCATTGCCATTGAATATCTTTTTCATCCCTTTATTTTCCGTTTATATGTGTCTTTATTGGAGAAGTGTGTTTATGGTAGGCAACAGATCATTGCATTTTGTATTTTTATCCATTTATGTCTTTTTACTGGATGGTTAAGTCCATTTACATTAAATATTATTGATAAGTAAAGACTTAACTCCTGCCATTTATTTATTTGTTTGCTGATAATTTTGTCATCTTCACTTCCTTTTTTCTTCCTTTCTGTCTTCCTATTAGTGAAGGTAATATTCTTTTGTGGTATGATGACTCAATTTCTTGCTTTTCATTTTTTGGGTATTCATTATGTTTTTTGATTTGTGGTTCCCATGAGTCTTGCAAATAATGTCTTATAATCCATTATTTTAAACTGATGACAATTCAACACTGATTGCATAAACATCCTAACAAGCAAAATATAATCTTATAAAAACCTTAATCTTTAATATAACCTACCCCCCATTTGTAAGTTTTTGTTTCTTCCATTTGTATCTTACTGTACTGTCTATATCTTGAAAAGTTGTAGTATTATTTTTGATTGGTTATTCATTAGTCTTTCTACTTGAGATATGAACAGATTACACATCACAATTAGTGTTACAATATTTTGTGGTTTTCTGTGTACTTACTATTTCCAATGAGTTTTATACCTTCAGATGATTTCTTATTTCTGATTAATGTACTTATCTTTCAGATTGAAAAAGTCTCTTTAGCATTTCCTGTAGGTCAGGTCTGGTGTTTATAAAATCCCTCAAGTTTTCTTTCTGTGGAAAGTCTTTTTCTCTTTCATGTTTTCTATGTTTGTTTGCATTTTTTTTTATTGCTTCAGCAGTTGAAATATGTCATGCCAATCTCTCCTGGCCTATAGAATGTCTGGAATGTCTGCTACCAGACATAATGGAGCTCCATTGTATATTATTATTTCTTTTCTCTTGCTGCTTTTAGAAACCTTTCTTTATCTTTGACTTTTGGGAGTTTGGTTATTAAATGCCTTGAGGTAGTCTTGAGGTAGTCTTCTGTGTTAAATCTGCTTGGTATTCTGTAACCTCTTTGTACTTCAGTATCAATACCTTTCTCTGGGTCTGGAAAGTGTCTGTTGAAGTAATTAGATAATTCAAAGGTTTCGGTTATAAATTAATTCAATTAAAATATACTAATATAAAGTCCACAAGCAAGCCAGTTATTTTATCAAGCATATTAAAAGGACTAGTTCTTCTATTTTTTATACCCCTCCAAATATGATGCTGGTTACAGAGAGCCTGAGAAAACACATCGTATTAGTTGAAAGTGAGGACAAAAAAGTTGAAGATAGTTTTAGAAAATGAGATAAAATAAATAAATAAATAAGAAAGAATAAAATGAAATCAGAACATACTAAGCTAGACTCCCTTTACCAGCCTGATCAGATCTTCACAATCAAACAAATTGAGAGGATAACACTCATCTTCCAGGTATAAATTCCACTTTTATTTCAGTTATCCAAATGATCCACACCAAAGCATGTGTTTGGCTTAAAATGGTAATACACTCAACCACTCCCCTTGCTTTGAGAAAACACAAGGGAAGACTGCTTAGTGAATGATAATAAATCATTTTTTGTTTTGCTTATGACAATTAGTGATATTCTTAGAAATGTATTTAAATGTATTTTAAATGTAAACAATAACATGCTCTCAGATTAACTCAAATGAAATATTAAATTGCCAGTGTAATGCCAAACTTTTTCTTCTAGCTTTCTAAGGTGAACGTGAGTTTAACCAATTAAACTAAGATATTTTGAAGACTCTAACGTGCTTGATTAATTCTAATTATATTTGCATGTTATCTCCAAATTATAACTTTTTAGAGACATGTTCTTTCTCATCCAGGCTGGAGTGCAGTGGTACAATAATAGTTCCTTGTAATTTCAAGCTTCTGGGCTCAAGTCACCATGCCTGGCTAATTTTTAAAAAACACTTTTTCAAAGACAGTGTCTCACTATGTTGCTCAGATTGATCTTGAACTCCTAACATCAAGTAATCCTTCCACCCTGGGCTCCCAAAACACTAGGATTACAGGTGTGGGTTGCTGCACCCAGCCCCCAAATTATAATTATTAGAACAGTGCCAACATATCCCAGAATGCTTTCTTTTTGAACTTTTATGTTCAATGGTGCATGTGCAGGTTTATTATATAGGTAAACTGCATGTCCTGAGGGTTTGTTGCACAGATTATTTTGTCATGCGGATAACCACTACATGGGTGTTTTTTTCTGATCCTTTCCTTCCTCTCACCCTATACACTCAAGTAGGTCCCAGTTTCTGTTGTTCCCCTCTTTGTGTCTATGTGTTCTCACTGGTCAGCTCCCTATTATAAGTGAGAATTTGTGGTATTTGGTTTTCTGTAGCTGCATTAAAATAATAGTTTGCTTAAAATAATGGTCACCAGCTCTATCCATGTTGCTGCAAAGGACATGATCTCATTCCTTCATACAGCTGCATAGTATTTCATGATGTATATGTACTACATTTTCTTTATCTAGTCTTACATTGATAGGCATTAAGTCAATTCCATGTTTTTGCTATCATAAACAGTGCTGCAACGAACGTATGGGTGCATGTGTCATTAAGGTAGAATGATTTACATTCCTTTGGGTATATAGCCAATAATGGGATTGCTGGGTCAAATGGCAATTCTGTTTAAGTTATTTGAAAAATCACCACACTGCTTTCCACAGTGGCTGAACTAATTTACACCCCCACTAGCAGTGTATAAGTGTTTGCTTTTCACTGCCACCTCAGCAGCATCTTGCTTGCACCTCACCTGGGGTGTAATTGAGGATGGATTATGGGAGGAGGGAGAGAATTAGAGAAAATATTTATCTGGTCCTATGCTTATTACCTGGGGGACAAAATAATCTGTACACAAAACCTCCATGGTGTACAGTTTACATATGAAACAAACCCCCACATGCACCCCTAAACCTAAAATAAAAGTTAAAAAAGAAAACATTCTAGGGCATATTGACATTGTTATAATAATTATAATTTAGGGGTTGGGTGTGGTAGCCCACAGCTGTAATCCTAGTACTTTTGCAGGCCAAGATATGAGGTTCACTTGAGGTCAGTTATCTTTTGAATTCTTAGTAATAGCCATTCTGGTTGGTGTGAGATGGTATCTCATTGTGGTTTTGATTTGCATTTCTCTAATCATTAGTGATGTTAAGCATTTTTTTCATATGCTTTTTGGCCCAGTATGTCATCTTTTGAAAAGTGTTCACATCCTTTGCCCACTTTTTAATGGGGT
Organism: Callithrix jacchus; assembly: GCF_049354715.1. Taxonomy (NCBI): domain Eukaryota; kingdom Metazoa; phylum Chordata; class Mammalia; order Primates; family Cebidae; genus Callithrix; species Callithrix jacchus. Next base: position 88,298,132 of record NC_133524.1, read on the forward strand.
TATTTGTTTTTTGCTTGTACACTTATTTATAGAAATTTTTTTAAAGGATTCATTTTTATTTCTTGTATTTTATATTCTAGCTTGCTATTTTTTGTCTTTTGGGAACTTGTATGCATACAATAGTAACTGCATGACATTCTTTTTTAAGCCTAAGGTTTAGTGGATACTGAATAATGCTTAGGAAGGGCGGAAAACTGGGATGAAGAAAGAAAAGACTGGAGGAAGGACTTTTTTTTTAAAGTTGCCAAGGAACATCCCAATGGAGATGTCCAGTTGCAAGCTGAACATGCTTGATTTGGAATTCTGTAGTGAGTTTCTGACTATAGATAGAAACTTTGGAGTTGTAGGCATAAAACTACAGATGTGAACATGCCTGATGTTATCCAGAAAGAGCCTATGGAGACACAAAAGCAGGTGGTAAGAACAGGTTTCTGAATATCATAAACATTTTTGGATTATTCACACTGAAAAATAACCTGTAAAGGGAGTAAAAGGAAATAGCCAGAATGATAGGGGAAAACAAGGAGGAAAGTATGTCATAGAAATTGAGGAAGGACAGTCTCACAAAGACAGTGGGCCACAGTCCCAAATATCAGAGAGATGAAGTAAGATAAGTAAAGCAAAGTACCTTTGGAAATACTGATCCCGTTGATAAATTTGGGAAGACAGGTTCTTTCATTTCAAGGAGATGGGAGGGTTGTTGAGAAGCCAGATGGTTGTAAGTTGGGGACAATGGGCAGTAAATAAGCAGAAGCAGTAAATAAATATAGACTACTCTTATAATGACTCTTAGCTATAAAGAAAATGGCATTATGGGGGAGGCCAGACCAGGCAGCCAAGGGGCATCTCCTTCTGGCGAGGCGACTTAAAATTCTAAGTGTGGGAGTTGGTTTGGCCAGCTCCACTCCCAGGATGGAGGGCGCCTTTGGGAAGGAAGAAAAATCATTTTTCTACTCCGGGAAGGTGAACATTTATAGCATTGATTTCCCGGATCTGGTAACATGGCAAAAGATGCCGGTCTAATTGAAGCCAACGGAGAACTCAAGGTCTTCATAGACCAGAACCTTAGTCTGGGAAAAGGCATGGTGTCCCTCGAGGCTGTTCACCCCTTCACAGTCAACCTGCTCGGGAAGCAGCTCTTGCCAAAAAACTTTGAAGAGTCCAATGTCAACATTGCTCAGCATGTGGTAGTTGGTACTCTTCAGAGACCGGCAGCATCAAACACCCTCGTGGCAGGACGCCCACACACCCCAAGTACTCATTTGCCTCTCAGAACCAGTCTTCGGACTCCTCACCTTGGTCTGCCGGCAAGCACAACAGGAAAGGAGAGAAGAAAGGCAAGGGCCTGCAGCATTTCTCCATGAAGTTCTACAAGGTACAGAGGAAACGGACCATTTCCTACAACGAAGTGGCGGATGAGCTGGTCACGGAGTTCAGCGCTGCCGACAACCACATCTTACCAAAGGAGTCATCTTATGACCAGGAGAACATAAGACAGCATGTCTACAATACTTTAAATGTGCTGATGGCCATGAACATCATCTCCAAGAAGAAGGAGATCAGATTGATTAGTCTGTCCACCACCTCGGCTCAGGAATGTCAGAACTTAGAGGTGGAAAGACAGAGTAGACTTGAAAGTATAAAACACAAACAGTCTCGACTTCAAGAACTTATTCTATAGCAAATTGTCTTCAAGAACCTGATGCAGAGAAATCGACACGCTGAGGAGTAGGCTAGCTGGCTGCTACTGCCCAACTCAAACATCCATCTGCCCTTCATAATCGTCAACACCAGCAAGTAGACTGTCATCGACTGTAGCATCTACAATGACAAATTCGAGTATATGTTTAATTTTGACAACACATTAGAAATCCACAACGACATAGACGTGCTGAAGTGGATGGGCATGGTGTGTAGGCTGTAGTCCGGAAGCTGCTCTGCTAAAGACCTTAAAATGACCAGAAGTCTGGTCCCTAAGGCTCTGGAGCCCTACGTGACAGAAATAACTCAGGGAAATGTTGGAGGCATGTTCATCACTACTGCAGGTTCCACGTCTAATGGCACGAGGTTCTCTGCCAGTGGCCTGACCAATGGTGCAGATGGGATGCTGGCCAAGAGCTCCAAAGGGTCTCAGTACAGCAGCTCCAGGGTGGAGACCCCGGTGTCCTATGTCAGGGAAGACGTTGAAGATGATGATGACTTCAATGAGAATGATGAGGATGACTGATGTCCTCCCCACTTCAAATTCAGCTTCAGGAAAACTTTGAGGAAAAAGAAACTTTTTTCCTTTTTTTTTTCTTTTTTTTACTGTGGATTTTCTGTTTCCTTTTGGCCTACTCCCAGGAAGATATTGGTAAGATATTGAATTTAGATATGCACCTCTGATAAGCAAGGATTGCTTTCAGTAGGATTAGGACGTGCTGTCGACGTGTGTTTTAATATCAGTGGGCTGTGGCAGAGTGTTTATTTACTTTTTAAGATTTTGTGTTTTCATTTTCTATCTTTCTTTAAGTGCAGAGTTCATTTTTGCCCCTGAACAGTTTTGACTCAGTTTGCTGAAGAAATTGTATTTCATCCACATCCATGAAAAAAAAAAAGCCCTCCTGTTATGGCTGGTGAGCACCTGACGCTATTTATTTGCCGTGAGTATGGAGGAAACCCCCGCTGGTGGATAGCCAGACTCTACGGAGTTTTCCATTCGTTCAATGGTATGGTGTCCAGAGCCCCAAGCAAACAACAGGATTCTACTTTCTCAATAATAAACACCATCAACCTTCTTGATTTTATCTTCCCTTAAATTATATTGACTGTTGTGATTCTATCAAGTTTATACACTCTTTTCTTTCCCTATTTTGCAGCAACAAATTGCAAAGTGCTTTTGTTTGTTTGATTTTGTTTGGTTTGATTAAATCTTATTGCCACACTGGTGTGGCTATAGAAACTGTCTGGAAGGCTTGGAATGGTTTATTGCTTATGGTAAAATTTGCCTGATTTCTTAGAGGCAGTGTTTGGGAACCTTTTATTATTTAGTTGTTTACATATTATCATTTAAAGACATGTATTGAAACAAATGTATTTGCTCCAGAAGCGTCTTTCTGTAATCTATTATAAAGTTGAAATTAAATATAGAGAATGATTTAACAATTTTTAACTCAAAATTTGTCAATCATTTTTTATAGTTCTTTTATTATAAAAAGAAAAAGAAATTTAAAGACAGTCAGTAGTCTCTTTTAAAATTTATTCACAAAACCCATTAACTGCACAGTTGCTATTAGCTGCCTGTTCTGAAGTGATAGTCTTTGTATTGAAACACAAATAAATTTTCTGTAATATTTTATGAAGTATAAAGAGACTTAATTGTTTGACTTGTTTAACTTGGCACTGTTCGTTTTTATTAATAAATTGCACATGGGCATTTAAAAAATGGCATGATGACTAGAGAGATTTATGTTATTGACAAAAGATACAGAGATGATATCTGAAGGAGTAAGTTTCTTAAGAGACAAAAGAAACAGAAGGGGAGAAATTTGCCATGTGAAGAAGAAGGGAACCTTCTTCCACTGAGATATGAGTAAGGAAGTAAAGGATATGTAGACATGAAGATACACAAGAGGAAAAAAGTTGTAGTAATTCTTCCTCACGGCTTCCATTTTCTCAGTGAAGTGAGAGGTTAAGCCTGCTGATGCCGATGAAGAAAGTGGAATGTTAGGAGATTTGAGGAGAAAAAAATGTATGTCTCGAGTAGACATTGAAGAGAAATGTAAAGGAATCTGAGAGCTTCTCTGTCTTCCTGGTGACTAAGAATTACTGGTTAATAATTAACACCCATCACAACTTGGAAACTATAAATTTATTGTAGCTTCATATAATGATTGTGCAACACTCTTTCAGTATCCAGAACAAATGGTTCCTCCACAGTGAAAATTCCTCTAATCGAAAAAAGCACAGCTTAGCAGTCCTTCTTTATGGCATCCCTATACCTAATAATTGCACTTATATATATATCTCTCTCTAAATGCACTTAGAATAATATTTAATGACTATGAATTATTTGTGCTACATGCTGCCCTCCAATCATATATTGAGCTTCTTAAAGGCATAGCTGTAATCTGGGATATCTCAACAAATGTTTGTTGAATGAATAAATAAGTAATCAATAATCCTCCTGGGATAGTGCATGTCCAAACACGTCTTTACAATATTATTATTAATATATCTTTCTCAAAATACCCCCTTCAGAAACTGCTCCAGCCGAGGTATCCTGACTATAAAGATTAGCTTTGTCAAATTGTGCTCAGTGCAATCAGAAGGAGAATGAAATTTTGGTAGACAGCAGAGTAGGTTAAATAGTCTCAGATGTTCAAATTTCTGCTTTGGAAACTCAGGAAAGAATCATGTATTGTAAACATGAGATTATAGTGCAAAGATAATTCTCTACATGATTTTTAAATAAAAATCTCTTTTTTCACATTTTATTTTAAGAAAATTAATTTACTATTATAAATCCTACTGGTCAATCTATTAAAACTCATAACCAAAACCAATAAATGATTAAGTTTAAAAGAGGCTTATTCTTGAAATATTTTTTTTTTTAGAAAACATCACATTGTAATAGTTTGTCAAACTAATGAGCAGAGGTAATTCCTTCAGCATCAAGAAAATGGAACATGGGTGATACTCAAGACTGCAGCTCGATCCATGTGATCTCACTCACTAGGCAGAGTGTTAGCTGCCTTTGGAAAAATATGGCAGGTTTGATTTATGTGGAGTATAATAAAGGTTTATCATTAATTTTAATGCACATTAGGTCATTTATATATTTTAATAGCAGTATAAATCTACTCATTTCATATTGTTCAGATTGTAGTCACTTTTCTCTCATAATTATTTTGCAATCTTGTTTAGCATATGTGACTGAGAGTGAATGAAGTGATTTTTCAAGGGTGGATTAGTAGGATCTTTCTGTGGAAATCCAGGGGATGATGGAGAAATTATTTTTTAAAAGACACACGGACATTTTCCATGTTGACAGTGATACCTATTATTTTATGCTAAGAGATTGTTTAGCAGTCTAGTGATTAAAAAGCTTGATTTTTGTTAAAAGTGGTTTCAAATTAATTATTTACTGTACTTACCAGTCCCTTTCAGCTGGTGATATACTGCTAAGTTAATATTTCACATAAATTGTACACTGAAATTTAAGAATAAGTCATTCATCTTGTATCAGATCTCATAGGTGTCTATTATCTTTAGGACACCTCCTATCTTAACTACCCACTCCTTATTATATGCATACTTTCCTGGAAGTTCCACTTAGAATATGAATAATCTTCCATTTTCAAACATATAACAGAGAATATTGTTAGGGTTATATTATATGACAGGAAAGGAAAAACTTACATATTTTGACATTTAGCTTCCTGTAATGTTCTGCCCTATTAAAGAGCACTGAAATGCTATTTATGTTCTTGAGTTTCAGATATACTTTTGCTGATGAAGTTATCTTTCCCTAAACATTCTAGTTTGTTCCTCAATGGAAAAACGCAAACAACATGTTTGAAGATGGCATCATGTTACCTATTGGGAAGGTTAAAGAAAGCTTCGGTCAAAAACAAAAGAGGGTGGCTTATGGAAAGGTTCTTTTCCTAAAATCATTGCATATATTTGACTGTGAGCAAGCTTGAAAATTCATACATTATTAGCAGAACAGAGAGGCTTTCCTTATTTTACCATCCATCATTCATTCACTCATATAACAGGCATTTGTGAGCACCTACTGTGTGTCTGGCACTGTTACTGAAACTGTGGAAATAGCAGTAAACAAATAAGCAAAAACCTTTGTCCTCATGGATCTTACATACTTGGGGGAGATGGAACGCAAGCAAAATTAATAAGTAAATTATGAAGCATATTAGAAGGGGATAAGTGTTAAGAAACAAAAATAAGCAGACAAGAGGAGGTGAGGAAACATAATTTTATGTAGTATCATCAGGGAAAAATTCACTGAGATGGTGCCAGTTGAACAAAGATCAGGAAACAATGAAATGAAAATATGGATATCTTGGGGAAGAGAATTTCAACCAGAGGGAAAGGAAATGTAACAGCTCTAAGCTTGCCTCTTGTCAAGAGTAAAGAGGACCACATTGATGAAGTGGAGTGAGCAAAAATGTTGGAGAAGTTGACGTCAAAGGAGTAAGGCATTCAGGTGGATAATAGCTTGTTTTGGCCCTTTACTGAGATGGAAGTCATTGCAGGATTCTGAGCAGAAAAACAATATGATCTGACATAGCACAAAGGATAAAAGTAAGATTTAGCAACTCTTATTAGCTAAAGAAGATTTCTCTTTGTTTGCCAGCCTCAGTGGGATCTCTACTTCTTTTCAGTAAAATTGGAATCTCTGTTAACACCTCTGTTGGGATTACCACTATTTTTTTTTCTCCCACTGCTGCTTCATAATTGTATATTATGTTGTAGACTAGCAGGGTAGACAAATTAACTACAAATGCCTAAGGACACACTGTTAAAATTATTAATTCAAACTTTAAAATGATGAGCAAAAGTCTCACATTATGATGATGTTTATTGCTGTGTGGTCACGCTTTTACAGAATGCAGCTGTGTAGAGAACAGAATTCAGTTTTTCTTCAAACTGTTGACTCTCCAGAAACTGAACATAAACAGTCAATTAACATAGTCAAAAAAACAGCAGATTTTGTAGATTAATTACATGTATTATATACCCTGTTCTTACAATAAAGTAAGCTAGAGAAAAGTGTTGGTAAAGAATCATAAGGAAGAGAAAATGTATTTACTATTCATTAAATGGAAGTGGATCATCATAAAGGTCTGCATGCTCACATTGAGTAGGTTGTGTGGGAGGAAGAGGAAGGGTTGGTCTCGCTGTCTCAGGAGGGGCAGAGGTGGAAACATGGAAGAGGTAGAAGGGAAGGCAGGAGATGCTGGCACACTCAGTGTACATTTACAGAAATATATCATAATTTCTTTCTGACTTTTTCACTTTTTCATTTCTCTAGAAGTGCTTCTATACAGTACCAATTCTTCCATTCTTTGCTTTACTTTCAGTGGCCATATCATAAAAGGGGCAACGTCATAAAAAAAGTGAAAAGCAATCTTGAGTCATAGGAACCTTTCTGCCAGATTGCCTAATGTCAATTTCTTTTTTTTAAATTCTACTTTAAGTTCTGTGGTACATGTGCAGAACATGCAGGTTTGTTATAAAGGTATACAAGTACCGTTGCTGCATCCATCACCCCATCATCTACATTAGGTATTTCTCCTAATGCTATCCCTTCCCTGTCTCCCCACCTCCTGTTAACCCTCCCCTATTCCCCCAGCCCCTGACAGGCCCTGATATGTGATGTTCCCCTCCCCGTGTCCATGTGTTCTCATTGTCCAAAACCCACCTATGAGTGACAACATGTGGTGTTTGGTTTTCTGTTCTTGTGTCAGTTTTCTGAGAATGATGGTTTCCAGCTTCATCCATGTCCCTGCAAAGGACTTGAGCTAATCCTTTTTTATGGCTGCATAGTATTCCATGGTATATATGTGTCATATTTACTCTATCCAGTCTACCATTGTTGGGCATTTGGGTTGGTTCCAAGTCTTTGCTATTGTGAAAAGTACCACAATAAACATACATGTGCATGTGCTTTTATAATAGAATGATTTATAATCCTTTGGCTATATACCCGGTAATGGGATTGCTGGGTCAAAGAGTATCTCTAGTTCTAGATCCTTGAGGAATCACCACACTCTCTTTTTCTGGCCCTATTTCTGTGTCTTCTTCTTCATCGTCTGACACTGTTTTGGAAGCACTCATTTTCATCAAGTCATTTTTTTAAAATTTCTATAGTGTGGGGTCTATGAGCTGTAGGATTTCTCCAAGCCCCATATATTGAAAGCCTAAACCCTCCTACACACACTTTTTTTTTTCCATATTCACAATCTGTTTCATTGTTTTCTTGGTTAGCTCTGTTGTAAATCCTGTAAAGTCATACACAACATCTGAATACAGTTTTCTCCAGCAGAAATTTATTATTTCGGACTTGATGGCTTTCATGTTTTTTCTATAACAATAATGGCATCTTCAATGGTGTAATTCTTCCAGACTCCTATGATGTTCTCAGCAACCAGGTTCTCTTTCATAACATTCACAATTCTTTCCATAGAGAATCATGTGTAATTAACCTTAAAGGTCCTCATGAGCCCTGATCTAGAGACTGAATTTGACATATTGCCTCTGGGGGAAGGAGACCACTTCAACACCTTTGGTGTTGAATTCATGGGGTTTCAAGTAGTCACGGATATTGTCCAATATCAAAAGAATTTTAAAAGGCAGTGTCTTACTGTAAAATACTTGCTAAGTTCAGAGACAAAGCATGGAAGGAACCAATTCAAAAACAGGGTTCTCATCGTCCAGGCCTTCCTACTGTACCAAAAACACTGGCAGAAGCTGCTTATCTTTTCTCCTTAAGACTTAGAGGTCAGCAGCTTTATAGACAAAAGCAGTCCTGATCATAAACCCGGCTGCATTTGCACAGAACAGTAGAGTTAGGATCTCCATTCCTGCCTTAAATCCTGGTGTTTGATTTTTATTAATAAATGTCCTTTGTGGGATTTTTTTCCAGAATAGGGCACTTTGTTCTGCATTAAAAAATCTTTTCTCCTCACTGCTTTTTTTAATGGCATCTAGGAACTTGTCTGTTGCTTCTTGATTGGCAGAAGCTGCTTCTTCTGTTATCTTTACATATTTTCATCCAAACCTCTTTCTAAATTTATCAAACCTTCCTTTGCTGGCATTAAATACTTCAGTTTTAGATTATTCATTTTCCTTTTGCTTTAAGTTATCATATAATGACTTTGCTTTTTCTCAAATTACATTAAAGTGTATAGGTATGCCTTTTTTGATAATAATTCTGCACCCACATAAAAGCTGCATTTTCAGTGCAAGGCAAAAAGTGTTTCACAAAATGTGAAAGGTTTTCACACTTGCTGGGATAGCAGCCGCAATGGCTCCACGCATTTATTTTTCTCTTTTTACAATGCTCCTTATTCTAAATGGCAGGCAACTGCAGCTGCAGACCTCAATCTATGGTACATATCAAGCAATTCAACTTTTTCTTGTAATACCATAACTTTTTTCTGCTTCTTGGTAACAGTTGCAGCATCACCAGTGGCACTTCATATGAATCCCATGGTGTTACACAAGGTTTACAGTTTTGCACTAAACATGATGAAAATACGCAAGAACCACGAGAAGTTACTTTTTACCGTGATGCACAATTTACCGAGGAAACAAACTGCTCATGTGGAGATGATTAGCATCACAGGGCATTTTAAATGAATGCTGATAACATGAGTTCACTGCAACAGCAACAGGAGGTGGCTAAGAAATTATAGTAGTGTACTACATATTACAGTTAATTTTATGGAGTTATGATTTAACTATGTATCTTTATGTTTGTCTGCTTTCAAATGCGAATAACACTATGTAAGGTCTGTAAGTGGTTGTATGAATATGTTTTGATGTATTTTAACTTCTTATAACAGGTGTGTGTATATTTTATGATGATAAATAAAATAGATTAGTATTTTATGCATTTGTGACATACATAACTTTTTGTTATTTTTTCTATATGGCTAAGATATGTTGCTTGTCTGTGATTTTTTTTCAAATGGTTGCAAATCTCCAAAATATTTACCAATGTATTTAATGAAAAAAAAATCTGTATTTAAGTGGATCTGCACAGGTCAAATCCTAATTATTCAAAGGTCAACTGTATATCAGGGTTGATTTCCCAAAGGTTAAGAAAGAAGAGATGATCTAGCCACTGCTATAAGCTAATATGAAAAAAATAGCTAAAACAACAGTACATGGAAAGAAATTTTAAGAAGTCATATATATATTTTAACAGAGAGGAATCGCTCATCTAGAGGGAAAGACTAAAAATACTTAAAAGAAGAAAAAGAGGCCGGGCATGGTGGCTCAAGCCTGTAATCCCAGCACTTTGGGAGGCCGAGGCGGGTGGATCACGAGGTCAAGAGATCGAGACCATCCTGGTCAACATGGTGAAACCCCATCTCTACTAAAAATACAAAAAATTAGCTGGGCACGGTGGCACGTGCCTGTAATCTCAGCTACTCAGGAGGCTGAGGCAGGAGAATTGCCTGAACCCAGGAGGTGGAGGTTGCGGTGAGCCGAGATCTCACCATTGCACTCCAGCCTGGGTAAAAGAGCGAAACTCTGTCTCAAAAAATAAAAATAAATAAATAAATAAATAAGAAGAAAAAGAAAAAGATCTGTGTTAGAGACCAATTAAGCCCTAAAGAGAAACATTTTGAGGATTGTTTTCCTCAGACATCACTTATGCTATTCTAGCCTCTGGTGGACAAAATCCAGTGTGCCGAAACACCCTTGTGTTAAAGTAGATTACTCTATCATACACTTATTAGTTACTTTAATCTAAATCTTACAAGAGATATACATGCCGCTAATTGATGGTGCAAAAATTTCAAGATTCAATATACAAGTCTGAACGATTATATTTGGCAATTAGTGTCAGATAGACAGATGTAGATAGGTAAACCATTAAGTCTATCAAGTTAGCAGCTCCTTTCAACTTTCCTGCTCTAACAAAGTCACCTTCTTTAGCAATTTTGCTCACTACTCTTGCAGGCATTAATATGCATGGCTAAAAATTTACTATCAAAACTTCTTCATTATGCTATTAGGTTTCTGGTTTTTTTATTTTTTAGAGTAATTTTAAGAGAGTTACCTTTAAATGAATCAATAATAATATAACGCCGGAAAATCTGATAAGCTGTGAAGATGATTCTGTAGATCCTTAACTATGCGTCCAAACTCACATACAACTCCCTCCATTGTGATGGTGACGAGAATGATCTCAAGCTTTGAAGTCAAACACATGTGGACTTGAATCTGGGCTCTAACAGGTACTTTGTTACCCTGGACATTTAACCTCTATTTTACACAACTGTAAAACAGGGATGGCAATAGATAGGGCCTATATATATGTGTTTGCAATTTATATTAAGGGAAATGTATATAAAGTCCCAGGCAGGTGGAGTTAGCAATTATTATTAACGTTACGATTTTTCACCAGAAGATTAAATTCCACCGGCCTGTAATACCATAGATTGTCTTCTATTCAGGGCCCACTTAAAGTTCTTTGCACTCTTGAAGAGTTTAAAATGGTACCTGGAATATTAGATACGCTAAGTGCTATTTAAGTGTCTGTTAAATAAATTAATTAAATAAGCTTCTTGTTAAAGAAAGGATTTGGAGATTAAGGAGAATATCTAGGCCAGTCGTTCTTTTCTATTATCACTGTAAATACTTACCTACTCTTGTCAGGGTGCTATGAAAAGGGGCCTGGCTCTTATCGCCTATCCCTTTCCTCCAATCTGGCTTTTTTTTTTTTTTTTTTTTGGAGACAGTTTCGCTGTTGTTTTCCCAGGCTGCAGTGGAATGGCGCGATCTAGGCTCGCTGCAACCTCCACCCCCGGGTTCAAGCGACTTTCCTGCCTCAGCCTCCCGAGTAGCTGGGATTATAGGCACCCACCACCATGCCCGGCTAATTTTGTATTTTTAGTAGAAACAGGGTTTCTCCACGTTGGTCAGGCTGATCTTGATCCCCCAGCCTCAGGTGATCTGCCCACCTCGGCCTCCCAAAGTGCTGGGATTACAGGCGTGAGCCACTGCACCCAGCCTAGTCTGACTTTTTTACTTGCCTCAAATATCTGGCCTCGGCTGCCTGATTATATACTTGATATGGTTTGGCTCTGTCCCCACCAAAATCTCATCTTGAATTGTAGTTCCCATAATCCCCACATGTCGTGGGAGGGACCAAATGGAGATAACTGAATCATAGGGTCAGTTTGCCCTATCCTGTTCTCTTGAGAGTGAGTGAGTTTTCACGAGATCTGATGGTTTATTCAGGGGTTCCACCCCTTCCCTGGGGACTCATTTCTCTCTTCTGCCACCATGTGAAGAAAGATGCTTGCTTCCCCTTCCAGCATAATTGTAAGTTTCTTGAGGCCTCCCCAGCCTTGTGGAACTGTGAGTCAATTAAGTCTCTTTGCTTTATAAACTACAGAGTCTCAGGCAGTTCTTTATAGCAGTGTGAGAACAGACTAATGCAATACTACTACTGAGAAATCTCTCAGAGATGTTACCATTTTAGAAATGACAGTAGAGAAGGCTAGAACAAGTTAAGAAATTGAGCTTTTTACAAACAAGGAATATGTTGTTTTCTTTTTTATGCCTAAGACTGAGGCATTTCTTGATGAATGAATCAACATATTAGTGAATGAATACATGTATAAATAAAACATAAAAGGGGCTTAATTTTGAGTAGATGAGAGTATCTTTAGAAAATTTATGGATAATGGGACATTCCTTAAATTCCTATATGATGTATCATTCAAGAAGATTTATTCTATTCCAGTTTCTGTTTTTAGCATATAAAATATAGTGCTAATATAACACCTATTTCTAAATCAAGAATGATCTTATTTAAAATATCTGTGATTTAATTAGGAAATATGCTAATGATGATTCTAAGAAATCTGCTACATCATCCCTTCACATTCACACTGCTTAAGAGATATATAGTTTGCATTTGTTCAGTAATACTAGAATGTGTTATAGCATCTGTAGAACTTTTTGCTGTATGGCGATAGTCCCAAAGTGTGAAGGTATATCTTATTTTATTTACAATCTCAGCACCTAGAAGTTTCCCTAACACATAGCAGTGTTTCAGCAACATTTACTGGGTAAAAAAATAATTACGATTCAATAAGCTCTGGATTTTAAGACCAAATTGCCTTAAGAATAGCCAATACACTACAAACCATAGTTGTTTTTCTTTTAAATGTACTACATAAATATGTCATTCAAATATTTAAATATATATAATTAAACACATTAACATATTAGCTGTCATCCTTCAAAATTATAATAGCTAATATATATTTTTTAATTTCCCTCTGTAAATATTCTTCCTTAAGAGTGCTCTCACTCAAGGAAACATGCAGCCTTAAAATAGTAATTTTGTTTGTCAATCCTCTTCTTTTTCTCTGCTTTAAGATTAAAACAGTATTTTCCTACTTTTTACAAGGAATAAGAATGAAAGATTCTAGATTTAGGTAATTTCCCCTATCTCCAATTGATCTTTGTAATTTACATTTCACAAGTGCGTCCCTCTTTCCATCAACATTTTGAAACACTTGAAACAGTTTTATTTTTCCTTCCACCTAGAAATAAGTGGAGAACACAATTTTCTGATTCATGATATTATGATACTCTTTGAGAAAATCATCATTTTTCTGAGTCAGCATTCCAAACAGTTGTACCTTTTTTTCTTTTCAAATGATATTTGTTTTTTTAGTGCAAATTGTTTTATAAAGGGATTTTTCTATTATTATAGCTGTTTCCTACTAGGTAGAACCAGATGTTGCATTCCCATACCCCAAGGATGGCTTACTAATTTCAAATGCTTTGGTAAACAGAAAATTTTCACATTTAAGTGTCATACTAACTGGTGGAAATGACAAGAAAGTTTATATTTGAGCCTAATATTCAAATTAGTCACTCAGTTTTTCACATATCTCTTGCTAATGATGCTGTTCATTTTTTTTTTTTTGATAAATTACATAATGCCATAAAGCAGGGGACCTTCTCCGAGTATTTTCTCCTATTGGAGACTATCTGATAAAGTACGATATAACCATAACATTGTGCTTTCTTCCAAGGTAAAGATTTCACAGTGTTTTCCACATAAAGAGTCCTAGAGCTAAGTTTCACTTAATAAATTTAGAGGCAACTTACAACGTTGGTAAAAAAAAAAAGGATGCTCATTAAAATATGATGTAATGATGCCGTGGTGGCAAGTAAATAGAACTCAAGGAAATAAATAACATAAACTAATATATCAGCTTCTTGGGCTCAGATATCCGTTGATTGATTAACTGGATAATGGTTTGTTCTCCTGGACTTTGTAAAAACATTGTAAATATTGACTTATATATTTGAAAATACATTATAAGCTATATTAAATTTTAGAATATGTAAGGGGCAGCAGTAGTTTCTGAAATCAGTATCTTTCACTTTTTTTTTTTTTTTTTTTTTTTGCAAAGGTTCATCCTATAGCTAATGCTTTGGCAAGTAAAGAGGATAGGGTGCTGGATCCTGCAACCTAGATCTGAGTTCTCAGCGAAGGTAAGTACTTCACGCAAACAGTAGTAGAGAATAACTTCACTCCAGTTACTTATTAGGGAGGATCGTCTTAAACTCTATGTCTCAACATTATAAATATATATATGAGAAATATATCTATTATTTAGGTAGCATTTTCTGAAGAATATGCTGCTCATCTATTCCTCAAGGTGCAGTCAATTCTGCTAAAATATTTTTTGAAAACATGAATTTGTTCCAACACAATTGATATATTAGGGAGCAATTTTAACATAAAGAGTATTTCACATTTTATTATGCTCTGAAAATCTCTAGGTAAACACAGAAAACTGCACCCAGCATAAGAATATAAACACACACACACCCCAAAACAATTTACCAGCAACCTCAGTTTATTATGTATGCTATCCTACAAGTTTATGTTTTACCACTCTTTTGTATTTGAAGACATTTTTATACTAAATAAAAAGTCAACATCCAAAACATGTATAAATATTTTGGTTCAAAAATGCCTAATAGTGCATGAAAAGAAAAAATTTAAGTACTGAGGAAAAGCTTGAATTAATAAAGTGCTTCTAAATGAGAGAACATGATGTTTCCCAAGCAACAGACAGAAATTCACTGTTTCTCAGCAGAGATAATAGGTAAAAAAAAAAAGGAAAAAAAAAGAAATTACTATGACTCTGCAGTATAATAACAGTCTATTTGGTCTTTGTTTTTGGTTCCTGGCACAGGGCTCCTAAAACCTATGAAATCTCCCGGGAAACAGTAGTGTCATATCAAAACACTTAAGTTTATGCTAATGAATTGATTTAGTGTGAGGCTCCTAGATAGCCTCAGGATAAGGCAGGTCACCAGAAGGACTGTGTAATTCGAGACCTGGAAATTTACTCTACATATTGGCCTCTGGGGAGGTAAGCAGGAGGTTGGAGATTTGACCCTATGAAACCCCTTGAACCATGTAATTCAGGGAGCTTCCTCTGGGTTGGTGAACACTTCACAGTGCTGTGAAGGATGGCATGCCTGAAAAGGGCATGGTAGTGGCACACCATCCCCTCCTTCAATACCTTGCCCTGTGCATCTCTTCTATTTTGCTGTTCCTGAGTTTTACTATTTAAAATAAAATAATAAATGTAAGTCAAATGCTTTCCTGACTTCTGTGAGTTGTTCTAGCAAATTGTCAAAGGATGCAATAGGAACCCCTGAATTATAGCCAGTCAGTCAAAAGTACAGGTGGCCCCCAGGAATTGCCGGTGGCATCTGAAATGAAAGCAATTTGAGGAACCAAACCCTTTAATTTGTGGGCTATGATTCTAAATTCAGGTAGATAAAATCAAAATTAAATTGAGTTGCTGGGCATCCAGTTGGTGTGAGAGAATCAGAGAATTGCTTGTTGGTGTACAAAAACTTTACACAGGCAGGATCCACTTAAGCATTGCTGCAAAGTCAGTAACAACAAGGCCTAAATAAATTGAGGAAATGAAAAGATTGTTGGGCATATAAACTCTAGTCTAAACAGTGAAAAATATTGGGAACAATATTCTCATAAAAAGAAAAGACTATACTTAACATTCTTAATCATAATGTGCTGAATCCTGCAGAAGTGACTTCTTTTATCTTGGGAAATGAGGCCTAGTGGTGGCTATTTTAGTGTTGTCAAACATCTCTACAATTCTCAAAGCTATCAGCTGTCCAGATAAGCAATGGGCGCATGTGGGACATCCACAACATAATTCCCAGCGATGATTCAAAACTTAATTGAAAAAGTCTACATCAAATCGCATTTTCAATTTTGATGAAATAGGTGTCTATTATAAATTTAACCTTAAAAACCTACACCTGAAATGCAGAAACATGCCCAGGCTGTAGGGCTGTGAAAGATTTTTAACTGTGGCATTTGCAAACAATGGCAAACGCAGGACGATGAGCCGTAGTGATATGATTTGGCTGTCTCCCCACACAAATTTCACCTTGAATTGTAATAATCCTCATGTGTCAAGGTAGGGCCAGGTGGAGATAATTGAATCATGGGGCAATTTTCCCCATACTATTCTTATGGTAGTGAATGAGTTTCACAAGATCGGCTGGTTTTATAAATGGGGGTTCCCCTGAGCAAGGTTTCTCATGCCTGCCACAATGTAAGATGTGTCTTTTCCCTCCTTGCCTTCCACCATGATTTCGACGCCTCCCCAGCCATGTGGAACCATGAGTTCATTAAACCTCTTTCCTTTAAAATTACCCAGTCTCCCATATGCCTTTATTAGCACCCTGAGAACAGACTAATACACATACCTATCCATATCTAGTGCTACAACTTTGCATTTGCTTTCAGATAATCACCCCACATGACCTCACAAAACTCACAAGCTGCAATCCTTCTGAAACCTACTTCCACAAGGTAAAGTGCCATATTATAGCATTTATGGAAAATTGTGCTACCATGAATATTAGATTTCTATTATTTATTTTTTATGTGTCACTGTCAAAGTGTTTGAATATTGTTCCCCATCCTCATTTTTCTCATGAGTTCTCTGGTTTTTCTTATGAAATTTTGAAAAGATATAGTGCTTTTTTGAATATTATACTTGTGTTATATAAGAACTTACTAAACATTAAAATCTATCATCAGAGGAAGCCAGTCAACCAGAGAGCTGTATTATGGGGCCAAATCATTTTTATTTCCTCAAAACTGCTTTCCCTATACTGGTATTTGGCATTAGGTAATCAACCTACAGTGAAGGACATTATAAGAAACCATCCTCTAAAATTCATTATTCTATTTACTATGAGAATGTCGTTGAGTATGATGCTTATGACATTACACAAATCAAAGTTTCAATTTTAATGAAACAGGTGTCTATTATAAATTTAAACCTTAAAAACCTACACCTGAAATACAGAAAAACATGCCCAGGATTTAGGCTGTGAAATATTCTTAACTCTGACATTTGGAAACAAGGCCAAAACCAGGACAATGAGCCATACACAGTATTCTCTTTATGATGGACCACAAAAGAAGTTTCACTCTGGTTTTAGTGTCAGGAAGAATTATGCATCTCCTGAAAAATTAGTTTGTTTTTATTTTTATGTATACTGAGACTCTTTTTTTTTTTTTTTTTGAGACAGAGTTTCGCTGCTGTTACCCAGACTGGAGTGCAATGGCAAGATTTCGACTCACTGCAAACTCCACCTCCTGGGTTCAAGCAATTCTCCTGCCTCAGCCTCCCGAGTAGCTGGTGTATACTGAGACTTTTAAAGGAACATCTTAACAGAGTTCAATGAATATTTTTTAAATAAATGAATAAATGTGTTTTTAAACCATTTCTTTCTCCACTTTGGTTATTAAAATGCTCAGAACCGAATTTGTGAGCCTCTTCTAGGAAGTGTACAGAAACCAGGAGTATTATTAAAATATTCTGAGCTGAACTCACAATAAAAGCTTCTCACTTGTGCATTTCAACTACAACTGATCACTGGCTTAAACCTTACTTTAAAATTTGGATAATTGCTGACAGTCTAAATAAGTAGCACTCTTACTAATGAATGAGTTATAAGTCTATTAAAAATCCTGTTTTCATAGATTCTGCAGATGCAGCAGCAGAAGTCAGCTACAGGAGACTAACGTTAACAATCCTTCTGAGGTATTTCTTAATTGACACTTGATTGGGTTACAATTATGCAAACTGTGCCAAGTTGACTAGGACTAATACAAAGGAGACAGTAGTTTATATATTTTTTCACTTTTGCTCCAAAAGAATTCCTGAAAAGGAGTAATAAAATCCTAAACCAGAGTATATATGCTATGAAATAATATATGTAACATCCAATAAGGCCAGTGAGAATCATGTGTACCTTCTCTCTCATTCCCCTCCCCATATACAATAACTTAAAATAACTACACCAAATAACTTGAAAAGGATATAATAAAAGTATTTATAATAATGAAGTATATTGGGACTAAGAGTAGCAATATAATGGCAAAATTAGTAGTTATTGGTCTGAAACCTTTAACAATAACTCCTCTTGAAAAACTTCTGTCTAGCAACTTAAATACCCAAGAGATACATTCTAATGCCTTGGTCGCCAGTTTCTCTTAAAGTAAAAACTTTCTTACTGTAATTATGACATATTTTGCTGTGCATACTTAGGAACTAGATAAGATCCACTGAAGAATGATCTAGTAATCTCTGTAACTTTTACTACTGTTGAATGAAAACACTTAAGTCTACTTTTTTTTATTCTACTTTAAGTTCTGGGATACATGTGCAGATCATGCAGGATTGTTGCACAGGTACATACGTGGAAATGTGGTTTGCTGCCTCCATCCCCCCATCACCTACATTAGGTATTTCTCCCAATGTTATCCCTCCACAATTTCCCTACACTCTGCTGTCCCTTCCCTAGCCCCCCATCCCCCAACAGACTCCAGTGTGTGATGTTCCCCTCCCTGTGTCCATGTGTTCTCATTGTTCAACATCCACCTATGAGTGAGAACATGTGGTGTTTGGTTGTCTGTTCTTGTGTCAGTTTGCTGAGAATGATGGTTTCCAGAATCATCCATGTCCCTGAAAAGGACATGAACTCATTTTTTTTTATGGCTGCATAGTATTCCATGGTGTACATGTGCCATTTTCTTTATCTAGTCTATCTTTGATGGGCTTTTGGGTTGGTTCCACCTCTTTGCTATTGTAAACAGTGCCGCAATGAATACACGTGTGCATGTGTCTTTATAATAGATCAATTTTTAATCCTTTGGGTATATACCCAGTAATGGGATTGCTGGGTCAAATGGTATGTCTATTTCTAGATACTTTAGTTCATTTTTAAGTCATTTGAGAAAACTGTAAACATTATCTGAGACTTAGGCCTGGTCTTATCACTGACCTTTAAAACTAATAGACAACTACAAAAATTTCAGTAGAAGCCATTTAAAAGAAAAAAAAAGTCTCTTATCTTGAAACAGAAGGTGTATTAGTCTGTTCTCACATTGCTATAAAGAACTACCCCAGACTCAATAATTTATAAAGGAAATAGGTTCAATTGACTCACAGTTGTACATGGCTGGGAGGTCTCAGGAAACTTAACAATCAAGGTAGAAGGGGAAGCAAACACATTCTTCTTCACAAGGTGGCAGGAGAGAGAAGTCCTGAGCAAAAGGGGTAAAAGCCCTTTATAAAACTGTCAGATATTGTGAGGACTCATCACTATCATGAGAACAGCATAAGGGTAACCACCTCCATGATTAAATTACTTCTTACTGGGTCCCTCCCATGGGGATTATGAGAACTGCAATTCAAGGTGAGATTTGGATGGGGACACAGAGCCTAACAATATTATTCTGCCTTGAGCAACTCTGCCCTGTGACTTTGCAGGGTACAGCTTCCCTCCTGGCTGCCTTCGCAGCCTGGCATTGAGTGTCTGTGGCTTTTTCAGGTGCACAGTGCAAGCTGTCAACGAATCTACCATTCTAGGGGCTGGAGAATAGTGGCCCTTTTCTCACAGTTCCACTAGGCAGTGCCCCAGTGGGGACTCTGTGTCGGGGCTCTGACCCCACATTTTCATTCCACTCTGCTCTAACGGAGATTCTCCATGAGAACTCTGCCCCTGCAGCACACCTCTGCCTGGACATCCAGGTGTTTCCATACGCCCTCTGAAATCTAGGCTGAAGTTTTGAGACCTCGATTATTGATGTCCCTAAAAACCAAATTGATTATTTAAAAGACAAAATATAGTTATCTACAGGATTTAGCTAGTAAAGTTGTACTAGGTATTTTTCCCAGATTCTCACTGAATGAGTAATACATCTATGATGTGTTGGAATAAAATCATATTCAACACAAAATCTACCTATCAAAATCAGGTAAGAAAACACAAAACTATTCACGTGACCAAAGTTAAGATTAATGCAGGAATGAATAATTAAAATCAAGATTTTATCACAATGTTTTAGAGTTAATCAATATTGACAGACAGGTGACACTAGTAATACATCACAAGGATACCATGAGATCTGAGGTTTTCTTCAAATAATAATGACGAAGACTGTATTTTTGCTGTGTATCAGGTACCAGAGTAAGCAATGTAATGAATTACTCTATTTAATGAAGATAAAATTATTTTTCACACTTTATCATTGAGGAAACTGAGAACTGTTTCGTACAGACAAAATGCAGTAGTCTCACCCATGTCTACCTTCAGCTTAAGCTTTTGTCCTTAACTACCTTGCTCTACTACATAGTGCACTAATGCTTGTAAGTTTGAATGGCCCATTTAAAATTTTGCCTGTTTTTATAGTTACCAGTAACACAGAGTAGTAAATTCCTTTATCACATTACAGTTATATTCCACAAATATATCTAAAATATATTTTAAGTAGGTTGAATTTATATTGAAAATTAAAACTATTGGAAATGTTGATTGTTGATAGCAATGGTAATAAAAACATGCTCAATACTGAGGATGAATGTCTAAAAATTAAAATATTTCAGTGACAATTTTTACTCTGTAGGTGCTGTGTAGTATTGTTAGGGACCAAAAAATCAGCCTTAAGCATATTACGATTTAACATAACAATCCAATTTTATCAATGAAGATCAAATCCAAGTATTTAACAATATGAATACCAGCATTTTTCTTTCACTCGATAGTATTCTGTTTGTATCTTGGTGAAACAGAATAAAAGCTTCTGGCAAGATATATTAGGTTTTAAAATATTTGGATAGTTAACATCTTTTTATATAAAGAGGATACATTAATTAATGTTTTATTTCCATAAAACACTTGATAAAATAGTTTATTATACTATTTAATACAGTTATATTTTCATTGCTATCTAACATTCATTGAATGTTTACTAAGATTTAGTGATTGTGATAGGCATTTTATAACATTATCTCATTTATTACACATAGCCCTAACATAAAGGCTACTGTTATTTCCATTTTGAAGATAACTATAGCTAGTATTTACTGTGGCCCACCATTAGCAATCTCAGTTCTAGTGCTCCAAGAAACTTTTAAAAATGAATGAAACATTGTCCTTGTTCTTATGGAGGTTGTAGTCTGGTATATTTATCAAAATTTTCTTGAAAAAAATCCTGTGCATCATTATACACCATGTTAAATTGAATCTTTGCTCTACTTTTCTAGATAAAAGATATCAGTTTGAATTATCTGAGTGTAATTATTTATATCAGAACATGTCATAGTATTTAGAGGTTTTCTGATTTTTACTTAATTGCAATGATAAGAAGTAAAAATTAATATGTAACCAAAGAAATTATTTTGTTCTCAAATATTAAAAATGTGATGATATTCCAATAAAGTGTTGAAATTTTTCTTACTAGTTTGAATAAATATTTCTATTGTTCAAATAAATTAGTTGTTTTCTGACTTCTAATGAATATGCTGCAAATGTTCTTAATGATATATATAAAACAAGATCTAGTTATAGTTTTCCCGAAAGCAGATTTATTACTGTATATCTCTTGCACTGGTAAGGCAAATCTGTACTTGATTTTGATGTTAACAAAAAGAAGCAGCAAATATTTTTCACTCTTTAATGATTTTTTTATGATTAAACTACATAGAGATTTTCTTGGTACTCATTTGGAAAATTATTTCCCTGTCTCATTATTACTTGTAAAGTTTTCAACTGGTAGATGAGAGGAATTTTTGTGGTTAATTTTATTTAAATGGAGAGACTAAAGCTCAAAGAAGGTAGAATCACACAAATCTGAGACCAAGTCTATTAAATAAAAGTGAAGATTATTGCCAGGAAAAGTATTTTAATAATAATAATTGACCTGAATGAAAACTTGGAATCAAAAGTAGAACACTGTACACATTTATCCTTTTGTATATGGAACAAATTAAAAGTGGGGTGGGGAAGAGGTTCAGAGTAGATTTTCAGAAAACGCAATAGATGTACACTTATTGTCTTGACACTTCTTTACATTATCATTCGTAATTTATACAAATATAAAGAAAATAAAATGCAGAAGAGGTTTAAAAAGAAGAGAAAGAATTTACTTTCAAAGTAGGACAAAAAAAACTAAGCACAATAGAAACTACTTTTCCGTATACTATGTCTGAACAAATTTGTCACAACTGAAAGAAGACACCACTACTTTAATTTTAATGTATCGAAATGGCTAAGAGAAATTCAATGAAATTGCTTTGAATAACCAAATTTTTAAAAATAATCAAAAGCAATCCAGCATTTCTACACCATTTATAAATGCAATGGCTGTTGCTCCTGAAAAGACTTAGAGAATCTGCTTTTATGGTATTTTTGATGTCATTTATAGTGTAGCCATTGTTGGACAATAAGTGATTCAGTAAAAGCTAATATTTTGTTTTATAAAAGCTCTGAATAGTATTTTTAATTGAAATTGATTGCATACTTATTTAACAAAAGGAAAACTGTTGAACTGGCCTAGTAATTGTATCCCAGAATAAGGATTTACATCAGTTATTGGTTGAAACATTTAAAACTTCAGAGTAATATTATAATTTTCCTGTGATTCAAACTTATAAGTGAAATAGAGTTTTTTTCTATTCTTTCAGATAACAGGAGTTCACCAGAACTACTTTATTGAACAAGCTAGTGAATTATTTATTAAGATGATAATTAGGACTCTTTTTTTTAACTCTAAGGAGATATGTATATTACTTCACACAGAAGCAATTATTAATTTACTGATAGCATAGACAACTCCATACCTTAATTTTTGAAATTTTAATATACACGTTTATACTATTTCATTTAATTAGTAAAACCAAATAAAATATTAAATATGTAATCAATTTGAGATAACTCTGGAATAGTAAATCACTATAATTTTACTTTTCTTTTAATTCTGTATCAGTTTGTTTACACAGTGCTGATAAAGACATACCCAAGGCTGGGTAATTTATAAGAAAAAAGAGATTTAATGTACTCATAGTTCCATGTGGCTGTGGAGGCCTTATAATCATCACAGAAGGTGAAAGGCACATCTGACATGGCTCCAGGCAAGAGAGAGAATGAGAGTCAAGTGAAATGGACCCTTATAAAGCCATCAGATCTCATGAGACTTATTCACTACGAAGAGAAAAGTATTGGGGAAACTGCCCCAGGATTCAGTTATCTCCCACCAGGTCCTTCCCACAACGCATGGAAAATACCAGAGCTACAATTTAAGAGATTTGGGTGCAGATGCAGCAAACCATATCAAATTCTTTCTTGCAACTTCCAAAAAGAAAACCTTTAGAAATAAGTGATTATTTTTTGTTCCATTAGATATTCTTGGAAATCTCAATGATCAAAACTAAAAGCCAAAGAGTGGGTTGCTGTTATATATGGTTAAAGTTAATTACCCATAAAATAATGGGAACAAGAGAATAATGACCAGTGGAAGGTTATTGGGGAGGTAAAGAGTGTAGTAGGAATCTCTAGCAATCTTGTAAATATCGTATGAATTTTTTAAGCCTGATACTCTCTTGTTTTAGGACAGCCAGATGAAAAGTCTATTCAATGGAGAATAAAGAGGGTCATGGAATGATGTTTTCTAAGTACAGCCAGGCCAAAGAATGCCATGTATAGAAAAAGCCACAGTATAGTGTATGGGAATTAAAAAAAGGGAAACAAAGTAAATTAATATGTGGTCTTCATTTGACAACCCTCAAATACTTGTTTCCATCATGTATATATACTCATTCCTAAATTCACTGTTATGATCACATTAGAACTCAACTTCAAATTTGTTTTTCATTCTTTTATTATAAAGCATTTCAAAGTAAATTTAGTTAACATTATCTAATATCTTGCAAGTGAATGGCAGTATTATTTTCAGCAATATGGAAAATGATGAAAATACTGCTTATTGCAACAGATTTGTTGCAGAAGTTGCAGAAAATAATGCAAGAGCCTGTGAACTTCCTTGAAAGTGTGACACATTATACATAAACCAGTCAGTGATCTAGGGAATTATAGTGAACTCTGGTCATTCAGGTGAAGTAATATGAGTACATAAAATTTCTAGTTTCAATCCCGCTTTGTATAATTTACACTCACCAAGCATCAATTTCCTCATTTATAAAATTTAGATACTAAAATTTTTATTTTCCATAGGGCAGTTATGAGGATCTGATAAAACAATAAATACATAGAAATGTTCTTCAAAGAACAATGTATTACATGCTAGTTATGTTAACCCAGCAATTTGAATTACCCAAAAATCCTGTTTAATGCAGTGTCATATAAATTGCAAGACTCTCAAAATTCTCTAAAATCAGTTTTGAAATGTAAAATGTATGCTTTACTGGAACACATTTATCTCAAGAAAGAGCATCATTGCAATTTGAATATATAATCTAGTATGAAAAAAACATTCGTAGCAAACTAAATTTATGTACTGTAAACAACATCATTACAGGACACACATCATCTGGACTTAGTGCTTAAGGCGATCATAGATAAGGAAGGAGATACGAAGAATAGAAAGAAATTCTACTTTCATCTTTGAGTACATAGTTATATTTCTGAGGTTGAGTCTAAGTTAACCTATTCATAGAACCATTTCTTTCATCTCTTCTTTAACTATCATAGATCATCCTCCCTGTGTATCTTTAAGCCTGGAAGAAAGCTAGGGTTGGGATTTATGGAAAGAACAAGCATAAAATAAAACCATATCTGCTCTATTTTCCCCTATCAATTGATTTGAGAGTATATTACATTCCCAACAAATGAAAAAAAAAAAAAAAAGAATTTTCCTTCATGGTTTATGCCACTGGTTTAGTGGTAACTGTAATTATTCAACTTTCTGCAAATTTCTCACTTAGCAAAAATGCATTACTTTTCAAATTATTTGTATTGTAGGTACAATATAAATCACTACTAAAAATTGATCTTGATTGATAGACCCCATAGTTGGATATTTGGAAATGAAATGAAAATTGAGACATAGGAGAGACAAGTATGAAATTAAAATGTAAGATATATCAGGAAATACATTGCTAATAAAGTAAAGTTTTGTAATGGTGTTTTTTATTAAAAATACTTTTCCTGTTTTACATGACCCATAGCTTGGGTTTGCTAAAAGATGCCATGAGAAATAAATAAATGTGGTAATTCTGAATATCTAACTGAGGAAAATAAAACTTCCACACTCAATATCTAATGAGTATTGTAAATGTAAAATCGAGGACCTAGTCTAAATTTTGTAACAAATATATAAAATAATACAGTGAAATTTTAATTTATGTAATTATTATATATATATTATGAAGTTATATATTTTATATATGAGTAATGAAAGTCATGGTTAAATAATCTAATATATATAAGTTTATGGCTTTGAACAACACATTGAGTTGTTTTAAATGTTTTATATCACAAATATATCTAAACTAAATATTAAAAATTATTAAATGTTTAATGGACAGATAAGTGACAGATAATTTAAAATGTTATTAGTTTTCTTTCCAAGATGGCACATTAGAAACTTTTAGCTTGCCTCAGCTACTTGAAAATACCAAGAGTATATAAAGATAAACACTGTGTGCTTTAATATAAGAAGGAAAATGGGAATACACCAGAGTCATCAAGGACACCCCAAATCCTGAGGATGAGCTCGTGTACAAACAGCTCCTCTAACAATGCTTGACCTATAAAAGTGAGTAAAGCCCCAGTACATGAGAGAGGCAGAAACCTCAGCATCATGCAATATACTCAGGTAACAAACCTGTACAAATATCCCCAAATCCAAAATAAAAGTTGAAATTATTAAGAAATGTTATTGGCTATCTATGGCTATCACAATCTCCTTGAAATTTCTAAAGTAAATATATTTGTATCAGTCACAAATTAAAAACTGCTTCTTCTCTGATAATAATTCCATTGCAAATGGAATATTTAAGAAAATATTTTAGGATTGTGAATATATTTATTGAGACTATCTTCTGCCTAAAATTGTATATGTAAAAACAAAAATACTTTATTGCTAAAAATCGGTAATAATCATTTGAGCTTTCAGCAAACTGCAATATTTTTCTTGGTAGATACTCTGTCTCAGTGTTGATGGCTGCTGATTGAATAGCATGGTGGTTGCTGAAGGTTGAGGTTCCTGGGGAAATTTTTAATAAGACAACAGTAACATTTGTCTCATTAATTGACTCTTCCTTTCATGAAAGTTTTCTCTGTAGCATGTGATGCTGTTTGATTTTACCCACAGTAGAACTTTCACACTTGGAGTCAGTCCTCTCAAACTCTACCACCACTTTATCAGCTAAGTTTATATAACATTCTAAGTCCTTTGTTGTCATTTCAAACAAGGTTCCACAGCATCTTCACCAGGAGTAAATTCTACCTCAAGAAACCAATTTCTTTGCTGATCCATAAAAACCAACTCATCGGCTCAAGTTTTGTCATGAGAGTACAGCAAGTCAGGTACACCTTCAGTCTCCACTTCTAATCTAGTTCTCTTGCTATATACAACATATCTGCAGTTTTCCAATTGGAAAAAAACCTTCTTTCCCAATAGAAGACTATTTCGTCTATATTGAACATCTGTCGCTTAGTGTAGACACCTTCGTTACTTAACACACTCTTCTGCAGCTTGCTGCGGCTTCTTCCTCAGAACTTGATGCTTTACCTTGCACTTTTATGTTATGAAGATGGCTTCATTCCTTAAATTTCACTGAAACAACCTCTGCAAAATTCAAACTTTTTACCTGCTGCTTCCTCACTTCTCTGTCTTCATTGAATTAAGGGTTGGGGCCTTGCTCTGGGTTAGGGTTCAGTTTTTGTTTTTTCTTTACTCCCCTCCCCCACCTAGATTTCAGTTTAAGGTAATGATGTGGCTCCTTTGATCTATCCAGATCATTCAGACTTTCTCCATATCAGAAATACGTCTTCTTATTCGTCTTATCATTGGTGTGTTCACTGGAGTAACACTTTTAATTTTCTTCAAGAACTTTTCCTTTGTATTCACAATTTGGCTAACCCGCAGAAGAGCCCTAGCTTTTGACCTGTCTTATCTTTTGGCAAGCCTTTTTCCTAAGTTTAAACATTTTGGACTTTTGATTTAAAGTGAAAGGGTTGAACACTTTAAGTCCATTTTAGTGTTATTAATTGGCCTAATTTGCATGTTGTTCTGTCCCGGTGAATAGGGAGGCCCAAGTAGAGGGAGAGAGACAAGGTAACACCTGGCCAGTAAAACGGTCAGAACACACACCACAATCATCAATTAAGTTCACCATTATTTTGGGGTGCAGTTAGTGGTATACATCAAAGATCACTGATCACAGACCATCTTAATACATATAATAATAATCAGATACAATAATACTAATAAGTTTAGAAATATCTCAAGAATTACAAAAAATATGACATAGAGACACGAAGTGAGCACAGCTCACTTAGGAAAAATGGCTCTGAAAGAATTTCTCAGGGAAGGGTTGCCACAAACGTTAAATTTGTAAATATGTATATCGGAGAAGTGCAATAAGGTGTAGCACAATACAGTAAGCTACACCTGTATTAACTCACTTAATCCTCACAACAAAACTATAATACTGTCATGATGCCCATTTCTCAACTGGGAAAAAGACTGCAAAACAGTGAGGCAAGATTGAAACTGGCAATCTATCTCCTCACCCGACTTTTCATATTTATTTATAACTTTTATTTTAGGTTCAAAATTACAGGTATTATATGGACAATTGCATGTCATAGAGATTTGTTATACACATTATTTAATCACCTAGATAATAAGGATAGTACACTGTAGGTAATTTTTCATTCTTCGCCCTCCTCCCACCCTCTACCCTGAAGTAGGCCTTGGTGTTTA
Source organism: Callithrix jacchus (assembly GCF_049354715.1). Taxonomy (NCBI): domain Eukaryota; kingdom Metazoa; phylum Chordata; class Mammalia; order Primates; family Cebidae; genus Callithrix; species Callithrix jacchus. The sequence goes on from NC_133524.1 coordinate 88,326,198, forward strand.
TTTTTCCCTTCATCATGTCCATGTTTAATCAATGTTTAGCTCCCACTTCAAAGTGAGAACATGTAGTATTTGGTTTTCTGTTTCTGTGTCACTTCCTGTATTACTTCCTTCAGTGCCATCTGTGTGGCTGCAAATGATTTAATCTGGTTATTCTTTAGAGTTGTGGGGTATTTTATGATGTATATGTACATCATTTTCTTTCTTCAGTCTACCATTAATAGTTTTTAGGTTGACTCCATTTCTCTGCTATTGTGAATAGTGCTGCAATGAACATACACATGCATATGTCTTTATTGTTAAATGATTTCTATTCCTTTGGGCATATACCCAATACAGGGATTGCTGTGTTGAATGGTAATTCTGTCTTAAGTTTTTTGAGAAATCACCAAACTACTTTCCACAATGGAAGATCTAATTTAACATTCCCACCTGAAGTGCTTTTCTATGCAACCTCAGCAGCATCTGTATTGTTTTACATAATAACCATTCTGTCTGTTCTGAGATGGTATCTAATTGTGGTTTTGATTTGCATTTCTCTAATGATCAGTGATGTTGAGCAGTTTTTCATATGCTTGTTGACCATGTATGTGTCTTCTCTTGAGAACTGTCACTTTATGAACTTTGCCCTCTTCTAATTTTTTTTTTTTTTTGCTTGTTAATTTATTTGACTTGCTTAAAAATTCTGGATATAAGGCCTTTGTCAGATGCATAGTTTGCAAATATTTTCTCCCATCCTATTTGTGGTCTGTTTACTCTGTTGATATTTACTTTTGCTGTGAAGAAGCTCTTTAATGTATTTAGGTCCCATTTGTCAATTTTTGCTTTTGTTGTGATTGCTTTAGGTGTCTTTGTAGGAAATATTTGCCAGGGCCTATGTCCAGAATGTTATTATGTTGAAGGTTTCCATCCAAAGTTTATATATATATATTATAAATACATTTATATTATATATATTATATATATATATAATTTGGGTTGGTTCCAAGTCTTTGCTATTATATATTTATATTATATATATTATATATATAAATGTATTTATAATATATATTATAATTATATATATTATAATTATATATTATTGCATTTTAGGTTCTGGGTACATATGAAGAACATGCAGGATTGTTTCATAGGTACATACATGGCAATGTGGATTGCTGCCTCCATCCCCATCACCTATATTTGGCATTTCTCCCCATGTTATCCCTCCCCACTCCCTATACCCCACTGTCCCTCCCCTAGTCCCCCCCACCACAGACCTCAGTGTGATGCTCCCCTCCGTGTCCACGTGTTCTTGTTGTTCAACACTCGCCTATGAGTGAGAACATGCGGTGCTTGATTCCCTGTTCCTGGGTCAGTTTGCTGAGAATGATGGTTTCCAGGTTCATCCACGTCCCTACAAAGGACACGAGCTCATCATTTTTGATGGCTGCATAGTATTCCATGGTGTATATGTGTCACATTTTCCCTGTCCAGTCTATCATCGATGGGCATTTGGGTTGGTTCCAAGTCTTTGCTATTATAAACAGTGCTGCAATGAACATACGTATGCATGTGTCCTTATAATAGAATGATTTATAATCCCTTGGATAGATACCCAGTAATGGCATTGCTGGGTCAAATGGAATTTCTATTTCTAGGTCCTTGAGGAATCACCACACTTTATTCCACAATGGTTGAACTTATTTTTAAGACTTTTATCCATCTTCAGTTTAATTATGTATGTAGTGTAAAGAATAGGTTCAGGTTCAATCTTCAGCATATGGCTAGCCAGTTATCCTAGCACCATTTGTCGAACAGGGAATTCTTTCCCCATTGCTCATTTTTGTCAGTTTTGTCAAACCTCAGTTAGTTGTAGCTGTGTGGTCTTATTTATGGGTTCTCTATGCTGGTCCACTGATTTATGTATTTGTTTTTATACCAGTACCATGCTGTTTTGGTTACTGTAACTCTATAGTATAGCTTGAAGCCAGGTAACATGATGCCTTTAGCTTTGTTCTTTTTGCATAGAATTGACTTTGTACTTTGAGCTCTCTCTCTCTCTCTCTCTCTCTCTTTTTTTTTTGTTCTATATGAATGTTAAAATAGTTTTATCTAACTATCTGAAAGATATAATTAGTAGTTAGAAATAGTATTGAATATGCAAATTGCTTTTGGCAGTAGGTATCCATTCCATACCTATGGATAGGAAGAATCGGTTAACAATACTGATTCTTCCTATCCATAAGTATGGAATGTTTTATTACTTGTTTTTGTCAGCTTCAGTTTCTTTGAGCAGTGTTTCATAATTCTTATAGTAAAGATTTTTTACCTCCTTCATTAATTGTATTCCTAGGTATATTATTCTTTTTGTGGCTATTGTGAATGGGATTGTGTTCCTGATTTGGCTCTCAGCTTTGACATTGGTATATAGTATAGGAATGCTACTAATTTTTATAAATTGATTTTGTATGCTGAAACTTTGCTGAAGTTCTTTATCAGATCTGGGAGCTTTGGAGCAGAAACTATGGGGTTTTCTTTGTTTAATTACCATGTAATTGTATGGCTTTGAGTTGTTTTCTTAGTATTGACTTCTATTTGTGTTGCTCTGTGATCCAAGAATGTAGGTGGCATGATTTTATTGTTTTTGACTTTGCTGAGAATTTTCTATAGCTGATTATGTGGTTGATTTTAGAATACGTTCCATGTGCAGATGAGAAGAATGCATATTCTGTTGGTTTGGAGGTTGAGAGTTCTGTAGATGTCTGTTAGGTCCATTTGGCCAATTGTTGAGTTCATGTCTCAAACATCTTTGTAAGTTTTCTGCCCCAATAATCTATCTAATACTCTCAGTGGAGAGTTCCCATCTTTATTATTTTGTCATGATCTAAATCTCTACATAGATCTCTAAGGACTAACTGTATTAACCTGGGTGCTACTTTCTTGAGTGGCATATATTTTTAAGAAAGTTCAGTCTTCTTGTTGAATTGAACCCTTTACCCTTATGTAATGCCCTTGTTTTTTTAACTCATTGTTGGTTTATAATCCTTTTTGTCTGAAATTAGAATAGCAACCCCTGATTTTTTATTTATTTGCTTGGTAGATGTTTATCCATCTCTTTACTTGGTGCCTAGGCATGTCATTGGATGTGAGATGTGTCTCTTGAAGACTGTGTACAATTGGGTCTTGCTTCTTCATGCAACTTACCACTGTGTGCCTTCTAATTTGGTCATTTACCCTGTTTAAATTCAAGTTTAATATTGATATGTGCAGATTTGATTCTGTCATCATCTTGTTAGCTGGCTATTATGCAGACTTGATCCTGTGATTGATTTAAAGTTTCAGTGCCCTATGTGCATAAGGAATTTTTGTGGTAGCCAGTAACAGTCTTTCCTTTTTATATTTAACACTCCCTTGATGATATCTTGTAAGTCTCCTGTGGTGGTAGGTAACAAATTCAGTTACATTATTTTGTCTGAAATGTATCTTATTTTTCCTTTGGGTATGAAGCTTAGTTTGACTGGATATGAAATTTTTGTCTGGAATTTGTTTTCTTTAATAATGCTGAATATAGGCCTCTAATCTCCTGTGGCTTGTAGGGTTCTGTTGAAAGGTCCACTGCCTGATGGGGTTTCATTTGTAGGTGATTTGTCACTTTTCTCTAGGTGTCTTTAACATATTTTCTTTCACATTAACCTTAAAAAATCTGATGACTATGTGTCTTGGGTGTGATCATCTTGCATAGTGTTTTGCAGGGGTCGTCTGCATTTCCTGAATTTGAATCTTGGCCTCTTTAGCAAGTTTGGGGTAGTTTTCATGGATGATATTCTCAAGTTATTTTCAGGTTGCTAGTTTTACCTCACTCTCTTTCAAGAACACCAGTGAATCATAGATTTAGTCTCCTTACATTATCCCATATTTCTCAGAGTATTTGTTTATCCTTCATTCTTTTTTAAAATCATTGTCTGAGTTATTTCAAAAAATCATTCTTTGAATTCTGAGATTCTTTCCTCAGTTTGGACAATTCTGCTGTTAATACTTCTGATTGTATCATAAAATTCTTGTAGTGAGTTTTTCAGCTCTGTTCAGTTTTTTTTTTTTTAACGATCATTTCATCTTTCATTGCCTGTATCATTTTCATGTATTCTGAATATTTCATGCATTAGGATTTGAATTTCTCCTGAACCTCAGTGGTTTTTGTTTCTGTCCACATTGTGGACACTATCATTGCAATTTTAGTCATTTCTGCCTGGTTAAGAACCATGGCTAAAGAAGTTGTGTAGTCATTTGGAGGTTAGCAGACACTCTGACTTCTTGGGTTTCCAGAGTTCTTGTGCTGGTTCTTTCTCTTCTGTGTGAACTGATGTTCCTTCAGTCTTTGAAGATGGTATCTTTTGGATGAGTTTCCTTTCCTTTTATCTTCTTTGATGCCCTTGAGGGTTTCATTTTGGTATAAGGTGGATTCAGTTGACTGGCTTCAATTCTGGAAGATTTTAGGGGGCCATGGCTCAGCTCAGCACTCCTGGGCTGCATGCACTAACTCTGGGGGGCTGGTACCAGGCCATTTTCCTTGTTCTTTGGCCTTTCAAGGTTAGGAATCTACTGCACTAGAGGGATTGAGGTGTTCTCAGTCTGCTAGCCAGAACATTTCAATGGGTGATGCCAGCCAAAGCATATTGTCAGGGAAGTGGCAGCAGGATTCATGCTTGCTTGTGAGTATAGCAACTGTGGTAGTATGGCAGGATACACGCATGTTGGCTGGGGTGGAGTACAGGCAGGAACAGGATGCTGCATTTCTGCATGCATTCATGCCAGTGCTATCAGCGGCATGGAGAGGCAGAGTGGTGGCAGGCATGGGGTTGCTGGTGTCTGTGCTCACTCTCACACTGGTGGCAGCAGCTGGGGCAGGGTGCTGGCCAATGTAAAGCTATTGACCTCTATGCACATATTCACAGCAACAGCAGTAGTAGCATGGGGAGTCAGGATGCTGGCCCACATCCATGTGTGTGTTTGTGTCAGTGGCAGTGTCAGCACAAGGAGAACCAGGGTTTCTGGCATCCATGCATACATTCATGCTTGCAATGGCAGTGTGGCCCGTGTCTACACATTAGTGGTAGAGCATGAGGGGTTTCCTTTTGCTGCCAGTAGTGATGTGCCAGGGTGCATGCACACACACATGCTGGTGGGGAAAGGGAGGTGAGGTCTACACATTCACCCATGCCAGCACAGCAATGGGTGGTTGGCCATGGGCAAGTGTGTGCCTGCAAAGTGGCACAGGGGACGCTGCAATGGGGAGAGGGTGCTGGTGGACTGGTGCATGTCAGCAGAGGCTCCTCTGTTAGAGCTCTTTGAACATCAGGCATGATCTGACAGTAAAGGAGCTATGATGAGGGCACCTATTTCACACTCAGGTTGAGCATCTGAGGCTGCATGGCAAGTGGGCATGGACAGGCTGGGGCCCTGCGAGAGGCAAGCAGACATAACTGTGTTCAGATAGAACTTGCCTCATCTCATGGGCAAGACCTCCCTGCTCTGTCTGAGTCCAACAGCCAACCCAAGGCTAATGTCTCCTACAGGAACATGGTGAGCCTTGGGGGATGCATCTTCCTGGCCGTGCTCAACTGCATATGTTCCCATACTAAACTCTCTGGGCTCTACATAGGATGAAGTCCTGTCTCTAGCACCTCTTTAAGCAGCTCTCTGTCAGCTCAAGTGTCCATGGGGGTTATGGGGTCTCCTACTACCAAGATGCCAGAAGTTCATGGTAAGAGTGGGCCACTCCTTTCCTGTTGCACTCACTTTTCCCCCAGAAGTTTCTGGGGGCCAGGAATATTTCCCAGTGCTCAGTAGCCCTGTGCAGGGTTCCCAGCTTCCTCCCCCTTCAACCAGATATCTGTGTCCTCTCACCATCCATTCACAAAGCCTTCCCTCTGAAGTTCTAGTCAGAGTGTGCCAGTCTTCCTGATGTCCTAATTTCTCAGTAACAGATGTTCCTTCTCACTGTGTCTATCGGCCATCTGGGATATTCCTTTAAAAAAAAAAAAAGAGACTACATTAATCCTTCAGTATTCACTGAGGATTGGTTCCTGGGCCTCCTATGCCTTCTAAAATCTAGAGATGCTTAAGTACCTTTTAGAAAATAGCATAGTATTTGCATATAGCCAATGCACATCCTTCTGAACACTTAAAACTATCTTTAGGTTACTTATAATGTCTAAGACAATGTAAGCTGTATAAATGGCTGATATACTGAATTTTGTTGTTGTTGTATTGCTGTTATTCCTTTTTTTAAAAATATTTTTGTGTTAAAAATATTAATTATGTATTAAATCTTCAGTTGGTTAAATCTATGAATGTGGAACCCAAGGTTATGGAGGCCTGGCTGTGGATACCTGAGGAGGTAAAGACAGTATTTGCCAGAAAATTCATTTGAAACATTTGTTGAATGTTTGCAATAAGTATCTACAGCTATTATCCTGGGGACTTCTTTTTAATAAACAAAGGCTTACTATAGTCATGGTTTAATAATTAATCAGGATATTCATACCCTAAATTCCCATATGAAGTTAATCTCCACACTTTTTTTCTTTCTTAACAACCAAAAGTATAAAGATATTTTTCTCCCAAAAGAAAGGCCTTTGAAGGAAATGACCTGGTTTATATATTACTCAGGACATTTGAGGTATTTATTTTCTTCTTTTGAGAAATCAGGAGCAGATTTCAATATTGGCAGAAATACATAAGCCCAATGGATTCATGCCTCATTTACTTCCAATGTCAAATATGTCCTAATCTGGAAAGCAAAGAATTTATAAGAATATACTATATTAAAAGCCAAAAGGTATTTATCGTTCCCAAGATAGAGTCAGCCAAAATGTAATAGACTGAGAATATCAATCAAGTATCTTAATATAGATTCAGCTAAAGGCCAATAAAGCTTAAAAAGGAGGGTAGAGGTGTAATATGTATAATAACCTATATCTAAGGAGTCCTAAAACCTTTAATAGAAGTTGAGTTTTAGACACAATTTATCAGATAAATGTTCAACCAGAAGTTACTGCTGATTTAATGTTAATTATAGTAGAAAATATTGATCATTTTATGTGCCAGGTACTCTACTAATGGCTTGACATTTATTAACTCATTTGATCCTTATACAAACCCTATGTAGTAAATTACTGTTATCCTCACTTTACAGATGAGAATGATACTTAAAGCAGTCTGTTTATTGCCATAATGCATGGTAGATGAAAGAATGCCTATTTAGGAATTCTGAAATATGATACCTAGGAATTATTACCTTTCTCCAGGTCATTTATGCTCCCGAATGAGAAATATCTAATGTAGATGACAGGTTGATGTTTGCAGCAAACCACCATGGCACGTTTATACCTACATACCAAATCTGCATGCTCTGCACATGTATCCCTGAACTTAAAGAATAATTTTTAAATGCCATTTGAAAGAGTTGCCTAATTAGACAGTAAAGTGTGCAAATTCTATCTCTCATAGCAGAGATCTCAGACTATCTTTTTCTTCAATTTCTTCTTTCCCATGTTAGAAGTGTTTATACGTAGCATATTGTTTTCTCTCCTCTCTCTGATCCTATAATGGCTTGCTTCCAAGCAGAACATCACCACGTGAGTGCCATGTAACAATGGACAGGAACATGCATTATTTACCAAATCTGTGCTGCTCCCAGAAGCAGCAGTTCTCAAACAGAATTTACATTTATTTCGAACTATTTTTTGAATCTATAGAACATATTTCATTTTGATCTTACAGCAAATTTAGCTGAATAAAATATTTTACAAATAGAGTAGTTTCTTCACACCTATGCATAAAGATAGAAATTTTTAAGAAAAATTTCAAGTTGATCATGATTTAAAATTTTGTTTCAAGTTGCCATTTCACTTTTGACAATATTTACCTTTGGAAATATGTTGCAAAAATGGTAGAGTTTCCGTGTACCCTTTACTCAGCTACTCCTCATGTTGATATAATTATAGTACTCCTCATGTTGAGTAATTATAGTACAATAGATCAAAACCAGAAAATTAACTTTGGTATAATACCGTCTTCTTTGGTTTTGTTTCTTCCTGGAAAGCTTAAAAATTGATCAAAATTGAAAATTATTGCCCAATATGGCAGTATTGGATGGTGGGGCCTAATGAGAGGTATTTGGATTATTGGTGTAGATTCCTCAGGGATAGATCCCTACAACCTGGGTGAATGAGTTCTCAGTCTTGCAGAAGTGAGTTTGTTCCTGAGAGTATAGGTTATATAAACAGCCTGGCTTCCTCAGTTTTGCTGTCTTGCTTCCTCTCTCAACATGTTGCCTCTGCACACATCTACTCTCCTTCTGCTTTCCACCTTGAGTGGAAGCAGCCTGAGGCACCCGCCCAGATGCAGCTTTTCAATGGACTTTTCAGCTACCAGAATCATGTGTCAAACCTCTAGTCTTTATAAATGATGCAGTCTCAGGTATTCTGTTATAGCAACACAAGACAGACTAAACACAGTTCGTATAGCACAATAATTGTATTGTATTGTATTGTAATGTAACTAAACTACAGACCTTATTTGAATTTCAGCAGTTTTTTTTTTTTTAACTTACATTCTTTATCTATTCCAGGATCCAGTCCAGGACCCCACATTGCATTTACTTGTTGTATCTCTTTGGGCTCCTCCAATCTTTAATGATTTCTTAGTCTTTCCTTGCCTTCATAACCTGACACTTTTGAAACGTATTGCTTGGTGATTTTGTAGAATGCCCTTTAACTTGGGCTTATCTGATTTTTCCCCTTCCTGATTAGATTGTTGAGGTTAGGCATTTTTGGCATGCATACCACTGAAGTTTTGGCCCTTTTTTTAATCAGGAGGTGCATGACATTAACATATCCTATCACTGGTGATGTTGACTTTGGACCACTTTGTGAAGATGACTAACTAGTTAGGATTCTACAGTAGTATTTTATTTCTTTTTATTTAATAAACATATTGTGGAGAAGACTCCTATTTAATTTTGTTTTTTATCAATATTAATGTTTTTCCTTTGCCTGTTTTCTTATCTTCTGAATCTTATTGATGTCCAGTTGATGGTTTGAAAATGTAGGGAATAGGATAATATTTAGTTACTATTTGGAAAGTTTTCATGTACAAGGACAAAGGCCATAGGGGATATTTAAAAATCGGGAGTAAGGACACCCAAAGGCACGCCTTGGGCGCATTCTGGAAGAAGTCTAGGAGTAAGAAAGCCCAAGTTTGTTTCTACAAAAATTCTTAACCCCTCTGATTGTCGGTTGTCTTGAGTTTTAAATGGGGATAGGCCAGGCGCTGTGGCTCATGCCTATAATCCCAGCACTTTGGGCGGCCGAGGTGGGTGGATCACGAGGCCAAGAGATCGAGACCATCCTGGTCAACAAGGTGAAATCCCGTCTCTACTAAAAATACAAAAATTTGCTGGGCCTGGTGGTGCATGCCTGTAGTCTCAGCTACTTAGGAGGCTGAGGCAGTAGAATTGCTTGAACCCAGGAGGCAGAGATTGCGGTGAGCCAAGATCGTGCCATAGCACTCCAGCCCAGGTAACAAGAGCGAAATTCCATCTCAAAAAAATAAATAAAATAAAATAAAATAAAATGGGGATAATAATGTACCTGTAAAGGTACGGTGAAAATTAAGAACAAATACTCCTTGTATGTTTCCTAGCACAATACCTGGTGCAAAGTCAGTCTCATTACATAATAATTCCCCTGACTCCAGGAAGTCATGTGTTTGAATACTAATCTTTACTCTCTAATTCTGTTGTGCATGGGAATTCTTTGCTTCTGTAGTCCTCCTGCCATTTCATTGACCTAAACTGTGAACTACACAGAGAGGAAATTGTATTCTGCCTCCTGCAGCATGCAGCCCCGACTCAAACTTGTTTTAAATTTACATTGATGAAAAACAGGCTTGCATCCCACTGTGAATTTAAATACTTCCAACCCAGGGATAAACGAATCGCATGGCCCATTTATCTTGCAGCCATTAATTAATGGTGGTTAATTGTAGTTATGAGCTGTTGAATTCCAGGCTCTTGTACCCATACATTTTCTTTAAGGTATTCAGAAAACCATGGAGGCAATGAGCTGGGGACTGAAAGAAAGACTGTTCCAGAGAGCAGAGGCTCACAACCCCACCCCTTCTCCCTTGTTTGTTAAGAGAGGCCCCACTGCTGCACCAACCTTCTAGGCTGGCTCAGACTGGGGTCTGTGATCCCACAACACACTGCTTTCTGGGCCCCTTCCCTGCATATTTCTTGTCCCCTATGTTCCTGGGAGGGACCTTCTTAGACAAACCCTCTCTGTATTTCTTCTGCAAATGAGAATAAATTAACTTTCAACCAAGAAGAAAGAACTTTAATAAATCAGGCAGCTTGAAAGAGATTGTGATATGAAGAATTAGGCCTTTGGCGAGAAAAAAAATTACTCTTTTGAATATTTCCATTGTACTCTCTGTGGAGAAGACTACTAAGGGGTGGGACATAATCTCGGACAAGATGAATTTGGATGTTTCAGAAGAGAAGAGCCTTGTGACCACCTTTTAGACTTCATCTGGTGAAACTTCTGTAGAGATCTCTGACCTCACAGCTCAGTAATAATCATGGGATTTATGAATGCCATAGGCATAATTCTAAAATGGTCCCCATGATTCCCATCTTTTGGGGTGTAGGCCCTGTACAGTTCTCTCCCCTTGAGTGTGCTGGGCCTGCAAGTGAACCCTTTTTAAAAAGGGTCTAAAGCTCCAAGACAAAATCATACAAAATAGAGATTGGAAGCTACAGCAAATGCTCCCCTTGTTGACCTTGGAGAAGCAAGTGACCAAACTGTGGACACAGAGATATGGCCAGAACCAGCAAGTGTCCCCTGGGAGATGAAATGGCCTCCAGCTGGATTCTGGCAAGAAGACACCTCAGTCTACAACCATAAGGAAGTGAAGTCTTCCAGTGACCTGAGGGAGCTTAGAAGTCCAGCTGTACCTCCAGATGAGGATGCAGCATTCTGGCACCTTGACCTCTGGCCTTATGAGCTTCTGAGCAGAGGACTCAACCAAAATGTGCCAAGCTACTCATGAAAATCCTAAGATGATAAATTTGTGTTAGTCTAGGAGCTACTAAGTTTGTAATAATCTGTTATATAGCAATAAATAACAAACACATGGAATTTATTTCCTAATCTCAAAAGAAAGATATGTTCATTTAATTATTATGATTATATATGGATGTATTGTTGTAGTACATATTATTATATGCAAATATGTTATATTTGTGTGGCAAGCATTATTTTAAATGTAATTAAATGTTATTGTAAAAAGAAAGACCACAATGAATACCTTTCCTCTGTTCACTCCTTTTTTAAAACACATAATAATATAAACCATTAGGAATCTAACATGATTTTCTAAATAGAATTCTAACATGGTTTTCAGGATTTCATGCTCTTTATTTTAGCTTGCTGCCACCACATAAGAAGTGTCTTTCACCTCCTGCCATGATTCTGAGGCCTCTGCAGGCATGTGGAACTGCAAGTCTAATTAAACCTCTTTTTCTCCCCAGTCTCAGGTATGTTCTTATAAGCACTGTGAAAATGACTGATACAGCCAGTATGCCCAAGGAACATACAAGCAAAAATTCTCAGCAAAATACTAGCAAACTGAATCCTGCAGCACATTAAAAAGATAATGTACAATGATCAAGTAGGATTTATATCAGGGATGCAAGGATGACTTAACATATGCAAATCAATAAACATAATACATCACATGACAGAATGAAGTACAAAAACTTTATGATCAGCTGGGCATGGTGCCTCATGCCTATAATTCCAAGATTTGGGAGGCCAAGGCAGAAGAAAAGTTTGAGACCAGGATATTGAGACCAGCCAAATTTCAACATCCTTTCATAATGAAAAGCTCACAATAAACTAGTCATAGGAGGAATATGCCTCAAAATGATGAAGAATACATATAACTAAACTACAGCTAATATCCTACTAAATGGGAACAGATTGATAGCCTTTTCTCTACGGACTGTAACAAGACAAAGATACCCACTTTCACTACTCCTTTGCTACATAGTACTGGAAGTCCTAGCCAGAACATTCAAGTGAAAGAAAGAAGTAACCAGTATCCAAATTAAAAGAGAGCAAGTCTAATTGTCCCCTTTGCCAATGACATGGTCTTATATTTAAGAAAACCAAAAAACTCCACCAAAGATATCTTAAAGGTGTAACCAAATTTAGTAAAGGTGTAGAGTGCAAAATAAACACACAAAAATTAGCGGTGCTTGGATACAGCAATAATGAAGAAGCTGAGAAAGAAGTCAGGAAGGCAATCCGATTTGCAATTGCTACCAAAAAAAAAAAAAAAAACCATACATAGGAATAAATTCAACCAAGGAGTAAAAGGATCTCTACAATGAAAACTACAACACTCTGAAAAAAGAAACTGAAGAAGATACAAACCAGTATAGATATACCATATTCATGCATTCTAAAAATTAGTATTGGTAAAATGATAATAATGTCCAACGTAATATACAGATTTAATAAAATCTCTTTCAAAATACAAATGTCATTTTTTTTCACAGAAATAGAAAAAAATCTAAAATTTTTATGGAACCGAAAAAGAGCCAGAATAGCCAAAGAATCCTGATTAAAACAGATAAAGCTGGAGATATCACACTACCATACTTCAAATTATATTACAAGTCTGTATTAACCAAAACAGCATGGTATTGCTATAAAAATAGACACAGAGATGAATGGAATAAAGAACCAAGAAATAAATTCATATATTTATAGCCAATAGATTGTTTTACTAAGTTGACAAAAACATGTACTAAGAAAAGGACAGTCTCATTAATAAATGTTGCTTGAAAAACTGAATATCAGTATGAAGAAGAATAAAGCTGGACTCTTATCTCTCACCATATACAAGAATCAACAAAAGGTGGATTAATGACTTAAATGTAACAACCTAAACTATAAAACTACTGAAATAAAACATGAAGAAAACACTTCAGGACACTGGCCTTGGCAAAGTTTTATGGCTACGACTTGAAAAGCACAAAACACTACAAAAATAGATTTATAGAGCAATGGAACAGAGCAGAGGCCTCAGAAATAACACCACACATCTACAACCATTTGATCTTCAACAAACCTGACAAAAACAAGCAATGAGGTAAGCATTTTCTATTTAATAAATAGTGCTTGGGAAACTGGCTAGCTATATGTAGAAAACAGAAACTGAAATCCTTCTTTACACCTAATACAAAAATTAACTCAAGATAGGTTAAAGACATAAACCTAAAACCTAGAACCATATAAACCCTAGAAGAAAACCTAGGCAATACCATTCAGGACATAGGAATGGGTGAAGACTTCATTACTAAAACACCAAAAGCAATTAAAACAAAGCCAAAATTGACAAATGAAATCTAAGTTTCTGCTCAGCAAAAGAAACTATCATCAGAGTGAACAGGCAGCCTACAGAATGGGAGAAACATTTTGTAATCTATCCATCTGACAAATGGCTAATATCCAGAATCTACGAGGAATTTAAACAAATTTACAAGAAAAAACTAACAACCCCATCAAAAAGTGGGTGAAGGATATAAACAGACGTTTCTCAAAAAAAGACATTTATACTGCCAACAAACATATGAAAAAAATCTCATAATCATTGGTCATACGAGAAATGCAACTCAAAATCACAGTGAGATACCATCTCACACCAGTTAGAATGGCAATCATTAAAAAGCCAGGAAACAATAGATGCTGGTGAGAATGTGGAGAAAGAGGAATGCTTTTACACTGTTGGGAGTGTAAATTAGTTCAACCATTGTGGAAGACAGTGTGGCGATTCCTCAAGGATCTAGAATCAGAAATACCACTTGACCCAGCAATTCCATTACTGGGTATATACTAAAGCATTAGAAATCATTCTGTTATAAAGACACATGCACAGGTATGTTTACTGCAGCACTATTTACAATACCAAAGACTTGGAACCAATCCAGATGCCCATCAATGATAAAATGAATAAAGAAAATATGGCACATATACACCATGGCATACTATGCAGCCATAAAAAAAATCAGTTAATGTCCTTTGCAGGGACATGGAAGAAGCTAGAAACCATCATTCTCAGCAAACTAACACAGGAACAGAAAAGCAAACACCACATGTTCTCACTCATAATTGGGAGTTGAATAATGAGAACACATGGACACAGGAAGAAGAACATCACACACAGGGGCCTGTTGTGGGGTGTGGGTCAAGGAGAGGGAGAGCATTAGGACAAATACCTAATACATGCAGGGCTTAAAAACCTAGATGATGGGTTGAGGAATGCAGCAAACCACCATGGCTCATGTATACCTATTTAACAATCCTGCATGTTCTGCACATGTATCCCAGAATTTAAAGTAAAATTTAAAAAATATATAGACAAATATTGCCATATTAGACTAAAGAGCCTCTGCACAGCAAATGAAACAATCAAAGAATAAAGACATAACCTATTTAACGGGACAAACTATTTGCAAACTATTTGCAAACTATTTATACAATAAGGGAATACAATCCAGAATATACGAGGAACTCAAACAACTCAACAATAAAAAAAAAAAATCCTTTTAAAAGTGGGCAAAAACACGAATAGAAAATTCTCAAAAGAAGACATACAATTGGCCAATAGGAATGTGAAAAATGCCCACTGTCACTAATCATCAGAGAAATGCAAACCAAAACCACAGTGAGATATCATCTTACCCTAGTTAGAATGGCTCCTATGAAAATAACGAAAAATAGGCCAGGTGTGGGTGGCTCATGCCTGTAATCCCAGCACTTTGGGAGGCCGTAGTGGGTGTATCAAGAGGTCAGGAGTTCAAGAACAGCCTGGCCAATATAGTGAGACCCCATCTCTACTAAAAATACAAAAATTTGCCAAGTGTGATGGCATGTGCCTATAGTCTCAGCTACTCGGGAGGCTGAGGCAGGAGAATTGCCTGACCCAGGGAGGTGGAGGTTGAAGTGAGCCGAGACCACGCCAATGCACTCCAGCCTGGGTGACAGAGGGAGACTCTATTTCAAATAAATAAATAAATAGATATAAAATGACAGAAAATAATACATACTGGCGAGCATATGGAGAAAAGGGAACTCCTATACACTACTGATAGGAATGCAAATTAGTGCAGCCACTATGAAAAGAGTATGGACATTTCTCAAAAAACTAAAAGTTGAAGTACCACATGATCCATCCATCCCACTATTGGGAATCTATCCCAAGGAAAGTATATCAGGATATCAAATAAATGCCTGCACAAACATGCTTATTGTAACACTATTCATAACAGCAGCAAAGGTATGGAATAAAGTGTCTAACAATGAAATAATGGGGAAAGAAAATGTGGTATACACATCATAGAATAATTTTTAGCTATAATAAGAGAAGAATTGTGTGATTTTCAGAAATGGATGTAATTGAAGATCATTATGTTAAATGCAATAACACAGACACAGAAAGACAAATATTGCATGATCTCACTCGTGTGGGATCTAAGAAAGTTGACCTCATGGAGATAGAGAACAGAATGATAGATACCAGAGGCAGGAAAGAGTATGAGGGTGTGAGGGGGAAATGAAGAGGGGTTACTGAATGGGTACAAACTTGCAGTTAGGTAGAAGAAATACATTTTAATGTTTGATAACAGACTAAGGTGATCACATTTAGCAACAATATATTGTATATTTAAAAATAGCCAGAAAAGAGTACTGGAAATGCTACCAACACATGGAAATGATGAATACTTGAGGTGATGAATACTCCAAATAACTTGACTTATTACCCATTCTATGTATTTAAAAAAATACTGATATGTGTCCCATAAATATGTAAAATATTATACATTAATAAAATAATAATAACTACAAAATATAATCCAAGTTACATTTATGTAGGTATAGAAAATATTATCCTAAAATTTAGGTGGAATTCAAGGGACCCTCATAGCCAAAACAACTTGGGGAAAAAAAAGTTTAGAGGCTTCATACACTTCCTGATTTCAAAACTTAGTACAAACCCATAGTAATCTGAGCAGTGTGGTAACGATATAAAGACAGATATATAGAGCAGTAGAATAGAATAGAGATCCCAGAAATAAACCCTCATGCAAATGTCAGAAAACACACAACCTCACTTTTATTACACATTTTTATATATTATACACTTATTAATATTTATGCATTACCTCACATTATCATAATGATTTTCTACAAGGATATCATGACAACATAATGGGGAAAGGACAATTTCTTTGATGAAAGGTTTTGGGAAAACTGAATATCCACAGCATGCACACAAAAAGAAGTCGGGCCCTTACATTACACCATGTATAAAAAATAACTCCAAATGGATCAAAGACCTAAACATAAGAGTTAAAACTACAAAACTTAGAGAAAAAAAAAAAAAGTTTAATGACCTTGAGTCTGGCAATGATTTCTTGTATAAAATACCAAAGGGCAGAGAACAAACGAAAAATCAGTTAAGTTGGATTTCATGACTTCATCAAAATTAAAAACTTTTGCGTATCAAAGAATGCTGGCAAAAATATGAAAAAGCAATCCATGGAATGGAAAAAAATACTTGCAAATCTCATACTGACTGAGATACATTTCGTTGAGCCTACATGCTTCCATGGAGGTACTATCTAGAATATCTAGTCTTCTATCAATACCAATATGGCAAAAATTGAAATTAAGTTCGTTGGTAAAAATGATAGAATGTTCAATAAATAATGCTGGTACAACTTTTTACCCATCTGGAAGAAAATAAAACTTGTCTCTCATACCTTTTATTAAAATGAACAGATTAAATAATTAAATGTGAAAAACAAAATACTAAAAGTGCCTACAAGAAAAAAATACTTGCAAATCTAATATATGATAGGAGACTGATGTCTACAATATATATAGAATTCTGTAACTTGACAACAATGAAAAACAAACAACCCAATTAAGAATTGGACAAAGGACTCAAACTTATCTCCATTTGGATATATATATGACTATATATATATATGAAAAGATGCTTATTATCCCTAGTCACTAGGGAAATGCAAATCAAAACCACAATGACATATCACTTCACTCTGTTAGGATGTCTACTGAAGAGCAGGGTGCCTGGTTAAAAACCTATGTGTAATTTCTCAGGCCAGACCATGAGCAACAACCTGACAGGCATCACAGGAAAATACTGCCCTCTCTACACCAGACTTAGGGTAGAGCCATTTTATTACAGTCTCTATGGGAAATTGCAATCACATTCTCCACCTCTTTTGTCTGATCATGTTTGTCACATATGTACATTCCTAGCCATGATGTCTTCATTCCTCAATCTCTTTGTCTGAGGCCTTTGGCAAAGGTTCTCTTCAGGTTCTTCTGCTAAGACCTCCTATTGGCAGTAAGGAGAAAAATTTGAAGACACTTTTCCACTGTGATTCAGTATGAGTTCTTTTCTACTCCTAGCTTTCCCTCCAAGCCCAGAGACATAAAACTGCTAGAGCCTTTCATTGGAGCTCCTTCAGCAATAAGATATATCCCACATTTGTGCTGATCCATGTGACCCTTCACTAGTGCACCAGGGGAAATGGAACAGGGTGTACTGGCACTGTTTCTGGTTTTAGCTTCTTGTTTATACCATTGCAGTAAGCGTTTAAAGGCTTCACTATTTTATTTTTGACTTGCTGCTTTAATCAGCTACTCCCACATCTAACAGCTCAGCATGCGCACTCTCTCTCTCCCTCCCTCCCTCTCTCTCCCTGCCCCTCTAGTTCAAATGAATTCCTGACATCTATTAAGAAAGAAAGAAAGAAAGAAAGAAAGAAAGAAAGAAAGAAAGAAAGAAAGAGAAAGAAAGAAAGAGAAAGAATGAAATAAAGAAAATAACAAGTGTTAGAGAGGCTGTGGTGAAATTGGAATCCTCATGCATTGCTGGTGATGATGTAACATGGTGCAGTTGCTATGGAAAATGGTACAGCAATTCCACATAGAATTATTACCATATGATCCAGCAATCCCAATTCTGGGTATATTCCCAATATAAGTGAAAGCAGGGACTCAAATAGATATTTGTATACCATTTTCATAGCAGCATTATTCACCACAGTCAAAACAAAGAAATAACCCAGTGTCAATCAACAGACAAATGGATACATAAATGAAGGATATACATACAATGTACTATTATCTAACCAAAAAAACAAATAAAATTCAGACATATTCGACGATGCAGACAAACCGTGGAGACATTCGGCTAAGTGGAGACATTAAGCCAATCCATAAAGAGAAAATATTGTATGATTCCTCTACATGAGCTTTCAAGAGTAGTCAAATTCATAGAGATAGATAGTAGAATAATGGTTACTAGGGGCTGATGGTCAGGAGAATGGAGAATTATTGTTTAATAGGCACAGAGTTTTGGTTTCCGGTGAAAAGAAATTCTGGAGATAAATAGTGGTGATGATTTATCTCCAGAATTTACAAGAATGTGAATATACTTAAGGCAACGGACACGTACACTTAAAAATAGTTAAAATAATAATTTTTGTGTTATGTTTATCTTACCACAATAGAAAATAATTTTAAAAAATGAATAAAAAATGTGGGAATACTTGGAGGTGAAAGATTAATAATGAAGAAAATAAGAAAAGAACATACATGAAGATGAAAGACTGATACCAAAGAACACATAGAAGAAAATAACAAAATATCGCTGAAAGAAACTAAAGGCAACATAAATAATTGGAAAGCTTGCCATTGTTAATAGATTCAAAAACTTACTATTGTTAAGATATCAATATTCCCCAAAGCAATGCATAGTTTCAGCACAATTGTTATAAAAATCTAAATGATAGTTTCTTCAGAAATAGACAAACTCTCGTTAAAACTCATATAAAGTCACAAGGAACCCCAAATAGCCAAAACAATATTGAAACTTAAACATGGAAGTGACAGATTTATAAACTAAAAATAACAAAATATTGGTGAAAGAAAGAAGACACAGGTAAATGAAAAGATATTACATGTCTTTGTACATTTTGCCATGAAAAAGTAATACTTAATATAATAAAATACTGAAACTTGAAGAATAAATGATGTTAATTATGATATGTTAATACGTGCTATGATTAAACACCAAAATATCATTAGTTTCAAGACAGTATAGTTTATTGCTCCCTCAGTACTGCATGTTCTACAAATCCATTGTTTAGATTGGAGATAAATTCTCTACTTCACATGATCCTCACTCAGGGACACAGTTTGACACAGACTTTGCTATCTGGACTGTTGCCATTTACTGTGGATGATGAGAAGAGCAATATAAGGGAAAACAAGACACATGTTTTTAAGAGCTTTACCTAGAAATCACATTCATTAATTTCGCTCATATTTTATTGCCTGCTCAAGGTAACTCTCACAGCTACACCTATTGGCAAAGGGGAAGGAAGGTACAATTTTCCATTGTACTCAGTAAGAGAGAAGATGAGAAACATTGGTGAGCAGTACTAACATCTTTCACTGTAGTTATCAGTATTGTTGTAATTACATGTCTTAATCCATTTGTGATGTTAAACTAGGATGCTTGAGACTGGGTAATTTATAAAGAACAGATATTTATTTTTCATTGTTCTGGAGGTTGGAAAGTTGAAAATCAAGGCACAAGCAAGTTTGGTTTTCTGGTGATAGCTGCTCTCTGCTCTCTGCCCCCAAGATTGCCCCTTATTGTTGCATCCATCGGATTGGGGGGAATGGTGTGTCCTCACATGGCTAAAAGCAGAGGGGTGAGCAGACCTAATGCTGCATGAAACCTCATTTATAAAGGCCTTAATCTCATTGATCAGGGAAGTGCCCCCATGGCCTAATTAATCACTTCTTAAAGTCCCCATCTCTAAACGTAAGACCTAACATCATAAAAACCCTGGATGAAAACTTAGGCAATACCATTAAGGACATAGGCGTGGGCAAGGACTTTATGATTAAAACACCAAAAGCAATGACAACAAAAGCCAAAATAGACAAATGGGACCTAATTAAACCAAAGTGCTTCTGCACAGCAAAAGAAACTATCATTAGAGTAAACAGGCAACCAACAGACAGGGAAAAATTTTTTTGCAATCTACGCGTCTGACAATGGGCTCGTAACCAGAATCTAAAAAGAACTTAAACAAATTTACAAAACAAATCAAACAACCCCATCAAAAAGTGGGCAAAGGATATGAACAGACACCTTACTAAAGAAGACATACATGAGGCCAACAAACATATGAAAAGAAGCTCATCATCACTGGTCATTAGAGAAATGCAAATCAAAACCATATTGAAATACCATCTCACACAGGTTAGAATGGTGATCATTAAAAAATCAGGAGACAACAGATGCTGGAGAGGATCTGGAGAAATAGGTAAACTCTTCCACTGTTGGTGGGAGTATAGACTAGTTCAACCATTGTGGAAGACAGTGTGGTGATTCCTCAAGGATCTAGAAATAGAAATACCATTTGACCCAGCAATCCCATCACTGGGTATATACACAAAGTATTATAAATCATTCTATTATAAAGACACATGCACACATATGTTTATTGTGGCACTGTTCATAATAGCAAAGACTTGGAACCAACCCAAATGCCCATCAGTGACAGACTGGATAAGGAAAATGTGGCACATATATAACCATGGAATACTCTGCAGCCATAAAAAAGGATGAGTTCATGTCCTTTGCAGGGACATGGATGAAGCTGAAAATCATCATTCTCAGCAAACTAACAGAAGAAGAAAAAATCAAATACATGTTGTCACTCATAAGTGGGTGTTGAACAATGAGAACACATGGACACAGGGAGGAAAACATCACACACCGGGGCCTGTCAGAGGGTGGGGGTATAAGGGAAGCATAGCAGGGAGTGAGGGGAGGGATAGCATTAGGAGAAATACCTAATGTAGATGACAGGGTGATGAATGCAGCAAGTAGCCATGGCACATGTATGCCTATGTAACACACCTGCATGCTCTGCACATGAACCCCAGAACTTAAAGTAGAATAATATATTTTTTTAAAAAATGGAACAATTTGGCCAGTAAGGGAACAGTTAGAGTATCAAAGTGAATAACAATTCCAATAAATTGAAAAACATCAACTATATTTAAATTCATGAGTTCCTAAAAATACAAAAACGTACTGTTCACATTTGGAAGATGCAATAAATAAATAAATAAATAAATAAAATAAAGTTCTTATCTCTTAAAACTACCATATTGACAGAACGTGAATTTTGAAAGGGACACTTTAAAACCATAGTACCACATTTACTCTATGCAAGCATACACATAATCTCACTTGAACCTCAGAATAAGTAATATTATTATTTTCACTGTACATATGAAAATACTGCAGCTAATAAAGGTTAAACTATTCAAAATTATCATAGTAATAATAATAGAATTGTCAATAATACTGTCAGTACCCATAGGGGAGATAAGAAACTAAGACACAGGTCAGCATCTTTCACATCATATCACAGAGGTAGCCATTCATTCATAAGGATGGGCCATATGGTCCAAATTCTGAGTGAATAAAATGGGCTGTTTGTTCCTGGTGGGATGAGGTAGACTAATGCTCGAAACATAAAAAATGTTCCTAAAGTGCAACTAGAGAAAAGGACACCCTCAACTCTTTATATACATTACACAGGTGAATTTTAAGAAAATACCACCACTGACTGAAACTGGCTTGAAAAGGCTGACAGAACCAGGAAGGCAGTTAGAAGGAGGACAATCAAGGGTGGTATTTCTCAGAGTAATATTGTCAGAATCCTCAAAACATATATGAGGGATGTAGAACCAAGAATTGACATTTTTCTTGGAATATTCAAATATGGGTTTTAAAAATTACGTTATGTTGCAGTGTTTTCCACTCACAATCCTAATAGTGTGCTACTTTATTTCCACACCTAACATTCAACTTTACATCTAGTTTTGTACATATCAGTTTTATTTTATTATAAATTTCTAGCCCTAAAATTGAACCTCATTTCCTAAAATATTTTCTAAATGGAAAAATGGTCTATTTATTCTAATTCTAAAAATGTAAAACACATAAGAAATGAATGCAAGTATCATGAGAGGTATTGCTGTACAAACAAAATGGTAGTGGACATGTTGTAATAAATTCAGAGGCATTTGTTACTCATAATGACATTATGCACATAAACACTTATGTTCTTCTGACAAACTGCTACAAAAAGGAAAAATAACCTTCCATCAAATTCCCCATTATGGGTAGATTAGCAGAAAACCATGTGTCTGAGTGACAGGCATTCATCCAAGAGCAACGCTATGACTGTTTTTATTTTGTTCATGTAACATTTGTCCTCAAAATTTTAAACATTTAATATTATATGTTATGAAAAATCAGAACATACCTTCTTTTCTAAAGAAAGGAATCATTCTAAATGGATATGTGCAAATCAGAATATTGCAGCTTTAAATCTTGTCACTTTTTGTTTCTTAATATGTTTCTGTGTTTGTATACCTTCTCCATATCAATAGAAAGTCCTAATTTATATTCAATCATTTATAAGTAGGTAAATTTTCTCCACAAAGGCAAGAGTATGAAAAGAAAGTGTTGTCAGAGAGTGTGAGGAGACGTAGGAAGTGTCAACACAAAGAGTCAAACTCTTTGAAGAGATTTATTCTGAGTCAAATATGACTGACCAATGGCCTATAACACAGGCTTCGGGAGATCATAAGAACAAATTGTTCTACTATAAGGAAACATGCACAGGAATGTTCATTGCAACATAGTTTACAATAGCAAAGACCTGGAACCAACCCAAATGCCCATCAGTGATAGATTGGACAGGGAAAATGTGGTACATATACACCATGGAATATTATGCAGCCATCAAAAATGATGAGTTCATGTCTTCTGTAGGGACATGGATGAACCTGGAAACCATCATTTTCAGCAAACTGACACAAGAACAGAAAATCAAACATCACATGATCTCACTCATAGGCGGGTGTTGAACAATGAGAACACATGGACACAGGGAGGGGAGCATCACACACTGGGGTCTGTTGGGGGGAAATAGGGGAGGGACAGTGGGGGGTGGGGAGTTGGGGAGAGATAGCATGGGGAGAAATGCCAGATATAGGTGATGGGGAGGAAGGCAGCAAATCATGCTGCCATGTGTGTGCCTATGCAACAATCTTGCATGTCCTTCACATGTAACCCAAAACCTAAAATGCAATTAAAAAAAAAAGAACATGTGCCTGAGGTGGTTGGGCCACAATTTTGTTTTATACATTTTAGAGAGACATAAGGCATCAGTTAATACATATAAGATGTCCACTGGTTCAGTCCAGAAAGGCAGAACAACTGGAAGCAGGGGCTTCCAAGTCATAGGAGGATTCAAAGATTTGCCGATTGGTAATTGGTTGAAAGAGTTATAACCAATAGAAAAGAATGTCTGGGTTGTGATAAGTGGTTGTGGAGACTAAGGTTTTATCATGCAGATGAAGCCTCCAGGTAGGAAGCCTCAGAGAGAAAAGATAGTAAATAATTCTTATCAGACTTAAAGAGTCCGTTCTACCAGTAATTCCAAAAGGAAGAAGGGTGTAATTAATACGTCCAGTTCCCCTTTCCATCATGGCCTGACAGGAGTTTTTCAGGCTAACTTTGGAATACACTCAGCTGAGAGTAGGGGTCTATTCAGATGGTTAGGGGGCTTAGAATTTTATCTTTGGTTTACAGGAGATAGTGTGGAATGGTAAAGAGACCATTATTAGGTATACAAAGATTTAATTTAGTGAGGCTCTAAGAAAAACTGTAAGAATTATCTACCAATCTTTTCTACACTTCTCTTCACAGACAACTTGCCTTTCATTTGTATGAGAGGTATTGCCCACTCCTCTCACTCTACACAACTCCCTATTCTTAGCAAATCAACTCACATGCAGATCCTACTAAATATTCCTTGTTGAGGTATTTCAGGCCTAAAATAAAATATTTCCCCTAAGAATTGCCTCATTTATTTATTTTGCATTTGTTTACACATATGTGTTGTGCATTTTTCTTTCAGGTACCGTGTCAGCTATCGTGAAAACAAATAAATTTGTCTTATGCCACAACTAAAGTGTAGACAGGGACCAGTAGGAGAATGGGGTAAAGCCTAATTACCTAGAGGAGTGAAGAAGTCATTCCCAGATAAAATGAAATTTAAGCTTGGACTCCTGATCCAAGGAAATCCATTAGGATCTAAAGCATTTTAAAATTTGCTTAACATATTTACAATACACAAAATTGAGTATGGAGCCATTTTTATGTGCGGCAAAAAGTAGTTGAGGACAGGAGAAAGAGTTATGGCATCCCTCGAATAATAGCACAAATGTGTCCTTATATTCTACATACTTTAAAGATACCCCACTCTTATTTTAGGACACATCTTCAGGAGGCCTAGACAACAGAGTACACTGTTATCTGGCTCTATTTCTTAACTCTCAGATAACTTAAATGGCACAGAGTCAAATGAAAGAAGAGAAAAATGTCAATTTACGTGGATGTGTTAAATCATGAGAAGATATAACATGGCTCTTCGAGTTGATAGAAAAGCATCAGACAAGCCTCAAGGAAAGTTTAAAGACAGGTAAAAGTGAGGCAATTCAGTTCAGAAAAATATAACCTAAATTATTATGTCTACGCTGTCATTTAAGGTGTAGGAACAAAACTTAGGTCATTGTTGATTGTGAATTACTCTGGAAAATGATGAAAACTAAGCACTTTACTTACTCTGGTATTTTCGTACAATACAGTGGGGTTCAGTTACACCTACACCACACCAAATTTGGCAGCTGCTATTGGAGAACTGAAAGCAGAAAAGAAATAAGCTAAAAGAAGGGCACATCAACAAATTCAAAGGATGCTATATTATTTTTCTATATAAGTTCAAACTAAAAAAAAGACTAAGAAAAAGAGGATTAAAGTGTACTCTTTGACCTTTGAAAGAGATATGATGGTTATGATGAAAATGAAGATGAAATCTACAATTTAGTGAGTGTCAGACACTTGGTTCTTCACTTTACATATAACATATATTACCTTCCTTTGGCCTTACCACATGAATCAGATATAATTTACAGATAGTATAAATGCATTGCATAACCAGTGACAACTACACAAATATGAACCTTCTCTCTTGTATGGTCAATACAAAACACAGTAAAAGTTATTCTGTTTCTAACTAAATTATATATGTGTATATGTATACATATATATATATGTGTATATATATAATTTACTTTAAGTTCTGGGGTACATGCGTAGATATTGCAGGATTGTTACATAGGTATACACATGCCATGGTGGTTTGCTACTTTCATCCCTCCATCACCTACATTAGGTATTTCTCCCAATGTTATCCCTCCCCAATCTCTCCACCCACTGCTATCCCTCCCCTAGCCCCCTACCCCCAGCAGACCCCACTGTGTGATGTTTCACTCCCTGTGTCTATGTGCTCTCATTGTTCAACACCCACTTATGAATGAGAACATGCAGTGTTTGGTTTTCTGTTCTTTTGTCAGTTTGCTGAGAATGATGGTTTCCAGATTCATCCATGTCCCTGCAAAGGACATGAACTCATCATTTTTTCTGACTGCATAGTATTCCATGGTATATATGTGCCACAGTTTTTTTAATCCAGTCTCTCTTTGATGGGCATTTGGGTTGGTTCCAAGTCTTTGCTATTGCAAACAGTATTGCAATGAATATAGGTATGCACGTGTCTTTATAATGGAATGATTTATAATCCTTTGGGTATATATGCACTAATGGGATTGCTGGGTCAAATGGAATTTCTATTTCTAGGTCCTTGAGGAATCCCCACACTGTCTTACTCCCACCAGCAGTGTAAAAGTGTTCCTATCTCTCCACATCCTCTCCAGCATCTGTTGTCTCCCGGTTTTTTAATGATTGCCATTCCAACTGGCATGACATGGTATCACCATGTGGCTTTGATTTGCATTTCTCTAATGACCAGTGATGATGAGCATTTTTTTTATGTTTCTTGGTCACATAAATGTCTTCTTTTGAAAAATTTCTGTTCATATGTTTTGCTCACTTGTTGATGGTTTTTTTTTTTTTCTTGTGTATTTGTTTTAGTTCGTTGTAGATTCTGGATATTAGCTCTTTGTCAGATGGGTAGCTTATCAAAAAAAAAAAAACTTTATGCCTTTATAAGATTTGAGTTCAGGAACTGCATGTAAATTTGTTCATATTTTGAATTAAGAATACATTTACTAATATAAGTGTAATAAAATCAAATGATTTTAAATGTCTCAGACAAAATACATCTTCAATTTTTACTCCAGTATTTCTAATAAACAAATCCAGAGATGGCTTTTGTTAGTAGGCTTTTTTTCCTATTTGATTGTCCTTCTCTTCCACTTTCTACACAGCTTTAACATGGCTCCCACAGCCATTTGTTTTCAAGATGATATAAAGAGTTGAAATTATCTCTTCTTCTTACAGTTCACAAAAACATTATTCTGCTGTGCAACTTACTACCAACCCCTTATTCCCTGCAAGTTTTATACTCAGGATAATCAACTACTGTCTGAAATCTCAAATTTTAGTAAAAATGAAATATATTGTACACATGCATTTATAATATATTCATTAACATGAATGCTCATTATGATAAAGACATGGGAAATAAGGCATTTACTTGAGGAACTGGCAAATATTTTATATTTGTTCAACAAACACATTGAGAATTTACAGTGTGCAAAGTATCATGGAAGCCTTTCTTCCTTCCTCTTCCCCCAGTAAAAATGTTCAGCTGTCTCAGGCAAGAAATGAGATTGAGAAGTATAATGAATGCATACTCCCTGGTCCTTGTCATTACAGCACTTACACATGCAGTTGCATGCTAGAAATAGTGAGTTAATCTTTGTGTAAATTTTGGTCACTGTTGCAGTTTTAGACAATGCTAAAATAAAATAAGAGTATATAGGGTCTGTACATATCCAAAGCCAAGAAAGTAGTTACATCAAGTTTTTATTTTTTTATAAGTAAAAGCACTTATTTCTGTATCAAACTATATATATATGTTTTATCAACAGAGAGTTTAATAGAATCATGAGTCTGGATAACACATATTAGAGGGCTTAAATTTTAATAGAGTCATAATGAGGAATTATTTTAGAATAAGAGAATAAAAAAAGAACTGCAACCCCAATGCTACAAATAAAATAAAAATTCTTTTAAAAAAACTATGAATGCATAGTTTAAAATCATGTAGGATATTTTATGATACCTATCCAGATATTTAATTGATTATATACCAAAAAATGTTGCCTAAAGACTTTATATGTATATAATTTCACATAATTATATATATATTTATATAATTGTATTTTAAATATACAAAAATATTCATATAATTATATATACTTTTTAGAACTAGCTTCTTCTAAACAATGATTGAATTCAGAAAAATATCATTCATGTTAAAGAAATGTAACATGAATTATTAAATGTATAAGATAGCAGTTCAAAGGTTCAAATACATATGTATATATATGCATGCCTTAGGAACTACAATTATTTTATTCTTCAATGAAATAATTCAACAGAAGAGTCTAAATTATTGTCAATTAAGACAATATGTTATACTTAAGATTAATTTTAAGTGTTAGTTCTGTTTTTTTGTTCATACACTGAGACCTCTTGCACACTACCTCAGGGGATGAATATGAGAGAGTAATTGCCAATTTCTTTGAAATCTCTCCCCAGCAAATAATGATTCAGAGAGTCACATGGGAGAGCCAAAGAAAAGCCAACGAACACATTTTTTTCCTGTTCTCTTATATTTGTTCAGAAATACAAAACAATGTAAATTGAATCACAGTTATAGGTCAAAATGGGGCCATTTCTTGAAAGATGTCTGAGATACCTCAGACTAGCTCCAATTATATTGCCTTTCTCAGTCAAAAAAATTGATCTCCTATTGGCTACAGAGAATAATTTGTCTTTTATCTATGTGATCAAATGAAGATGAAAACCTGGTTTCATCAGAAAGTTTATGATATTGGTGAAAAAAAACTGTCCTTACAAGAACTAAAAAGAGTAATAATGTTTATTGTACATGAAACTAGAATTGGAATTAATATCTGCAGAGCATTTTACAATTCACAAAGCACATCTATATGTATTATCTTATTTGGTCTCCTAGCAAACCTATGAGGAAGTATTATTCCCATTTTACAAATAAGGCTCAGAATCTCTGCTCCTTATGGCTGAAGCTTTTTTTTTTTTTTCTATAGCAATTTGAATTATCTGCCAAAGGACAGTTGCAATGCCATATATTAGACATGAAACGTATATTTCCAGAGAATTTATGAAGTATCCAAATACTGCTGTTACTTTTAATAGAATTTTTCATTTAAAACACTAATTGGTGACTTCTAATATGAACTGAATTACCCTTTAAAGCCAACACTACAAATAAAAAGCTCTTCATGTACACTATTTTCTCTAACTCTTCCTTAAAATCAAAGTATCTTGCAAGGAAGTTTACCCTGAGACTCCAATATTTTAGCAATAAAAAGTCTTTTATCAGTCTGCCATAGAAAAACATCTGCTTGGGAGGAATAAGAAGTTCTTCCTGCAAGATAAAGGTACTAACTCAAGAAGGAAACTTTGAGAACTCCAAAGCTTGTTCACTTCCTATTTTATGTTCATTTCATAAAATTGTGGCATCCTGCCTACTGCTACATCTAGCTTAGTAGTCAAGGCCTATGTTTCACAATAAATCATTTTAAGCCATTTTTCATATTCCTTCCTTTTCCTCAGCCACAGAATTCTGAAAAAGCAAAAGTAGAATAATGTCTCTTAGAAGGCTTCTCACTGTACAGCTGCAGTATAGCCAATACTGAAATTCATGTTATAAAAATTCTTCTAGTATACCAGTTCTAAATATACCATAGTTTAACATACTCATTATGTCCCTTGCCAAAAAGCAGTTAGAGAGAGAGTGAGAGAGATGGACTATGATATTTAAGTATTTCACATGCTTTAAGCCTTTGTGTACAATCAAAAACAGTTTTAAATTAGAAAAAACTTATTATGTCATTATCCTCTCATCTTAACTACCAGGAAATAACTCTGTAATGACCATTGTGAACATGGTTCCATTATATATGTGATGGGGTTTTCAAAAGCCTGTTTATAGACAGTAATGGCTTTCACAGAATTTATTTATTTTTTTGAGATGAAGTTTTGCTCTGTTGCCCAGGCTGGAGTGCAGTGGTGTAATCTCGGCTCACTGCAACCTCTGCTTCCTGGGTTCAAGCAATTTTCCTGCCTCAGCCTCCCAAGTAGCTGGGATTACAGGCGTCCACCACCAGACCCAGTTAATTTCTGTATTTTTAGTAGAGAAGGGGTTTTGCTATGTTGGCCAGGCTGGTCTCAAACTCCTGACCTCAGGTGATCTGCCCACCCAAGCCTCCCAAAGCACTGGGATTATAGGTATGAGCCATTGCGCCCACCCAGCAACTTTCACAGAATTTCTAATGACAGTACAAATGCATTCACACTGTGTCACTAAGGGGAATGAGAAAAAAAGGTATCTGTTAATATTTCTTAAAAAGGTTACAAATGGTCAGTCATTGTCAGTCACTTAGTTTACTCTCATTTTCTTATGGTTAATTTTTCTTCTTTTAAGAAAGGAGGCAAAATTGTAAAGATCTTTGTTTGCTTATATAAACAGAACTGAATTCAATTATAATTACTATATTATTAGCATGCGATTGGAATAATGGTTTCACATTAACAACTTTTGAAAATGACAGCTAACGCAATCTGGGAAAGATGGAAGATAGGAGACAGGGTTAACATGCAGCTCCCACATGAAGAAACAAAACAGCATGTGGAGACACATGGTGATTTTTCACTCAAAGAACCATCCCAGGAATGTACCAGGAAAACCAAAAGAATTCAAAGGTCCTTTGAAAGAAGTGGCATACCACTGTAAATTTCACAAAACAGTCAAAAAATATGAGTTCCAAAAGTGTGAGAAGGGGTAAACCTACTTCTGAATACACATCCCCATGGGGAATCTGAAAATCTAGGGCATGAGAGGGAGATTTAACCTTACCTAAAGATGAAATGGATATACAGTTGAGTGAAATATAAAAGTAGAAATAGCAGCAAGAAGTCCCTTGCCCACATTTCCAGTCTCCAGCTTGAGCCCAGAGAAGCCAGTCCTAACTCTATCTCACAGGTGTCCTAGAAGAAGGCAGCCACTGGGACTGGGGACAGGTCATTGGGCAAAGGAAGCTCCCAACTAAAATTGGCAGTGGTTTTGACTGGGCACAAATATTCTTTAGCAGAGTCCAGGGAATGAGTGGGAGCTGCAGATATGAGTGAGTGCAATAGCACAGGAGCTGCCAAACAAGTGGGCAGGTGGGAAGGGGTGATATCCAAAAGCCTTGCTTGCTGTCTCGGTGGGGTAGGTCAAGGCCTAGGGCATGGTCTCAGTGGGACACAGCAGAAGTGAGACAGACCTCAACAACGCATGGGAGCTAGGTGAGGCCTCTCACTGCTACTATCCCCCATTCCCCTTGCAAACTATGTCATACAGCAAAGGCAGCCAAGATCCCCTCTAAAACATATCCACATTGGCATGAGAACCACACCTCATCCTCCACAGTGGCCATGGCAAGCCCCACCCAAGGAGAGCCCAGACTTACCTAACCCTGCCCCCACCTGATAGTATTTCCCTACATGCCTTGGTAGCTGAACACAAAACAAAGAAACTCTTCAGACCTTTATGGTCCCGTCCATCACCTGAGAAACCAAAACACTTACCATGACCATTTTAGGATTTGTTTAGAGTCCCCTACTGATACCACAGATGGTGCTCTCTTAAAAGTGCCACCTCTTGGGTGGAGGCCAAACAACTCATGCCATTACAGCAACTCAGGACAAAATAACCTTGATTCCCGGAAGGAAAAGACAATGCCTAATTACACTGCTTGCAACATCCAGCTAACCAGAGGCCCTGAGTGTTTACATAGGACAACGTCACCGCTGGCATAACCAGCATTTAATAAAGCCAGAAAACTAAACATAACAAAAATAAAACAAAAAAAGACAATAAAAAGGACTCTCACAGTCTACTTCGCTTCCCTGCCACCTCTACTAGAGCAGGTGCTAGTATCCACGACTGAGAGACCTGAAGACAGATCATTACGAGACACTTTGCAAACATCCCTGAGCACCAGCCTGGAGGCTGGTAGCCTCACTGGATGGCTGGACCCAGAAGAGCAATAACAATCACTGTTGTCCAGTTGTTAGGAAACCCCATCCCTTGGGGAAGGAGGAGAGCACCACATCAAGGAATCACCCCATGGGACAAGAGAATGGAACAGCAGGACTTGAATTTAAGGCATCTCCACTGAACTCGTCTACCCAAGTTAGAAGGAACCAGAAAGGTAATCCAGGTAATATGACAAAACAGGGTTCTATAACACCCCCAAAAATCACAAAAGCTTACCAGCAATGGATCCAAACTAAAAAGAAATTTTTGAATTTCCAGATAAACAATTCAGAAGGTGGATTATTTAGCTATTCAAGGAGATACCAGAGAAAGCTGAAAAACAACTTAAAGAACTTAAAATACGCTGGGATATAGATGAAAACTTCTCAAGAGAAATAGATATCACAAAGAAATTACAATCACAACTTCTAGAAATGAAAGACACATTTAGAGAAATACAAAATGCTGTTAAAATTTCCAACAATAGACAAGAAGAAGTAGAAAAAAGAACTTCAGAGCTCAAAGACAAGGCTTTCAAATTAACCCAATGAGACAAAGACAAAAAAGAATTTTAAAAAATGAACAAAGCATCCAAAAAAATGTGGGATTTTGTTAAATGACCAAATCTAAAAGTAATTGGTGTTCCTAAGGAAGAAGAGAAATCTAAAAGTTTGGAAAACTTATTTGAGGGAATGATTAAAGAAAGCTTCCCAGACCTTGCTAGAGATCTAGACATTCAAATACAAGAAGCTCAAACACTTGGGAAATTCATCACAAAAAGATCATCCTCTAGGCACATAGTTATCAGTTCATTGAAAGTCAAAACAAAGGAAAGAATCTTTAGAGCTGTGAGACAAAAGCATCAGATAATCTATTAAGAAAAACCTATCCGATTAATAGCAGACTTCTCAGCAGAAACCTTACATGCTAGAAGAGATTGGGGTCCCATCTTAAAATTCCTCAAAAAAAATTATCAGTCAACAATCTTGTATCCACAAAAACTAAGCTTTATAAATGAAGGAGAGTTAAAGTCTTTTTCAGAAAAACAAATAATGAGAGAATTCACCACCACTAAACTAGCACTCCAAGAAATGCTTAAAGGGGTTCTAAATCTTGAAACAAAACCTCAAAATACACGAAAATATAGCCTCCTTATAGGATAAATCTCACATTGCCTATAAAACAATAACACAATGAAAAAAATAAAACGAGATATTAAGGCAATGACTAACATGAGTAAAACAACAATACCTCACATCTCAATATTAGCATTGAATGTAAATGGACTAAGTATGCCACTTAAAATGTACATAATGACAGAATGGATAAAAATTCACCAACCAAGTAGGTGCTGTCTTCAAGAGACTTACCATATAAAGACTCACATAAACTTAAGGTAATGGGATGAAAAAATATATTTCTTCTGAATGAAAACTAAAAGCAACCAGGAGTAACTATTCTTATATCAGGATATCAGGCAAAACAGACTTTAAAGCAAAAACAATAAAAAATTTAAAAGAAGGACATCATATAATGACAAAAAGAAATAGCCCAACAGGAAAATATCACAATCTTCGATAAAAATGCACCTAACATTGGAGTGCCCAAATTTATAAAACAGTTAGTACTAGACCTAAGAAATGAGATAAATGATAACACAATAATAGAATGAGACTTCAATACTCTACTCACATCACCAACAGGTCATCAAGACAGAAAGTCAAAAAAGAAACAATGGACTTAAAGTACACCCTAGAACAAACAGATTTAACAGACATTTACCAAACATTCTACCCAACTGCACAATATAAATTATTTTCCTCAGCACATAGAACATTCTCCAACATAGAACATATAACAGGTCCCAAAACAAGTCTCAATAAATTAAAGAAAATCAAAATTATATCAAGTGTCCTCCCAGACCACAGTGAAACAAAACTGGAAATTAACTCGAAAAGAAACCCTCAAAACTATACAAATACATGGAAATTAAATAATTTGCTCTTGAATTATCTTTGGGTTAATACTGAAGTCAATACTGAAATTAAAATTTATTTGACCTGAACAATAACAGTGACAGAACTTATCAAAAACCTCTGGGGTACAGCAAAAGAGGTGCTAAGAGTAAAGTTTATAGTAGTAAATGCCTACATCAAAAAGTCTGAAAGAGTCCAAATAGACACCCTAAGGTTGAACCTCAAGGAACTAGAGAAACAAGAACAAACCAAATCCAAACCCAGCAGAAGAAAGAAATAACAAATATCAGAGAAGAACTAAATGAAATTGAAACAAAAAACTGGTTATTTGAAAAGATAAACAAAATGGATAAACCATTACTGAGATTAACCAAGAAGAGAAGAAACAATATCCAAACAAACTCAATCATAAATGAATCAAGAGACATTACAATCAATATCAGAGAAATACAAAACATAATTCAAGGCTACTATGAATACATTTATGTACATAAACTAGGAAATCTAGAGGAGATGGATAAATTCCTGAAAATATACAACCCAGCCAGAATAAATCACAAAGAAATAGAAACTCTGAACAGACCAAAAACAAGTAACAAGATTGAAATAGTACTTTTAAAGTTGCCAATAAAAAAAGTCCAGGACCAGATGGACTTGCAGCTGAATTCTACTAGACATTCAAAGAAGAATTGGTACCAATCTTACAAACTTACTATAACTATTCCAAAAGATAAAGAGGAAATCCTCCCTAAATCATTCTATGAAGCTAGTATCACCCTAATTCTAAAACCAGGAAAGGGCATAACAACAGCTACTACAGACCAATATCCCTGATGAACATAGATATAAAAATCCTCAAAAAAATACTAATGAACTGAATTTAGCAGCATATTGAAAGATAATACACTAGGATCAAGAGGGTTTTCTACCAGGGATGCAGGGATGGTTTACCTTACACGAGTTAATAAATATGATTCATCACATAAATGGAATCATAAACAAAAATAATATGATCATCTCAGTAGATGCATAAAAAAGCATTTGACAAAATCCAGCATTCCTTTATGATTAAAACTCTTAGCAAAATTGACATAGAAGGGACATACCACAATAAAAGCCATCTATGAAAAACCCATAGCCAACATTATACCACATGGGAAAAACATGCCCTCTGAGAACTAGAATAAAACAAGGATGCCCACTTTTACCTTTTCTATTTGGCATAGGACTGGAAATCCTAGCCAGAGCAATAAGACAAGATGGTGAAATAAATGGCATCCATCAGTAACAAGAAAGTCAAACTGTCACTGTTCACAGAAGATATGATTGCATATCTAGAAAACCTTAATGACTCATCCAAAAAGCTCCTAGATCTGGTAAACGAATTCAGTAAAGTTTCAGGATACAAAATCAATGTACACAAATAAGTAGCACTGGTGTACACCAAAAAAGACCAAGCTAAGAGTCAAACAAAGAACTCAATCCATTTATAACAGCTATAAAAAATAATAAAATACTTAGGAATATACATAACCAAGGAAGCGAAAGATCTCTACAAGAAAAACTACAAAACACTGCTGAAAGGAATCATCGACAACACAAACAAATCAAAACACATCCCATGCTCATGAATGGGTAGAATCAATACTGTGAAAATCACCATACTGCAAAAGCAATCTACAGATTCAATGTAATTCCCATCAAAGTACCACCATCATTCTTTGCAAAACTAGGAAAAAACTCTAAAATTTATACATCCTTCACTTTATACAAAAATCAACTGAAGATAGATCAAAGACTTAAATCTAGGACCTGAAACTATAAAAATTATAGATTACATTGGTAAATCTCTTCTAGACTTTTGCTGAGGCAAAAACATTATGATCAAGAACACAAAAGCTAATGCATCAAAAACAAAAATAAGAAGATGGGACCTGGGACCTGATGAAACTAAAAAGCTTCTGCACAGCAAAAGAAATAATCAGCAGCAAAGTAAAGAGACTCCCCCAGAAGGGGAGTACATATTTATAAACTATGCATCTGACAAAGGAATAATATCCAGAATCTACAAGGAACTTTAAAAAATCAGCAAGAAAAAAAAAAATTAAAAAAAATGGGCAAAGAACATGAATGGACAATTCTCAAAAGAAGATATAAAAATACCCAACAAATATATTAAAAAATGCTCAACATCACTAATTATCAGGGAAATGCAAATTAAAACCACAGTGAAATACCACCTTACTCCTTCGAGAATGGCCATAATTTAAAAATCGAAAAACAATAGATGCTGGTGTGGGTGTGCTGAAAAGGAAACACTTTTACACTGCTGGTGGGAATGTAAACTAGTACGACCACTATGGAAAATAGATAGACAGTCCTTAAAGAACTAAAAATAGAACTACCATTTGATTCAGCAGTCCCACTATTTAGTATCTACCAAGAGGAAAAGAGGTCATTATATGAAACAGACACTTGCACATGCATGTTTGTAACAACACAATTTGCAATTGCAAAAATATAGAAGCAGCCTGAGCGCCCATCAATCAACAATGAGATAAAGAAAATGTGGTATATGTACACCATGGAATACTAAGCCATAAAGAGGAATGAAGTAAGGGCATTTGCAGCAACCTAGATGGAGCTGGAGACTATTATTGTAAGTGAATTAAATCAGGAATAAAAAACTAAATATTTTATGTTCTCACTTATAAGTGGGAGTTAAGCCACGCGGATGCAAAGGCATAAGAACGAGATAGCAGACTTTAGGGACTCAGGGGGAATGCGAGTGGGCAGGGATAAAAGACTACACATTGGGTACAGTGTACACTGCTTGGCTGATGGATGCAACGAAATCTCAGAAATTACCACTAAAGAACTTATCCATGTAACAAAAAACAAATCACCTGCTCCCCCCAAAACTATTGAAGTTACTAAAAAAGGGGGAAAAATGACAGCTAGTTTCTCTAAGGTTATAAGTCTAATAATCAGATCAGAGACAGAGTGCCAAAAAAAGTTTGCATTAATTTTTCAGTGGTCAACCCTCAGTGGAGTAAATGTTCATGTAAAAGTGGGCATAGCTTTCTAGTGAACAGCCTAACAAAAGATGTAAATTCCCAATTTTTAAGCAGTCTGACCCTAATCTGACAAAGGATGTCTTGTTAAAATAAAAGGCTAATTGCCCAGTATTTTGGAGCAGGCAAATCCTTGCCACATAGAGTAACACAGTGAGACTACAGAATTAGCATTCAACGTCTCTGGAGAGTCTGATTTATATAAGAACCTATCAAATGCTCCTCAGATTTGAAATTAAATGGTTGCTGGAACAAAGCCCCCTTTTACATCCTCACGCTATCTAGAACTTCCTCTTAAGTAGTGGTAAAACACTAACCGCAATACAAGTATTTCTGCTATAAGCGATACATACATTACTAGGAGAACATCACATCCTGCAAAATCACTCACTACAAAGAAAAGCTGCTATGAGAAAAATAGGTTTGAACTCACTACTGAAACCCTATTCAACACTGTGGAAAGCAAAAACAAAAAAAAATTAATAAAATTATAGCACTAATTACAAATTGGTATGTTAAACTGCTCATAAAGAACTACAGCTGCATATATAGGTTTTTATCTTGAAAGCAAAATAGTTCTGGAAACAAGACTAAAATGAACAAAAATTAGGAAGAGACATACAACGAGCACTTCCTAAACAGAACATAAGTCTATATCCGGCTTAGAGGAAGATAGTAAAAATAATGGACATTGTGTAAAGTACAGTATTTTTCTGTGATTTGCCACATTAGGAGTGTTAATATACTGCAGTTAAGCTCCTGATACATGGTGCCACAAAAGGTTAATGATCTAGAAAAAGTTTTGCATAAACCAACATAATTTGGGCTATATGGCATGCTTTAGCCAAGAAAATATGCTGGTGGTAGGCTTTTTAACCTGCTCTTTGCCATTACAATGATTGTAGAAATATGTCTCGACATAGAGTTACTAAAAGGAATCTGGAAGGTGAAGCCAACACGTGGAGGACAACGTCTTTGTGAAGTTGCCTGAACTCAGAAAATAATAGGTGTGAGCACAGAATAAATTTTGTCTTAAGCTACTGGGATTGAGGTGCTTTTATTTGTTTGCTTGTTTTTGTTTTACCACAGCATAACCCATAATTTTCTAATACACACACATGTAGTTTAAAGGAAAGTTTGTAAATCTTTCCTAAGAGAGGCAGTGATTAATATTTTCAGAATAGCCTTTTTCCTTGAATGTAAGAATGCTCTACTTTTTTGAAGATTTTCTACCTGTTTGTGACTTTACTGCTTCTAGATATATTGGTCAACCACAGAACTCAGAGTCCACAATAGGGTAGATTTTGTGGCATCACACAGAAAGAGATAATCTGTTCTCTGGAATATCACCTCTGCTAAGAGTTTGAGGAAATTGTCAAAAGTTCAAATACAGAAACCAGAATGACACCCAATTCTTACATCATCCATCATTCCCCTTTCAACAGGGGTATTGTACTACCTTAAAAGGAACTATTCTGAAATTGCTCCAAGGGGCTCAAAATAAAACTCAACTAGTCCCTATTCTTTTCATGGCTCTCCTCAATTCTAGGTAAAGTTCCCAAATCAGCAGCTTTTTTTTTCTTTATTCTTTTTTATCATACTTTAGATTCTGGGCTACATGTGCAGAACATGCAGGATTGTTGCATAGGTACATACATGACGATGTTGTTTGCGGCCTCCATCCCCCCATCATCTATATCTGGCATTTCTCCCCATGTCATCCCTTCCCAACCTCGTTACCCACCACTGTCCCTCCACTAGTTCCTCCCACCAGACCCCAGTGTGTGATACTCCCCTCCGTGTGTCCATGGGTTGTGCTCAATCTGAGGACCTTCACCTAATCAGGGGAAAAGGAGGTCATATCTCAAAGTTGTTACATTAACTAATAGGATTTCATACTATTGATATCAAAGATATGATTTACGTTGAATGTTCTCATAAATTCCTGCTTTCTCCTTGCTATATAGTCACAGTTTGTTTACTATTATTCAGAGGGTAAAGGAGCTAACAGCAATTAATGCCATGTATTCATAAGGGAAGGAAATTCGATTAGACACATTTAGCAACATATTGCTTCATTTTACAAAAAGACCTAATTTCCAAGTGCAATGGCTAACATCTGCTATGCCAACTCCCAAATAATTCGACATGAAAATGGTCTTCTGAAATATTTTCTTCAAAATCTAAAGACCTCTGCAGTCAATTAGAAAAGTTTAATTTTTGCTCTTAATTTCATATAACAAACATTTACTAAAAGGCTAGTAGGTGCCAGGTACTATGCTAGACTTTGCAGATACAAAGTTAAATAAGACATTGTTTCTGTCTCTCTAGAAGTAGAAAATCGAATTGTCTTTTCTGAGCCCCTTAGCACCAGTTCTCTTCAAAATAATCCCTTCAGTTTCCATATTACCTGTGTTTGCTCTCTTCTCTTCTATCAATGTGTGTTTGAATATTGAGTTTTATAAATGTTTTATGGTCATCAGGAGCCTTGAACTGATGTACCCAAGATTGAAAGATACCTCAATTTTGTTCACTGAAGATTTGATGACTTGTACCTACTTACTCCCTCCAGAAAGATTCAGTGAATGTTAAGAGGTGAAAGTATTGCGTGCTTTTAAATCAAATCCTTCTGAGAAAGATTATACTTATTATTCCAACTATAAAAATAAGCCAAGAAATGTGTGGCCATGGTCGCAAAGGAAGCCAGTAGCAGATATCAAGATAAATCTCTGTTATCTCTGCTCCATAATTAACTAAGATCAAAATAATCTTAGTATTCTGCTTTATGCATATGTAATTGTATTTTTTGAAATTCATAACAGCAAGAAATTAATTTTTGCTTAATGTTAACAGAAAATGTGCCCCTTTAGAAACCTTCAATTTCCATGAAAAGTTTATCCCACCAAATAATTATCCATTAAAATATTATACAGTTTATTAATGATGCAAGTATGATGAATTAGTGTCTATGAACGGGGCAAATTAATAATTTACAAATAAGTGCATTTTAAAATAAGTAAATAACAGGAAATGTTAACACTTTATCCTCATTTGTGTACATTTAGAAAGAAGTATGTATTTGTATGTCAGAATTGGTGCAGCAGAATGTATTTTGGAATCATTCTCTTTTTTGTCCTACCAGATGGATCCTACTGTTCATATTTGAATCTGGGACAGTTTAGAAACCTATCTCTTTTTTTCCATCTGACTGAGATCTTTTCAGGAGGGAAGACAAATCTATATCAAGAACGGTAAGGAATCTTACTTTCTCTCTTTCAAAACACTCCGGGGTAGGTGAACAGAGGAGAAGTGGGGTAGAAACAAATTAGTTCAGGAGACAATATTTTTACTATGAATTCTTAAATAAAAGGAGGGGAGCTTACGCTTTACAATATGTAGAATATTGAAAGTCATTTTCCCCTATCTTTTGATATGCTTTGTGTATGACACTACACTAGTAAATACATATTTACAAGTAGGACATTTTGCTATATATGTTTTTGGAGTCTTAAAGGTGTTTTGTTCTCTTAAAGATAAAAATAGTGAAGGTAGGTACTAACGGGGAAGATAGAATATACTTTAAAATTGGGGATGGGAATTAAAATATCAGGTTAAATATATGCCACATTCATTGATAGCAAAGTAACATTTAAGATGACAAAGAGTTTTGTACCTGCATTTCCAGCAGTGGCAGTGACTTGAAGTAGAAAGTATCCTTGTATAAAGACTCAAGGACATAACACTTCATTGTGGCTGAGTGATATCCTAATCATTTAGGTCTTGAAGGAACATCTTTTTCTAAATGAAAAAAAATAATGTTCACAGTTTCTCCAGTGAATGCATTATTGTTGCTCAGAAGAAATTGACTTATTTCTGCAGAGTACTGTTAAGTCTTTACTGAAACTCAACCATCATGATGATTTCTACACCTTAAATAATTGAAACTACCAGAGAAAACTAAGAAAGGGTCATTTTCTTTTAGTCTTTTTCTTGATTTAGTTAGCATCACAGTCTTTGTGAGAGGCAAAACTGATTCATTGGTTTAATTTATTTCTATTATCTTAGTGAAACAGAGAGAGAGAGAGAAAGTGAGAGACTAGATAAACGCAAGATGAATGCACAATATACTGCAAAGTAACAAGGACACAATTGTCCCTGTATGTCTGCTGTTCTAATACTCTTTGGCAATCTGCTTCATTTTAAATCCTAATCATGTGAATAAGATGTATTCTAAATTGCATGCCTTTGCTGCTAAATGCTGGAAATTTCCTCCTTAAATGTCAGATAGGAGAAAACACTTTTTCAGGTGCAGAAAAAAACAATGCTGTGCAGTCAGTGGAAAGAAACATTCAAACAATTATACACCCTACTGCTCCAAGTCACATTAAAGCAATATGTAAACTAATGCAATACTAAGATAATGCTTCACAAACAGCAAAAGGCCTTGATGAACAGCTAAACTTCCAAAGTTAAAGAAAATACCATATCATTGATTTGTTCTGTGAGAGTTTATTTTTTAACGTATTTTTTAAATTTTTTACTTTTATGGGTACATAGCAGGTATATATATTTATGTGTTACATGAGATGTTTTGATACAGTTATACAATGTAAAATGAGTATATAATGAGAACAGGGTATCTATTTCCTTACGTATTTATACTTTGAGTTACAAATAATCTAATTATAGTCTTTAAGTTATTTTAAAATACACAATTATGTTATTATTGAATATAGACACTCTGTTGTACTATCAAATAGTAGGTCTTAATTATTATTTGCAACTATGTTTTATACCCACTAAACATCACCACCTCACCCCTAATCTCCCACACCCCTTCCCAGCCTCTGGTAACCATCCTTCTGCTCTCTATTTTCATAAATTCAATAGTTTTGATTTTTAGATCCCACAAATAAGTGAAAACATACAATGCTTGTCTTTCTCTGACTGGTTTATTTCATTTAAAAGAATGATCTCCAGTTCCATGCATGTTGTTAGAATTGACTGAATCACATTCTTTTTTATAGCTGAATATAGGTACTATATTTGCTTTCTCCATTCATCTGTTTATGGACACTTAGGTTGCATCCAAATCTTAGCAATTGTAAACAGTGCAGCCACAAACATAGGAGTGCAGATATCTCTTCAATATACCCATTCCTGTGCTTTTGTGTATATATGCAGCAGTGGAATTTCTGGATCATATAGTAGCTGAATTGTTAGTTTGTTGAGGAGACTCCAAACTGTTTTCCATAATGGTTGTACTAATTTACATTCTCACCAACAGTGTACAAGGGTTCCATTTTCTCCACATTGTCCATAACATTTGCTATTATAGACAATATTGCCTGTCTTTTGGATCTAAGTGATTTTAGCAGGGGTGAGATATCTCATTGTTTTTTCATTGCATTTCTCTTATGATTAATGATGTTGATCACCTTTTCATATGTCTGCCATTTGTATGTCTGTTTTGAAAAATGTCTATTCAAATCTTTTGCAATTTTTAATGAATTATTAATTTTCTATAGAATTATTTGTGTTCCTTATATATTCTAGTTATTAACCCTTGTCAGATGAGCAATTTGCGATTTTCTCCAATTATGTGTATTGTCTCTTCATTTTGTTAATTATATCTTCTGCTGAACAGAAGCTTTTTAACCTGATGTGACCCTTTTGTCCATGCTTGCTTTGGTTACCTGTGATAGTGGAATATTGCTCAAATAATTTT
Source organism: Callithrix jacchus (assembly GCF_049354715.1). Classification (NCBI taxonomy): domain Eukaryota; kingdom Metazoa; phylum Chordata; class Mammalia; order Primates; family Cebidae; genus Callithrix; species Callithrix jacchus. Next base: position 88,368,378 of record NC_133524.1, read on the forward strand.
TGCCCAGACCAATGTACTGGAAATTTTTTCCAAAGTTTTCTTGTAGTAGTTTCATGATTTGAGGTTTTAGATACAGGACTTTTTTCCATTTTGATCTGATATCTGTATATGGCGAAAGATAGGGGGTCTAGTTTCATTCTTTTGCATAAAGATAACCAGTTTTCCCATCACCATTTTTTTCATTTCAATAGTTTTTGGGGAACAGGTGGTTTTTGGTTACATGGATAAGTTTTTTAGAGGGGACTTACGAGGTTTTGGTGCCACTGTCACCTGAGCAGGGTACACTGCACCCAACGTGTGTCTGCTATTTCTCTCTTCAACTTTTATTTTAACTTCAGGGTACATGTGCAGGACATGCAGGTTTGTTACATAGGTAAACATGTGTCATGGTGGTTTGCTGAACAGATCAACCAATCACCTAATTGTTAAGCCCCACATTCATTAGCTATTCTTCCTAATGCTCTCCCTCCCCCTATTCCCAATAACCGGCCCCAGTGTGTGGTGTTCCCCTCCATGTGTCCATGTGCTCTCGTCATTCAGTCCCCACTTATATGTGGGAACATGATGTGTTTGGCTTTCTCTTCCTGCATTGGTTTGCTGAGGATAGTGGCTCCAGTTCCATCTATGTCCCTGCAAATGACATAATCTCATTCCTTTTTGTGGTTGCATAGTATTCCACGGTGTATATGTGCTACATTGTCTTCATCCAGTCTATCATTAACGGGCATTTGGATTGATTCTATGTCTATGCTATTATAAATAGTGCTGCAATGAACATACACATGTATGTGTCTTTATAATAGAATGATTTATATTCCTTTGAGTATATACACAGTAATGGGATTGCTGGATCAAGCGGTATTCCTGGTTCTAGATCCTTGAGGAATCTCCACACTGTCTTCCACAATGGTTGAACTAATTTACACTCCCACTAACAGTGTAAAAGCATTTCTATTTCTCCACAGCCTTGCCAATATCTGTTGTTTCCAGACTTTTTAATGATAACCATTCTAACTGGCATGAGACGGTATCTCATTGTGGTTTTGATTTGCATTTCTCTAATGACCAGTGATGATGAGCTTTGTTTGATATGTTTGTTGGCTGCATAAATGTCTTATTTTGAGAAATGTCTGTTTATGCCCTTTACCCACTTTTTGATGGGGTAGTTAGTTTTTTTCTTGTAAATTTGTTTTTAGCATAAAGGGCTGCTGAATTTTGTCAAAGGTCTTCTCTGCAGCTATGGAGATAATCATGTGGTTTTTGTCTTTGGTTCTGTTTATGTGGTGAATTACGATAATAGACTTGCATATGTTGAATCAGTCTTGCATCCCTGTGATGAAGCCTACTTGATCGTGGTGTATAAGCTTTTCATGTGCTGTTGCAATCAGCTTGCCAGTGTTTTATTGAAGATGTTTGCATCTATGTTCATCATGGATATTGGCCTGAAGTTTTCTTTTCTTGTTGAGTCTCTGCCAGGTATCAGTATCAGAATGATGTTGGTCTCATAAAATGATATGGGAAAGATTCCCTCTTTTTGTATTGTTTAGAATAGTTTCAGAAGGAGTGGTACCAACTCCTCTTTGTATGTCTGGTAGAATTCGGCTGTAAACCTGTCTGGACCTGGACTTTTTTTGGTTGGTGGGCTATTAATTGCTGCCTCAACTTCAGCCTTATTATTGGTCTATTGAAGGTTTCAACTTCTTACTGGTTTAGGCTTGGGAGGGTACAAGTGTCCAAAAATTTATCCAGTTCTACCAGGCTTACTGGTTTATGTGCATAGACTTGTTGGTAGTAATCTCTGATGGTGCTTTGTATTCCTGTGGAATCTGTGGTGATATCCACTTTATCATTTTTTATTGCATCTATTTCATTTTTCTCTCTTTTCTTTTTTATTAATCTGGCAAGTGGTCTATTTTGTTGATCTTTTCAAAAATTAGCTCCTGGATTTATTGATTTTTTGAAGGGCTTTTTGTTTCTCTGTCTCCTTCAGTTCTTCTCTGATCTTAGTTATTTCTTGTCTTCTGCCAGCTTTTGAGTTTTTATTTTGCTCCTCTTGCTCTTTCAATTTTGATGGTAGGCTGTTAATTTTAGATCTTTCCTTGCTTCCCATGTGGGCATTTATTGCTATAAATTTTCCACTAGACACTGCTTTAAATGTGTCCCAGAGATTCTGGTACATTGCATCTTCATTCTCATCAGTTTCGAAGAACATCTTTATTTCTGCCTTTATTTCATTGTTTATCCAGTCAACATTGAAGAGCCAGTTGTTCAGTTTCCATGAAGTTGTGCAGTTCTGAGTTAGTTTCTGAATTCCTAGTTCTAATTTGATTGCACTGTTGTCTGAGAGACTGTTTGTCACAATTTCCATTCTTTTGCATTTGCTGAGGAGTGATTTACTTCCAATTATGCGGTCAATTCTAGAATAGCTGGAATGTGGTGCTGAGAAGAATGTATATTCTGTGGAATTGTGGGGAGAGTTCTGTAAATGTCTATTAGGCTTGCTTGGTCCAGGTCTGAGTTCAAGTCCTGGATATCCTCGTTAATTTTCTGTCCTATTGTTCTAATATTGACAGTGGAGTGTTGAAGTCTCCCGCTATTATTGTGCGAGAGTCTAAGTCTCTTTGTAGGTCCTTAAGAACTTGCTTTATGTATCTGGGTGCGCCTCTATTGGTTGCATATATATTTAGGATTGTTAGCTTTTCTTGTTGCATTGATCCTTTTACCATTATGTAATACCTTTCTTTGTCTCTTTTGATCTTTGTTGGTTTAAAGTCTACTTTATCAGAAACTAGAATTGCAACTTCTGCTCTTTTTAGCTCTCCATTTGCTTGGTAAATATTCCTCCATCCCTTTATTTTGAGCCTATGTGTATCCTTGCATGTGAGATGGGTTTCCTGAATACAGCACACTGATGGGTTTTGATATTTTATCCAATTTGCTGGTCTGTGACTTTTGATTGTGGCATTTAGCCCATTTAGGTTTAAGGTTAATATTGTTATATGTGAATTTGATCCTGCCACTTTGATGCTAGCTGGTTGTTTTGCCGATTAGTTGATGCAGTTTCTTCATTGTGTCAATTCTCTTTACCATTTGGTATGTTTTTGGAGTGGCTGGTACTGGTTGTTCCTTTCTATGTGTAGTGCTTCCTTCAGGAGCTCTTGTAAAGCAGGTCTGGTGGTGATGAAATCTCTGAGCAATTGCTTGTTCATAAAGGATTTTCTTTTTCCTTCACTTATGAAGCTTAGTTTGGCTAGATATGAAATTCTAGGTTGAAAGTTCTTTTCTTTAAGGATGTTGAATACTGGCCCCCATTCTCTTCTGGCTTGTAGGGTTTCTGAGAGATCTGCTGAGAGTCTGATGGGTTTCCCTTTGTGGGTAACCTGACCTTTCTCTCTGGCTGCCCTGAGCATTTTTTCCTTCATTTCAACCCTGGTGAATCTGACAATTATGTACCTTAAAATTACTCTACTTGAGGAATATCTTTGTGGTGTTCTCTGTATTTCCTGGATTTAAATATTGTCCTGCCTTGCTAGGTTGGGGAAGTTCTCCTGGATAATATCCTGAAGAGTGTTTTCCAGCTTGGATTCATTCTCTCCATCACATTCAGTACATCTATCAAATGTAGATTAGGTCTTTTCACATAATCCCATATTTCTTGGAGGCTTTGTTCATTTCTTTTCACTCTTTTTTCTCTATTCTTGCCTTCTCATTTTATTTCATTGAGTTGATCTTCAATCTCTGATACACTTTCTTCTGCTTAGTTGATTCGGCTATTGAAACTTGTGTATGATTCGCAAAGTTTTTGTGTTGTGTTTTTCCACTCCATCAGTTCATTTATATTCTTTTCTAAGCTGTTTATTCTCATTAGCATTTCATCAAACCTCTTTTCAAGGTTTTTAGTTCCTTCGCATTTTGTTAGAACATGTTCTTTTAGTTCAGAGAAGTTTGTTATTACCCACCTTCTGAAGCCTGTTTCTGTCAATTCATCAGACTCATTCTCCATCCAGCCTTGTTCCCTTGCTGGTGAGGAGTTGTGATTCCTTGGAGGAAGAGAAATATTCTGGTTTTGGGTGTTTTCATCCTTTTTGCGCTGGTTTCTTTCCATCTTTATGGATTTATCTACCTGTGGTCTTTGTAGTTGGTGGCTTTCAAATGGAGTCTCAGGACATCCTTTTTGTTGATGATGAAGTTATTTCTTTCCATTTTTTAGTTTTCCTTCTAACAGGCCCCTCTGCTGTAGGACTGCTGGAGGTCCACTGCAAACCCTGCTTGCCTGGGGATTGCCTCCAGTGGCTGCAGAACAGTAAGGGTTGCTGTCAGTTTCTTCTGTTATCTTTGCCCCAGAAGGATACCCACCAGCTGTCAGCCTGAGCTCTCCATTATGAGGTGTCTCTGGATATATGGGGGTCGGGGAGCTGCTTGAGGAGACAGTCTGTCCCTTATAGGAGCTCAAGTGCTGAGCTGTGAGCTCCATTGTTCTATTCAGAGCTTCTGGGCTGGTACATTTAAGTCTGCTACAGTGGAACTCATAACTGCCTTTTTTTCCCCAGGTGCTCTGTCCCAGGAAGGTGGGGCTTTAATTTATAAGCTCCTGTCATGCTTCTGCCTTTTTTCAGAGATGCCCTTCCAAGCGAGGAGGTAGCCTTGTCAGTCAGGTAGCCTTGTCAGACTGCTGGCAGTCTGTCAGCAGAAGTGTTGCTGAGCTGCCCTGGGCTCTGTCCAGCTGCTGTGTGAACTTCCTTGCAGTTTTGTTTATAGGGGTATAGTTAGAACTGCCTCAGTAGTGGCAGTCTGCCTCAATAATGGTGGACTGCCTCAGTGATGGCAGATTGCCTCGGTAATGACAGTCTGCCTCAGTAATGGTGGACTGTCTCTGTATTGGTGGATGGCCTCGGTAGTGGTGGACTGCCTTGGTAATGGTGGACGCCCTTCCCCCCACAGAGCTGGACCATCCTGGTTCCAGTTGTGCTTGCTATAAAACTCTCAATCCAGAGCATTTCAGATTGCTGGTCTTTGTGGGGGTGGGACCAGCCAAGCCAGATCACCTGGGTCCCTGTTTCAGCCCCCTTTTTTTTAGTTGAATGGGTGGCTCTGTCTCCCAGTCATTCCAGTCAGCAGTTGAAATGGTGCCCGGATTTGCATGAGTTTTTGTGCAGAGACCTGTTGCACCTGCTGAAACAGTTGCCCTGGAAACTTGTGGTTCTTTTTCACCTGGGAATCTCCTGGTCTGTGGCAGTAAAAATTTGTTTGGAAATGTGGTGATCACTCACCCTCTGTGTTTTCACTGGGAACTGGAATCCAGAGCTGTTCCTATTCAGCCACCCTGGATCCTCCCCTTAATTTCATTATTTTCCCAGGAGTCATACAGGAGCAGGTTGTTAAATTTATATGTAGTTTTGTGGTTTTGAGTCAGTTTTTTAATGTTCAGTTCTAATTTGATTGCACTGTGGTTTGAGAGATTGTTGTCATTTTTGTTTTCTTGCATTTGCAGAGGAGTGTTTTATTTCTGATTATGTGATCAATTTTAGAGTAAGTGCCATGTGGCAATGACAATAATATATGTTATTTTGTTTTGGGGTGGAGATTATGTAAATATCTATAAGATCCACTTGATCCAGAGCTGAGCTCAGGTCCTGAATATCTTTGTTAGTTTTCTGCCTCAGTGACCTGTCTAATATTGTCAGTGGGGTATTAAGTTCTCCCACTATTATTGTGTGGGAGTCTACATCTTTTTGTAGGTCTCTAAGAACTTGCTTTATGAATCTGGGTGCTTCTGTATTAGGTGCATATATACTTATGATAGTTAAGCTTTTCTTGATGAATTGAAACCTTTACCATTATGTAATGCCCTTTTTTGTCTTTTTGTTGTTGGTGGTGGTCTTTGTTGGTTTAAAGTCTGTTTTGTCAGAAATGAGGATTTCAATCCTTATTTCAAAACCAGAGGTTGAAATCCTGGTTTCTGACAAAATGGACTTTAAACTGACCAAAAAAAAAAAAAAGACAAAAAGGGCATTACATCATGATAATGCCCTGACACACATAGAGTAATTCCCTATGTGTGTCTTTGGATGTGAGATGAGTCTCTTGAATATAGCATAACAATGGGCCTTGAGTCTCTCCAGCTTTAATTAGGGCATTTAGCTCATTCATAATTGAAGATGATATTATGTGTGAATTTGATCCTGTCATTAACATCCTAACTGGCTACTTTTCAGACTTGTCTATGTAGTTGCTTCATAGTGTCACTGGTGTGTGTATTTCAGTGTGTTTTTGTAGTGGCTAGTAATGTTTTTCTATCCCCAAATTTAAAATTTCCTTCAGGAGCTCTTGCAAGGCAGGCATGGTGGTGATGAATTCCCTCAGCATTTGCTTGTCTGAAAAGGATCTTATTTCTCCTTTGCTTATGAAGCATAGTGTGGTCAAATGTTAAATGCTGGGTTGGAAATTCTTTTTTGTAAGAATGTTGAATATTGGCCTCCAACCTCTTCTGGCTTGTAGGGTTTCCACTGAGTGGTCTGCTACTAGTCTGATACATTTCCCTTTTGTAGGTGACACAACCTTTCTCTCTGGCTGCCCCTAACATTTTTTGTTTCATTCTAACTTGTAGGATCTAATGATTATGTGCTTTGGTGTTGATCTTCTCATGTTGTATCTTACTGGAGTTCTCTGGATTTCCTGAATTTGAATGTTGGCCTATCTTGCTAGGTTGAGGAAGTTCTCCTTGATGATATCCTGAAGTATGTTTTCTAACTTGCTCCTTTTGTCCCTCTCAGGTACCCAAATTAATTATAGGTTCAATCTTTTTAAATAATCCAATTTTTCATGGAGGTTTTGTTAATTCCTTTTTATTCCTTTTTTCTCTATTCTTGTCTGCCTCTCTTATTTCAGGAAGATAGTCTTCAAGCTCTGAGATTCTTTTCTCTGCTTTGTCTATTCTGCTGTTGATACTTGTGATTACATTGTGAAGTTCTCATATTGTATTTATTAGCTCCATCAGGTCAGTTATGCTTTTACCTAAACTGGCTAATCTGGTTATCAGCTCCTGTATTGTTTTATCATGATTCTTAGCTTCTTTGCATTGGATTAGAACATGCTCCTTTAGCTCAGCAAAGTTAATTATTATCTACCTTCTGAAGCCTTTTTCTATCAATTCAGCCATCTCAGCCTCAGCCCATTTCTGTGCCCTTGCTGGAGAGGTGTTGTGGCCATTTGGAGGAAAAGGGGCACTCTGGATTTTTGAGTTTGCAGTATTTTTTTGCATTGATTTTTTTCTCATCTTTGTGGCCTTATCTGCCTTCAATCTTTGAGGTTGCTGACCTTTGAATGGGGTTTTTGTGAGGTCCTTTTCATTGATGTCGTTGTTGTTTTCTGCATGTTTGTTTTTGAAAATCTTAGAAGTCAGCCTGGTGTTCTAGTATATTTCATTTGAGCTGGCAGTCAAATCACAAAAATGCAGTTCTTCTCACTCTTTTCTCTTTTTTCCAAAGGCAGAGGAGCCTCACCATGTAACCCCTACCATTCCAGGCTGTGAAGTGTACTGTCAGACTACCAACCAATATTCCCTTAAGTCCCAAAGGCTCTTAAGTCATCTTATGATAAATGCTGTTTGTCCTGGGATTCACCCTTCAGAGAAGTGGGCTCCTTTCTGGCCCAGTTCAAGGCCAGAAACACCATCTAAGAGTCATATCCTGGATTGGGAACCCCAAAAGCCCACTTGGTGCTCTGTTCCTCTGTGGCCATGCTGTTACTTAAGGTGTAAAACAAAGTCCCCTTTATTTTCCCTCTGCTTTTCTCAAGCAGAAGGAGTTTTGCCCCATAGGTACCATAGCTCATATTGTTTTGAGTCTCACCTGAAGCCAGCAAGTCTCAGAGGTTCAACCAAGACCTTTGATGTAGTTCCTTGGTATCACTGCTGATTACTCAGTGCCCAAGGGCTCTTCAGTTAGCAGGTGACAAATGTTGATAGGAATGGGCCTTTTCCTTCAAGGCAGCAGGTTCTTTTCCAGCCCAGGGTATGTCTAAAAATGATATCTGGGAGCTAAGCCCTGAACAATGGCCTCTTGAGTCTGTCTCATACCCTATCCTGCTTTCTTTGAGCTGGTAGCTGGGATGCAAGACAAAGTCCACCCCGCTCTTCCCTCTCCTCTCCTCAAGCAGAAGAAAGGGATCTCTTTTGGAACCAAAAGCTGTGTAGCCTGGGGTTAGGAAAGAGGTGATGCCAGCACTCCCTTGACCCTGCTACTGCTAGTGTCTCATGTGTCTGCCCAGTCCACTGTCTCTGGGCCCAGTTCAGCCCTAGGACTCACCTAAGAGTTGCAGTCCTTATGGCCTAGACTGCCTTTCAAGTTTCCTTGGAGATAGAGAGTGCTGCAGCCCACGGTGGTAAGATTGGTGGGAACTCAAGTTTGGATCCTCAAGCTGGGATGGGTGATTCTCCTCCAGCTAGGGCTACTTTAAGTGCTCCCTCCATGGGCAGGTATCAGTTGAGTTTGGTCTGGTTTTCCTTTCTGCTCTAATAGTACCACACTGAGTTCAAGCCTCACAGTTGCTGTGTTTTCCCTCCCCCAGTCCCCGTGTTTTCCCTCCCCCAGTCCCCAGGAAAGCTCTCCACACCATGCAGCAGCTGCTGCCACGGATGGGAGGTGGGGTGGCATTGGTGATTCAGGACTCTTTTTTAATCTCTTAAGTGCCTCTTTCAGAAACATAAAATTAAAGGCAGTGCTATGAGTTCTCACTTGGTTTTTGGTTATCATGAAGTTGCTTTTTCTGTGTGGATGGTTGTTAACTAGGTGTTCTTGTTGAAGGGTGGGGGATGATCGATGGAGCCTTCTATACCACGATCTTTCTCTGTTTTCTCTATTCTGTGAGAGTTGAAACGTGACATCTGTTTTTGACATCCAAATATCAGTAATTTTCTTTTGCTTTGTAAACATGTGGCTACAAACCAGACATATAAAGATTAAAGCTATAATCATTTAAAACTTTTTAGATTGAACCTCTAACTTCTGTTATAAATCTGTCACCTAAAGCCTCTTTGTTACCGAGTGTGTGCTTTGAAGACCAGCAGCATCAAAATCGCCTGTGAATATCATAGAAATGTAAAATCTCAGTCCCATCCCATATGAATAGTATCATAATCTGTATTTTAACAAAGTACCAAGTGATCTATGTGCTCACAAAATTTCATGTAACAGAAGGAACAACAAGCTGGGATTTAAGCCCAGCTCTGCTCCTTTGGCTTTCCTGTCTGTTTCTTCACATACAAAGAACAATAATTCTGACACGACTACCTCAGAAGTAATATACAAATGATATTATCGTTTATGTGAAAATATTATGAAATTAAAGATATTAAGATAGCGTAAAACAATATGGTGGTTGATGGTCTTAGAAAACGATTTAAGGGCGGAAAAGTAAAAAAGGAAAACAGATGAGAAGGTAAGTAGTGCAATGAATGCATACCAAAACGTTAACCTGGATTAATTCAGTGGGCCCTGAATCCAATGACAAATTTTCTTATAAGAATAAGTCAGAGGGATATTAGACCTAAGAGGAAGAGACAATTTGACCAAGGAGGCAATGATAGATGTGATGCAGCCATGAATAAAGGAAAGTGTAGAGCCCCCAGAAGCTGCAGAAAGCAGTAAATGAAAATCTCCTTGAGAGCTTTCTGAAAAAGCACAGTCCTGATGACACCTTGACTTTGGACTTCTGGCATCTAAAACTGAGAAGAAAATAAATATCTTTTGTTTAAAGCCACTAAGTTTCCGATAATTTGTTACGACAGCCCATAAAGATGGGGAAAAGGGAAGAAAGGCAACTATGTCAAAGAAGTAACCATGAACTTACATACTGTGCACTTCGCAAACAAATGGTAACTCTCTGTCCAATAGAAAACAATAATGCTGAAGATAATAGGAACAATGAGTTTTACACACTTTAAAGTATTTTTAACCTTTTTAAATGATTTTAAGATGCAGAATCTAGATCATTTTTTCTTTGTATATGTCAAGAAATTGATACTGAAGCTAGTTACCTCTACCCAATCCAAATACTCTGTAGATAGTTAACTGGGGGGAGGCGAAAACCAAACAATGCTTTGTGACTTTTTTTTTTAAACTAGCCAATCAAATACAAGTAAACTAATCAATATGTCTCAATATATATATAGTTTCCTAAGGCTGCCATTCTCCCTTTATTTCATTCCCTTGCATTTTACTGTGCTTTCTCTATATTTTCTTTGCTCATGAATTCTCTCTTCTTTTCACTCCACTTACCCCCTCCTAATTCCTGTTTATGCTTTATTTTTCAGCCTAAATAAAATCCCTTCTAGGAAGCTGTTTTTGGACCGAGTCATTGTTCTCTCATCTACCACCGTAACCAATTCCACCTCCCAGTTACTCGCCCACTAATGTACATAAACACACAGAGTAGGCTGCCTTTATGCTGTGGACACACTATATTCATCACAGCATATTAATAACTCTGTAGAGTGTGAACACACTGTATACCTGATCGCATATTATTAATAACTCAGTACAGTGCATGTTTATTTGCCTTCTTCCCTCAATGGACTATATCCCCATCATGAGTAAAACACAGCAGGGAAGGTATTTTAGAATGAATGAATACATGAATAATGTTTAAAAATGTCAACTACCACTTATAAAGTGTTATCTGTCTGCCAGACATTGTTCTAAGTGCTTTATGTGTATTAATGCATACCCTTAAAAATGACCAGTTACATACTATCAATGTTCCCATTTTATAGATCAAAAAACTGAGGCAAAAAAAAAAAAAAACAACTTAGGGCAAAGTCACATAGGAAGTAAATGGTAGAACCAAGTATTTGCATCCATGCACTTCCACTCCAGACTCCAAGTTCTTAACCATTATTTTAAAAACATAACAAGTAACATATAATTTATCACATACCAGACATTCTTCTAACTCATTTACATATGTTGATACATTTAATCTCCAAACATTCATTCAACAAGTGAATGACACAGGCATAACCAGCACTAATAGTACCTGCATGGCTAAAACTTGGGGGCATGAAAGGAGACCTCTTTCTACCAGACAACTGTTTATTGTGAATTGATAGGCAATACTATCAATTCATATTTGTGAATTAATTGTATTTGAAGCACTTGCTCACATAAGGTAACGTCTTTTTTCTCTGGGGCCAAATAATCTAAAATAATAACACAAGCACCATTACTTTCCAGTTTTATTTTATATTTTAAATCTTATGTTGTGTGAAATTGTGCCCAATTTCAGCCCACCACAGAATTCCAAGGTAACCTCTTGTAAAACAGACCTTTAATCGCTAGAATTAGCGTTTCAGTGGATTTTTATATGGCATGAGTAATGATTCAGTAAGATAGGATGATGAAAACTTAAGAGCTTCATATTGAAAGAGTCCTGATTGGAAGTCAAAAGAGCTAGCTTCAACCTGTGACATTAGCTAGAAGACAACTTTCCCTGGACCTCAGTTTTTGCATCAGTGAAATTGCATGGTGAATGAGGGTGTATGTGAGCTCTTTATAACTCTAGATGCCTAATTATGTAAAACCAGAAACTACTCATGAAATGTAGTCTAATTATTTTATAATATCTCTTCCAGCTAGCATGGGAAGACTAATAAACTGTAGTTCTCTTTTCCTGGTTGGTGAGATATGTAAGATAAAAACATGAGCATTATTTACCAAGGATCACAGATTTGACTAGTAAGGAGGACTTCTCTAAAAATCATAGCATTGAATAGAAATTCCTTTGAGAATATCAATAGCATGCCCTGTGAGAGCAGGAAATTACCATCATGATACCAGCAGATAGCATGCTCAGGGTATTAATTATGAAGCAGTGCTAACGGAATAATACATGGCAATTATTAAGAGGAGATTTTCAAGTGTTGATATGCTATGACTCAACTGCCAGTCAGTAATGAGATAACACACTACAGAGGCCAGGTACAAAGAATTGCTGGTGCCAGTGATAAGGTTGCGTGATGGCTATCTGGAACCAAAAATCATGGTCTATGCAGGGTAGGAGCTAAGATTTATAAAAAGAAAATCTTCTGGCAGAAAAGAGCTATACAAGCAGTTATAAACCACACATCACATCCTGTAAGCTGTTTTCATGGATCCTGGGTGCAGAGCTAATGAGGCCAGGATAAAACCTCCATAGGACTTCATTTTACAAGATTTGCTTCCCTTTTCTGGCATTGTGTAGAAAAATAGTAAATATCAAATTGCAACAGAATTACTAAGGAAGTAAAGAAGAGCTTCTCTAGCTGCTGAGTGAAGGAGACAATAGAAAAAAAATAAAGGGACAAAAGAATATGTTTTTAGAGCTTCTTACAAGAAAATATGGTTGTAATGAATGTTACTAAATATGAAGAAGTCAGTCATGTCATAAGCTCAGGAAGCATCAAATGTACTAAGCATTTATTTTTAGCTCTAGCAAGAGTAAAGAGAATGCACTAAAATATTACCATGGCAAAACATGAAGCTAAAAATGATCACAGTCACATGCTTTATTTTTAACAGCAAAAAAATTGCATTAACATTGACTTACAGTATTTCCCTGAAATATAAGACATCTCTCTCTTTTTAGTTAAAGGACACTTAACCAGCAAGGCAATGGCCTTGTAACAAAACTCCTGATGATGCTATTAAGGAATGTACCTTCTAGCATGGATGGAGGGCAGGAAGCAGAAACGGGAGTTCCAAGTCAACAGATATAAATCAATGAAAATATAAAAGAGTCTGAAAAATGTTTTAATTATTATGCTTTTTTATTAGCCTATTTTTATTTTTCGTGGTCTCAGTAGTCACAAAAAGCATTCACAGAGAGCACTCTTCTTGATAAAGGAAAATAAATTCAAATAAAAGACCAGACTTAATGTAGAACGCAAGTCTTTTTGAAATGAAAAGGGCCTGGATGATGTTCCAGTAACTCTTGGGAATTTTTTTAAAGGAACAATTTTGTTTCTCAGAGCAGCCTACTCTCTGACATAGTCCAGCTGTCCAGTTAGGTAAGCCAGTGCAATCAGGGAGAATACCGATAACAATATAAACATTTACAAAAAATCACTTGGAAAAAAGGGGGTTACCGTCAAGTAATTCAGACTTTGTAATATGAAAGTGTCAGTGTGATGAAACTGCTGATAAAATAACCTGCAGCCATTTTTCCAAAGCAGGAAGATGGCACTAATATTTTTACATAAGCAGACCAACCATGCTTGTTTACTACAGGATTTCTACAGTTATTACTTAGAAAGAAGTAGAAGCAGTATTTCTGAGCTACTGAAGAGTAATACAGTGCACAAATTTTACAGTGGGTAAGCCAGCCTACAAAAGGGAAGAGATGTTTTTCATGAAATCTTTCTCCTGTCAACATAAAACCTCCCCAGAATGAAAGATGGAACAAGGTATTCCACATACTAACCATGACTGATAATGTACTCCTGCCCCTTGGAACAAGGTTTTAATTCCTATCTTTGCCCTTCACTCTTTTCTGTGATGCTCGGTTATTTAACTTATTTCCACCTTCTTTTAGCATTCTTTTTTGCCCCAAATTTTACAGAGGAAATAATAACAGGAAAAATAAAACTATGTAAAAGATAAAATGTCTTTAATTTCTTACTGTAATAATGTTCCCAAACACTGTCTACCTCCTCCCACCAACATGCATATGCAAATACACACACACACACACACACTCACACAAACACACACACACACACACACACACACACACAGAGAGAGAGAGAGAGAGAGAGAGAGAGAGAGAGAGAGAGAGAGAGAGACAGAGAGAGAGAGATTGAGAATTATTTCTAGGACTGAATGTCCTAGAAAGCAGATGTATTTCTGTGTTTTGTTTTGTTTAGTTATATGTGGTACTTACTACAGAGTTGTAACTACCATATATATTTGAAAAACAAATGGTAAATTAATAAGCAAAAGTTTTCTAAAACAAAATGAGACTTAGACTTTTCGGGAGGTAACAAAGAGAATTATAAATTATAAGTATGATAAAGATATTTTGGAAATTTTACTTATACAGCATACTTCTTGTGATCCAGAGCCACCCATTAAAGTTCAGATATGGAGAATAGAAATTTAGCAAGAACCCTCCCTTATAAACACACGTAACACCCACTGATGTTGACTCAAGCTGTGAATATACATCTAAAGAAAGATTTAGTTTACACTAACTAATGCTACAGTTAATGAAAAGAGCTTTTTCATGGGATTGCAAAATTATACGTATCACACCTGTACATGGATTACCTTCCTCCAAAATAAATATCATAAGAAGAAGTAAGGTACATCTGAGTGTCTCTAGCCTCTTAAATAAATTAAGCCCAAAATGGCACCTTTATACAAGGACACGATATTGTAAAAAATCCAAATGAAAACATTTTCTTAGGAAGTGGAAATCAGCTGCAATTGAGAGATGACACATTCCAAAATGGCATATGAGAACTGGCAGGTAAAAGGTTTTTCATGAAACAATTTGAGTATACATTGAGCATGTACAGTCAATCTCCTGTTATCCACATCAGTGAATGGGGGCAATCACACAGAAAATTCATGGATACTGAATAACGCAGTATTTGGTTTCATATGCCTGGAGCTAGATTCAAATGGGAGTAAAATATGGAATATATTTGTAAATCTACTGTGAAGAATCTGACTATGTCTTCTCGTAGTAATCAAATTGGAAAAGCCACTCAGCTTCCAAATTCTCCTTTCACTCTTTCCAAACCACATGAGAAATATTTACCTAGCCTAAAACAAAGTAGCCCTGGAAAACCAAATATACAAACTTGCTTTTTTCGGCAACTCTCATAGCAAAAATCTAAATGAATTATCCAAAAAGCACTTTATTCCAGGTTTCTTTCTGTCTGGCTAGAATGGGGAAAAGAAACTTCTTTATGTAAGTTGTTATAGTACATAATTATACAGGTTCTCAACCTGAGGTGGTTTTGCCCCACAGAGGACATTTTGCATTGCCTGGAGACATTTTTGGATGTTACAACTGTGAGGAGGTGAGTGCTACTGACATCTGTGGAGTAGAGGTCAGGGATGCTACTAAATATACTCTCCGGCCCCAGACAGCCTTTCACAACAAGGAATTAATTGTCTAATCCAAAATGCCATGAGTGCTAATATTGAGAAACCCTTGCCTAGACCCATTCCCAAACTTTTGTAGTCCTTTATCCCCCTCAGATTCAGCTATTGCCTTCTATCTGCTGGCTGAGTCATGTCCCAGTTATTAAGATTAATCTAGTCTTTAGATAAAAGAGATCCATTGCTGGCTTAATGCCCCGATCACTGGGTTTCTGCTTCATTCTCAGAATCTAGGCTCTATATTTTGTCTCCATAGTTTTAAGTAACTCAAAGGTTACAAGCTTATGTTACTTTTGCTCATTGTCTTCCTAGGTCTTGTCCTCTGATATCATGACTGGTCTTTATATTAGCTATCAGACTTGCCTTACCATTCCCTACTTTTAGATTTCCCAGTTTTATTCTCCAGCTTTCTGTAGGGTTAGCTGCTTATGCCTGGGTTTGACACTGTCATTAAACTAAAAACCCCATTTCAGTAAGCATTTGTTACAAAAAATCTGTCAGCTCTACTCTTGAAAATGTTTCTTTGACATAAATACTGTGATAACACAGAGTGTTATAAATTTTACTTTAGCCCAAATATATGATAAGTTTGATGAGAATAAACATAATATAGTTACTAATATAACGACTTCTTTTTCAAATGATGTAGAAGGAAGTAAATGCAGCACTTAGAAAATGCAGATTGGCTTTCATTCGATACCTGACATTTTCCAGATCAGCATTTCACTTTAAAAAATACATAATGACAAATAATTACTTTGGTATTTCAATTCAGTTGTAACTAAAGGGTAATTTTAGAAAGAAGAAATGGTAAGCATAAGCAAAAAAATGAACTAAAGCATAATAAATGAGCCAACCCTCTAAAATTCATTATCAAAAAGAGCTACATTTTCAAGTTCTCAAAAAAAATGATTATATGGAGATTTTCTTTGAATTCAAGCACTTACAGTTTTATTTTAAAGTCACAAATAGCTTGTTTAAAGCAGTTGACTATATTAGCTGTTGTGACTGCTCTGCAGTGATATATCTAAACATGTAAAAAAGACTTCAGAACATTTTATTTTCTATTTACAGAGACAAAAGAGGTATCATTATTAGTTTGTTTTGCCATGCCATATTAATAATCAGTGTTTATAGGCCAAACTAAACATAATCCAAAATTACATTTCTATAAAGAGTTCTTATTATAGAGATAAAGCATCTTCTCTTAAATGTTGTTACATTTTCCATTTCTAAGCAGTAGTTTAGATGAAATGAAATGGAGACCCATGAGATAGATAAATGAGACTGATTAAGAAAACAAGCCAGTCATTTAATCCCAGGAATAAGAAGCGATGTCTAAGCAGGAATTCATGAATGATAAAACTTTCAGGGAAAGCACTCTACATGCCCGAGTATATGAGTGTGTTATTTTAAACACTGTCAGAGTCCATTCAGCTGGAGGGTAATATTCTGTGTATCATCACTTCTATTTTAGGATGTACTATAATTTAGATATAGTGAATAGTGATCACTACGTAAGAGAACTACTATTTCCTTTGCCATAATAGGAGTGTGTTTATAACAAAATTTATTTTCATCTAGTCATAGCATACATGATGCTTTCATTTTCATTCATTTCATTAGAGATTACAGCCTTGGGTGACAGAATTATTTTATTTTTCTTCAGAGTACATTAAGTCATAAAAGTCTGCAGACTACTCCTAGACTTGCGTTCTACTTTAGCATAAAACAGCAAAGAACTGAAACTTTTATATGTTCATAATGTTAACACGTTGCTAGCCATAGGAGTTCATATTTCAGGAGTTCATATCTTAGCTATATTTTCTCAGAAAATTTGAAACCTCTAAATCTGAAAAAAATATAAATACCCTAAAGTACACTTTAAAAAAGCAAGCAAAAGTTTTGTTTATAAGATTTAGTGTAACGCTACTTTTTGATTTGGTTTGGTTTGATTTGTTTTTGCATCAAAGATGATGCTAAGGGTTAACTGGAACTTTTAACTTTCCAATTAATAGAGTTAACTGGAACTCTTCTCTAGTTTTGTCTTACTTGTTGAACACTGTGTTGCTTTGATTGTGAAAATCAGAAAGCCTAGCCTGTGGATGAACCGAAAGGAGCAAAAATACAAAGTATAAGTTATTTTATAGTTTTTTAGTCCATAGTGGAATCCAGTTGTCTTTTTAATTAAAATATAAAACATTTCAGCAGTATCCTCTCACCCATGTTTCTGGGTTTTGGGTTGTTGTTGCTGTTTTGTTTTGTTTAAGAAGCATCCGTGTGATGAGAAATAGTTTTACTGTCACTTATTCCAGACATTAGTTACAAGGCTTGGCTTTTTCACAGACAACATTAGGTGTCAAATCCTACTCCCTCTAGTCCCTCTGAGCTCACTACATGGCCCAACTGAAAGCCCTAATGAATTATTGCCTCTTTCCAATAAGCAGAATGCTAGCTCTAAGAAGTACTTAATGACATTCACAATTTACAATCTTACCTAAAAATCTGTTTATGGAAGAATTAGCCTAATTAACGAGTTTGCAATGAAGTCACTCTACACAACATTCTGTGAAAGAGATTAAACATGAAAAGGAAACCAGCAGAACAAACAACACTTTCAGATTTTCAGGTCAGTAGTTACACTAACAATTGTCACAACTTCCCCTGAAAGAGATGGTACTTGGAGCAGGAATCAAAAAGGAAAATGTGTGATTGGTCACCTCTAAGGCTTTCCTCTGCTTTTCTGAAGAGCTTGGCCATAAAGCCACAAAGGGAGCAGCTTACTAGGTCATAAAGACTCTTGATATTTTTAAGGCACCTGTATTTGTTTTCTATTGCTACCATAACAATTTGCTACAAACTTGGAAGCTTAAAACAACACCCATTTTTCATCTCACAGGGTCTATAGTTCAGAAATTCAGCTAGACTAGACAGGGTTCTCTGCTGAGGGTGTCATAAGGTTGAAATCAAGGTGTTGGAAAGTCTGTGTTCCTTTATTCCAAGTTTTGGGGAAGAGCCTTCTTCCAAGCTCATTCAGGTTGTTGGCAGAATCCAGTTTCTTATAGTTGCCGGACCGAGGCTCCTGCTCCCTCGCTGGCTGTCAGCTGAGACCTCCTTTCAGCTCCTATTGGATACCCACATTCCTTCTCACATGACTCCCTCCATCTTTAGAGCCAGCAAAGGCACATTGAATCACCCTTGTTCCTCGGATTTCTCCTGCTGGAGAAATTTCTTTGTTTTTAAAGGGGTCATGTGATTAGGTCAGTCTCACTTGGATTACATGTGTATTTTATAGTCAATTGATTTGGACATTAATTACATTAGGAAAATCCCTTCATGATAGTATTTAGATCAGTGTTTGATTAAATAAACCAGGCACAGAAATCTTGGGCAGGTTGGGGGAGGAGAGGATATATTTAAAATTCTTCATGCCACAATACCTCTTCCTTTAAGAGAAAAAAGTCTCCAGGATGGACAACTTGGATTTAAGCTTCCGCCTGTCCCATTTGTTAGTCCTTTGTGCTGTGAACAATTGTACATTCCTACGTAGCAGCCTTGAGCTCTATAGCTTCTAGGGGTCAAGAAGCATTGACTTTACCCTTTGACTTCTTACTCTCCTTAGAACCTTTCCTGTCCCGCTCAATCCTATTTATTAAACAGATCCTATCTTCATTACTTACCTCCTCACCATCTTCCTAACACTAATATTTATTTTCCTGTATTTGACATTTTAATGTGCATTTGATAATAATTTGTACACAGTTACTCTGGAATACATCTTCTACAGCTAACTTACTTCTACCATTGGAGTCATGTTTTCCCCCATGAAGTGTGCCATTCAAGTGGATCTTCTTTAATAATTTCTGATTTTATTTTCAACTAAATGAAAACCGTAAGTTCATGAGAGTAGCTTATATTTTTTTTCTTTCTTCCTGCCAAAAAATGTGGTTGCTAAATTCCAATACAGACAATGGCCAATTAAAGATTATATAATTGTGTTACTGATGTTATTATCGAAGTTATGTTAAATCACATTTAATTTCACATGTGTGTTTTGGAAAGAAACTTTACAGTTGAGAAAACATCCATAAGGGTAGATATAGAATACACACAGAAAAGTATGAAAAAAATGCTTTGAAGAGATCTCGTAGAGATTTAGAAAAACAATTGTTTACATTAGCACAATCCTTAGGGCTGAATTGGCTGGGAAATTCAGTAATGTTCTAGAAAGAACATTACTCACCTTTCCGGGGTGTTAAACTTTTAATGGACTGAGACCTCGTCCAGAAAACATGGGGATTTATGCTTTCTCCTTGACAGGAAAGCATGTATCAACTTCTTCACTTGCAAAATGTCACAGTAACTGGCCAGGAAAACTACAATTCCTATACAAATGCTAGACGGTCGTAATCCCTCCTCACACAATTAACATTCCTTTCTCATGTATGGACATTGCAATTCATAAAATGGATTATCACACCCATCTCAGAGGATACATAAGTATATTGCAGCAAGGTCTTTGGCATTCTAAGATAGAGGAGGTAGATTATTAAAAGCACAGATACAGAACTCTGACAAGAATGTGTGTTTTCACAAAAGAGTATGTGTTTTCACAAAAGAGTATGTGTTTTCACTGAAGAGTATATATTGCAAATTGATATAATGCAGTTTGGTAGAAAAGATATTAATTTAAATTTAGGATATATGGATGTTAATTCAAACCCTGTCTCTAAATAGAAGCTCCTTTATTTAGCTTGAATCTCAGTTTCATCATCAATAAAATGGGAATACAGGTCTAGATTTTTTTTTAAGGTCTCAGTGAGTTGAGATTCTATGGTGACAGCTAACCATGGGTTGAGTGTACATGACACATCCGTATAAATGTTCACTTTCTGGGCAAAATGTTATTAGAACAAGGTATGCTCCAGGGCAAACTTCTGGGAGTCAAGAGAACTTAGTTGTCATTGTGATTCCACCATGAATGTGATATAACCCTGGTGGATTTGTCTCTCAGCCTCATTTCCTCATCTCTAAAATTGGACTAAGGCTTTTGATAGCCACTTAATAGTGTTATTTGTTGAGAATCAAATAAGATAAGAGACATGAGCCTGCTTTGAAAAGCTTAAAATCATATATAAACATAGGGGATAATCAATATATCCTAGCAAGTTTCTTCAATAAACAGTTTATTCTGCCACTCAGTTAATGGGTGTTTTCATGAATAAGTTATTTAAATGAACCGGGCCTCAGTTTTCTCACCGGTAAAATGAAGATGACCTAGATCAGTTATTTTCTTAAGGGCATTTTTAACATTTTGCAGGAGGACTCTGACTTCACACAAAATATCAAGTGGAAACTTAGATATATTTCAGCCAAAAAACAAAGCAATTCTAACTGAGTATGACCCAGAGCCTTGCCCTTCAAGCTTCCTTCTCATTGCATCCCATACCTTATCTTCTCATGCATTTCCATAAAACCGTGCAACTCTGAGGGATACAAAGTGAAAATATCTGAACCAGATAACCTTAATCTGTCTTCCAGTTTCAAATATCTGTTTAAAATTATGACAACTAAAGAGAGCTAGTCACTGGTTTTTACATGGAATATTTTAGTTCTAAGAAATGAAGAGGAAGTAAATTATACATTTTTAGTAACATTTTCTTCATTCTTTTGCCCTTTGATTTCTGTACTTTAACAGACCATGATGTCCTCTCAATTATGAAATTAAGCTTGTTGTCATAAATTATATTTACTATTTCTAATTCATTAGATAACAAAGCAGGCAAATTTAAATTTTTCATTTAAAACATCATTCTAAACAACTACTTCCAGTGCTCCATCATAAGTAGTTATTACCAGCTACAAAAATAATTCTGAAATTTATATAGCAAAACTGACAAATTCTACAACTCTCGCCAAGAAAACCAAATACCCTACTGATATTAGTAAATGCATAGAAAGTCCCAGACCTATTAGGCTGACCCATTTTAGAACAGGGCGTTTTATTTCTTCCCAAGTGATCAAAACTAAATTTGCAAACTGAAAATTATATAGCTTTGTAGTGCTTTTCTTAAAAAGATATTGAAAATAGTTGGTTATAAGTGAGCTAAAAATAGGTAGTGCCACTATTCAAACAATGTACGTAATTAATGAATAAGCACTTCCTGCACACCCAGTACACATACCTCAGGAGTTCAGAATGCTACTTAAAAGAAGACATGCATTAGTCTTAAACTTGCAACAAAGTTCACCACAGAGGCCAATATTTACAGCTAGTAGGGATATTCTGCTATCCATTAGAAACATAATTTTATAACTAATTGAAAGAGCATGTATATATATATATATATATTTATATGTGTGTGTGTGTGTGTGTGTATATATATATATATATATATATATGTAGTTAACTTTAGGAAAAAATGTCTCATGGGTTTTTTAAAAATGACAAAGTTAGTGCTATAAATTCCTTCATTATTTTTTAAAAATGACTTTGGATTACAGAATAAAATTATACATGTCATTTCTCTATTAAGCACATTATTTCCCTCAGAGAGTTTAATAAAAAAATACTAAAAATAAGTATTTTACTTTGTAAACCAAAAGTAAAATTCTTAGCCCCACAGCTGACTAATGGATCCTCCCCTCAGCCAAGGGCATTCCAAAGTTAACCTGAAAAACTAGTTCAGGCCATAATGGGAAATAGGAGTTCAGACCTGCCTTAAAATACCCTCTTCCCTTTGGTATTTAGGCACCACTGATCAGCATTAACATTAACACAAAGACCTTAAGACTGATAGACTAGACTCTTTAAGTCTATAAGAAACATTCCCTTCTATTCATTCTATTTGCGTAATGTGAACCTTGGTCTCCACAACCTCTTAACACAGACATTCACTTCTATTTATTCTAGGTCTTTATACAATAACTTCACTCTTTCAACCAATTGCCAGGTAGAAAATTCTTGAGTCCACCGATGACCTGAAAGCCCCTGCTTCAAGTTGTCCCCTTTCCAGACCAAGCCAATGAACACCTTACATGCACTGATTTATGTCTTATGTTTCCCTAAAATATATAAAACCAAGCTGTAGCCAGACTGCCTTGAGCACATGTTCTCCGAATGTCCTAGGGGTGTGTTAAGGCCATTGGTCACTCGTATTTGGCTTAGAATAAATCTCTTCAAATATTTTACAGGTTTGGACTTCTTTTGTCAACAACGATTAATATTTCCTACACTGAAACTATTTTGAACCTTAGCCAAAAGAAACACTGGTTTAAATATGTGGCTTTAGTGTTCACAGTTGACTGTTATCAGTCAAAATTGATAAGCCCAGCTATAATCACCGGACACATTAATAATCTCTAAAGTGAAATTGGTCTATGAGAGATCACTGAATTAATCTGCTAAACTACATACATTGGAATATAGGTTAGTTCTTTCTCATGCCTGTAAAATAAGTTAATCTCTTAAAGAAAGAAATACAAAAGAAATCTAACAAATTATGACAAAGCAAAATGAGTTTCACATATACTGTGATTAACATCTGAAGGAGATCAGAATATGCTACCCCAAAACATGCCACTTTGGCTAAAGACAATTTTAAGCTAAAGGCAATTGAGAACATCAGACACAGGAGAAGCTCTCTGCCCTCCCCCCATCTATCTGAGGTCATACATTGCCCTTTTGTAAAGGAAATTTTCATTTGTAATGATAATTCCATTTGTAAAGTTGCCCTCCTCTCCAATATCAGAAAGTGGGGAATGATTCTTGTTATTAAAGATGGCACCAAGATGAGTCTGCATAATCAACCCCTATTCACCATTAGTTCCCCCATATATTTCCTAGTCACCTTCCCACAATTTACTCCCTAAAATCTCAAATTCCTGTCCTTTATCTAGTCACTTCTGTGTAATTTACCACACTGTGTTAAAATGACATAGAAGCCCCCTAGTCTAAATCCCTCTTGGAATTTCTTATTTCTTTTCTGTGAAGCTCCAGTGCATGGAAAAATATTAAAACCAAAAACATTTGTATGCCTTTTATTTAGATAATCCATCTTTTCTCAGTTTAATTCACAGGTCCCTAGATCTAGAACCTGAGAAGGCAGAGGAAAAAGGTTTTTTTTTTTCCCTCTCTTACACATCTACAGTCACATTACAAACCAACCCATGTATCTGTCATCTCAGCAATGCAACTTGGCAACTAAATACTATAAGACAACATAACATAGAGGTTTGAAACACAAAGTGAAATAAAACTACATATAATGGATGTTATAAAGAGCATTTTAACTAGACAGAAAGTAAATTAGCAGAAATTGAATTTGAAAGAAATAACTGAGGTTGCTTTTCCCTTACTCATGAACATTTTGATACACAATAAAGACGCTGTAGTCTAAATGCCTAGAACTTTAAAAATAGCTGCATAAATTTATTAATTTGATATTTAACCATTTGAAATACTGTATAATTTCAGATTTTAAAATATAAAAATGTAAAATTCAGAGACATGAAGTAATTGTAAACAAAATTGGACCTCAGTTTTTCTCTTGTGATACTTCGACAATATACAAGCAATTTTCATCTATTCTTTTATGCTTCTTAGTAGGAACATGTATGCCTTATAAGTCACTGTCTCTTGAAATGGGTTCGAAAGTACAATAATAAGTATTACTGTTAAAAAGCAAAGAAAAAAGACAGACTTGGTAAATTCTGGGTTAGAAATATATTTCTTTGCTGTAATATATCTCAGAGCCTTTAAAGCTAATATTTAATTATGAATCCAGTGAACATGGATTAGAAAACACCATTTGAAGTAAATGGATCACTTAGATAATAAGTATTTGGCAAGGGTTATATTCCTGCCTGAATGGATCCTTTAGGTATCTTAATAAGCAAATTAATGGATCTGCTTCAGTCCTCTTGTAGTAGGTATCACAGTCACAAAAATAATCAATGATCCAAATAAATTAATTGCCAGATTTAGAGTTGGTGATCCCTCAATACTAGATTTAGAGGCTTTACATTGACTTGGTCTCTGATTCAGCACCAAATGTTTCAGAAAAGATGTATTAGATTTCTTAAATTCTCTTTTGTATGTAAATGGGAATACATAGTGTCTTAGTAATTTCCAGCATTTCTAATCCCTATCTTCCTTATTTTTTGAGTCCCTTATCCCCTTTTAGGTTCATCATTACTATTAATACTTTGCTGGCAGACTACGGACTACTGATGTATGACATTTACTGCATTTATGAACAAGCATCCTGAGGAAAGGAAAGAAAAACAATTCTTGCTCCCTATTGTCATTGTGATTCCAGGAATTGTTAGCACAATTTTGGCAACCTTGCTTAATACTCTTTAACAAGCTGAGTTAAAGAACTTTATTCTTTCAAACTTAAAATTTGTCATTATTTTGAGATTCATTAGTTTAATTAGTTAGAGCATTGTGCTAATGAGCCCAAGTGCGTGGATTTGAGTCACACATAGGCCAGTTAATTTTGTACAGAAAAAATATCTTGTTAGGCCCATTGTCATTAACCAAGCCTCTAAAGAATATCTACGTTTTGATCATAAAGGAAATTCATCACCACTGCTTAAAAAATAAAATAAAATGGAACAAGTAGGATCACACACATACGTAGGCAGTTCACTTCTTCATCATTATTCACTAATGGATCTTTGGCCTTTCCTCTGTTACCAGAAAGGGGTCCAGGTCCAAATCCCAAAGGAGGATTCTTGGACTTCACACGAGAAAGAATTCAGAGTGAGTTCACAGAAGAAAGTGAAAGCAAGTTTATTAAGAAAGTGAAAAAAATAAGAATCACTACTCCATAAGCCGAGAGGTGGCATGGGCTACTCTACTGAGTATACTTATAGTTATTTCTTGATTCTATGCTAAACAAGGGGTGGATTATTCATATGTTTTCCAGGAAAGAGATGGGGATTTCCCCGGAACTGAGGGCTCCTCCTCTTTTTAGACTACGTAGGGTAACTTCTGGATGTTGCCATGGCATTTGTAAACTGTCATGGCACTGGTGGGAGTGTGTTTTTGCATGCTAACATGTTATAATTAACGTGTAATGAGCAGTGAGGATGACCAGAGGACACTTTCATTGCCATCTTGGTTTGGTTGCGATTTGGCCAGCTTCTTTACTGCAGCCTGTTTTATCTGCAGGGTCTTTGTGACTCATAATTTGTGTTGATCTCCTGTCTCACCCTGTGACTAAGAATACCTAACCTCCTAAGAATATAACCCAGTAGGTCTCAGCCTATTTTACCAGCCCCTAAACAAGATTAATTTGGTCTGGTTCAAATGCCTCTAACACATCTAAACACACACACGATTTTCTTAAAGAAACTGACCCAAGAAGAAAACTCAAGATGTGGTCACATTTTAACTAACAAATGCTTCATTTTAACTAAAAAATTTCAAGTTGCATATTCCCTTATACAACTATGAACATTTTTAAAAATTGAAAAATACAATCTGCAGTATTGTAGCAAACATAAAAACAAGAGATTCAGGGGATGAGAATCTAGACTTGCTGAAGATTAGTTACACTGTATTCTCATAAAGGAATCCCATTCACATTCACTTTGTTTATAAATTATGATGTTCTTTTGTTTTAGGAACACAGTGTAATAAGAGCACAGAACATCAATTGGAATAGATAAAATTGCAATTGCTTCCTATCTCTTGTTATTTAAAAATAACAAAAATGACAACTTGTCTGAAGAAAAGATTTTAAATTTGACTAATGTTGCTTTGTGTGAAATATAATATCCTTAGCAGTTCAAAGAGGGAAAAACCTAATCCAAGAGAGAATTGTCATCATAGAACTCAAAGGAAAGACTGATTTGTTATTTTTCTATTTTATGTTCATTATAAAATTATATTTTATTTGATTTGTGAGGAATCTCATATATCCTTTAAATGTGACAGAAGATCATCTGAGAATAAAAATGTCTAATGACCAAAAGTCCAAACCTTGAAGAAATTCCATAATCTCAAAGTTGATAAAGGCCAGTCCTAGTTTACAGAGCTACATATGGTTATTGCACGCTGTACTTTAATGAAAGGACTATAATCTCTTCCATAAATGTATGGAGGTTTTGTTTCTATTTTCCCTTTAATCACTGATATAGCTAAGAATCGTACTTCAGAAAGCTACAGAAACTATTACATTTATTTTCAGAATTAACATTTGAAGTTATTTTTGTTGACCCAAATTAATCTACTCATAAAGGCCCAAACTTATAATGTAAGTTCCATTTTTAAAAATTCTGTATTTCCTCTGGAAGAATAAAAGACAGCTCTTTTGACATGGATAAATAGGGATGAATCCTGGTTTTGGGAACCTGAAACTGATACATATTAGCTCGCTCTAAAAAAGGAGTACAAAATTACTGTACAAAACTTTGTATAAACAGAATATTTGTTTATAGAGTAAGGAGAGATCACAAGAAAAGACATATGTCTAGAAGCTGACAAATATCACAAACATTATAGAATCCAAGAAAATTCTATACTTTTAATAATAAACTGCTTGACACATCTCTCTAAAATTTTTCTTTTCACATTTTAAGAACACCCGTGGATGCCTGAAAGTGTAAAGACTACCTAACCCTATATGCATTATGTTTTTTCCTATATGTACATATCTATAATACTTTTTTTCAACATTTTTGGGTGCCTATCATTGGATTGCCTTTTCATATGAAAATGATTTTGTAATATCAGGCCTCAGAAGAGGCCAGTGTATGTGAAGGGCCCTCAGTCTTAAACTTCATTAGCTCCATGGTAAAACTGCCTCTGTTTGTATCAGTTATTTAATCAATGTGTGGCTGTTCAAAAGATATAAAATAGAAACAACACATTGCTGCAAAATATGCATCAATATACATCTATATCAATATCTGTATCCACATCTATAACCATATGCATGCATATAAATGATCATGTGAATGATAAATTTTGGACTGTATTTCAGGGTGCAATACATCCTCAGAGAGATTCAAATTGTGTGGTGGGAGTGAGAGGGAATATTTATTTTATGCAAATAAATTGAGGTTGCCCATACCTATTACCTGCCTACTTCAGTTAAGTAGTGAAAGGGATAGTGACTTATACAATGCTGGGGTTGTACTTAGTATTGTATAAGTCACTATCTAGAACTAAAAACCGGACATGAAGTACAAAGTCTATTTAATGTATTCATATGGCTAAAAAGTGCCTAGAATATATAGTTATTCAATAAGTATTTGCTTACGAATAAACTAACAAATGAGTGAATGGCTAATACAGCTATAC
This sequence comes from Callithrix jacchus, assembly GCF_049354715.1. Lineage (NCBI taxonomy): Eukaryota > Metazoa > Chordata > Mammalia > Primates > Cebidae > Callithrix > Callithrix jacchus. The sequence goes on from NC_133524.1 coordinate 88,395,834, forward strand.
CCACCTCTCCTTTCTTCTGCCTCATTGTACCTCAATGACTGCTTTAGATGTCTAATGAAGTCCAATTTTCTGAGTGCTAAATTACATTGAAATATTTTCATCAGGTATTTCATGGCAATTTTTATGTTTCAAATAACAAAATTTATAAGTAAATTCTCATTTATTTTTCTAATAACAATTCTCAAAGTAATTTCATTTCTCAATACATAGTTATTGAAATTGAGAGAATTTGAGTAACTTACCAAATGTTCTACAGCTAGAATGTCATAAAATCACAAATTGAATCCAGGCTTTCCAGATTTTTAGGTAATATATATCATAGCCATTTCTTCTTCCTTGATGTCATGCTGTAAAAACCTGGCCAAAACAAAAGGAGCTTATTAAAATAAAATTGTGGTACATACATCACAGGTTTTAGGCAAAAATGTAATATGTCAAAAATAGTTACAAGTTCTTGTTGCTGTGTTACAACATACAGATTTATTCTATTTCTTTTCATTTTCATATCCACAAATTGCTGTTGTTTTGAAACTGGGTCTGGTATGGTTTGCAGCAGCAAGGTAAGGGATAACATGAATGTTAATAGAAAGGAAAAGTTATATGCAGAGTGATTAATCTCATCATGATAGGCTGACACGTTTGAAGAGCCAAGCACTTTTACTACTGCCAAGCAGTATTTTTCATACTATCTCAAAAAGGTCCCATGGTTGAATAAACTTTTAATATGGTCCTGCTGGACAGTCACAACACATATTTACATATTAAAGACACAGGAAATCCTCTAAATAAACCTGTTCCCATCTCTGTACCACACCTACTCCCCCAACTCCAATTTGTTCCTCTGCTGCCCCCTAGAGGGCCTTGGCCACAGTGCACAAGCCATCAATACCTTCTCTCCTAGTTCCTCTTTTTATCGCAGACTACACTGCTTAAACTCAGGTCCGTGGAGCTCAAAGTAAAGAGATCAGGAGTTTGGGAACAGGGTTTGAACACCAATCTATGGTCTTTACATCATTCGCCAACTGCTACCACCCTTCTCTTCCTTACAGAGTTTGCAGAAAGGAAATCATCATGAAGGCATGAGGTGACTTCAATTCCTTTCTTTGCTATCATCTTCCTTTCTCTCCACACAAGTCTCCAGATGAGCATTTTACCCCGCTGGAGTGCTTGTAGAAAAGTTAGAAAGAGATGTAGCATGGTGTAAATTTGAGAAGTTATAGTAGTGAAGGTGAAGAAAAAAATAAAAGAAAATAATTTAAAAGGAAAAAAGGATCCCTACTTGCTCCCCTCCTCAGGACCCTGAGTTTGTCTATTCCTTAGGTCCCACCTTCTTCCTTCTCTCCTCTTCTCTGAGATTTAATCCACCTGGGGGTAAAAGACTATCTTCTGGTTATCTGGGATTTATCTAAATCTAGTTTTGGGATCTAAATCTGGTTTTGGCAGTGTGGTGTTAAGTAATTCAGTCACACTATTCAAGGATAATAAATGTCATTGGATGACATAGCATTATTTATTTTGATAAACTGCAAAAGGTTGCATTGGTAAATGCAACCTACCCACTTCAGCATCTTCCATAGAATAAATGGTCCAAGGATATAACACATAAAATGAGAAGCTAGAGTCAAAAGTAATCTTCTTTGTAGGACAGTGCTAAAAAGTTTGTCCTTTCAGGATCATGACACTCAGCGAAGCAGGTAATATTTCCTTGACACTGAGGCAAGAGCAGCAGGGAAAGAGGCTGATGGAAATAAGCATGGAGCCAATGCTCCAACTATCAGAGTCCGAGCTCTGGTGCTAGCAATGGGTAGTACAGTGCCCCCAGATAACTGAGTTAGATGGCTCATTGTATAAACTAGACCACTAGGTTTGCACTTAGAGTAAAACTCAGATTTGGCCAATCCACTACAAGAACACTGAACCCTGGGCCTGAAAAAATACCGAATTCAAAAACCCATCAGTTGACAAGGCAGAGATTTCTGAAGGAGCCTTTGTTATGACAGGGTTAGGTTCAGCCTGAAAGAGAGATTAGTGCTTCAAGTTCCAGCAAGAGGGCTAGAGAAGGTGCAGACTAACAATGACAACATTCACAGAGGTGGGAATCTAGGTCCAGTACTTTATTTTCATTACTAATTTTTCATTCTGTTTTTCTTTTCTTTAAAAGGAAAACCATTCTGTGCTCCAAACTCTTTCCTTTCACTGTCTAGCCTGACAAAAAAAGACAACCAGGATAGAATCAATGGTGTGCCAAATTGCCTTTGTGGTTTCACTTTATTTAGAAATTACTCAAGAAAGGACAATTTCATTTAAAATTCAAGACACCTTTTTTATTATAGGGAAGTACAGTGATTCACCATTTTCTACCTTATGTGAAAGAAAATATAAAAGGAATAGTTGAGACCAGCTGCATTTTTGCAATTGAGAATAATCCCGGATTTGAATATTTTCTTTAAAGGCAGAAACTGACATCCAGCTAAGTTTTAGTAATGATGAAACAAAAATTGTTCAATCTCAAAGGAAAAACAAAAATTCTATGCCAATTCTCTAAACACACGTGTAAACATTGAAAATGGTATGTCTGCAGTAGTCCAGTCAATTAAAAATGGCTCAAAATAGCCACTCATTAAATACCCTATTGACTAAGCTATAGGCACTGTTTGCAAAAGAAAAAAAAGAGCATTTTTCCTACACATTTCCGTGAAATACACAGTATATTCATTATCACATCAGAAAATATAACTGATTTTACAATGCATACAAAAGTTAAATCTACTTAGTTCACAATCATATAATAGAAATAAAGAGGCTTAAAAAGTAAAGAAGGCTCAGAGTAGTGTGGGATTAATCCAGGATTCTTGAAAAATGTTTATTTGCATCAATCTCAATGTTGCTTTGGAAACATTATGTGGTTGGTTTAATGTGTGTGTGCATTTCCTAAACTGAAAGCAGTAGCTGATACCTATGACCTGAAGAGATGTCCACATAGAAATTTCCCCACTCACGTGCTGCCATCACAACACAGGCCAACAGCACACAGATGAAAATCTCATCGGGTACAGTTTGCAGCTATTCATTTGCAGAAAAATAAGAGTACAGTAGGAGAAATTCATTCTTCAGGGGAAAACAGCAACCTTAAAAACAACCCCACATTTATAATCATTTACAATCAGAGCTCGGGACTTCAACAAAGTTCAGCTATAAACATAAGGCTGTAATTGCCAGGGTCTTGTGAAGGAAACTCAGCTGTAGCTTCTATCCACTGCAAATGTGGAGCTGTTTAAGCCTACCAAAAAAAAAAAAAAAATCTTATATGACCTGACTACCAAACAATTCCCCACCCCTATTAATTAAAGACCTTGCTGGAGTAGTTAATAATTTTTATCAAAATCTTTGCCCCATAAAAAGCTCTTCTATTCCTCCCCTCCTCAGATGTTCAGTAAAGCTTTTCTCAGAGCAGAGTATGATTTCAAACTTTTCCCAATTATTGGCCCAATCACTATAGCACACTTCTAATATATATATAATTTTGGTAGCATCTTAAGCCATTACAGAGTCTTAAAAAAAAAAAAAAAGCCTTGCAAGTCATGTACAGGAGGGAATGGAGAAGTGTTGCTTTTCTTTCACAGATATGCCCTTTTCAAATTCTTATACTTTATACTGGTGGAGAAGGGGAAGTGTGTTGAAAGATTTCATTCAACTGTGTTTTCAGTAATAGTACCCTCTAGTGTCTCCAGCTGAGCTATGCATTTGGTGAGCTGCTAGGTAGAGCAGTTAAACTACTGACAACAGAGAGCTTTGCAACTAGCAGACCTTCAACCATTTCTGTATCTTTAGCTTCTGAAGAAATTCATTTGTCTTTTGTGTATCTGTACCAGTTTCAGCCTTATTATCATTTGTGATGTGAATGCCCGAACGCTAGAAATATCTACCAATTAAATATAAAACTGCCTGTACAAATGACGCTAGTAAAAATGCTTGGTATTGAGAAAGTACTCTTAACTTCTCAAAGCACTTGCATATACACTATAATATCTGTAGGTCACAATATTGTCCCCCTACCCGTACGACAGCACATGAATGTTTGTTGTTGCTTTTAAAGAGAGAAGTAAAATGATTTTACCTGGGATAAAGAGAAATGAATTCTTAAGTAAGGCTTTTCCTTTAAGCAGTCTCTATCCCACTGAGGTTTAAGTTATCTTTTAATTTTCCTTAATGCATTTTTTAAATATCTTGGAGAGTGACAACCTTTTAGCTTTATGTTAGACATGGTGCTGAGCATTTTAGGTGAACTACCTTATTTAAATATCACCATAATATTCTGAGGTGGAAAGGTTATCATCATCTCCAATTTTATATGAAGAATTATAGCTTTTTAGGACAGCTCTGTCAAAAAAACTATGTAATGCAAGCCACACATGTAATTTGAAATTTTCTGAAAATATTTAAAATACACAGGGGAAATTGACTTGATATATTAAACCAATGAGTCAATATAGCATTTCATCATGTAACTGATATGCAAAGATAATATATTGTATTATATTATATTATTGAGATAGGTACTTGCTCTGTTGCCTGGGCTAGAATAAAATGCCACAATCATAGCTCACTGTAGCCTTGAGTCCCGAGCTTAAGGGATGCTCCCATCTCAGCCTCCTGAGTAGCAGGAACTACAGGTGAGCACTGCCATACCTGTTGAAGTTTTTACTTTTAGTATAAATGAGATCTCACTATGTTGCTCAAGCTGGTTTGGAACTCCTGAGTTCAAGCAATCCTCCTGCCTTGATCCTCCAAAGTGTTGGGATTGAGCCACAGCAACTGGCCAATATATTTTACATACATGTGTGTAGTTATGTAATATACCTTCAAATTTTGGTGGGTACTTTACACTCTAAGCACATATCAAATAGGGCAAGCCACATTTCATGTGCTCAGTAGCCACATGTGGATAGGCGTTATCTTATTCAACAATACAGGTCTAGAGATTAATTTCTTCACAGCCAGACAGCTAGAACATGGCAGAGCCAGGACTCCAAATTTGGTCAAAAACCAAAGGTTTTTCTTAACCACTGAGCATCACTGTCTCCTACTGATTGCAATTGTTGCTGATGGTTTAATATTAAACATTAAAAATATCATGGAGAATGTGTTTTATCCAATCTTGCTTGCTGTTTCATTTTGACACACCCATCTACTTTTCCAATAGCAATGATAACCTAACATTTCTGTGCAATGTATAGTGCAATTTGGAATGTACAACGCAAAAACATGAATGGAATTTAGTACAAAATGGTGTCATGTGAAACAAGCAAATTACTCTGTTGTCATCTCTCAGCATGACCTGTACATTCTCTCTCTGAACAGAGACTTTATGAAAAGACAAATCACAATGAAATGACAGATTGCTTGATAAGAGATGTTTCATGCAAGGGGAATTGAAATAACAATATTTGATTGGCTTCATCAATCTCATATCAAGGGTGATTTTGCCAGAGAGATGAAAATGTACATGAATAGGTGTTGCCAATGCTCATTTTAGGAGCATTCTTTTACCAGGATTCCATGGCTGATCAATCCCTTTTTAGATGGACATGTTATTTCTTGGTTTAAATCAATTCTTACAGGCATGAGAAACATACTTTCTCACTGATGTTTTTGAAAACTCTTCTTTGATCAATTATATAATCATAATGGCTTTATAGTTTATCCCTCAGAAAATAGATATATTTCCATGTTTATGGATATATATTACTATAATTTCCCTTTTAGGATCATAGCAGAACGCTGATCAAGGTTCCTAAAGGGAACACTGAAGAAACAAAATGCAATAAATATCACAGTTCCTTCCTGACACCTCATCCAAAACCCAGATGCCCACAGTGCCCTTTTTGCTTTTGAGAGCTTTTGTTAATCATAAAATTTTTGATGTAATGCACATTCTGAAAATGTGTCATTACACAATCAGAAGAGCATATGCTGAGGGGCAGCACAATGGACTGGAAGTAACATGGGTTGGAATTTCCTGTGTATTTTATAGTTATAATACCTTGGGCATTTTTTACCAAGTCTCTATTTTCTCATTTTTTAAAGAAAAAAAAAATGAGGCTAATAATACCTACCTCATAGAATGATTTGGAGGATTAATAGGACAATTTATATAATGCAGATGGTACAAAAAAACAACATTCAGTAATGGGGTACAAAAGAAAAACATTCAGTACAGTCCTTCTGTCTGTAGTCAAAAGAATCTTCATCAGTCCTTTTAGAGTTAGAATGCCTAGAGGTTTTTGCCAGGTGTCCTGGCTTTTGGTTATTCCACCACTCATTGGTGCCACCATCAGACAGAACACAGAAGAAAAGAAAATGGTAAAAAAAAATTTCATTATTTTCAGATGTGGATTTCTGTCAGTCTTTTCAACAGACTCAATTTCTTAGGTAATTCTCTGGATTACTTAGGTCAACTAGTAGAGTCTCCTTGGTCTGTAAGTAATGTTTTTACTCTACACAGATCATTTTCTATTGGACCATACACTTAAAACTAAATGTTCTGCTCCATGTTATACATAGAAGAATTCAGATTAACTATAAAGTAACCATGTGGCTGAATTTATGAGTTATGTCTCCTTTAGCCCCATGGTCTTGTGCAAATCTCCTGTCCTCTATGAACTTGTTTCAGGAATTGCAAAATGGAATAATAATATTAACCTCATAAGTCTGTCATGATAATAACTTTAAATACTTTAAACGGTGACCAAATAGTTCCCTTCTCCTGCCTCGGGATTAAATGAAAATCTTCAGAAATCAATTAATTGGTATCTAATGTAGATATTATGAATAATTATTAGTATTCTAAAACCACTTCCATAGCATGGCTTTGCCACACCGTCCCTGGATCAATCAGTGATTTTATTTGCATTGAGTTCCTGCCATCTCCCATGACACAGTCTCATCCAGTAGTGCAATCCCCAAGAGTCGGAGCTGTAACCATTTAGCAGCTTCTGATTTCCCCTCTCAGACATTTCCTAGCTCCTAAGAAGAGTACAATGCATGTGCTGGATATTGTGAAGAATAGAGGGCCAGTTACAGGAGTACTAAAATGTAATAGTGAAGTGTCCCCTCGCACCTGTGCCAGTAAACACAGGTGTTTCTCTGTTTTCTTTCATGCAGACCTGCATTCAGCTGCCGTGCTGATGCTTCTCATAGTAGTATGGCTTTGGGTATAAAAATATGCAAGAAAGTGACATGAGGAATATTTGAATGAAGATTTTAATCTTTAAATTATCAGAAATTGGAAAGGAGGCAGCTAAGAAGGTGGAGAAGGATGTACTGGGGAAACAAGTCATAAGGATTTGCCTTTCAGTTAAAAAACTTTCCCTGAAGAAGCTGTTAGAGAAAAGAAACTTATAATTTGACGATTTTTTTCCTTCTTGATATTCTATCTCTATACAGATGTCATTTCCTCTTCCATTCAGTACACACAAAAAAATAAATGAATAAAAGTAAAGAATGGATACTGTGATCTTGGTGCTCTAAAACGTTCTCTACTTTTTCTCCTTTTATTTCAGAAATAAAAGAGCAACATTCTTTCAAAAAATTGCACAGCACCAGAAAGATAAGTTTTTCTACAGGATAAGCACGGAAAGTGGATTTTCCCCATAAAATCCTACACCTTTCTGGAGAGAGGAATTTAGAAAATTCACCTGGTTCATTCTCTGGCCTCTGGGTAAATTTAAGGAGTTGCTTCTTAAAACAAGAATAAGAGTTGACCAGCTGGAGTGGTTTTGATGTTGTTGCTATTGGTTTTTTAATCACATGCCATGAAAGGGGGAATTAGCCCCTACTTACTTATACCCACGATCCTTCGCAGGCATAAACCAGCCACATAGCTCCTGGCAGCTTTAGTGGTCCTTGGGGACCTGACACCCTGATACCCACCCAGCCGTCTCTCACCAGGCAGCCAGAGCTCGCTGGCAAGCACCAGGCATGAGGTTCCGGGCTGGTTTCCTCCCTCTCTTGCACCCTCTCCTACCTTGGAAATGAGCCGTCCACGCCCGCGACGCTGCCTGGTCTCTGGCAGCAATGCCGCCTGACTCACTCCTGCTTGATCTCTGGGGTAGCCAAATGCTAGATCGCTAGAACTTCTCCTTCCCTTTCAGAGACACACACACACACACACACACACACACCCCTTCGCTGCCCTCAGAGGATCAATCTGGACAGGCGATCGAAATACCAGACCCCGCTCACAGTAAAGTATGATATATGCAGACAGTCTCTCAGCTCCAACTGTGACTTTGCCAGGCTCCTGCCCCTACTTCCCCTAGTCTTCCTTAAGTATCCTTTGTGTGAGAAAATGGTGCTGCAGGATGCTTGTTCACTAGCTGGAGCCAGGGCAGCCAGCGTGATCACAAGGAAAACACACACAGGAAAAATCAAACTTCTCTGAGAAAATGTGAATGAGTGAAACTTAAAGGGAAGTCTAAGAGAGCAGCGAGCAGAGGACCGAGGAGAACATTTCATGCTCTGGGTTTTGCTCCGGAAAGCTAGCAGCCCGAAAGCGGCGCGTTTTCTCTAGCAGCGGGTCCCGCACGCGAGAGTGCTGCCAGCGCGCATTCTGCCTCCTTCTCTGGGAGGCGAGCAGTAACTTCCTAAGCTTACCTCCATCTCTCCCCCGCCCTTCTTTCTGGTTCTCCGTCAGCGGGGAGGGGCCGCCCCCGGATCGACTGGGGAGGTAAGGTGCAGGGAGTGGGGACCAGAGGGGGGTACTCAGCAGTTGGTGCTGCTCCTTCCCTTCCCAGCAGGCGGTCCGGACACTGGTTTACTTCTCTCCCCACGCCTTTCACTGGTTCACCCCCCTTCCTTCCCCTTCTCCCCCTCTGTGAAGTCCCTCCCCCTCGCCATTGAAAAGGGCTGGCTCGGCACTGGCTCCTTGCAGTCGGCGAACTGTCGGGACGGGAGGAGCCTTAAGCCTGAGCTGCAAGCAGCTGCCCGCGCGGCAAAGCTGAAGGCAAGCCAAACCGAGTGCGCTGAGTGGCAGCGGCGACCCAGGCAGCACCCGCAGCCCGGGCGGCCCGAAAAGCCTCAGAAACTGCCTCAGCGACTCCGGCTGCTCTGCGGACTGCGAGCTGTGGCGGTAGAGCCCGCTACAGCAGTCGCAGTCTCCGTGGAGCGGGCGGAAGCCTTTTTCTCTCCTTTCGTTTACCTCTTCATTCTACTCACAGAGGCTTCGATCAGTGGGTAAGTAACCGGACTGGGTACCTGTACAGGGTGCTGGCAGGGAGGCGTGAGTTCCACACTTAGTGTGCGGACACTGCCCGCTGCCTGTGCCCGAGGTCTGAACTATGACAACGGGGTGGTTTTAAAGACGCTTTTGCTATTCTCCCTTCCCCCTTCTCTTCCCAGGAGGTAAGAGAAAGAGCAAACCCCGGAGGTGAGCGCAGGGAGAGTATCTTTTTAGCACTACCACCAATGCGCTTGGTTACTTTGAGAAAACTCTCACTTTTGTCAGAAATGTGTCGGCGCAGGAATTTCCCCAACGTTGGGGAATAAGAGAGCAATAAGGTCTCTCCCTTTAATGGGTACAGCTAGCTTTAGTGAGGATGAGGGAAACTCTAAGATTGGGTCAGGTGTTGACAAGAGCACGTCCCGGACTCCCGGACTTGCCTGGCAGAGATCAGAGCTGAGAGGCGATACCTCCAGCGGAGAAACTGCCCCCAGCCTCGCTGCCCTCCTCTGGGGGCTCGGGTTTGGATCTCTGCCAGGTTGGCTCCAACCTTTGAGGGTACGAACCTTGGCGCAGAGCAGAGAGCCAGGAGAGCCAGGAGCGCACAGGGTTCCCGGTGCTGTTTCTCTTGGCGCTCGCCTCCCCGCCCTTCCTTCCCGCCCTATTTATGGGACTGTACTCAGCCAGCACCTGCTGGATATGGAGATGGTAGGTGTGAAAATTCTGCCTATCTTTTTATAAGGCAACTTATAATCGAGCCGAAAAACGGCATCATTTTCTCATTTTAAAAAAATGACTTTTCTAAGTGTTGCCAGACATCTAAAGAAATGATTTGTAATCCCTTAGCCAAATAAATAAATCAATAAACCGCCTACCTATCCCATAAATAGATGGTGTTTTCTAAAAGAGAACCGAGAAACAGTTCGCGTCCTCACAAAGGAATTCTTTTTCTTAAAGCGCAGAGCGATAACCGCCCCCTCCCCGACCCCGCCAGAAAAGGAATGTCTCTTTTAAAAAAGCTTAATCGGAAAAGGTGACTTTTTTAAAAAGCGAGTAGCCGCAGACCGGTGCATCTTTTAGACTTTAGAAGAGCAGAGCAGCAGTCCGACCGGGTTGCAGCTGGGACTTGCATCTGAGCGCTTAGTCTCAAAGGGACTTGAGGGGTAGGAGGAGAGGTCACTTTCTCAGAATGCATAGCCCCAGCCGCTTCTTTGCCTCTGCCCAGGAAAGACTCTTACAGCTTCACGGAAGATGGGCCCTTTGGCTTCAGAATGATTTATTTCACCTTCCCCTGCTTCACCCGCCTGCGGCTTAGGGTGTGGGGCGGTGGGGGATCCTGTGAAGTACTTGTGGGGAACCCTAGCCTCTCCGATGCAAAATGTGGGCTGGGAGCTGGGAATCGATATTTGCGCCACTGCGGCACACACCCACAAAGCAAAAACCGTGGGGAAGAGGGGTTAGGACAAAACAAATAGAATGAAAGCGCAACAACAAACAATAAATTTTTGAAAAGTGTCCTTGTCTTGTGTGTAAGCATCCCAAGATGGGATTGAAACCCAGCCTAGGAACTGTTTGTACGAAGAAAAGTGTGTGGAAGAAAGTGGTTGAAAATCTGGGTAGAAGGGGGGGGGGCAGCAAAGATGGGGAGGAGGCGATGGTGTCATAGCTGTCGTCTGTGCGCTCTTAGCGCTGCAGCCAGGAAACAACCTGAGGAGCATGCGGATAATTCCGAACGCCAAGCACAACACCTGAGAAGATAGCGGTGCTTTGTGACTTAAAGCGACCGTCTTCCTAGGTCCCCTAAAAAGTAAAACAGGCGTGACTCAAAATAGAAAAGGAACTGGTATTTGCGGGCACCCTTGTAACTTGGTAAAGACTTACAGATTTCCACTTTTAATCTTGTTTGAAACAAACTCCCGCAATCCCAGCAGGGAATCAGCGCCAGGGCTGGCCTTTCCACTGTGGGTCTCTCTCTCTCTCTCTGTGTGTGTGTGTGAGAGAGAGTCGCGGCGGGGGTGGGGGTGGGGAAGCAATTGAAAGCAAGTCGAAGTAATAGTATATGTACACGTTTCCCCCTTTCTTGCCTTTGTCTGGTTCATCGGAGAGAGCGCGGACTGTGTGCAGGCGGTTTTGACGAAAGAACCGAGAGATGGATGCGCTAAGGTCTAAAGATACCTTTCTCCCTCGACTAAATTAAGAACTGCCGCGTGCAGCTCCCGAAAGCTGAGTCCCGCGGCAGCTGCCAGGGCGTCAGGCTCGCCAAGCGGCGAGGGAGCCCCTTTGCCTACCAGGCCTGAGAACCCTGTTCTTCAGTCGCCTTCGCAGGGGCAGCCCCTCCTTCTGGCAATGATGTCAGCTGCAGAGAGACTTGGCCCGGCCGCTAGGAAGCCGAGTGGCAAGTCCGACTCGCAAGCGCGAGCAGCCCTGCCCCGCGCGCTCCCTGCGCGCAGCCGCCCTCGCGTCCCTTCGGTCCTTCCCCGGTTCCGGCTCGCAGCACGCCCCTTCCAGTCCCTCCTCCTCAGAGGCGTGCTAAGGCGAGGGAGGCGGGGGTGGCCACTGCTGACTGGTCGCCGCCGGTTTTAAACCCGGGGATCAAACCCAGTTTGGGGTCTTCCCCCCCATCCATTTCCTCCTTCCCTCCGCGCCCGAGCTCTCTCCCTTTTTCAACTTGCACCTTCACTATTCACAGTGATTTTACTTATTTAGCAGCATTTTAGAGGGCAAGTGTTCCAGATGCAATGATAGTAGTTACTGGTGTTAAATTTCTGCTGTTTTCTCTCCCCTCGGGTGATTAAAAAGAAGGCTGTGAAGACCGGCTTCTTTAAAACCCCGTGGCTGCTGCTTCGCCTGTCACAGAGCACGCTCTCTAGAAGGCGGGGAGGGTCATCTTCCGCACAAAATTGTGCGGTGGGGGAGGGTTTTTAACCTTAGGCAAAATCGCAGGCTGGGGAGTCCCCTTCACTGAAAGAAGAAACTGGAAATTGGAAGTTGGGGAAAGGCTGTATCCTCTACTGCCATAGGGGAGAGGCCACCATGCTCTTTATTTTAGAGACACGCGCTCCAAATTGGGAAGATGCAGGAATAGGTTTCTTTAAGACGGAAGCCCTCTACGGCTTCCCTTCTGAGCTTGCTCTTCTTGTCTTAAGGAGCAAGCCCCTGCTTTCCCAAATTTGAGGCTAATCTGTTTTCCTGATTGCCTACAGTTCCTTCTTCAGCTTTGGTAGGAAAGCGGCAGTGTGCAGTTGGAGAAGGTTGCACAGGGCAAGAGGGAGGGGCAGAGGCAGGGCGTTTAGAGGCAACTGGCGTCTAGAGCAAAATTACATTCCAGGGGAAATTACCTTCCAGGGGGGTCGCAAGCAACTGCTTACCTATTGTGTTTTGGTTTGGACGCAGGTGAGAGATGTGGGAAATGGGAGCAGGAGCGAAGAATTACTCCATTTCGTAAAACTAGGATTTTCCCCCCTTCCTTTTCTTCTTCCCTTTGATGAAAAGCGTCCCTTTCATGACGTATAGCTGGCAGTAAACTTAAAGTTGCGGTGCGTTTGAAATACAGGAATGGGAAAGAAACTCCTACCAAGCATAAAAACACATTTATTTTCTAGAGCTCAATCAATCCTGTATTTGCTAAGGGTTGAAAGCAACTGAGTACCCCACTCCATGCCACTTCCCCCGGGTCCCCGGCCTTTTTATCACCGGAATGGATTCTGAGGGACGCCCAGGTAATGCTCGGTTTCAGCAGCAGAAAGGCCTGGCAGAAGGGATTGTAGGTTTCATATTATTCCCTCTCTTGGTATTCAAAACTTTATATTTTTTTCAAGATAGAAATTCCTGATAGAGAGCTTCCAGACTGCTGGTGGCAGGGAGGAATTCTGGTTAAGGAGATTCAGAAAGCAGAAAATTCTTTTTCTCTGTGCAAGCAGTCTGCAACAGCCTTTAGCTAGGATATATAAGATTCTTGGTGGAGCAAGGGGAGGCACATCAACAAGGAGAGTTTATCTAAACCCCTGGCTTTAAGCTACATTGAAGAAATATATGTGACTGACATGTTTTCTTAGTGGAAAAGAAAATTATTCAGGGAGTGAAGTTTTGAAAGCCAATTCTCTCCAATAATCTTGCTTCCCATATTTTGAAGGAGGTGTCATCCCTGTATTTATTCACTAAAGAATCCACAAACTTTAATTAGTCACCTACTGTGCCAATGTGCTAGGCTCTAGAAATGCAAAAGGGAGTATGACAAACTGGCATGGGCCTCTTTGAGCCAGGACACTCTTATAGATCTAGGATACAATGTGATCAATGATGTAATTGAGCATAATGGAGGGAAGAATTAATTTTTGTTAACAGATTGAAAAGAGGTTCATAAATGAGAGGTCTGTGGCTTTAAAAATAGGTATTCCTAGTCAGTCACTAGCAAGAAAATATATCTGGAAGGTCATGCCCCATACAGACTAAGTAAGCATGAGGGCTTGATGTCTTGCTACAAAGTTTTGAGGTGTATGTGTGTTTTGTAGACCTAGGACACCTTTGAAGATATGTTTTCCAGCAAATTTGTTAAAGTAACGACAAAAAAAAAAAAAATAGCCCGAGAAAATGGGACAATAGATAGCACACATTAGAAATATTGTTGTTTGCATTTAAATGAAGAATTGAATAAATTGATGCCTTCAGTAGAGAGTGAAGGCACATATGTTAAGAAGATAACATCCGGAAAAGAGAACAAATGAATGAAAAGGGCCTAAAACTGATCAGTACAACTAAGAAACAAACGAAAGCTACTTTGGGGAAGAAAATTTCTCTTTAGGCATCGTCATTTATCCAATTTGATTGTTTTACTCATCTCACTTTTCCCATTCAGTCTTCAAAAGCCCCCATCTCCCGCCTATTGATTAAACTTTCTTTGTCCTGGGGAGACCCCCCCCCCCGACCACTTCAGCCACTTCCAAGCACCCTCATCTTCACCCCACCCCATTTTCCACCCACATCCCTGCATCATCTCTGAACCTACATCATCTAACATTTTACCCACTTCAGCCTTCTTTCTACGAGTTAGAGGCCCTTAATCTTGTTTTTTCCTCCCTTTAGGCACTAACAAACAGCTGTCTCACTTCTCTTTCCTCCTCTAAGTAAGCCATCCCCCACTCCCTTTCACCTGCATTAATTATCCTGCTAATTTGTCCACTGAGTTCCACCTTTTTACCTTCTTCTCCCCATTAGCCTCCTTGGATCCACCTTTCATTGACCTCAAAGGAGCTAAGGAGAAAGAAAGGCCACTCTACTTCAAACTTGCTTAGATTTGCCAAATTTTCTTTATCAAGTTTTCTCCCTTTAGGTGACTTTTGCTGTTTTATTTCACACAAGACTTTTAGTGGAATTCCTTCAATTTGTTATATATATCCATTATGCCTGCAAATGTCTATTTTCCTTTGGTTGTGGCTAGGGATTCAAATATTGCACTTTGGGAAATATTTCCAACCTTTCTGAATTTCTCACTGACACACTCCTGACACTGTTTCTTAGCATCCCATCCTTTCTGCTGTATTCTCTTCCCATGAGTCATTCCTTTTATATTTTCAGTGACAATTTTTTCTTGTTTTTATTCTCTTCTCTCTTTTTTTGCTTTGTGGGATTGGTATAGTGGCTCGAGTTTAAATATTTTGAGAAGGCACCCCCGTCAGCAGACCCCCCTCTGCCCACACACAGGATTTTAAGGCCTGTGTTAACGTGTGTTCACGTCAACATACAGTTACCAATCTTCAGAGGCAAAGAAACCCTTGTTTGTCTTATTTTAACTGCATCATTAGAAAATTGTGTCTGTGTGTGTGTGTGTGTGTGTGTGTGTATAGTAAAGGTGCAATTCTCATATCGTCCTGTCTACATTCAGTGGAATTAATTCAACATCACTGGGAATTGGGAAGGGAAGAAAGAGTATGCTTTAAAAATACCTTTTTCATCAAAGACATATATAAATTTTGGGAAAAATAAAATATCTAGAAACATTTAATTGGATTGACTTTATATTACAATATTCCAAATTACATGTCATTGTCTGAGCAGAGTTCTATTACTTGAAGACGTTATTGATCATTTTGTATCCAGAATGAAGAAAACTAGGTAAGATGCCTTGATGTTCCAAACTGACTTGCAATATTCAAATTAATCATATTTGAAATGGTATTTTTTCCAATAGATATTCTTCATGAAGGTGTCATCTCTAAAATGCGGTCATCTTCATTTGTTAGGAGACAACATCAAATGACCTATGTGCCATGGTCCCTTAAGTTTTATGCTCTATGCAAAGTTAATTGTAAAATAAAGGTTTATCTGATAGAGAAATCTATTTTAGAGTGAAAGTGTTTTTTGAGATTTAGTTACATCTGGGGAAAGACTGCATTCTTGTTATCAAACAGCACCAAAACATGGGAAAAGGAGTCTTTTTCAATTACTGTTTTGAATTTGAGAAGCGGCTTGCCAGAAATCATAAATATTCCTGTTATCTTTTTGCCATCTAAAAATCTTCAACTGTTCAAGGATTTAAACTGCCCTTTTAATTTTCTGTACTGTGTTAAGCATTTGATCAACAGAATAAATTTTAAAACAAAGTACATTAGTGTTTTTTTGTTTCCAGCCCAAATCTGAAAGAATGATTTTTGTACACCTAATCTGCTCATGCTGAATGTGTGGATTTGAGTAAATAGGAGGAAAGAAAAATGAAAAAAGAGAATAAATTATGGAAGAATATTTTCTCTATCTTAATAATCTAACATAAATTTTAGCATGACAATGATACAATTAATTTGCTGATGGATTTTAATTAAACTAAAGGAAAATTCATTTCTTTTAAAAATCTTTAAGTAATTAGAATGCAAATTGAGATTTTTAACTGATTGTATAATTCAGTCACTATCATCACCTAAACTGAAGCTAAAAGATTGTTTTCTGTCACCTTTGTTTTGAGTCATTCTTTTAATTAACTCCTTCAATATGTACAGTATTTTATATTTTTATATAATTTAAAGTGATTTTATTTTAGTCACATAAAAATTTTTGAACAGAAAAAGAAGACATGGTTATACCCATTTTACCGATGGGAATACTGAAAGTCCCACTGGTGAAATCAGCTCCCTAAGGATTTCCAGAATTAAGAGGGGAAGCCTCAAGAGGATTGATTAGTCTCCAAGCCAGGTCTTTTCCTGACATCCCTTTTTGCCTCTCTTATATGTTTGAGTATATGTTGTCAAAGTTCTGAATGTAAAAAGCAAAAACATATAATGTGTCTTAGATTAGAAAATAAAAAATTCAAAGATGAGTACATTCAAGTATATTAAAATAAGTTGGTCAATTAATTTTCTACTAGCATTATATACTCCTATTTAGTGTTTCTGTGCACTAGGCTTTGTAAAAATTATATGGTATTAAATAAAATGGTAGAACTATTGAAATGTTAATAGCACATGCTCATAAACTCCTTCCTTTTTGTTTACAAAAGTAATTTAAATTATGACCCATCATAATGAGAGTCCATAAAGTTTGTTTACTTAATATAGCAAATATTTGGTGCTATATTCTACTATCCTACTATCATCTTTTAGAACACCTATATTTTTTACATAAGATTTATTTTAGATGTTTGCCAGTGAGTTTTAAGTTGGTGTTTTTTTCCTGACATGACATTTTTGTAACTTTGGTGATCAGTTGAGTGTGGATTTGTATCATTTCAACCTAAAGGATACAAATCATTGCTTGTTGTCTTCAGATTACAAAGTCTTTTTAGGTCCAATGAGAGCAGAGGTTTATTTAAATTGTATGAACACAGGGTATTTTATGATTTATGTTTTATTAGTTTCTAGAAAGTGACCTTGGGGAAAAACCTTCACCTCCCTGGACTTCAGTTTCTCCAAAAGTAAAATGAAGGAATTGTAAGTTATTTCAAGGCACTTTCCAAAGGGAAAAAAATCCTGTGGTATTTTACAAAAAGCAGTAGACGTCTAGGACCTTCTTTCCTTGTATTATTATCACGTATTATCAGTTTGACTGCATTGACTCATTAACTGTCCATAACTAAAAGCCTATTGCTTGTCCAGCATAGCAATAATTGAAATGTAAAGGGTGGTTCTTAAAGAAATTTTAGAGAGTACTGTCTTTGAAAAGCTTATATTCTAATAGGGCTAAAATAATGAATAACAACAAAGTAATATATAATCACATTAAATTGAATTCAAGAAATATTTGTTGTCATCTACATTAGAGCGCACCAAGTATGGTGCAGGTTTTGTAGACACTCGAAGTGGAAGGGACCAGAAACATAATTTACTCCAAACTCCTAATTTTACAGATAAGAAAAGGAAGCCTCAGATATGGGAAATGAGTGATACAGGAGTACACATAAGGTATTGGGTGATAGCATGAGTTAATTTATTCCACAAACATACTTGTTCCCTGATTTCCAATGTGTTTAGAATTTTAAAACACTATCATGTATGGCTTTTTAATTACCTTTGCTCAAATTTAATAATAGGATCTTCTCAGAAAGTTAAATGCATCCAAAACTTTTTTGTTTGGGCTTTTTTTTTTGTTGTGGTAAACAATTTCTCTTCTGACTCAGATCTAGAAAGTACTGTTTTCCACATTTTGTTTTGAATGGAGATTATTAAAAACACCTACATTGTGCAAATTGTGTTATAAAACATTGAAATGGTGCTTTGATATTGAAAACAAGTGAATGAATTAAAATATCAATGCATTAAGTATACTAATTTTTAAACAAATGTTTGGAAAATCCCATTTACTTAAAATGGCTAGAAATATACATACCTGGAAGGATGGTTTTATTTTTATAAATGCATATTTACCCTAAAGAATGAAGTATTCATTTCCTTTAAATTTTAAATATAATCTGGGGAAGATTTTGAGTGCATTTTCTAACATTTAATGTTTGCTACATAATCTCATTCTGTGTCAGGGCATATGTGCGTTTGTTAGGGAGTATGGGTCAGGGAAAGATAGGCAGGAAAATTTTGCCAAAGCAAAGCTTTTCTTTCTTTCCTGAATAATCTTAGACTGCTTTATTTTACTTTGTGACAGAAAGGAGGAGGGGAGGAGAAAGGAAATCACATAGAGAAGAAAGAAAACTACCAGAGCGTTGGAGGATAGGGCCTGATTTTCAGTTTAGTGTGAAATATGCAACCTTTTTGAAACTGCCTAGGATAGCTTCTCTCTTTTACTTCTCATATTGTACATTTAGAATACCTTAAGTGTTGGCTGGGTGTGGTGGCTCATGCCTCTAAGCCAGCACTTTGGGAGGCTGAGGATCACGAGGTCAAGAGATCCAGACCATCCTGGCCAAGATGGTGAAACCCCATCTCTACTAAAAAAAAAAAAAAAAAATACAAAAATTACCTAAGTGTGGTGGTACACACCTAGTAGTCCCACCTACTTGGGAGGCTGTGGCAAAAGAATTGCTTGAACCTGGGCGGCGGAGGTTGCAGTGAGCCGAGATCGTGCAGCAGTGCTCTAGCCGGGTGACAGAATGAGACTTTGTCTCAAAAAAAAAAAAAAAAAGAAAGAAAGAAAAAAGAAAAAAAGAATACCTTAAGTGTTATTTGATGTTGCTTGCTAGGTTGCAAGAATCAAAATCTTTCAAAATGTGAACACATTAAATTTTTTAAAGAGAGGCTTAAGAATAGTTAATAAACACACACACCAAACACAAGCAAACAGGACAAAACCTTTACATGAGAGCTCAGCAGACAGAATTTTCTTTGTCTTTCTCTTTAGATCAGAAAAGAATTTGTTCAGTTTGATGGTGACCTTTTACCCTTCAGTCAGCCTCCACAGTTCTTAAAGCTTTCCTTGTCTGCAGCCTTACTTAGTCCATGAATTCAGTTTTAGCATCCATGAAATAAAGCAGTTACAATATATGCTGGCCATTTTATAACAGTCAGGAGTGCAAAGCACAATTATTTAAGAAAGGGCATTTGAATTCATTGAAAGTCACAAACATTCTGAATACTTCAGAACTTCATACAGGAGTAACAGATATGGGGATATAACACTAATGCTCAAAAATTGGATAGCTGGCATCTGTAACGTAACCGAAACACTTTAGAAAGAAATAGAGTCAATATACAATTAGTAATCAATCAGCATCACTGCTAACAACTTACTGTTTTAAACTCCAGTTTCTAGAAATTTACATTTTATTCCTGTTCTTCTCAAACTTTAATGAGCAGACCAATGATCTCGAAATGTTAAAATGCAGGTTTTGATTCAGTAGATTCTAGGTGAGGCCTGAAATTCTGCATTTCTAAGAAGCTCTCTGTACAAATAGAAGCTGCTGCCCCTTAAACTACAGTTATCTGAAAGGTGCTAATTCATAGTTTGGTAAACAAGCATGATAAAGATGAAGTAAGCCAAGGGTGAGAGATTTTCTTTAAAAAAATAAACAATTTAGGTATTTGCAATGGATGAAAGTTTTAAAATTCAAATAGATGTACAATTATTAGCATTTAGAGGTTAAATTTGATTTTAACCTTTAATGTGATTATATTGGTTGAAGCTGTAATTCAGAATAACAACCAGTTACTTGCTCATTTTATAGTCAAATCTATTTCATGGACACTATGTACATACGATTACACCATTTTAAAAATGAAACCATTGGTCATACACTGTCAATAGTGTACCAATATGTTAAAATCTATTTAAATAAATCAAAAGCTCTGAGAAGTCTTAGTATAGTATAGATCCTTAAAGATACTGGTTTGTAAAATATCAAAAGTGAACATATCAGCTAATCATTCAGATTTTAGAGTCAAGTAGCCAATTAAATTTTCATTTACCTAATTTGAAGACCTTCTTTTTATTTTCTTATTAGTATTCACATTTTGCAGAGCAACAATAACAGCAGCAATGAAAGACACTTGGTAGAGATTATTTTATATCTGCTATCTCAAAAAAAACAAGCCCTCAAAGTGGAAAGTAATGGTAAATCAGGCACCGTGCTAACCACCTTTCTCACAACTACACTTTTATCTTTAAATACAGCAAAATAGTCCCTTAATCAAAGTGAACTTTTCATTCATGATAAAATTAGGAAAACTGTCATAGTTCACGTTTCTTTATGCACAGCTCAGAAACAGTATCAAATTAAAACAAATGACATTGAAAGCAACCATTGCAATTGGTCGAGTGTAAATGTTTAAATTGTGCTTGTTAGGAGGCATGATGTGGTTCTAGCAAGGTTAGGAAAACAACTGAAAGTTTTCACTTCATTGTTAGAATTAATGTCTTCATTGTGCCATTGAAATTCAGAAACCACCGCCTTCCCAATGAAACTGTACTAGTCTTTTTTTTTTTGAGATGGAATTTTGCTCCTTAACTAGGCTGGAGTGCAATGGCACTATCTAGGCTCACCGCAACCTCCACCTCCTGGGTTCAAGCAGTTCTCCTGCCTCAGCCTCCCTAGTATCTGGCACTACAGGCACGTGCCACCATGCCCAGCTGATTTTTGTATTTTTAGTTGAGACAGGGTTTCACCATGTTGGCCAGGATGATCTTGATCTCTTCACCTTGTGATCCACCTGCCTCGGCCTCCCAAAGTGCTGGGATTATAGGTGCGAGCCACTGCGCCCAGCTGTACTAGTCTTTTCTAAGCTCAGATACTAACAGCAACAGCAAAATGGTAATAATTATGGCTATGGATTGGCTTAGATATAGACTGTTAATAATAAACCAAGGTATATTACTCTGGCTAAGTACTGGTTATGTTTGATCACAGAACTTTGGTAGATTTCAGATTTGTAAATTTTTTGTGACTTACACTCAAGCATTTCTGTAGTTAAATGGTAGTTAACCATGTGGGGTGAATAGTTTTATCCACTGATAATATACTTTGTTTTCCATTGGAAGAACTAGATTATTAGAAACTATTACAAAAAATGTATTTTGCTGTTAGAGAAGCAAACCCTGTTTCATTTCTTTAGTGAATACCATGAGTTAGACTTAAAGGTATAAATGATGACACATACTCTGCTGAAGTACTACTGAATATAAGAAAAACACTATCCTTATTGTGAAGTTTCCTTAAAAAACACAGTTCTACATAAAGGTGATATTTATTTGTGAATCTTTTCTTGACAGAAGTCTTTACGTATAATCATTTAACACTTCAAACAACCCTGTGGATTAGCTGGGGCAGCATTTTTATCCTCCTTTTCTTTTGTCCATTTCTGTTTTTCAAATGAAGAATTAGGCTAGTCCAGATTGGCTAAATGGCTTGCCTGAAGTCGTCATCAATTTAATTAGGAGTAACTTAAGATTCTGTGAACTTTTCACCATTCTCATGTAGACTGAATTACTGGTGGTAAATAATTTAACCTAGGAATTATGTAGTGATTTGAGATTTTTAATAAAGGCAGGAAAGGAAAAGAAATGTTTCTTGGATATGGAATCTAAGTTAGGGTTAACATTTCTTTGCAGAACAAATGCAAATTGCGATGAGATACTCAGGTTCTATTGAATTAGCAATACACTGAGGTAAGTCATAACTAGAAATGTTTTGATGAAAATGTATTTAATTGTTTGCTTAGGATTTTATTTCTGTTCTCATTATTAGTGGCTCCAAATGAAGAAAGTAGGAATTATTGTAGTGAAATGCATGTTCCTAGGCATTCTGTCATAACCTAGAATCTCTAGTTTATTTGATTTTTCTATGTTTACTTAGGAAGGAGATATGGTTTGACTCTATGTGCCCACACAAAACTCATCTTGTAGCTCCCATAGTTTCCACATGTTGTGGGAGGGGCCTGGTGAAAGATGATTGAATCATGGGGTTGGGTTTTTCCATGTGGTCTTCATAATAGTGAATGGGTCTTATGGTATCTGATGGTTTTAAAAGTGGGAGTTTCTCCGCATAACCTCTCTCTTTGCCTGCTGCCATCCATGTAAGACATGACTGGCTCCTTCTTGCCATCTGCCATGACTGTGAGGCCTCCCCAGCTACGTGGAACTGTGAGTTCTCCATTAAACCTCTTTCCTTCATAAATTACCTAGTCTTGGGTATGTTTTTATCAGCAACGTGAAAACAGACTGACACAGAAGGTCATTTTTGATACTTTTTGTCTTTACACATAACTTGTACTTTTTTGGAAGTAACTTAAAATGCAAATGCTGTTTAACTGTGAGCTATGAACAGCTACACCTACTGACTTAATGTGTTGTTTTCCAGAAGGTTCCATTCCATTTGAAGTGACTTGTCCAAGGTCACAAAAGCAACTTAGTGGAAGTCTGAAATAGAATTTAGGTCTCCCTGGTCAGTGTGCTTTTCACTATATCATCCTGTTGCATCTTTTGCCATAGTAAAAGGGTTTATGTACATTTTTTAAAAATCACATGTATAATGATCATATAGCCTGAAATAGTCCAAAGGGTTAAAACTAGTTTTAGTTATAGATTTGAATACTAAATACTGAACCAATAGTAAATAGTAAAATGGTGACTCTTTTTCAACAAATTAAAGACATAAAAATACTAACTCATTAGCTAACTTTCTGAATGAAACTTAAATTTTATAAGGCAATGTTACATGTTATAATGTTTACCATCTTGAATGTTAGATATATCTTCTAAATGAGGTTACATGCTACAATTTAAACTTTAAATTTTACTGTAATACTCTATGGCAACATAGATCTCTCTTGAATCCAAGAAGTTCGTTTTGCATAAATACTGTAAGAACAGTTTTATAGTCATCTTAACTTTAATAGCAGGTCCCTGTGACTTAAGACCCCAGAATATATTAGTTTAAAGTTATAATGTTCCATAAATACTACTAATCATCAAATTTATGAAACTTATGTTTTGCTTATTTACAGAAAAATAAATATTTGCCCTATTTTAAATATTTTAAAGGTATTTGATCTATTGCTAAAAATGTCTAACACATTAGACTTGTAATAGATTAATGGAATGGAGTTGTAGACTAATCCTCAGCAAACACACCATTAAAGGCCATGCTTTTCTCAAAATAAAAATTAACAAGTTTTGGTCAAGTGCAAGGAAGTATTATAAAAGCCACCAACCTCAGTTATATTTTAGTCTTGTTATATTTGTTTGAATAAAAATTTACTTTACATAGCTTTTTTTCAAAATGTAAAAGATTTTCCTTGTGAACAGATAGCATTTTATCTAACATATTTATTGGTCTATTAATTTTTTTAAATTTTCTTTTCTACCAGAGCCATGTATTCATACTGCATAGTATACATTTTTAGAGTGAATTCTTTTAAGAAATAATTTGAATGAATTTAATTTTCAGAGAAAAAATTTAGGTGTGGTTTTTTAATTGAATAACTATTTTGAAATTACTGTATAGATAAATTGTGAAATTTTGCTAATGTAGTGAAAAGCTTCAATGAAAAAGAATTCCTTGATTCAGAAGCTACTGAAGACAAACAAGTAAAGTTGGAAACTATTAAAGGACTAAAAGGGCAGAAAAGCTGTCAATATCATTTTCTTATCTTGTCTAGAAATAGTTGACTTGATAAACTGATTCTTAAAAGTAACAAGTTCACAAAACTGAAAAATTCAAGTTCATTTTGAACCAAAGATTATGGTTAAAATACCAATGCCAAATTTACCAAAACAATTACTTTTCACATATTGGATTATTTATATATATATTTGGTACAAAGTAATCCTTAGTTATCTATATCTTAGATGTCTACATCTGTGTCCCTGTGAAGTGGGAGGTAGTCTAATTATCTCCATGTTTTATAAAGAAAGTGAGACTTGCCTAAACATACAAAGACAGTAAATGACCATGTTGGGGATCACACACACATCTTTTTCACTTCACGGTCCAGGTTTTTAACCAGAATGCAAAAAATAAATTTATTTTTGTTTATGTTTTGAAATATCATTTAAGTATATTGATAATGACTATGCACATAGACTTTTCAATTTCTCTTTAGATACATGTTTTATATTATATTCATTTCTCAGCTTTATTAACTGTGTTAGGAGTGTAGAGCACCATTCCTTGAGGAAACATAAAAGTACATTAGTTAAACTGAATATTAAGGGTGTTCTTCTTTATTCTGGACAGCTTAATTGTAGGAGAAATATTCTATCTATAAAATTGTCTGTCATTAACAATTCAGTTACAGCCTAGTGAATGTGAACACACACACTTTAAGTGTCTAATTTAAAACTAGATTTGCTCCTTTGATAATTCTATTTTTGTTGTAGATTATATAATGAGTTTAAGCAAATTAAAATTATAGATGACTTGTAATCTTTCTCATCAAAGATGATTGCATTTTTATTTCACTTGTATTAGATATTTGACAGATTTGATCTAGAGGCATGTACAGTTTTGATTTTTAATGGATTTGCTTGGACAATCTCAAGTTAAAATAAAAGCTTTCAGTTCTAGTCTCTGTTCAGAAATCCTGATTCATAATACTGAGATAAAAACTGGAGGGATAAAATGTCTCTTAGCATTAAATAACTAAATAACATTTGTTTGAACCACAAAGAAAGAATTGAGCTTATTTACAATCCATCTGCATAGCACATCTAGTTGAATCAATCAATTATTTTAACTGATTTTCTTCCAAATTAACTGCTGGTGTTATTTTTATGTGGACATTAGCCTTATTTTCCAAATAACTCACTCTATACTTCTACTTAAGACAACTAAAATACAGCAGTTCCTTATACTTTAATCATATCCTTAGGGTTTATCAGCCACAGTGGAATATTGTGAGTCAAAGATATTTATTAAAAGTCAGTCCAAAGTTAAAATATCTTCTCTTGGATGTATTTTCTTAATAACTATTATCATGCCATAATGATGCAAATGCAGTGCAAACAAAAACATAAATGAACACAGATCTATTTGCTTGATAAGTACAAACAAAGAAAAAGCATGGTAGAATTTTATCCAAATGGACTTTCATTCTAGTAGCTAAGCTTTATATTTTTTTCTTATCTTGATATTTTTAAAACTTAAAAAAAAAAAAGAATCAGTATCGCTTCTTGGCCTTTTGTCTACGATCTAGTGTAGTATCTGTTCTTATCAGTTTAATATCCAATAAATCTGCTATCCGGCCAGGCGTGGTGGCTCACATCTGTAATCCCAGCACTTTGGGAGGCCGAGGCAGGTGGATCACGAGGTCAAGAGATCGAGACCATCCTGGTCAACATGGTGAAACCCCGTCTCTACTAAAAATACAAAAAATTAGCTGGGCACGGTGGCGCGTGCCTGTAATCCGAGCTACTAAGGAGGCTGAGGCAGGAGAATTGCCTCAACCCAGGAGGCGGAGGTTGTGGTGAGCCAAGATAGCACCATTGCACTCCAGCCTGGGTAACAAGAGCGAAACTCCGTCTCAAAAAAAAAAAAAAAAAAGAAAAAAGAAAAAACATTTAAAAAGAACACAGTCCCTGCACCTCACTGTTGGAGACTCCGATTCAGTAGATAAATCCACTATCCAAGGACAGTATATTAAATGGAATTTTGGAGCAGAGGGATTGAATAGGAGCTTGCTCCATCCACCCCTCGTATTGACCTGGTATTGCAGTACTTCCAGGAATGGTGCACTCTGCCTGGGGTTAAAACAGGGTGTTATAGGCCGGACACGGTGGCTCACACCTGTATTCCCAGCACTTTCGGAGGCTGAGGCAGGTGGATCACCCGAGGTCAAGAGCTGGAGACCAGTCAGGCCAACATGGTGAAATCCCATCTCTACTAAAAATACAAAAATTAGCCAGGAGTGGTGGTGGGCCCTGTAATCCCAGCTACTCACGGGCGCTGAGGCAGGAGGATAGCTTGAATCTGGGAGGCAGCGGTTGCAGTGAGCCAAAAAATCAGTAGAATCACTTTTCTAAAATGTAAGTACACAGACACTTTTACAAATATATTTTACACAGTGGGCTTCAAATTATATCTAGACAAATAGAAATTTCTTTTTAATAATGCTTAGATTATGTTTCTCTTGCTCATATTCAGTGTCACTTTGTTACTTGAAAGTTGTACTTTTCACAGAAAACTACCTATTTTTGTAGGACTTAGGTTGTCTTTCTGCTGTTAGGATATATTACCACCAGATAGCAGTGAGGTTGTAAGAACTCATTTCTTATTGGAATGTATTTTACTTAGACATATTTCTTCCTTTAACAAATATATACATAATTTCTGAAATTATATGATAAATCATGAAATTCTTAAAAATACTTAGGTCACATTTATTCTCTTTTCCTTATTGTATATTATCAATTAATATTTAATGAAAACCTACCCTTTTCCAGAGATTTTGGATAGCTTATTTTTTACCTACTCCATGTTTTCAATTTTCCTCAATTATCTTTTGGAAAAAATCCTACACACATATTTGAAATTAAAATTTTAGAATATTTCACAAAGACAAACAAAGATTTGGACTAAATCTATGACCTCCTAAACAAACATCTTCATTTTATCTTACATTAAAAAAGTTTATCTACAGCTAATATTTCTACTATCCTTCAATTAGTCACAAACATATACAGTTCTGTTAAGTAAAAGAGCACCTCTCTATTGAGGAATTGTGCTACACTCACAAGAGTGAGTGTGAGATGATTACTAAGAGGCTGGTATGAAGAGTAAAACATGTAATTTTTTTGGTATAATGTGATACATGATATAAATGAGCTTGATAAGGTTGTTTAAAGATTCACAAGAGAAAGTAGGTTTCTGGCCTTTCACTTAATTTACTATGAATTTCTGCAAAATAGTTTCCTGTTGTGAAATAAAAACAATGACTCTTTAAAAACTTTTCTGACTGTACAAATGAGTGATAAAACTTAAATAAAAACATATTATTCAGAAAAGAACTGAAAGTTGTGAGGCTTTAGATGTTAAACATTTATATTCACAAATTACCATAAATAGTGAATACTGATATGTGTTCATAAGTAAATAAGTTTTTAACATTAGGTGTTACATATAACTTGTAAAACCAGATGAGATGCCACATAAAAAAGTTGTATATTTTCTACACATTTTGCAAGTGCTCTTACAGGGATATATGTCTATTATTCATATATTAAACAGTATTTATGGAGAGGCATATGTGGATACATATGCCTATATATTGCTTAGACAAATGGCAATATAATGATTAGACATATGTTCCCTAATAAAAATTTCCATGTATCATGTATACTAATCAAGGAATTACAAACTAGATCATTTAAGTTTTCATTTACAGAATCAGTTCCAAATATCTTTTATTGCTTCCACACTAGTAGCATTTCAACTCCTTTAGTAGAGCCTACAACATTCCAGGTCAGGGGAGTTAAAAGGTCAGAGAAAGTTGCCCAGTTCACATAATAGGGAGATTGAACTGATACCTCATTAAGGTTTTTGCGGGCAGGCGCAGTGGCTCATGCCTGTAATTAACCCCAGCACTTTAGGAGGCCGAGGTGGGTGGATTGCTTGAGGCCAGGAGTTGAAAACCAGCCTGACCAACATGATGTAACCCCGTCTCTATTAAAAATATAAAAATCAGCCAGGCAAGGCAGTGCACACCTGTAATCCCAGCTACTCAGGAGGCTGAGACAGAAGAATCGCTTGGACCAGGGAGGCAGAGGAGGCATGAACTGAGATGGCACCACTGCTCTCCAGCCTGGGTGCCAGAGTGAGACTCTGTCAAAAAGAAAAGTTTTTTACATAACGCTTTTCATACTCTTCCATTTTCTCCCTACTTTCTTTTTTCCTTCTTCCATTGAATTTTTACTACTCTTTCTTCATAAAGTAAGTTGTTGAAAGATTAACTATTTTACTGCAATTCACTGTTTTCTACTTCTGTTCTTCTACAAATACACATCTATGTCAAAACGATGATCAGTTTTAAAATCTCCTTTATTCTGTTTTTAAACATCTCTTTGTCTAAAATTAAAAACAGAATGTACAATTAGGAATATGTGCTTTGGCTCTTTAAGGCAACTGTTTGCCCCCTACTCTGATTTTAGCCCTTGTTTGCTCTTATTTGTCTTGGAGATGCACAGTAAAAGGATATACGTCCAGGAGAATAAGGCTTTGATATCCTGTATATCTAAATGTTGTCTGACAAAGTTAACACAGAAAACTATGGATATTTCTTGATTAGAGTTTGGAACAAAGATGATATATAATACACTATTTTGCTGTAATTAAAATGATTTTCTATGTGTAACTTAAAGTTCATGTACCTAGTTTTGGTTGGTTCCATTTAGCAGTGGAGGTAGCAATTGCTTTCTTCTGAAAATTTAGACCCTTACCACTGCTTTCATTGACTTTAGAAAAAAGGCAAAACCAAAAGCAAACTAACCTATAATAAATATATTCAGTTGATCATTCTTGTTAAGGTACTTGATGGCTTCCATTTAATATTAGGAATATTTGGTTTAAATTCAAAAGTTATTTATTTTTACTGAAAACATAGAAATGCTGTTTTTTTTTTTTAAGTTTATTCCTAGGTACCCTGGGCCTATAATCCCAGCACTATGGGAGGTGAAGTGGGGCACAGAGCTTGAGCCCAGGATTTCCAGACCAGCCTGGGCAACATGATGAAACTCCATCTCCCCCAAAAATACAAAAACTTAGCCGAGTATGGTGGCATGTGTTTGTAGACCCAGGTATTCTGGAGGCTGAGGTGGGAGGATTACTTGAGCCTGGGAGATGGAGGCTGCAGTGAACCATGATCATGCCACTGCACTCCAGCCTGGGCAACAGAACAACACCCTGTCTCAAAAAAAAAAAAAAAAAGTTTATTATCCCATCTAGGCTTCAGGTAAAATGATTCTAATAAGAAGGGCAGTTACTTATTCAGCTCAGAAGAATTTAAATAAAGCTTAAAGGGTTCAGAGAGCAGTATTCATTTTTGGCCTTTGTTAGTCAACAAAACAAGAGGGTCTTGAGTCATAAAGAGAACAAAAAGTAACAACGGCTGCATATTGTGCCTGAATAGTGGAGATTTCTTCAACATAAACTGATTGAAAAACATTTGCCTGGAAGTAGTAGATTACATTTGATTATATTCAAGGAGAAGGAAATAGCCAGGCATAATTTTCCAGAATAAAGTAAACTTTTCTTTCATTCCTGAAAGTAACCTTTTTGGAGCAATATAAACACTTTAAAACGTTATATACAAAGTAAATTCATACAGATAAATTACATATTTTAAAACTAGAAATATTCTCACATTAAAGCTGAAATTTTACATGATATGAATGCAATATTAATTACCAATGATTAATATTAATATTCTTTCTGGAAGAATCTTCCAGAAAGATTCTTCATTGTGTAAATGAATGCATTATAGACTCCAAATATCAAACTCTCAGTGTATTAAAGATGGAATTTGTTGTCAGTCCTCCAGGTTTTACATAAGACTCACAGTCACATTTAGATGGCAGTATATGTGAAAGATGTTTAGGAGAAACAAGAGTCAGAAAGCCCAAAATAAATAACTTTATTTAAGTGAAACAATAAAATCCTGATTGATTTGAAAGCACACTTATGCATTAACAATGTACTTTCTTGAAGAATTGGTCTCGAGAGAAAATGCTTCACTAAAATAATTCAGAAAACTGACCTTGCGGTAAGTGAGGCAGATTCTCTTCCTGTCTGAATAGCATTTTATATATTTAAGGAGCAATGCTGACAATCATACACATGCATCTGCATGCAAACATTAGAAAAGATGGAGTAACATGTCTATCTAAGTTGTTGTTGGCAATCTGTGTTTCATCTCAGTGCAAATCTTTGAAATTAAATATGGGCAATTTTCTTTATGCAGATACTCTCCCAGGTTTTATTTGTGTGCCCTTTATCATTTCTTCTTTACAGTTACAGCCATATATGCTAGTATGGTGTGCTGCACATAATTTAGATCAATTAATTCTGTTGACTAAAATACATCATTTTTGATCCCATTTCCTGCTTCTCACCACCACACCTTATCTTGTCTGCTGTGCTTTTAACAGCTCTCAAATGACAAATTTATCTTTGCATATTTAAACATCCTAGTCTTCACCCCATATCAAAGTTCCATTAAGAAGGCCTACATATTTTGACCATTTCAGTATACTTATTAATGCCCAGCTGCATGAAATAAGCTTTCCTGTATCCATAGTTTTGTATTTTCCCCAGATATTTGGAATAAATCTTTTCTTAGTAACGTAGTGATTCGTATGGAGAACTGCATATTAAAGGAAAGTCTGACTAAATATATACATAGAATATATGAAGTCAGACTACATGAAATTTATATTTTTCAGGTAAAAGTTGGTTAATATCAGCAATTTTGTCTATTTCAGTCAATAAAGAGGTCACAGCCCAGATGTACTGAAAGAGAGAAAATCATAATTGTCAGTGGAGATATCTTCTGAATTTCTTCTCACATATTCAGATTTGTCCAGACAATTACATAGGCTTAACTAAAAATTAGTGTTGGAGAAGTCTTTATGAATAATGCATACTTCTGGAGAAAGTGAGATTTGATCACTTCTCAGCTTTTTGGCTAAGATCAAATGAAAGTCAGTTTATAAAGTTGAGACTTCTGATTTAATGTTAATATGAGTTCTTGAAAAATGAAACACAGTTCTATTAAATGCCTCAGTACAAATGACCCAATTATCCAACATCAATTTCAATGAAATGCAGCATCAAGTAAATCTATTTTCCTATTCAATGACTTATTGAATTAACAGGCATTTTTCTAATAAGATAGGCATTTGGATTAAATGGTAGCATTTTTTTGTTTCTGCAGATTTATTGTGTTTGCAATTTAATATGGATTCTAGAAACACACAGAGTAATGTTTCCATATAATTATTTATCCCATTATCAGAAATTTTGCAAAATTTGATTCCTGAGAAAAAGATAAATTAACAAAACCATTTGCCATCAGTTATCTTTTCCATTTTATTTTCTAAACTTACATTTCAAACAGAAGAGCTCTTTATTGGGTGATGTCCTTGATAATTACAATTTAGATTCTGATTCCAATATGTTACTAAGTTTTGTTTTAGCGTAAGTGAAAAAAAACATATTTTGTATTGTATAAAGTCTGTGTAGTAGCTAGAGCTTAAGCTTTTGACACATATAAATCTTTCAAATTTTAGCTGTATACCTTAATAGGTCTGTGACCTTGGGCAAATTATTGAAACTTTTAGAGTCTCAATTGCCTCATATGTAAATGGAGGTGACTATAACAGTACATATATCGTAAGACTGCAATATTAAATTCACTTAGCACAGTTCTTCACCCGTAATAAGAACTTAATAAATGGTAGCTATTTTTAATAACTGATTACATTTTTTGGAAATTGTGTTAAGATGACTCCAGCTGCTTAGTATATCACTATATTTGTCACCACAGTAATTTGCAGCAACATGAATCTGTGTTTCCTTTATATATTTTTAAAATAGGATTAGGACTTGCAGGAGTTTGCTAGTGTGTATATGATCTTGGCAGCAGGAATTCAAATAGCCTGAGTAGAAACTATGATTTTTCCCACCTTTTTTCAATCACATATGGATAGCAATAATCCCCACTGTTAGCTAAACTGTGGAAGTTTTACACTTCTTATATCGGTGGCCTTGCTGGAAACAGTAGTCTGCAAATAAAGAATATTCTTTCTGAACAGCTTAAGCGATGTTAACATGATACATTTTCTCTTTTTACCAACGGTATGTATTTTCAAATCTTAGCACAATTAGTCATTTTGAAAAATCATCAAGTTAATTAAAAGGATATTATATCATTAAATATGCCATTTTAATGGGAATTTTTTTGGTCAGTGAGAATATTATTTATTTACAATAATGGCACAAAATATGAAGTGGCAATTTTATATTTCAAGTGGTCTGGTCATTTTTTATTAACCAAAGAGGAAGTAAGAAAAAAAGACTGTAGAAAAGATAATTAAATTAAAATTTTAACTTATAGTTTATGGTCTTTACTAATGTATTAATTGGTTTTTCTGAGGAAACTGGTATTTCTGAGTAACTTCTATTTTAAAATAAATGTTATTTAAATGAATGTTACTTCATTATTTTCAAATGACTACTCAATCAACATGTATAAAAGTTATGGATTTTGGCTAGGCGTGGTGGCTCACGCCTGTAATCCCAGAATTTTGGGAGACTGAGTCAGGCAGATCATGAGGTCAGGAGTTCAAGACCAGCCTGGCCAACATAGTGAAACCCCGTCTCTATTAAAAATACAAAAATTAGCCGGGCATGGTGGTGAACACCTGTAGTCCCAACTGCTTGGGAGGCTGAGGCAAGAGAATCGCTTGCACACAGGAGGCAGAAGTTGTGGTGAACCCAGATGATGCCACTTCATTCCAGCCTGGGCAACAGAGTGTGACTCCATCTTAAAAAAAAAAAAGTTGTGGATTTCTTTGCTTTTATGACAGAAATGGTATTGTGTTTTTAAACTGGTCACTTTATCACGTCATAGAGGGTATAGTTCAAAGTGTAATTATTCATTGTTAAATTGTGCACTTGTAATTTAGTTTTGAACCATCAGATATTTAACTCAAGTGTGAAAGTTTAAAAATGGTTCATATAATAATAATAGACATACTATAAAATGTCATTATAAAAGACAAAGGACATATTACTTGATTCTATTCAGAAAGAATAATTTTCCAGAGGAATTTTACTCAGTTTTAGGGAAAAATGCAAGTAATGTTCTTTCATTTTTCAACATGATAAAATCAGAGATTTTTGAAAACTAGTAATTATAACCTGTAGTAAAATGATTATGAAAAATACTCATTTCCATTTAACTGAAGTGACAAAAAGACTCCTAGAAGTTGCATTTTCCTTTTGTGATATACTAAAGAACAATGAATATACCAAACAATGAATACACAAAAGTTTATTCTAAGAAGGACTTTTTTTATGAATATAAAGGATAATGATCAGATTTAAGTTTCTTTCTACAACCACTTCTAATTCTATTCAGGTGATCTATTCAAAAATTGCTTATTACAACATATTTAAATGTAGTAGCTGTTTTGAAACATTTTAGTCTCCCTAAAGAAATACACAAAAATCATACATGTTTGAGACCGAGAATTCTGTTTCTCCCTAAAAGGCATTTCCTTATCCAATCTTCTGGCTTTCTTTAAATTAAGCACTAGACCCTTTTCATCTGGATATTGCATATTTCATATATGTTATACATATGTATGTGTATTTGTATGTATTTTTAAAATCAGTATTTGTAATAACATATCAAAAAGGAATTTCTAATATTCCTAGTTTCTAATGTCAGGATAGAAACAATATATTTGCCACAACAATGTTTATCAGTTTCATGTATTTAGAGTAGTTTCACACTAAAATAAGTGATTAGGCTGAGCACAGTGGTTCACACCTGTAATCCTCACACTTTGGGAGGCTAAATTAGGAGGCTTGCTTGAGCCTAGGAGTTCCAGACAAGCCAGGGGAACGTAGTGAGACCCTGTCTCTACAAAAAACTGTTTTTAAAAAATTAGCTGGGCATGGTGACACATGCACCTATAGTTCTAGCTACAGGGGAAGCTGAGGTGGGAGTATGACTTGAGCCGAGGATTTAGAGGCTTCAGTGAGCCATGATGGCGCCACTGCACTCTATCCTGGGTGACAGGGTGAGATCCTGTCGCAAAATAAAGTAATTAAGACAAAAAGATATAGGGTAAAATAAACAGAATGTTTACCCACCTCAATTAAAGAGAAAACAATATTTGTTAATATGAAGGTAATATTGGATCAATGAATTGCCTAGGACTTTTTTCTTGAACAATTTAGTATATTTTATGCGAATTGGGGACAGTAAAGTGGGGAGATCAGCAGGACTGTAAAAGTAGGTGGGGGAGAAGAAAGTTTGCAAGTCAAACTTGATTTAAATTGACTGCCTTTGTAATAGCATGTGGCTGAATGTTTTGATCTATTTATAATGAATATTTGTAGGATTTGATAATTTTTGAAAATTGGCTAGAAATACTCATTTTTTTTTATGTCTTGAGGTATGCCAAAAATAAAACTTGCTAGAATAAGGAAAATGAAAGTGAAGGAATGTTTTGTGTGTCCTAAAAAAAGAGTTTGATTTCCACTAGAAAATGTTGTTTCTTTAAAAGAGGGACAATGGGCATTTCACGATTCTCATCTTTCACGGTTGTGACAATTTTCTTAAATATCTTAAATTCTCAGGGGAGGGATTCCTGGGGTTGGAATCAGGGCCCAGGGAAAGAGGGATGTGTGTGGAAACCTCCCTTGACGGTTGCAGAAATGCATCACCCTCCCCCATCACAGCCACCCATTCTGCCCCAGAGCACTAAACTAGGCTGAGGGTTTTCTCCCTCAAACCCTTCATCAAAATGGACTTGGACCCTAGAGTATTTATGTATAAAGTGACAGGATGTCTAATATATCTGGGAGATATGTATATATATCACCTGTCTCCCAGGGTGGTGTGCAGTGGTATGATCTCAGCTCACTGCAGCCTTTGAATCCTGGGTTCAAGCAATTCTCCTGCCTCAGCCTCCCAAGTAGCTGGGATTGCATGTGCCCACCACCACACTTCACTAATTTTTGCAGCCTTAGTAGAGATGGGTTTCACTATTTTGGCCAGGCTGGTCTCGAGCTCCTGACCACAAGTGATCTGCCCGCCTCAGTCTCCCAAAGTGCTGGAATTACAGGTGTGAGCCACTGCGCCTGGTGTGGGATATGTCTTAAAAACTCTACTCCCACCGTAAAACTGGGGAGTAATCAATGAAATTAGATTGGCAAAATGTTGATAACTGTTGAAGCTGGTTGACAGGTATGTGCGGTTCATTAAACCTATATTCTCTCTACTTTTATGTGTTCTGAAATTTTCCTAATAAAATGCTTTGTTCTGGCTAAAAAAAAGAAAAAGATAAATTAAATTCTCTAAGTGTAGATTTCTCATATTCTTCACAGTATACCTGTTTAAAAATTGTAGTCCACAGAAATCTGAAACTACAAAAGAAACTTTTCTCGAGGTGATAATTAACAAGGAGTGTAAATTACAGTTACTACATTTGTGGGAGTTTTTCTACCACTTTTCAACTAATAAGACAT
This sequence comes from Callithrix jacchus, assembly GCF_049354715.1. Lineage (NCBI taxonomy): Eukaryota > Metazoa > Chordata > Mammalia > Primates > Cebidae > Callithrix > Callithrix jacchus. Next base: position 88,431,173 of record NC_133524.1, read on the forward strand.
CCAGGTTATGGAAATTTTAGTCTCACTGAAAAACTCAATTTTTCTATGCAAATTAAATTTGCATATGCAAGTTACAATTTGAGTTTAACCTTAAGCCTATGCTGGTGGAGGGATAATAGGCAAACTGGAATTTGGTACCTGACCACACCTATTCAGTGCAGGAAAAGCAATAACAACAACAACAAAAAAAAAAAACTTCAGAAACTTTCTTACCATTGACAGGGTCCATCCTCCTTGTGGTTTTCCCTTATTTACTGTATCTATGCCATCACATAACAAAATGTACACGATAGCAGAAAGCAGACATTTTACTTATAGCTTCTGCAAATTCTGAATAAAGATGAAGTTTTTCCACTATAAATACCACCAAACATGTGGTTTTATAGACGTATGTATTCTAAGGATCAGAGAGAAGCAGTTAAACAAAACTCTGAATTGGACAAAATTCAAGCATGTTATCTTTTAACAGAAATATCTCCATAAACCATATTGATATAAAAGTGAACAGGGGTTGGACACAGTGGCTGAAAGCCCGTAATTCCAGTGTTTTGGGAGGCCAAAACAGGAGTATGGCTTGAAAATAGGAGTTTGAGGCCAGCCTGGGCAACATAGAAAGTCCTCATCTCTACAAAAAATAAAAAATTAGCCAGGTCTGTTCATGTGTGCCTGTAGTCCTAGCTACTTGGGATGCTGAGGTAGAAGAATCGGTCAAGCCCAGGAGTTGGAGGTTGTAGTGAGCTATGATCATGCCACTGCACTTCAACCTGGGTAATACAGTGAAAACCCTGCCTCTAAAACAATGAAATATAAATGAAAGTCAACAGGAAGAATCAATAGCTAAGGTAGACAGCAATTGGAATTGACAAATTAATATCAATAAGCTTGAATTAACCAGTGAAGATGGTTTTTGTTGTTGTTGTTGTTGTGTGTGTGTGTGTGTGTGTGTAAGAGAGAAAGAGAAATATTGGAGAAACAGTATTTTAATTCACCCACCAACATTCTATTGCGTGGCCAAATTCATAGAGATATTTTATTAGAACCAGAAATTCCAGAATTTTAGAATCCACGTGTTAGCGCACTGTGTATTCACAGGTTCACAAGAGTTCACAACTTGTTCCTCATACATTATTCTAGGAGAAAAAAATACCAATATAGGCATAGCCCCTAAGTCATGAAGTGCATCTGACTGGTTCATAAAATATTAGATATAAAGGGCTACAACTTTTAAATTAACAACATTATTATAAATATTAATGGAAAAATACTCATTCTAATAAAATTTATGGAATTCATAATTGCTTTCCAAGAAATAATACCCTTATCTGTTAGCTCTGTGGATCCAGGGATGAAAAAACAGCTAGAAAAATAACTTCAACCCGTTTATTGGACTGGTCTGTATTAAAGGCAGAGATATAAACCTAACTCTCTCCCACTCTTCTGATTATGTATTTAAAATTTGTTTACTCATACTATAAAAAATATTCAATTCTTCCTTTGTTTGCAAAGAAAGATTTTCTGGTCAAAATAGTAAGCATAAATTCACAGAGGCAAAGCAAAAATAGCAAAGATCTCTGTAGATAATATTAACTTTTATTCAAATTTCATAAATTTTAATAAATGTATATTCAAAAGGTATGTGTGATGGATCTGGGCATTGATAAATCTATCATTAAGTTTCTGTATTTATGATGTTTGATTAGCTATCTACATCACATTACAAGGATATCTAATTCCTCAAGGTATTTTGCTCTTTGCTTTTAGATTAATACAGAATGTAATAGTGGCTGAAATATTTAAGGCACTCCCCTGGGGCATGACAAAAATTAATTAATTTTAGGTTATCTGGCACTGCCCAAATAATGGAATACAGAAATTAAGAGAAAATTTATGTATGTTTGTGTTTATCAGCACTTACTGTAGCTGTCCTAGTCTTTAAATATAGAAACGAATATGGAAGTTTAAATAGACGACTAAATGCTCATACTTTACTAGAAGTCTCTTTAAGTGTATCTTGTATCCACATAGATCATATTTATCTTTAGTAAAATTATAATTAATGTATAAGGTTTGTTTAATGGCTAAAATTCCAGCTCATTTGTCATTAAAGTTAATTACAAATAAATTTTTTACAATCAAGTAACATTTATACAATCTCAGATTTAAGTACATTATCTTACTTAGTCTCAACATTTTCTTATAAAACACATTCATTCCCCTGACTTTGCCTTAGCTATTCTTGGCACAAACCTCTTCAGTCATTCACACTTCAAAAGGTTTGGACTATTTCCTCTTCCTTATACCCACATTTCAGATTAAACTTTAGACTTTTCTGTCTTGCAATCTCATTCTCTTCCCTATCTTTCTTTCTATACCTTGCAGCTATTTATCAAAAACATTTAAAGAGCTGCTTCTTCCATGAAGCACTTCTTAAGTCCATTACCTCAAAGTATTCACATTCTTTGGTACTACCATATCACTTTGCTCTGTCCTTTGTCACTTAGCCTATTTAGTATAGTATTTATCTTCTACAAATCATGTATTATCTTCCTCACCACATAAGCTTAACCTGTGTTTTATACACAGAGGGTGCTTAAAAAGTACAGATCAACTGCATGGATGAATGGATGGAAGAGGATGGAATATTGTAACAAAACTCATTTTCCTTAAGTACATTCATGCATACTCCAAATTAAATACACAATGTGAAGTACTTCTGAGCTTTGCCGTTGAATATGGTAGCCACTAGCTACATGTGAATATTTACATTATAATTAAATTAAGAATTTAATGACTCAGTTGCACTAGCCACATTTCAAGTGGTTAATAGGCACAAACGGCTACCATATTGGACCATGCAGATATTTTAATAGAATATTTTTATGATTGCAGAAAGTTATATTGGATAGCTCTGCTCTATAAATTTTTGCTGGAGGAATGGAGGAGAGAAACACTTCGGTGGAATTCTAGGGCGATCATAAGCACAAATAATAAGGCCTAGGATTACCACTTCTCATAATAAAAAGTAAAATTTATAATCATTTACAAAAAAAAGCAATTACCCCTCAAAGAGGAAGATTTACATTAGTATCATTATTATCACTTTGTATCCATATTTTTGCAACATCAATAATATGAAACTCAAAATATAATTTAGGTAGGAAGATGTCATATTTTCCATATAAATATGCATTAAGTGTTTTAATAGGTCTGGCTTAATTAGAATAAGAATACCACAGGCTGGGCTGGTTTTTCAAAAATTGTAATAGCTTATTCCCTGTTAAAGCTAAGAAATACCTTTCAATATACCCTACCTCCAAAAGTATCAAGGATTACTTGTTTTTTAATCCAAGAGAGATTCATGAGATTATAAAACACAATCTTTATGTTCTTTGCTTTCCCTTTTCCAAAATCTAAAATTGTTCAGAAATATGTATAGCAATTAATATAGAAATATAAACATATTTATAGCAGTTTTGATTTATAGCAATTACAGCTATTTGGAGGATCCTGCCATATAATGATGGACCTCTGTTATGTGTCTACTTGTTGAATTTAGATTGTGGTTTCTTGAAATCCAACTGAAAATGTTTGACCCATCATAGGAAAATCCTATTGTGAGTAAGGAGGATTTCACAGATCACATACCAGAGACGTTTTGCCTCAGCTGCTCTCAACTTTGTAATCTTGTAAAGAAGCTGACAAGCTTGGGTGAGACAATGCTTTGCTGTCCTCCTTACAAAATTAGAAATTCCTCCCTAAGATAGTATGAATTGTTAACAAGAGTCTTTATAGCTAAGATCACTATAGCTAAGATCACGTTCATAACTGAAAAAATTGAAATTGATATGTAGGTAATCAAGAATTTTTAATGAGGTATATTATGTGATTACCATTCAAGGCAGACATGACCATTTCCCTCAGAGTCGGGAAATAAATACCACTAGCCGATGGGGCCAGGATCACACAAAGTCCATGTAAACACAACCTTGAATCTATCCTTTCTACTATTTGATAAGCCTATGTAAAAAATCTAATAATGACATTATAACAGTTTTATAAACCTAACTCATAAAATTGGGAATACAATGACATTATAACAGTTTTATAAACCTAACAGATAAAATTGGAATGGTCCCAATTGGTGGGAAGGGTGTTTTTATTTAAGCTTTCAGTAGCAGACAAGTAAGGATAGCAGAGACTTCACTCCAGTTTTAATTCATAGAATATTTTGTTCCTATGTTTCAGAATCCTGGATGATTTGCTGCTAACAGCAGTCTGAGGTCCTGCCATGGAACCTCCTATCTAGTCCAGCATTTGGGTTATTGGAGCTGTATCTATTTAGTGCATCTATTTTATTTAAGTTTAAACTGATTACAACGTACCAGAGGCAAAGACCCTTTTTCTTCCTCTCCCTCTTTTTATCCTCCACTCCACAGCTGATTGCAGAACACTATGAGGACTGTACAAAAGTGGGTTTTAATTCAGATATTTCAAAGTGAGTTTCATATATATTAAATGCCATATAAGTCTCATCTCCTCTGTGTGTTTTCGGGAGTAGTAATTTTATCTGAACTCTGATTTTTCATGTTTGAAACTTTCATTTTCTTAAAAGATTTGTTTCAAGCTTAAAATGTTAACAGTGAGATTGGATGAGAGTAAGAGGAAGTCTATATTCCAATATACCGATGGAAATGATGTGGGGAGAGAAGCAAAACAACAAAAATCTCATAAATTGTACTAAGCATCATTTACCTGGATTGGCCTGGCTGAACACACATGTCAGCAGATTGACGGTTTCTAAAGAATTGACAGTTTACTGATGGTAAACTATGAAGATATAAAGGCCCTTATGGAATGTGCAAAGATATTTTTAGGACCCTGAGTTATCCGTGTACTGAAAAATTCCAGAAGTGCCTATTTTCAGAACAAATACTTGTGTAGTCTGTGAGTACCTTAAGTAGAAGGACTGTTCTTCCTCAGTTTTGCATTTCTGATGCCTGGTACACAGAACATACTTTCCATCAAACAAAGAAGAGAGTATTCCAATGAATAAATATGTAGACTTTATAGTACTGGTAGGAGTATGATTTGATTTAATAAGCTAATAAGATATCCGTCCAAATCTCTCTTTAGATGAATAAAAAATGTTTAGTATTCTATTTAATTAAAACAAATTTAGAAGTAGTGTTCAGTGTCTTGCTTGGGAGGTTTCGATTTATTCAAAATCATTTAGGTTTGTCCACTTAGTTGTTAACGTGTCCTCCGGTGCACCCCTCCAACTTTGTCACAATACTCCAATGATGTAATACACTTAAAACTAACATATTTAAATTATTTGTCATAAGTATTCATTTTCAGTTTCTCTTGTCTATGTGGCAGAAGATTGCAAAATATGTGCCCCTTGACATTGCTCAAAGAAGAAATCTCTTAAAAGTTCTAATCAATGTTAAATTGCTCACGCTTTAAACTTTAGAGAAGAAAAGATTTAAACAACTTTTTACATCATTCTTTTTATTGTTCCCTTTCATTCCCTCCATTACTCCTCTGTCACTTCCATCATTCTCTCCAGGTACATAAATCCACTGTTTATGGTGCCTGAGACCTCCGAGATCCAATAAATCTTCCCACCCCCTCCCTCTACCTTTCATTCCGTCAAGTTTTCCATTCATTGAAGTCATTCTCAGTTCTATTAGTTTCCCCAGATTTCTCTCTGTTCTTTTTGAGTGTCTATAATTCTTCCAAGTCTCTATCCAGTTTTTAAGTTCTGCATCTTCATTGTCACCCCAGTTAAGTTTCTATACCAACTTGTTGCTCAGACTCTGTGAGTGCTTCTTATTTTCTTAGTTCATCCTAATGCTCAGAATCATTCCTTACCTCTCAATAATTCCTTTTCTCTCTTTAATACCTTCATTCTTTCTCAGTTTTCTCTGCAATCTCTTCTGTATCCTCTGCTCCTACCAGTTTCCCCTTGTGCCTCAGTTCTTCCCAAATTATTCAAGTCTCTTGCAGGTAGTTGGAATATAACTCATCACATAATTTCCATATTTAGAAATAGCTTACATTCACAAAATGCCATGAATAAAACAGTCTGTAGCTTAATCATTGGCAGTTTAACATCATCTTATTCTTTATTGCAGCTTTATATATACACAACATTTTATAGACTTGATATTTGTACCACTCTTGGTTTTAACAGAACTTGAGATAGTAGAGGAGAATTACAAAAAATTAATATTCAGATAGTAAAGCCAAATTAAACCAAGGTGAAAATGTCTTATTCAACAAGGCATTCAGTTCATTCAGTTCAAAATAATATTCTATGTACTCTTTAAGGAGTGGAAGAAAAATAGACAAATAATGGAATGTGCTAATTGAATATTGACAAGATTTGTTTCCATCTTAAATTAAAAGGAAAACTCATTTGTCTAAGACTTTTTTTCTCGCTGACTACCGCCACCTCAGCTGTCATACTTTAACTACAAATCCCTTAAGCACTTACATTTATCCTTATCCTTACTCTTATGTTTATTCAGATTTTCCCCACATGATGCTAATTTGAAAATTTCTTGGAGGAAACAGTTTTGAATTGCTCTGAAGCAGATGATGACCTTCGATGAACAGAGAAGATGTGGAAAATGTTATGGCTAAAGAGTAGATGTTGGCTTGGCTGAAGAGGAGAGGTCATGGATGATAAATTAAAGAGAAAAACATTTCTTAGAAGCAGCTAACTGAGGACCTTGAATGCTAGGCCTCAGAGTTTAGATTCTATAGATTTCAAAAGATAAGAAACGTAGTTTTTTTACTTTTAGTTTTTGTTATTGTTGTTTGGTTTGGTTTGGTTGTTATAGCTAATGTTTTTTAAAGTAGTAAATACTTATTTTTCAACACCATAAAAATGTGGAATTAGACCACAAAAAAGTACAGGTGGGATAGATAATATATTTGGAAATGTTTCATTTTGAAAAACCTTTTCTTCTAAATAAAAAGAGAGAGAGAGAAGAGGAGAAGCAGTCCTTATGTCAAATCTGACTCTCTTTAACAGTTCTTCTCGAAAATTAGTAGCTGTACTTAGTGAAAAATTATGAAGTTGCAATATTGTTATCAGCTGTAACAGGTTTTAATTATCTTTTTTATTTTAAAGCGAATAAATGTACAGATGTCAAATTTGTATTATTTTCAGGGAAAAATCATGATGACATAGTTCACATATTTTAGTTGGTAATACTATTTCAAAATCCACTTGATTTTGTGACATATTTGCTTAAATATTTTCAACATAGGGCTGGATTACAGGGTTTCAAGATATATTGCATGTATCCAGTTAAAATAACTCCCACTTTCTCTAATTTGTACTTGTTCTTTAAAAGTTTAAATATTAATTAAAATCATCGAGTAAGTCAATATGTTCCCTGTTTTATCAAAAACATTCATTGTGCAGTTTAAGCATTTGAAAACCAGTCATAATAATATCTAAAGATAAATTTCACTGGGATATGCCCTTGAAAATGTTATGAAGGGTTATAAAATTTTGAAAGGTAATTTTATTACCAAAATATTACCAATTGTACCTTGAAAGTGGAATATAATCATTAAAACACTATTTTAAAATAAGCTTTTTAAACTAAATTACATGAAATAAATTTGTTGTCAAGCTGGGAACAATTATAAAATCACTAACCACCTAAAACAGAGCACACAGTCTTTAAACCTTATAAACATAATTTTAAGTCTGAAAATTATATGAAATATGCATTTGATGAAAAGACATTTTGACTTCGCATGTGGAATTGTGATGTAAGATCTTTTAGAGCTGTAGCATTGCTCATAATTGAGATCCATTATGCAAATGATTATGCATTTATGATTAAACCTTGTTTCAATCACAGATGGCTACAACAACAAAAGATCTTAGAGATGAATCTGAAGGCTATTCACCCTCAGTGAGTAGAATGAAGCATAGAATGACTGAATGACTTGTCCAAAGTCACAGCTACCTAAAGGCATAGTTAATGCTAGAATTCAAATCCAGTTAGTTTTTTCCACAGGATTAGACTTGTCTTTGTGAGTGCAGTTATACAAATACCATTGTTTATTTTATTTTTTTAGTTTAATAATAACAATATCAACAATTACAAACACATGTGACATTAATGTTCCAGGAACTAAGTGCTTTACATATATTAACTCATTTAGTGTATATAGTAACACTATGAGGTAGATTCAATTGTTATCCCCATTTTACACAGAGATGCAGATAATTTAAATAACTTGCATGAAGTCACACAGCTAGTGAGTGGTGGATCCAGGATTTATTATAAAACCAGACACTCCAGCTCCATAGCTCATGCTAGGACATCTTTAAAAAATGTATATTTCTTATTGCCAGGGTAGATTATATTTGGATATAACAACATTTCATGACTTTAATTTTTCAGTAGGGTATAAGAACATTTCTTAGTAGTGGAAATTAATGATTGTCTTAATTTCCATATCATATACATTTTGCAATAGCTTTAAATGAATGGTCTTGCTACAATGTATGTGAAGTCCTGAATGAATGATTTGTCTGAAATCATCAATATTGTTCATTAAGACAGTTGCAAACAGTGGTCTCTATGGAGTCTTTTGGTTTATTCTGTACGTGAAAAAAAATTGCATTTATTTTTAAAACTAGAAAATCAAACCAAAAATATATTTAAATAATGTCTCCATGAAATGGCTTCTTCTGTGAGAATGGTAAAATGAGCTATCAACTAATTATATTTTCATATACTTGGTAATGACTATGTGAACAAAATTGATTTTGTATTTTATTATTAATGTGGCACACAACACAGGAATAAAAGCCCTATTTTTTTCTAGCTTGTTTTATTCTGTAGACTCAATTACTAGTTTGAAAGTAATATTGGGTAAAATCTTACTCAATAGGAAAGAACATATTTTGACATGTTGACATGTTAATATATTAACACATACAGCCACATTATATAGTAGATATGGGAAAGGTAAAAATATCCCAGCACTTTGGGAGGCCAAGGTGGGTGGATCACTTAAGGTCAGGAGTTTGAGACCAGCCTGGCCAACATGGTGAAACCCCATCTCTACTAAAAATACAAAAATTAGCCGGGCATGTAGTGGGCACCTGTAATCCCAGCTACTTGGGAGGCTGAGGCACAAGAATCGCTTCAACTCAGGAGGCAGAGGTTGCAGTGAGCCAAGACTGTGCCACTGCATTCCAGCCTGGGCAACAGAGCAAAACTCAGTCTCAAAAAAAAAAAAAAAGGAAGAAATTCCTAATACCCAAAATGCCTATATATGTTTGTTTTATGTATAATTATGCAGCACTTTCTGAAAATTATCATATAAAATTAAAAATGTTAGAATATGAGATCATTGCCCCAATTTGTTTATTTCTGTTCAAATATAGTGGAAAGACAAATTAAAGTGGAGAATGGCTGACTCATAAGAAGCAGGAATGAATTCCTTTTTTATTTTTTTCATTTTTTAGGGAAGAAAGGGATTGGGAGCAAGACTACATGTTATATAGGGAACACTGAAGGATTCTATTTCCATTTCAGTGCTTAATAGCTTTTACTAATGATTTAACTTATTTTGTCTACGTTTTTAAAACTCTCAGAACCTTTTCCTTCATCAAATATTATTTCTTTGTAAAATACATATTATATGATGATATAAAAAATGATAAATTGGTGGCATTCATTAAGACTATATTCAGCACTGTGTAGAACCTGGAGGTCAAGGGAGAGTCTGACAAAAGTACAAATATGAGGAAATTGATAAACAGTGTTAGCCAATATATATTAGTGCTCTGACTGTATATTTAAGGAAGGATGAGGCAATGTGGGCCGAGGGACAATGGAGAAGGATTAAGAGTGAAAGAGTAGTTGGCTATGTTAGAAAACAGTGGCTCTCATTGCGTGATTCCATGTCACAGGTATTTATTCACAGTATGCATGCATACTGCATGAAACAAGACAGTGATAAAGTTACATAGTTGTCTGTTAGGATATTTGCCCTATACCCTTCAGTTTTCTGTTTGAAGTTTTTGAAGGATTAATGATTTCTGTCATGCATCATATTCTTCATACTATCTATATAAGGATTATGATGGTGATAAATGAGAAGAACATGGTGAATATCCCAAACTTCTATCGACCCTACTCAGTACATTAAGATTATCAAGTGGATAGTTATTTGGTATACTACCACTTCATAATTTTTATGTCTCAGATACAGTACATTTATTTATATAGCATATCACATAGGTTTTATTGGGATCATATATGTTTTATGAAATAATTCTATTTTAAGATACTATTTACTCATAACTATAAAATGTGTAATTGTGTTTTCTCAGAGGATCTGGAACAGTATGATTTCTAACTTAAAATAAGGGGAGATTTGATTGCTTCTTTGTGAGTTAACAAGTTACCAGTCTCTTACAAATATTCATTGGCCAATAGTTTCGATATTTAGTACCATAAAATATTACTCATTCCTAAATTATTCAAGAATATATTTTACTGTACTATTTAATTTTATACTTTTTTGTCCCCTGTCTATGAATTGGATATCCTAACCATCATTTCACTGTCCTGGGGGCAGGCATAGCTGAAGATTATTGACCTCCTGATCTAAATTAACATTGTCCAACAGAACTTTCTGTATTAATAGAAATATTCTGTAATCTGTGCTGACTAGTACTTAAGTCCTTGGCCTCACTGGACAATTGAGCACTTAAAATGTGCCTAATACAACTAAGGGATTGAATTTTTAATCTGATTTAAGTTTAATTTTAACAGCTACACATAGCAAAACATACCATATTAGACTGCACAGCTGTAGTTGCTTATAGTCTAAATATAACTATTGTATAAAAAAGATTTTTTTCAGGGCATAATCAATCACCTTCATTTCTAATTTTTGTTCTCATGCTATCTATAAATCAAGTCGATGAAATATAATTTTACTGTGAAGAACACTGGTCTTTATTTTCTAGGGTTGTCAGCTTATATAAATAATTAATGCACCATGTGATCACAATTTCCTAGAGTCAGTGCCAGTTTTGGCAAGTGTCAAATAGCTGTGTTTGTGATAGCTTCTTCTATGATATCTATTAAGGAGTTAGCTATCTCTGAAAAGAAAAAATCACATGTCAGTATTTCTAGTGTTTTCTGTAATACGAAAATATTTTATGTTTATCAGCTATATAGAAATAATTTAAAATGAAATAATGGCCATTTTCACATATTTTGTACTCTGTGACAAACTGAAATCATTACAGAGTAAGTTATTCTAAAAATCAAAATGTCTCACAATTAATTGGAGCTTCTAGTACCGAATAAAAGAATGGTGTCTTTGTTTTTTTGTAATCTCTTTTTCAAAACCAATGTGAAATTAAATTACATTGTTTATAAGCAGTGCAATAGCTAAATTTATAAAAATAACAATAACTGCAAATGCATAAAGAAGTTTTTTTTTATCTGAATGTATTACTCACTTAAAACTGCATTGGTATGGAACTCAATGAACGCTCTATTTTGGGGCTGCCTTCATGTGAGAGTAACCCTGATCACACCACTTGCATTTCAACTATTGTTTAGTGTAATGGCATTTCAATTGGCAGTTTTCCTTACAGTGATCTATCTACATGTGCACACACACAAATGCACACAAGGGCATATGTTCACAGTGAAACACAAAGATTATTATTTTAAACATATAAATAAAGCATCTCATGACTATTTCTCAATTATAATTCGACTAGTGTTTGTTAGTCCAGCAAGCAATACTGTATCCAACTCTGTAGAGGCAGAACTTGCATATTCTTGATTTCCCATTTGACGGTTACTTGCAGTTGTTTTGAGGCTAGTGCACTGCTTGATTTATAAATAAAAGGGGGGTTGCATATCATTCTTCTTCCAATATGCTAGTATATTACCCCTTAGAAGACTTGCTCTTTTCTTGTGGTGATAAGGAATGGAATATGCTGAATGAAGGCTAATGATAAAAGGAATCACTTTGCATTTTTTGATGAGTTGGAGTGGGGTTTGTGGTTGTCCTAAGTGGAATTGAAAAAATAAAAATAAAAATGAATATAAAGATATTGTGAAAACATGTAGGATTAATTAATTTAAATATTTTACTTAATAATAGTTTGAAAAACTGATTTCCAAAGAATGATTTAATGTAATTTCTAATGAAAATAACTACAGGTGAAGATTATCCATAAAATATACTCTTACCAGAAAACTTTAGGTTTTTGAATAAAATGGAATGGAATTCATAAAATAATGAACACTCCAAGTAATTGTAAATCACTCCCATTATTTCTTGAAGTCTTTTCTGGTTCTTGTAGTGATATATTCTTGGAAGAAAAGATTTAAGACAAAAGAAGTGGTGACCTGGATCTCCAGCAAACATTTCTTAAGCACTTACTGTTTATTTGGTACAGTGCCCATGAACTGCTAAATTAAATAAATTGTCTTAAAACTTTTGGTGTATATTTGGAATGATTCAATTGCTTTGAGTTGAGATTGATAGTATAAAATATTATGAATCTGTACAGTTGTTTCAATTCACAACTGATTTTTATAGAGAATAAATTTTATATCTAAATTGTTATTTTCAAAGAGCTAAATCTTTGAGTATTATGTAGATAGATATCTTTAAAAACATCCAACATTTACTGCTTATCTTTTTGCACTTTCAAATATACTAATACTTTTGAAGCAGGACCCAACAGGGCTTCCCTAAAATTAGGATTTCTCACACATAGCAAGATTATTTTGAATGCCCAAATTGAAGTTTAAATGGTTAATATTACATTTATCTTTGGAGTTAAAATGTATTAAGACAGTTGAAATAACTCAATATAGATATGAAGAATATTGCTAAAGAAAACATTTTCTTATATATTAACCTAGATGAAAGAGAAAGAAAATATTATACAAACGCTAACATTTATAACTTGTCTTTGTATGAACATCTTGTAAATACATTTGAATTTTCTCTGTTATAGATACTATTTATTTATGAAAACCAGGCTGAACCCAGTACATGCATTTATTGTGAAATTAAAGAACAGACAAGAAGTATGGTTTATTTTACCTTATAAATGCAAATTTCATTTTACTTATTTTTTTAATGGCAAAATATTTACTTTATTTCTTTAACTTTTATTTTAAGTTCAGGTGTGCATGTGCAGGTTTGTTATATAGGTAAACTTATGCCACAGGAGTTTTTTATACAAATTATTTCATCACCCAGGTACTAAGACTATTACTCAATATTTTTTCTGCTCCTCTCCCTCCTCCCACACTCTACAATCAATTAGTCCCTAGTGTCTGTTGTTCTCTTTTCTCTGTCTATGAGTTCTCATCATTTACATCCCACTTGTAAGTGAGAACATGTAGTATTTGGTTTTCTGTTCCTGCATTAGTTTGCTAAGTATAATGGCCTCCAGCTCTATCTGTGTCCCTGCAAAAAACATGAATTCATTATTTTTTATGGCTGCATAGTATTCCATGCTGTATATGTACCACATTTTCTTTATTCAGTCTGTTATTGATGGGCCTTTAGGTTGATTCTCTGTCTTTGCTGTTGTGAATAGGGCTGCAGTGAACATTTGTGTGCACTTTATGGTAGAATGATTTATATTCCTCTGGGTAGTTACCCAGTAATGGGATTACTGGTCAAATGCTAGTTCTGGTTTTAGCTCTTCGAGGGATCACTTCACTGCTTCTCTCTATGGTTCAACTAATTTACAATCCCACCAACAGTGTAAAAGTGTCCTCTTTTCTCTGCAACCTTGCCAGCATCTGATATTTTCTGACTTGTTAATAATAGCCATTCTGACTGGTGTGAGATGGTATCTCACTGAGAATTTGATTTGCGTTTCTCTAATGATCATTGATACTAAGGTATTTTTCAAATGCTTGCTGGCCACATGTAAGTCTTCTTTTGAAAAGTGTCTCCTCATGTCCTTTGTCTACTTGTTAATGGAGTTGTTTTTTTCTTGTAAATTTAAGTTCCTTATAAATGCTGGATATTAGACCTTTGTCAGATGCATAGTTAGCAAATATTTTCTCCCATTTTGTAGGTTGTCTGTTTACTCTGTTGATAGATTCTTTTGCTCTGCAGAAGCTTTTAACTTTAATTAGATCCCATTTGTCAATTTTACTTTTGTCATGATTGCTTTTGGCATGTTCATCATGAAACCTTTGCCACCTCCTTTGTCCGGGATGGAATTGCCTAGGTTGTCTTCCAAGGTTTTAAAGTTTTGGGTTTTATATATAGATATTTAATTTATCTTGAGTCGATTTTTGTATATGGTGTAATAAAGGGGACCAGATTCAGTTGTCTGCACATGGATAGCAAGATGTCCCAGCCAGATTTATTGTGTAAGAAATCCTTTCCCTATTGCTTGATTTCTTCAGCTTTGTGGATAATCACATGGTTATAGGTGTGTGGCCTTATATCTGGGGTCTCTATTCTATTCCATTTGTCTATGTGTCTGTATCTCTACCAGTACCATGCTGTTTTGGTTACTATACCCCTGTAGTATAGTTTGAAGTCAGGTAATGTGATACCACATGTTTTGCTCTTTTTGCTACTTGGAGTCTTTTTGTGTTCCATATGAATTTTAAAATAGTTTTGTTCTTGTTCTGTGAAGAGTGACATTGGTAGTTTCATAGGAATAACAATCTGTAAATTGCTTTGGGTAGTATGGAAATTTAATGATATTTATTCTTTGCATCAGTGAAGTTGTGTTTAATTATACTGATAAATGCAAATTTTATTTTAAAAGGCAGAATTCTTTATCATTTTTTTCCTATTCTAATTTAACAGTATCATAACTGAAGATTCAATATATGGCTTGTGTGTGTCACATTGGTGGTTCAGTTGTTTTTCCATTCACTTACTAATTAATGTTGTCATTTTTAATTTGTTATCCATTGTTTAGGTTTTGAGGTGATAACAAACACAAAGCACAGAAATAATATTAAAATATGTGTAAAAAAGATGAGAACTAGAAGGAGAAGGAATATTGTTGAACCTTTAGGCTGAGGCATCTGTTACTAGGCAATTGATAAACCAAGTGGCAGGATTGGTTTTAAAAGGTTGCTATGTCATTTTTGCTTAGTGTTATATGACATGTAGTTACTGATTATGTATTGTGCAATTCCAAAGTCATCTTAATAGGAAGAGCTTCATTGTCTCACAGGGTAAATGAATGGAACTATTAACGATGAAACTTATTTCCCTGTTCCTTGGAACAATAGATTGATGGATATAATTCATTTTCTGATAACTAATATATTACCTCGGTTTGCTTTACAGACTGCCAAACTGTATTTTTTAAATTGTACTTTAGGTTCTGGGGTACATGTGCAGATCATGCAGGATTGTTGCATGGGTACACACATAGCAATGTGGTTTGCTGCCTCCATCCCCTGATCACCTACATCTGGCATTTCTCCCAATGTTATCCCTCCCTGACCTCCCCACCCCCTGCTGTCCCTCTCTTTGCTGCCCCAAACATACCCCAGTATGTGATGCTCCCCTCCCTGTGCCCATGTGTCCTCATTGTTCATCACCCACCTATGAGTGAGAACATGTGGCATTTGATTTTCTGTTCTTGTGTCAGTTTGCTGAGAATGATGGTTTCCAGATTCATCGATGTCCCTACAAAGGACACAAATTCATCGTTTTTTATTGCTGCATAGTATTCTACAGCATATATGTGCTGCATTTTCTTTGTCCAGTCTATTGTCGATGGGCATTTGGGTTGGTTCCAGGTCTTTGCTATTGTAAACAGTGCTGCAATGAACATACGTGTGCATGTGTCTTTATAATAGAATGATTTATAATCCCTTGGGTATATACCCAGTAATGGGATTGCTGGGTCAAATGGAATTTCTATTTCTAGGTCCTTGAGAAATCGCCACACTGTCTTCCACAATGGTTGAACTAGTTTACACTTCCATCAACAGTGTAAAAGTGTTCCTATTTCTCCACATCCTCTCCAGCATCTGTTGTCTACAGATTTTTTAATGATTGCCATACTAACTGGGTTGAGATATTATCTCAGTGTGTTTTTGATTTACATTCTCTAATAATCAGTGATGATGAGCATTTTTTCATGTTTGTTAGCCTCATATATGTCTTCTTTTGAAAAGTGTCTGCTCATATTTTTCTCCCACTTTTGGATAGGTTTGTTTTTTTACTTGTAAATCTGTTTTAGCTCTTTGTAGATTCTGGATATTAGCCCTTTGTCAGATGGGTAGGTTGCAAAAAGTTTTTCCCGTTCTGTTGCTTGCCAGTTCACTCTAGTGATTGTTTCTTTTGCTGTACAGAAGCTCTGGAGATTAATTAGATCCCATTTGACTATTTTGGCTTTTGTTGCCAATGCTTTTGGTGTTTTAGTCATGAAGTCCTTGCCTATGCCTATGTCCTGAATGGTTTTGCCTAGGTTTTCTTCTAGGGTTGTTATGGTGTTAGGTCTTATGTTTAAGTCTTTAATCCATCTGGAGTTAATTTTAATATAAGGTGTCAGGAAGGGGTCCAGTTTCTGCTTTCTGCACATGGCTAGCCAGTTTTCCCAACACCATTTATTAAACAGGGAATCCTTTCCCCATTGCTTCTTTTTGTCAGGTTTGTCAAAGATCAGATAGTTGTAGATGTGTGGCATTGCATCTAGGACCTCTGTTCTGTTACATTGGTCTATATCTCTGTTTTGGTACCAGTACCATGCCATTTTGATTACTGTGGCGTTGTAGTATAGTTTGACATCAGGTAGCGTGATGCTTTCAGCGTTGTTCTTTTTGCTTAGGATTATCTTGGCTATGTGGACTCTCTTTTGCTTCCATATGAAGTTTAAGATGTTTTTTTTCCAGTTCTGTGAAGAAAGTCATTGGTAGCTTGATGGGGATAGCATTGAATCTATAAATTACTTTGGGCAGTATGGCCATTTTCAAAATATTGATTCTTCCTAAACATGAGCATGGAATGTTTCTCTATTTGTTTGTGTCCTCTCTTATTTTCTTGAGCAGTGGTTTGTAGTTCTCCTTGAAGAGGTCCTTTACATCCCTTGTTAGTTGTATTCCTAGGTATTTTATCTTCGTAGCAATTGTGAATAAGAGTTTGCTCATGATTTGGCCCTCTGTCTGTTATTGGTGTATAGAAGTGCTTGTGATTTCTGAATGTTGATTTTTGTATCCTAAGACTTTGCTGAAGTTGCTTGTTAGTTTAAGGAGATTTGGGGCTGAGATGATAGGGTCTTCTAAATATACAATCATGTTGTCTGCAAATAGAGACAATTTGACTTCTACTTTTCCTAATTGAACATGCTTTATTTTTTTTCTTGCCTAATTGCTCCATCTAGAACTTCCAATACTATATTGAATAGGAGTGGTGAGAGAGGGCATCCTTGCCAGATTTCAAAGGGAATGCTTCCAGTTTTGCCCATTCAGTATGATATTGCCTGTAGGTTTGTTGTAAATAGCTTGTATTGTTTTGGGTTATGTTCCATTGATACCTAGTTTATTGAGAGTTTTTAGCATAAAAGGCTGTTGAATTTTGTCAAAGGCGTTTTCTGCATCTATTGAGATAAACATATGGTTTTTGTCTTTAATTCTCTTTATGTGGTAAATTACATTTATAGACTTGCTTATGTTGAACGAACCTTGCAACCCCGGAATAAAACCTACCTGATCGTGATGGATAAGCTTTTTGATGTGCTGTTGCAATTGGTTTGCCAGTATTTTATTGAAGATTTTTGCATCTATGTTCATCATGGATATTGGCCTGAAGTTTTCTTTTTTTGTTGAGTCTCTGCTGGGTTTTGATATCAGAATGATGTTGGTCTCATAAAATGATTTGGGAAGGATTCGCTCTTTTTTTTTTATTGTTTGGAATTGTTTCAGAAGGAATGGTATAAGCTCCTCTTTGAATGTCTGGTAGAATTCAACTGTGAGCCCATCTGTACCTGGACTTTCTTTGGTTGGTAGGCTATTAATTGCTGCCTCAACTTCAGCCCTTGTTATTGATCTATTCAAGGTTTCAACTTCTTCCTGGTTTAGGCTTGGGAGGATACAAGTTCCAGGAATTTATCAATTTCTTCCAGGTTTACTGGTTTGTGTGCATAGAGTTGTTTGTAGTAATCTCTGATTGTAGTTTGTATTTCTGTGGAATCAGTGATGATACCACCTTTATTGTTTTTTATTGCATCTATTTGATTTTTCTCCATTTTCTTTTTTATTAATATGGCTAGCAGTCTATCTATTTCATTGATCTTTTCAAAAAACCAGCTCCTGAATCTATTGATTTTTTGAAGGGTTTTTTTCTGTCTCTATCGCCTTCACATCTGCTCTGATCTTAGTTATTTCTTGTCTTCTGCTAGCTTTTGCATTTTTTAAATCTTGCTCCTCTAGCTCTTTCAATTTTGACAATAGAGTGTTGATTTTAGATCTTTCCTTGCTTCTCGTGTGGGCATTTATTGCTATAAATTTCCCTCTAGACACTGCTTTAAATGTGTCCCAGAGATTCTGGTATGTTGTATCTTCACTCTCGTTGGTTTCAAAGAACATCTTTATTCCTGCCTTCATTTCATTGTTTATCCAGTTGACATTCAGGAGCCAATTGTTCAGTTTCCATGAAGCTGTGTGGTTCTATTTTAGTTTCCTAATTCTGAGTTCTAATTTAATTGACCTGTGGTCTGAGAGACTGTTTATTATGATTTCCATCTTTTGAATTTACTGAGGAATGATTTACTTCCAATTATGTGGTCAGTCTTAGAGTAGGTGCAATGCAGTGCTGAGAATAATGTATATTCTGTGGATTTAGGGTGGAGATTTCTGTATATGTCTATTAGGTCCACTTCATGCAGATCTGAGTTCAAGCCCTGAATATCCTTGTTAATTTTCTATCTGGTTGATCTGTCTAATATTGACAGTGGAGTGTTAAAGTCTCCCACT
Organism: Callithrix jacchus; assembly: GCF_049354715.1. Lineage (NCBI taxonomy): Eukaryota > Metazoa > Chordata > Mammalia > Primates > Cebidae > Callithrix > Callithrix jacchus. The sequence continues at coordinate 88,450,171 of NC_133524.1, forward strand.
ATTATTGTTTGGGAGTCTAAGTCTCTTTGTAGGTTATTAAGAACTTACTTTATGTACCTGGGCTCTGCAGTATTGGGTGCATATATATTTAGTATCATTAGCTATTTTTGCTGCATTGATCCTTTTACTATTATGTAATGCCCTTCTTTGTCTCTTTTGATCTTTTTTGGTTTAAAGTCCATTTTATTAGAGACTAGAATTGCAACTCCTGCTTTTTTTTGCTCTCCATTTGCTTGATAAATCTTCCTCCACCCCTTTATTTTCAGCCTTTGTGTGTCCTTGCACGTGAGATGGGTTTGCCAGTCTTTTGACTGGGGCATTTAGTTCATTTACATTTGAGGTTAATATTATTATGTATGAATTTGATCCTGCCATCTTGACGCTAGCTGGATATCTTGCCCATTCGTTAGCACATTTTTTTTTCATTATGTCGATAGTCTTTACCATTTGGTACATTTTTGGAGTGGCTGGTACTGGTTGTTCCTTTCCATGTTTAGTGCTTCTTTCAGGAGCTCTTGTAAGGCAGGCATGGTGGTGACAAAATCTCTTAGCAATTGCTTTTCCATAAAGGATTTTTTTTTCTCCTTTGCTTATGAAGCTTAGTTTGGCTGGATATGAAATTCTGGGTTGAAAGTTCTTTCCTTTAAAGATGTTGAATATTGGACCCCACTCTTTTCTGGCTCATAGGGTTTCTGCCGAGAGATCTGCTGTAAGTCTAATGGGCTTCCCTTTGTGGGTAACCCAACCTTTCTCTCTTGCTGCCCTTAGCATTTTTTTCTTCATTTCAACCCTGGTGAATCTGATGATTATGTGCCCTACGGTTGCTCTTCTTGAGGAATATCTTTGTGGTATTCTCTGTATTTCCTGGACTTGGATGGTGGTCTACCTTGCTAGGTTGGGGAAGTTCTCCTGGATAATATCCTGAAGAGTGTTTTCCAGCTTGGATTCATTCTCTCCATCACATTCAGTACATCTATCAAATGTAGATTAGGTCTTTTCACATAATCCCATATTTCTTGGAGGCTTTGTTCATTTCTTTTCACTCTTTGTTCTCTATTCTTGCTTTCTTGTTTTATTTCATTTAGTTAATCTTCAATCTCTGACATCCTTTCTTCTGCTTGGTCGATTCAGAGATTGAAACTTGTGTATGCTTCGCAAAGTTCTCATGCTGTGTTTTCCAGCTCCATCAAGTCGTTTGTATTCTTCTCTAAGCTGTTTATTCTAGTTAGTATCTCATTCACATCTAAACTGTTTTCAAGGTTCTTCATTTCTTTGCATTGGGTTCACACATCTTCTTTTAGCTCTGAAAAGTTTGAAACCTGTTTCTGTCAATTCATCAGATTCATTCTCCATCCATCTTTGATACCTAGCTGGTGAGAAGTTGTGATCCTTCGGAGGAGAGATGTTCTGGTTTTTGGTGTTTTCATCCTTTTTGCACTGGTTTCTCCCCATCTTAGTGGCTCTATTTCACCAAATTATTTACCTGTGGTCTTTGTTGTTGGTAACTTTCAGATGGGTTCTCTAAGTGGACATCCTTCTTGTTCATGATGAAGTTATTTCTTTCTGTTTTTTCGTTTTCCTAAGAGTCAGACCCTTCTGCTGCAGGACTGCTGGAAGTTTACTCTAGACCCTGCTTGCCTGAGGATCACCCACAAAGGCTGCAGAACTGTAATGGTTGCTGCCAGTTTCTTCTTCTGTTATCTTTATCCCAGAAGTGTACCTGCCAGATGTTAGCCTGATCTCTCCTTTATGAGGTGTCTCATTGGGTATACGGGGGTTAGGGAGCTGCTTAAGGAGACAGTCTGTCCCTTATAGGAGCTCAAGTGCTGTGCTGGGAGCTCAGTTGTTTCATACAGAGCTGTTGGGCAGGTACTTTTAAGTCTGCTGCAGTCGAACTCATAATGTCCTCTTTTCCCAGGTGCTCTGTCCTAGGAAGGTTGGCCTTATTTATAAGTTCCTATCGTGCTGCTGCCTTTTTTCATAGATGCCCTGCCCTGCACGGAGTAGTCTAGTCACAGTCTGCCAGCAGAGGTGTTGCTGAGCTGCCACAGGCTCTGCCCAGCTGCTATGGGAACTGCCTCAGTAGTGGCAGACTACCTGGATAGTGGTGGTTGCCCTTCCCCGCACTGAGCTGAACTGTGCTGCAAAACTCTCAATCCACAGCTTTTCAGATTGCTTGTTTTGTGGGGGTGGAACTCGCTGAGCCAGATCACCTGGCTCCCTGTGTCTGCCCCCTTCCTTTCAGTTGTATGGGTGGCTCTGTCTCCCAGGCATTCCAGGCACCAGTTGATATGGCTGCCCAGATTTGTGTGAGTTTCTGTGCACCAACCTGGTACCGGTTGAAAACCCTGTGCTGAAAACTCATGGCACTTTTTGGCCCAGGAATCTACTGGTCTGTGGGCAGTGAAAATTTGTTTGGAAATGCAGTGATCACTCACCCTCTGCATTGTTCTTGCTAGGAACTGCACTCTGGAGCTGTTCCTATTTGGCCATCTTGATCCTCCCTCTGGATTTTGTTTTTAACCATCATTTCCAAGGTTCTGATGCTATATCTCATTTGCTTTTAACTGCTGATTTTATTGCATTGTAATTTTGATAAATTAGAAGCTGACACAAACAAAAAATAAATTAAGTCCTTCTAGAATGTGCATTGTATATAGGGGAGTAATCTGATAAAGTGCTTTGAGTAGATACTGCAATTAATACTGAACTTTGGGGAGGTAAGGAATCAATAGTAAAATATTAATCAGTCTTTCTACATAGATAATTTAAACACTAATATGATAGATCTAATACTACCTGTTTTCCTGTACTGCTTTATTAATTCGTGGAATAGTGATTAATGAAATTATTACTTATCCTTATATATAAAACTCAAAATAGGCCTTTCAACAAATACTCAGTGAAGTCACAAATATATTACACACACACACACACTATATACACATATGTGAAGAAACCACATTTTGTTAACAAATGACTAAAATTGGCATGCCTGAACCCTCTTTCATTGAACAGCACCTCTCTATACCCCTTTATTTCTTTAATTTTATTATCCATGAATAATGGATTCCAAGCCCATCACTTTCTATTTCTTTCTCTTTCTTTTGTAAGCACTTTTCCTTTACACGTGAGGGATCTTTAGTTACTGTCTTAAAATGAGATCATCTAGAGGATTTATAGAATGTGAAATTAATGCCTATTTGGTAAAAAATATTTAACATATAAGGCAATGCCTATTGATATTTATATATATATATCACATAGTTGTTATATAGATTAAATGAAATAACTTACTTGAAACCACATAGAGCAATTAAAATGCTATACCAAGTGAAATTATCCTTTGAACTTTGGTGAACTTAGTATTTATTTATTATGATAATCTGGTACTTATTGACAAAGTACAGTAAAATAATTATTAGATACTGAAATTAGTGATATTACAGTCAACCCGAGGCAATAGAATATGGTGCAATGATAGACAAACATATTTTTGCCATAAAGAATGTGTCTCTTGCTTGATTAATCTGTAAAGCCATGTTTCACATGTTTCCTAAATCATATATCAAAAATCAAGAAAAATTAATATAGAAGAGCAACCTTTAGAATTTGTCTTATGAATGTTGTTTGAGAATTAATTAATATCAGATTTGAAGCTGTGTTAGAGAACACCACACTAACTATTGTTGGAATGCTAGAATGAATCAGTAAACAACAAATAGTTTGGAGAAGAAAGCAGCATTGATAGATTTCACTTCTCAGAGAAATTTAGACCCAAATATGAAAAATTAGACTTATACAATAAGTACAATAAGCAAGCTCTTTATGGAATAAAATTTAACAAAACCAATGTTATATAATTAAAGTGCCTTATTAAATCTTTCATTTTAACATCTCAAGTTTCAGAATACACAGGAAATAGATACGGAAAATTGGACAGCTCTTGCCCCCCTCTGCTTGCTGTGGTCAGTTCCTTTGAAAATACTGGGTTTATCAGTTGCTCCAGTTTGTCTTTCTCCAAATGTGGTTACTTTTCTTGCAATGTTCTAGATTTCTGTCAACCTCAACAACTACCTTATTGTTTACCCAGGCTGTGAAAGAAGGTTTGCTCTATGTGAGAACAAGAGCATAGTAGTGACTACCCAATATATCATGGTGGTTAAACGGTGTATTTTTTGCTTCATGAGACATTGAAATAATCAGAATGATGAGATCTAAGTAGAGTTATGATAATGGGCAACATATAGATATTTCTCATCTTCTTGTAATACTTAAATGTGTACTATTGTAAAAATTGGTCAAAAAATTGTAGCGTATCAACCATTCACTCATATATTTGATATTGTAGCATATAATCCAGTCATTCACATAGAATTCATTTAACTATATTACAAATGAAACCTGCACTATAATGAAGAATAAATTAACAAAAATATCAAGGATATTATGCCTTGGAATTCTTCTGGCAAAGCATTTGAACATTGTGTGATTTGAAATTTCTAGAATTGCATATAGTAGATGCCTACTTCCCTTACCTGCTTACCTTTTAAGAACTAGTTGTGGGACCGGGTGCCGTGGCTCATGCCTGTAATCCCAGCACTTTAGGGGACCTGAAGATCACTTGAGGTCAGGAGTTCGAGACTAGCCTGACCAACATGGAGAAATCTCCTCTCTACTAAAAAATGCAAAATTAGCTGGGCATGGTAGCACATCCCTATAATCCCAGCTACTCGGGAGGCTGAGGCAGAAGAATCACTTGAACTCGGGAGGCGGAGGTTGCGGTGAGCCGAGATCACAGCATTGCACTTCAGCCTGGGCAACAAGAGCAAAACTCCATCTCAAAAACAAACAAAAAAGAACTAAATTGCTCAGAGATGATAAAATGAACTTCCATTTTTGTTCTATGTATCTTTAAATTTTCAGAGATGCTTAATTTATTTCTGCCTTTGCTTTATCTAATTGACATGATTCTGTCCCTCTAAATATAACTATTGCTTACTCAACCATGATGTCTTGCTGATAAAGGGCACCACTTAAATAGCATGGGCATTACTGGAACTTTGTCCAAAATTTTAATTCTTCATATCTTCTTTCAGTAGTTTCCCTTATCAATTTCCAAACTAACCTTAATCTGTAGTGGGAGTGGGTTGCAGGAGAAGGGTAAAGAAATTTAAGGTTGTCTCATCACATGTTTCATGAGAGATGGAAAAATTAGAACGTAATTTATACACGTTAAGATACATCTGTAGACATATTTTTCCTGGATATCTGAGTTAAATGTGCCATGCTTCCATTAAGACTAAGCAGTGATTATTTATATCCATATTTAGTACCTTAATATTTCTGTACTGGTCATTCAAAGAATTAAACTCAGCCTTTTCAAGGAAAACTCTTAATTTTAAGGATAATAAATTTTCAAGTGGTAAATGTGATGGCTGAAATCAAAATCTGGAGATTGAGTTTACTTAAACATGCATATTCACATCTTGGTAAAAGCAGAGATTAGTTCATTATATAGTAGTTGAACACTGAATTAAAGACATACTAGAATATATTATCAAATATAAACTCTATCTGTTTTGTTCACTGATGTACTTTCATTGTTTAGAACTGTGCTTGACATAATAAGAATGCTTAATAAGTATTTGTTGAATAAGTGGCTAAACCTCCATGAATTTATTTCATCTCAAACTCTTTACTAATTTGAGGGTGAATATTCCTTCTAGGTTGGCAATATATATTCACTTAAGCTTTAGAAATGATATTTTTTCTCAATATTTCTTCCCCATTTACAAAACAACTGAATGAATTTCCAGTTATGAAACACATTTTAAAATGTTTTATATGATGACCATATTAAAGATAGATTTGAACAGATTTAGAAAGGATTGGGAGAGGGTGACATCTTGGTACTAGATCGCTTTCTTAATTCTTTCTGTTGTGTGGAGATATTGCAACGTGCATGCACTGCTTTTATTTCTTTATTTTGTTTTTCTTTTTTGAAGGGGGAGGGTTGTCCCAGGAATTCAAGGTTGTTTTATTTTTTTAATTTAACTTTTATTCTGAGTTCAGTGGTACGTGTGCAGATTTACATAAGTAAAATTGTGTCATGGGGGTTTGTTATACAGATTTCATCACCCAAGTATTAATCCTAAAACCCATTAGTTACCTTTCCTAATACTCTCTCTCCTCCCATCTTCCAACTTCTAATAGGCCCCAATGTGTGTTCTTCCCCTGTATATGTCCATGAGTTCTCATCATTTAGCTTGCACTTATAAGGGAGAATATCCTGCAATATTTTTAAAAACTTTCTACAGTATTCTTCTACCAGTTGTAATAATGTGTAATACTAAGGGTAAGATAAGGATAAAGCTATAGTTTTAATTCCAATCGTCACTGCCCCATTTTTATTTCTGCTTCTGTGTGCATGTTATTTATAAAATCACATGGCATCCAAAACTTCTTAGATATACTAGATTCACAGCATATAGGACACATATATGTGTGCCTATTAGCTGGTAGTATCACTGGGGTGTTTTTTATCTAACATTCATAACAGAGCATAAAACCAATAATTCACAAGACTGAATTTTGAGCAAGTTTCTATATTATGTAATGCCAATCCACATCATTGTACAAATGATACTAAAAATACTATACGATAGGCAACAGACTTTTTGTGTTGTTTACTAGGATAAAGAATGTCTTCAGCTCTAGCATTACTCGCTATCATAACATATTTTCTATATGACACCAACTGCTTAACACAGGAAAGTAGTTGGGTTCATAATATATACTTTTTACGTTTTGTGATAAAAAATGTATCAAATGAGATGTTTAAGGTCTATTCTTAACCTAAACCATCTCAATTGTTGAAACAAATGCATTTATCTGATTATTGACTGTAAATAGGAAGATTTCTTTTTTTCCCATTTTGTGTCTTCCAACATTGGCATAGGCACATTTTTATTTATTTATTTATTTTTGAGACGGAGTCTGACTCTCTCATCAGGCTGGAGTGAAATGGTGTAATCTCAGCTCACTGCAACCTCTGCCTCTTGGATTCAAGTGATTCTTCTGCCTCAGCCTCCCAAGTAGCTTGGACTACAAGCACACACCAGCATGCCCAGCTAATTTTTTTTACTTTTAGTAGACACCCAATTTCACCATGTTGGCCAGTATGGTCTCGATCTCTAGACCTTGTGATCTGCCCACCTCTGCCTCCCAATGTGCTGGGATTACAGATGTGAGCCACTGTGCCAGGCAGCATATGCATATTTTTAAAAATGCAGATGTGCAGCTATGCAATGAGATGGTTATTCCATATAACATGTTTTCTGCCATAATCAGAGCACAATATCCATAACAAGTTATTTATATCATTTAGTTCTCCGGTTTTTAGAATGATTCCTAAAACTTGTTGATGTTATCTATTACCAATAAATATTGAGAAATTCCTTAATTGGATAACTATGTGCATTAATACATTTCTGGAATGGAATTTTAAATAACCATCTGCCCATGGAGTTTTTAAACTGCTAAATGCTTTAAAAGCTGTATTAAACTTCATTTAATTATAAAAGTATAATATTGGCCGGGAGTGGTGGCTCATGCCTATAATCCCAGCACTTTGGGAGGCCGAGGCAGGTGGATCACGAGGTCAAGAGATCGAGACCATCCTGGTCAACAATGTGAAACCCCGTCTCTACTAAAAATACAAATATTAGCTGGGCATGGTGGTGCTTGCCTGTAGTCCTACCTACTCAGGAGCCTGAGGGAGGAGAATTGCTCAAACCCGTTGGCGGAGGTTGCGGTGAGCCGAGAGCGTACCATTGCACTCCAGCCTGGGTGACAGAGCAAGACTCCATCTCAAAAAAAAAAAAAAAAAAAAAGTAACATCAGATAGGCTTTAGCTCAGTGTGATACAAATTTAATTCTGTTTATATATCATCTACAAATAATATCCAGAAGCAGCACATTAGAATGTTTAGTTATACTAGAGATAAAAAGATACTCAATATATAAACTTGAGAATATATTAAATAAAATTGAGGATAAGAATTGAGAATTAGGAAAGGAAACTGAAGAAAAATTTTGCAGATTTTGAGGAAATCAAAATTTCTCATTGAATTTTATCAGAACACTTTGAGAACTGAAATAATTGTAAAGCTTTCAGTGAGTGAAAAATAATAATGGGGTGAAGTCAAGAAAGATTGATTTTTTGACTCACTTTCAACTCCATACTGTTTTTAAATGCCTTTCTTATTTTCAAGTCCTAATCAAGCTGTTGTTCCTTGAAGTTGTATAATTCCTGTTAGTCTGTAGACGTGAAATCCATTTTTATATGAACTACCTTCTGCAATCTATAAACAAAAGTTTTCTCGGTTGGGGTGTCTTCTAATCTAACTCTCCAACTGAATGTTTGGATATCATCTACCAAATCTACATATCTAAAGTAAATATATTAGATCTAATCTGGTGGTCCAGCACCTCCAAAGATATGGAGTACACTCCTGAAGTATCCTGTAACCTTTTATGTTTCAGAATCTTTTAATGAGCAGTTATGTTAATCTGAATGTCACTTACCTGTACTCTATGTTAATAGCTATTCTTGTTTTTCTCATACAAAGGAAAAACCTCCAATCCTTGTGATATTTGTTCCCATGTTTAGGCATTTGTCACATCAACTCCTCTCCTCTCCCAAAGTAATTTTCTTTTTCAAATCAAACTTTCTTAGTCCTTCCTTTATGATTCTTTGTCTCTTTGTGTCCAGATCAATTTTTTTTTCACTTTGATGTCCAGAACTGAGGAAATGGACTATTGTATAAAAGTAATCATTGCCAATAGAATAATTGCATTTGAAATCCATATTATAACAAAAAATAATGATTCTATTTTGTGATTTATAAGAAACACCCATTTATATTTCCTTAACTATTGAATTAAATAGTTTTAATTATTTGTATTAAACCTTTAACTATCTTGGCATATTAATGCATTATCTTTTTATATTTTATCAATGGTGGACACTTTTATAGGTACTCTGTCATTTTTATACTGTAGGTATCTTATTTCATTTATCTTTATTCTTAATGTACAAATTCATATTTGATTCAAACAAATTTATCACTAATTAACAGTGTCAATTATGCTAGCATTTCATTTAGTGATTTTAATTTAAAACAGCTTTAGTTAACATGCATGTTTATGGTTGACGTCTTAATAATTTCTTCTTCCTCTTCTCTCTCTCTCTTCTCTCTCTTCTTCTCTTTGCCAGTTCTCTGTGGGTGAAAACAAAGAACTGTTATAAGTGTGCCTGTTATGGACTTGTTGTCCGGGACGTATATATTTGCGGTCCTGCTAGCATGCGTCGTGTTCCAGTCTGGCGCCCAGGAGAAGAACTACACCATCCGAGAAGAAATGCCAGAAAACGTCCTGATAGGCGACTTGTTGAAAGACCTTAACTTGTCCCTGGTTCTAGACAAGTCCTTGAAATCTCCTATGCAGTTCAAGCTAGTCTACAAGACCGGAGATGTGCCACTGATTCGAATTGAAGAGGGTACTGGTGAGATCTTCACTACTGGCGCTCGCATTGATCGTGAGAAATTATGTGCTGGTATCTCAATGGATACTGAATGCTTTTATGAAGTGGAGGTTGCCGTTTTGCCGGATGAAATATTTAGACTGATTAAGATACGTTTTCTGATAGAAGACATAAATGATAATGCACCATTGTTCCCAGCAACGGTTATCAACATATCAGTTCCAGAGAACTCGGCTATAAACTCTAGATATGCTCTCCCAGCGGCCATTGATCCTGACGTAGGAATAAACGGAGTTCAAAACTACCATCTAATTAAGGTGCGTTTTAAAATTACTTTGTTAAAGATATTATCTTATTTCTTAAAGAATAAAATAAAATGATATTAATGTATTTCAAATTTTGAGTAAGCCATCACTCCAATATTCTAAAATTTGTGTAATGTAAAGCATAGTGGAAAAACTTCATCAATGCAGTTTTTGCAATTACATGGGGATTGTGAATATTCATGGTATGTATATTCATTTTTCAAACAGTTGTGTTTCCATTAATCTATAAAGGGATCAGACAAGAAGGTCAGCCCTGCTACTTACAAATCAGACCAGCTTCATTCTTTTAATCTGTCTAGTCGTGCCTTTGCCAAAACTTGACATAAGCAAAGCATTAAGAATGAATCCACAAATTTGACTGGATCAATTTTTCCTAGTGATTACTTTAGATACAAACATTTTATCTTGCCATTTGATATGGTGCCAAATAAATTTATTTGAGAGGTGAATAGAACAATTACTAGCAATTCTGAATATATATATAAATAAATATTTTGATAAAAGATAAATGTTTTTCGTGAGGATTTTGAGGCAAGGCAAGGTCTTTAGCATATTCTGAATCATCAAGTTTAGATTAAATTTTTGTCAATGTTCTGTTAATGTTAAATGTTTTCATTATTTTGCAATTCTTTGAAAACAGAGGATTCATTCGTTGGAAAGGGTAAGTAAGACTTTTAACAAAACAGATTCAATCAGTTAATTTGAAAGACTATTCAGGCTTGATTTGGGTCTTAAGATGGAGAAGGCAGAGAGAAGAATAGATAGAATATTTGGTATTCTTCAAAATATGTGCAGAGAGGCCACATCTATCAAGTTAATAATCAATTCTTTTTAATTACTTATATGATATAAAGAGTAATAGATAACTCAGATACGGGTATGTAAGATAGTACAATGCACTTGAATGATCTTGGAAAATATATGTTAGTAAAAGAACAAATGTGCATAATTCAGAAAGATATGTTCAGGGGATTTTCAAACTTTTATAAATATTCTGCCACACTATGATCTACATAATAACTAGTGTTAAAAAATATGCCCAAAAACACATAAATGAGATATTCTGCTATATATCATCTGAAGGTTTTGACCTGGAGGATATATATTATAAGAAAATTACTCAACTGACGCTGATCTATTGTAGAGATATACTTGTTTATAAATTCATTCAGAAATGGAAGGCTACAGATCTCTTAAGCAAATTTCAGTGAAATGCAGATATGTTTGAATATATGAAGTGAACACAGAAAGAGAGGGCTTTGGAAAGAAGGGAATCCCTGTGCACTGTTGGTGGGAATGTAAATTAGCACAACCATTATGGAGAACAGTTTGGAGGATCCTCAAAAAACTAAAAATTAGATGATTTGTAAATGAGCACTTTGGGTGAATTCCCTGCAATGACATCTTCTTATCTGATGAAATGGAAAAATATTCAGGAGTCAGACAGATATGGATCACAGTTTTGTGCTTACCTCTTACCAGACATGCTACTTTCAGCTTAATCTTTTTGACCTTTAATTTCTTCAGTCATAATATGAGGACAATAATATAACTATCACAGGGGCAGAATTGGAAAGAATAAGAACTTAGTATAGAGTAGATATACCTGCAGAGAAGATTTTTGAAGATGCTTTAAAACATTCGACTACTTATAGAAATGTGAGACTTATCACTTGAAATAATAAATTAAGTAGCAGAGTGGATACTCTCTCTCTAAAGTAACACTCCACAACAGAATTTTTCTGCAATGACAGTATATTTATGATCTGTGATACAATATAGTAGCCACTAGTCACACATGGCTATAGAGTACTTGAAAGTACTTAGTAGCTAGTGCTTCTAAGGTACTAAATGCTTAATTAATTCAGTTTTAATTTTAATAGCCACATGTGGTTAGTGGCTATCATAATTGCACCGCACAGCTGAAACTAATAAAAAGTTTATTTGGAAAATAAAAATTAATAGATAAAATCAAAATAAGACTTTACCAAATTTAAATCGAATATTGGCAATCAGGTCTCTTCACCTGACCATCTTGACAAATGTGTTGCTTTAAAATGTAGTGCTTTATTCAAGGAAAAATTTTGTCGTGTCTCCCTTAGGGCAGCTTAATGAACTTCCAAGAAATTTCTGATTTGTCTTGAAAGCTGCTTAATTAATTCAAATAAAACAAGCCTGCTGGCAAAATTTTAGCTTTGTTAAAATGTGCTTTTCATTTGACATTCTTTGAAAGATTGTCAGCAAATGACAAAAAGGCTCACTACAGGTTCTTAGATGAGTCTTAGAAATAGAAATGCTCTAAAATTTGGTTTAGAATGTGTGATAAGCCTAAGGTAAGTACATGATGTGCCTAAAGTACTGGGGCATTTGTATGGCCCTGTGGACAAATACTGTTTTGACTGCTTGTTAAAAGTAATGAGAATGGAATACAAAGCATAGCCCCAGGCATGCAGAGGGCCATGACATGGGTGACTTTAACTGAATGCACTTTGACTTGCAGAAAGGCCCTGTCATGAAAGTGGCATATTTGCTATGGGAAAGGAGAGTTTAAAAAAAAAAAAAAAAAGAGAGAGAGAGAAAAAAAGCATGTTTTGATTCATCCATAAACTTTAGTAAATTTTACAATGTGAAATAAGTAGGCCAACCATAATGATTTCTTTTAAAAGACCCTTTGTCCTGCAAAATAGGATGAGTATTTAATTAATATTAATTTGCTCTACTTTTGTTGAATAGACAAGAATGGCAAAGTCACAGTTAGTTTATCCTAACTAGGCTAATATAAAATGTATATGAAATGTTCAAATAGCAAAGAAAGAGAAGGGAGAAATATTCTAGGAAAAAATAGGTCAATTTATACATGAAGGGGTCCTACTGTTGACTATTTAATATTCATTAGCTGTAATTAAAGGCTTTGGCAGAAGAGATTTATTAAATGTTTGAAATGTACATAGTGTAAAATTTCATAAGACAGAGCATTTCTAAAACTAATATATACATATATTGATTTGGCTTACTTTTTTATGAGTTTCAGTATACCTTGGCACAAACAGGGAAAGTGTTATTTCACATTTTAAATATTTGGGAAATAAGTTTCAGAGTGATAATGTATTATGCTTATCATATGACTGGTAAATGATAGCGGTAGGAACCAGAGTGCAGTTCCTGACTCCTAATTAACAGACAGCTTGTAGATGTGTAGATAACCCTAAGAGCAGGATCACTGCAAGTTCATGATAGAAAAGGAAAAGAGTGAAAGACAGAAAAAAGGTTGGGCATGGTGGTTCACGGCTATAATACCAGCATTTAGGGAGGCTGAGGCAGGCGGATCACGAAGTCAGGAGTTCGAGACCAGCCTGGCCAACATAGTGAAACCCCATCTCTACTAAATATACAAAAAAAAACACAAAAAACCAAAGAAAACCAGGTGTGGTGGTGGGCGCCTGTAATCCCAGCTACTCAGGAGGCCGAGGTAGGAGAATTATTTGAATTCAGGAGGTGGAGGTGGCAGTGAGCTGAGATTATGCCATTGTACTCCAGCCCAGGCAACAGTGCAAGACTCCCTCTCAAAAAAAAAAGGAAAAAGTGGGGGAATGAAGTGATTAAAGTGATTACCAAGTAATTCTGCTTGATTAAAAAAAGTAAAAATAAAACTTATTTGTGACTTTGATGAGGTTAATTTTCAACTTTTTAATAGAACATGTTACTCTCTAAAGAAAATAATAATCTATAAGAGTTCTTGATGTTATTAATAGTTGCCACTTAAAAAGGAATCCAGATTTGAAACTTTCTCTTTTCCCTCTTTCAAGAAAAGTCATACTACAATGCTAATTTCCTGTATACCTATATATATTTACATACTCACACACATCATACTACACATTACAATATTACAAAGAACTGTTGGTCAGGAGTAGGAAATCACAGGATCTCTTTAACTTTCACTTTTTAATTCAGATGGTCTGTTATTTATAAAGCTTTTTAAAATACTGTAAGTATTTTTTGACAGGGAAGCCAACACTTTCACAAATAGAAACATCTCTCAAGCACCCAGTCTGACTCAGAATATGTATATAAGCCACAGGGACTTCCTTCTTTCCTCATGTTAGGAACTCAGGGGAAATTAGTTTATATAATGATGTTACAGATATTTGTATTTTCTGCTTCAAATTTCCATCTTCTCTGGTGTATATCAACAGTCACGTTCTGTACTATCCCAGTGACAGGGTGCTGATTGATTTCCTTAAGGCAGGCATGACAGTGTTTCAAAGGTTGGCAGTTTGTGATGACAGAACATGAAGATCAACTTTTTCTCAGATTAGTAATCGTACTCAAACCACTCACTTGTTTCTACCCATCCCATAAGGCATCCTTATCTTTTCAATGAATCTCAAAAGATCATTTAATCTGGGGTAGTCTTTTAACATAGCCAAGATGTTTGGGTCTTTGATTCTATTTTAAGTAAAAATCTTCCCCATTGATAAAAAGTTGGACTGGATTTATGAAACTAAGTTTAGAATTAGATTTGTTTTGAGATCTGGGATTAGAAAATCTAAATTGTGAAAAATCTCATCTACCACAAGATTTAGGAATCTTGATTTAAATTGCTGAAATGAGGCATCAAATAGTATATTGTGAAGCAAAGTTTGTTGTTCTGAAGAAAATAATATTTTTTAACCTTATGTGCCCATAGCTCAAAGTGATGTGTAATGTCAGGAGAAGTGAGTGAAGATTCATCAACGTCAGTGCGGGGAGAATATATTATAACAATGAGTATAACAATTTTAGAAAACTTACCTAGTTTATTTGCCTCCAAGAGGCTCAGAAGAGTTTGAATATAATGATTTCCTCAATTTTTTTCAAATATAAAATGAAGTTTCACTTAAAATTTCCCCATTACAGCTTTAATATTACCTGATTTTATATTCTCTGAATTATATAATTTGCATATTAATACTTTTGATCTAGTGGAAAGAAGCAAAAGAGATGACAATCAAATGCTAATGACTATGAGGTTTCTAAAAGCTGGGGTAATTCTCAAAGTACACTTCCAGTGGGCAAAAAATGACAACATAAAACTCATTGTCTTCATAAATGAATCTTTATTAAAGCCATCAAGTTTTAACATATGGGAGTGTGACACTAATAGGATTAAGTAACTTTTGACTTCATTACTATTATCAGAATCTTGGTTAGCATTCATCATCCACGAATGCCTTTTGTTAAATACATCTGTTATTAATAGTCCCACAGTATGGATGGACATTTATGGAACATAAGTTGCGCATCTTAAATAGTTCAGTTCTAGAATTTATAAATTGAGGCTCTGAAGACCAAATGTGTTTCCAAATCTGAGTGATTTACTCACATCATGCCTCTTAATGTTACCAACTAACTTTAAGAAGCATCATTAAATTTTATGTTATTAGGTACAGTTTTAATCTGTTATTTCATTGTCCACTCTATCTAAATAAAAATAAATTTGAACTTAATTTTATTCCTGCCAAAGGAAATGATTAAAGCCTAAAATAAAAACATACAAGACAAAATTAATTGGTATGGAATTAATCAATGAAAATATGATGTGTTACACAGATTTAATTGGTTTTCATAATTTTGATCAGTCTTAATAATTAATATATATTCCAATGTGGGTAGTTTTCTTGACATAAATTATTCTCTTTGTGTACCCTGATTTATATTGATTCTATAACAACATTGTGCTGTGGAGACCATCTCTTAGTGAACTGAAGTATGATCTTTCAATCTTAGATCAAAAAAATGGATGTATTGGTAAGATTTTTGTATCAGAGGTGATGACATCTTTTATGAGAAGTGATGATAAAAGCAATAAGGTCGTTCTGCAGAAAACTTTCTGAGTTTGTTTGAGTTTCATCTATAAATTAATGTATCTATCTTCATGATTTTACCAGGCTATGTGAGTTTGGACCAGTTTTTGGTGGAATTGTTCTTTAGCAAATACTATAAAATGCACCCGAAAACTAATTCTCACTTAAAAATCAAATACTAAATAAATTAATATTCTCCCTTTGTGTTTGTCAGTCTACAGCCATCTTCACAAAAACCAATGAAGAATGAATAATTAACCCAGTAACATAATAGATCAAATAAATTGCTTTGACCACAAATTAAATTTTAGTAGATTGTTGTTCTAGTGTCTTTCAGTTTCCCAGTGCAGGTAGATGTTACTGGAGGAAAGAAAATGTTGGGTCTAATTTAATTACATAATGCAGAACTTAATTTTTTTAACTATCTTTGAAACGTCCTTTATTCATTAGTCTTTGGCTTGCACAAATTGTATCTTCACCAGTCTTATTCTACAAATATTTAATAAAGTGTTTTATCCATAAAATGTTAAATATCTATTACTAGAGCACTAAGGAGATCAAGATAGAATACATATGGACACACACATTTTAGCAGCGAAAACTATAAAAATATAGCTAGTCACCTAGTTTTTATTTCATTTTAAATAGAAGAGGTAATTTTAGATGAACAATTATAAGAAAACGACTGCTTATTCTTTATACATTGGAAGATTATTTAGTGGTAGTATGTTTTAATTCCTGCATGCACACATCTCTATACTTGCTGGTAAACTGAGGAAAGTAGCATAAAGTCATATATAGGAAATATTTCAAAGACCTGTTTTGCAAAGTAAGTGTGAATTTCCTTTCATTAAACAAAGCAAACAATTTAAAAGTTGAATATCATAAAATGAAGTTTTAGAGTATCTAACATAATTTATATTTGTCTGTGATATCTCAATCTGGATTCTGTGTAGGGTATTATCATGACTATTTCTCATCCTTTTACTTATTTTGTATATAGAAGTTCAGTATTTTAAGCTTCTTCAATGCAATGAAATGAAATTCTAAAGCCATTCTGTTAAATTTTGTCTAGATATAACAACAACCGACTGCTAACTAATATCTTAGTCTAATTCCAGTAATCTATATTTAACACATATTTAATGAGTGCCCAATGTACAAAGTCTTGAGGAATAAAAAATGTGTTTGGAAAACAGTGTCCACAAGGAGATTAATAATAGGCATTATCGGGATTATATTTTTGCTCTAAGAGTTGATGCTTTATGTTCCTTGAAATGCCTATTTTATGACTTAAACTTAGTTTTCCATATATATTTTATGTATGTACACAGAGAAAAATATGACATTAATCTCTTTCTTGATCAATGCCACTGGCTCTATGTTTTTTTCCTGGACCTAGTTCAGTTTTTTTTCTTCTTTTTTAAGTCTTCCATTTACCCTCTTTGGCTTATGTCTTGAATTGGATG
This sequence comes from Callithrix jacchus, assembly GCF_049354715.1. Taxonomy (NCBI): domain Eukaryota; kingdom Metazoa; phylum Chordata; class Mammalia; order Primates; family Cebidae; genus Callithrix; species Callithrix jacchus. Next base: position 88,467,359 of record NC_133524.1, read on the forward strand.
TCTCCTCTTCATTTGTCTTTGTGTCATCCAGGCCCTCCATATGACAGTGATACTGCTAATATGAGTACTTTCTCATGTACTGTTTCTACCGTCTGGAATTGCTTTATTTACATCTCATTCATATGCCCTTATTTTTTTAAAAAAAGATTTCCTCTCTTGTCTTTCTTATTTCAAGCTGAGAATTTATTTTCGTATCCCTTTTCTAAGGCAATGACTTTTTTTTGCAGTAGATTTTGTAGAACAGGTATGTAATAGCATACTTGAACTTTTTAATTTTTAATTATTCTAAATTAAATAGGTTTTTGAATATCCCTTTTCAAGCAGAATATTTGCTATAACAAGCCTTTCTTGGATGCTAGTATGTTTTTCTGGCTTATAAGAGAGCCAAGATACCCTCTGAGGACAAGAGTTTGTTTAGAATAATTCATTTAAAATTGTTTGACCAAGGAAATATAGCAGAATAAATAGCCTGCATCCTAAGGACAGTGGAACAAGGAGAGCTTTGCTGTCAGTAATGAAAATAATGAAGTAAATGGTTAACAGAAGAACAAAGTGTTGTTCTCCATAATCATATACTGTCTCTACTGTCTGGATGCATGAATTCTAGAGAAACAAGTTAATGAATTATAAATAATAAGACTTTATAGATTACTTTTAGTTGAACAGAGTCCTTTATTTAAGTCACTGAATGAATGAATATTAGATTGCATATAGAAATCAAAAAGCCAGAGAATATGATCGTGCTTAGTTACAAACTAATGAATATTAAATTAATTCCCATTCAACTACCTTCAATAAATAAGTAAATATAAAATGAAGGCTACTTACATTGTTTGAATACACAGTATAATAAGATTATGATGCTGATTATTTAATTTTCAATTTAGTGGTTTCATATTGCTTTTCCCTGGAGAAAGTAAGTATTTAACAGATTCTGTTTCAGGAGGCATTTTGCTGTGAGGAAAGTTCTTCCTAAGAGATCAGTTACAGATAGCTGTATTACCCCCATCAAATGCATCATTTTCCGAGATTCCAATCCCTATGTAGAAATCTCCAAGTTGAAGTAGCAATGACATGCTATCAATGTTTAATCCTTTGGAAACCATAGTACTGGTATAGGAATGCACCTTTTTAACTAGAAGTACTCACGGGCCTGGAAAAGTCAAAATGACCTCCTTGGGGAATGGATACATGGCCCTAAATTGGAAAATCATTGACTGGATTCTTTATAGGCTATTTATAACCTATTTATTCATCTGTAGTTTTAGGATTCTAAACATTTCTCTATAATCTATTTTCTCTGTAGTTTGAGGTTAATTATAGTCTGTTTATCTATATGTTTAAGATCAAATACCTAACTGCTAAATGAAAGCATTTTTATATCGCTAAAGCTCTCACACAGAACTAGTTTACATGTAATAAAACTGATAATCTCTTTAGCTCTCAGAATTGGATTTTAATTATTTATCTAATAGACAAGAATTCTTAAGTTATATTTGTCTACTCAAATATAATTATACTAATGGAAATTTAAGTAATTTTAAATTTTTTTCCAACTGTTTTGTGGATGTTTTGTAAATTGAAATCTCATTGTAACCATAAAGGTGTGAGGCAAAAAAAAAAATGACTTCTTTCTGAAATAATGTTTTACATTACTATTTTATACCACAAAATAGTGACTGGTCTTATTTAGGTATTGATTAATGTAAAAACTAGTATTTTACCCAATAACCTCCTGTTATTACCAGGTTAACTATGAAATTTAGTGAAGCAATTATTTTTGTATTTTTTTCATCTTAAGGAATAGAATCTTAATTAGATTAAATACAGCTATAAGTAAACATAAACTATGTTCTTATGTAACCTCAAGAGTTATTTTAAAGTGTCTCCATGCCTTGCTACACAGCTCATTTACAGTTGTTTAATCTGTTGCTGCTGTTGAGCTTCCTTAAATTTGTGATTGTTTCAATGAGTTAGTGATAGTTTATTCACCCATATTTGTGGTGTATTGCCACAAGGAATTATTGACACTTCTTTTTCACTGACAACAGCTTTTTTGTTTTGTATTTACAGTGTGATTTTGAGAGTTTTGTTGATTCTTCACAAATAACTGACTGCATAACTCTATGCTTTACTATGTGGTTAGCAATGGCTATTTCATGAATAACTGGATTTGCTTTCCTAGTTGCAATTATCAGCAGTTGCTTCTTAAGAAGAACTTTTATTCTATTTATTTTGATGACTGCTTAGGCAATATTTATTATTAAGTATTGCTTTCTAAAATGATTTTTCACAGAGGTAGTGGACAAATGGTTCGACCTGTACAGGTCATATTCAATTTGTAGCTTAAAAATGGAATTATCTTTGTGTATTTTTGTGTGTGTGTTTATTGTTGATATAGGGTCTCACAGTGTTGCCCAGGCTGGAGTGCAGTGGTTATTCACAGGCATGAGCTTAGCACTCTACAGCCTTGAACTCCTGGGCTCTAACTCCTTGAACTAATTGCCCGGCCTCAGCCTCCCCAGAAGCTGAGACTACAGGCTATCACCACCAGGCCCAACCTTTTTGTTACATTTTTTACCTTGATTTTATCCTCATCTGAATTTTTGTTATCTGTTTGCCTTGTATAATATTAGGATGGCCATATCATTTATCCTCCAAATTAAGACAATTTTGACATTAAACAGGGACAACCAGAATGTATAGTCACAATATTTAAAACCCCAAATTTCTACACTAGTTCCTTCTTTTCCATTTTACATCCTTCTTCCCAAGATCTGGTCTACCTTGAGCTAGAGAGCTGCCATCTTCTACATAGCATCAATGGGGTCAACTGTTACTTGCACAAATTTAAACTACACTCTTGTTTTATTTTAGCAGAACGACTCTCAGGGTGACTTGGCTCTATTGGCAAAAGACTAGCTTCTGAAGGATTGTCTAACAGCAGAAATGCTGTCATCAAACTTATATAGGGTGAATTTTTTTCTGAGCTGGCATTGTTCATCTAATGTAGTGTTTTCTAAAGTTAAATTATACACAGAAAAAAAAAAAAAAACCGGGCATGGAAAACAGGCATAATTGCATTTAGAATTCTGTTACTTTTGGACATAAGACTTCTATTTCCTTTGACATTGTTCCAATAGATGAAGACTATATCGTTTGCTTCCATGCACTGATCCACAAAACGTAGGAGGGATTAGTTGTCTTGCCAAGTTACTAAACAAGTAAAGTTTTCAGAAGCTAAATGTGTGACCGAGTTTCTCCTTTTCTACACATATTTCCCTAAATAGCCATTTGTCTACAGACCATTTGAGTATAGCCTGAAGAGAGGATGAGATACAGAACCACTTGAGCAGCTTTCCAAAGGGAGATTTTAGATTGTAGAGCCAATGCTTTGAATGGTTTTCATAAGAGAAAAATCTTACAAAAGATTCTTTATGACTTTATCTCCATGGAGGTATTCTTCATAAATGTTTAGAACCGCTTATACTGTCTTCTGTTATACTGGTTTGAAGATAATTTATACCATTGATGCAGGAGCAAGTGTTGCTTTTCTTTGTTCATCTACATTACAAAACGTGGTGTCACCAATAATCATTTAATTGTTTATGTTATACTTTCCTTTATTTTCCTGATTTGAAAATAATCGATATCATTGATTTGGGATCAAGTTTGTATTTTGTTGTTTGTCTCCATTCATCAACAATACAAAATGTGCTGTCACCCAGAATAATTTAATTATTTTTGCATTATATGTTTTGGATTTCTTCATTCATTTGCCTAAATTTTTCACTTTGGGTTTGGGATATTACATATTTCATATGCAGCATGTATCATTTAGTTGTGACTTAAATGCCTGTGTTGTATTCTAGCACAAGTAATCACTTTTCTAAAGATAAGTTTAAGTTTGGTAAAAAAAAATTTCTACATGCATTGATTCATTGAAACAGATATGATGCAGACCTCTACTTTACAATTCAACTATCCATATAATGATTGCTGATTTCTTCAAATGACATTATTTATGAAAAAAGGAATTTTATGAATTATTAAACACATTCCAAGTATGTTTATTTTAAAACTTGCCTTTAACTCCTAAAGATAGCTTGAATATTTTGGCATAGTTCCTAATAAAAATAATTGAAATAAATTTTAGTATCTAGTTAATAGAGTTAATAGCAATTACTATAAATCTAAATCATTCTGCTGATAATAAAAATCTAGTTAAATACAAGACATGGCATAGAGTTCAGTTAATGTAATAACCTAATGTTTTACTAGTCCACATTCGATTTTAGAGTAATTATGTTGAAAATGCAAATTACTTATTTATTGTTAGGTTTCTTAATTTTACTATTTATTTATTTTTTAGTTTTTTTAAGTTATTTTTTAATTTTTACTTTAGGTTCAGGGGTACATGTGCAGATTTGTTATATAGGTAAACTCCTGTCATGGGGGTTTGTTGTACAGATTATTTCATCACCCAGGTACTAAGACAAGTAAGTACCCAATAGATATTTTTTTCTGCTCCTTTCCTTCCTCTCAGCGTCAACCTTAAAGTAGGCCCAATATCTGTTGTTCCCTTCTTTGTGTCCATGAGTTATTTTTATATTAATTATTTTTCTATCACCACTTGGCAGTTTGCCAAATCAGAAACTGGAAATTTTTTTTTCTTTTTTTGAAAAGAATATCTACCTATATATTTTGTACTTTAGGTTCTGGGATACATGTGCTGATCATTCAGGATATTTGTATAGGTACATACATGGCAAGGTGGTTTGCTGTCTCCATCCCACCGTCACCTATATCTGGCATTTCTCCCCATGTTGTCTCTCCCCAATCTCCCAACCCCCACTATCCCTTCCCTAACCCCCCACAACAGACCCCAGTGTCTGATGCTCCCCTCCCTGTGTCCATGTGTTCTTATTGTTCAACATCTACCTATGAATGAGAACATGCAGCGTTTGATTTTCTGTTCTTGTGTCAGTTTCCTGAAAATAATCATTTCCAGATTTATCCATGTCCCTACAAAGGACACAAGCTTGTCATTTTTTATGGCTGCAGAGTATTCCATTGTGTACATGTGCCACATTTTCCTTGTCTAGTCTATCATCCACAGGCATTTGGGTTGGTTCCAGGTCTTTGCTAATGTAAACAGTGCCACAATGAACATTCGTGTACATGTGTCTTTATAATAGAATGATTTAAAATCCTTTGGATATATACCCAGTAATGGGATTGCTGGGTCAAATGGAATTTCTCTTTCTAGGTCCTTGAGGAATCGCCACACTGTCTTCCACAATGGTTGAACTAATTTACACTCCCACCAACAGTGTAAAATTGTTCCTATTTTAATGATTTCCTGATATTTTAATGATTTCCATTGCAAAATTTTTTCCCATTCTGTTGGTTGCCAGTTCACTCTAGTGATCATTTCTTTTGCTGTACAGAAGCTCTGGAGTTTAATTAGGTCCCATTTGACTTTTTTTGGCTTTTGTTGCCAATGCTTTTGGTGTTTTAGTTATGAATTCCTTGCCTATGCCTACGTCCTGAATGGTTTTGCCTAGGTTTTCTTCTAGGGTAGTTATGGTGTTAGGTCTTATGTTTAAGTCTTTAATCCATCTGGAGTTAATTTTAGTGTAAGGTGTCAGGAAGGGGTCCAGTTTCTGTTTTCTGCACATGGCTAGCCAGTTTTCCCAGCACCATTTATTAAACAGGGAATCCTTTCCCCATTGCTTCTTTTTGTCAGGTTTGTTGAAGATCAGATGTTTGTAGATATGTGGCGTTGTCTCTGAAGCCTCTGTTCTGTTCCATTGGTCTATATCTCTATTTTGGTACCAGTACCATGCTGTTTTGATTACTGTAACCTTGTAGTATAGTTTGAAATCAGGTAGCGTGATGCTTTCAGCTTTGTTCTTTTTGCTTAGGATTGTCTTGGCTATGTGGGCTCTGTTTTGGTTCCATATGAAGTTTAAGGTGGTTTTTTCCAGTTCTGTGAAGAAGGTCATTGGTAGCTTGATGGGTATAGGATTGATTCTGTAAATTACTTTGGGCAGTATAGCCATTTTCACGATATTGATTCTTCCTAACCCTGAGCATGGAATATTTTTCCATCTGTTTGTGTCATCTCTTATTTCCTTGAGCAATGGTTTGTAGTTCCCCTTGAAGAGGTCCTTTACATACTTTGTTAGTTGTATTCCTAGGTATTTTATTCTCTTTGTAGTAATTGTGAATGGGAGTTCACTCATGATTTGGCTCTCCTTTAGTCTGTTATTGGTGTGTAGAAAAGCTTGTTGTTTCTGCATGTTGATTTTGTATCCTGAGACTTTGCTGAATTTGCTTATCAGTTTCAAGAAATTTTGGGCTGAGACAATGGGGTCCTCTAAATATACAATCATGTCATCTGCAAATACAGACAATTTGACTTCCTCCTTTCCTAACTGAATACCCTTTATATCTTTTTCTTCCCTGATTGCTCTGGCTAGAACTTCCAATACTATATTGAATAGGAATGGTGAGAGAGGGCATCCTTGTTTAGTGCCAGCTTTCAAAGGGAATGCTTCCAGTTTTTGCCCATTCCGTATGATATTGGCCGTGGGTTTGTCATAAATAGCTTTTATTGTTTTGAGATAAGTTCCACTGATACCTGATTTATTGAGAGTTTTCAGCATAAAGGGCTGTTGAATTTTGTTGAAGGCATTCTCTGCATCTATTAAGATAATCATATGGTTTTTGTCTTTGGTTCTGTTTATGTGATGGATTGTTTATAGACTTGCATATGTTGAAGCAATAGCATCCCTGGGATGAAGTCTACTTGATCATGTTGGATAAACTTTTTGATGTGCTGTTGTAATCAGTTTGCCAGTATTTTATTGAAGATTTTGCATTGATGTTCATCATGGATATTGGCCTGAAGTTTTCTTTTCTTGTTGAGTCTCTGCTGGGTTTCAGTATCAGGATGATGTTGGTCTCATAAAATGATTTGAGAAGGATTCCCTCTTTTTGTATTATCTGGAATAGTTTCAGAAGGAGTGATACCAGCTTCTCTTTGTATTCTGGTAAAATTCGGCTGTGAACCCATCTGGACCTGGACTTTTTTCTGGTAGAATTTTGACTTTTATAAGAGAAAAATATGTTTTTCAGAAGCTAAAAATCTGTATTTACCAAATGTTTACCAGGCTCCTATCATTGAAGATGCTCACTATATTTCAATATATATATCCCAGTGTTGTGATTTTTTTTTAGATATTCTAATTTTATTAAATTAGTGTTTGAAAATCAAAGCGTAACTTCAAAATCTACCACGTGAACATTGCTTTAGTATCCAGAATTGTTTGTACATGCTGTTATGTTCTTTAAAGTAATTAGCATAATATGTATAGCTAATTTATTTGAAATCAAAGCCAGTGTTTCATTATTCAGTAGTTAATAGTCAAATTTCATGAATCATATGCCTCCCACCACATTTCATTTTTCTTCAAAATACTTTAAAAATATGTCCTAGAAGTTATCAACTTTATTTTTTTGTTTATTGTCTAAAATTACCTACTTTAGTAAATGCATTTCAAGATTCTCAGAAAATATTTTTACAGTCCAGAATTATTCATAGGATTAGATAAGCTCAAATCTCCATTTAGATGTTCTTTTCTATTATTAGTAAACTCTACTCTTTAGTTTAGATCAGTGTTTTAACACCCTTCTTCTTGGTTTCTATTACATTTAGAGTATCTTACAAGGAGCAGCATCTTCCCTCTTCTAAGAGGGTAGGTCAAAACAAATAGGTGTGTCTACTAGAATAATAGGGATTTTTAAGACAGTTTCAAATTGGATCTTGTAGGTATCACAAACCTCAGTGTAATAGGTATCATTGATAAGAGATTCCTCTTTTAACAGTTTATTTGGGCATAGCTATATTCCTTTTGAAGATTTTCTTGGTATCCTTGTATGCATGTCTTTAAACCATTTTCTTACAACTATTAGCTTCTTAATCATGCTGTGATAACCGTAGAGGCTATGGATACCAACAATTTTAACTTCTGCTTTGAATCCCAAAGAGAAAGTATAAATATTATACTGGCTCTGATGTATAAGAACTTTACATTAGTTTTTAGACAAGATAAAAAGTATTTTTAAAATATTTTCTACCGTATTCCTCAATTATCATCCTTTTATCATAGTAATATCAGTGCTGCAAAATGTTTTTGTGGGCATTATAGTTTGGAACTCAATTTTGAGAAGGTTATCTTAAAAATTTTATCAAGATGTGACTTTCCAAATATAGCATTTTTATTACAATTAGACATATACTTTGTTCTTTTTCATTTTTAAATTAAGAAATGTAGCTGCTCATGAATTGAAAACAGGTATGCTGATTTATGTCCTTACCAACTTTATTCAAAGTAGATCATAAAAAGGAGACAGAAGTCTTGATATTCTCAATTAAAAAGATTTAAACTAAAAACTCCCTGTGCTACCTGTATACTGTTGAAGCATTTATTTTATAACCCTTAACTGTCAAGAACTGTTACATCTTTTGATATTTGTGACAGCTAATTTAGGAGAATAAGGGAGAGGCAATGTTATAATAGGCAAGGGATGACGATCAGCTTCCTGGTAGATTACAAAGTAGTGATAATTCCACTTCCATGCTATTGTTTTCTTTCTGCACTAAAGATTGAATTATATATTATTGCTCAATGTGGTGCTAATTAAAATATGTAGGGAGCTGTGGAAAATTATCAATATTTTGTCATAAACCTATGTTTACTAACTGTACACCAGTAAATCACTAAATAATGCATGAAATGATAAAAATTACATTAGAATATTATTAAAAGTAGTTGTAAAACCTAGATATTTAAGCCACTGTAGTTTTTCATATGATATTATCACAGATCAAATACATTTACCACTTTCATTTAAGAACTAATGACCATTATTAGATTTAGTGTAAACATAAAATAAAAAGTTGTGCATTTATTCATATCAAATAAACAGACTGTCTTCTATTAATGCATATTCTTTTCCATATTTTCTGTTGTTCTTTTTTCATTTTTCATTTTTATGAGTACATAGTAGGTGTATGTATTTGCAGGATACATGAAATGTTTTGATGCAGGCATGCAATGTGTAATAATCCCATCAGCGTAAATGGGGTATCCTCAGTTCTTTGTCACCTATGGTTTTAGCTCTAATTGAATAAGAATTTGTCTTGGAACCTAAATCAAAATTAGATTTTAAAATTTTCTTTGAAATCCACAGGTCAGCTGAGGAAACCAAGATTTCTCCAGTTCTATAGTCAGGTGGTCTGATCATTAGAATAACTGGATTCACATAAACTCAAGTATTATATTTCAAATATGCATTGATTTTTATCACCTTTATTCTCAAGCTATTGTATGAATCTTGCAGCTTTCAGGCAGTACTTCCATTGGTAACAAATAGAAACTGGTTTGCTGCTATTCTGTCTTGGCATACAAATAACCTAAGTCAAAAGCTTTACTTTTCATGTTTTTCTAGGATAGTGAGGAAAAAAACAAAAACAAAACTTCTCATACTGGAAGTATTTAATTCATTTATATTTTCATTAAATTAGGTTTTTTTTTTGAGAAAGAGTTTCGGTCTTGTCACCCAGGCTAGAGTGCAATGGTGCGATCTCAGCTCACTGGATCCTCCACCTCCCGGGTTCAAGCAATTCTCATGCCTCAGCCTCCCAAGGCTGGAATTACAGGCACCTACCCACCACAATGCCCGGGTAATTTTTTGTATTTTTAGTAGAGACAGGGTTTCACCATGTTGACCAGGCTGGTCTCGAACTCCTGACCTCAGGTGATCCACCCATCTCGGCCTTCCAAAGTGCTGGGATTACAGGTGTGAGCCACCATGCCCAGCCCAAAATTAGATATTTGTTGATAACTTAAGGGATTTTTAATTAGCCACAAAATAAGAAGGTCTAAACAAAACTATGTTTTGTTATAGTCAGCTTAATGCTCTAAAAAAATGATGTTTGCACAAATGATTGTAATGCACTTTTATTAGTTTCTATACATTTATATTTTCTCAGAGTGTTCTCTGATTATTTATGGGACCCTACATTTATAATTCCAGTTATGTTGATTTCAGAGCAATATTTGTATTGAGGTACAATTTATTATTTTTCTTCTATGATTGCAATTTTTATTATGTTGGCCTAGGGCCTCTCAACCTTGACATTATTGACATTTGAGGCTGGATAATTCTTCCTTGTGGAGTGGTGAGGGAGCTTGTCTTGTGCAGTATAGGAACTTTAGCAGCATCTCTGGCCTCTTTCAAATAGATCTTAGTAGCACACTCTTGCCTAATTGTGATGAGTAAAAATATCTCCTGAGTTTGACAAATGGTTTTCTGTGATTGGGGTGGGGGACCCAAAAATTTCACCAGTAGAAAACCATTGCTATAGCATATCCTTACACATGTTCATAAAAGAGGAGCTTATATTTTACAGAAATATTTTATTAACTCCAAAAAAGAGTCAGACTGTTTTGAAAACCTTCAAAATCCTTCAAGTAATGAGCATTTTCAGATAAGAAAATAAATCAGAAATGTTGAAACAATGAATGCTGTTTTAGCAACTCATACTTTATTGGTCATAGGTGGAATAGCATTAGCACATATATCAAGTCATTTGATCAAAAGATATTTTATGAAGTAATAGTGCTTTTTAAAAAATATGCAATATGTTTTAATTGATTATAAATGTAGAAGTTACTTTCTTGTTTGTGTAACGAAAGGGGAACACAGTGCTAAATGATATAAACAGAGTAGCCTGAGGTGGTTTTCTTCTAAATTTAGGTCAGATATGCATTTCACTAATTGCACAAAGTTTCTCAATATTAAATTTGTTTTATATGTATACAGAAAACACAGTTATTAGCACTAACAAAATCTTATGTAATGAACCCAATTCATAACTAGAATATTTATGTTAATCAAATATGAATGTTTTGCCAACCTAATTTCAAATCGTAAAATAAAAAATTGGAATGAGAAAATTGATACATATGAATATATTGGAATATGTATTATAAATTATTCAACTTCAGCTAGTAAAGGAGGTTTTATTATTTTCAGCAGTAAAATCATTATTTTTCTAATTTGATTTCATAGTTATATATGAATTATTAGCAATGTTAAAATTATAAACTTTGAGAAAAACTATTTCCTAGTTGTTAATGGATAAGAAAGGATAAAAATTGACATCTAGAATTAGGTAAATGAAAAATGAATTCAAGATTCAATATATGAATGAGATACAAATTTGATATTGGTGTATGATAGGACTAATAAGCATTTTTAAGCTAATATTTTTAGTTATAGATTTATTTATGAAAAATTGTTCTTAGCTCTTGAATTTTATAGTATTTTTAAAATTTTTAAATATTTTTTACTTTTTTCTTTTTCTTTTTAATTTTTGTTAGTACACAGTAGGTGTATATATTCATGGGGTACTTGAGATACTTTGATACAGACATGCCATCCATCATAATCACATCATGGTAAATAGGGCATCCATTTCCTCAAGCATTTATTTTTTGTGTTACAAACAATCCAATTATACTTTTAGTTATTTTAAAATGTATAATTAAATTATTATTGTCTGTAGCCACTGTGTTGTATTAGCACACACTAGGTCTTATTTATTCTTTTTTTTTTGATACCCATTAATCATCTCCACCTTCCCTGCTTACCAACAACCCTTCCAAGCCTCTGGTAACCACATTCTATGCTCCATCCTCATGAGTTCAGGTGTTGAAATTTTTAGCTCCTACAAATAATTGAGAACGTGAAGTTTCTCTTTCTGTGCCTGGCTTATTTCACTTAACATAATGATCTATCCATCCATATTGCTGCAAATGTCAGAATCTCATTCTCTTTTCTGAATAGTACTCCATCATGTGTATGTACCAGATTTTCTTTGCCCATTCATCTGTTGACAAACGCTTCAGTTGCTTCCAAATCTTGGCTACTGTGAACAGTGCTGCAGAAAACATGGGAGTACAGATATCACTTTGATATATTTGTCTCCTTTCTTTTGTGTATATACCCAGCAGTGGGATTGCTGGATTGCATGGTAGCTCAGTTTTTAGTTTTTGAGGAACCTCTAATCTGTTCTCCAAGTGATTGTAACAATTTATATTTCCACAAACACTATATAAGAATTCCCTTTTCTCCACATTGTCGTCAATATTTGTTATTACCTGTCTTCTGGATAAAAGTCATTTCAGTGGGGGTGAGATGTTATCTTATTTTGGTTTTGATTTGCATTTCTCTGATGATCAGTGATGTCGAACATCTTTTCATAATGCCTGTTTGCCATTTGTATATCTTCTTTTGAGAAATGCCTATTCAAATCTTTTGCCCATTTTTTATTAGAGTATTAGATTTCTTTTTCTTTAGAGTGGTTTGAGCTCCTTATAGATTCTGGTTATTAATCCTTTGTCAGATGGGTAGTTTGCAGTATTTTCTCCCATTCTGTGGGTTGTCTTGTCACTTTGTTGTTGATTATATCCTTTGCTGTGCAGAAGCTGAAACTTGATGTGATCCCATTTGCCATTTTTGCTTTGATTGTCTGTGCTTGTGGGGTATTGCTCAAGAAATCTTTGCCCAGACCAATATCCTGGAGATTGTTTCCAATGTTTTCTTGTATGGTATAATAGCTTGAGCTCTTAAATTTAAGTATTTACTTCAATTTGATTTTATTTTTTCATATGGTGGGAGATAGGAGTCTAGTTTTATTCATCTGCATGTGGATATCAGGTTTTCCCAGCACCATTTGATGAAGAGATTGCATTTTCCTTAGTGTATGTTTTTGGCAACTTTGTCAAACAGTTCACTGTAGTAGTGAGGATTTGTTTCTGAGTTATCTGTTCTGTTCCATTGGTACATGTGTCTGTTCTTATGTCGGTACCATGCTATTTTGGTTACTATAGCTCTGTAGTATAATTTGGAGTCAGGTAATGTGATTCCTTCAGTTTTGTTCTTTTTGCTCAGGACAGCTCTGTCAATTCTGGGGTATTTTTGTGGTTGTATACAAATTTGAGGATTGTTTTTTCTATTTCTGTGAAGAATGTCACTGGAATTTTTATTGGGATTGCACTGAACCTGTAGATTGCTTGGGTAGTATTGACATTCTAACAATGTTGATTTTTCTAATCTATGAACATGGAATATTTTTTCCAATTTTTGGTGCCCTCTTCAATTGCTTTCATCAATGTTTTATAGTTTTCATTATTGAGATTTTTTACTTCTTTGGATTAGTTAATTCCTAGGTATTTAAATTTTTGCATGGCTATTATATTATAAATGGAAATGCTTTTTAAATTATTTATCACATTGGTCACTGTTGACATATACAAGTGGTATTGATTTTTGTATGTTTGTTTTGTATCCAACATCCCGCATCTTTACTAAAATTGTTTATCAGTTCTAATAGTTTTCTTGTGGAGTCTTTAGTTTTTTCCAATATAAGATCATATTATCTGCAAACAATGATAATTTGTATTCTTTCTTTCCAATTTGGATAAACTTTATATCTTTCTCTTATCTGATTGCTCTAGCTAGGACTTCCAGTACCATGTTAAATAACAGTGGTAACAGTGGGCATCCTTGTCATGTTCCAGATCTTAGAGGAAAGGATTTCCATTTTCCACATTTAGTATGATACTAAGTGTGGCTCTTTCATATATGGCTTTAAGTATGTTTAGATATGTTTCTTCTATCCCTAGTGTTTTGAGGGTTTTTGTCATGAAGGGACATTGAATTTTATCAAATGCTTTTTCAGTATTAATAGAAGTGATCATATGGTTTTTATCCTTCATTCTGTTGATGATGTCTCACATTGATTTGCATACATTGAACCATCCTTGTTTACCAGGGACAAATCCCACTTGGTTATGATGAGTGATCTTTCTAATGGATTATTGAATTTGGTTTGCTAATATTTTGTTGAGGATTTTTGCACTAAAGGTCTTCAGAGATATTTGCCTGTAGTTTTCTCTTTTTATTATTATTTTTAAATTTTAGAGTACATGTGCAGGACGTACAATTTATTACATAGGTAAACGTGTGCCATGGTGATTTGCTGCACTCATTAACTCATCACCTAGGTATTAAACCCATCATGCATTAGCTATTTAGCTGATGCTCTCCTTCCCTAACAGGCCTCAGTGTGTGGTGTCCCCTTCCCTGTGTCCATGTGTTCTCATTGTTCAGATCCCACTTACAAGTGAGAACATGTGGTGTTTGATTTTCTGTTCCTGCGTTTCTTTGCTGAGGATAATGACTTCCAGCTCCACCCATGTCACTGCAAAGGATATGATCTCATTCCTGTTTGTGGCTGTATAGTATTCCATGATGTATATGTACCACATTTCTTTATCCAGTCTATCATTGATTGGCATATGGGTTGATTCCACATCTTTGCTTTTGTGAATAGTGCTGCAGTGAACATACACGTGCATGTATCTGTGTAGTAGAAAAATGTATATTCCCTTGGGTATAGATGCAGTAATGGGATTGCTGGGTCAAATGATATTTCTGGTTCTAGGTTGTATTAGTCTGTTCTCATGCTGCTAATATAGACATACCTGAGACTGGGTAAATTGTAAAGAAAAATAGGGTTAACTGACTCACAGTTCCACATGGCTGGGGAGGCCTCACAATCATGGCACAAAGCAAAGGAGGAGAAAGATAGATCTTACATGGAGGCTGGCGAGAGAGCATGTGTGCAGGGGAACTCTCTTTGATAAAACCATCAGATGTCATTAGACTTATTCACTATCACAAGAACAGCACAGGAAAGACGTGCCTCCATGATTCAATTACCTCCCACCAGTTTCCTCCCATGACACCTGGGAATTATGGAAGCTACAATTCGAAATTTGGGTGGAGACACAGCTAAACTATTTTATTCTGCCCAGCCCCTCACAAAACTCATATCCTCACATTTTAAAGCCAATCATAGCTTCCCAACTGTCCTCCAAAGTCTTGACTTATTTCAGCATTAACTAAAAAGTCCAAGTCCAAAGTCTCATATAAGACAAGGCAAGACCTTCCACCTATGAGCCTATAAAATCAATAGCAAGTTAATTACTTCCTAGATACAATGGAGGTACTGGCATAAATAAATACATCCATTCCAAATGGGGAAAATTGGTCAAAATTAAGGTGCTACAGGCCCCGTAAAAGTCTGAAATACAATAGGGCAGTCACATCTTAACATTTCAAAATGATCTCCTTTGACACCATGTCTCACTTCCAGGTCATGCTGATGCAAGGGATAGGTTCCCATGGTTTTGGGCAGCTCCACCCCTGTGGCTTTACAGCCCCTTTCCTGGCTGATTTCACAGGCTGGCATTCAATGTCTGTGGCTTTTCCAGGCACATGGTACAAGCTGTTAATGGATCTACCATTCTAGAGGCTCAAGGACTGTGGCCCTCTTCTCACAACTCCACTAGATAGTGCCCCAGTGGGGATTCTGTATGGGGGCTCCCATCCCACATTTTCCTTCTTCCTTGCCCTTGCAGAGGTTCTCCATGAGGGCTTTGCCCCTGTAGCACACTTCTGCCTAGACATCCAATCATTTCTATACATCCTCTGAAATCTAGATGGAGGTTCCCAAACCTCAGTTCTTGACTTCAGTGCACCCACATGCCCAATACCACATGTAAGCCACCAAGGCTTGGGGCTTCCATGCTCTGAAGCAACAGCCTGAGCTCTACATTAGCCACTTTTAGCCATGGCTAGAATGTAGAGCATCAAGTCCCAAGACTGTACATAGCAGAAAGCCCTGGTCCCAGCTCATAAAACCATTTTTTTTCTCCTCCTAGGCATTCTAGCTTGTGATGTAAAGGGTTTCCATGAAGACTTCTGACATGTCCTGGAGTCATTTTCTTCATTGCCTTCTGAATTAATATTTGGCTCCTTGTTGCTTATATAAATTTTTGCAGTCAGCTTGAATTTCTCCTCAGAAAATGGGTTTTTCTTTTTGATCACATTGTCAGGGTGCAAATTTCCCAAACTTGTATGCTCTGCTTTCCTTCTAAACATAAGTTCAAATTCCAAACCATATTTTGGTGAATACATAACATTGAATGCTTTTAACAGTATCCAAGTCATTTCTTGAATGCTTTACTGCTTAGAAATTTCTTCTGCCAGATACCCTAAATCATCTCTCTCAAATTCAAAGTTCCACAAATTTCTAGGGCAGGGACAAAATGCCTCCAGTCTCTTTGCTACAACATAGCAAGAGTCACCTTTGTACCAGTTCCCAACAAGTTCCTCATTTCCATCTGAGATGACCTCAGCCTGGACTTCATTGTCCGTTTAACTATCAGCATTTTGATCAAAGCCATTCAACAAGTCTCTAGGAAGTTCCACACTTTCCCACACAATCCTGTTTTCTTCTAATTCCTCCAAACTGTTCCAGTCTCTGCCTGTTACCAAGTAGCAAATTCATTTCCAAATTTTGGGGTATCTTTACAGCAGCTCCCTACTCTACTTGTACCAATTAACTATATTAGTCCATTCTCACACTGCTAGTACAGACACACCTAAAACTGGGTGATTTATAAAGAAAAAGAGGTTTAACAATCTCACAGTTTACACCAACAGTGTAAAAGCATTTCTATTTCTCCACAGCCTCTCCAGAATCTGTATTATGTGGACATTTTAATAATCGCCATTCTGACTGTCCTGAGATGGTATCTCATTGTGATTTTGATTTGCATTTCTCTAGTGATCAATTATCTTGAACTTTTTCCATATGTTCATTGGTTACATGAATGTCTTTTAAGAAGTGTCTGTTCATGTTCTTTGTCCACATTTTAATTGGGTTGTTTCTTTTTTTCTTGTAAATTTGTTTAAGTTCCTTATTGATTCTTTATATGAGATCTTTATCACAGGGATAGATTACAAAAATGTTCTCCCATTCTGTAGGTTGTTCACTCTGATTATAGTTTCTTTTGCTCTGCAGAAGCTCTTTAGTTTAATTACATCTCATTTGTCAATTTTTGTTTTTGTTGTAGTTGCTTTTGACATTTTCATTGTGAAATCTTTGCCCTTGCTTGCCTATGTCCTGAATAGTATTGCCTACATTTCTTTCTAGGGTTTTTATAGTTTTGTGTTTTACATTTAAGTCATTAACGCATCTTGCATTAATTTTTGTATAAGGTGTAAGGAAGGGGTCCAATTTCAATTTCTGCATATGGCTAGCCAGTTCTCCTAGCACCATTTATTAAAAAAGAAATCCTTTCCCCATTGTTTTTTTTTTTCAGGTCTGTCAAATATCAGATGGTTGTACGTGTGTGGTCTTATTTCTGAGTTCTCTGTACTGTTGCATTTCTCTATGTGTCTGCTTTTGTAGCAGTACCATGCTACTTTGGTTAGTATAGCCTTATAGTATAGTTTGATGTCAGGTAGTGTGATACCTCAGCTTTGTTGTTTTTGCTCAGGATTGTCTTGGATGTAGAGTCTCCTTTTTGATTCTGTATGAATTTTAAAATAGTTTTATTTATAATACTGTGAGGAATGTTAATTGTAGTTTAATGGAAATACCACTGAATGTATAAATTACTTTGGGCAGAATGTACATTTTGAAGATATTGATTCTTGCCATCCATGAGCATGGTATATTTTTCCATTTGTTTATGTCTTCTTTGACTTCCTTGAGCAGTCATTTGTAGTGCTTCTTGAAGAGGTTATTCACTTCCCTTGTTAGCTGAATTCCTGGGTATTTTATTCGTCTTACAGCAATTTTGAATGGGAGTCCATTCATTATTTGGCTCTCTTCTTGTCTGCTCTTGGTGGGTAGGGATGCTTGTGATTTTTCCACACTGATTTTGTATCCTGAGAATTTGCTAAAGTTGCTTATCAGCTTAAGAAGCTTTTGGACTGAGACAAGGGTTTTCTAGATAAAGGCTCATGTCATCTGCAAACAAAGACAATTTGACTTCCTCTCTTCCTATTTGAATATGCTTTATTTTTTTCTCTTGCCTGATTGTCCTGTCCATAACTTCCAATTCTATGTTGAACAGGAGTGGTGAGAGGAGAGCATCCTTGTCTTGTGCTGGTTTTCAAAGGGGGATACTTCCAGCTTTTGCTCATTTAATATAATATTGGCTATGGGTTTGTCATAAATGGCTCTTATTATTTTGAGATATGTTTCTTTGGTAGCTAGTTTATTGAGAGTTTTCAACATGAAGCGTTGTTGAATTTTATTGAAGGCCTTTTCTGTGTCTCTTTGGATAAGCATGTGCTTTTTGTCTTTAATTCTGTTTATGTGATGAATTATGTTAATTTATTTGTATATCTTGAACCAGCCTTGTATCTCAGGGATGAAGCTAACTTGATTGTGGTCAATAAGCCTTTTGATTTGCTGCTCGATTCAGTTTGCCTGTATTTTATCGAGGATTTTTGTATTGATGTTCATCAAAGATATTGGCCCAAAGTGGTTTTTTGTAGTTATTGTTGTATCTCTGTGAGGTTTTTGTATCAGAGTGATGCTGGCCTCATAAAATTAATTAGGGAGGAGTTCCTCCATTTCAGTTGTGTGGAATAGTTTCAGAAGAAATGGTACCAGCTCTCCTTTGTACCTTTGGTAGAATTCAGCTGTAAATCCTTCGGGTCCTGGGGTTGATTTTTTGGTAGGCTATTTGTCACTTACTCAATTTGAGAACTCATTATTGGTCTCTTCAGGGATTCAGTTTCTTCCTCGTTCAGTTTTGGGAGGGTGTATGTTTCCAGAAATTTATTAATTTCTTGTAGATTTTCTAGTTTATTTGCAAAGAGGTGTTTATAGTATTCTCTGATGCTTGTTTGTATTTTTGTGGGGTAAGTAGTAATATCCCCTTTATTATTTCAATTCTGTCTGTCCCAGAGAGATCAGAGTTCTGTCTGTAAACCTCTGACTGAAGTTGCTGATATTCCCACAGGGAATCGTTGCCCATTGAGGAGGGATAGATCCAGGTCTCACGTAAAGAATCAATCTGGCCACAGTCTGTCACAGTTGCTGTGCTGCACTGTGGAGATTTCCTCCTGGTCCAAACCTTCCAGTCTCTCTGGCCTCGGCAGCCAGAAATGACAGTTTGGAGCTACAGTGATGGCTGCTGCACCTCCCCCCAGGAACTTGGTCATCTTAGGCAGTTTCCAGCCTGCTGCCACTGGCTGCAACCCCAACAGCTGCTGAAATTCTACACAACTCTATGCTTGAGACCCAAACCCTGGGGGCATAGACTCAAAAAGGGATCTCTTCATCCCTGAGTTGCACAGATTGGTTGAAAACGCATGATTTCCTGAGCAGGGTAGCATAATAACTCACCCCCTCTCTTGGCTGAGGATAGTGCAACTAACAAGTGGGTCATTACTCCACTCTGTTTTTCTCTTCATGGGTCACACCAACCACCTACTCAGTCCCAATGTGAGAGCCTAGATACCTTAGTTGATGGTACAGCATTCACTTGCCATTTTGTTCTTCTTGGTGGGAGCTGCCAATCACACATCTAATCAGCTATGGTGGCCCCATCACCACTCATCTTGGCCTTGCCACAACCCAGTTTTCTTTTTATGATGTGTCTTAGTCTGGTTTTTGTATCTGGGTAATGTTGGTCTCATAGAATGAGTCTGGAAATATTCCATTCTTCTCTGTTTTTTGCAAAAGTTTGAGTAGGATTGGATTAGTTCTTGTTTGAATGTTTTGTAGTATTTAGGAGTAAAGCCATCAGGTCCCAGGCTTTTCTTTAGTGGGAGACTTTTTTATTACAACTTTGATCTCATTACTAGTTATTGGCCTGTTCATGTTTTGAATTTCTTCCCGGTAAAATCTTGGTTGGTTCTTTGTGTGTAGGAATTTGTCTATTTTTGTCTAGATTTTCCAATTTACTGGCATAGAGTTGCTCATAGTAATCCCTAATGAACCTTTGAATTTCTGCAGTGTCAGCTGTAATGTCTGATTATTTTATTTCTGATTTTATTCACTTGTATCTTCTCTCTTTCTTCTTGGTTTGTCTGGCTAACAGTTTGTCAATTTTGTTTAACTTTTTTAAAAAGCAACTTTTTGTTTCTTCAACCTTTTTTTATTGTTTTCTTCATTTCAATTTCATTTTATTCTGCTCTAATCTTTATTATTTATTTTCATCTACTAATTTTGGGTTTGGCTTGTTCTTACATTTCTACTTATTTAAGATGAATTCTTAGATTGTTTATTTGAATATTTTCCTCTTTTTTGGTGTAGGCACTAATAGCCATAACCTTCCCTCTTGGCACTGCTTTTGCTTTATCCCACAGGTTTTGGTATGCTGCATTTTCTTTACTATTTGTTTTATGAAACTTTTCAATTTACCTCTTAATTTCTTTATTGACCCACTGATCATTCAGCACCATATTATTTTTTTCCATGTATTTGTATAGTTTCCAAAATTCCTCTCTTTATTGTATTTTATTGTGCTTAGCAATGGTGCTTGATGTAATTGGCAGTTGTTTGCATGTTTTAATACTTGCTTTGAGACCTAACATATGGTCTGTTCTTGAGAATGATCCATGTGTTGAGGAAAAGAATGTGTATTCTGCAGCTCTTTGATGAAATGTTCTGCAAATATTTATTAGATTCAGGTGTTGTATAGTGCAGATTAAGTCTGATGTTTCTTTGTTGATTTTCGGTTGGGACTATCTGTCCAATGCTAAAAGTGGGTGATTGAAATGTCTAGCAATTATTGTACTGGGCCTAATCTCTCTCTTTAGCTTGAATAATGTTTTATTTATATATCCAGGAGCTCCAGTGTTGGGTACATATATATTTAAAATTGTTATATCCTCTGACTGAATTGACACCTTTGTCATTATATACTAAATTTCCTTTTCTCTTCTTAATTGCTTTTGTCTTGAAATTTACTCTGTTTGATATAACTACTCTTGCTCTTTTTGTTTTCCATTGGCATGGAATATCTTATTCTGTTTTTTACATTTTCAGTCGACGTGTGACTTTATAAGTGAAACATGTTTCTTGTATGCAACAGATCACTGGTTCTTGTTTTTTCATCCATTTAGCCAATCTTTGTCTTTTGATTGGAGATTTTAGTTCATTTACATTCAATAATACTGGTAAGTAACGATTTACTCTTGGCATTTCATTGTTTGTTTTCTGGTTGTTTTGTAGTCTTCACTTCCTTCTTTCTGTCCTTCCTGTTTTCCTCTAGTGAAGGAGATTTTCTGTGGTGATATGTTTTAGTTTCTTGCTTTTTTGTGTGTGTGTTTTCATTGTACGTTTTTTGGTTTGAGGCTATTTTGAAGCTTATAAATACCATCTTATATCCCACTATTTTAAGCTGATAATAGTTTAACATTGTTTGCATAAATAGACCAACAATCAAAAAGGAAACAAATAAAAATTCTACACCTTAACTTCATCCCTGAGCTTTTAAACTTTTTGTTGTTTCTGACTATGTCTTGAAAAGTGGTTGTTATTACTTTTGATTGGTTCATTGTTTATTCTTTCTTCTTAGGATCAGAGTAGTTTACACATTACAGTTGCAGTGTTATGATATTCTGTTTTTTTCTGTGTACTTGCTATTACCAGTGAGATCTGTATCTCCAGGTGATTACTTATTGCTCATTAATGTCCTTTTCTTTCTTTTTGAAGTACTCCCTTTAGCATTTCTTGTAGAGCAGATCTTGTGTTGATGAAATCTCTCAGCATTTGTTTGTCTGGAGAAGTCTTTAGTTCTCTTTCATGTTTGAAAGATATTTTCACCAGATATACTATTTTAGGGTAAAAGTTTATTTTTCTTTAGCACTTTAAATATGTCATGCCACTCTCTTTTGATTTTAAGGTTTACACTGAGAAGTCTGCTGCCAGACATATTGGAACTCCAGTCAGTGTGTGTGTGTGTGTGTGTGTGTGTGTGTGTGTGTATTTTCCCTGTCTTAGTGCCTTTAGGATGCTTTCTATATCATTAACCTATAGGAGTTTAATTATTAATTACCTGAGGTACTCTTCTTTGCATTAAATCTACTTGGTGTTCTATAACTTCCTTTTACTTGGATATTGTATCTTTTTTTAGGTTT
The DNA here is from genome assembly GCF_049354715.1 of Callithrix jacchus. Lineage (NCBI taxonomy): Eukaryota > Metazoa > Chordata > Mammalia > Primates > Cebidae > Callithrix > Callithrix jacchus. The sequence continues at coordinate 88,489,454 of NC_133524.1, forward strand.
GGGAAGTTCCCTGTTATTATTCCTTTGAAAAACTTTCTACCCCTATCTCTTTCTCTTCCTCTTCTTTAAGGCAACTCTTAGATTTGCCCTTTTGAGCTACTAATATTTCTTAGATCCTGTGGGCATTCTTTACTGTTTTTTATTCTTTGTTATTTTGTCTCCTCTGTGTATTTTCAAATACCCTGTCTTCAAGCTCACTTTTTCTTCTGCTAATTCATTCTGCCATTAATACTCTGACACATTCTTCAGTATATCTATTGCATTATTTAACTTCAGAATTTCTGCTTCACTCTTTTTAGTTATTTCCATCACTTTGTTAAATTTATCTGATAGAATTTTGAATTTCTTCTCTACATTATCTTGAATTTCTTTGAGTTTCTTCAACACAGCTATTTTGAAATCTCTTCAAAAGGTTATGTATCTCTGTTTATCTAGGGTTTGTCCTGGGTGACTTATTTAGTTCATTTGGTGTGATCATGTTTTCCTGGATAGTGTTGGTGCCAGTAGATGTTCTTCAGTGTTTAGGCATTGAAGAGTTAGGTATTTATTATACCCTTTGGTGTCTGGTATTTGTACCCATCCTTCTTGGGAATGCTATTTGGAAGGGTGTTGGTGTTGTGATCTAAGCTGTATGTGCTTTAGGGTACACTTGAAGCCCAGTAACACTGGTTCTTGCAAGCTCATAGAGGCACCGCCTTGATGGTTTGGTCAGTATCCAAGGGGATTCTCTATATTACCAGGTAGAGACTGTTGTTCTGTTTCCTTACTTTTTCTCAAACAGAGTTGCTCTCTCTGTTTTGAGCCACCTAAAATTGGGGGTATGGTAACACAAGCACCCTGGTGGCTTTCACCAATATGACTGCACCTGGTCATACCTGAAGCCAGCTCGGCACTAGGTCTCACCCAAGGCCTTGTATAACCACTTTGTGGCTACTTTCAATGCTTGTTCAAGGATGTGGGGCTCTACAATCAGCCAGTGGCAAAGCCAGACAGGTCTATGTCCTTCATTTCAGGGTGACAAGGTCTCACCAGACCCAGGTGTTTGCAGAGGTGCCATCTGGAAGTGAGGGACTACAGTAAAAAAGACCTTAGAAGTCTACCTGATGTTCTATTGTACTGCGACTGAGCTGGCACTCAAGCCACAACATGCAGTCCTTCCCTGTCTTCCCTCTACTTTCCAAAGGCAGAGGAGCCTCACCCTGTAGCCACTGCCACCCAAGGCCACAAGGAGTCCTGCCAAACTACTGTTGATATTTGCTTAAAGGCCAATGGCTCTTAAGTCAGTTTGTGGTGATTGCTGTCTGGCATGGGTCTCACTCTTGAGGGAAGTGGGCTCCCCTCTGTTCCAGTGCAGGTCCAGAAATGCTAACCAAAGGTCACATCCTGGAATTGAGGACCCCAAAAGCCCACTTGATGCTCTGCTCCCCTGTTGCCATACTGGTACCTGAAGCCAGCTGTATAGAAATGTCATCTGGGAGCTAGGGCATAGAATGGGGGCCTCATGACTCTATCCAGTGCCTTATCCTGCTGTGGCTGAGCCAGTATCCAGGGTGTAAGGGAGAGTCCTCCCCACTCTTCCCTCTCCTTTCCCTAAGTGGAAGGAAGGGGTCTCTTTTGGAGCCACAAACTGTACAGCCTTGGGTTAGGGTGATACTTCCTCAGCTGATGATTTAGTATTGCATGCCACCCAGTCCACAGTCCTATGCCCAGTTCTGCCCTAGGCCTTGCCTAAGGATTGTAGTCCTTATGGTCTAGACTGCCTTTTGATTTTACTTAGAGACCTAGAACGCTTTGACTCTTTGTGGCAAGGTTTGTGAGAATTCGGATTTGGACCATTGGGATCAGTTGTTCCCCACCAGATAGGGCTGGTTTAAATGTTCCCTCCGTGGGTGGTTGTTAGCTGTGTTTGGTCTGGTTTTTCTTTCTGCTCTAAAGAACAGCACTGAGTTCAATGCCTCACAATTTCTGTATTTTTCCTCCCCCAATACCCAGAGAAGCTGTCTGTACCATGAGGCTACTGCAGTGGTCGAGGGAGAAGTGGCTTGAGTGATTCAAAACTGTTTTCTGTTTTTGTTTTATCTCTTCAGAGATTCTTTTGGGGTTGGAGTTAAAACTAAGTACTATGAATGCTCACCTGATTTTTTCATTCTTATGAAGGTGTCTTTTCTTTGTAGATAGATGTTAAATTTGTGTCCTTGTTTGGGGTGGGGGAGGATGATCAGTGAAACCTTCTATTTTGCCATCTTGCTCTGTCTTTCATTCTAGTATTTTTATCTCTTACTATTGTGGCATATGAAAAATTATTTTTGACCATACACTCATAATCATTTTTATCAAAACTGCTATCAGTCATTAAAAATGTCTGTGTTTCATTGAGCAAAACTGGGACCAGTGTCTTTAAGCTTGTCACTTGCTGGGTCTGTAAAGAATTGGTTAATTATATATGAATGAAAATTTTAATTATTCAAGTGACTTACATAGTTGCTGAATGCTGGGCCATAAAAATCTGGTTCTGACTTTCAAGACATCATTTTAATTAATTTTGGTGTAATTTCATACATGTTATTAATATCTGGATGGAGGTTAGAGATTATATTGTATTGAGGCCCTGATTAAAGGGTGTTATATTTATTGCACTTGAAGAAAAAAATTACTAGTAGTATGAAAATATCATTGTTTCTTTTAGTTCAACTTGATCCCAAACATAACCTAAATCACTCCTAGCTTCATTGCTATGGGGCATAGTATTTTTACTAGAAATATTAAGTACTTCCAGTATATTTGAGTAGGGAAAGACTCAAATAGTTATGTTTACAGAATACTGCTGACATTTTTCCTGTCAATGAGTTGTTTTATGACGAGTCAGAGGTAATGAAGAGTCAGAAATCATCTTGGAAGACATAGTACTTCTTTCTAATACAGAATGAGAAACTATTAGGACAAATGGCAATGAGTTCTGCTTTCCCCTAAATTAAAGCAGGAAAGTATGAGTCAGAGGTAAGGTCCTTTAACATCTCCAGATATATCCCATGGGGTCAGGGCCAACTCGATAGACCTTATAAATGGACTTACCTGAAGTTTTCTCTAGCCTCTCTGTGCATGGCCTCATATTTTCTGTCCTAAACTTTTCTCTCTTTACTTTAATTATCTCTTATCCCAGATACATATCACAGCTATCCCATACTCCCCATTCCTTTATGAGTCTTGCATTCAACAAAGAAGAATATGCATTTTAGTTAAAACCCAGATTTATGAAAAAAGACACATCTATGATTCCCATTCCTTTACCTCCACTGGGAAAAAATGATTTTGGTCTGCTTGAAATGTTCAAGGGAAAAAAGATCCAACTTTTCTGACTCTTCCATGCTATCCTTCAGCTTCCCAAGCTCACCTGTGGAGGTTTGATTCTACTTGGGCTACATCCTACTTCTCAAAAACCAGGTCACTGAGAAATCTGGGACTTTCATTCATATATGTGACCAATGTTTTAGTGACCAAAAATACTAAAAAAAAAAAAAAAATCTACCACAAGATTCTGTCATTCACCCATTATAGCATTAACGACTTCCAATTATTCACCAAGGACTTGATTAGAATGAACCATCTCTGATTCATTACTGCCAATTCGAAACTCTATTTGCATCAAAGAGCAAAATATATGAACTGCTCTTAAAACTCATTTTCAAAAGAATGTGATCCCTGGACAAATTTGTCATTCACCGAACTTCTGTCCCCAAAATTTGCCACCATCTTTATTATGACATCCATTTAATCAGTAGTCAGAGGCCATGACACACAGAAAAAATGGCCTTCTCATGTGATATAGAAACTGAAATCTTGTTTTGAATAAAAGGAGATTTCTGGACTTTGATGATAGTAGATCCAAAATAAATTGGTTGAGATCTTTTAGCAATTTAGAAGGTAGAACCAATCAGATATAGAAGCACTCAGGGAGCCCTGAGACTTAAAAGATAAAACACCTTCATATGACAGATTTTTTAGCACTGTTTTCTCTTCTTAAGGTTGTATTATGTACTGACTTCCTTTACCTGAAGTTTTCTCTGACATAAAATGAACCAGGAGCAAATTTAATTTTCCTGATGTTAATAAGCAATCAATGAGGTTTACAGCAGTATCTATTAGTGAAAGATCATATTTTCATTTTTGATAACTGATTTTTTAAGCTTAACCTAATCATGAATTTCCATTAAAATTGACCATTAGATCATTACCCTGCTTCTTTAAAACAATATTTTAGATAAAGTATACCGTACCATAGAAAGCTTTTGGACTTTTCTTAGAATGTTCTTAAGGAACCTATTTTAATGAATTTTAAAGAAAATCTTCTAATAACTGTAAAATACTTTATACCACCTATTAAAGAATAGTAAAGGGGAACTTTACTTTGAGAATCTGATTAAATTTATACATAGAAAAATAGCACTCTTAATATTTATTCATATTTCTAAATTGGCAAGTTAAAATATTGTTTATTTATGTACTCTTACAAATTTAGATGGTAGTTTTTTGGTTTTGTTTTTCAATAAACATTACTTTTTAGGGGTGGTAATTTTGAAGGGAGCAGGGAAGAAGTCTTTATCAGTGGCTCAATATTCTGGGATCAGAAAACATGTAATTTTTGTTTTGCTTTTGCTCTTTTTGGACAGTAATTACCTGGTGAGTTTCTCATACTGAGAGCTCTCCTGAGTGTAGAGTTCTTGCCAGCATCAAAATGACTTCCCTTTTGAGAAGTAACCACATTTCAGTTGAAAATCCATTGAACTAAAAACTAAGAGACTTGGCTTTCAAATCTGATTCTGCAATAAACCAGCTGTGTGATCACGGGCAAGTCACCTAACCTTACTGGGTCTTAGTGTCCTATTCATAAGTGGTGAAGGAAGGCTAGATGATATCTGAAGTTTTTTCTAGTACTAGTATTCAGTGGTTGAGTATACTATATTCTTGTTATGAATGCAGCTCATCTAACTTAAGCACAAGGAAGCAGCTGCTAAAAAGAGCTGATTAGCAACAGTTAGGAGTGGCATTTCATTTGTATTGCATGTCTTCCCAATTAAAAGCATTTAGTGATTCAAATCACATGCTTGAAATATAGTCTTTAAAAGGAAATATTTTCAAATAAAAGGTAAAACTTCAAAATCTTAGTGTCAAGGCCAATATGTATTTAAACATTTGCATAATATTAAAGAGTTTTGCTATGATATAAGGCATGCTTAGGCATTGCGGGTTTCAGAAACTGAAGAGACAGACATAGTCAAAGAATGAGATAGAGAATGCAAGTGCATATGTGAGCACAAGCAAATGAAACAAGTAAAAAAGAGAATTCTGAATTATTATATATGCTAGTTAAAAAGTGGTTTCTCCTAGGATGTTTGCAGAATGAATCAGATTATGTTTTGTGTTTAATTTCTATACTTCACATTAAGTCATATGTTTAAGATTTTCCTTTCTTTCTGAAAGTCAAAAGCTGACTTTTCAAAATCAAATAAAGACTAGACTTAAAAATGGAGACATGAAGAATGGATTTGCTTCACTGTTCTCATGGATATAGTAACCCTGATATCTTCAATTAAATCTCCTTTGTTCCAGCTCAAAACATTGTGAATTTAAAATAACACTTTAAGACATTTCAGTCTTAGTGCATATTCAAGTATCATAATAAAATCATTTGATTGTTCACTCAGATGGAGGAACTAGAGTAATGATAGTGAACAAAAGGCCAGAAAACATGAAATAGAATTTATTATATATATATTTTTTAAAAGCAATGTTGAGGGAAGTACACATTAAAACAGTACTTAGTACAAAAATTCTGTCATTTTCAAGAACCTTCCTAAGTGCCTACTCTTTTGTAAAAAGGGAAACACAAAACTGTTCTTAATTTTGAAATCTGACGAGATACAGAAAAATCAATGACAGAAATTCCTATTCTTTGGACTAACATTTAAAAAGAGAAAAAAGAACCACATGCTATGAATAGTAATGTGCTACAAAATAGGCTTTGATAAGTCCTAGTGGAAAAAATGTACATATAGAACATCTTAAACCTTGTATGCGGCTTTACCAAAATTAGCAATACTATTATTAATATTTTAATGTAAATTTATTTCTTCCAAAGAGAGACGGTGTTTTCTTACACATCACTCTCCTTTCCTTAATATGACTTTCAAGTAGCAAGGGATTTGTTGACATTAGGGTTATCAGCAGATGTGTGACTAATGGCTTGGGGCATTTTATTGTAATCAATTTTTTATTGTATTTCCCTTGACAATGCTACAAATGAATGCTGAAATAAGTGTTTTAGAAGTAGTGCATAGACTCTTACTGGCACCACAGTATTGAATATATAAGCAACAGTTGCTATTCCCTCTGATAGTTTTACACAGCCTATAGCAAACCATGAAATTTTTCGTGAAATAAAAGTGAATTTATTATAATACTTATTGTACCTGTATTGAGACTATTCAATGTGTATTTAAGTATTTCCTTAATGTTTTCTAAAATAGCCATTTTATTGTAGTGTTATCCGTTTGAATCTATGTTCTTGCATTCCTGTGGCCCAAAAATGTATCAGTGATACTAACAGAAAAGTGAAAAAAAATTTAAATATCAGGTAGGTTAATTATTGATAAATCAAGTAGTGGGGAAAGTCAAAAATAAATTTTTAGTTCTTTCCACCAGCATTCCTCGATCTGAAGAATAAATGGCTTTTAATCAGTTTTAGAACTAGATCTCTTTCGAACTATTTTTAGTACTTACTGGCACTGTATGCATTTTCTGGGCAACTGTACCAGATTTATAGCTCTAAAAGTGCTGTGTTATTTATTGCCTTCCAATAGGCAATGAAGTGGTGTCTTGCACATGCATATGTAAAAAATGTTAAAGTTTTCTACAGTGGTCTAGTTAATTCTTTCCAATGACAATAGATAAAATATATATCTCTTTATTTGGCAATAAATGTCCTTTATCTATTTTTAAAAAGAAAAAAACACTTCATTTTCGAGTTTCACATCCAACATCAACTTTCTCTTTTCCCCACAAGAATTAAAGTCTCAGTAGGGCTTTATCTTGCTTATTTCAGCAGTTTTTGTCTTGGGTTTACAATCCTAAGGCTTATTTTTGAATTTAGGAAGAAATATCACTCACAAATGAAGGTTATTAGAATGAGGTTATTGGATGAGATTACTTAGAAAGACCATAAATTTTTCATGACCTCAGCCTGAACCGGCAGTTTTGTATACTAGAGGTCACTGCCGTTTAAGATACCAGAATCCAAAAATTGACACATCATGTGTAAATGATTCTTGCATGCAGTTCACATATATTATTTTCTTCTCTGATTTTTGTTTTCTTTGTTAATCGCACCTATCCATGTTTGACAGACACAGGGTTTTGTATTTTTTTCAATAATGCAGTGGCTACATACCCCACTTAGTAGTTGTCATAATTTCTTCTGAAAAGAAAGTTTTACAACTAGGTTGTAAAATTTTACTAGCAATTGATGCTTTGGATTTTATAACATTTTTGAACAGAAAAGAATTAATTGTTTCAGGAAATAATTTTGAAACTGTTTTCTGAACAGTTTTATTAAAATAAAAGACAAAAAATAATCCCAAGTCAACAATTATAGGGTTTTTTTGTGCCTACACAGACTGAGAATTAAGAATGACCAAATTCTGCTTCTCTTCTTCTTTTATCTTTTAAAATAAGAACCACTACTTCAATTCATACATTTATTTATCTAACATTTACTAAACGTGTTCACATATGCCAGGTGCTATCTCTTTAGAGATTACACATTTAAACAAAGCTTCATGTCATATTACCCTACAGTCACAATCTTTAGTATATGAAGGCTTACATAAATTACCTAGAGATATACATATAGAGTTTGCTTCTATACAGTAAAATAAATAATTTTAAGTGCATTTGTAATTCAGGATAGTGCAGGTCAATCCTCCCAAACTTTTAATTTTTTTGTATATAAGGACGTGTCTATGCTGAAGTTGGGGAGATGATGAATTAAGGAGCCATACATCTTATATCCTTTTTCATTTCTCTCATTGTCCTCCTGTCATGGTCAAATATATGGCAAAAGACTTTAGTTTTTTTAATTAATCATGTGGATGTGAGTGCATTAAACTAACTCTATTTGGGGTAGGACTGATGTTGGATCTATGTGTTAGTCACTCTTTATTCCTGAAGGAGATGGGACAGAGAACAGCGTTGGAATCATCATTCAGTGATAATATGAAGCTCGTGCTTGTGCTGTACATTGACATCAACTTAGATATCTCACCAAAATTTTGTTGAAAATTATCTATGTCATACATGTGGGCAAATCCTGTTCAAATTCTGTGGATAATATTAAGTTTAAATATGTTTGCCCAACAAGTCTTTGTAGAGTTCTAAAAATCTGGAAAAATGGGGGCTATGCATGCAATCACCTGGCTAATCATAGATTTTTTTTTTTAATAAAAATATGATGTCTTAGCAGAGTACAGTTCAATAGAATTTATACAATAATGAGAATATTCTGTATTTGCAGTGTCCAATATAGTAGCTACTGGCCACAAGGAACTGTTAAGAGCTTAAAATATGACCAGTGCAAGTAGGAACTGATTTTTTTAAATTAATCCAATTCATTTAATTTAAATCTAAATTTAAATGATCCCTTGGGGCTAATTACCATCATATATAAAAGAGCAGTTTTGGAATACAGAAGAGCATTGATGACATTATCCATTAACTAGTATGTACATTTCTTATCACCATGAGAATTAGAAAAATATATTATTAAGATTACTGCCATTTCACATAAAGTAATTAAAAGACAGTGAATATGCTGTTCTTGGGTTTTTTATCTGACACAAGCTTGCTTTAATTTGCTTGGGAAAGCAAAGGCCAACTCAAAATTCAGACAAACACATGAAACTAAAACCTAAATATATAAACAAGAAATGCACAGACATACATACATACATAAATTCTAAAATTAAAACTAACAGATTCTTTTTCCTAAATGTATTGTATTCATAAACTGGATAATTGGCTCCAAAACTTAAGAAATTCAGAACATTTAATTGTTCTTTTTATACTATGTTATCTTTCTTTCTGTTTATGCAACCTCTAATAATACCTTATAATTTCCCCATATAGGTCTTATTAAAAATGTAGTCATTGTCTCAATCAATATAAATCCATTAGTATCAATGACAACATTAAATCCACAGTTATTAATTTTTCTTTTACCTTAGCTAGAACTGAACTTTTATTACATTAGTAAAACATGTTTTCTCACCACCATAACCCTAGCATCTGGGAGAATGCTCTGACCATATAAACCACTCAGTATTAGAATGTCAGGGATTAAAAGAGTATTAAGTGCCATGGATTTTATGAAGTACAATTTAGAAACTATTTTTTTCTATCCATAAATAGACATTTTGGATTTGAATCTTCCTAAAAACCTTTTGGAATATCATTACAAAAATCAAATTATCATCAATCACTAAGTTTACTTAGATCAAATTACAATAGTATGTTATGGTATTTACTTATATTCAATGTTGTAATAAAATTCTATTTTTTTAAAAAATATACAGTATATAAAATGATAGGTTTCACTTGCTAACTTTCACACTATAAATAGATATTACATGAAAATATCTTTTTTTGCTATATAATCAAGGACAAGCCAGGTTGATTATTGCTCTATTAGAGTAAAATAGGAACAGAATCCTCATGCTTTGATGGCCTAATAGGAACAGCTCTGGAATGCAGTTCTCAGTGAGAACAATGCAGAGGGAGAGTGAACACTGCATTTCCAAATGAGTTGTTACTCCCCACAGACCAGGAGATTCCCAAGCTGAAAAGCACCATGAGTTTCCAGCATGGCTGTTTTAGCCAGCACAGCAGGTCTCCACACAAAAACTCACAGAAATCTGGGTGGCCATTTCAACTGGCACCTGGAACACCTGGGAGACAGAGCTGCCCATTCAACTGAAAAAAAGGGGCTGAAACAGGGCGCCAGGTGATCTGGCTGGGCAGATCCCATCCCCACAAAGACCAGCAATCTGAAACACTCTGGATTGAGAGCTTTGTAGCAAATGCAGCTGGACCCGGGATGGTCCAGCTCTGTTGGGAGAAGGGCATCCACCACTACTGAGGCAGTCCACCGTTACAGAGGCAGTCTGCCATTACTGAGGCAGACTGCCATTACCGAGGTAGTTCTAACTATACCTCTATAAACAAAACCACAAGGAAGTTCACACAGCAGCTGGGCAGAGCCCATGGCTGCTCAGCAATGCCTCTGATGGCAGACTGTGACTAGGCTACCTCCTTGCTGGGCAGGGAAGCTCTGAAAAAAGGCAGCAGCATGTCAGGAACTTAAAATCCCACCTTCCCAGGGCCAGGCGCGGTGGCTCAAGCCTGTAATCCCAGCACTTTGGGAGGCCAAGGTGGGTGGATCACGAGGTTAAGAGATTGAGACCATCCTGGTCAACATGGTGAAACCCCGTCTCTACTCAAAATACAAAAAATTAGCTGGGCATAGTGGCGCGTGCCTGTAATCCCGGCTACTCGGGAGGCTGAGGCAGGAGAATTGCTTGAACCCAGGAGGCAGAGGTTGCAGTGAGCCGACATCGCGCCATTGCACTCCAACCTGGGTAACAAGAGCTAAACTCCGTCTCAAAAAAAAAAAAAAAAAAATCCCACCTTCCCAGGACAGAGCACCTGGGAAAAAAGGCGGTTATCAGTTCCACTGCAGCAGACTTAAATGTACCTGCCCAGCAGCTCTGAACGGAACAATGGAACTCACAGCTCAGCACTTGAGCCCCTATAAGGGGCAGACTGTCTCCTCAAGCAGCTCCCTGACCCCAATAGATCCAAAGAGTCACCTCATAAAGGAGAGCTCAGGCTGACATCTGGCAGGTATCCTTCTGGGACAAAGATAACAGAAGAAGAAACTGGCAGAAACCCTTACTGTTCTGCAGCCACCAGAGGTGATCGCCAGGCAAGCAGGGTATGGAATGGACCTCCAGCAGGCCTACAGCAGAGGGGCCTGACTGTGAGAAGGAAAACTAAAAAACAGAAAGAAATAACTTCATCATCAACAAAAAGGACTTTTACACAGAGATCCCATCCAAAAGTCACCAACTACAAAGACCTCAGGTAGATAAATCCACAAAGATGGGAAGAAACCAGAACAAAAAGGATGAAAACACCCAAAACCAGAATGCCTCTCCTCCTTCAAGGGATCACAACTCCTTACCAGCAAAGGAACAAAGCTGGATGGAGAATGAGTCTGATGAATTGACAGAAACAGAAGATGGGTAATAACAAACTTCTCTGAGCTAAAAGAACCCGTTCTAACCCAATGCAAAGAAACTAAGAACCTTGAAAAAAGGTTTGACGAAATGCTAACGAAAATAAACAGCTTAGAGAAGAATATAAATGACTTAATGGAGCTGAAAAGCACAACACAAGAACTTCGCGAAGCATACACAAGTTTCAATAGCTGATTGACTAAGCAGAAGAAAGGATATCAGGGATTGAAGATCAAAACAATGAAATAAAATGAGAAACCAAGATTAGAGAAAAAAGAGTGAAAAGAAATGAACAAAGCCTCCAAGAAATATGGGATTATGTGAAAAGACCTAATCTACGTTTGATAGATGTACCTGAATATGACAGAGAGAATGAATCCAAGCTGGAAAACACTCTTCAGGATATTATTCAGGAGAACTTCCCCAACCTAGCAAGGTAGGCCAATATTCAAGTCCAGGAAATACAGAGAACACCACAAAGATATTCCTCAAGAAGAGCAACCTCAAGGCACGTAATCATCAGATTCACCAGGGTTGAAATGAAGGAGAAAATGCTAAGGGCAGCAAGAGAGGAAGGTTGGGTTACCCACAACAGGAAGCCCATCAGACTCACAGCAGATCTCTCAGCAGAAACCCTATGAGCCAGAAGAGAGTGGGGGCCAATATTCAACATCTTTAAAGGAAAGAACTTTCAACCCAGAATTTCATATCCAGCCAAACTAAGCTTCATAAGCAAAGGAGAAAAAAAATCCTTTATGGAAAAGCAATTGCTAAGAGATTTTGTCACCACCATGCCTGCCTTACAAGAGCTCCTGAAAGAAGCATTAAACATGGAAAGGAACAACCAGTACCAGCCACTCCAAAAATGTACCAAATGGTAAAGACCATCGACACAATGAAGAGACTGCATCAACTAATGGGCAAAACGACCAGCTAGCATCAAAATGGCAGGATCACATTCACACATAACAATATTAACCTTAAATGTAAATGGGCTAAATGCCCCAATGAAAAGACACGGACTGGCAAATTGAATAAAAAGTCAAAAAGCATTGGTGTGCTGTATCCAGGAAACCCATCTCACTTGCAGTGACACACATAGGCTCAAAATAAAGGAATGGAGGTAGATTTACCAAGCAAATGAAGAACAGAAAAAAGCAGGAGTTGCAACTCTTGTCTCTAGTAAAATAGACTTTAAACCAACAAAGATCAAAAGAGACAAAGAAGGGCATTACATAATGGTTAAAGGGTCAATGCATCAAGCAGAGCTAAAGATCCTAAATATATAAGCACCCAATACAGGAGCACCTAGATACATAAAGCAAGTCCTTAATGACCTACAAAGAGACTTAGAATCCCACACATAATATTGGGAGACTTTAACACTCTACTGTCAATATTAGACAGATCAATGAGACAGAAAATTAACAAGGTTATCCAGGACTTGAACTCAGATCTGGACCAAGAAGACTTAATAGACATATACAAAACTCTCCACCCCAAATCCACAGAAGATATATATTCTTCTTAGCACCACATCACACCTACTCTAAAATTGACCACATAATTGGAAGTAAATCACTCCTCAGCAAATGCAGAAGAACAGAAATCATAACAATCAGTCTCTCAGACCACAGAGCAATCAAGTTAGAACTCAGAATTAAGAAACTAACTCAGAACTGCACAACTTCATGGAAACTGAACAACTAGCTCTTGATTGTTGACTAGATAAACAAAGAAATGAAGGCAGAAATAAAGATGTTCTTCGAAATCAAGAATGAAGACACAACGTACCAGAATCTCTGGGACACATTTAAAGCAGTGCCTAGAGGAAAATTTATAGCAATAAATGCCAACATTAGAAGCAAGGAAAGATCTAAAATCCACACCCTACCATCCAAATTGAAAGAGCTAGAAGAGCAAGATCAAAGAAACTTGAAAACTAGCAGAAGACAAGAAATAACTAAGATCAGAGCAGAACTGAAGGAGATAGAGACAGAACCCTTCAAAAAATCAATAAATCCAGGAGTTGGTTTTTTGAAAAGATCAACAAAATAGACCGCTAGGCAGACTAATAAAAGAAAAAGGGGGAGAGAAGAATCAAATAGAGATAGCAGGGGTAGGGAGATTGAGGAGGGATAACATTGAGAGAAATACCTAATGTAGGTGATAGGGGGATGGAGCCAGCAAACGACCATAGCATGTGTATACCTATGTAACAATCATGCATGATCTGCACATGTACCCTAGAACTTAAAAAAAAGAAAAGAAAAAAACACATCTTTCCATGGAACCCCTCTTTCCAGGGACCCTCAGTTCTGTTAGCCACATTATCAAGCTTTCAAAATCAAGTGTTGAATGACAAAAAGGATTCTTTTTTTTTTTGTTAATGAGACAGAGTTTTGTTATGTTGCCCAGAATAGAGGGTAGTTGTGATCATGGCTCACTGTGGCCTTGACTTCCTGGGCTCAAGCGATCCTCTTACTTCAGCCTCTGCAGTAGGAAGGACTACAGGCATGTGTCACCATGCTCAGCTAACTTTTTTAATTTTTTGTATTGATGATGTCTCCCTAAGGTTGGTCTTAAACTTCTGGGTTTAAGCAATTCTCCTGTCTTAGTCCCTCAAGGTGTTGGGATTGCAGGTGTGAGCCACTGCACCTGGCCAGCATTCTTCTTTATCACAATCACTTTGTTATTGAAAATACCTTATAGGCTATAGTTACAATAGATAAATTGGGCCAATTTTTAAGAAATATCATTATACTCACTGGAGATTATGCTAATGCCATGAGAATGGTAAAACCAGGATTTTTTTTCTTCTATTATGCTACTTTGCTACATGTGCTAGGTCATGGTAAATTAAGACCAGTAGTACCTTATTTGGTGCAATGACCATTTATAGGCTTAGCTGGTCATAGCACCCATTGTGAAATTACATGTGAAAAATGGATCCTGCTTTAAGGGAACAGAATCTGGCTGGTCTCCATGGCTCATGCCTGTGGTCCCAGCATTTTGGGAGGCCAAAGCTGGTGGATCATGAGGTCAGGATCCAAGACCAGCCTGGCCAAGATGGTGAAACCCCATCTCTACTAAAAACTACACAAATTGGCCTGGTACGGTGGCAAGCACCTGTAATCCCAGCTACTCAGGAGGCTGGGGCAGGAGACTTGCTTGAACCTGGGCAGCAGAGGTTGCTCCTTTTTCTAGTAGATACAGAAAAACATATGCCCTTTATCAGAGTCATAAAGAGCTCTATGCAACAGGTTTTGTTAGGCAATTAAAGAAAAATTCAAAGTTCTGATTCCTTAAGACAAAGAGCCTGAGTACTAAGACTTCTTTGTAATTGGCAAAAGCCCTAAGGATGTTTTCTTCAAGAAAATTATTATTATATATAAATTTTTCTCCAGAGAGTTAAAATGTTTATGCTGATAATTTTCTTGAAGAAAACATCCTGGGGATATTGTCAATTATAAACAAAAGAGGGTCAGTACTCAGGCATTTTAACTCTCTGGAGAAAAAAATATATTTTCACAACTAAATACTTAAACATTTATCCAATAAAATCTGTAATTTTTCAGTTATTAATTTAACTATTTCTTTCTGACTTTAGAACTTGGAATCATCTGACTTCTCTTTTTAAAAACGATTATCACAAGTACGTGATTGAATGGCCATCTTTTTCTCTAGAAGATATCATCCTACATGAGTCATAGTGGGCTTAGTCAATAGACTTGTATTTCTATTTCTATAGCCATGATTCTATAATCTCATTTGATCATTCCATCAATGTATGGTTTTATAATAAAATATTTTGTTTGTAAATAAAAAGACAATATAGGCAATTATAAGACAGGTAAATTTTTAAAAGATAATGTGATCAAAATATATTTGTAAACTGATCATTATTCTAGCAATCTCTGAAATTCTGTTATTATTTATTAGGTTCTAATTTTTAGGATCTTGTTTTGGACAGTAGTATGTCAAAACTATAACCTCAGATCTTATCCTGTTCTTTCATGACACAGCACATAAATAAGAGACCAATAACTGATCCTTGACACATGTCCACAACATGTATGTTAAAAAATGTAGTAGATAATTAAAAATTATTTAGATGTACATAATGTGTATGTATGTGTGTGTGTGTGTGTGTGTGTGTGTGTGTGTGTATATATTCATAAATCACTGTGAATAGGAATCTTAAGGTCTTCTTCTGATCTTTTCTTCACACCCCCAGTACCTTTTTATCTCATTCATCTCTGTCATTATCTCCTCTCTCATTACTCCTCAGCGAGCTGGCAAGATCACTATGTTTGTATGTAGGGATTATCTTATTATAGTTCAAGGAGGAGACTGTTTTTTAAATATTCCCATACTGTGACTTTGTGGGCATGAATTGAAAATGGGTCCTATCCCAAGATGTCTTTCTCAATTTGAGATTTGACCAGTGAATTTTAGTTCATTGTGCTTGCATGTTAACAAAAGAAGTTAAAAAAAATAACAATGCATTTTTAATCTCTGAGATAATTTCATTTGGATTGTGTGTTCCTATGGGAAATATTGAAATTCTGTGTATTTTATATAAGTTTATATTTTGACCAGAGTTTGTTTTTTTTTCCCATCCGCTAAAGGTTTTAGCTGTATTTATTAGATATGACACTTACGATGTTGTATGGAGGAATATTTTTATCTTGGTGCTTGCTTTGGTATTGAAAAAGCATCTTAGACAACTGAAATCTACAGCAAAAAATATTTTAATTCATTTGGAATAATCTTGGATAGTTCGCTTATAGCTTCATTTATCTTGTGAAAATGTAGTGACAATTCTTTTTAAAATTCTATGTACTTTTTTCTTTTGAAAACTTAAGTAGTTCGAAAACCAAACATCATATGTTCTCACTGATATATGGGAGCTAAGTTATGAGGACACAAAGGCATAAAAATGATACGATAGACTTTGGGGACTTGGAGGGAAGAGAGGGAGGGAGGCCAGGGATAAAAGACTACAAATATGGTACAGTGTATACTGCTCCAGTGATGGGTGCACCAAAATCTCACAAATCACCACTGAAGAATTTACTCATATAACCAAATACCACCTGAACCCCAATAACTTATGGAAAAATAAAATAATAAATTAATTTAGTTCACATAAGTGAGTTACATTTATTACCATAAAATGCTACAATCTGAAGCCTCCCTCCCCCAGAACATCTTCTAGTACAGTTCTCTAATTTTACAAGTATTAAGAAATGTTAAGTAACTTACTTGTAGTCACAATAATTGTTATAGGCAGAGTTGAGACTTAGAACTCAAGTCTTCTAACACCTCTTTCTGAACTGATTCTACTATATTATGTGGCTTCAAGAAACTGAAAATTGTTCTCATCACATAAGCTAACATAAGTTAAATTATATTTTATTCATATTCATATTCATATATTAATTTATATTAACATAAGTTAATTCTGTTTCATTGCATGTTTTCCAGGGTCAAAACATTTTTGGCCTCGATGTCATTGAAACGCCAGAAGGAGACAAGGTGCCACATCTGATTGTTCAAAAGGAGTTAGATAGGGAAGAGAAGGATACCTACGTGATGAAAGTAAAGGTTGAAGATGGTGGCTCTCCTCAAAAATCCAGTACAGCTATTTTGCAAGTAAGTGTTACTGATATAAATGACAACCACCCAGTCTTTAAGGAGGAGGAGATTGAAGTCAGTATACCAGAAAGTGCTCCTGTAGGTACTTCAGTGACTCAGCTCCATGCCACAGATGCTGACATAGGTGAAAATGCCAGGATCCACTTCTATTTCAGCAGTCTAGTCTCCAACACTGCCAAGAGATTATTTCACCTCAATGCCACCACTGGACTTATCACAATCAAAGAACCACTGGACAGGGAAGAATCACCAAGCCACAAGTTACTGGTTTTGGCAAGTGATGGCGGATTGACTCCAGCAAAAGCAATGGTGGTGGTAAATGTTACAGATGTCAATGATAATGTCCCATCCATTGACATAAGATACATCATCAATCCAATCAATGGCACTGTTGTTCTTTCAGAAAATGCTTCACTCAACACCAAAATTGCTCTCATAACTGTGACGGATAAGGATGCAGACCATAATGGCAGGGTGACGTGCTTTACAGATCTTGAAACCCCTTTCAGATTAAGACCAGTATTCAGTAATCAGTTCCTCCTGGAGACTGCAGCATTTCTTGACTATGAGACCACAGAAGACTATGCCATTAAAATACTGGCTACAGATGCTGGCCAACCTCCTTTGAATGAGTCATCTATGCTCCTCATCAAACTGAAAGATGAAAATGACAATACTCCAGTTTTCACCCAGTCTTTCGTAAGTCTTTCTGTTCCTGAGAATAACTTTCCTGGTGCACAGTTGACGAAAGTAAGTGCAACAGATATAGACAGTGGGCCTAATGGGGAGATCAGTTACCTGCTAGGCACTGATGCGCCACCTGAGTTCGACCTGGATCGTCGTACAGGCATGCTGACTGCAGTGAAGAAACTAGATAGAGAAAAACAGGAAAAATATTTATTCACAATTCTGGCAAAAGACAACGGGGTGCCACCCTTAACCTCCAATGTCTCCGTCTTTGTAAATGTTCTTGATCAGAATGACAATAGCCCAGTTTTCACTCACAATGAATACAATTTCTATGTCCCAGAAAACCTTCCAAGACATGGGACAGTAGGACTAATCACTGTAACTGATCCTGATTATGGAGAGAATTCTGCAGTTACTCTCTCCGTTTTAGACATGAAAGATTCCTTCACCATTGATTCACAAACTGGTGTCATCCGACCAAATATTTCATTTGACAGAGAAAAACAAGAATCTTACACTTTCTATGTAAAGGCTGAGGATGGCGGTAGAGTATCACGTTCTTCAAGTGCCAAAGTAACCATAAATGTGGTTGATGTCAATGACAACAAACCAGTTTTTATTGTCCCTCCTTCCAACTACTCTTACGAATTGGTTCTACCATCCACTAATCCAGACACAGAGGTCTTTAAGGTAATTGCTGTTGACAATGACACTGGCTTGAATGCAGAGATTCGTTACAGCATTGTAGGAGGAAACACAAGAGATCTGTTTGAAATCGACCAAGTAGCAGGCAACATAACACTGAAGGAGAAATGCGTTGTTACAGACCTTGGTTTACACAAACTGTTGGTCAAAGCTCAGGACTTAGGACAACCTGATTCTCTCTTCAGTGTTGCAATTGTCAATCTGTTTGTGAATGAGTCACTGACCAACGCTACACTGATTAATGAACTGGTGCATAAAAGCACTGAATCGCCAGTGACCCAAAATATTGAGATAGCTGATACATCCTCACCAATAAGTGACTATGTCAAGATCCTGCTTGCAGTTCTTGCTGGCATCATAACTGTCATTGTAGTTATTTTCATCGCTGCTGTAGTAAGATGTCACCATGCACCACGCCTTAAGGCTGCTCAGAAAAACAAGCAGAATTCTGAATGGGTTACCCCAAACCCAGAAAACAGGGAGATGATAATGATGAAGAAAAAGAAGAAGAAGAAGAAGCATTCCCCTAAGAACCTGCTGCTTAAATTGGTCACTATTGAAGAAACTAAGACAGATGATGTTGACAATGATGGAAACAGCGTCACACTAGACCTTCCTATTGATCTAGAAGAGCAAACCATGGGCAAGTACAATTGGAGCACTACACCCACTACTTTCAAGCCTGACAGCCCTGATTTGGCCCGACACTACAGATCTTCCTCTCCACAGCCTGCCTTCCAGATTCAGCCTGAAACTCCCCTGAATTCAAAGCACCACATCATCCAAGAACTGCCTCTTGATAACACCTTTGTGGCCTGTGATTCAATCTCCAAGTGTTCCTCAAGCAGCTCTGATCCCTACAGTGTTTCTGACTGCAACTATCCAGTGACAACCTTCAAGGCAACTGTGTCTGTACACGCCAGACCGGTAGGTAACCCAGATTTCTAATACAACTTTCTAACTATATTTTTTATTGTTTTCAGTTGATGTGGAACTTTACAAAATCTATTGACTTCAAAGAGGGATCTAAACAATCATATTCTATAGATATATCCAAATAGATATATGGATTCATTTAAGTTTGGTGGAAGATGAGAACAAAATAACTGCTCTTTTAGGAAAATTAGATGCAGAATGATGATTATAGTAGGGGCAGTTTTGTCTGTTTATGGCAGTATGACAATTCTTGCTACAGAATCTATTAGAAAAACTTCAACACAAAGGGTTGTAGCCCTGTCCTCAGTACCATTTTTGTGTGCATGAGGATTAGAATACTCTGGGCTAGATATAGCACAGTAAAGCTTTTTAGAATCTGATAAATAGCTCTAAATACTAATGATGTTAGAATCCTAGCTTCACTTGGGAAAATTTGTGGTTGTTCACAGAAATTCAGCAGTGAAATAAAATCCCCTCCCCGCACCCACTCTACCAGGCCTTCAGGCCCTCACAAAGAAAAGTGTCATTTTCAGATTAGGAACTCAAAATTATTTTGGTTCATCAAATCTACAGTCACACAATATAACAAGAATGGGATTACAAAAATGAAAGCCTACTCACTCTCATCTTTAAGCCAAAGAATAAAATATATATGAGGTCTCTACTCTAGATAGCTATTTAAATATTTGCATATTTATTCAAGGTATTTTGAGCTCTTCAGAATACAGTCTTAAAAGATGTATTTTGGAAAATAAAATGTTTGCTTTCTCTAATGGGCACAAAGAAAAATGTGGGCATGTTGAGACCCAAGAAATCAGTGCACGATAATTTAAAACCCAATACGTTTATGAAAGCAAGAGTCTATCCAGTGCCTTTTATCAGTGTTCCATGGAGAAATGAATATGAATTTCTCCAGAGGCTCATAAATATTGAATGATTTACATATGATTATTCCCTTTAAAAAGACAAGCAATGGAATTTACCTATATTTTTTTCTCTTGAAGTCATGCTGTATGTTGACTTTATTATTTTGTCTGTGTTAACTCTTAAGAAGGTGGTAATCTAAGTTTCAGGGACTAAAGTATTTTGAATAACTATTCAGGCTTAACAAAATGGTAGTAATGTGAAAGTCAAAACAGATTTTCTTTCATCAAAATTTGAGATGTTAAAGAAGTCTACTACATTCAAGGTAACAATCCAAATAATTTATCATAACTTTGGAAATTGGTTTAAGAATGGAAGTCATTCAAGCATAAACACAGTTAAATAATACAATAACATGAACCTTGCTCTCTGAATCACACAGTGAACTTAAGGTACTAATTCAGATGTGGGAGCATTTTTGTTACAACAGGTACACAATTAAATGCTGTTTCAAAAGGTAAACTAGAAACCTAGTGTTTGTATAGTTACTGTTAGACTTTAAAGGTATTTATGCTGCAGTTGTTATTTCTACAGCTCGGATGAATCCCGTATTTTACATAGTTAGTGGATCTGGGATGGGCAACAAACATAATAGACGTCAAACATCGCCATAGGGTGTGTTTTGGTTTATATTTAACCATTAAAAAGGGCACTCTCATTTCCTAATTCTTATTGCTATTCTGCTTACTGGATGCATTTCTCAGCATAAAAGTATCTTATGAGTAACATGATATGGTTTGGGTATAATATTCTTTTTTTCCTGGGTTTAATTTGTGACTTTCTTTAAATGTATACAAAGAGTGGGTTTGTGAATTACATGTGTAGATCATCATTTTTAATAGAATGAATGAAGTTAATTAATAGAGCAAGTTCTGGTTTCAGTGCTTTGTGAAGGCACAGAGATATTTTATGAGCTAGACTAATTTTACTTGAGTTTATGAATACATAGTAAGAAGGGCATGGATGAAGAACAAAAAATTGAAGTATTTTTCAAATATCCTCACCTTTTTGTTTTTTAAAGTATTTTATAATCCTGAAAAGTCAATAAAATTAATGAACCATTTTCCATGATAAATCTTATGTAACTGAGAGACATTTTCCTAAACATAAGTATTAAACAAAATATAAAAAAGTAATGCTCAGGACAGTCAGTTATTGGTTATTATTAGGTTTTTATTAACTAAAAAGACTGTGTTAGAATCACTGAATTTGCAGATGACTTATTTGATATTTTTCACATCTTATAAATAAATTACATACTTTGTCATTGATTCACAGTTGCTTCATATTCATTACTAAATACCTTCAATACATGAATTGGTGAACTTAGCAGACTAACATAATACTAAAAATAATTCGAATCATTACCTTTTGTGCTACATTTGCAATGTTCTTTACCTTTTCTATATACTCACCAGTTTGTGTTTAATATTAGGGTGTTCACTGATGTTGCAGAATGTTAGGAAGATACGTGAACACTGAAAAAGAAATTATGTATTTAAAAATTCAAATACAGTAGGTGTCTTCTTTTTAAAGAAATATCATACAAAATGGGAGAAGGGACAGCCAATACAATACAAATTGATTGTTCCTTAAGGAGATACTTAGAGTGGAATAAAATATTACTGTTAGCAGAAGGCAGAAGTATTCCAATTTATCTTAAACAGTGAGAAATGCATTTTCAAAATGAGGGTTTGGGGATATTTACAGTTATTTCATTACTCATCTGAATAGAAACATGAAAGTGGAATATAAAATGGTTCTAAAAGACTATAAGAGACAAGGGAATCCATTTGAAATTTTATGTTTTAAAAAAGGAATCAAATACTTTCTCCTCATAATTTCTCATTCTCTTTGATCATTCTATAGGTTGTTTTTCTGACTTGGATGTTTTGAGAATATATGGAACATTTATTAGATAGAAGTATATATATTGCATAAAGCCATCTATACCTGGGGAATATAAGGCTCTTCTTTGGCATAAGTTTCTACATTATGGAAGGCATTTTTGTATGTATTGTACTAGAAATTTTAAAAACATGAAATTTGAGAGGATGAGGCTTCACATTATTTTCTATTAACACCTTCCAAAGCAAGCCGATAGTAACTGATTGGTATGACACTAGAGAAACCATAAGTATAAATAATTATTTTAAAATCTGTTTTGATCAATGTCATATAAAAGAGATAAACTGCCAAAACCAAGTCTTGCTTAATACAATTCCCCCATTAAATATTGTGAAGACTGTACATGTAAAAAAATAGAGGGGAGAATAAAAATGAAAATAGAATTCTTTGAGGGTCTTCCAGTCACTGTCTAAGACATGTGTTTGGGGTACAGTATTTCCCAAAAGACAAACGAACAAACCTTACAAATTTCCATGATTTCAGTTGAAATAGTCTTTCAGTTTCAGAAATAAGGTGAAATGAATGGTGAAAACTTTAGAGAGTTCTAATTCATGCATGAAACTATGCTGTAGACATGATACATGGATTTGAAATGATAATTGCAGTTTGAGTTAGCTTGGAATAGGATTGGTATTCGCTATTGTAAAATTCAGTAACTTTGATTCTGTGCATTTATATTTTGGTAATGTGAATTTTAACCATGAAGCATGCTTGGCAAATAAATCTCCTAGAACACAACCATCTGATTTTGATAACGTGTTATTTTTCTTGTCCTAGACTGATTCCAGTACATCACCTATTGAAATCTGCAGTGAGATATAACTTTCTAGGAACAGCAAAATTCCATTCCCCTTCCAAAAAATTTCAATGATTTGTGATTTCCAAATTAGGCTAAGATCATTAATTTTGTGATTTAGATTTCCCATTGAAAGCAAACAAACAAAAACCATCTTAAAAATGATGTCCCATGTTCTTTCTTTAGCTGTAATCTGGTAATGGAAATTTAAAATTTATGGAAGAGACAGTGCAGTGCAATAACAGAGTTCTCTCATGCTGTTTCTCTGTTTGTTTGCTCTGAATGTCAACAGCTGTGATGTAATATAATGCTGTCTTGGTATATACACTTATGGTAAATATATCAGTCATGAAACATGCCATTACTTGCCCTGATTGTTGAATAATTAAAGCATTATCTCTGGGAGTTTGGAAGTGAAGCTGAACTATCCAAGCTACTCTCTGAAAAGTATCCAGGGCAAGAGGTTTTTTTTAAGACCCCAAACAAACAAAAAATGAAACCAAAAACTCTGGTTCAGTTTTTTGAAAATATTCACTGATATAATGTTACTGAGAAAATCACTGTAATTACCCACTTCTCTGCTTAGAAGTTGAATGATAGAAAATAATTTTACTAGGTTTTTATGTTGGTTGTAATCATGCTGTTCCACTCCTTTTAGTCATTAGAAAGTTATTTTTTGCCGGGCGCTGTGGCTCACGCCTGTAATCCCAGCACTTTGGGAGGCCGAGGCAGGCGGATTACCTGAGGTCAGGAGTTTGAGACCAGCCTGGCCAACATGGCAAAACCCCGTCTCTACTAAAAAATACAAAAATTAGCCGGGCGTGGTGGCAGGCGCCTGTAATCCCAGCTACTCGGGAGGCTGAGGCAGGGAGAATTGCTTGAACCCGAGGCAGAAGTTGCAGTGAGCCGCTATCATGCCACTGCACTCCAGCCTGGGTGACACAGTGAGACTCTGTCTTGTAAAACAAAAAAGGAAAAAAAAGTTATTTTTGTCGTAATAATGTTTTCTTTCTCTATAAAAATTTTAAAATAAAGAAGTCCTTTCCATTTTTATCTGTCAAAAGGAGACTGTAAAGTTCTTTTTACTCCCTGATATTTTGAAAAATAGTATAATGATATTTCTTATGAAACATAATTCCAGTCATATGAAGGTGGAAATAAGGATTGAGATAGGAGATTTCAAAGAGATTTTATCTCGATTTTGAAACTACCTAAGAAAAATGTGAGTTTGCTAGAGTAACTTATTTAAATAAGTCTATTTATTTCTCTAGCATTAAATTACTAATTATATATCATTTCTTTAATTTTTCCTTTAAAGTTAACTCTTCACAGTAAATCAACTAACTCATTTTGTACACAAATGAGAAATTCCTCATATTTTGTGTACATTATGTTTTACTGAGAAAAAAATGACATGTTCCAATTTTATGCTATATTCTTAAACTTTTTCTGACTTACTAACAGTACTAACAGAAATTTTTAAAATCATGATTTATTGAGATAAAAAGGGAGTACAAAGGACCCTTATAATGACTACATAACATATGCTTCTTGAATTTTTATTCAAATGTTAATTATGTATCATTCTATCTTGAAAAGTGTGAATAGGATTTGGTCTGTTTTGTATGTACATTAAAATTAGTGTGTTAATTTGAAGTGTTCTTTGATGTAATGGTATATAGAAAAGTTTTATGCTCTGTTCAGTATTTCAAATTAGTGTAACTCTTGGGTGTTTAATATATAGGTAATACTTTAAACAAGTTTCTGTTAAAATTGAGTATTCCCATTAGCTCCATACAGAATCCCTTGTATTTCCAATGATGTCAGGTTCCTTGAATGTACATGCTATCTGGTTGTTTAAACATTACTTAGTGGATTATAATTACTGTGGGTGTAACTACTTTTACTGGTAATGTGAGGTGTCATGTGAGTTACAATATTGTGTTACATACTTATAAACAACTGTTGTAGGAAAATTGCTTAAAATTAAAATATACCTTTGTACAAGTTATTCACATAGAAAAAGTTTGCAGTTCCTCCCTTTTATTCTTGATGAATATTTCAGTTTCGTTCAGATCATTCCAAGGAATGTAAAAATTAAGCCAACTTAGTATATTCCTAAAATCAGTGCCCTGCAGGTAGCAAGATATACCTAGAATGAAGGTTTCCAAAATCTAAAGTTTCAATTTAATTTTGAATAAAATAACAAAGCCCAGAAAAGTGAATCAGAAGTTGAAATATCCCATAATAAGCTGCCATGTCTTCATGATCATTAGTGTATGTAATTTTTATACAAATGCATTTGCATTTTGATTGCTCGTGTCATGACTCTCCTGGCCTTTCCTTTTCTGCACCCTCTGAACTAAGGTAGAATACCTTGTTTTTCTTCCATTTCAGTGAACCTTTCCTTCATAACTGTAACGAGTAAAGGCCTTATGACTCCTTTGTGTATATGAAGATGAAAATTCCTTGAAATAATTATCCAGAATCTCTTTAAAAGCATTCCTCAATGGTTTGATGAGTGCTGTATTTGAAGAAGATGAAAATAGACACTTTATTTTTAAAGCTGTGACTCGATGTCTTAGAATGCAGTGTCTCTGAGAAAGGAGCTTCTAAACTGACTTCTGCTTTAGGCTAAAATATTTACCCATATAAGCCAATGATAGTACTAAGATTTAACAGTATTTAAATTTGAGCCATAGATGAAAATGAATGCTATTTTTGACTATTAACTATTCTTGATCTAGCCTTTGCTTTTGTTTGAGAGATTATCTCCATTTGAGAACGATATAGAAGGCATCGAAACTAGTTTTCCACAAAGGCCAGAGGGCAAAAATATCTATTTCCTTACTTGATTCCTTCTTATCAGTAGACTTAGGGGCACCTTTAATTTAATTGTCATTATTATATTACATTTACCTCACAAGATCACAGATATCTTCCAACATTTTGTGTTGTCATTAATAGATTCCTGGAATATTCTCAATGAAATGTTCTTGATGGTCTCTATGGTTCTTATTCTAGTCATGCACAGAAAAAGACAGAAAGATAGCAAATCTTAAGACTCCTCATCATAGATTAATAAAAGGAACTTTTAGTGAACTTTATCTATTAAATTACAAGTAGCCTAATTGAAGAGCTACAGTATACTGTATTCTTTCTCCCCTTTAAGCACTCAAAGAAATATTACTTAATTTGATCAAAATCTATAGTTCATAAATTGAACAAAAAATTCTGAAATATATTATCTCATTTATTTTAATTATGCAAGTTTATTTTTAAATGATACAATATTTAAGCTATTATATTTCTGACACTATTTTTAGTTTCAATGATTTAAATGGAAAAATTATAAAACAATTTTAATTCCATTCATTCATTAATCTTTTATGTATAAGTCTGTTTTCTCTGTTGACCACCCTGTCCATGTTATAAATGAAAATGTGTATATGCTTTAGAATAATTTTTAAAAATTGAGTTTATATTCAATCAGTATTTACTATCCTTTTCATTTCGTCATGAAATACTACGGCCTCATTTTGCTATTTTGTCACCTGTACTCCTCACTGTTCAACTAGATGTTGTGATTGTGTGTCTAGCTACGTGTGATGTGCAACCTGAGCACAACAGAAATGCTACAGGACAAGCAGACTTTGAATAATCTTATATAAATCTAAGCCACATTCCGTAAATGCTTCCTGTAGGTACTATTGTGTAATAGACGTGTTTTCTTAGCTTTTATGAAGCTTAATTTGTGTTTATTTTAAATATGCCTTAGCGTTCTACAATATTCAAAGTCTCTGTGATAATACAAAGCTGTATTTGTTGTATATAATTAGTAGTTTTAGAAAGAACTACAGTGCATTTTTTTCATACATCATGGGTATTCATACATGACATTTTGATTTAATGTGTTTAAAATTAGGAGTAGACTTCTAAAATTCTAGAGTAGCTATAGGTTTCTATTTTTATGGTATATGTGATGCACATTTGTTGTAGAAAAATCTAGAAAATAGTATAAACGTTTTAGATGAAGAATTTTAAAATTATTTCTTTTTATTTCAAGCTATAGCAGTAAGCTCTTTATAATAGTAATTCTGTTTGAAGGCTATATAACTTTTGGAAGTGGTGCATTTTTAAATTACAGAATTATGCTTATTGTTTTATAATTATAAACTATACATGCAGGATTTTTTACATGTATTGAAGACTGATTTATTAAGCATATTGTTTATTTTTATAGATGTATGATTGGACAAATTTATGTAATAGCATAGCTTGATTAGTTGATAGTGTAATACAGAGGCATGTTACATATCTCCAACATGAGATTAAACTCGCCTCAGTAAAAATAGAAAGCCTTGATGAAAAAGCTTTTAGACTTTGAAATAATGCCATCTAAATATTTTCCAAAACTTTCCTTAGAACAAACAACCTAGTTGCATAATTATTTCCCTGAATTTTCAGAACCAACTCTTTTAATTTGTCCATATTCTAGATATCCTCAACCAAAATTGTTTTAACCATTCTTTTTGAAAGTTTAGTTATATTTAGTTATCCACCCATACACAAGTATATTCAATTAATAATAAAACTTTTTTATCAAGTGAAAAAAATCACAAATCACATTTCATTAGGTTGCAGATAGTCAAATTCACATCATAATGAAAATCAAGTATTCCAATAGATTTTCTAGAAATATTTGTATTTTATTCCTTATCCTGGAACCTTATATGTA
Source organism: Callithrix jacchus (assembly GCF_049354715.1). Classification (NCBI taxonomy): domain Eukaryota; kingdom Metazoa; phylum Chordata; class Mammalia; order Primates; family Cebidae; genus Callithrix; species Callithrix jacchus. The sequence goes on from NC_133524.1 coordinate 88,517,157, forward strand.
TCAATTACATATTGATTTACTTCATAAAATGTTACTATCTTTTGAATACAGTTGACTTTTTAAAAAATTTTCAGTGGCCGGGCACAGTGACTCATGCTTATAATTTCAGCACTTTGGGAGGCCGAGGTAGGTGGATCGCTTGAGATCAGGAGTTCTAGACCAGCCTGGGCAACATGGTGAAACCCTGTCTCTATCAAAAATGCAAAAGCTTAGCTGAGTTTAGTGGCACATATCTGTGGTCCCAGCTACTTGTGAGGCTGAGATGGGAGAATTACTTGAGTGGCAGGGGGTTGTGGGGGAGGTTGCAGTGAACCTAGATCATGCCACTACACTCCAGCCTGGGTGGCAGAGTGAGATTCCATCTGAAAAAACTTTTTTTTACAAATAAATAAATAAATAAAAACATTTTCATTATTTTTGTCTGAAAACAAGGAAGAAACATTAGATACAATAATGCTTTCATTAGTTAGAGAAAAGTTTAAGTAGTACTGCTCTTACTCTTATTCAGTAGTAGTGAAAAGTAAAACAAAGATGCAGCTCTAAAGAAAAATGTTATTTACCGAAATCTATAATATATATTTATTATATGTCAGTTCTAACCTCAATTACAAAATCAATGCAGAGCACCATTTCAGTGATATAACTTAAGAGAATTGATCGTAAACAACTGTTATGTTATCCAAAAATATTTTTGGTAATTCAAACATGCAGCTTGAATAGTTGTTGAGTGACACAAACTTGAAGTAACTAAAATTATTTTTAGAAATTGACTGGCTCTTTTGACATGTAAATACAGATGTAGTCTCATATTCAAACTAGTTTATGGCCTCTTAAATGAGAGACTACATTTTATCATTATTTTTATTAATTTCATCACTTGTTATTCAAAACTATGAATCGAGTGTATTTTTTTTTGCAGAAACATATACACATCATTTATGATGCTCAGATTAAATAATTACTTTTTTTTTAAGACACAGTCTTGCTCTGTCTCCCAGGCTGGAGTGTAGCAGCCTGATCTCGGCTCACTGCAACCTCCGCCTCTTGGGTTCAAGATTCTTCTGTCTCAGCCTCCTGAGTAGCTGGGATTACAGGCATGTGCCATCATGCCTGGCTAAATTTTATATTTTTAGTAGAGATGGGGTTTCGCCATGTTGGCCAGGCTGGTCTTAATCTCCTGACCTCAGGTGATCTGCCCACCTTGGCCTCCCAAAGTGCTGGGATTACAGGGGTGAGTCAGCACACCTGACCAAATAATTACTTTTTTTACACAAAATTAATTATCCAAGAGAAGCTGCTGATATCTTCCAGATGATAATCATGGCTGTGTTTACATGATACCAAAACATCTGGAGGCAAAATACAATTTTTTACTACATTTAGGGCTATTTTGCTGACCTGACAAAATTATTTGACTACATAAAGACACAGACTTTAGTACTACAGAATGATGTTGTAAGTAGTTTCGTTTTCGATAGACAAAGACTTTTACATGCTATATAAAGTTGTCATTATCTGAATCTAGAATAATTGATAACAGCTAACAACAGAATTCCACACAGTGCTGCAATTCAATTTTACATACATACATTTCAGTTGTGTATAAAGCCATACACTTATTTATTTCTAAATAAACACAAATTACAGAAATGAGAGGGAATATACAATTAAATCTTTTTAGGTGTCTGAACTGAAAGATAAATATACCAAACCCATGTTTAGAAGTTGATAAAACTAATTGTGTGTCCAGAAGAAAAGTCATATTAATTTGATGTTTAAGCAATTCTAACGTATTAGAATTAAAATGCGTTAGTGTGTGTGTAAGCACAGATATGTTTGCATATATGTGTGCATATTTGTTTGTCAGATTTCCAGCAGAAAACGTAATATAAACTGCAAACTAAAAAATTCTTAAAAGATTTTGCATCTACATTTACAATGTTATTGTCCCCCTTTACACTATTATTCCTTGCTTCTAAACTATAATCATCGAGTATCCCTTATATCATCCCATATATAATCTTTCATTTGGAAAATTCCTGTCGTATCGAGTACATTCTGTATATGTCCTGTGTTTTCTTCTTTTAATCAAATTGGCCGTTTCCCAAATGATCACAGATCCAGTAATGTTAAAGTACATATAAAAAAAATTAAACTGTTTTTTTTGTTATCTTAGTATTAGTACAGATTGTGCTTCTCACACACACACAAATAAAAATAAATTTGCATTCCGTAACTGCCAACTTCTGCCCAGTTGTTATAACTAAAATATATCCAAATAAAAGTTCATTAAAACAATCCTTTTTATTTTGCATTGTTACATTATTTTATTTTAATAACTATGAAAATAAGTAGTTCTCTGTTAGTGTCAGATTTGCAGTTTCATATGTCTTCAACTTAATGGGTTTAATTTACATCTTCATCAAATGGCTATGGTATAGGTTTACCATAATTATATACATGAATACATGCCTACCTATGTATATAGAAACAAATGTTTTTGTAAACAGCTCAGTGAGGACTTTGGACTGACATCAATTATAGGAATGTGATTATGAATATACATTCAATTTTCAAATTGAGCAATGGGTATACAGTTTGTTATCATTTCTGATTTTGAGTAGAGTTAGTAATAAGAACAGTGTTGAAGAAAAGCAGTATAAAATTAAAATTATGGAGATTTAAAATACAAGAGGATTCATAATAGTCACTTTAAAAACATTGTTTTTGCTTTGTACTTTGGAGCTGTAATTTAAAAAAAAAGAATGAACAGGTTTTTGTATGAATATATTAGAATGACTAATTATAGAGCATCTTTCAACTGGAATACATGTAGATACTAAAACCTGGTTGTATTTGATGTAATTTCAGTGCATGCATTGTGTGTAATCTGTATTAAGTGAAATATCTATAAATAAAGTTGTTTCTGCATTCCAATAACACATCTTCTGATATTTTTTGAAGCGCTTGTTGTCAGCAGGGGCTACTAGTTTCATTAACATCATCAAGGATCCTAAAATATTTTTAGCACAGTAACATCCCACCTTCTTCATGGTGTAGCTCTTTATCTGTGCTGGATTAACCAGAACTTTTATATTGTCATTTCTATTCACCACCATTGTGGTGTAATTGATCTTTTTCGATTAACCCAAAACAATGAAGTAGTCATATTTACTAAAGTTTTAATTTTGTGCATTTTATTATACTAACATTTTTTTGAATATTGGTAAGGTGGTATCATTTATGAACCACGGTGTTTGATAAAACATTATTGATAATAGAGTTTGCCATAAGTTCAAACAAGATTAATTAAATCTTTCTCAAACTCCTACTGTGAGTAAGGCAGTGTGGAGAAGGTCAATGGTTATGGGGAGAGATGGGGTATAGGGGGCTGGGAATGCAGGATGACCAAGGTTTTCTCCTAGTTGCTATTAGTGTAAAAAGCCCCCTGCCTAGGGAGTTGAACTGCAAGTATGTTTAAAAAAATCACAAACAAACAACAACTTTTCTTTTTTCAGTTCAGAAAATCTCTGAGTATATAATATCAAATTTTTTAAACAAGAAAGAAAAAAGCACATAAAAGTGACAAAATATAAAACTTCAGTGTTTATTATAATTAGGAGTGTGTGTGTGTGTGTGTGTGTGTGTGTGTGTGTGTCAGAGAGAGGGAGAGAGAGAGAGAGAGAGAGAATATCACTGGTGCACCACCTCCCAAGTATGTATTGGGTATGGGAATGCATGTACCTAACCCATTTCAGGAAGCATCCTGAAGTCCGCAACACTTTCCTGCCCTCAGTCACATCCAAGTAATAACTAAAGTGTGTTGCTAATACCTCCAGAATATCCCTGACATTTGTTATGTTGCCATTTCCTATTTCCAGTCTTCATCACCAGTTACCTCTTTCACTACTAACAAGTTGTCTTACTTCCTACTTTCATTTGTTCAATCAGTTTTCTACTCCATACCCATAATATCCCTCAAACACAGTGAAGCCTGATAGAAAAGCTTCTGAGTCTTTCCTTACTGCACATAGAATAAAGCCTCAATCTTTCTATTTTTCAAGGGACTTCGCAATCTTAACCAGTTCTACTTGTTCATTCTATCTCCTACCATCCCATGTACCTTATATTTTTGTCATTTCTTCTGCTATCCCCTCTTCTCTGACCATGGCATGCACTTTGATGCCTCCATAAATCTGCACAATTTACCAGAATTATATTGAGGACTTGTTTTGGTTAAGACACTGCTTTGAGGACAACAAAAATAACTAAGCTGCAGTTGGCGTTATTGAAGTGCAACCGTAGAGATAGGACAAGAACACAATTTTTTTTTTTTTTTTTTGGAACGGAATCTCGCTCTGTTGCCCAGGCTGGAGTGCAGTGGCCGATCTCGGATCACTGCAACATCTGCCTCCCAGGTTCAAGCAATTTCCGGCTAATTTTTGTATTTTTAGCAGAGAAGGGGGTTACACCATGTTGGCCAAGTTGGTCTTGAATGCTTGTCCTCAACTGATCCACCAGCTTCGTTCTCCAAAGGGCTAAGATTACAGGCATGAGCCACTGTGCCCGGCCAAGAACACAATTTTAATACCAGATAGAATGACAAAAATGAAGAAAAGCTATCTGATTTTATTAAAAATGAAACAAGTCTGTATGGTATCATTTCCTTTCATATCTTTTCAAATCTTAGCATCAACCATACATAATTCTTATAAACTTAAAGTGCTTCAAATAAATGACTAGGTCATATAACCTGTAAACATTAGTTTCTGGACACTATTCCCAGAAAATTGTTACATTACTTTTTTTCATTAATCTAGAAAGAATTTGAAATATCTATTTTGGATATTTTGATTGTTGTTACACCTTTGTCCATAAATTGTACTCAAAAAATATCAAAGGAAAAATCTTAACCCATTTGTTGTTATAGTCAATATACAAAGGGATGAGAGAACCACATACTGCTTTTAGGCATTTTCGCACAAGAAGCATCTAAGTGTGATTTCTTCAAAGAAAAATATTGCCAGTATGCTATATGGCAAGAAAAAAAAAGACATTCTTGTCTTCAATAGAGGGACATTTTCTATGGCAAATAATCACAAATCTATATTAATGACTATGGCTTGGATGTGTTTGTATAGATATAAATTCTGTCGCCGAAGTACTGAGAGGAAATGTTCACCCAAATAGAAATCATTGTGTCTCTTCTCCTCTCTGCTGAAAAGCAAAGTTATCAATTTTGGGAAAACATGAACAGATGGAGAAACCATGGGATATCAAATGTACATATATGTATGTCCAAATTATAACATGGCAGATCTACTCTAAAATGCAGAAACTACTTATCCCTAGTCAAAGCTGACTGTGTGTGCGTGTGTGTATATGATTTTAAGGAATGAACTTCTTGGCACATATATTGAAAGCAAATATGCTACCTGCTTCCTAGAAACAGAACAGATAAAAATAAACCACTGAGTTCGTAAGTTAGCCCCTTTTTTTTTTTCATTCTTACTATGAAAGAAAAAGTATTTCTAAATTATATGTAGGAAACATTCTGAGGAATTGGGATTTTGTTTTGTTTCTCTTTCAGATCTTTCCTGGACAATCTTAAATCAGGAGATTCTGTAACACCAACTTTAGAATAATACATTTCCATGGTACATGTTTTACAAAAATTCATTACTTATGTCACCTCTTTTTATAAAGGGAATGAATACCATCATGAGTAGGAAAATAATGTTTCTTTCAGTTACAACCATAGAGAATTTTCAGTCATCCCAGATAAAATAAACGTGTATTAACATTCTTAAAACAGGTGACTGTTTTCTTCAGTGCACATACCTTGATAATAGAGGGTCATTATAAAGGGGTAATAAAGTGGAAGACTAGATATGAAGACCAAGGCTAAGGACTCAACAACATGAAAAGCGTAGCAAGCGCAGTACATTACCATATTTCTAGTGAACAAACATTTCCTTAATATTTGTGTGGTGTTTTATATTTTTTGAAGTACTTTCATCAGGGCATTGGGAAGATTATTATTCATAAATGCACACCCTCATTCCTTTTTAATCTGATAGAGGCCAAATGTATGTTTTACTCTGATTTATTTCTTAGAAACAATTATATCTAAAATGAATCTAACTCAAAATGTACCATAACAGTATTCCAAATCTGCCCTAACTCTATTTCTACCTCAAATATCACTGTGCTTATATATGAAATTTCAAATTTCATGGTCCATTTTTTTCTTTCATGGAGAAAAACACCATATCCTTTCTGATATGAAATCGAAATCCCAAGAGATAACTCAGAAAATAGACTTGCCACGTATCCTTTTTTAGGTTAGTCTGGCATCTAGAATGTGTTAGAACCCCAGATTGGCTACCACATATAGATATGGGAAGTGCTGGATGTACTAACAGATAGAGACTTGTCCTATTAACACATTAAAGAAACATACTGTAGATTAGACCTTCTCATCCTCTGGGAACCCTTTGTGACACCATGTTCACATAGGGACATGGGCCTTGTTTCATATAATTTCTGTTCATCCAGTAGGTGAAAAAGTCTCAGTCACCTGCAGACTTTCTGGATAAGGTGACTCCTTTTTACTCAGGAAAACAGTTTTCTGATCATGTTCCCTTATAATCCATTTTTATGCCTTTCTTAACAATATTACTTTGTAGTATACTTCAGTCAAATCACCTGAACTCTCTCATTCCCTGAGCGGTGGTCACTATCCTCAACACAATGTCGATATACACTGTATGGAAAGTAAAGTTTATTTAACCACATAACCTGCTATTCTGGAAATACATTTTTCACATTGAGAGAAGTGTACTTTGTGTAGCTAAAGCTATACAAGGTGGTTGAGTGTTGGCAAAAAGAGATTGAGACAGAGAGAGAGTGCTGGTGCTAAAAAGATAAAAAGCCTATCAGGAAAAGAGAAAGAGGCGGTACGATCCAAAAGATCAAAACTATGGATTCTCTCGGACATTTCCTCAGTTTCATCAACCTGTATCTTTATTAGTTTGCCTCTCCCTGCTAATGCCTAGGATTGGTCCTTAAACAAGTTGTCATTTCTGAAGGTTTCACATAGTCACACCCCCAAGCTATACCACCTTCTCTCATCTCTGACAGAAATATGAAATAGGCCTGGAGTGGTGGCTCATGCCTGTAATCCCAGCATTTTGGGAGGCTAAGGCAGGCGGATCATGAGGTCAAGAGATCGAAATCATCCTGGCCAACATGGTGAAACCCCATCTCTACTAAAAAATACAAAAATTAGCTGGACCTGGTGTCATGTGCCTGTAGTCCCAGCTACTTGGGAGGCTGAGGCAGAATTTCTTGAACCCGGGAGGTGGAGGTTGAAGTGAGTTTGATCACGCCAAACTCCAGCCTGGTGCCTGGTGACAGAGTGAGACTCTGTCTCAAAAAAAAATAAAAATCGTATAGTTATATATATTCTCCCTGAGGTTTCCCCTTGCCCAAAGAAACGTAACAGTCCAGAAAGATCTTTATATAGGTTTGATTCTATACGGATATATAAATACTGATATTATATGTATAATACATATTACATTATATATGTATATATTTTGTTTATTATATATGCATTACATTACACATTACATATATATTACATGTATAATACGTAATACACATAACATTGCATACATTATACATACATACATAATACATATATAACACATATACATGTATATAATATATATACATAGTATATATAAATATAAAACTAAAATAGAGTTAATAGAAATTAACTTAGGTCATAATTTTTAAAAAGTCAAACTAAGAAGATGAAAATTATATTTTTCTAATGGGAACAAATATTTGTTTTCATCTTGGAAAAATATTTTACTTACTTAACTAATTAATACATTTTTTTTGAGACAAGGTCTCTCTCTCTCACCCAGGCTGGAGCACAGTGGTGAGATCTCCACTCACTGAAGCCTAAACCTCCTGCGATCAGGTGATTTTCCCACTTCAGCGTCCCGAGTAGCTGTAACTACAAGCACCCACGACCACCCTTGGATTTGTTTGTGTGTTTGTATTTTTTAGTAGAGATGTGATTTCACTGTGTTGGCCAGGCTGATCTCAAACTCCTGGACTCAAGAAATCCACCCACCTCAGCCTCCCAAAGTGTTGGGAGTGAGCCACTGCACCGGGCCTTAATTTATATCGAGAATGCTCTCTAGTCTTCTGGTGGTTGTGTTATACTGCCTGACCTAATGCTGGAGTCTGTAGTATTACCTACACTTTTTATGAGACTTATTGTTTATCTATCTTCTGCTTCTCTTTTAGAGATAGAATGGATCCTTAAAGATTATGTAGTATCCTAGTCTGCCTCTATTATTTGACAAATGATGGAACCAAGGCCCAGAAAAAGAACTGACCTTTAATGGGCAGCTATTTTATGTCAGGTAATGTGCTAGGTGCCATACATGTTAGTTCTTTATCTCAGAGAGGTTACAACATTAGTAAGTGGCAGAGAGAAGGTCTAAAGTTAAGCCTGATTGACTCTTAAATTCTCCTTCCACTATACTACATCACAATTCTGGCATATCTATGGCTCTTCATTCTCCTGATTTGAAGTCCATAGGCCCTTCACTTTTAGCACTCTGCGTGGCTCACGCCTGTAATCCCAGCACTTTGAGAGGCCAAGGTTGGCGGATCATAAGGTAAGGAGATTGAGACCATCCCAGCCAATATGGTGAAAGCCCGTCTCTACAAAAAAATACAAAAATTAGCTGGGCGTGGTGGTACGTGCCTGTAATCCCAGCTACTCAGGAGGCTGAGGCAGGAGAATCCCTTGAACTAAGGAGTCAGAGGTTGCAGTGAGCTGAGATCGTGCCATTTCACTCCAGCCTAATGACAGAGCAAGACTTTGTCTAAGGAAAAAAAAATTCTCCTCTGCTCTATAAATCAACACCAAGTTCAGTTATATTTTCCCAACACTCTTTGCACCTCCCTAGACTCATTCTCTTCTATTTAAGGTCAGGTAGATAATCTGGCATGTGATTATTTTTATTAAATTTTCATAAAGTTGGCAAGCACTACATTCATTCTGGAAGCTACTATTATTAGCAGATATTTGCCATGGGGCATAATTTCCTATGAACAAATCAGTTTGGAAATGCAAATAGCATAGACAAGGAAGTTTCTCTTCTTTCATCTACTTGCATTTCTAATATATGAACCCAGGACAAATTCTGAAGGTAGTAGTTATTCAAAAACTTTTATTTGAACTTCCTACACATAGTGTGTTGCAAGCCCCAGCTCTGTTATCCATTCAGCCTTTGCAATCTTTAAAACATAATATGATTCTAATGTCCTGCAGTTTCATAAGCCATAGGGTGAGTTCGATAGAGGAGGGAATATATATGCATCACCAAATCTAAGTGTAAAGTAATTTTGACATCAGTTTATAATGAAGAGGAACATTTTGATGCATTAAATATAGCTATAAATTCCTTCTTAACCTGAATAGACATATTGGTAATGACCAGAAATATATATCAAATATGGACCACCAGATATCTATGAATGGTAAGGAAAATAATCAATTTAATTACAATATGAATTTTCAAATTAGTCAGAATGATTAACTTTTGCTTATATAAATAGGAAATATATTTTGTTTCTAGATTGTGCTTCCTAATTTAACTATTTAATTCATATGTAACAATTGCAACATTAATTTTTAATATTGTCAAACATATACCATGCCATAATATAAATACATTTTGTTCCAAAGAGGTAAAGTTTATCCCTTATTCAGAAAACTCCTTACATCCACTTAGGGAACATACGTCAAATTCCTGTCCTACATTAAGTTCTGGAAATTAGAATTTGTAAAAAGGAGAAAAGGAGAGAAGGATTAATTCAGGAAAATTCTGTGAGTGCTTACTACATCCCAGGCCTAGTGCTAGGTATACTGAGAAGCAAGGTATGGTGGGACATCACTGGGCTTTAAAGTCGGATAGACCTTTTTTCCAAATCTGGATTTGCAGGTTTTAGCTATGTGGTCTTGATCCTCTTTGAACCTCAGGATCTTCATCTTCCCAGTGATACCAAGATGTCTAATCAACAGGATCATGAGGAGTAAATGAGATAATATGTAAAAATGTACATGTCACAGCATAAAAGGAACAGTAAGTATAAGTCCTTTTCTACATAGATGAACTCATCTAATCTTCTTATAATGTTTTGAGCTAGATATCATTGGTATCATAATCATTTTAAAGATTGAGCTTTCAGAGAGCTCAATAATTTGCCCCAGCCCAATTTAGTCAATTTAGTTTTCATTCTCCTGTATCAAAGCTATCTCATATCAACAGTCTAGGTGATTCTACTTTATTAACTGCTTAATTAGAGCTCACTTGCCTGGTAGGAATGTTGCTTCTTAAACCCTGCCATGTGTGTTCTTTATGGGAGCCTGAATAGATATAATGAGTCTAGTTCTGGGCAGTAATGTAACTTTAAAGTCTTTTCAGTTGTAGGTGAAGGTACTTTTCAATACAGCTGATGTAAAGTTTTGTCTTCTTTTTTTTTTTTTTTTTTTTGAGACGGAGTTTCGCTCTTGTTACCCAGGCTGGAGTGCAATGGCGTGATCTCGGCTCACGGCAACATCCATCTCCTGGGTTCAGGCAATTCTCCTGCCTCAGCCTCCCGAGTAGCTGGGACTATAGGCATGTACCACCACGCCCAGCTAATTTTTGTATTTTTAGTAGAGACGGGGTTTCATCATGTTGACCAGGATGGTCTCGATTTCTTGACCTCGTGATGCACCTGCCTCGGCCTCCCAAAGTGTTGGGATCATAGGCGTGAGCCTCCGCTCCTGGCCTTGTCTTCTAATGATAGTGAAAATTATTGACGATATTGACTAAGTGGTAGAATCATAAAATGTCAGATGAAGATCAGACTCAGAATGTGTGCATGACTTGCCTAAGTTTATTCAGTTAGATTTTAACAGAATCGGGTGATGAGTGTTAAGCTCCTGACTTCCAGTCCAGGATTCTTACCATTGAATACACATTCTGTTTACTATGTGACAACACTATAGCAACTGTATGAAATGGCATTGATGACTATTAACATTCAGAAAAAGTGAAGCTAACAATACCATTTTAGGAGCCAGACCGTCGTTGAGATTTAGTTTCCTATCTAATGTATCTACTGTGACCTCGGAAAATCAGTCATCTTCTCTCTCTCAGACTCAATTTCTTCATGTGTCAAATGAAGATGATGTTCAAATGAAGAAGATGTGTCAAATGAAGATGGAGTTCAGAACTCCAAACAAGATGACTTTTCAGAAAGCATTTGAAAAATGAGAAAGTTATATAAATGGTCATTGTTACCAATACCATGTTTATTAGGGTTCTCTAAAGGGACATAACTAATAGCATAGATGTATATATGACAGGGAATTTATTAAGGAGTATTGACTCACACGATCAAAAGGTGAAGTCCCACAGTAGGCTGTCTGCAAGCTGAGGAGCAAGGAAGCCAGATCGAGTCCCCAAATCTCAAAAGTAGGGAAGCCAACAGTGCTGCCTTCAGTCTGTGGTAGAAGGTCCAAGAGTCCGAAAGCTGAAGAACTTGCAGTCCGATGTTAGAGGGCAGGAAGCATCCAGCATGGGAGAGAGATGCAGGCTGAAGGACTAAGCCAGTGTAGTCTTCCCAGGTTCTTCTGCCTGCGTTTATTCTAGCCGTGCTGGCAGCTGATTAGATTGTGCCCAGCTAGCTTGAGGGTGGGTCTGTAAATCTCCTTTGCCAGCACCCTCACAGACACATCCAGGAACAATACTTTGCATACTTCAATCTAATCAAGCTGACACTCCATATTAACCATCATAAGTCCACCCCTTGTCAACTTGAACCCATATATGTCTTCTTAAATTATACACATATATAATCTTCAAACAATTACACCTAACATAATAGAGCTATCCTTTGTATAACCAGAAAGACACCAATCCCTAACCCAAATGTTATTACCTAAAGTTGACAACAGTTAAGTGCTGAAATGAAATCAATAAATCTTATGTCACATGATAAAGAAAAAAGAAAGGAAACAAAATGAAGATTTTTTTCTTAGTACAGGTGTATACAGGCACAAACATGTTATTAACAAAATAAGGAAGAAATACTCATGACAATTATAGTTTTTGTTTCTGCAACTAGCCACAAGGTCATAGCTGGTATTGACGACTACCTTCTTCTACTACCCATTCTGTATTCTCTTTGCCTTCAGCAAGCACCTCAAAAGGTCATGGTTTTTACCTGGTGGAGTGACCTAAACCTTTATTCCTACAGGGTCTGGACCATTTGTAGTCCTGCCTGGATTGGGGTGTTTTAGTTTCCGATTGACCTTAATCACAGTACAGGTCACTAAGAGTTGCCCTAAGGGGTCTCCTGTATTCCATGCATACTCTTCCTGACCTCCACTGTGGAGCAGTAGACTGATTTCATCTTGATAGTCTAGGTCAATCACCTCAACCAACACTGTAACTCCCTTCTTAGCCTGTTGCATTAGAGATAGGAGGAACCCAAAGCGGCCAGGTGGCAATCTTAACTTCCGGTTTAATGGAATTGTTGTTGTATCTCCTGGTGGCAACATTCCTCCCTTTGGAATTAAGACTGCTAGGCCAGCAGAATGTACTGTCCTGGGAACAGGAAGCAAAACTTCTGCTAGTGGGTTATTAGGGGTGATGGTGAGTGGTGCCACTTGCACTTTCACCACTTGATTCCTGGACCCGTGAATCCTGGCTATGGTAGGAAACAATACCATATATTGGACGCTGATTCAGAGCATACACTGCCTTCTGGAGAACTTTGGCCCAGCCCTGCAAAGCCATTCAGCATTCTATCAGTCCAGCTGCTTCAGGATGATGGGGAACACTATGTAATTAAACAAGACTTTCAACCTGCTCTACAATCAGGTTTCCTCCCTCACAAGACACTGAAAATGATGGGACTTTGATTACAAATATCCTAAAATTTCATGCAAGTATCCAAAATGTCAAACTTATGATTATATAGGGGGTGACTGTAAGACTCCCATGTTTCTGAAATGCAATTTCTAATTCATGAACTAAATTTATGCCAAGTATTTCTTAGAATAGCCCATAAGCACAAGAAATCAAATTCCTTAAAACCATGGGTTTGTATGGCACTTAATTAACGAAACTGAGACAGTTTTTGGTGGCAAGTAAGGCCATTTTAGAAATGGTAACTATGGTGCTTCTCCTCAAAATTAGAAAGAGGAGAAAATTGTTCTTGTGTGTCTGTTCTGTGTCAGGCACACTGGGGTCACAGGAAGTGAATGAGCTTTGGAATCAGGGGACATGGGTTATAATACTGACTTTTTGGTCTTTAGCTGTTGGACCTTGCATAAAACTATTTAAGATTTCTGAGCCTTGGGATCTTTAACTAAAAAATGGCAAATGTTATGTCAAACTCCCAGGTTCGTTGTGAGAATTAAATTAGATAAACTCTGAGATGTGACTGGGACATAGCAGGCACTTGATAAGCATTGTGCCCCTCCTTCATCAGTTATCTCAACTAACCTGCCAAACTGCCTGGTAGGCAAGTAATGTTAGCGTTATCCCCACATCACAAACTAAAATAGGAGACTGAGTTCCAGAGTTGCAGTGGTTTGCTTAAGCTCAGGCAGTTGGGAAGGGGTCTGTCTGGAATTTTACCAAGATTGGCCTAACTCTCAGTTCCCAGTCCTTTCCTGTCAGCCTTTCTGCCTCTGGCATTAGACCTCAAATGCCACTATTCAGTAGTAGTTTATCAACTCATAAGATTTGAGTCATTATGCATAGCATTAAATATACAATTAATTGCCTTTTTCACATTCTTTCTCCAAACGTATAGGGAGATATTATGTAAGTATAACTCTATTTTCTGAATTACCCGTAAATTACTTTAAAGAGGAATCTTATAATAAAATCATAAGAATATGACTTAATATATGATTTTTAATATTAGCCATTTTACTCAATTATCATTCTATTATCTTTGAAATTATAAACACTTTATTCCGTGATTGTGGATGGATGTCTTATAGAGATAACTCTAACGAAAATAGGCATCCCAAGATAAAACATAAAGACAAATTTAATTTTTATTTGGCTGGATTCAGAATACATACTACTTAGGCTTACCAGGCATACATTCATGAAAATAAATACCTAAAATACAAGACGGTATGGGAATAATTCCCATTTTTGAGTTTGAAGAGAGAAACTGGAAACTAGAAAGGGCTAGAGTAAATTGGGAAAGATTCATGGAAGAGATTGAACATGATTTGGTCCTTAATGCAGGATTTCAAAAATGGAGAGAAAGGAAAAGTCCCAGTGGGTAGGAATTAAATAAGCTAAAACATATGTCATACTTCTGGAGCAATGTTCTCAGCTACTGTTGAGTTACATTTAGGGAGATGTTAGGGCCATATTATTGACAATTTTGTGGAGGCAATAACCAATGAAAGAAATTTTTATATTTATTTTTGGAATACTGTGTCTCATATGTCCTTCTCAAATGGGAATGTTACATCAACCATCTACACTTCCTCAATTCCCATTTTCTCTTCAAAATATCTTAATCTAGTCTCTATCCTCATCCATTCACTCCCCACATGTCTCATGCAGTTTGCAGTGGCCTCCTGTTTGCTAAACTCAATGGATATATTTTATTTCCATCTTTCTGATCCATTTGACATTTTTCCTCTTTCATTCACTCCTTTTGAAGTTCTATTTTCTTGGCTTGCATGGTGATATTCCCTTCTGATTTTTTTTCTTTTTGGCCTTCTGATAATTCCATTTCTTTTTCTGTGTGGTAATTTCATATGTCCACTGCATAAGTGTTAATTTTTATTAGAATTATCTCCTCAGCCTGTTCTCATCCCTTTATACTCTCTCTGTTGTTTTATATATGACCTATATCCTGATGAGTTCTACTCTCTGTACATAGTCCTGGCTTCTCGCCTGAGATTTTGACTGATATTTCAAGCTCCCCTATGAACATCTCCCCTTCACTGGTCCATGGAAGCTCAAGCTCTATTTGCTCCAAATTGGATTGATTCCCTTCAACTTCCTTTTCCCAAATCTGTTTCTTACCTACATCAACTGATAGAGTCACCATTCAAGCCACTCAAGTTAAAAATCTCAGTAACATCTTGTGCTTCCTTTTCTCCCTCTCCCCTTCACTCCAGTTGTTCACAACTTTTTTTTTCTGATTTTACATTTAAAATGTTTTTAAAATGAAAATGATAGAAGATAATATTTTTGAAAAGGTACTGCATGCAAGTTATGGTGCCAAGAATCTAAAAAACATTAACTCATTTAATTTTCATATTACAGAGACTAATTTTCCCATTTCACTTACGGGAACAATTGAGCTTCAGAAGGTTCATTGTCTTGCTCTATGTCACACAGATAGTATTCACTGAAGCTGTTATTTAAATGCAAATATTTACATTCCAAATTCTATATTCTTAAACATAACAGGAGCATTTATTGCTTCCTATCTCTACTCCTGTATCCTATTTTAAGTTCTTTTCATATTTTATGTGGACAATTGCAATAGCTGCTTAGCTGGCATTCATCATATCTCTAATCTTGTTTCCTTCAAATCAGCTTTCAGACAGCCAATGAATATTCTATTTCACTTGCAAATCTCATCATCCCACTCCTCTGCTTAAAATCCTTCATTGCATCCTTATAAGTTTCAGTGTAAATACCCTAGTTTTTAAGTATACCAAACGCCACTCTCCATGGTGTAGTCTTGTGCTTACTTTTCAGCTTGAGGTCGCATTCATCCCCGGGTCATAGATTACACTTCAGAGATATCAAATTCCTTGTAGTTTTCTACTATACAGCATGCTGATTTTAGTTTCTGCAAATTCATTCATATTTTTTATAGCAGAGACTTGCTCTTTGCTATTCTATTTACATAATATGATTAAATTCCACGGAGTCATTCTGACTCAGCTCAGGCTCCTCTATGTGTGTGTGTATGTGCGTGTGTGTGTGTGTGCATGCGTGTGTGTATAAAATCTTTGAGTAGGGAAAAATATAACAAATATTTTGAGATGATTAATTAGAAATTATAATGAAAAATGAAAGACCAGTCTGAAAGTAGGAAAGCCAGCTAGAAGAACCAGAAGAACATTGCCTTAAGACCAAAATAAAGGACAAGGGCCAGGATTAGGGTAGTAGAGTTGGGAATTGAAAATAGGGGCTGACAAATGAGATGATGTGGGGATCAAATAGAGGATAACTTCTAGTGCAAACTCCAAAATTGAAGAGTGTTTACTAGAGATTAGCAATCAGAATTTGAACTAAGGTAATCAGGAATGTAAGTTCTGTAAAGAAGTAGGAGTTGAGGAGATGGAGAACAAATGTTAAGATGTTTTACATGTAAAAATGGCAAAACTCTAATTCCTTTTAACTATGGGACAAAAGGGTGAGAAGATGGGTGTGGAGATTAAATACTTTGAAATGTAGGAAATAGCATATGATAAAGCTGTTATATTGGGTTGGTGCAAAAGTAATCATGTTTTTTGCCATTTACATAACATAAACATAATGGCAAAAACCACATTTACTTTTGCAACAACCTAATAAAATAATAAATGGATTTTTTTTTTATTAAACACTCTTTATCCAAGTCACCACTGAAATAGGATTCTGATTCATTAATCATGTCTTGCCCACTTTCTTCAACAAACCTGGCTTCCTATAATGACCTATACAGTGTGAGGCATATTTCATACCAACGTTGGTGAGTAGATGGATATTTAGCATAGTTGAACAAATGCTGGGAATATTGTGTGAGGTTAAAGCAGCCGGATGACGACATATTTACATTTTGTCATCGAATAGTTTGGTGGAAGCATCCAGCTATGATTAACTGATTAATAAGCAAAGAGTTTCTTCAGCTAGAATTCAATTTGGATATTATGTTTCTCAAAAATTACTTAAATAACTTGTTATTTAATTGTTGGTAATTGATACCCATCTAACTACAAAATAGCATAAATTAATTGTAGAAAGCTTCAAAAATACAGATGAATAGAGATAAAATAGAGAAGAAAAATGGAAATTACCTACAATCCTACCAACTCAATGATAATAAATGTTAATTCAGTGCATATTTGCCTGGCCTCTTTCCATCTTTTTTCTATGTATGTGCCCATGCTTTTTTTATTTTGTGAAATACTCTTCTCAAATTAGATGTTTTATATCTATATAATATTACATCATATAGATATTCTATAATACATTTAGAGATCCAATATTAATGAATGTTTTTATTTTTATGCTATTATAAACAATACTATAATGAACCTTCTTGAACATAAATCTCTTTGTGCATGAGTTGATTCCATTCAAATCTATAATAAGCTAAGAGTACTATCTGTTTAAAATTGTTTTAGACATTCCATTTAAAACAGTAGTACAGGGAAAAAGAATAAATATAGAAAAATATGGTGCTATTAATATTTATTGTTTATAATGATCTTCCACGAAGAAACTCCAAGAAAAACTTCTGGCAGTATAAAGAGGAACAGCTTTTATTTTTTACTTTTTTGTTTATTATTTTATTATTATTATTTTGAGATGGAGTCTCACTCTGTCACCCAGGCTGGAGTGCTGTGGTATAATCTTGACTCACTGCGGCCTCAACCTCTGGGGCTCAAGCTATTTTACTGCCTTAGCCTCCCAAGTAGTTTGGACTACAGGTGTGCACAACCATGCCCAGCCAATTATTTTAGTTTTTGTTGGGACAAGTTCTCACTATATTCCCTAGGCTGGAAGAACAGCTTTTAGCAGTCAACTTTTGTGATGTGTAGTAAAGTCATTAATTCTACTTCCAGAAATTTATTGTACGGATAAATAAGAAAAATATTTGAAAGCTACTAAGTTTTAAAAGATATTTTTATACCATCTCAACCATTATCAATGTTCTAATGTATAATATATCATTATTAAATACTTTTCCTTTTAATGTAATAATTACTTTTTGTATAAAAGTAATTTTATAGAGAAATTCAGTTTACAAGTTTAGATTTATATTTTTAACTATGTTTTATGTCTAATTGAAAAATCATGCATAATTAAGTGTTTTTTCAAGACACATGATATTTTCATTTTTCTTTCTGTTATTTTTTCCCTCTGTGTTAGCTCTACACATTTTTTTACTAAGGTATGAAATGACACATCAACTAATTTTCTCAAGATTTGAAACTTTCGTTTCTAAAAAATAAACTAAATTGTGCCTTTTTCTAAGTGTTTAACTGTACCAGGGTACCAGTCAGAAGAAAAGATATCTGCCCAATTTATATTGACTTTTGCTGAATAATTTCTATATAAGTTAAACAGGTTTATAATTCATTTGTTCTTTGACTTCACATATATAATTAGTCATTTGTCATTTATATACTTCAAAATTACTGCTTCAGACAACTCATGTAGAAGTATCACAGACCAGACTTTATGGTTTCCTATGTACATATAAGATCTTTACATTTGGGGGTCATAGATAAAGACTAAACAATTTTAATATAGTTGACCCATATATTCAAAATTGTCATAGAGAAGACATTTTTAGCTTACAATTTGCTGTAGAAGATGACGCCAACTTACTACAGATATGTATAAGGAACGTTTAACCTTATGTTAATAAAATTCAGCATCTTGAATATTGTTTCCTATGCTGCATATGGGCAGTCAACCTATCTAATAAGCAATTATACACTGAGGATTCTTTAGAATTTTCCCATTTTGTTTTCATTTAGAGTAATGAAGACTTCACTTTCTCCCACTATTAGAATAATGCAAACAAGCTGAATCATCAGTGGCACAATATGTTAACCACTTTGATAAAAGTGACCTTTTATTTGATTGATGTCTAGGCCAGAAATTCACAACACAGGCTGTACATTAAAATTACATTTGGAGGTCAGAACGTATCTTAAGAAATTCTAATACAGGTCTGAGTTAAAGCCTAGTTATCTTTGCTTTTTTTTTTTTAATCAGCCTGACAGATAATTTATATGAGCAAACAAGGATGATAATCACTGAACATAAACATACCTGCATCCATTAATTGAGTGCTTATCCATATACTTGAAATATTGCTCATTAAAAACCTTCTACTCACTAGACGGAGCATTTAAAAGGCAAGCACAAAGCCTTTATTAGCTTTGTATCTCTAGTCACCAGCTTGGTTTTCAGCACATAGGCACTCAGAAAAAGTAATTAATTAATTAATTAATTGTGGTCATATGAACTCATTAAATTGATGAAGAATCTTGGCATTTGTACGATTCATAGGTAGTGACAAACAAAATGTTTGTGAAATTTCTTTTTAAATATCAAACACAAAACCACTTTTGAACAAAT
The DNA here is from genome assembly GCF_049354715.1 of Callithrix jacchus. Taxonomy (NCBI): domain Eukaryota; kingdom Metazoa; phylum Chordata; class Mammalia; order Primates; family Cebidae; genus Callithrix; species Callithrix jacchus. The sequence goes on from NC_133524.1 coordinate 88,536,596, forward strand.
TTTTATTATTTTTTACTCTTTTTGTCAAAGAAGGATAAATCACTTGAGGAAAACCAAAAATAATTTTTTCTAGCAAGATATTTTGGCTAATTATGTGCTAATGAACACACTGTTTGTGACCAAGGAATAAATTTTAGGTACCTCTGCCAAATTAATGCCATACAGACAATATATAGTTTGTAATGTTGTTTTTAAAAGAAAATGACATGACTAGTGAAAGTATAAAAATTGTGTGTACTACCACACTATTTACACTATTATACTATTATAATTCTAAAACATAAGCCATTATTACAATGATTTTAGTGTTTTTGTAAATAGTTGATCTTCAGATAGAGATGGGTGTATATAGTATTTATTTTTTATTTGTTGAGTGGATTCTAAATTTCTGTTTCTTCCCCAAAGAGCAACCATTGGTACACTCATGCATGTACATGATACACACCACACCCTCAAGGCACAAACATATATGCATACACACGCACACACACACACACACACACAGAGAGAGAGAGAGAGAGAGAGAGAGAGAGACTGACATGAATTTATTTTAATTGATGAATATAAATATTCAAATTGCCATGGTCTTAAATAGTACCAATGCTTTTCAATTTATATTTTAAAGAATCAATTTTAATGTATTGCCAATGTCAAGGACAGCCATATGTATTTTAGTTATTTCTTTAACAGTTTTTCAAACAATCACAGTTATGTAATTCCTTTTTTTAACTTTAAGTTCAGGGTACAAGTCCAAGTTTGTTACATAGGTAAACCTGTGTCATGGGGGATTGTTGTACAGATTATTTCATCATCCAGGTATTAAGTCTAGTAGCCATTAGTTGTTTTTGTCTGGTCCTCTCCCTCCTCCCACCCTCTGCCCCATTGTGTGTTGTTCACCTTTATGTGTTCATGTGTTGTCATCATTTAATTCCCTCTTATTAGTGAGAACATGTAGTATTTGGCCTTTCTATTCCTGTGTTAGTTTGCTAAGGATAATGGCCTCCATTCATGTCCCTGCAAAGAACATGATCTTGTTCTTGATTAGGACTGCATAGTGTTCCATGGTGTACATGTACCACATTTTCTTTATCGGGTCTATCATTGATAGGCATTTATGTTGATTCCAAGTTTTTGCTATTGGAAGATACCCTAAGTGATACCATCCAGGACATAGGCATGGGCAAACATTTCATATTGAAAATCAGAAAAACAATTGCAATGAAAGCAAAAATTGACAAATGGGATCCAACTAAACTAATTGTTTAAACTAAACTAAATTGTTTCTGCACAGCAAAACAATTGAGTAAACAGGTAACCTACAGAATGGAAGGAAATTTTGAAATGATACATCCTATAAATATCTAATATCCAGCCTCTATAAAGAACTATAAGCCCACTTTGGGAGGCCAAGGCGGGTGGATCACCTAAGGTCAGGAGTTCGAGACCAGCCTAGCCAACATGGTGAAACCCCATCTCTTAAAAAAAAATGAACTATAAGCCTCTTTAAGGAACTGATTTCCAAGAACAAAACAAACAACACCATAAAAAAGTGGACAAAGAATATGAACAGACACTTCTCAAAAGAAGACTTACATGTGGCCAACAATCATTTGAATAAAATCTCAACATCACTGATCATTTAAAAAATGCAAATCAAAACCACAATAAGATACCAACTCACACCAGTCAGAATGGCTATTATTAAAAAGTCAAGGCCAGGAGTGGTGGCTTACACCTGTAATCCCAGCACTTTCAGAGTCTGAAGCAGGCGGATCAACTGAGGTCAGGAGTTTGAGACCAGACTGGCCAACATGGTGAAACCCCATCTCTTTTAAAAATACGAAAATTAGCTGGGCATGGTGGAGTATGGCAGCTACTATTGGTAAGTCATAAATAGTGTAAGAATATAGCACAAAATTGTAACATGCCATTCTTTCCTCAATAAAATATAATGTACACAAAATATTAAGCATTTACTTATTTGTAGGCAATGAGTTAGTTGACTTACTGTGAAAAGCGAGTTAATTTTAAAAGAAAAATTACTCAAAGCAATGATATATATTTAGTAATTTAGAATGCTAGAGAAATAAAATAGACATATTTAAATAAGTTACTCTAGCAAACTCACATTTTTCTTAGGTAGTTTCAAAATTGAGATAAAATCTTTTTGAAATCTCCTATCTCAATCCTTATTTCCACCTTCATATGACTGGAATTACATTTCATAATATAAGAAATATCAATATAGTTTTTTTCAAAATATCAGGGAGTATAAAAAACTTTACATTCTCCTTTCGACAGATAAAAACAGAAAGGACTTCTTTATTTTAAGATATTTATAGAAAAGGAAAATGTTATTGCAACAAAAATAACTTTTTTCCCTTTGTTTTTTTCTGAGACAGAGTCTCACTGTGTTGCCCAGGCTGGAGTGCAGTGGCCTGATTGCAGCTCACTGCAACTTCTGCCTCCCGGGTTCAAGCAATTCTCCCTGCCTCAGCCTCCTGAGTAGCTGGGATTACAGGTGCTCGCCACCATGCCTGGCTAATTTTTGTATTTTTTCGTAGAGATGGGGTTCCACCATGTTAGCCAGGCTGGTCTTAAACTCCTGACCTCAGGTAATCCACCTGCCTTGGCCTCCCAAAGTGCTGGGATTACAGGTATGAGGTACCACACCTGGTGAAACTTTCAAATGTATAATACAATTGCTACTAGAAATAAGAAATGAGACAGATGTCTACACAGTAATAGTGCAGGACTTCGATACTCCACTGCCAGCATGAGACAGGTCATCAAGACAGAAAGTCAAAGAAGAATCAATGAACTTAAACTATAGAACAAATGGACTTAACAGATATTTGCAGAACATTTACCCAACCACTGCAGACTATGCTTTTTTTTTCTTTAGCACATGGAATGTCCTCCAAGATAGACCATGTGATAGGTCACAAAACAAGTCTTAATACATTTGAGAAAAAATTATATCAAGTATGCTCTTGGAACACAGTGGAATAAAACTGGAAATCAACTCCTAAAGGAATCCTCAAAATTATACAAATACATGAAAAGTAAATAATCTGCTCTTGAATTATATTTGAGTCAACAATTAAATAAAGATGGAAATTTAAAAATTATTTGAGCTGAATGATAATAGTGACACAATTTAACAAAACCTCTGTGATATGAAAAAAGCAGAGCTCAGAGGAAAGTTCATAGTATTAAATGCCTACATCAAAAAGTCTGAAAGAGCACAATTAGACAATCTAAGGTTGCCCCTCAAGGAACTAGAGAAATAAGAAAAAAACAAAGCTCCCTAGTAACTGATATTACAGGTGTGCACCATCAGACCAGGCTAATTTTTGTATTTCTAGTAGTGCTGGGGTTTCACCATGTTGGCCAGGCTGTTCTTGAACTCCTGACCTCAAGTAATCTGGCTGCTCAGCCTCCCAAAGTGCTGGGATTATGGCCATGGCCACCACACCCAGCTTTTTTTATTTTATTTTTTTTATATGTCTTAGATTTGTTTTCATATCAGGCTAATACTGGCCTCATAGAATGAGTATGGAAGTATTCCCTTCTCCTCTGTTTTTTGAAATTGTTTGGGAAGGAATACTATTCATTCTTTAAATGTTTGGTAGAATTCAGCAGTGAAGCCATTGAGTCCAGAGCTTTTCTTTGCTCAGAGGCTTTCTGTTATGGCTTCAATCTCATAATCTGCTATTGATCTGTTCGCTTTTTGGGTTTCTTCATGGTTTAGTCTCAGCTGGTTGTATGTGTCTAGGAATTTATTGATTTCTTCTGCATTTTCCAATTTACTGGGATATATTCGCTCATAGTAGCCAAATATGATCCTTTGAATTTCTGTGGTATCAGTCGCATCTCTCCCTTTTCATCTCTGATTTTATTTATTTGGATCTTCTCACTTTTTTTCTTATTTATTCTGCCTTAAGTTTTGCCAATGTTGTTTATCTTTTTAAAAAAACAACTTTTCATTTCATTCATCTTTTGTATTGTTTTCTTCATTTTAATTTCATTTATCTCTGCTCTGATCTTTATGGTTTACTATCTTCCACTAATGTTGGGTTTGGTTTTCTCATGATTTTCTAGTTATTTATTATGCATTGTTAGGTTAATTATTTTGTTTTTCTTCTTTTTTGATATAGTCAGTTACAGCTATAAATTTCTCTCTGAGTACTGCTTCTGCTGCATCCCACAGATTTTGGTATGTTGTGTTTCCATTATCATTTGTTTCAAGAAATCTTCCCATTTCTTTAATTTCTTCATTGACACACTGGCTATTCAAGAACATATTGTTTAATTTCCATATATTTGTACAGTTTTCAAAATTACTCTTTTTATTGATTTTTTAGTTTATTCCATTGTAGTCAGAGAAGATGCTGGATACTATTTCAATTTTTAGACTGTTTTAAAACTTCTTTTGTGACCTAACATATGGTCTGTCCTTGAGAATAATCCATGTATTGAGGAAAAGAATGTGTGTTCTGCAGCCTTTGGATGAAATGCTCTATAAATATTTATTAGATCTATTTGGTCTCTAGTACAGATTAAGTTTGCTGTTTCTTTGTTGATTTTCTGTCTGGTAGTCTGTCCAATCCTTATAGTGGATTGTTGCACTCTCCAGGTATTACTGTTTTTAAGTCTATGTCTCTCTTTAGCTCTCGTAATATTTGCTTTATATATCTGGGTGTTGCAGCACTGGGTACATATATAATGACAATTGTTATGTCCTTTTGCTTTTTTGGGCCCTATGTCATCATATAGTGTGACCTTCTTTGTCTCTTATAATTTATGACTGGAAATCTATTTTGTCTGATATAAGCATAGCTATTACTTCTCTTTTTTGTTTTCCATTGATGTGGAATATCTTTTTTACATCACTGTATATTCAGTTTATGTATGTCTTTATAGATGAAATTGTTTCTTGTAGGCAACAGATCATGGGGTCTTTTTTAAAATCCATTCATCCACTCTATGTCTTTTGATTGGAGAATTTAGTCCATTTTCATTCAACAGTATTATTGATAAGTAAAGACTTACTCCTGCCATTTTGTTGTTAGTTATCTGATTATTTTGTGGTCCTCTTTCTTTTCTGCCCTCCTGCCTTCTTTTCAGGGAAGATTTTCTCTAGTGGTATGATTTAATTGATAGCTTTTTATTTTTTATGTATCCATTGTATAATATGTTTTATAATTTGTCTCATCATTGTAAAAAAACTTCTTGGTGAGTGTATACATTGGTCTCTTCAAATACATTTTGTGTGTTGTATCACATTTTTGTTCTTTTTGGTACAAATACTAAAAATGGAAACATGTCCATTTTGTACATCTGCAATTGTTATTCAGCATAGCATCTTTACCAAAAAAAAAGACACAAAATTAAATAATGTAAAAATCAGTCAATGTACTTATAGGTCTGAGACAAGGTTGAGGTACAAAAACTAAGAGTCATTTGCTTTCAGGATCATTCAAATGCCACGATAGAGAAGCTTCCTATCTCACTGTGCTCCTCACCTGCATATATTGAAGCAGACCTGTAGAAAATTAATTATTTTTATTAATTCACTAAAAAATAATTTTAATCTTTTCTGAGAAAATACTCATGCTTGACCTAACAAAATGAAGACTATAGATCAGTATTCCTTTTAATACAGTCATTACACATAGAGCAAAGTATACACCATATTGATGTGTAGCAAACACTAAAATACAGATGTACATAAAAGTAGAAAACCTCTCAGAAATTATGACTTAGCTACAGAAATCAAATTCCTCTGTGTCATGGTCCATGAGCATGAAAATTCAATATCTTAAAGATGAACTGAGGGCATCATCAATTTGAATAAATGCAAACAATTTGTGCCAGAAGACTACAGAATCAAAAGCAAAATGGATCAAACTCAAGCTCTACTGATTAAAAATCACAGGTTCATTCTTCTTTTAATTTTGATCATCATTATAACATTATAATCATTAGAAACAAAATTACAGAGGAGGAAAAGGACTTATAGTTGAAAAGAAAAATATCATATATAAGCAAATGCAACTTATTAGCCCCATCTCTAAAATATATCCATAAATTGGAAGGAGCATTACCAACCAGGTAAAAACAAGCCAACTCAGAAATTGGGTTAAGGAGAGACAAATCTACTGTCTGTTACTGACTTCAGTAATTTTTTTCAAGACATTAACCTCTTCAATTGATACCATTTAATTCATCCTTATTTTGCTATAGATAATGCCAGTAAGTGTACATAAAATGAACACACACACACACACACACACTTGATAACAAAGAATCTGGAATTTTGGCACATCCTAAATATTTACTTAAATTTTTCTATTTTGTTTCTCAGCTGCAGGATCCTAATATAGCTTTGTTAGTAAGGGTTCTCCAAAGGGGCAGAACAAATAGAATATATGTATATATAAAAGGGAATTTATTAGGGAGAATTGGCTCACATGCTTACAAGGTGAAGTCTCACGATAGGCCATCTGTAAGCTGGGGAAGAGAGAAGCCAGTAGTAACACAGTCTGGAAGCCTTCAAACCAGGGAAGCCAGCAGGGAAGCTTTTATGCCCTAGAGCCACTGGTAAGCTGCTGCTACAAGTCTCAGAGCCCAAAGGCCAAAGAACCTGTAGTCTGTTGTCCAAGGGCAGGAAGAACAGAAGCAAGCATCCAGCACGGGAAGAAGAAAGGTACAAGACTCAGCAAGCAAGTTTATCGCTCTTCTGCCTTCTTTCTTCTAGCCATGCTGGCAGCCAACTGAATAGTGCCTACCCACATTGAGGGTAGGTCTTCCTCTCTCAGTCCACTGACTTAAATGTCAGTCTCCTCTGGAAACACCGTTATAGACACAACCAAAAACAATGCTTTACCAACCATGTAGGCATCCCTCAACTCAATCAAGTTGACACCTAATATTAATCATCATACTACCTATAATTGGATATTTTTTAATGCCTGACAAGCTGTTGAGAACAGTCACATAAGCAGTTTCTCTCTTCCTTAATAGGATTTCAGAAACTTCGTTAATTTGACATGATGTATTTTTAAAGCTCATTTATGTCTATACAAAGATAGTTGATTTTATATTTATTTCTGAAATTTGCAAACACCTAGGAACTTTTGCATGTTCATTCAAAGTCCAATAATGAAACTAAGTCAGAATAATTAAGCTTATCTCTAGAGGTGGTTTTTACATAACTAATTGAATGTATATGAAGTAAAGTTGTTACAGGCACCCAAAGACTCTGGACCTATTAATATGGGAAGTCCCATCAGTTTATTACTTCCATGCCTAAAAGGAAAGTAGTATCAATTAATTAAGATACGGGTCTGCATAACAATCATTTCTACATTAGCACATTTGATAACTCAGTCATTCAGGTATTATTTCCCTGCCAATTGTTATGGATATTTGGCTATTTAAAATATTAATTATCTTTGCCTTGTGGGATTCATAGACAGTTCCCAATAGAAGAACATAATGCTTGTGTACCAGTTGGGATGTGACTATTGAAGAGAGACACATCATTTTTATTTGTGGACCTCCCTGGGTCTCAGTTTCTTTATCTAAAAAAAATGAATGTTGTATTAGTTTTGGAAGTTGTGTAATAAATTACCACTAACTTAGAAGCCTAAAACCACTCATTTGTTATCTCACAGTTCTGTAGATTAGAAGTCCAGGTAGGCTTGGCTGGGTTTATTATTTAGGGTCTCACAGGCTAAACTCAATATATTGGCCATGCTGGCTTTTATCTGGAGTCTATAGAGAATATGCTTCCAATGTCATTCAGGTTATGGGTAAAACTTAGTTCCTGAGGTCCCCATTTTCTTTTTATTTTCTTTCTCTCTCTTGTTTCCTTCTTTCCTTCCTTCCTTCCTTCCTTCCTTCTTCCTTCCTTCTTCCTTCCTTCCTTCCTTCCTTCCTTCCTTCCTTCCTTCCTTCCTTTCTTTCTTTCTTTCTTTCTTTCTTTCTTTTTCTTTCTTTCTTTTTTTCTTTCTCTTTCTTTCTCTCTTTCTTTTTGATGGAATCTTGCTCTCTTGCTCAGGCTGGAGTGTAGCATCGTGATCTCAGCTCACTGCAAACTCCACCTCCAGAGTTCAAGTGATCCTCCTCCCTCAGCCTCCCAATTAGCTAGGATTACAACCTGGTGCCACCTCGCCTGGCTAATTTTTGTATTTTTAGTAGAGATGGGATTTCACCATGTTGGCCAGGCTGGTCTTGAACTCCTGACCTCAAGTTATCCACCCACCTCAGCTTCCCAAAGTGCTGGGATTACCAGCATGAGCCATCACACCCAACCAAGATCCCAGTTTTCTTACTGGTCATCAGCAAGAGGCCATTCTCTTAATTTCTAGAGACCACTTTATGTCCTTGATTCATGAACTCCCCCACCCCGTGTCAACAATGGAGAAACCTTCTGCATGAATTCCTCTCATACTTCCAGTCTCTCTGACATCCTATTCTCTACCAGCTAGAAAAGAAATACTGTTTTTAAAGGGCTCATGTAAATAGGGTAGGCCGACTGAGTAGATTTTCTTTTTGATGAATGTGAAGTCGACTGGTAAGTGACTTAATTTCAGGTGCAAAATTCCTTTTGCCACTCAGTGTAACACAATCACAGGCATCTCATCATCGTCATAATCCCAGAGACTAGAATGGGTGTCTTATGGGTTTTGAGGAGCATTTTAGAATTCTGTCACAAAGGGATTGGATAAAAATGATCTACTTAGTTCTCAATATTCTCATTTTAATCAATCTTGTCTCTGGAAGTAAAGTGGACTCTGGATAATCCATTATAAGTACCAATAATTTTTGGGGGTCTTCCCTTTTATTTCTTTCTCAAGTGAAGAAGCAAAAAATAAAATATACCATTCTATGTTCTCTATGTTAAGGAGATATTTAGTTCTTCAGATAACTCTGCAAGAGGTAAGATGAGTACATTACTAATGAACAGAAATTTCAGCCCTACCAAAAAGATAAGGCTGCCATTTCACAAATAAACTAAGTCTGTGAAATAATTATTATTCACAATAAGTGAAACAGGAAAGGAGAAGCATTCCATTTGCATTAAGCATGGTGTTAGTCACATTCGTCTGTGGTCCCATGATTTTGTCTATATCTGTAGATGTTTAGACAAAATATATCTACAGTTATATGCTGTAGATGTTTGTATATCTACAGCACATATCGCATAGTAGGTTGGGTAATTAATGTTTTGTGAGTGGGATGCTAAACGCCATGATATCTGTGAACATGTAGTTTTTATTAGAAAAACATGAATATACTTGGTATATTTTTGTAGAAATACCTAGGCAGAGCATAGAATCATGCATTTTGCAATATGGTTTGGGATACTTAATTATCTGTAAAATATGAGTTTCCCTGGTAACAATCTTTAATCAAAATTGATAAAATTGTTTTAAATGAACAGATTTATCATGGATTTTTAAACGTATTTTAATTTTTGAAATTCTAATACTATACAACATTTTTGTTTAAAACATACGTTATTACTGTCATTTTTTCCCATTGATATATTTATTTTCAGTATTTTCTCTAAGTTTTCCTGTCATTTTCATTTAGTGTCCTATAATTATGATAGATAACAAGTTAAAAGAAATTATTGCTATTATTATTATTTAATTTTAACATGGAACTAGGGGTCGTTATTCTAAATAAAATTAAATTATTATCAGTATTATTATCAGAAAGAACTTTTACATAGTTTTATGAATTTAACCACTATACTTATAATACTTTTTTTCAGTGTGAAGAAAAAAAAAACTGTTGATTTTTCCATGTTTTAAACTTTCAGTCTTAACAAAGTTAATGGTGATTGGTCTTGGTGGTTCCTAGTAATAAGTCCTGTCTTATTTTTTCACATAGTATAAATTATATTCTTATGCAGGATTGCATTAAAATCCAGGAGTTCTTAATGTTACCAAATAACCACATAAATCCCAAATGCAGCAAAGGTCAACAATCTTCATAGTGTGTTTTCACCTCCATGAAGTTGAAGCTGCTCCTTTTGGATATTTTTCTACTTCAATGTGAAGTAGATTGTTGGGGGTTCATTAGTGGTTTCATTATGTGGCTTTTTAAGAGAAAAAATAGATTTGATTTCTTCCACAGTTCACAGTTCTCAGACCAGACTTTTTTTTTTTTGTAAATTATGTAGTTCAGGGATGTTTTGAAAAACCAAATGCTCATTAGTAGATGAAATCTCTCAATGTTACTGGAATAAATAAGCATCTACGTCCTTAGCTATATTACCAGTATATCCTGGAACCAAAGTAAGATGGCTTTCCTGGTCCCATAATCCATTTAATTGGTGTTTTAAAATCTGCGTATTTCCATCATTTATAATTTCTGTTTTGGATGATAGTCCTGACCACCACCTTTTAGTGACTGCTGGAAGCCAGTTTAAACCAACTATGACATATTCTTCAAATGTGCTTTTAAGTAGTGACTTTACTAGAGCCAACAAGTCTACACAGTAGCAAAGTGAGATATATTGTTTTTCTTCCTGTAAACTATTGGTGTGCACAGGAAGGCACTCTACTACAACGCCAAGATCTTCTATCCTCAACAAATAATCTGCAAGTCCACTTATACTTCTCTTTCTCCAGAAAGTTAAAGCTACATTCAATCTCAAATTCCTGCTGAACAAAACTTGGGCCATTGTTTCATGGTCCTGAGAAACCTCAGGAAAAAACCTACTGTGTTTTAATGATAGGCTTTCTCTTGGTGAAGAACCGGAATCACTGGAGTTAACTAAGTATGTTCGACTATCCTGGTGTAGTTTTTCAGCCCGGTGGCCTGCACAAGCCAGTTCATTTTCTTTATTTGCCATGTTACAGCCCCCACTTCCAGGGACCTTTCTGGGATAGATCACTTTACACAGTTTATCTGGTCTTTTCACAGTTTGTCCAACTGTTCTATTTATGTAAGCAGCCAACTGTTTTGGGGATTTCTTAACCTCCTTCATGTTCTTATTAGTGAAATCACAGATCTTTTTTCTAGTAAGATCAATGAAATGATCCTCAATCTTATTACGAAAGTTCCGTTTTTTAACATTGTGGGTTTCCGATGCCATAATCTCTTAAGCACCCGCGCCTCATGGTACCGCGGCGCCTCTGCCCAGCCCTGTCGCTTACGATCCCCCTGGCAGCCCAGAGTGTCCCTCGGCTTGGGCTGAGTCCCACTCAGGGCCATTCAAACGCAGCCGCGCAAGGGTCCCGCAGGGATATCTGTATCTTTTTATCCCGCAGGGATATCTGTATCTTTTTATCCCGCAGGGATATCTGACTTTTAAAAAGTCAGATACTTTTTAACTGACCAAGAATATAGAAACAGAAAGCACTATTAAAATAATGAAATTCAATTTTATAAAGCAATAATTTTAAGGAAGTGGCTATACTTATCACAGAGTGATTCATGAACAGTGAATTTTTAGGTAGTAATATCTGTTCCAGTTCTGGGAACAATCTTAAACCATAAGTAATTAACATACAACATAATTTGGAAAGTTTATTGGCAAGAGGTTTTTGAAATGATTTCACTTAGCAATGTAACTGGACTTTTAAATCTTCCCGTCAAGTTATTTAGAAATTGTCAATGATTCAAGTCAACCTTCTCAAAATATCCTAAAGATAATTGTGGCACTATACAGTTTTCGTATCTTCATTGGTTGTTTGGTAACTTTCTAGAGATAAATCTAACCCACAGAACAAATAGTGGAAATTTTTTGGCTGATCATGTTTATTGCTTTTGGATTAAAAATTACTTGAGTTACGGGTCATTCAAAAAGAACTAAGGTATGTATTGAGGATACCAGGCACTGTGCTGGGTGCTTGGAATACTAAAAAAGTGTAAATTATTGTCCCCCTGGAAAAGTTGTCAGCTCAGTAAGCAATTATAAGTTGTAAGATTCATTAGTTTATTGGAACTTTTTCTCTTATGCACAGAAACTTTTAAAATGTTTTTGTAGTTTTTAACATCCATTTAATGAAGCTAATTATTTTTCAAAAGTATCTAGCTAATTTTGGTAGCAAAGGAGAGGGCAAGGATATTCAGAGATCATAGTTGTTATGAATAAGCACTAAAGCTATGCCATATGTTAGAATGTTATAAAATAAAGCTAAAAGACGTTGATACATTTGTAAAAACTGCAAATTCAATTGAAATATGGAAAAATTAAGATCAAATAAATTATCATTTTATTAAATAGTAAAAATAAACATACTTAAAGATAAATAATTCAAATTTACGTATCCCAGTGTTTATACAGGTATTAACAAACTTGGGTTCAACTGGTGAAGTATTAAACATATTCAAATATTCCTTCTGTCTAATCATAATGTAAGCAAGTTATATTATGTAAATAATTATCTGTATTCAAACAGCAGACCATCTATTGCTCACGTTCACTAAAGAGATTTTGTATTCTCCTAATGAGAGTTTCTTTACCACTAATAGTGGACATGATGGATTCCTGTAAAGTAATAAAGGTTATGCAATCAGGCCAATGATATTTCTTTTAATCTTAGTTTTCTTCAACTTGTTCTGTCCTTCAATTATTATTGAAGTTCCTTTCTAGTAAATAAATTTCTGAAATTAACATAGAATTAAAAAGCATACTTTAATTAACGGTAGGGAGAGATCTTACAGTTTTTAACATCTTAAAAATTATGTGAATTACGTACAGGTAAATATCTAAAAGCACAAGTCATACATAAAACCAAGATACATTCATTTGAATGAAGAAAGTTAATTTGGGACACCTAATTGTTTCACTTTTGTTAAGATCTGCTTATTTATGTGTTTGTTTATTTAATAGTAGTTCATTTATAGAAATTTAACTGTAGGTTAAATTGGTGCCTGATATCACTGTATTAATGCTAAAATATAGTAATAACTATTGTAGCAACATTCCTCTTTATCCTCATACCCATTAACGTCCCAAGCTCTTGACTCTACAACCAAAGTAGCTCACCTATTTTCATTACCAGTGCTGCCGTCATAATTCAGGCACCAGTTTTCTTATTTTTGCTTATTTTATTTTATTGCATTGCATTGCATTGAAGTAAAACATACAAACGCATTGCCTTTAACTGTACCTATTAAAATGACTTCCTAAATGATTCATTGGCTCCAAGCTATCTCCTCTTCAGCAGATTTGAGCAATTGGTGTCAGAATCACTTTCATATAGTCATGTTCTAATAATGTCATACTCTTCTCCAAACTTCCCATCATTTACTGAAGAAGTTCCTTTTTTGTCTTGTAGCTAAAATCCTCCATCATCTAGCTACAATATGAAATTTTCAACTTGTTTCTCAAAATCACTGTACCTTCTATAACATACGATCTAGCTGCAATAGTGGCAATTTATAGAGTATGCTCAACCTAGAGACAAAATTATTTATTAGAATTTTTTCTATAGGAGTTCCTGATTTTAGAACTTGATCTTAGGATTACAACAGGTAATTTTAAGCTCTATGATAAAATAACAATTTGAGGGAAAACATTTATTTTATAATATTCTGTATTCATAAAATCTTAGTACTTTATACAATGGAGATTAATTATTTAAAGATGAGAATCTCTCTTTTATGAAGTGTGTACATTTTAATATATATATTACATTGTAGTTCTATAAAAACATTCAATTAAATTATATTAATATATGAAAGTAGCATATAATTAATGAAAGATGATTCTATCTTTAAAATGCACTAGGCTGAGGCAGAAGGATTGTTTGAGCCCAAGAGTTAGAGGCTGCAGTGAGATATTATCAGACAACTACACTCCAGCCTGGGCAACAGAGCAAGACTCTTTCTCTAAAACTATACATAATTTTTTCTATAATTCTTGAAGTTTATATATTTTCATCAACAAACATACATACAAACGTTTCATCAGTTCATCATGTAAACCACATGGGGAACTGAGTTCCTTATTCAGTTAATTCTAGTGAGTTAAAAATCTATCAATTCCTTTTTGTTAGTAGATTATTGAATTCAAAATTATAGTTTGCCTCTCTAGCTGACTATTACTCTTATATTTTTGTCATTATTCTTTGTCTTGTTGGCAAATAAGAGAAAACAAAGAATCAAATAAAATATTTGTTCCTAAACTTGTGGGGAAAAGGAGATATTCTTTGAATATTACTGAGCATAGAACCTTGCCCCAGAGACCTAGCCTTCCAATAAGGAGAGCTACCATTGATATTGGGAACTAGACATCTGGCAGAGGTAATGTGCCTTGAGATTTTTGATTAATTAATTCTTAGATATATTTGAAGCTGAATTTGTTGATTCATTCATAGTTGTTAATCAGAGTTCATCACTTTTCTGCTTAGTTTTTTGTTTTTTTTTTACTATTGACTTGTCACATTTTATTCCGTTGCTTTTTTTTTCTTGTTCCTAAGATGCCTCTTTTTTTTTAAATTTATTTATTTTACTTTAGGTGCATACTATATCTGGCATTTCTTCCTATGTTATCCTTTTCCACCCTCTCCTCCCTCCTCACCCACCATTGTCTCTTCCCTACCCCCCCCAACTCTCCCCTGTGTGTGATGCTACTCCATTGTTTATTATGATATATTGTTACCACATTTTAGTCAGTTCACTGGGCTTTCCAAAGAAATTACTATTTAATAAATAGTCAATCTTAAGTATTCTCTTAATGGTGTGTGTGTGTGGGGTGTGTGTGTGTGTGTGTGTGTGTGTATTTGCATCCACCTGAGGGGTTGGAGTGTCACAGTTATTATTCTTCTAGTGATTACAGTTGCTTAAAATCTCAGTGTGCATCAGACCATGCATCCTCTTAATTTGGAGGGTTATATACAAAAAAGAACATTGAATTTAGAGCCAGTTAAGATTGATTTTGATTCTGACTCTGCCACTAATAGCATTGTGAATTTGTTTAATACATTTAATCTGCTAGGCTAAATTTCCTTTTGGGAAGAAGAGTGTGTTTATTTGTGCTGTAATTTCTCGCTGTGTTGTTTTCATCTTGAGGAGATCAAGTATACAAGTCCTGTGCATTTACTGAGTAATATTACAAGCAGAATGCCACATATTATTAATTGAAATTGGGTTTCAAATGTTTAAATACAGTAGAATTTTTCCAATGCAGTGTTTATGTGCTAAACTTCTAGGAAGAATATGTTTATTTTGCACCTAAACATTGGAAGATATGAGGAGAAACATATCTAGATAATGATAGATATCAATCAGGTGTAAAGTAAGTTGTTGTTGATTGAGAGACATTGTACCTAATCTAAAATCTGTTTCAGGAACATTGCCATGAGGATATTTACTGCAAAAAATGTTTGGTTTTTTTCCCACATTTTGTACTAATGGTGGAATTTTCACTTTTAATAAAAGAAAGTTATAAATTATTTCAGGGAATTTTTGTTTTATTAAACCTCCTGGTAAATCAAACTGAGTTTTATGGGTTTGCGTGTGCAGGGTATTTTAAAATTTATTCTGGGCACATGATAAATGCCTACTAAAACAACCACTGGTGTTCTAGCTCTCTCTCTCTCTCTCTCTCTTTTCAAACATCATGAAGAATTGTACTCCACAGAATAGCGTTTAGGATGATGTAAACTTAAGAGAGAAATGCATGTACCATCAGTATTTTTCACTGAGACAGTCTAGATAGGATGTCACCCACAGGAGGAGAAACAAACCTTGCAGGGTATGGAAGAAATGAAAACTATAAACTTAAGGAATACAAAGTAACAAATTACCGTTCAATTCAGTAGGGATCTGTAATTCTCCACTGCTCAGGTGCAGATGAAAACTACTCAGGTCAGAATCAAGTTGTTTCTATATTGCTCTATAAATAATGAGCTGTTTGTTTCTATAAGATATAGCTCTATAAGTAATGAGCTCTTCTCGGGTGAGCCAATCACTACCAATTGCCTGTTTAAAATGTCAGAACTGTCAAGGTCAATTGGTGTTCAGCTAATGGCTCTGACCTGGTGTCACGCACAGTCTATAAGTAAAATTTTAAGTCTCAAAAAAGGATTATGTTTGTTTCTAGAGACAATATTTGAATCAACAATGTTTTGGGTACTTCCGTGAAAATGATGCAGGTTGATTTAAAAGGTGTAGACAATTGTCCATTAAAGTAATTACATTAACACATCAGGCTGATTTGAAATCAGTATTGAGGTAGAGTCAGAATATTTGCATATTTTTTCTCTGTCTTAACATCCTACCAAAGCTTTTGGAAATTGCTGTTTTCAATGCACTTTCCACTCCACAACCAGGACACAAAGAGTGAGTTACTGGGAAAAAGAGTACCTTACCAGGAAGAGAAAGAAATAACCATTAGAAAATTGTTCAAGCATATTCTTTAATGAAATTGTCTTTCTTCTGTTACTTGTCTGTTTTCATATCTCTTAGGTATTTCAATAGTAATAAAAATTATCTGGATAAAAAAGAAAGAAAAAGAGGGAGCTGCGGTGGCTCCGGCCAGTTGTCCTGGCGCTTGAGGAGGCGAGGCTATGAGTTCAAGGCCAACCTGAGCAACATAACAAGCTCTCATTGATTAACAAAAAGAAAAAGAAAAATAATGAAGGTTAGGTTTAATAAAAATTACTTTTATGGGTTAAAGGAACAAAGTATGTTTCCTCTAGAAGCAATTGATTACCCCCTCCTTGTAACTTTACATAAATTAACTTTCAGATATTTTTCAAGTAAATAACTGATGGGAACTCAGCTTGTTGAAAACTTGCTAGGTTACACATTCAACAAACCTGATGGACCGTTTTGATGATTTTTGCCCTTTACAGCGTAAGTGTGAAGTAACACTAATTAAAAGCTTTTCTACTGAATAATCCATGTGCATCACCTTGCAAAATTTCACTTAAGGGGCCTACATTGACAAAAGCACATTTATTCCCTTTGCTTAATTTCATTAGCGGGACTTCTCTTTGACTTTGTGGGAACATTTAGATTTTTCTCCAGAGCATGTTAGAGCACAGAACGATTAGCAGAGCATTTGAAGTAACCACAGCTCAGAGATAATGGGAACGAGCCCTATAGCACTGTGCAAGCACTGGGACCATTTATGGATGTTCTGTGCAATGGTGGATAAAATAGGGCCACACTATATTGTACCAAAGGCATTTTCTCTAGAGTCGTCTATAAGCCCCTTCTATACTAAATAATTCAAACGTGCATTTTGCATTCAGTAAACAATTGAAAACACAAAACAATAAAGCTTTAAAAAGGAGTTTTGTCCAGTCAGTATACTGCTTTCAATTTTGAAAGGAAGGCAGATATAATGATCCTGAATTACCTTCTCAGTTTTTAGGAGTAACAATAAAGCATAGAAATCTCATTCTACCCCACCTATCCCTCCCTCACCAAAATCAAGAATTTTTTGTCTTTATTATTATTATAATTTCCTTCATAATGTTTTCTTGACAATTGAGACATTTTATACTGCATTAATTATTTACATTGGGTGTGAACATTAAGTGAGAAAAATATATTTGTTTAGAAAGAGATCCATATTTTTTCTCTCACTAAATATAATTTTACTGTTATGTTAGTATGTTCATAATTTGAAAAATTCTAAGTCTTAAGAAATCTTGGAATCATGAATTCTCTTTTACCTGCTCATTAGCAGACTTATAATTTTAGAAACCTCAGTTGAGATCCATATTGCCAGTTATACTAATTAGTCTATAATTTCATAATCTGAGTACTTACAGGAAGCACACACTTGAAAAACTCTAGATCTACAAATGCTTTTCACTGTATGGATTTCTGGAGTCAAAGTATTATTCAAAAAGCAATAATAGCATTTACCACAAAGCTTCCAGTGATGGTTGATCTGTGAGTGAATTTCCCATTTACAACTTTCCCCGCGAGGCCTCAGAAATATTTGGCCCCTCTTCATTTTTTAAAATAGACTTTAGGTTTTAGAGAAGTTTTAGGTTCACAGCAAAAATGAGAGGAAGTTACAGAGATTTCTCGTATATTCTCTACGCTACACATGCATAACCTCCCTCATTGTCAATATCCTCACCAGAGTGACACATTTGTTATAAGTGATGAACTTACACTGACACATCAATATCACCCAAAGTCCATATTTACATTGGGGTTTGGTTTTGTACATTCTATGGGTTTGGAAAACATTTATAATAACAAGTATCCACAATTATAGTATCTATAGAGTAGTTTCACTACCATAAAAATCCTCCATTCTCTGCTTGTTCATCCCCCTCCCCCTCTTCTGCAACCCCTGGCAACTGCTGATATTTTCTGTCTTCATAGTTTTTCCTTTTTCAGAATGTCATATAGTTGGAATCATACAGTATGTAGCCAATTCCAATTAACTTATTGTACATAGTAATATAAATTTAAGCCTCCTCCCTGTCTTTTCATGGCTTGATAGCCCGTTTTTTTTTTTTTTTAGTGGTGAATAATTGTTTCTGAATCTACCAGTTTATTCACCTACTGAAGGACATCTTGGTTACTTTCAAATTTTGGCATTTATGAATAAAGCTGCTATAAATATCTGCTTGCTGGGTGGGTGTAAACTACGTTTTCAGCTCCTTTGTGTAAATACTAAGAAATGTGGTTGCTGAGCCTTATGGTTAATAGCATGTATAGTTTTGTGAAACACTGCCAAACTATCTTGAAAAGTGACCGTAGATTCTCTCTCACTGTCAAGATGGCAATACATAATAACTCAGCCATTTTATGACTCAGTGTTTTCTACCATATAGGAATGACCTTTATTTCAGTTAGTATTTGGCATTACATATGCATGTATAAAATGTATAATTTTTAAACCAGTGTTTGTTTCATAATATTGTTAGTAGTTATGAAATGAGACAAGATCTGTTACTGTTAATGTTGGCAATATGTTTTTATTAAATTAGACATTTTAGATGGATGGTTTTAAAATGATAACTCAGTGATAATAGCTAACCTGTATATATCACTTAACTCTGTGCCAGACTCCATCCTTAGGAAATATCTCACTTAGGTAATATTTTAAATTCTGTTTCTTCAGATTAGGAAACTGAAGCCTAGAGTGATTAAATGACCTGTTGAAGATGACACAGTTAGTAAGTGGTAAAGCTGGGGTTTAAACACAGTCTGTCTAGCTCTAGACTTTAAGACTATATAGTAGCTGTGTTTAAGATGCTTTAGATCAGGGGTTCCTAACTCCTGGGCCGTGGACTGGTACAGGTCTGTGGTCTGTTAGGAACTGGGCCACATAGCAGGTGGGGGATGGAAGGCAAATGAGTGAAACTTCATTTGCATTTTCAACAACTCCCCACAGCTTGCATTACTGCCGGAGCTCCGCCTGCCGTCAGATCAGTGATGGCATTAGATTTTCATTAGGAGTATAAACCCTATTGTAAACTGCACATGCGAGGGATCTAGGTCGTTCACTCCTTATAATCTAATGCCTGATGATCTGACTTGGAACAGTTTCATCCCCAAAACTACACCTGTCAATGGAAAATATAGTCTTCCATGAAACTAGTCCCTGATGCCACAAAAGTTGAGGACCCCTGCTTTCAAGGACAGAATCTTAGATCTCTATTATAAATATCTTTCAGAGGATAAATCACTTTTACAGCATATAACCCTTAGCAAATGCAATTGATATAAGATATCTCTTGCTAACTTTTAAGGCAAATTCAGATGACCTGACATTTCACATGGACTCTACAAAATAACAGCTTCTGGAGATTCTAAATCAAAAGATACAGGTTCTTGAATTAATAAAAATCAAAATCAAAAATAAAATAAAAATAAAAAACAAATGCATATTTTGTGGATATCAATCTAAAAAATACATACATACATACTGTGCTACAATGAATAATTAGTGCACTTCTGGTTGTATGAGGAATAGCTGTATGTTAGGCATAGTTATGACCTTATTATTGTTTATATTTGAAGATTATGTATGATTTCAAGAGATGTATATGGGTTCAAGTTGACAAGGGGCAGACGTGTGATGTTTAATATTGAGTGCCAACTTGATTAAAGGATGCAAAATATTGTTTCTGGGTGTGTCTGTGATGGTGTTGCCAAAGCAGATTAACATTTGGTTCATTGGACTGGAAAAGGCAGACCCACCCTCAATCTGGGTAGGCACCATCTAATCTACTGCCAGTGCAGCTAGAATAAAGCAGGCAGAAGAAGGTGGAAGGACTTGTCTTGCTGAGTCTTCCAGCCTTTATCTTTCTCCCATGCTGAATCCTTTCTGCCCTTGAATATCAGACTTCAAGATCTTTAGCTTTTGGGCTCTTAAACTTATACCAGTGATTTGCTAGAGGCTCCCAGGCCTTGGGCCACAGACGGAAGGCTGTGCTGTTGGCTTCCCTACTTTTGAGGTTTTGGGACTTGGACTGGCTTTCTTGCTCCTCAGTTTGCAGATGGCCTATCGTGAGACTTCACCTTGTGATTGTGTGAGTCATGTCTCCTAATAAACTTCCCTTCATATATACATATATCCTATGAGTTCTGCCCCTTTAGAGAACCCTGAATAATACAGCCTCCCATTATCCTAAGTGAATTAATGCAAGAATAGAAAACCAAATACCACATGATCCAACTTATAAGTGGGAGCTAAGCATTAAGTGCACATGGACATACAAATGGGAACAGTAGACACTAGAGACTACTAGAATGGGGAGGGGGAAGGAAGGAGGGCTGAAAAACTACCAATTGAGTACTATGCTCACTAACCGGGTGAGGGATCATTCATACCCCAAACCTTAGCATCACACAATATTCCCATGTAACAAACCTGCACATGTACCCCCTGGATCTAAAATAAAATTTGAAATCATCAAAAAAACTCATAGCAACAGCAAAAAGAATAATGGCCTCCCAAAAGTGCCCATGGCTTAATATGACCCATGAATATGATGCCTGAAATGTTAAAGGACATGGAAAGTCGCTAATCAGGTGAGATTGCAATAATATATTATCCTGAATTACCCAAGTTTGTTCAATTTAATCACAAGGCTCCTTAAGTTTCGAAAAGGGAGGCATAACAGGAGATCATAGTGATGGGACATTAGAAGAACTGACCTGCTCTTATTGGCTTTGAGATGGAAGAAAAGGGCTGTAATCTAAGAAAGGTGAGTGGTCTCTAGAAACCGGAAAGAGATTCTTCCTTAGAGCCTCCAGAAAGAAATACAGGCCTGCCAACACCTCCATTTTAGCCCAGCAAGACCCATTTTGGAACTCTGACCTCCAGCACTGTAATATAGATTTGTATTGTGTTAAGCTATCATTTTGTGGTACTTTGGCACAATGGTGATAGGAAAGTAATACACACACACAAGCACACAAACAAAATTTGGCTTTAATTAAAAACATTGTCTTTGCTAATTCAAGCCATATGCATAATTTATCTCTTGGTTAATTTTGGACTTTTAACCTATTTGAGCTCGTTCATCCTTGCATCTGTCTAGAACCTATTGCTGGCTTTGTTTCTTTTGCAGCTTTACTTGGAATTCCAATTCTTCTGATTATCGGGAATACAAAAATTACTACCTTTTGTTTAGCTCTTCTACACATTACTTCCTCCTGGTCTCATCAGTAATTGTGTATGTGTGGGAAGTAAGGCACAAAACTAGTATAGAAACATCTGAATGGCTGCTGGAAATATTTTTTAAAACGTGCCACTTAGGGACTTAAATAGTAAGAAATATATTAGTATCTAATTTTCAAGGGAATGAATCATTGAAGCTCAACTTGAAAGAAACATGGCAGTCTCATCTTCATCATGGTTTGACTTGTACTACAAAATTTTTAAAAAGAAACTACCAATATTAAGAATCAACTAGGCAAACATTATAAACGTAAATACAGTTGCTCCTCAACTTACAGTAGGGTTACATTCTGATAAACCACAGTAAATTAAAAATATTATATGTAAAAAATGTACTTAATACATCTAACCTAACAGCGCATTATAGATTAACCTAGTCTGCCTTAAACATGCTCAGAACACTTACATTAGCCCAAAGTTGAGCAAAATCATCCAATACAAAGCCTATTTTATTAAAAAGTGTTTAATATATCATGTAATCTATTGACTTGTGACTATTATTCTATAGAAAAGCTGATATTGGGAACAAACTCCGTTTTCATTGAAATATGAATATATGATCTAGCTGTCTTTCTTGGCAATTGTTTTTGAACTGAAAGTTTTTTCTATCTCACTTAACTGAGATCCCTTGTTGCCAAGCACTAGCTGTATAGAACACTGATTTTCAGAGGAAATGCTAAGATAATTGAAGATTATCTTTCCAAACTTCTTAGTGAATAATTTACTATTAAACTTGAATTTTATCATCATGGAGGATTTACTCATAGTTAATAATACTATTTCTTTTAACAAGTAGGACTCTCAGGATTGAGAAATAAAATATAGCTAGAGCTTTTGTGCAATGATTTAAAACAGTAAATGGCTTTTTAACCTAAATGAATTCTAAGTTAGTATGGCAGAATTATCACATCCTTGACTGATTTTTCCTTTCAATTCAAAGCATGCCGATAGGTTTCCTTTCTTGGTATAGAAAGGAGAGGTATCTCTTGATGACGTATTCTCCTAGTATTTGGTGCATTTTCTTAGTTGAGACAGTTAAAAGATTGAGCAAATACTGTATAGTCAGGGTTATATAGAAAAACAGAATCGACGCGCGTGCGCACACACACACACACACACACACACATATATATATAGAGAGAGAGACAGAGAGAGGGAGAGATTTATAATAAGAAATTGAAGCATAAGATTATGGAGGCTTAGTTCAAATTCTGCTGTGTGGGTTGGCAAGGTAGAGACCCAAGAAAACCAATAGAACTGATTAAATCTGTAGGCCATCTGCTGGAGAATTTCTTCTTGTACAAGGAGACCCATATTTTAGTTCTATTCAGGCCTTCAGTTGATTGGATGAGGCCCACCTACATCAAGGAGGGTAACCTGCTTTACCCAAAGTTCACTGATTTAAATGTTAAATGCAAAAACACCCTTCAAGTTGGCTCAGAAAATTAACCATCCCATGATATTGTAGGAAACATTTCACACCATTGTAGAGTTATCACTTCTTTTGAGGAGGGTGCTATTTTGTCCTGGCTTCTATGACTTTATTTTTAACTATTGTAGATTTTAAAAGCCTATTGTTATATCAGACAGCCAATTGATTGAAACTAAGTACATACAGTTTTCCCAAATGTCTGTATATTATGTGTAATTCTGATTGTAATAGAATTTTTTGCAAGTACTATATATTTTTATTTGTATATTTTTTAAAAATTTTAGTTGACACATAATTGTACATCTTTATGGGGTACATAGTGATGTTGCAATACATATAACGTATAGTGGTCAGATCAGGGTCATTACCATATTTATCATCACAGACAGTTATAATTTATTTGTGTCAGGAACATTCAATATCCTCCTTCTAACTATTTGAAACTATATATTATCTTTAACTGTAGTCATCCTACAGTACTATAGAACACTAGAACTTATTTTTTCTTTCCAGGTGTAATTTTGTAACCTTTAACCAACCTCTATCTCCTCTTTCCCTCCACCCTTCCTACCCTCTGGTAACTACTATTCAACTCTCTACTTCTGTGAGATCAACCTTTTTAGCTTCTGCATCAAGAATGAAAGAAAGATCCGTTTTGACACATGGGAAATAAATAATCTAGATAGATAATGTGCTAAATGATACACTCACGTGCATACACACTCACTTTATGTTTCCTGAATATGTATGTTCCTCAGTAGAAGACAATATTTTTGTGAAATACTCAGTAAAATAATGAAAATGTAGTCAGTATGATCCCAAGAATCATCAGCAGTTAGAGAACATGACAAATTCACCATCTAAATGTCAAATGCTTTTCTAAGTGCTGTACATGGGTTAACTCATTTCATTTTCATATAACTATATGATACAGATTCCATTATCTTCTCCATTTCATGAATGAGAAGACTGAGGAACAGAGCAGGAATCCAGCCTTTTTGACTTTAGAGACCATTCTCTTGACAATTAAACTATGAAGCCTTTCAAATGAGATTTTAAAAAATTCTCGTAGTGACTCAGTTGTAAACAACGTAATTGATAGAGATTTTAGACTCACAAAGCTAGAAGAGCTTTCATGTCTGAATCTTTCACTTTATCAGTGAGGAATCTTAGGAAACCAGAGTAGTAAAATGACTTGCTCTGCTCATGCAACACATCTTTGGTATCTCTTACAACTTTTCTGAGAAGTTCCCCCATCACAGAAGGCTGGTGGGAGATAGGGAAGCAGGAAAAATAAATCGCTCTGAAACAGGCAATGAAACACCTGCAGAATTTGTTTCCGGCTTCTGATCTGCTGCTTAATTTAGATATTGGCTTAGACATGAACATGAATAAGCTTCATAATTCATAAAGATGTGAAGGAAGAAGAATTGTACTCAGAGCTTCATTGTTTACTAGGGGAGTTTAAATGTTCGGCCCAGTGTTTAAAAGTAGATTTAGTCTAATTTATAGTCCAAATAAATGGCCAGATAAAAGTACATGTATTTCTCTGCATCTATTTCTCAGTTTAAAAAAGAGTTGAAACAGACACTTAGCCTGGAAATTAAGTTTCATGGTTTATTTTAGTGATTCCCCTTATCCGTACTGACTACCAACAGCATGCTGTGAATATATACTTGACTGCTGCACTTAGTAACACTACTCTCATTATTTATATAAAAAAACACCAAACTATTTATTTTGGTGTTTTGTAAAATGAACAGCCTAATCAAACTTGGCTTTTGTAGATTTTATTCTTTGTAGGCACCCATAGTAAATATATAACCATATATCATGCTGAGGATCATCATTTAGGCATATGTATTAAATAATGAGTGGTGCTTTGCAAAGAGAAGATGCTAAAAAGGCCCTGATTAAATTCATCAGACATGATGAGATAGAAAAATAATTACTGTAAATGAAGAAACACATTTGGAGCCTAAATAAAACTTAAATATTACTTTGAAAGGAAGGAAATAAGATTTTATTATTTACTAAACTTTAACAGAAGTTTTTCCAGACAGTACACTTTCAGATACCTTCAAATTATATTTTAACAATTAATGGTTTATTGTGTGAGCGAATTTCTTTGTATAGGGAAATTAATGGCTGGTATATCCTATCTAAGGATGTAAGTGTCACGCGTAAGAGCTCACAATGGATAATACATGCCCTGAAAATGATAGAGATGGATTTTGATTCATTTTCAAGTGTTCAGATCTGATATAATGTCCTTCTAATTCACATTATAAAGCATATTTTAATATATGACATTCACTGTTCTGGAATATCATAGAATTAATCAAACACTGCATAGAAAAATGAAACAAATAAATTGTGTAAGCTTGTGAACAAAGATTAAATATGAGCAAATGAATCAAATTCTTAGGTGTAGTGCATATATATAAACATTTGTGTAGGTAACCCTCTATATGTAGATGTCTTATGAGCTTTGTAGAAGTGTTTCTATAATATGTTAGACACCTTAACAACTGTAACCTGAATCTGATAAAATGGTGCCTAGTTTAGACAATAATGAAAACAATTTTATATAGTTTAGTATATTTGAATTATAAAATAAAATAATAAATTTAAAATCTGATAAATATCAATCCTATTTATCAGACTTTTATCCTATTTATCAACCATTTTGATCATTACTGTGAATTATTTCATTTATATTTAGTTATAGTTAACATATTATATTTACAATCTACCTGATAGTCATGAATACAGAGAGTCTAATGAATAAAAGAGTAAACAAGATTTGTTGAGTTCTTACTATGTGCCAGGTACTAGTCTGAGCCCTTGAACATAACACAAGAGCCCTATGAAATATTTACATTTCTTTGTATCTCTGTTATTCAGGAAAGGAAACTGAAGCCCAGAAATGCTAAGTAAATTGCCCAAGATCATCAACCTAGGAAGTAATGGAGCTAGGATTCAAGCCCAGACAGTCTAGCTCCAGGAATTTTGTTTTAGCTCTCATTACTGATTATCATGACCATGTTGATCAGCAAAGCAGTAGCATTCTTACCAATACACTTAAAAAAGTTTGAGACATGCTATTAAAAGCAGCAATCTGGGAAAAATAATAAAATTAACTTCATATCAGTTAAAATGCTAAGGAAGTGAAATAAGAATTTACACGTTTAATGACTCTATTGTTCAGTGAGATTCCAGCCATCTATTAGAAAATCTACGCAGTGAAGATTTAGCTCTAGACAGTTCGATTCTCAGAAAGTTGGTGAGTTTTTAGAACTACATGACTTCTATCAATGTTATGCAAATATATGATATATTGCTGATTCTGTGTTCTTCAGATACTAGGCAGGCACACAAAAGCCTCTATTGAGAAGAAGAGTGGAAAGATTTACTTAAAAAGAGGAGGTCTAAAATGACAGAAAGCAAACTGAAATTCATAAAGTAGTACGAAACTACTTAATTATTTTATAATTAGTGTTCATATGTATACATGATGTCTCAAAATAAATTCAGGAACAGATAGATAATAAAGAGAAATAAGCCCAAATAATAGAAGTTTCGTACGGCCCAAAGACTCATTAAAAGGTGTTAGATCTAGCCCAAATGTCCATAGATAGTTCTATAACATAGAATATTCACTGGATTTAAATGGTAGAAAAAAATGATAGGAATAGGTAGAAATATATCTTAAATTAAAAAATTAGCAAAATTTGGAAGCATACCTGATAGTAGCGGTAAAATGCTGTGTGTCTGTATGTGTTTGCATGCATGTGAGAAATATTAGTAAAAGAATAAAAGAAAAGGAAATCATCTCTTCTAAGTCACTATGGAGAGATATATGATCATATTAATTCAGTAAAGTAACACATTAACCATGACAGGAGAGAAAGATTTTTGGCAGAAAATAGTAAGAGCAAAAAAGAAGAGAGATCCTCTCCAAATATATACATATTAATTTGTTTCATGCTCAGAAAGAAAAACAAACTTTGGGGTACAACTTGTGGCCACCAAAAGTGGCAAGTAGGGGATTAGACTTTAGCTACCAAATGCAATAAAGCTGGTACCCCTGTCACAAGCTGCAGCATGTTTAAGGCTTAGTTTTCCGTACAATTCCCGATACAAGGACAACTGTTATGTTTACTTCGAACTAGATGTGATGGTTTAATTTGGCCCTTGATGCTGGAACCAGAGAGCATGGTAAATCAGCTTTGAAAGTAGCCTAGTGTCAGACTTGGTCATTAGATTGGTTCATTCAGTATGGTTATGGTATTCAGATGTGAAGTGTAAGTGTAAAATATATATGTAGATGGGAAAATTCTGTAGCCACTCCTGTGGTTAGTTTTAAATAGATTAGATTTCTAAATATGTAAGATTTAAAAGTGCAAGTAATCTTAGAGGGAATATTTCAAAACACTGTTCAGGAAAAGGAGCTTAAGTGAACTTTGTTTTGAGAAATTCATTATAGGTGATTTTTTAATTTCTTTTTCAATAAGCTTTAGTGGTGTGTGTGTGTGTGTGTGTGTGTTGCATGCACTTGTGTGATCATTGATTTTAAAATAACTGTCAACATTAGTTGATTTGAAATAAAAACTTTTTGAAAGTTTTTAGCTTGTTCCAATGAACTTTTATATAATAAGGGGCGGTAAAACTATTTGCATGTTGGGCTGCCAGGAAAAGAAATTATGAAAGGCAAATTAATTATGTTGAAAATAGTCTGCTAATGTACTATGAGTAATTAGTAATAACCTGTGAGTGGAGTTTACATTGACAGATTTTATTTCATTAGGAGACAGCATTTTCTAATAAAATGAAATGAGCTATCCTATGAGGTAGTGATATTTTCAGCACTAAAATTGAAAAGGCAAAGGATATGTGGACACAGACAGAGGGTTCCGTTGAAGGGCTTCAGATGAGGGTTACACTATATGAATTCTAAGTCCACTTCTATCTCTGTATTTTATAATTGTTTGACTTTTTAAACACTTCTTGATTAAAATAAAACACGGTATTTTAGATGTGCATCATCTCGTCTTTTGTCAGAAGTTGGGTTCAGCAAAAAATGATTAAGATAATATTTTTTGGCTGATGAATGCAATTTAATCCCATAGAGAAATCATATTTTAAGCAGTCAAAATATTCTCTACTCAAGAGAAAAATACACGATTATATCTATATTTTTTTTTCTTCAACTTTTTTTTTTAAGTTCCAGGGTACATGTGTAGGATGTGCAGGTTTGTTACACAGGTAAATATATTCCATGGTGGTTTGCTGCACAGAGCAACCCAATACCTAGGTACAAACCCCAGGATCCATTTGCTGTTCGTCCTGATACTCTCCCTCCCCGTGCCTGGCCACAACAGGCTCCATTGTGTGTTATTTCCCCACATGTGTCCATGTGTTCTCATCATTCAGCTACAACTTATAAGTGAGAACATGCAGTGTTTAGACTTCGGTTCCTGTATTAGTTTGCTGAGGATAACGACTTCCAGCTCCATCCATGTCCCTGCAAAGAACATGCTGTCATTCCTTTTTATGGCTGCATAGTATTCCATGGAATACACTATTTTTTAATGGTCTGTTCCTGACCAAAGCTGAGCCATAGCTGTGAAACATTGTGTATGATTATGTGTATATGTTATTTTTAAAAAGGAAAAGATAAAAACGTCAGGCCCTTTTTGAGTTTTGGAAAGAGAAATGATGAGAAAGAAAGGGGGAGAGAGAGAAAAGAGGTAGGAGGTGAGACAGGGAGAAATCTGAAAGAAAAGGGAAGTAAAAATAGAAAAAGAGTACGGTAAAGATAAAGAGAAACATGGGAAGAGGGAAAGCAGAGCAAGAGTGGGATAGTTTGAAAGAGAGACTGAGAGAGAGAAAATGTGTGAAAGATGAAGAAAGGCAGCCAGAATCAGCAGCAGCAAGAAACAAAGGGAAAGAAATGGAGGAAAAGAGCAGAGAGAAAGAGAGGAGGGAGGAAAGAGAGGTATGGAGAAGTGGGCATGGTGTATGTGTCTGCCGTGTGTGTGTGTGTGTGTGTGTGTGTGTGTGTGTGTGAATGTGCCTGAGAGAGAAAGAGACAGAGACAGTACATTTCTAGACTTAACTGTGTACTAAAACATACTCATCCAGTACCTACTTAATAATTAAAAACATTTTCATTAATGTCTTAAAATTATCCTGTGTTAAATTCATGACTTCATTACAAGTAGCGTTTCCAATAAGAATTGGAGATACTGGCACTCATGCTCCCACCCTTTTCACCCACAAATCTTCAAGGCAGTTAAGTCTCTGGAATTACCCACCCTTAGTTAATTTTGATTCCTTTACCTTCGAATGGAAAATTTATCTTCATACCAAATACCAAAATGATGCATTTACTGAAGATGTTATGAAAAAGTTTATCATGAAAAACATTTAACTTCCTGACTTCCTAAATATCACTTTTTGGATCATAAAATTATTTTAAGATAAATAGGTGGGTCTATTCTGAAAATCTCTAACTGGTCAAAGCAGACCTATTGTCTTGCAAAACTTTTGCTACTTCCTAATGCCTCATTTGCGCTAGCTGAAAGACTGCAGTAATTAACAGGCCAAGCTGTATTCAGAAGATTCAGACGCAGCCAGAGAAAATTGTCTCCTCCTCTGCTACTATCAGCCTTGGGAAAGATAATGGGTTACTTATGGACCAGGTCATCTTAAAGAAGAAGCAGTTAAATACCTTGGTAAAATATTAGAAACTGTTTTGATGTATAATGTTACTTTACATCAGTGAATTTTTGTTGACAGAGAGTCAATTCAAATACCTACAATGCATTTTTTTCAAGCTTCAAACACAATTTAGCACAGTTCTATGCAAATATTTGAAGATATTTCCACCCATGATGAATTTTAAAGAAAATTTATTTTGCTAACGAAAAAGAGCTCAGCTTTTATAGGAAAAACAATATTAATGTTAGCTAGTAATCCTGATGTATTTAGATGCATTTTTATCAAAATATTCTCTAGTTATTTTGTTTGTTGACGAAAATCAATGGGTATTTATGAACTGCTTAGGTAGTAAGCAGTTATTTCTAAATTTGTCAGTGAATAAGTATTGCTAAATGGGAGAGTTGGTGTGAATAAGTGAATATTTGAGGTGTTAGACATGCCTAAGCAAATTTCATTTTGTTTGCAATTAGTGTTTAGTTCTTCTCTTCAAAAAGTTTCCAGCAATAAAGGAATAACAATCATAATGTGAACAATTAACAAAAATCACATAAAATAGGGTTTCCAAATGGAGACATTCTTAATGGCCCTTCCATTGAATGTGTTGAGTATCTCTAAAGAGAAAGGGTGATAACAAAGTTGTGGTTAAGGATATGTCTCCATCCACGCAAAACACTGCAAGTCTGTTAATTAGGACAACAATAAATCATCCCAGACACCCAGACATATTCTTTTCTTAAAACGTAGCTAAGTGTTTCATCACAGCTATTGAAATCTTTATTTCCTTTAAAACTGGGCTTTAGGCCGGGCGCGGTGGCTCACGCCTGTAATCCCAGCACTTTGGGAGGCCGAGGCAGGTGGATCACGAGGTCAAGAGATTGAGACCATCCTGGTCAACATGGTGAAACCCCGTCTTTACTAAAAATACAAAAATTAGCTGGGCACGGTGGTGCATGCCTGTAATCCCAGCTATTCAGGAGGCTGAGGCAGGAGAATTGCCTGAACCCAGGAGGCGGAGGTTGCAGTGAGCCTAGATAGCGCCATTGAACTCCAGCCTAGGTAACAAGAGCGAAACTCCGCCTCAAAAAAAAAAAAAAAAAAAAAAATTGGGCTTTGTCTTTGTCTTTCTTTTAGCTGTTTCCTTTGTTAATAGTCCCTCACCATTGGAAATGTTATTGTAGAAGAACTTCATGGCCCAAGCTATCAAAATCCTTGATTAGTGGCATTCAAATTTTACCTGCACCAGGAGAAGGCCAAGTTATTTTAGGCCTGGGTTAGAATAGCACCCATAATTAAAGATGTCTGTCAGCCTTTGTTATGCTTCTAGTCTTACCGTTTTTTTCCCTAAAGATAATTTTCTCTTTTTGAAACAATAGCTTTTTCTCGAGACTTATAGGTCACTCTTTGTTTCTTTCTAAAATTGGAAATTCTTGGCGCAACACTCCACTGTTAGCTAGATTTCTTTTTCTGACTCTAGTGAGGTTTGAAGGCATTAGCTCTGGGATACCTTCTGTGGGTCTCTCTTTAGGATACTCTAAAACAGACTAGGGACACCTTATCCAATTCTTCAAAACTGTACGGAAATAGTTTAAATTGTATTTTAAGTCAATGTCTAATTTTAAAATTCTACTTCTGAGTACCTTAATTGAATTAATTGTTTACCCATAATGCTACTGACTTTGCTGGAACCATCAAATTGTTCGTGTTTATGTACATTATACGACAGCAATTTCAACTGAAGCCATCCTCATTGTTTTTCCTCAATGAAGACCATTTGTTACTCTTCACTGAATTGAAGAATGCTTCAGTTTTGTCTTTTCCTGCCTGACAGTCATAGGCAAACTATAGAAATTAGACTGGAATCCCACTGTAGATATGTCACTGAGTTTAAACTGAAATAACTCTGTATCTAAAATAAATCACCCAAAGCTGAACAGAAAATTATTAGGCAATTAGAAGAACATCTAATTGTATAAGATGCAACTCAGCAAGTTGCAAGGCAATGTAACTAAATAGACACAGCTTAACGAAGATAAAAAATTTGAAAGGGAAATAAGTATTTTTCAATGTATGCTAATTCAGGTAGAAAATACCTCAGCAAGATGTGTTATCCCAATTATATGTCAAGCTTAGGAAATTCAAGTTTTAAAAAAGGCATTGTTTAAAAAGGAAATATGCAAGTGAGGAAGAATATTGGAACATGTTTTCAGTTTTTCATGGCTATAGAGATAATAAATGTCTTACTAGAGAAGACGCAGTACAAGAAGAAGACCCAGTTTTCAGGGACAGCTAAATTATTTTCTTATCATTTGTAATTTTGTACAATTTCTTACACTTACATTTCCTAGCTTAGTATTGCCATTTATCCTAAAGATACATTATTTTTCCTAAGGAAGATTTATTCCTGAATTTATTTGTTATTTTATTTTATCAGTGAGCTTCAATTAATTTAACAATGCACTGTTAAATCTTCATAGTGACTCAGTGCCGAGAATATCTACGAAACGTTGTCACATTTTTTTGTTACTGTCGATATTTTTAGGGAAACAGAAGTTTTGTAAACCAAAAAGTACCTGAGACAAGTCTTAATCAATTTAGAAAGTTTTTTTGCCAAGGTTAAGGATGCCCCTATTACATAGCTTCAGGAAGTCCTGATGACATGTGCCCAAGGTGGTTGAGTACAGCTTGATTTTATACATTTTAGGGAAAAATAATACATCAATCAACACACACAAGATTTACATTGGTTAAATCTGGAAGAGTGGGAAAACTCAAAGCCAAGGCTTCCAGGTCACAGGTAGATTTAAATATATACTGATTGGCAACTGGTTGAAAGAGTTATTATCTATAGAAAGGAAAGTCTGGGTTATTAGAAGGGTTTGTGGGGACCTGGGATTTATCCTGCAAATGAAGCCTCCAAGTAGCAGACTTTTGAGAGAATCAAATGTAAATGTTTCTTACCAGAATAAAGACTATATTGATGTTAATATTGGAAGGGTATAATGAGGCATGCTCAACATTCACTTCTCATAATGGCTTGAACAAGCCTTTCAGGTTAAATTCTAGGGTTCCCTGGCAGAGGAGGGAGCCCATTCAGATGGCTACAGGGGGCTTTTATATTTTATTTTTGGTTTACAGTTTCTTTGTCCTATCCAGGTACCTTATGATCTTCAAGTTTTGTACAATACAGAGGGGGTGGGATATTTCAGCATAATGAGATCTATGGGGCAATATTTCTCCTTAGTATCCCTCAATTAATAGTTTGTAAGAATTAGAAAGCAGTGAACATAGAGTTAAACTGTAATTGAGAGTTCTGTGAGATGAAAATTTGTTTTGCCTAAGTAATGTTAACCTTCTTAACATTTAGCTAATGTATACACCAAAAAATACACATTAGATCACTTATAATTATCTCAAACCCTTAAAACTTACAATCATATTTTCATTCTTGACTTAGTCCTCTCTGAAACGTATAGCTAGTTCTTTTTGAAATTGAAACAATGCCTATCGCTTATATAATATAGTTCTTCTAACACTGGGAGTGGTTCCTAGCCTAAAATAATTTTTATCATTTGCTATTAACTTGAAGGTAATATTTGAAGGCGTTTGTTAATTTGTTTTTGATTTTTGAGAGTCCTGAAAGGAATGATTTAAGTTTAGCTATAGGCAAAATGTTTATATGATTTTAGCATGAAGCCATACATAAATAAAGTTTATTTCTTATCTGCATTGGTGTTTTTAAGGAAATGATCATAATCGAATGGGCTTAAAATTTTACCTTTTCATTTTTTAACAATATTCAATAAGGATGCTTACTACCTTCTCATTTTATTAGATTTAACTATTAAGAAGTTTAAATATATGTTGTTATAATTATTTATATAATGTTTTAAGTAGTTTAATTCAAAGTTACCGCTGGCAAAGGAATCCCTTTAATTACACTATAATAGCCTTTAAGATTCTGGATTGATAGATAATTGCCACTTAATAGGAATTTATTTTTCTAAGTCCATATACAGATTTTGTGAGTGAGGAGAGGTTTAGACTCACTGACTTTTTTCACTACTCAACTGCCATATATATAATGAGAAGGAGGACAATAGTCTGATCACCTTTTCTATGTCCATTAACTCAATATACATGACTATTTTTTTCTTTTAAATAATAGTACACATCAGTACTATGCTATTATATAGTTTCGGGAGTCTAGTCAAATTTACAAAATTTTTTCTTACCTAATATATGAAACTATTTGCTTTGCTTTCACTTACGTTTTCTAAAATAAACATATGTAAAGAGTAAAATCAGAATAATTTCCCATTGTATCAGACATAGGGACAAATATTAAATGCCCAAAGTTTATTCCTTGTGAAAAAAGTAAAACACAAGATTCAAATAAATGCAACAAAATTTAGAAGGTCTGCATATTTGCTGCTTGTGAAATGATTGCTACCAGTTTTACTAATTCATTTCTTCCAGATTTATATGAATCTAAAAAAAGTAATATTAGAAAATGTATTTGGAAACTGTGTTTCTTTCAATAATCCATTCTGATATGCAGCGCTTTTACCATGCTGATAAGAAGAGTTATTAGATTGATTAACTGGGTCTCATTAGTTCAAAACATCATTACACTGTCTCTCTCTGTCTTTAGTGACTGTATGAGATTTTCCTTTATTCATTGAATAATTTCAACATTTTGTATAGTTGCAGCAGTTTTTTTCTCCTTTTCCTCAAATTTGAAAAATTAAGCTTAATTTCTTCATGCAAATATGACTTTTATATCTCATGTAATTGAGTTAAATTCACTATGTATGCCTATTTGTCTAATTGGGTCAATAAAGTCACCATTAATTTTAGATTGTCCGTATGATATTATGCAATTCTTCTCACATTGAGGAAATTATCACTAGAACATTTCATAATGAAATAATACTGGTTCCTTTTAATAATGTGTGAGCTGCTTTTATGCATATTCCTTCATAACATATTTCCAAAAGAAACGTAATATCCACAAATAAATATTATCTAGAATCTAAAGTTGCTACAACTTCCCTTTCATATCTGAAGGTTGGAAGAATCAAAGCAGCCTGACACATCTAAGTCGGAACATATGTATTTCCCCATGACACACCCTCAGAAGCATATTTGTGGTTTTAAAAACTAGTTTAATATTTTTAAATCTGTCCAAGGTGGAATAAGAGGAACCAGATTTATCCTACTTCTGACACAACTAAAAGAGAGAGAGAGACAGAATATGCGAAATGACATCTGTCAAATTATGGACCTCAGGCCAAAAAGGACGGTGATCCCTGATAGTCAGGAAACAAGTGAAGTAAACCTAAAATTCCCACAGCTCACAATCTTGAGGGATTTGCCAGAACACATTGCAGAGAAAGACAGTCCAGGGGGAGACTGAATAACTTCCTGAGTTAAGGAGACAGAGATGGTTAGAATTTTTGGATCAAAGTATGGAAGAGAAAAGAGATAGAGAGAAAACCCTGGAGATCAGCACAGGATCTCCCTTGGGTATACATCAGCTTGCTGATCAGTGTATCAGTAAGGGAACCATCTAAAGTCAGTGTGAAAAAGCTATCCAGTAGTATTATAGAATAGTGCCTAGTGCTTATACATGGCTAGAAATAGTGTCTGTTTCTACTTGTTAGACTGGAGAAAAATCATGTTTCCAAGGCATTGAACAGAGTACTCTGAAAGGTCTTTCTCGGTAGTGGGAAATAGCCCCTAGATGAAGCATAACTCTGCATCTTCTAACAAATAACAAAAAGAAGGCCTGAAAGAATCAATCTTTCGAAGTAACTTAAATGCATCTCAGATAAAATATTGATCAGATTTGTAAAAACAGAAAAATATCTGGAAGCCAACACAGTGAAATTCACAACAAATGACATAGAAGCAAAGATTTCCAAATACACAAATAAGCGGAGAAACATAATCTAAAATGAGTAGAATAATCAACACAAACTGAGAGCTGACACAAATATTATAATTAGCATATAAGAGCATCTTAAAATGTTATTGTAATTGTGTTGTATATGTTCATACATAAAATATTAAAAAGACTCAAGTCAAACTTCCAGAAATGCCAGCTTACAATGCATGAGAAGTAAAAATGCACGGAATGGAATTCACGTTAGATTAGACTTGGAAAAAGAAAAGATTAGTGAATATGAAGACATAGAAATACAAACTGTTCCAAATGAAATTCAGAATAATGACTCTAAAAAATGATAACAAAGTAACTGAGCTCTGGG
Organism: Callithrix jacchus; assembly: GCF_049354715.1. Classification (NCBI taxonomy): domain Eukaryota; kingdom Metazoa; phylum Chordata; class Mammalia; order Primates; family Cebidae; genus Callithrix; species Callithrix jacchus. The sequence goes on from NC_133524.1 coordinate 88,572,663, forward strand.
ACAATTTCAAGTAGCTTTATATATGTGGAACTAGAGTCCAAGAAGGAGAGGAGGTATGAGACTGGCAGAAAAAAATATTTGAATTAATAATGGCAAAAATTTTCCAAATTTAATGACAACTTTGAACTCACCAAGTCAAGAAGGTTAATGAATCCAAGCCCAAGAAACATGATGAAAATTATACCCATTATAGCTCATATTAGTGAAATTGCTCAAACTCAATGATAAAGAAAAAAAAGTATGGTGCAGCCAGAGAAACAAGACATATTATATAGAGAGAAACAAAGATGACAGCAGAATTCTTGTCTGAAACAACGCAAGTGAAAAGACAGTGGAGGGCCATCTTCAAGTGCTAAAAGAAAAAAAGAAGTCAACCTAGAATTTTATATCCAGAGGAAATATCTTTCAAAACTGAGGGTAAAATAAAGATATTTCCAGTATACAAAAATCAAAAGAATTTATCACCAGCAGACAGAAATGTTGAAGTCCATCAGGCAGGGAAAAACAAAACATCAGATGGAAATGTGGACATACAAAAACAAAGAATAAGACTACAAATGGTCATTACAGGGTAAATATACAATATTTTTTTTTTGTATCACTAAACTCGCTGGTATAGTTTGGATGTGTGCCCTGCCAAGTCTAATACTGAAATGTAATTCCCAGTGTCTGAGGTGGGCTTGGTGAGAGGTGATTGGATCATGGGAGTGGATTTCTCATGAATGGTTTACCACCATCCCCCTTGGTATTGTCCTTGTGATAATGAGTGAGTTCTCTTTAGATATCAATCACCATTTAAAATCATGCAGCACCTTCCCACTCCTCTCTTGCTCCTGCTTCAACTTCCTCCATGATTGTAAGCTTCCCGAGGCCTCCCCAAAAGCAGATACTGATGTTATACTTTCTGTATATCCTGCAGAACCGTAAGCCAATTAAATAAAGATATTTTCTTTTAAACTACCGAGTCTCAGGTATTTCTTTATAGTAATGCAAGAATGGCCTAACACACTCTATTATAAAATAAGTTGGTTATTTATAAACCATTAACGACAATATATTGGAGTTTATAACGTATATAAGTAAAATATATTTAAATAATAGCATAAATGTTTGGAAGAGGAGACATGGAAGAGTGTGTGTGTGTGTGTGTGTGCACGCACACACATACACACATAGGCACACACTTTTTATGTATTGTTTCTGAAAACAGGATCTCACTCTGTTGCCTAGTCTGGAGTGCAATGGCTCAGTCATAGCTCACTGCAGCCTCACCCTCCTGGGATCAAACTATCTCCTGCCTCAGACTCACAAGTAAATAGAACTAAGGGTACATGTTACCACACATGGCCAATTTAATATTTTTTTCCTTTGGTAGAGATAAGTTCTCATTATTTTGCCCAGGCTGGTCTCAAATTCCTGAGCTCAAGTGACACTCTTGCCTCAGCTTCCCAAAGTGTTGCAATTACAGGTGTGAGCCACTGTGCCCGATCAGAAGTATACTAATGCGAGGTTTTTATAATAGACATGATGTAGGATAATATAGTCTGAAGGCAGTCTGCAATAAATTAAAGATATATATTAGTAGTATTAAAGCAACCACTAAAATAAAAATGTTGTATCTAAAAAGACAGGGAGTATGAATTAGTTCAACCACTGTGGAAGACAGTGTGGTGATTCCTCAACGACCTAGAAATAGAAAATCCATTTGACCCAGCAATCCCATTACTGGGTATATATCCAAAGAATTATAAGTCGTTCTATTATAAAGACACATGCATATGTATATTCATTGGGGCACTGTTTACAATAGCAAAGACCTGGAACCAACCCAAACGCCCATCAATGATAGACTGGACAAGGAAAATGTGGCACATATACAGAATACTATGCAGCCATAAAAAATGATAAGTTCATATCCTTTGTAGGGACATGGATGAATCTGGAAACCATCATTCTCAGCAAACTGATACAAGAACAGAAAGTCAAACACTGCATGTTCTCACTCATAGGCAGGTGTGGAACAATGAGAACACATAGACACAGGGAGGGGAGCATCACACACTGGGGTCTGTTGAGGGGGAATAAAGGAAGGACAGTGGGGCGTAGGGAGGTTGGGGAGGGATAACATAGGAAGAAATGCCAGATATAGGAGATGGGGGGATGGAGGCAGCAAACCACATTTCCACATATGTACCTATGCAGCAATCCTGCATGTTCTGCACATGTACCCCAGAACCTAAAGTGTAATTATACATATATACATATATATATATATATATATGTATAAAAGACAACAGAAATAAAATTGGATTGTAAAAAATATTCAGTCCACTGTAGTCACTAATAACTTTATTGTGCATTTTAAAATAACTTAAAGAGTATAATTGGATTGTTTGTAACTCAAAGGATAAATGCTCGAGGGGTGGATACCCCAACTTCAGAAAAGAAAGCAGAAAAAGGGGAAAACAGAAAACACATAGGACAAAAAAAATAGCAAAATGATCGACATAATCTTAACTAGTAATACTATTAAATGTAAAGAGTCTGAACACCTGAATTAAGATGCAGATTATCAGGTTTGATAAAAATAGACAAGACTTTAATGTCGGCTCTCTACAAAAATGCACTACAGTTATAAAAACATCTAAAATTATACATTATGCAACCAGTAGTCAATAGAAGTTGAAATGGCTATTTAATATTGGAAAAATAGGTTTCAGTAAATAACACTAATAGGGATCAAGCAAGATTGTTCATAAAGTTAAGGCATACATTCATCAAGAGGATATACACATTATTCATGTTTGTGCATCTAGTAAAAGAATTTTAAAATACATGAAGTAAAAACTGATAAAACTGCAGGGAAAAGTAGAAGAATAAACAATTTTGGTTGAGAATTTCAATATTCTTTCATTAACTGATTCAACAAGTTTTGTGATCAACGAGGATATAATAGACTTGATTGCCATTATCAACTAACTTGACCTAATTGACATTTATTAAACATTCCACTCAACAATAGCAGAATACATTCTTTTCAAGTGCACATAGAGAATCTACTAAGATACACTCTAATATGGACTATAAAATGTTTCAATAAATTTAAAAGAATTCAAGTTATGGAAGTATGTTCAGTAACCTCAGCGGAATTCGACTGTGAAAGAGACTTGGAAACATCTCCAAATAATTGAAAACTAAATAACACAATTTTAAATAAATCATTAGTACAAAAATAAAACATTTTAAACTAAATGGAAATGGAAATATCAATTTGTCAACATTTCCATGATGCTACTAAACCAGAAAATATGGGGAAATTTACAGTGCTTTTATTAGAAGCAATGACTTCAGTCTTAATTTATTAAAAAAGAATCAAGGACCTCAGTCTTAATATTAAGCAACAGGAAGAAGATTACTTTGATTAAATATACAAATTGCTTGAAAAATACAAACAACCAAAGTTCACTAAAGAAATAGATAAGTTGAATAGTCCTATATCTATTAAGAAAATGGAATTTCTGATTTAAAATCGTCCCACAAAGAGATGGCAAGCCCACATAGCTTCACTTGTCAATTCCACTAAGCGTTTAAAGGAAATATAACACTAATCCCATAAAAAAATTCCTGACAGTTAAAGTGGAGAGAATATATCCCAACTCCTTCTATAAGGCCAGCAGTACCCTGATAAATAAACTACACAAAAAGAAAAAGAAAAAAAGCAAAGTAAAGATCAATGTCCATAATAAATATAGATATAAAATTCTAAACAAAATTATGTCAAGTCAAATCCAATATGATATACATAATCTGCCAGTGATGTTTATTCTAGAATACAAGGATGGTTTAGCTCTTAAAAATCATTGCTTCTTGGCCTTTTGGCTAAGATCAAGTGTAGCTTTTAAAAATCTATCAATATTATTTAGTGCTTAAAAGAAATGAACTATCAAGCCATGAAAGACATGGAGGAAACTTAAATATGTGTTACTAACTGAAAGAAGTCAATCTGAAAATGCTACTTTATGATTTCAACTAGATGACATTCTGGGAAAAGCAAAGTAAAAAGATTAATTGTTGCCAGGGGTTGTGGCAGGTCTGATGAATAGAGCATAGAGGATTTTCAGGGCGGTGGAACTACACTTTATGATACTATCGTGGTGGAAACATGTCATTATACGTTTGTCTAAACCCACAAAATATATGCCAAGTGTGAACCCAAATGTAAACTATGAACTTTAGCTAATAATGATGTCTCACTGTAGGTTCATCAGTTTTAAAAAATGTACCACTCTGATGGAGGCTATTAACATGCGAGAAGCGATGCATGTGTGGAGTTGAGAGTATATGATAAATCTCTGTACCTTCCTCTTAATTTTGCTGTGGTCCTAAAATTGCTCTAAAAAATAACTCTATTAAATCAATTAATATATTTTATTATATTAAGAAAACTAAAAAAGGAAAATCATGTGATCATCATAGCAAATATAGGAAAAACATATGACAAAATTTATCATCTAGTCCTTATAAAAATTCTTAGTAACATATACATAGAAAAGAACTTGCAAAACCTAACATAATATCCATGTAAAACCTACAGCTAACAACATAATAATGGTGAAAAACAGAATGCTTTCCCCTGAATATCAAAAGCAAGACATGCAAATATTAGGAGACTATTATATTAAAGGTTAACAACACAATCTTTAATCTATCAGTTAGTACTTTACATCTGACATTTGAAAGCAGAATAACAGCCCTGCCATAGTTAAGAGAAAATACATAAATATTGCTAATCATGATACTCTGCATTTTTTTTCAGACTAAAAAGTAAACAAAAACAAGCCACAAGCTTACTTACAGATTTTGATATAGTCATTAAAACATCCAATAAACTCGGTGACAGACATCTGTGATTTCACCTTAGCTGGCTTAACTGCTTTTCTCCTTTCAGAAGTGCATATCTCAAAGCTGTATCTCCTTCTGGATTTCTGTGTGTGTGCGTGTGTGTGTGTGTGTGTTCACATGCATGTGCACTTCTTCTTATGTGCTTAGTAACAGACCTACAAAAGTTTTTAGTATATAATTAGATTTCCTTGATCACATTATGTTAGAATTAGGGTTACGTACTCCACACAAAACAGGAAACTGATAGTAACATGTGAAGTGAGTAGAAGTGGCTGAATTTAATTTGAAAGAGTACCCACAAAAACAATTAGTTTAGTTTGAAATTCTTATAAGGAGAGTTCTGGGTACTGTTCAGTTTCATTTTATTTGCCTATACTCCAGGGGAAAAAAAGCTACATCAAAACTATTGTGATGAAAGCTAGTGATCTCCAGCACATGACAACTTTTTAAAAATGCTTGTATCTGATCTCACACAATAGAGATATTCACACAAAATATCTGTATATAAATCATGTTTTAAAAATTAAGAAACAAAATACATGAAGAAAGTAATTTTCAGGTCAATTATATAGTGCATCGTTATGTAACATCAAATAACCCTTTGATATTTTCTCATTTTTGTTAGATTTTTATACACTGGCTGTATCTGTAGAAAATTGGTTGGAAGGGAAATATTCTTACCGGAAACAAATTGAAATGGTTTATTTTAGTTGATCCCTCAAAATCCCTTAGTAATAGTCTAAGAATTATGTATGGGTTTTCTTTTTAAAATGGATTTACACGTTTAATGAAACCATGTCAGATGAAACTAGGATATGTATCTTTTAGCATCATATTCTCATTTGTTAATAGAAAACAATCATTATTATATTATTTTAAAGACATTTCATACTATTAATAAGGAACAGCGTTCAAAATACAAATCAGGTACATAAATCCATTAAGTGCAGTCACATCAATACTTAGATCAAACCATCAGATGACACATAGTACCATAAGATCATACTTAAAATCCCTCTTCTCTGAAAGTCTTTGTATTAACTGCTTAGAATTGCAGCTGTCTCACTTATTTTTCTCTAAGTCTTCATAGACATCATATATATACAAATATATATTTTTATATATTATATATATATATATATATATATATATATATATATGTTCTTAAATGTCAAAAAGATGGTGTTACTTTCATACACAGTGAAAATGGCCAGATCTTACAAATACATTGTTCCCATGGAAATTAATCTCTGGGGGTTTAGATTAAAGAAAAATACTATTCAGGTATAAGATGAAAAGCTTTATGAAATGGCTAATTTCATTTCAATTTTATTATCTTTCAATCTTATGTCTAAAGTATGCAAGTAGATAGCAGGACAGTTCTAGAGTGCCATGTCAATTCGCTTTATTAATATGCTGGCAGTCAAGACTGAACAACGAAAGTTTTATGGAGGTAAGAATAAATTATAAGTAATCCTGGCCTTTACAATGAAAGTCATACTTAACCCTAAATGATATTCCTAAATTTATGGAGACTCTTTTATCCCAAAATGCAAAGACCAGTTTTGTCATACATGATGAATTAGATGCACCATGTTCTTTTGTTAAACTCCAAAGAAGGCAACTCTTTGTACTCTAAACATCTTTTTAAGTCAGAAGACAAGTACAGGAAAATACATCTTTGAAATTTTATGGTAGTAGAATGCATTGTCTGGTGTTCTAAAAATGCAGCCTATTTGCCAGCATCTTATAATAAATATTATAAGTAAAAAAAATGGTAAGTTTACATGTTTGTTACAAAGAAAGAATTATAGTAGGATTTTACAAAAATTAAAATTTGTCTTCTAAGTTCAGATAATTGTAGGATGAATCCGAACCTTTACCTGTTTTGAAATTGCTGCATGTTTCCAAACGCATCTTAGATTTTCTACACCTTACTTCTCAGCTCTGTTACTAGTTCTGCTGCCAGATTTCAGATTAGGCATTTAGCATCAACTACTTGTGGCATGAAGCAATGATTCACGAATTAGCTAGACAATTTTTAGTATTCAGGTGCTATAACTACATTATACTTTCAACTGGGACACACACCACATAGAATGGATAAGGAAGATTTTATGTATACACACGCTGAATTGTCTCCATGATAAAACCGAATACTCAGAGCCATTTTATTTAGTACACTAGGGTGTGTTTCGGGCATTTTTGCTGGTTGTACTCCTCACAATATGCTTTTTGATACAGATATTGTGATCCCCATTTTATAGATAAGGAAGAACAAGTGGGTTCAGTTATTGACTCAGAATCACATATCTTGGAAGTGCACATTTATTTTTTGCTTTTCCACACTCATTGTCAGGAACATTATAATTTATACTTTAAACATTATACTATTAATGTTGATGCTGAGAAAACTTTCCCAATAGCACAATCTTATTCATAACATAGTTGTTAAACTGCTAAATGTGGGAATCCCATGCAAAGTCAATTAAAAAATATATTATACTTGACTACAAGTATTGTAAATGACCATAAAAAATATAAGAAAGCTGCGCTTTTGTCATATGTCCTGATGTCTGGAGTTTCAATTTGGATTCAAACCTGTTTCCCTGTTCTATTTTTTTTTCTATTTAAAATATTCTACTCGGAAAGATTTGTGATATATTTATCTTTAAATGAAGGACAGGTTGAAGCAATATACATTTTTAAAATTTAGCAGTAATTTGCATCTCATTAATTCTGATCTTCATTCTCTTACCTTTCTCTCTGATTCTCACTGTTTTCTTCTTGTGTTTATATTCACTGTGACTATTCAAAATTTGTCCATACTTACAGAGACAGTTTAATAAGGTATGCTTATAGGTGTTAAAATGAAAGCAGGTCAATCTTAAAAATCCTGAAGACGTATCTCAATATAATTTTTATTTTATGTAGTATGAATATGTGTTTTCCTGCATGGAGACGTGCTTCAGTTCTTGTGGTGGAGAGCATACAGCTTAACTCTGGAACACCTAGCACAGGAATCCCTAGAAAATGAAAAACCCCAGGTAATATGTAGTACAAAGCTGATCCTGAGTAGTGGCCAATCAGGAAGTGTAGTTACTGCAAAGAGCACGCTACCTAAGAATTCCCCTATATTCATATTCATGCTGAGACTAGCTACACACATTTTTATAAAAATTTTGGCACATGTGTGCTCTTGAGTGTGCAAGCTAGGGGAAGGTTTGTGTTGTAGGGGTGCAGTCAAAAAAATCTTAATAGTAGACTCCAAGTAATGGTTGTTATCAACATCATTCAAGTGTAAATCTTGATGCAAGGGACATACGAAAACTGTAGGAGATGAAGCAGTCCCAGAATAGAGAGTGCAGAAGTCATGTATTTCTGTATAGTCACATTTAGGCAACATTTATGCACTTGCAAGATGTGTTTTGCATACATACACTGTACAAAATTGTTGCCATTTTTTAAGATGCACTTAGTAATTGGAGGGAGTTTTATGTTTAAAACTGATATTCTATACGGTTATTTTAGTGACAACTGACAAAATTTTGCAGCTAAAGATTGATGTTATTTTGCAGTTTGAAATTTAGAAGAAAAGAAATCTTAGAGAGGACAAAATGCCCATACAGATTTTTCTCAAAAAGATTACAGGATGAGGCTTTTGATTAGGAATTCTTTTCTCTACCACTGTCCTGGGGGTATATAAAGAATAATTTTGCTCCAGGCCTTGGCTTGGCAAATGCACAAAAATCAGTGAATCTAGTCATTTGCAATTCACTGACTGGTGTGTGGGATATGGTTGCCTTAAATCATATCCTTTCTAAGTACACACTTCTAATAACTTGGGCAACATACTGGTATCCTGCTAGATACCCAAATTTCTGGAAAACAGAAGCCAATCCGGTTTCTATTTCAAAAATTAGATTCAGTTGCTTGGATGGAAATGCCTTCTAGGCAATGTGTTATGAGTCATTCCATGCTACCAATGTCTCCTTCCTAATCTAGGCTACTGAGACCTCTGAAATGTTTTAAATTTTGTTATATGCTATATGATATCCTATGTTTTCAGATTTCCTAGAAGCAAATTTAAGGTGCTTTCTTTGTTTACACTTCTTTCTCATGTAAGCAGTCTTACAATTCTTGGATCCTTAGCTTCCAATGCTATGCCTTAATTAAGAGTTTTTGATTGTCACGATTATTATAAAACTTTTTAAATGAAATATTTAATTTTTACCAAGGAAACCTTAAGTCACCATTATCCCTTTTAAAAAAAGAAATGCTATTTAAAATTTGCACAATAAAGTCAGCAATCAAAGCGAAAGAAAAATCTGTGTTTAAGTAATAATTGGCAATTCTGCCCACTACATTATTTCTAATTCCATGTTATGTTACAGCCAAAAAGAAGCAACCAAACTCATGAAGCTTATGTTGGTGTGCCAGGGGTAATGGATTGTGGGATAAGTGATGGCATGTACAGAAGAAATGTAAAATTCCACGTTGCTCTGATAATGTTTCTTGGATTTAGAATTCAATACAGTAGACCTTATGGTTATACCAGCTGTTCTTTTTCCTACACTAAGATGTTGCAATCAGCTGATAGATTCATGTTAGTTGAATATGTTATAACTGTTAAAGAAAAGCATTATTTATAACACTTGTTAAATAGGATGATGCTAAGGGGGGACCATTGCAATAGGTACGGGGACCACTGCAATGGGGACTTGCAGTGCAGCGGGGAAGAGAGATTGGGCTTGACTCTGACTCCAACAAGGACAAGTGGAAATTGATATCCAAGGAGCAGTCTGGGGTCAGTGGATAGAATATCACTAAGAGGAAACATCAGGCTTAAGAAAGATTCCTGCTGTGCCAACTCAACAGACTGCTTGCTGAAGACAGGCCAGGATGATAAGATATAGAAGGTGAGGACGAGGACAGACACCAAGGGTGGGGGATTTTCTTTAAACTGATTTAGCAGGATTCTTACTTAAACTGGATTCTACAAGGATGGAGAGGGAAACCCAAGATCAGGTCTCACCAAGCAAAGGCCTTGGAGGAGCCTGATTAAGAGAGAGTATTTGTTACAATATACAAATACATACACAAAGCCAATACTTCGCAGTTTAGCACTTCCCGTGTTACTGGGTTCACAGGAAAAAGACTGTTATGGAATGGGTCTGTCCTATTGAAGACTAAAGTGCATGGAGGGAGCAGTAAGAAGCTATTACAATCTTTGGGGATTGATTATCTCAAGGAAGATTCTGACAAAGATGAGTTGAAACAACAGCAGCTTAACAGGTACAGGACAAGACAAGAACGGCCAAATTATACTTAAACAGGCAAAAAATATACCAAGCATTTTTTGAGGAGGCAGATAGAGAGGGAAAAAAAACTTTACAAAAGAAAATACTGTGGCTTCTGAATAGATGAGATAACCTGAGAGATAATATTAATGCCATAGGCTGAAGCATTTGGAATTTGATTGCAACTTATAATGGTAAAATAAAGTCTAGTGACCAGGAAAAACATTAAAACAAATTCATACAAGCAGTTTGATGTAGTGGAAAAATACTTTATTAGAAGTCAAGTGTTGAGGCTTTCAGACTCAACACTACGTTTGTAACCTGGTTGACTCTGATAAACCACTCAGCTTCTAGCACTGTTTTCTCTGCTATAAAATGAAATTAGTTTAAATGATCTCTAAAATTCACTCCAGACCTATTTAGTGGCTTTATATGTCAGACTTTTAATGATTTTATATTTATATTTGGGAATGTATATTTGTGAATACTTTTATGTTTTTTAGAAAAGAAGAAATAAGCAAAGGCTGGGATGATGGGGGAGGTTTAGGAAAGAGGTAGCATTTAAAGTATATTGATCACAGTTGTGTAAAAAGCTGGCTGGGATTTTCACAGGCATACAGAGAAAGGCAGACAGAAAAGAGAATTCTAATGGGAGGAATAACTGGAGTGATGAGGAGAGGGAGAGTGGCTTGTAGATGGGCCAATCATGAGAGCAGCCTGACAGGAATAGAGTAGACAGTGAGACATCATATAGGGATTGTGTGATTTAATGATTTATACAAGCATATTAAGTTCTTGTAGAATGTATTTGAAGGCAATACAATATTTCAGCATTTCAAAATGTATTTCAAAGCATGCAATGTTTTTATTTATTATCATTTTAAATTTAATTTCATTTATTTCAATAGCTTTCAGGTTACAAGTGTTTTTGGTTAAATGGGTGAATTGTATAATGGTGAAGTCTGGGATTTAGTGCAACCATCCCCTGAGTAGCATACAACTCTACCCAATAGGTAGTTTTTAATCTCTCATCTCCTTCTCACCCTCCCTTCTTCTGAGTCTTCTATGCCCTTCCATTAGACCAGTCTGTATAGTTTTGCATATCCATACCTTAGCACCCACTTATAAGTGAGAACATGCAGTATTTGCTTTTCCATTTCTGAGTTACTTCACCTAGAATAACAGCTGCCAGTTCTACCTAAGTTGCTGTGAAACACATTATTGTATTATTTTTAGTATTAATGTGATTCTGATTAGTATTACTATAAATAATATATAGTAATTCCTATATTATATACATAAGTAATAATACTTAAGTACTATAGAAATTACTCTATATTATATAGTAATTATTATATAATAATATATTAAAAACATATATAATATAGAATTATATATTTTATAACACATGTAATATAGAATAATGTTATAATATATAATAATTATTATATATGATCATATATAATAATCATATTATATTATATATTATGTAATTCGGATTAGTATTCCTATATATTATATAATATATAATATACTGTAATACAATGTATTATAATGGTAAGTCACATTGTAGCAAACTTTCCCGAATATATATTCCGTATGAAAAAAATAGATGCACTAAAAATACACTTTAGAAGATCTATTGCTTTTTATTTTAATTGGATATTTATTGCAGAGTAAAGTTGATTTGGCAGTTGATTTTATTAATCAGTAGTCCCTTCAATGTATAAGTAAAAATACTTGTACATTGTACAATAATACATGTATAAGCAATAATGTATTATATTATATATTATGTAATATATAGAAATATTAATCAGAATCACATTTAATACTAAAATGTGGCATATATATATGCCACATTTTCTTCATCCACTCATTGGTTGATGGGAACTTAGGCTGATTCCTTATCTTTGCAATTGCAAAGGCACAAAATATTTTTAAATACACAGCTATAAATTAGAGTACTTTGTTCTCTCCATTAGGGTATAAGTTCTGTGTGATCATTGTCTGCTTTGTTCCTTCTGTATTCTTAACATGTAGAAAAGTGGCTGAAATATAAACACATTTTGCCTATGTTAGAGTGTGCTTTAAATAAATCAGGATTTGTTTTTACATCTTGAAAAATAAGACATTTTACATTAAAGGAACCTTGCAAAATCACTTCCATGTAGAGAGACATAAGATACAATTGCTGTGAGCAATCTTATTTTTTCAAAATGAGAATTTTGTAGCTTTCCAACTACAGGCACTTATGGCTGTATACTAAGTATTAGTAAATAACAGATCTTCATTTTTTTCAGGGAGAAATATTAACTAGGCATCCATAACGCATTATTTTTTCTTTCAGATAATAGCATTATTTTCTTTATTTCTTTCTGTGTTAAATACAAGTGTACTTATACTATAAAACAACCTCTACCACTAGAGTAAAAGCCATTTGAAAGTCAACGCACTACAACTGCTGTTTGCTGTGGAACACTGTGCAAGAGTACTATTTGAAATATCTGAAACACTTGTCCTCTCTCAAGCTTTGAGTTCCACAGATCTCTAGATTAGGGGCAAAATGCCACCAGTCTCTTTGCTAGAGCATAGCAAGAATCACCTTTATGCTTTACAATAAGTTCCTCATTTTTGTCTCAGACCACCTCAGCCTGGACTTCATTGTCCATATCACTATCAGCATTTTGGTCAAAGGCATTCAACAAGTCTCTAGGAAGTTTCAAACTTTCCCACATCTTCCTATCTTCTTCTGAGACTTCCAAACTTTTTTAACCTCTGCCTCTCACCCAGTTTCAAAATTGCTTCCACATTTTCAGTTACCTTTACAGTAGCAACCCACTCCTGGTATCAATTTACTGTATTAGTCTGTTCTCACACTGCTAATAAGGACATACCAGAGACTCAGTCATTTGTAAAGTAAAAAATTTAATTGACTCACAGTTTAGCATGGCTGTTGAAGCCTCAGGAAACTTACAATCATGGCAGAACTGAAAATGAACATGTCCTTCTTGACATGGCAACAACAAGGTGAAGTGCCAAGCAAAAAGGTGGAAACCCCTTATAAAACCATCAAAGCCTATGAGGACTCACTATCACAAGAACAACATGAGGGTAACCAACCTCAAGATTAAGTTACCTCCCACCAGGTCCCTCCCACGATATATGGGGATTATGGGAATGATTCAAGATGAGATTTGGTTGGGGACACAGCCAAACCATATAAAGTAATGTCAAGATTAATAGATTTAGGGATAAATTTAACTAGGGTAGGTAAAAGATCTGTACATTAAAAAGTATAATACATCAGTGAAAGAAATTAAAGAAGACATTAATAAATAGATATCCTGTGTTCTTTTTTATTATTATTATACTTTAAGTTCTAGGATACATGTGCAGAACGTGCAGGTTTGTTACATAGGCATACATGTGCTATGGTGACTTGCTACACCCATCAACCATCATCTACATTAGGTATTTCTCCTAATGCTATCCCTCCCCGAGCCCCCCCACCCCCCAACAGGCCCCAGTGGGTGACGTTCTCCTCCCTGTATCCATGTGTTCTTGTTGTTTAACCCCCACTTCTGAGTAAGAACATGTGGTGTTCGGTTTTCTGTACCTCTGTTATTTTGCTGAGAATGATGGTTTCTAGCTTCATCCATCCTCCTGCAAAAAACATGAACTTTCTTAGGGCTTCAAAATATTCCATGGTGTATATCTGCCACATTTTCTGTATCCAGTCTATTATTGATGGGCATTTGGGTTGGTTCCAGGTCTTTGCTATTGTGAATAGTGCTGCAGTAAACATACATGCACATATGTCTTTATAGTAGAATAATTTATAATCCTTTGAGTATATACCCAGTAAAGGGACTGCTGGGTCAAATGGTATTTCTGGTTCTAGATCCTTGAGGAATCACCACACTGTCTTCCACAATGTTTGAACTCATTTATACTCCCACCAAGAGTGTAAAAGTGTTCCTATTCTCCACATCCTCTCCAGCATCTGTTGTTTCCTGACTTTTTAATTTAGTACTTCCTTCAAAAGCTTTTGTAAGGCATGCCTGGTGGTGACAAAATCTCTCACCATTTGCTTGTCTGTAAAATATTTTATTTATCCTTTGCTTATGAAGCTTAGTTTGGCTGGATATAAAATTCTGGGTTGAAAATTCTTTTCTTTAAGAATGTTGAATATTGGCGCCCACTCTCTTCTGTCTTATACGGTTTCTGCAGACAGATCCATTGTTAGTCTGATGGGCTTCCCTTTGTGGGTAACCTGACCTTTCTCTCTGGCTGTCTTTAACATGTTTTCCTTTATTTCAAGCTTGGAGAATCTGATGATTATGCATCTTGGGGTTGCTCTTCTCAAGAAGTATCTTTGTGGTGTTTTCAAGGAGTATCTTTGTGGAATTTGAATGTTGGCCTGTCTTGCTAGGTTGGGGAAGTTCTCCTGGATAATTTTGAAGAGTGTTTTCCAATTCTCCCCATTACTTTCAGGTACACCAATCAAACATAGGTTTGGTCTTTTCTCATAGTCCCATTCTAGAGGCTTTTCATTCTTTTTTCTCTAATCTTATCTTCATGCTTTATTTCATTAAGTTGATCTTCAGTCTCTGATATTCTTCTGCTTGATTGATTCAGCTATTGATACTTGTGAAAGCTTTGCAAAGTTCTTACACTGTGTCTTTCAGCTCCATCAGTTCATTTATGTTCCTCTCTAAACTGGTTATTCTAGTTAGCAATTCTTTTAACCTTTTATCAAGGATCTTAGCTTGTTTGCATTGATTTAGCATGTTCTCCTTTACCTCAGAGGAGTTCGTTATTACCTACCTTCTGATGCCTACTTCTGTCAATTCGGCAAACTCACTCTCCATCTAGTTTTGCTCCCTTGCTGGCAAGGAGTTGTGATCCTTTGGAGGAGAAAATGATTCTGGGTTCTGGAATTTTTCAGCCTTTTTTTGCTGGTTTTTCCTTATCTTTGTGGATTTATCTACCTTTGGTCTTTGATGTTGATGACCTTCGGATGGGTTTTTGTGTGGACATGCTTTTGGTGATGTTGATGCTATTCCTTTCTGTTAGTTTTTCTTCTAACAGTCAGACCCCTTTTCTATAGGTCTGCTGGAGTTTCCTGGAGGTTTACTCCAGAATCTGTTTGCCTGGGTATCAACAGTGGTGGCTCCAGAACAGCAAAGATTGCTGCCTGTTACTTTGTCTGAAAGTTTTATCCCAGAAGGGTATCCTCCAGATGTCAGCCAGAGCTCTCCTGTATTAGGTGTCTGTCGACCTCTGCTGGGAGGTGTCTCCTAGTCAGGAAGCAAAGGTGTCAGGGACCCACTTGATGAGGCAGTCTGTCCCTTAGCAGAGCATGAGTGCTGTGCTGTGAGATTTGCTGCTCTCTTCAGAGCCAGCAGGCAGGAATGTTTAAGTCTACTGAAGCTGAGCCCACAGCTGCCCCATTCCCAGTTGCTCTGTCCCAGGAAAATGGGAATTTTATCTATAAGCCCCTGACTGGGCTGCTGCCTTTCATTCAGAGATGCTCTGCATAGAGAGAAGAAATCTAGAGAGGCAGTCTGGCTATAGCAGCTTTGCTCAGCTGCCATGGGCTCTGCCCAGTTTGAAATTCCAGGTGGCTTTGTTTACACTGTGAGGGGAAAACTGCCTACTCAAGCCTCAGTAATGGCGGATGCCCCTCCTCCCACCAAGCTCCAGCATCCTAGGTTGACTTCAGATTACTGTGCTGGCAGTGAGAATTTCAAGCCAGTGAATCTTATCTTGCTTGGCTCCATGGGGGTGGGATCCGCTGAGCTAGACTACTTGGCTCCCTGGCTTCAGCCCTCTTTCCAGGATAGTAAACGGTTCTGTCTCACTGGCGTTCCAGGCACCACCGGCATATTAAAAATAAACTGCAGCAAGCTCAGTGCTTGCCCAAATGGCTGTCCAGTTTTGTGCTTGAAACCCAGGGCCCTGGTGGTGTAAGCACCCAAGGGAATCTCTTGGTCTGCGAGTTGTAAAGACCATGGGAAAAGCACAGTATCTGGGCCGGAGTGCATTGCTCCTCATGGCTTCCTTTGGCTAGGGGAGGGAGTTTCCCAACCCCTTGCACTTTCCAGGTGAGACGACACACCACCCTGCTTCAGGTCGCCCTCCCTGAGCTGCACCCCCTGTCTAACCAGTACCAGTGAGATAAGCCGGGTACTTCAGTTGGAAATGCAGACATCACCCACCTTCAGCATTGATCTTGGTGGGAGCTGCAGACTAGAGCTTTTCCTGTTTGGTCATCTTGCCAGCCACTGATATCCTGTGTTCTTAGATTGAAGGAATTAATATTGCCAAAATGTCCATACAATCTAAAGTAATCTGTGGATTCAATGCAATTCCTATTAAAATGCCAATGTTATTTTTCACAGAAATATAAAATATAATTCTAAAATTCACACGGAACCAGGAAGTACCCAGAATAGCCAATGCAAACTTGAGAAACCTTATTTCATTAGCAGGCCTATTATATAGTTATCACAGTCTTGCCTAAGACTTGTTATTTATATTGCAAGGTTTCATCCAGCTGTTCAGCTAGAAAGAATGCATGTTATGTGTTAGCATGATAGTGGTATGTTATATTAATGAATAGTATCATATTTTATTTGAAAACTTAGTTATTATGACTGCATAAAGATCAAGATCACTTAGGAAGAAAACCATGATGAAATATTACACTATTGAGCATCAGAGTCTTTAAATTTAAATAATATTTTTACATTATCTTTTCTATTTGAAAATGCTCCTGCTAAAGGGTGGGGTTTTCTCTCCAGATTTCCTCCATCAGCAGGACTTACATGTGCTTTGTTTAGAGAGCTAACAAGTTGTACTAGAGCACATACTCCAACTGTGCCTCTCTGGCCTAGCAACATGCAGTGTCAGATGACTTTTCTTGACTAGGGTACAGGTTTCAACCCTTAGAAAATTCAGGAGCAGTAGACAGGTCTTGAAAACAGGAGACATACATAAGGGCAGAGCTGAAGGAAACTGCTTGCATTTAGTTTAAAGGGTGCCAAACCTTGCTATCATTTGTGGGTCGCTGAGTTTTTATCTTTTTCACAGGTGTTTTTGAGTACCAGTGACAGACAATTTGTAATAGCCTTAACATTTCAACGGTGCATTTAAAAAGGTAATATTTACTTTTGCATTCAGTAATTTAAAGTACTTTCAGCTTTTTAAAAGAACAGAGGAGAAGCTTAAAGTTATTGGAAACAGAGGAAAGTTGACAATCTTCTATTTTAATGACTTATAATGGAGTTGGGAGATAATATAAAAGAGTGCATGAGAAAGCTGAATATGGAGTAATAATAGAAATTATAGTGGTTAAGAAGATTGTTTATAATTTATTCTGTTTGCCAGAGTAAGTCACATTTGAGAACACACAGAGTAGAACAGTTCATTCATACAAACACTGTATATCACGTAATGTATTATTTTTGTATGTCAAGCATGCTGGTGGGCCCTTGCAAACTCCATTTTTGACTTCTTTTTTTTCTTTTTATTTATAGCCAAAATAACAATTAGAGGCCATGTTCATTAGATGTGCAATTCCCAGTTCTGGCTGTGTTGACAGCAGACATTAGATGGAGTGTCTTTTAGACACATTTGTGAGTTAAACTTAATTTGTAGTTGAGAGACCAATTAAGGGACTTGACAGACAACAAAGTCATTTTTACAATTTATGAAACCTGATTTCTTTGTCCCAGGTTAGGATAAATTGATTCTCCATTGATGTTTCTTTATATCTATCTCCTAATAAAAGACTTCTTTCAATTAATGAAGTTCCTTAAGCAACCATTAGTTATCACTTTAAGAAGTTAAACACATTGGCTTACAAGAGAAAGGAAATCTATTAAAACCATACATTTGGTTTTCTCTAATTTTTAGAAGGCCACATTCTGTCAGTCGAAAGGGTTCCTAAAATAGAATGGGTTTGGTCGAGGTTCTGCTACTCTTTCTGCACAGAAAGCCAATGACTGAGATGACAAGTATTGCCAAGGAAGAAGTCTTTAACTGGATGCTGCAGCCAAGGAGATGGGAGCTCAGTCTCAAATCCCTCTCCTTGACTGTCTAAAATTAAGTTTTTATATAGCAGGGAAGAAATGTGACAATGTGTTAGAAGACAGGAACTAGAGAAGGGTAAGAAAGCAATCACGATGAATAAGGGGTCTGGCATCTCATTGTCTGGATGCCCTGATCTGGTGAGTTTCAGTTCTTTGATTTTTTTAAGATGCCTGAACATCATTTCCTGAGGAAGGAATGCAGATAAAATAAATGTAAGTTTCAAGCTTTAAGACCAGAAAGATCGATATCTATGTTTATCCAAAAACAACTGTCTATGGGATTATTGAGTCAGTTTCAAGAGAATGAATATTTGATGCTTTTGGAGGGAAAATTAACTTATTTGCAATACTATTTCCCAGAATACAGAAGAGATGTGTTATGCAACTAAATAATAGTTTCTTCAGTGAAGGGAAATTAATTTTATTTTATTTTTTATTTTTACTTTAAGTTCCAAGATATAAGTGCAGAACGTGCAGGTTTGTTACTATAAGCATGCCATGGTTGTTTGCTGCACCTATCATCCCATCCATCTAGGTTTTAAGCCTCACATGCATTAGATATTTGTTCTAATGCTCTCCCTTTCCTTGCTCCCCACCCCTTGACTGGCCCCAGTGTGTTCTCCTTTCTCTGTCCATGTGTTCTCATTGTTCAACTCCCATGTGTAATAGGAACATGTGATCATGTGGTGTTTGGTTTTCTTTTCCTGCATTAGTTTGCTGAGGATGATGGCTTCCCGCTTCATTCAAGGAGAGATGTTGGAAGGGATGTTTTGGTGTTATTCTTTTCTACCCCTGTTTTTGGTCTGTTACCAGTTTATAGTTATTGGTGGTGGTTGGAGGGGTGGGGGTGGTTTGAACTAGCTGTGTGACTTGGAATGCTGTAAGACAGGGATTTTCAAACCCTGGGCCATGGACCAGTAACTATCCATGGCTTATTAGGAACCAGCCTGCCTGCCAGCAGGAGATGAGCAGTGGCAAGCGAGCATTACGGCCTCAACTTCACCTCCTGTCAGATCAGCAGCCTCATTAGATTCTCACAGGAGCTCGAACCCTATTCTCAACAGCTCATTCAAGGGATCTAGATTGTGCTCTCCTTATGAGAAATCTAACTAATGCATGATTATCTGAGGTGAAAGAGTTTCATCCTGAAACCATTATCCACCCACCCACTCCCACCCTCCAGCCATGGAAAATTGTCTTCTACAAAACCAGTCCCTGGTGCCAAAAAGTTTGGGGACCACTGTTGTAGGAGAAGGAGACAAACAGAAATATTTCCTTGTTTCCAATTGAGCATTCAACGTTTCCAGAGAGGCGACAAAGTAGAAAAGAGGTAGAACCTCCTGGCAACATCACATGAGCACACATTGTAAATTTAAGAGTACTTGATTCTGTTATCTCTATCTGTACAGATTAATATTTAATTTTTTAATAACTATATTAACAGGAACAACATAGTTGTACAACAAATCTCTTAAATGAATATTTCCTGTTATAATTTAAAGAACATCTTTATGTTCTCTTTTTCCATTAATAAGGCTGAAAGGAAATGCTACTCTGATTTTAGTGGTGAGAAATTGATACTCAGAGATTTAACCTTCTCACCCAGCTAATAAAGGGTACTGCCAGAACTTGAACAAGGTCTTCTGAATGCAATCCATTTGCTTTTCCTTCACATCTGGTTCTACAGTGTGAAGTGCAGTTTTGAGTAGTGCAGTGCATTGAAAAGCAAGCCTTCAAATATGAACTGATTTTTCAAAATGAACTCTTCACTGTAATAGAAAATCTTCACATTTATTTTTCAAAATCGGATTACAGAACATAGTAGGTTTTTTTTCTGGGGAGTGGATTTAGGATAGAAGGTTAAGTTTTCTTTATATTTCCTTCTGTGCTGTTTTAATATTTTTTTAACAGGTTCACATTGTTAAGTATTTATATTGTCTCCATCTGCAGTATAAATAGTAAAATAACAATATGAATATCTTAGATTTGTAAATAGTCTTTTTCTCTCTCAAAATACCACCGTATTTGTTATTTTTTTTTAGTTTGTTTTCCTGTCTCACATTTAAAGCAACTGAGTCACAAGCAAATAAACAGTGTTGCCCAAGGTCTCACAGCTAGTTTGTGTACAGCGCAAATCTCAGGTTCTTAATTTTAGGCTAGAGCTCTTTGGACAGCAAAAGTTATTTATTTATTTTTCTTTTAAATATCCCCTGTTTTAGTCTTAGCTTAATTTTTCAGAGACTAATAGGACTTTATAATAATGTATTTTAGGTATACTTAACCATTTATCATTACATGTTACAAAATAACCTGATGACATGAAAAGTGTGTGTGTGGCTTTTAAGAAGTTTTATATTCAACTCCAGAAGACCTTGCCAATTTGGAAAGGTCTAATTCACCATGCCACATTGAAATATTGCAATAAAACATTGTGATTTTTCACACGATATTGTTATAAATCTAAAAATGGGTGACTTAGTTTAACCATACTTTGTACATTCAAATGCAACATGTATGTATAACATGAAATTATTAAAAGCTATTATTGGTAGAAATCTATGCAGCTTAGAATTTAAAAAAGGCATGTCTTAATTTCTCTTAGAAAGTCTTAAATTTTCAGTTTCAGCAATGAACTTTCACATCCTAATTGAAATATAAACAGAAAAGATGTGTGTTTTCTTTCCCAGCTCCTTTCCATTTGCATGATTATAGATTCTGGCAGACACAAAATGTTTAAGTATTCAGTGATACTTCTTTTAATTAAAACACTATAAAGTATGAGGTTATAATACGAGACCTCCCATTATTACCCAAAGGAATGTAGTTGGTATAAAAAAAATAGTTGGTTAAAAAGTGGTTACCTCAGAACGGGTAGCTTAATTACATGAGCATTTGCTTGACTCTAGAGAATAATACTTTGCAAGGCCAAGGGCTAAATTTACAAGTATAAACCCAGGTCATAGCAACTTTCCCTGTACCAATTTACACCATGAAATTAGTATCCAAACATGTCTTTGCTCACTTCCTGTGGATTACTTGGAAAATAGTGTCTTGTTAGACTTTTTTTTTAATGTTGTAATTGTTTTTAAAAGTAGCATCACATTAGTAAAACTGAAGAATTGTTTAGAATTGACGAAGCCTCAAGGTAGTGAAGATAATCAAAGAAGGATCTTCGTAGGCTAGACATGGTGGCTCACACCAGTAATCCCAACACTTTAGGAGTCAGAAAGTCGGAGGATTGCCTGAGCCCAGGAGTTTAGACCAGCCTGGGAAACAAGGGATACCCCTTCCTACGAAAAATAAAAAATTACCTGGGATAGTGGCATGCTCCTGTGTCCCAAATACTCGGGAGACTGAAGTGGGAGGATCACTTGAGCTCAAGTGTTTGAGGCTGCAGTGAACAGTGATCGTGCCATTGTACTCCAGCCTGAGTAACAAGAGTTGCCCTTGTCTCAAAAGAAAAAAAAATGCAAAAAGGAAAGAAAAGGAGATCATCGTGTTTGGCAGCATGGTTTGGTGGAGAATGCAGCCTAGAATTCTGACTTTGCCAGTTCCTGTTATGTGACTTAGGATAATGTATTGAATCTCACTAAGGCTCAGCTTCCTCATTTGTAAAACAGGTATAATAATACCTCTCTTACATGGCTTTAATGAAAATTAGCAATAAGATAAGGTTCATATTGTAGCACCTCATAGTGTGGCCCCTCATAGGCACCGAATAAAGTTAGTTCTGATGATTATTCTGTTTTTCTAAAACATCAGATGCAATAAAATAAGATGCAACAGGAAAATACTCAGGTTCCACATATAAAAATTAAGATATAGTGATACTTACCTTACTGAGATGTGATATGGTAAAGCACTTAACAGAATGTTGGACCTCATAAGCATCCAATGATTGTCTGTTACTTTCAGCTTTTCAATGAATTGTAAAGACCAAATGCAAATGAAGTTGAAAGGCATTGTCAACCATAGTGTTATGCAGATACTACTTATTACTAATATAACTTAAAAATACATTGAAATTTTAATAAATTTGTTCCCTTAGGAAAATGGCTAAGAAAAAAATGCATGATTACCCGCTCTTAACTTATTTTCATTATTTGAGAAAGCATTACAGGAACATGAAGACAAGATTTGTAGCTCAAGTAAGGAAAGAAAGCTTTCTTTTCTTTTGATTTTGCACTTGGGGAATTGTTCTTGATCTTTTCCAAAAGGAGGAGAGAATTCATTTATGTGTACCTGGGGTCCTGATTATTACAAAAAAAGAAGAAACTGAGCAACTTTGCATACTTTAATAAAACAAAGTAATTCACTTAAGCTTATTCAGGGCATCTTAGTGTTTTAGCAAAGTTGAAAAGGACACTTGACTCTTGTTAAGGGGAGTTCTGTAGATATTTATGTCTGGAAGAATATGTTACTAGGTTTTCGGCATGATAATAAGCTCTAAACCAGGGAATTGCATCACTTGCATAGACAATGAATCCAGTCTGGAAGATAAATTGTTCACTGAGGTGGCCGAATTTCTGATGTAAATGGCCATATGATCATGAGAGCTTTACCTCTAATAAAAACATAGCTGTTTGTTCGTAAAAGCAGTCACCTTATCCTTAATGAGCAAATTGACTTTTAGGCTTAACACATTAGTCTCTTAAGTGACAAATTTTTGCCTGTGCTAACAACTAGTTGGCAGAATTCTGACAGTGAACAGAAGCTGTCAGACGAACCCATAATATTACTTCCAGTAGCTGATCTGTTCAATTTTAAGCATTGAAAGCTTAGGAAAAACATGGAGAGAACTTGTTTTATGGTTTCTGGGATAATTTTTATATTGCTTGATAAACTCTAAAGAAGCTAGTATCTACCTACACGTAAGATATACTTTACAATGCGGTGGTTCACGCCTGTAATTCCAGCACTTTGGGAGGTCGAGGTGGGTGGATCACCAGGGCAAGAGATAGAGACCATCCTGGTCAACATGGTGAAACCCCGTCTCTACTAAAAAAATACAAAAAATTAGCTGGGCATGGTGGCGCATGCCTGTAATCCTAGCTACTCAGGAGGCTGAGGCAGGAGAGTTGCCTGAACCCAGGAGGCGGAGGTTGCAATGAACCAAGATCGCGCCATCGCACTCCAGACTGGGTAACAAGAACGAAACTCCGTCAAAAAAAAAAAAAAAAAAAGATACACTTTACAAATAAAACTACCTGAAATGTGAAATGGTGGTTGCCAGCATTTGAGACTTGGGAAATTAGGGAGGTGTTTGTCAAAGGACATAACATTTTAATTAGATTAAAAAAAGTAAGTTCAAGAACTCTATTGTGCATCATGGTGACTATAGTTAATATATTATGCTTGAAAATTGCTGGTGACAGACTGTAAGTGTTCTCATCACACAGAAAATTATAAGTATGTAAGCTAATGTATGTTAAATAGCTTGATTCAGCCATTTCACAATGTGTACATATAGAAAAATCATATTGTACACCATAAGTATAAACAATTTTTTTCTTTGAGACATAGTCTCACTCTGTTACACAGACTGGACTGCAGTGGTGTGATCTCGGCTCACTACAACATCTGCCTCCCGGGTTCAAACGATTCTCCAGTCTCAGTCTCCTGAGTAGCTGGGATTACAGGCACCCACCACCACGCCTGGCTAATTTTCGTATTTTTAGCAGAGATGAGGTTTCACAATGTTGGTCAGGCTGGTCTTGAATTCCTGACCTCAGGTGATCCACCTGCCTTGGCTTCCCAAAATGCTGGGATTACAGGCATAAGCCACCTCACCCAGTCTACAACTTTTACTTGTCAACTAAAAAATAAATTTAAGAAAAGAAAAAATAAAATTAGCAGGTATTTTGCAAAGCCTTTATATTGGATTTATTTCACATTTGTATCAGTTCTTTATTCTCAATTTTACAGTGGGAGAAAACTTTTTATAAACCTGCAAAAAAAGAATTTTTTATAATATGAGCAAAGATTTAAGAATGTTAAAATCGAAATGGATGACTTATTAATTGTAGATGAGTCTCAGCCAGTTTATCCATGATTTATTTAATTTTATTAATTGTAGATCAGTCTCACCCTTACCTATCCATGATTTATTTAGATATTTATATATTAATTATCTTGAGAAATATATAAAAGTTCTTGTTGAAGAAAAATCATCAATTTTGTATTAAGTGACAATGAGCGCAAAGTATAGAGACTATTAGAAACTGATAACCTTTGTGGTACATCATAAATGGGATTAGGCGTGCCAGTGGTGTTGTCGTGACTGTTCTGCAATTGGTCAGGGTATGCTCATTGAAAAGGTGGAATATGGAGCCCGCATTAAATGTCGTAAGGGATGTCATCAAGCTAATACCCGAGGGAATAATTAAGCTTTATATGAAAACATTACAGGTGGTAAGAGATTTCTTTGAGCAAATACCCAGGGGAATAATTTTCCTGGCAGAGGGAATAATTCAGCATTATATGAAAACATTACAGGTATTTTCAAGGAATCATAAGGTGTTCAGTGTGGCTAATGCAGCTTGAACTAGGGGGCAGTGATAGGAGAGGACATGACAGGGAAGATGGCAGTGGCAACGGAGACATTTAGAAAGGCCTTATAAGAAGCTACTGTTGAGGACTATGGCCTAATTCAGAGTAAAACAGGGAGCCATGGCAGGCTTTTGCCTAGAGGCGTGAAATAATTTTACTTGGTTTTGTTTGTTTGTTTTGTTTTGTTCTCTGAGGTAGAGTCTAACTCTGTGGCCCAGGTTTGAGTGTAGTGGCGCGATCTTCGCTCACTTGCAACCTCCGCCCCCTGGGTTCAATTGATTCTACTGTCTCAGCCTCCCAAATAGCTGGGATTACAGACACCCACCATCACGCCTGGCTAATTTTTGTATTTTTTATTAGAGACGGGGTTTCACCATGTTGGCCAGACTGGTCTCAAACTCCTGAACTCAGGTCATCCGCCTGCCTCGGCCTCCCAAAGTGCTGGGATTACAGGTGTGAGCCTCCATGCCCGGCCTTTGACTTGAGTTTTAATAGGATCACTCTGGCTGCTGTGTTGAGAAAAGTACATATGGGATAATGATGCAAGCAGGGACCTATTGTAGTACTCCTCAGGACAGAATGATGGCTTGCACAAGGATGGAAGCAATGAAGGTGGTGAAAAGTGATCAGATTCTGTATTTATTAGGAACACCTAAGGTGATGTCTTAATATTAATAGACCAAAATGTGAAATGTGAGAAAAATAGAGATGACACCAAGATTCTGGGCTTTGGCAACTGAAAGAATAGTTACTGTCAACTGAGATTGCTAAGTATGCACATAGATCAGGAGTTCAGCTTTAGACTTCTTAATCTTAAGATGTCAATTAGACACCTATGTGGAAATGCTCAGCGAGCAGTTGGATATAAGAAGTTGGATTTGGGAGAGTGGTCCTGGCTGAAGGTATAAACTTGGTAGTTGACAACATACAGTTGTTATTTAAAGACATGAGACTGGTTATCACCAAAAAACTGAGTGTGTAGATACAGAAGGGAAGAAACCTTAGAGAATGCCAACTTTAGGAGATCTAGGAGAAGGGGAGAACCTAGCCAAGGAGACTAAGGAATGGCTGTAGAAGTAAGAGGAAAGCCTGAGTGTGTGGTATCCAGGGAGTCGGGTGAAGAAAGCCATCAAGGAGGAGGAGGGGATCAACTGGGTTAAATGCTGCTGATAGCATCAAGTAAGATGAGGAGGAAACTGATCATTGATAAGATAGTTTACTGACTTGTGAGAAGCCACATCAATATCCATATGAAAGAAGATACTCTAATGCTATTAATAATAGACAACTTAAGACTGGGCCGCAATCTTATGGCTCACTGCCCACATGTAGACAGAGATGGTCTTTGAGAGGCAGTGTTTAGAAAAAGATAATTGAATGTGAAGGCTATTGGGAGATACATCCTCTCCTATTAGCCATAGACCCCATCATGTCATATTATTTTATATACGAGGGTCTTCACATATTTTTATTTTCTGTTTGTTTTTGTTCTTGAGACTGCGTCTCACTCTGTCACCCAGGCTGTAGTACAGTGGCGTGATCAGGGTTCACTGCGGCCTCAACCTCCCAGGCTCAGGTAATCCTCCCATCTCAGCCTTCTGAGTAGCTGGGACTAGAGGCATGCTTCCAAACCCGGCCCATATTTATGATTCTTGCTTGGCTCCTGAAAGAGCATTGAATTTGTGACCCCTGGTTATTAAGTGTACTTTTGCTTTGGCACAGAAAAAAAAAAATAAAACAGCTGTACTTTTGATAGTAGAGTTATTTTCATTATTATATAGATATATAAAAGACTTTGATTTCTAGCTCAGGATAATTGAATTTTTTATCTAAATTCATGTTCCTCTTCAAGGCCAGATATACTTTCTCTCTTCTATAAGGGCACTGAATGATAGACTTTTTGTTAGACAGAAATCTTGTTTTGCTATTTGGCCTTTCCTAATCTTGCTTCACAAAAGAGATATCTGAACAGAGAGATCAAATGTCTTGGTTATATGATATAACCAAGACTCTTAACTTCTCTCTCAGCCCCGAAGATTATGTTGGTCTTCTGATATGAAGTTTACTGTTCTTTCTTTTATGCTATCTAGCCACTTGTTCAGTTAACTTATTCATTAATCACCCCATGTATGTGAGGCATTCTATATTTATGCCAGTAATACATGTAAATTGCAGCCATTTTTAAAACCAGGGAATGCACTTAAATCGTATGTTTAAATTTACCAGAATCACATATGGTGCTTTTTACCACATATAGTAGTTTTTAAGATTATATTTATCCATATTACCTCTGGTAATGATTTATGATCAGGTTAGCTCAAGTGGAGAAAAGCCATATTAATGCTCCACTTTGGTTTTGAGATAACTGCTGGTATTCAATCCATTATTCTTATCCATTAGAATTCCTGTTTTGTCCAGAAATTATTCAACCCTTAGAATTAAGTCTCTGTACTTCCTCATTTATGTTTCCCTCTCGAAGCCTAAGTAGACATTATGTCTCCATCCTTTCCTGCCACACTATGGTTATAGATAATATGTCTATTTAGATATAAATTGCAAGAATAAGAGGATTAATTGTATAAAATTATCATCAAGTTATAATTGAAAATCTCTCTTAAAAACTAAAAAGAAAATCACTTCTAATTATATAGTCTCCTTGGCCTCTTGTCATTGCTATAGCATAGTTGTTTATTTTGTGGTTTTTCCCAGGTGCTTAATTCAACCACTGTCTGCCTTACAAAAATAGTTAAGTATACAAATAAACCAGCTCCGAACTAAGCCTAGGTAATTTTCTTTACGTTAGACCAAAAGTATTTTCAATATGTTAAAGAAAGAAACACCCCAAGCCACACTGATTTATAACTGTATATATGCAGAATTTTGTTTCAATGGCAGTGAATGAGGAGCAGAGACCTCTCTCTTGCTTTCTCCTTAGCCATGAGTGGATAGAGTCAATGAGCACATGTCAAGCATTTGCAGTGAATCTCCTGAATTCTTAGTGCTTCAGCAGTAGGAACAGTCAGTCTAATTCACCATTCAAATACACATGGAATTCATCTTCTCCTTTTTCTCATTTCTCCATTCTGTAATTTATAATGTCATCCCCCTTTCTCCTACATATGATCTAAAAAACTGACATCTAAACCTAATTCCATCCTGACTGATACTTGGCCAGTATAGTTTGTTTGTTTTTTTTATTAAAAATTTGAATGTAATGCCTGGGGGCAGGGTGTGTGTGGTAGGTTCTGCTTTATATATGCATGATTTCTGAGGCCTTCCAAGCATTTGGGTTTGTAAGCCTTCCTTAGACAGTTGTAATCCAGTCTCCTAATTGTTTTCTTCAAGTTGTAAATCTTCCCTGTCCAAGTAACCCTCCACTCTTTCCCCAGATTCAGTAACCTAAGAAAACAGCTCTGATTATATAACCCTCCTTTGGAAATCCTGTTCCCTTCTCTATTGCATGTGGCGTATGATCCAAACTCTAACATGGCAGATGCGAAGTTTCATCACGTGGTTCCAGTCTACTTTTCCCAGTCCCTTCACTTCCACTTTTTGTTAATATCCTGTCTCCACAACATACACCAAGAGCTACAGCAGAGAGCAAGTTATACCTAGTCCCTTTAGCCTCAGTCGTCTTTCGGCTCCCTTTCTTTTGTCTGTGCTTTTCTCTGCCTATACTCACTTTGACTTTCTCCCTTACCTAGAAAATACTTATTCTTCTACTCAGCCCCAGCTCATGTAATAATTCCTTTATGAAGAGTTTCCTGAGTCTCTTGGGAGGTTGATTGTTTTTCTGGGGTACCAATCACACTTCGCACATCTCTTCATTGTAACACTTACCATAATGTATTTCAAGAGTTGTGTGTCCTTGCTTCACTTTGCTCTACGGGGAGCTCTGTGATAAGCAAGGTTAGATTAAATTCATTTTTGTATTACCAACACCCAGTAGTGTCTTGCACATAATAGGTGCACAAGGGATGTTCCTTGAATAGGTAAAAGAGGAATCTCCCTATTTCTCCCTACTTATATTTGGTGGGCAGCTGCTACTCACTTACTGTCTGTCCAATGCTCAATCTCTACCTCTTGTCCTCACAAACTTCTTGATGGTGTTTTGCTTATTCATCTTACATCTTTACCCTCCAATTTTGGAGATGGTAATAAAGACAGAGGCCAGGACTCAGGGCTCTGTGATTGATACTTGTGGACATCACAGTTTGGTTTGGCGCCAGCATCAGTGACAGCGGCTGCTATCGTTTTTCTCAGATTCCAGGATTCTTCCAATACCTCTGGGCATAGCCTAATTCCAGAGCTATCTCTGATGATTTGAGGTACATGGTATGTGTAATTCAGCACTTAATATCTGAATTTATTTTTCTATATGAGCCTTCCATAAGGGCATTTTTGTCTGTTTAAAATATAACAATCAATCAATCAAATACATTGAATTTTCTATATACTCAAATGCATTGTAAAATTATTTTCATGATATTTGAGATAAAATTCAGACTGGACATATCGTATACTAATGACATCATGTTAATACGTCTGTAACAAACATGAATGGGGTATCAGTTGGGAATATCTAACCATAATACAATTCAGTAGGTTTGCTCTTCAGAGTGAGATTTCACAAATTCTTCTCTTTGGCGAGATATGGAATATGAAACTGGCAAAATTAGCCTTCCGGGGCTTAAATTAACCTATAATAATTTGCATTGCTTAAGAATATTAAGGCAACTTAATACTTCTATTAAAGTGTAAATGCAAGACAAGAAAGACTAATGGCAGGCTGTTTTGCTTTTATATTGTCTTCTTTAACGTACTTCCACGTCTCCTTCCTGCCAATCCCATTCATCTTATATACTTTTTACTGTAAAAATAGAGCATAAAATTTTACAGGTAAGAAAACAAAAGGTCAGGGAATTTAAGTGGCTTACTCAAAGACATACGACTAGTTAGTAACAGTGCTGGGGCTAAAATTCAGATCCCTTCATTCCCACACCAAGGACCTTAACATTATCATATGCTGTTCCCCTTCATTTAACTTTTTTAAACCTCCAGAGTGTATACAGTTTTATTTACTGCAAAGAAGAGATGCTCTGTTTCTCTATAATGTGATTACAAATTTGTGGAGTTACAGTCATCATAGTTGTTCTTACAAATAATTTAAAAGCAAAATGTTAAAGCATTCCTTATCTTTACTGCCAATGAAATTATGACCAAATGATAATTACTGAGTAACAAAACAGTCACATAGCAACCAATCCAATTGTTTAATGCTGTATCTAAAGGCAAAGACTTTAAAAAGCAGTGAGTTAATACAATTAACCAACTTAAGTGCCCAATGATGATAGACTGGACAGGGAAAATGTGACACATATACACCATGGAATACTATGCAGCCATAAAAAATGATGAGCTCATGTCCTTTGTAGGGACATGGAAGTACCTAGAAACCATCATTCTCAGCAAACTGACACAGGAACAGAAAATCAAACACTGCATGTTCTCACTCATAGGCGGGTGTTGAACAATGAGAACACATGCACACAGGGAGGGGAGCATTACCCACTGAGGTCTGTGGGGCGGAACTAGAGGAAATACAATGGGGAGGTGGGGAGTTGGGGAGGGATAACATGGGAAGAAATGCCAGATATAGGTGATGAGGAGGAAGGCAGCAAACCACATTGCGATGTATGTATCTATACAACAATCCTACATGTTCTTCACATGTACCCCAATACCTAAAATGCAATAAAATATTTTTTAAAAATTTTGACTCATCAAGCTGTAAGTCTTAATAGTCAACAGTTTGAGGATTACATCAAAAACTGGGCAGGCATTGATGAGTTTACCAAATGATATCTTATCCTGAAATGCCCCGGATTAAAATTAGCAAGAATGCGCTTGGTGTCTAATTTCTGAGAAGTAAAAACAGCTTTGACTGTTTATCCTAAGTTTAGGACAAAATTCAATTGAATGAAAGAGAGAAGTGGAGTAGAAATTTTAGCATTTTAAAAGCTGACAGCTCTAACCTGAACCAGAGTATTTATGTTATTAAAACAGGCTTGGAATCCTAGGTCAGGCAATTCCATCTTTCTGAACTGCCCTCTGCAAACTTCTCCACCAGCAATACTCAGCACTTATTTCAAAGCAAAGGCTCAAGCTGACTCAAAGCAGGAATGTTTCCTTGACCAATCATATCATGTTTTAATGATTGCTCGACAGTATTCACAGGTCTTTCTAGCTCTGTATTTTTTGATGGATGTCTTAGAAAAGTTATTTTAGCAAGTGACAATTTTAAAAAGCTGGAGGGTTTTATCATTTTGTTTTCATTGGGTTTGGTTTTGAGACAGGGTCTCGCCCAAGCTGGAGTGCTGTGGGACCAGCTCAAGCAATCTAACAAGTAGCTGAGACTACAGGTGCACACCAGCTAATTTTTGTTGTTGTTTATAATAGGGACAAGATCTTACTATGTTGACCTTGCTGGTCTCCAACTACTGAGCTCAACAGTCTCCCTCTGCGCCCTCCCAAAATTCTGGGATTACAGGCATGAACCACTGTGCCCAGCCCCAAACTGGAGATTTTTTTTTTTTAAAAGACGAGGTTTCACCATGTTAGTCAGGCTGGTCTTGAACTCCCAACCTCAGGTGAACGACTGCCTTGACCTCCAAAGTGCTTGGATTACAGGTTTGAGCCACCATGCCCGGCCCAAACTGGAGATTTTTATAGAGCATTTTATGTTGCTTTGATGAACGACATGCAACACATATCAAATGGTAATACTGCATTACTACTTTTTTTACATTTAAAAAGAAGGAAATGAATAGCAGTTGAATTTAGTTAATTTGTTAATTCAGTAACTATCATTGAGTGTCTAGTAGTCTTGAAGTTCTGTGTGAGGTTCTGTATACACACACACACACACACACGCACACACACACACACATATATATATATATATATATATATATAGTGAGCAAGATTTGTTCTCTTTCTTCAAGAAACTCACTATGGCAATCTTACATTTTGTAAATGTTTGATAGCTAACTCTACAGTGCTATGACTGACAGGTTATTTGTGATTTTACTTCCCTCCCCATTCAATCATTGAATGGAGAACTAAATAAGGAAAAAATGAAGGAGAACCAAGTTCCATCAAATAGTTCCTATCTTACGTATGTTTTTAATTATTCAAGTAAAACTTGGTTTGTCCTTGCAGAGATTGTATATTGAACAAAGATTTATAGTTGTGGTTTCCTAAGTGGTCTGGAAGTCTACAATGATGCAGTATCTGATAAAAAAAAAATTGTGGCTAACTGATAAGTCCCCCACTGCCTGCTGTTGCACAAAATGATTCCTTAGAAAAAATAATAATTTGGAATCAGAGATTGTAGGTTATATTTCTGGATCTACCACAACCTTTTATACTACTGTATTCATCCATTTTTATGCTACTGATAAAGACATACCCAAGACTGGACAATTGATAAAAGAAAGAGTTTATTGGACTTAAAGTTCCACATGGCTGGGGAGGCCTCACAGTCGTAGTGGAAGGCAAGGAGAAGCAAGTTAAGTGGATGGCAGCAGGCAAAAAGTGAGCTTGTGCAGGGCAACTCCCATTTTTAAAACCATCAGATCTTATGAGACCCATTCACTATCACGAGAACAGCACAGTAAAGATCCATTCCCATAATTCAGTCATCTCCCACCTGATCCCTCTCACAACATATGGGAATTATGGGAGCTACAAGATGAGATTTGGGTGGGGACAGAGAGCTGAACTGTATCAATCACCAATAAAGCCAATTTAATAAAATGAAGAATATATATGTACGTTAAAAATACTATATGTTAATCTGTAGACAAAAAGTATCATAGAAGATTGCTCATATTTATAGAAATACTTATATATATGTAGACTGTGTTCTTATTGCATTATGAGCATTTAAAGTTACATTCAAAGTCCTTAATTGAGTTTAATCTGGAAAATCATCCCAATTTATTACTGCATGCTTCATATGAAAGTTACTTTTCAGTTGTTTTACTACAAAATATACATCCAGATATCTATAAGTCAGTGATGTTCATTAACTTTATGATTATTATAGTATTATTTTTAAATGAGGGGAAATTTTAAAATAAAGTGAAATCTATGTGGCATGACTGTCCTAATTTTTACTTTACCCTATTAAAACCGCTTTAATAGATTATTACTCATTAGAACCCTATCACTCCGGAGATTTTCACTTTTTTAATAAATATTCTGCTAGCCTTTAATTTCAATACCTATGTATTTATTCATTTTATTAGTTTAATCTCTTTAAGAATACGTGTTAAGTTTTGTCATAATGTTCTTTGCTTCATTTTTAAAACAGTATTTTGGAACTGTTTCTTTAATTGATTTAATGATACTGTTTTTGTTTTTTGTTTTTTTTTAATCTACCTAATGATTCTTTAAAGTTCCTGGAGTAACACCTGAGCTATTTGTTGTGGCTGTTGACTCTTTTCTATGGCAAATTTTTTTTTTTTTTGAGACGGAGTTTCACTCTTGTTACCCAGGCTAGAGTACAATGGCGTGATCTTGGCTCACCGCAACCTCCACCTCCTGGGTTCAGGCAATTCTCCTGCCTCAGCCTCCCGAGTACCTGGGATTACAGGCACACACCACCATGCCCAGCTAATTTTTTGTATTTTTAGTAGAGATGGGGTTTCACCATGTTGACTGGGATGGTCTCGATCTCTTGACCTCGTGATCCACCCGCCTCGGGCTCCCAAAGTGCTGGGATTACAGGCTTGAGCCACCGCACCCAGCCTCTATGGCAAATTTTGAATTCTGAGCTAATCCTCAGAGATAATTTATCTGTAGGAATCCTCTTCTGCCTGGATTGAATATTCCTCATAGATGAATTTTGAGTTTTCCACTGCTAAGGCAACCCAGCCATATTGCCTGCTGAGGACCACTTTTTACTTTAATATTTTACTTCAGGTGTCCGCAGATCATGTGCATAGTATAAATTCAGACCATAACCTGTTAAAATGAAGATCTGTGTTTATAAATTCTCAGGAGACCCTTTTTATTCCCCATCCAGAGACCAGACTAACATAGGCATAGTGTCTTGGAATCTCACTGTTCTGATGCCATTTTTAAAAATCCAACATATGTATGCTTCTTCAAAGTCTTGGCTTTGTTCAGGAAATCTCATTTCCAAATTCCCACTTTAAGTGAACCTAAGACCTTAGCCTTGTGCCTTGTGTCCTTTCCTTGCAAGTGAATCACAAGCTCCTTGGTTTGAGGAACTCTAAGTCCTCTCACAGCCTGCACACCCCCCACCACAAAGTCATCACCAGGGCAGCCCTGATGTCAGGACTTTTTATATTGTTCCTCTAAGGATTGCTTTCCTTTTCCTATGATCTAAGTCATACACATAAAGGGGTGTTGCTGTATTTTCTTCTGCAGTTGTGAAGAAGGCCACGACTGTGAGGCCTCCCCAGCCATGTGGAACTTTAAGTCCAATAAACTCTTTCTTTTATCAATTGTCCTGTCTTGGGTATGTCTTTATCAGCCGCATGAAAATGGATGAATACAGTAGTATAAAAGGTGTGGTAGATCCAGAAATATAACCTACAATTTCTGATTCCAAATTATTATTTTTTCTAAGGAATCAATTTGCTCAACAGCAGGCAGTGGGGGACTTATCAGGTAGCCTGGATTTTGTAGTAGGAGAGTTTTCTGGTTATATATTTTCCCATATTAACAGAAACGGAAATCTACTAGGTTTTACATGCTCAAAGTTTAACTTGTGACATTCAGGAAAAACCATAGTCAAACCCTATTTTTCCCCTGGAGGCTTTGCATTCTTCACAGAATATTACCATATTCCAACTGAAATGGAGATTTTGCTGAGGTTTTTGTTTGTTTTGCTTATATCTGGACTTAACTTTTAAATACATCCTTCTTGTCTTCTTTCCTGCCTTCCAAACTCATGGAGTTACCATTTCAGAGGGAAAGGGTATGCTTTATAAAACTAGCAGAAATCCACATCTAGCTTGAAATCTACTTCATAGGAAACTTAAATTAATTCAGAATAAAACTAAGCCAAATGCTAAGTTAAATGCTAGTATGGAAAATTGTCTTTTTAAAATGCATCTTTTTTTAAAGAGCTTGAAATGTCTGGTGGAGATGCATAATTCTTTCACGGAAGGGTTTCATGAAGCACAGATGTTTTTCAGCCTCCCACGGGGATATATACCACCACAGTGAGGACAGCAGATGCCTCTTCCCTCACTTGCATATCTGGCTTCATTCCTCATGAATCTATTTCTTTTAGTGATTAGCTCAGAGAAGCTTATTTCAGCACAGTTAACCTCAACCCCTTCTTCAAAATAGATTTTACGGAATGAGGTAAGGAAGAAGTAGAACAACTCATTTAAAAATTCTGGCAGTTTCAACTGCCAATTTTTGGGGGATACGATTTTAAATTATGCCCACTAGAATAGTAAATACTAAGAATTTGAAGTAGTTTAGAGAAATAAAGTTAATAAAGATTTAAATGAATTGAATCATAAATGTGCTAACTTTCTATTAAAATATGTATGAATCAACCATTTTCAAACTAATTCTTTATATACGTCACTGATACTATGTTAACGTCAAGATGTAGCAACTGAGCCATATTTATGTGTATATGAGTTTTCTATTGCTGCTGTAACAGAGTATCACAAATTGTGGCTGAAAACAGCACAAATGTATCATTTTATATCTCTGTAAGGTTAAAAGTCCAACAGATATCAGTGGACTAACATCATGGTGGCAAAAGGTTTGTATTTCCTCTGGAGCCTCTAGGGAAGAAGCCATTTTTTTGCCTTTTCTACCTTCCTTGGCTCATGGTCTCTTCCTCTATCTTTAAAGTGACTGCATTTCTCTCACCTTCTTCACCTCATGACTCCCTTTGACTACATCTGGGAAATATTTTCTTTTTTTAAGCACTCATGTGATTAGATCGGGCCCACGTGCATAATCCAGGCCCTTGAGTCTCCCCATCTCAAGGACCTTAACCTTAATCACATTCACCAACGTCACTTTTGCTATGTGAGGTAATGTAGAAACAGAATCTAGAATTGGACCTCGGACATCTTTGGGAGCCATCATTCTGTCTTACCATGTCTTATGTAATTAAAACCTTGCTCTCAGCTGTCTAAAATTTGCCTGAGCAAAGAATTGCCAATATATTTAATCCAATTCATTCAGTCATATCATCATGATAAAAAATTAACTGAAATATTTTAGATAGAGCCAGGCCAAAAATGAAAATTGTCTCCTAAAAAGGAATTATTTAACTTTTTTTTCTCTTGAGTTTGAGTCTCCCTCTGTCACCCCGGCTGAAGTGCAATGACACAATCTCAAGTCACTGCACCCTCCGCCTCTGGGTTCAAGGGATTCTTCTGCTTTAGCCTCCCAAGGAGTTGGTATTACAGGCACCTTCCACCATGTCTGGCTAATTTTTGTACTTTTTTGTAAAGATGGGGTTTCACCATGTTGTCCTGGCTGGTCTCGAACTCCTGACCTCAAGTGTTCCAGCTGCCTCAATTTCCAAAGGGCTGGGATTACATGTGTGAGCCACCACACCTGGCCCAGACATATTTCTTCTTAATCAAGTAACATAAAATTGGGTGATATTATTAAACATAATGAGTGTCTACTGTTTATGTCTAGATTACGATGGACAGAAGCTTATTTATTTTAAATCTATTAGTTATATAAATGCTTTATAATGTCTCAGGTTGGTATATTTTTTAAGTTTATATTTAATTTATATTGCAAATTATTCATACTAACCCACTATGAAGATTTTACATTGTATGATGGAAAAATGCTTCATACATAATTTTCCTATCGTAAATATTAGGAATTTTATAGAAACACTTATTTTCATTTTAAGAAATACAAGAGTCATTAGGAAAAAAAGAGAAACAAAATGATTGAAACAAATATTACCATAAACTGATTTTTTTTTTGCATTTCACAAATGCACAAAATTTGTGGAATAGGTCAATTTTATTACTTAATCTGATAAATTATTCTGTATTCAGGATCAATTGGAAATTACATTCTGAAAAAAAAACACTATAATACTCAGCCAAAAAAATCAATCTGTTTGTCCTTTGTGTGAAGTTTCATCAACTAAATAAACCATTTAAGAATTAATTCACTTGTATTTCAATAACGTTTAAGAATTGAAACAGTGCCACAATGAACATACGTGTGCATGTGTCTTTATAATAGAACAATTTATAAGACCTGGAACCAACCCAAATGTCTATCATCCACAGACTGGATAAAGAAAATATGGCCACGGAATACTACACAGCCATAAAAAATGATGAGTTCATGTCCTTCATAGGGACATGGATGAAATCTGGAAACCATCATTCTCAGCAAACTGACACAAGAACAGAAAACCAAACACTGTATGTTATCACTCATAGGTGGGTGTTGAACAATTAGAACAAATGGACACAGGGAGGGGAGCATCTCATACTGTGGTCAGTAGGGTGGGGCTAGGGAAGGGACAGCAGGATGGGGGTGGGGAGGGATAATGAGGGAAGAAATACCAGATATATGTGATGGGGGGATGAAGGCAGAAAACCACCTTGCCATGTATGTACTTATGCAACAATCCTGCATGATCTGCACATGTACCCCAGAACCTAAAGTACAATTTAAAAAAAAAAGAGAATTGAAACATTTTAAAGACCCAATGGTTTTTTTAAAATGGTCTATTAAAAAGCTATTTAAAAATTATGAAAAAACTATAAAAATCTCTCACAAAATTCATTTTATTTTGAGAGAAACCATGTCTTATTTATCTTTGTATCTCCCACGATGTAATGGCACTTTTGTTTTTGTTTTTTAATTTATGAGCTGTGAGGATATCAAAGCCAATTCTTTTTAGAAATTAAAATTTTGAAACCAGAGAAAAATCTTGGAATAAAATACCACTACTAACATAGTTCTTTTGATGAGCAATACCATAATACATAGCACTATTATGATAATATTAGATTAATTTTTTGTGTGAAGTCAGCTACTTTCTCTTCTCTTTACTCTCCTTTCTTCTATTCTCCTCTTTTCCTCCTTTTTCTTTCCTTTCTTTCCATCCCTCTCTTTGAATCTTCTATTTTCTCTACCTCTGTTTCCCACATCTAGTTCTCTCTTCTCCTCCTCACGCTGAAGTAATTCAAAATCTGCTACTAGAAATGGTTCAGTTAATATATCTTAAAACATATGTCATGGTGACATATATTGTTAACTTAATGAGTCTTCCTCTTTATTTGTCTGCTGAGGAATATGTTGTCTTAATCTTTTTTTTCCCAAAAACATTGCAATTTACTTTTCTATCTCATACAAATAACGATAAACTAATTATAGCAATCAATTTGCATGCAGTAATTACATTACCTATGACAATTATAATATGTATCACCTGAACTTGTGTTTTAATGGGAAGAATCAATAATTCTCAAGTGGGCAGAAGTGTGTAGATGATTATGTGTTCAAGTGATCAGAGATTAGGCAGCATTTGATAAAATGAACTGCATGGAGATTTTGCAATTATTTTAATCTGCAAAATAGAAGTTATTGATAACAAATATAGATTAAAACATTCTATTTTATCTTTATAGCTCTATTGTCATGTTTTGAGGGGATACACATCTTATAGAGAATGATTATATTACTCACTGTGAATAAGCTCAGCTGTCCAAGTCTTCCCATTCTTTGGCTTTCAAGAATTCCATGTACCTTCTAGTATCTCTATCTCAAATATAAGAAAATAAATATGTAAGTTGTATTTACAGAGTTAGATAACACATTCACTTCAGGAAAATACTTGATGTAACTTATTTTTCATTAATTTTTTTCAAATCAAGTCATTTCCCATTGTCTTTTAGACCACCCTAAGTGTTGAAGGTATAAGACGTTTACATTAGGACATTTAATTTTTAGTATCTTGTGTTATAGAGAATCATCTATATGTTCTCTTTTGAAGCAGTAGAGTAAAACATTAAAATACCACACAATTAAAAGAAATCAATAATATTTTGAGATGATTTTAATTTTAACTGTAACATACTGAAACATATCTAAGAATGAGTGAGAGCAGGTAAATTTGATGGATTGATCAGAGCCAACACTAATAAATTACAGATCCTCTCAAAACATAATTGCGGCTAGTCCGATGGTAGTGGGTTATCCGAATGTATTAACATTTATTGTTACTAAAGTTGGCGTACAATCCCCCACTGCTAAATTTGACTGACTAAAAAAAAAGTAATTGCAATAACATGATTAGGGTCCTTGCCAGAAAGAATACTGGTTCAGATAAGGGAAAACAATACCTAAAGATAGTTTTGGACTCACTGAGCTTTATTTTAAAATCAGAATCCTTAGTTACCTTGGGAATTTATCTTTACTGAAGTCTCTAAATAGTATGTTTGACATTAAGAAAGTATATTTTATATTAAATTATGAGGTAATTTATATAAAATACACCTGTCGAGAAATGACATTATCTGATTTCTTAATGTTATACATTTCTTTTAGAATGCAAAAATACGATGGTAAATGTTTACGTGGATCTGTTGGAGGCTCTTTCCACAGTCCCGTAGGTTAACACTTTCAGTAGTTCCAGAGGCAGAGAAAATCATTGCAGTTTTTATGTTCCCAGAGCAATTTGTCCATATCTCTTTTATAGCATTTATACTGTACTGTAATTTCTATGTTATAGTTATATCTGTCCACCTATTTTGAATATCTTGAGGGCAGTGACCATG
The DNA here is from genome assembly GCF_049354715.1 of Callithrix jacchus. Taxonomy (NCBI): domain Eukaryota; kingdom Metazoa; phylum Chordata; class Mammalia; order Primates; family Cebidae; genus Callithrix; species Callithrix jacchus. Next base: position 88,612,347 of record NC_133524.1, read on the forward strand.
ACATTCATTTCTGTCGTCTCCACCGGTCAGCTGATAAGTGTCTGTGAAATGTATGAATATTTCAGCATTTCTCCGATATTGCATTATACCTGAATGATAGTAGGTTCTCAATATTTACCAAATGACTGAAATTGCATTTGAACATTGGAATGACTTGAAATAGCAATAAGTATCCCTAAATAGAAGCAGTGTTAACTGTCACTTATCTTCACATTTTTCTAACTGAAGCTCTTCCTGTCCCCACCTCAAATTGACCAATAATGCTATGGTGTTCTATCTAGTCCAAATGGAGCTCTGTTTGAATTCAAAATCCAAGAAGGGAAATTTGAACAGCCTGCTCTGGCCACTGCTCCTGGCTGCCATATAGTGCAGTTGTTAAACACTAGTCTTACATACTCTGGTAGAGGACCCAGACCAGTGCTACCGTGGTATAGTGTAGATTCAAAACTCAACACAATCTCTTAAGGTTCTTCCAAATAGAATGATTATACTACTCAGTGTGAAAAAGCTCATTCTTGGGCTTCCAGGAATTTACTTCTTGATTCAAATATATACCCATTTCACAGGGGACCAATTGGCTCAAGGAACCCTAAATCAGGTTTGGTTTTCTGCATCTATTACCTCATCTACCCAGACTCGCTATCACCTTCACTATCCAGAAATCTGCTACTAGGGGTTAGGCAGGTTTTCAAACCACATAGGGCCTGATTCATCCTTCCTGATTCCATTAAAGAAGTTGCTTATAATAATAAAAAAAAAGCAGCTGTCATTGGATTCCCAACATTTCTTGTCAAAAAACAAAAGATAGAAAAGAAACTGAAGGAAACAATGCAGAATGTAAATTTGAGCTCATGCTGGAGGTGCTGGCATGACCCCAAACTACATTTATGAAAAAAAAGTTATATATCTAATCAATTTATAAAATTTTTATTTCAAATGCATATTAGCATATTCAACATTCTGAGAAGTCCTGACAAAAAATAGATTTAACACTCTTCATTCTGCTGTTTGTGTCTGTTGATTGTTTTCTCTCTTTTGTATGGAGATTTCCCTGCTTCCTGGTATGAAGAGTGATTTTTTAATTGAAATCTAGACATTTTGAGAATTATGTTATGAAACTCCAAATTTTATTTAAATTTCCTGATTTAACAGGCCTAATCTGACACCACTACAGTGGGAAAGAAGACACTACCTCATTATTTCCAGGGATAGTGGGAATCCCAATCTCCCACTCAACTTCTGTTAACACATAGGAGGTGCAGGGGCTCCTACTTACTGCTAGGTGGGGCTAGGGTGTACCTTTTCGCTACAGGCCTCTGCTGTTATTTCTAGTAGGAAATGGCAGAATGGCCTCATTACTACTCACTATGTGAAGATGGCAGAGAAATAATACCGTATTTTATGTCAATAGCAACCTCTTTTTCCATTCACTTCTATGAGGTATGATTTAAGAAAGAAAAGCTGTATAAATTTAAGGTATATAGTATTATGTTTTGATACACATATACACTGTGAAATGATTACCACAAAAAAACTAATTAACATATAAATTACATCACATAGTTACTTCTTTGTGTTTGTGGTGAGAACACTTGAGATCTCATCTCTTAGCAAATATATTAGGTCTGTAGTATTTATTCCTCTTCTAACTGAAAGTGTGTACCCTTTCACCAACTGCTTACCATTTCCCTCACCCTCCCAGCACTTGGTAATAACCATTCTGCAATCTGTTTCTGAGTTTGATTTTCTAGATTTCACATTAAGAGAAACAATGAACTATTTCTTTTTATGTATAATGTTCTCCATGTTTATTAGTGTTGTCACAAATAGCAGTTTCTCCTTGTTATTAAGTCCTGAGTAATATTTCATTGTCTATACATATTACACTTTCTTTATTCATTTATCAGCAACCCACTTCTGCATTAACTAACCCACTCCTATAATAACAGCATTAATCCATTCATGAGGACAGAGCCCTCATAACATAATCACCTCTTAAAAGTCTCACTTCTCAACACTGTTGCATTAGGGATTTAGTTTCCAACACACAAACTTTGGAGGACACATTCAAATATTTGTGAATTTTTCAGTTTTCCTCGTGTTACTGATTTCTAGTTGTATACCATTTTATTCAGAGTAGATGCTTGATATAGCAATCTTAAATTTGTTAGAAATTATTTCGTGTTATAACATATGATCTATGTTGGAGAATGTTCTGTGTGAACTTGATAATTCTGCTGGTGTTGAATGGAATATTCTTTGTATGTCTAAGTATGCACTTGTTTCAATTCCAGTGTTCCCTCATTAATTTTTTTGTCTTTTTGATCTAAATATTGTTGAAAGTGGTAATTCCATACTATTATTGTATTGCTGTCTACCTCCCCTTTTGGATCTATTAATCTTTGCTTTATATATTTAGGTGCTCTGATGTTGGGTGCATATGTATTTACATGATACATCTTGTGATTGACCCCTTTATCATCATATAATGACTACCTTTGTTTCTTTTGCCTTTAATTAACTCTAAGTCTACTTTATCTAACATAAATACATCTATTACTGTTCTCTTTTGTTTTTTTCATTTACCTAAAATACTTTATTCTGTCCTGTCACTTTCAATCTGTGTGTCCTTAAAAACTGAAGTGAGTTCTTATAGGGAGCATATAGTTGGATCTTATTTTTGTTGTCCTTTTTTGAATCCTTTCAATCAGTCTATGTGTTTTGATTGTAGAATTTAATCTGTTTACATTTAAAGTAATTGTAGCCATGAAAGGACTTACCATCACCATATTGTTCATTGTTTGCTGATACTTTTGTAGTTCATTCCTTTCTTTCACTGTGTCTTTCTTTCTTTCTTTCTTTTCTTTTTTTCTCTCAGGCTACCTTCTTTTGTGATTTAATAATTTTCTGTAGTGCTATGCTTTCTATCTTTTTATTTTAGGGGACTTCTTATAAGTTTTTGCTTTGTGGTTACTATGAAGCTCACATAACACTTCTTGAAGTTATAATGATGTATTTTAAGTTGGTAACAATGTAAGTTTGGTAACATACAAAAATTTCTTCACTTTTACTCCTATGCCACACATTTTATGTTTTTGAGAAAGCCTAAAACATGTCACAGTTTATACCTTTTAAAATATTATAACATTGCTATCATATCTCTAATTATTTTATAACAGTTAAAAGTATTTTACTAACCATGATTACAATATTAGAGTATTCTGAATTTGACTGTATACTTACCTTTACTCAGTCAGTTGTATTTTTTTCAGGTTTTCATGTTACTAATTAGCATAATTTTATTTTAGCTTAAAGAACTCCCATTAGCATTCCCTTCAAGGCAGGTCTATTGCTGATGAGCTCTTCCAGCTTTTGTTTCAGAAAGTCTTCATATCCCCCTTTATTTTTGAAGGATAGCTTTACTGGGTAAAGTCTTTACTAGGAAAAGTATTCTGGAATGACAGGTTGCGTGGTTTGTTATTTTTTTTTTAACACTTTGAAGATATTATCCCAAATCCCCTGGCCTGCACCATTTCTGCTGAGAAATCTAATGCTTTACTTACAAAGTTCCTTTTTATGTAATGAGAATATTTTCTTTTTCTGCTTTCAGAACTCTCTCTTTGTCATTGATTTTTGACAGGTTGATTATAATATGTCCCAGTGAAGTCCTCTTTGAGTTGAATGTGTTTGAAAACTTTTTTGTAACTTTTGAATACTTTTGAGCCTCATGTACATGGAGTCCCGTAGCTTTTCCCATATTTGAGATGTTTTCACCTAGCGTTTATTTAAATAAACTTTCTACCTCTTTCTCTCTCTTTTTCTTCTGGCAATCCCATTATCCATACATTACTTCTCTTGATAATATCTCCTAAATTCTGTCAACTCTTTCCTTCCTTTTTATTGTTTTTTGCTTCTCCTGTCATTTGATATTTTTAAATGACCTGGCCTCAAGTTCACAGATTCTTTCTTCTACTTGATCGCATTTGCTCTTTGTGCTCTCTATTGCAATTTTCATTTCATTTCTCATATTCTTCAGCTCCAAAATTTCTGTTTGATTTTTTTTTAATTTCTCTCTTTGTTGAACTTATTTTGTTTATGCCTTGTTTTCTTGATATATTTTGAGTTGTCTATGTTCTTTTCTAGTTGAGCTTTTTTTTGTTGTTTTGAATTCTTTGTTGTGCAATTCATATACCTCTATTTCCTCGGGCTCAGTTGATGTAAAAATCTTGTGTTGCTTTGGTGGTGTCATTTTATTGATTTTTTTCATGTTCATTTAAGTCTTTTGTTGCTTACTTTATATTTGAAGAAGAATCATGTCCTCCAGTCTTTTCTGACTGGCTTCAAAAGAGAAACACCTTCACCAGTCAACTCAGCTTGAAATTCTGAGCCTCTCTTGAATCCCCTCTATCAACACAGCCACTCCACACCTCCATTCCCTTTTGGGAGTATAATTAAGATTGCATGCCATTTCTTGATCTCCCAAACCTGGCCAAGTGCTAAGAGCCTCTCGTTTCTTATTTTTAGGTCAGTGCCCCAAAATGCTCAAGTTTGTGTGTCTTCTCCCAAACCTATAGAGCTGGGCTAGCTGTCTGCACATACTCACGATTCATCTGCTGTCCACAGGGGGACACGCAGGGACCTACCATGTATGGTGGTTATGAGGCATACTGAGTGTTGAAGATGCCTGTGGGCCAGTTAGAGGTACCAATAGTTGAGGTATTATAAGAAGCTCATGGGATGACTTCATAATGAAGTCAGTGAAGCAGTTGCCTGCAACCCTTTGTTGAGTTTTGAGTCTTGGTTGCTGTTAGTCTCCACCACTCTTCCTTCTCTGCTTTCAACTTCTCCCAAATAATGAGCCATGTTAGTGACATCCATATTCTGGGTAGGGAGAGAAAGAAATGGGTTTCTTGGGAAACATCCTACACAGATGTAGAAATTGAACACTTACTCAATACATTCCCATTTACTCCCACGGGAGAAATCATGGAGTGAGAGCATCTCTCTTTGCATTGAGTCATACCAACTTGAGGGAGAGGTGACATGGGTAAAGTAAAACTGCTTTTATTACCCTCTTCATTGTGTCTTTTCTTAGAATTTTTACTCAAATGGTATGCTGGAATTTCTCTCTTAAACTCCCAGACATCCATGAAGATCCTCTTGCCCATGAATGATTGTCAACATTTGTGCTTTCGTGGGGAGATAATGGTAGATAACTCCCATTCTGCCATCTTGCTGATGTTACTCCTTTTATCTGTACATTTTTTTATTGCATATATTAGTTTACATTTAACTAATATTTTGCGACTTGAGGCTTGCCTGAAAAATATTAACCTTTATAAAGCAAAGCAAAGAACACATCAACTAAGTTTATTGAAAGCTCCAGAGTACCCTTTAAGTTTACATATATGAAAATAAAATTACAAAAAAGATGAACTTTTAAATGTTATAATTTAAGGTAATATCTATTAGGGAAAAATGCATAAGAAAAGAAAGCTTTTGCATAAAGGAATGTGATATTTCTATTTTACCCTTGATTTAACTTGATGTAAGACATGGTGTACTGTCTAATTTTAACATGTATTAGTTATAAGCAGAAATACTACAGTACTGTCCATTTAAACTTATGTTCTAGTGTTCTCAGAATAGTTCAGATTTGTTCCTTTATTCCCAGATGATGTATTATTTGTCTTGAAAAAAACTTTCCCAGATTAAATGACAAATTATTCTTTCAGTTCACACAGAATCAATACAAATTCTAATGTGTTATATTAATATTAATATAACTATAAGATGCCTCAAATTCCAAACTATACAAGAAAACAGCCTAATGAGAAATTATATTATTCTCCCAAACATTCCACACTAAACAAGTATCTTTTCCCATTAGCTTTTTATCAAGATTGCTTAAACACAATAACAATTATTATAAAGTAGAAACAATGGAATGTATATGTAATTGTGATTGTATGTGTTTATCACATGCATCCTCTAGATTGATTAATATATCATGTGTGTTAGTCACAAGAGTCAAAAAGTAGGAACAACTCAAATGTCCATCAACTGATGAATAGCTAAGCAATATGTGGCATATCCACAAAATGGAATATTATTCATCATAAGAAGGAATAAAGTACTAACATATGCTACCATGTAGATGAAACATGACATTACATCAAATTAAAGAAGCCCATATAATGTACTATTCTGTTTATATGAAATATTCAAAATAGGCAAATCTATACTGATGGAAAGCAAATTAGTAATTTCCAGAGGCTTAAATAAGGAAAGAATGGGAAGTGGCTTCTTAATAGATATGGAATTTACATTTGTGGGCAGGAAAAAGTTCTAGAACTAGATAGTGATGATAGCTACACAATATTGTGAACGTATTAAATGTCACCAAATTGTAAACTTTAAAATGATAATTTTGTTATGTGTATTTTACCAAAATAAAAATATATCCTATATATATGGCATACTTACTATATATGCTGTCATGTTTTAGAATGGAAGATCCTAAGGAGCAGTGGCCATTGACATATTGCATTTCATTTACTCTACAATTAAAAGTAATGTATAGTAATACATACTTTCAATGATTTTTAATTCTTTGACTCTATCATCTTTATTATTGTTTTTATATCCTATGGTGGTATTTGTTAATACTACAAAAGTCTGACATAATTTTTGCTATATCTTAACTCTAGTCTTAGCCCATCAAGACCAATCATTTCTCTATGATATATTCTACCATTTTGGACATTATATTTATGCATTTATTTATTTGTTTATATTTAATTGTCCTTTTATGTAATTTTTTCCTCCCCATTCAAATCATAAGCTCCTTATAGGGTGGGGCGCATGTGTCATATTTTCCTGTATTTTCACTATGCCCAATACAGAGCTAAGCATTTAGTTTATAGTCAGTAAATAATCTATTTCCTGATTGATAGCATGTTTGCATAGTTTTTATTCTTTTTTTCTTGTGAGACAGTGTCTCACTCCATTTTCTAGGCTGTAGTGCAATGGTGCAAACACAGCTCACTGGTGCCTCAACCTTCCCAGCTCAAAGGATCCTCCCACCTCAGCCTCTCAAGTAGCTGGGACTACATGCATGTTCCACCATGCCCGACAATTTTAATTTTTTTTTTTTAAAGATGGAACCAAGCTGGTCTCAAACTCCTGGGCTCAAGTAATCCTGTTGCCTCAGCTTCCCAGAGTGCTAGGATTACAAACGTGAGCCACCATGCCTGGCCTTAATAGTATGTTTCTGTAAAACAGGAATGCAGTAACATTTCAGTTAATCGGTATGTTGGCAACAAATTTAATTTGATTAATGGTTTTTCATGTAACAGTTTTCATCATTTTATTCAGTGCAATTATTTCAAGTGGGATATCCCCTGATGAGACTAGTGGGATCAACCACCAAAACCCTCAAATCTGTGCATTGATATTTGTTTACACTCTTAATTCTCTTATTTTTTTTTTTGGAAGACAACTGTGTTTTTCATGAAACTTCAATCAGAGCAATATGTTTGGAAAGAGGCCACATTAAAATGCTCAAAAGTGTTACTAAAAAATGTTACATACACAGCATAAACTTAGAAGAAAAAATAAAATATTTACTCTAAAATTTGCATGGTTTAAAATAATAGAGTCAATAGAGCTTTATAAAAAATGACAGCTTTCTAGTTTTTAATTGAAGAATAAAAAGATAACACTGGCTATACCAGATGATGGAGAGACTCAGAGGTAGTCATGGAATCAGATGGTGAGAATGACTCGTTTGGAACAAATAATCTCATTGCTGGTGTTTATCTACCATCGCATATTTTTCTCTTTCATTGTTTCTTCTTTATCCCTACCAAAGCTGTATGTTTTCAAATTAAGGCTAAATGAGTAGCTGCATGGCTTCTAGCAGTTCAGAGTAAGCAGGTGTAACGCGACAGACTTAAAATAGGAGTCTAACTTTAAAAATGGAAAATATAACATTAGCTCTAGTTGTCTTAGCTGACAAAGTAACTCTAGGCTAATGACTGAAGAAATGGTTTTTCAACATGAGTCAACTAGCAGGCAAACACATTCTACCTTCACCAGGTAAGAAAGTCATGATTATATATGACCAGTGCTGGATCATACATAGGCTACCCTGAAGTTATACTCCTTAATTAAAATAATTAATTAATATTATGACTTTAGCATAAATTGAATATTTTGCCTGATGATATCAAACAGACTACATTTTAGTCCAAATCTTTAGTTCTTCTGGATTTACATTAATCCCTTTGTTCCATTTTCACATATGATTTGCCAAAGTGCCAGTGGACTGGGTTCTGGTTAACTGAAGTACTACTGTATACAATGAAATAAAATAGTATTTAATATATTACATATTTAGTTTCTGCTATATTTAAAGTTATACTTAATAACATTCTTATTTTAAAAAATTATTTCTGTGAGTACATAAGTATATATATTTATGGGGCACATGAGATTTTTTTGATACAGGCATGCAATGTGAAATAAGCATGTCACAGAGAAGGAAGTATCCATCCCCTCAAGCACTTATCCTTCAAGTTACAAACAATGCAATTAAATATTTTAAGTTATTCTAAAATGTATAATTAAGTTATTATTTACTATGGTCACCATATTGTGCCACCAATTTGTAGTCTTAATTATTCTTTCTAACTATATTTTTACCGATTACACATTTCATCCTCACCCAAGACCCCACTACCTTTCCTAGTCTCAGGTACGCTTCCTAGTCTCCTCTATTCTTTATGCTCGTGAGTTCAATTGCTTTGATTTTTAGATCCCACAAATAAGTGAGACCATGCCATGTTTGTCTTTCCGTGCGTGGTTTATTTCACTTAACATAATGATCACCAGCTCCATCCATGTTGTTGCAAATGACTGGATTTCTTTCTTTTTGATGTCTGAATAGTACTCCATTGTGTATATGTATGACATTTTAAAAAATCTATTCATCTGTTGATAGACATATAGGTTGTTTTCAAATCTTGGCTATTGTGAACAGTGCTGCAATAGACATACGAGTGCTACGAGTACAGAAATCTTGTTGATATTCTGATTTCCTTTCTTTTGGGTATATACCCAGTAGTAGAATCACAAGATAATATGATAGCTCAATTTTTAGTTTTCTGAGGAAACTTCAAACTGTCTTCCACAGTGATTGTACTAATTTACAATCCCAACAACCATATATAAGGGTTCTTTTTTCTCTGCATCCTCCCCAGCATTTGTTATTGTTTGTGTTTTGGATATAAGACATTTTAAATGGAGTGAGACAATATCTCATTGTAGCTTTGATTTGCATTTCTCTGCTGATCAATGACATTCACCACCTTATCATATGCCTGTTTGCCATTTGTATGTCTTGTTTTGAGAAATGTCTATTGAAGTCTTTTGCTCATTTTTTATTGGATTATTAGATTTTCTTCCTATAGAGTTGTTTGAGCTCTTTATATGTTGTGATTATTAACCTCTTTTCAGATGGGTAGTTTGCAAATATTCTCCCACGTTCTGTGAGTTATTGCTTCACTTTGTTGATTGTATCTTTCGTTGTGCAGAAGCTTTCAACTTGATGTAATCTTACTTGTCCATTTTTTTCTTTGGTTGCCTACGCTTATTGTGTATTGCTCTAGAATTGTTTTCCCAGACCAATATCCTGGAGATTTTCCCCAATGTTTTCTTATAGTAGTCTTCTACTTCGGGGTCTTAGAGTTAAGTCATTTGCATTTGATTTTTGTATATGACGAGAGATAGGGGTTTAGTTTCATCCTTCTGAATATAAGGATCCAGTTTTCCCAGCACCATTTATTGAAGAGACAGGTATGTTTTCATCTAACCCCAGTGTGTGTTCCTGACACCTTTGTCAAAAATAAACTCACTGTTAGGGTGTGGATTTCTTTCTGGGTTCTCTGTTCTGTTCCATTTGTCTATGTGTCTGTTTTCATGCCAGTACCAGCTGTTTTGGTTACTATAGCTTTGCGGTATTATTTGAGGGCAAGTAATGTGATTCCTCAAGTTTTGTTCTTTTGCTTAGAATAGCTTTGGCTATTCTGGGTGTTTTGTGGTTCCATATTAATTTTAGGATTTTTTTTTCTAAATCTGTGAAGAATGTCATTGGTATTTTGATAGGGATTGCATTAAATGTGTAGATTGCTTATGGTAGCATGAACATTTTACCAACATTCATTCTTCTAATCCATGAACATGGAATATTTTTCCATTTTTTTGTGTGCTCTTGAATTTCTTCCATCAATGTTTTTAGTTTTCATTATGAAGAACTTTTACTTCTTTGGTTAATTACTAGGTAATTAATTTTATTTGTGGCTATTGTAAATAAGATTGAATTTATTTTCTTTTTACATTGGTCACTGTTGGTATATTAAAATGCTACTAATTTTTGTATGTTGATTCTCTATCCTGCAATTTTACTGAATATTTTTATCACTTCTAATAGTTTTCTTGTGGAGTCATTAGATTTTTTCAAATATAAGATTATATCATCTTCAAACAAGAATAATTTGACTTCTTCCTTCCCAATTTGGATTCTTTTTTTTTCTTTTTATTGCATTTTAGGTTTTGGGGTACATGTGCAGAACATGCAAGATAGTTGCATAGGTACACACATGGCAGTGTGTTTTGCTGCCTTCCTCCCCTTCACCCACATCTGGCATTTCTCCCCATGCTATCCCTCCCCAGCTCCCCCCTCTGCTGTCCCCCCCATTCCCCCCTATAGACCCCAGTGTGTAGTACTCCCTTCCCTGTGTCCATGTGTTCTCATTGTTCATCACCCACCTCCAATTTGGATTCTTTTATTTTTCTTATGTCTGATTGCTCTAGCTAGGACTTCCAGTATATGTTGAATAAAAGTGGTGACAGTGGGCATTCCTGTCATGTTCTGTATTTAGAGGAAAGTCTTTCAATTTTTCACCCTTAATTATGATACTATCTAAAGCTCTTTCATATATGACTTTGATTATATTAAGGAAAGTTTCTTCTATCCCCAGTTGCTTCAGGGTTTTTATCATGAAAGGATGTTGAATTTTATCAAATGGTTTTTCAGCATCAATTGAAATGATCATACAGTTTTCATCCTTAATTCTGTTGACATATCACATTGATTTGTTTATATTGAAATATCCTTGCATCTCAAGGATAAATCTCACTTGGTCACAATGAATAATCTTTCTAATGTATTGTGGAATTTGGTTTGCTAGTATTTTGTTGAGAATTTTTGCATCAATATTCATCAGAGATATTGGTCTGTAGATTTATCTTTTTATTGTGTCAGTCTGGTTTTGGTAACAGGGTAATACTGTCCTCATAGAATGAGTTTGGTATTACTCCCTCCTCCTGCATTTATTGAAGTAGTTTGAATAAGATTGGAATTAATTATTTAAATGTTTGGTTGCATTTAGCAGTGAAGGCATAGGGTCCCAGGCTTTTTTTTTTTCTTTTTACTGGAAGAATTTTATTATGGTTTTAATCTCAGTACTTGCTATTCGTCTGTTCAGGTTTTGGATTTCCTTTCAGTTCAATCTTGGTAGATTGTATGTATATAGGAATTTTTATATTTCTTCTACATTTTCTAAATTATTAGCATAGAGTAGCTCACAGTAGTCACTAATGATCCTTTGAATTTCTGCAGTATCAATTATAATGTCTCCCTTTTCATTTCTGATTTTATTTATTTAGATCTTCTCTCTTTTTTTCTTAGTCTGAATAAAGGTTCTCAATTTTGTTTAATTTCAAAAAATCACCATTTTGTTTAATCAATATTTTTCATTGTTTTTTCATGTCCATTTCACTTATTTGTGCTCTGATCTTTATTATCTCTTCTACTAATTTTGGTTTGATTTGCTCTTGCTTTTCTAGTTTTTTAAGATGTATTATTACATTATTCATCTGAAGATTTTCCTCTTTTTTGATATAGGCACTTATAGCCATAAACTTTCCTATTGGTATTGCTTTTGCTGAATTCTATAGGTTTTAGTATATTGTGTTTACATTATGATTTGTTTCAAGAAATTATTCAAATTTCTTCATTGATTTACTGGTCAATCAGAAGCATATTGTTTAATTTCCATTTATTTATATATGTTTAAAAGTTCTTATTATTTACTTCTAGTTGTATTTAATTGTGGTCAGAGACAATGCTTGATAATATTTAAATTTTTTTTGAATGTTTAAGACATATTTTGTAACCTAACATATGATCTATCCCTGAGAATGATCCATGTGCTAAGGAAAATAATGTGTATTCTATAGTTGTTAGATGAAATTTTCTGTAAATATCTATTAGTTCCATTTGGTCTATAAGAGCCCAGAATAAATCTGATGTTTCTTTGTAAATTTTCTGTCTGAAGATCTGTCCAATGCTGAAAGTGTGGTGAAGTCTCCAGCTATTATTGTATTGGGACCTATCTCTCTCTTTAGCTCTAATAATATTTGTTTTATATATCCGTGTGCTTCAGTGTACATATATAATTGAAAATTATTATATTATCTTGTGAAATTGACCCCATTATCATTATATAGTGAAATTCTTTGTCTCTTCTCATAGTTTTTGTCTTGAAATCTAATTTGTCTGATATAAGTATAATGACCCTTGCTCTTCTTTGGTTTCCATTGACCTGGAGTATTTTTCCATCCTTTTATTATCAGTCTACATGTGCCTTTTTAGGTGAAGTGTTTCTGGTAGGCAGCAGATCAGTGGGTCTTGTTTCTTTAGCCATATAGCTAGTTTATGTGTTTTGATTGGAGAGTTCAGTCTATTTACATTCAGTATTAATACTCACTATTGATAAGTAAGACTATTGATAAGTAAGGACCTACTCCTGCCATTTTCTTATTTGTTTTCTGGCTGTTTATTGTCTTCTCTTACTTTCTTCTTTCCTGCCTGTCTTCCTCTAGTGAAGGTGATTTTCTCTGGTGATACGACTAAGTTTCTTTCTTTTTATTTTTTATGTATCCATTGTATGCTTTTTGGTTTGGAGGTTACCATGAGGCTTGCAAATACTAACTTACATCTCATTATTTTAACATGATAACAACTTAATACTATTTGTATAAACAAACAAAAAGAAAGAAAACTAATAAAAACTCTGTGCCTGAACTTAGTCCCCCTGCTTTTTTTTTAATTTCATTTTTTTACATACTTTAAGCTCTGGACTACATGTGCAGATCTTGCAGGATGGGTACATAGTTATGCACATGCTATGGTGGTTTGCAGCATCCATCCCCCTGTCACCTACATTAGGCATTTCTCCTAATGTTATCCCTCCCCAATCTCCCCACCCCCTGCTATCCCTCCCCTAGCCCTTCCACCCCCCAACAGACCCCAGTGTGTCCATGTGTTCTCATTGTTCAATACCCACTTATGAGTGAGAACATGCAGTGTTTGGTTTTCTGTTCCTGTGTTAGTTTGCTGAGAATGATGGTTTCCAGCTTCGTCCATGTCCCTTCAAAGGACATGAACTCATCCTTTTTTATGGCTACACAGTATTCCATGGTGTATATATGTGCCACATTTTCTTTATCCAGTCTATCACTGATGGCCTTTTGAGTTGGTTCCAGGTCTTTGCTATTGTAAACAGTACCACTGTGAACATAAGTGTGCATGTGTCTTTATAATAGAACAATTTATAATCCTTTGGGTATATACCCAGTAATGGGATTGCTGGGTCAAATGGAATATCTATTTCTAGGTCCTTGAGGAATCGCCACACTGTCTTCCACAATGGTTGAACTAATTTACACTCCAACCAACAGTGTAAAAGTGTTCCTATTTCTCCACATCCTCTCCAGCATCTGTTGTTTCCAGATTTTTTAATGATTGCCATTCTAACTGGCATGAGATGATATCTCAATGTGGTTTTGATTTGCATTTCTCTAATGATCAGTGATGATGAGCATTTTTCCATATGTTTGTTGGCCACATAAATGTCTTCTTTTGAAAAGTGTCTGTTCAAATCCTTTGTCCACTTTTTGATGGGGTAATTTTTTTCTGGTAAATTTGTTTTAGTTCTTTGTAGATTCTGGATATTAGCCCTTTGTCAGATAGGTAGCTTGCAAAAAGTTTCTTCCATTCTGTTGGTTGCTGGTTAACTCTAATGATTGTTTCTTTGGCTGTGCAGAAGCTCTTAAGTTTAATTATCTATCTATTTTGGCTTTTGTTGCCATTGCTTTTGGTGTTTTAGTGCCGAAGTCTTTGCCTATGCTTATGTCCTGAATGGTATTGTCTAGATTTTCTTCTAGGGTTTTTATGGTGTTAGGTCTTATGTCTAAATCTTTAATCCATCTGGAGTTAATTTTTGTATAAGGTGTAAGGAGGAGGTTCAGTTTCAGCTTTCTGCACATGGCTAGCCAGTTTTCCCAATGCCATTTATTGTATGACTATGTGTTGAAAAGTTTTTGTAGTTATTATTTTTTATGGGTTCATCTTTTTGCTTTTTTACTTAAGATAAAATTAGTTTCCATGCCACAGCTACAGTTTTATAATATTCTGTATTTTTCTGTGTATTTACTATTATCATTGAATTTTATGTTTTCAAGTGATTATTTATTCTTATTTATGTCCTTTTCTTTTTGATTGAAGCACTCCCTGTAGCATTTCTTATAGGCCTGGTCTGATATGGCTGAAATGCCATAGCTATTGTTTTTCTGGGAAAATCTTTATTTCTCTTGCACGTTTGACGGATAGTTTTTCTAGAAATACCATTCTAGTGTAAAAGTTTTGTTCCTTCCACGCTTTAAATATGTCATGTCACTCTCTCCTTGCCTGTGAGGTTTCCACTGAAAAGTCAGCTGCCAGATGTATTGGAGCTGCATTGTATGCCATTTGTTGCTTTTCTCTTGCTTTTAGAATCCTTTCTCCACTGTTAACTTTTAGGAGTAGGATTATTAAACGACTTGAGGTAGCCTTTTCTGGGTTGAATCTGCTTTATGTTCAACTTCTTTCTTGCACTTGGATAATTATATCTTTCTGTAGGTTTGAGAAGTTTTCTGTCATTATCCCTTTGAATTATTTTTCTACTGCTATCTCTTTCTCTACCTTCTTCAAGGCTAGTAACTCTTAAATTTGCCCTTTTCAGGCTATTTTCTTGATCCTGTAGGTGTGCTTCATTCTTTTTTTCTTTCTTTTGACTCTTCTGTTCATTTTCAAATAGCCTGTCTTCAAGCTCAGTAATTCCTTCTGCTTGATCAATTCTGCTATTAAAAGATGCTGATGCATTATGCAGTATGCCAACTGAATTGTTCAGCCTCAGAATTTTTGCATTATTCTTTATAATTATTTTAATCTCTTTGTTCAATTTATCTGATGATAGAAGACTGCATTCCTTCTCTGTGTTATCTTGACCTTTTTTTTTGAGTTTTCCCCACACAGCTATTTTGAATTATCTGTCTGCAAGGTCATATACCTCTGTTTCTCGTTTCTCCAGGACTGCCCCATGGTTCTTTTTTTTTTTTTTTTTTTGAGATGGAGTTTCGCTCTTGTTACCCAGGCTGGAGTGCAATGGCGCGATCTCTGCTCACCGCAACCTCCGC
The DNA here is from genome assembly GCF_049354715.1 of Callithrix jacchus. Taxonomy (NCBI): domain Eukaryota; kingdom Metazoa; phylum Chordata; class Mammalia; order Primates; family Cebidae; genus Callithrix; species Callithrix jacchus. The sequence continues at coordinate 88,627,929 of NC_133524.1, forward strand.
CCCCTGGGTTCAGGCAATTCTCCTGCCTCAGCCTCCTGAGTAGCTGGGATTACAGGCACGCGCCACCGTGCCCAGCTAATTTTTTGTAATTTTTAGTAGAGACGGGGTTTCACCATGTTGACCAGGATGGTCTCGATCTCTTGACCTCGTGATCCACCCGCCTCGGCCTCCCAAAGTGCTGGGATTACAGGCTTGAGCCACCGCGCCCGGCCAGTTTTTATTTAGTTTCTTTGGTGAGGTCATGTATTTCTGGATGGTGGTGATGCTCGTAGATATTCTTCAGTGTCTGGGAATTGAAGAGTTAGATATTTATTGTAGTCTTCCCTGTCTTATTTGTAGCCATACTCCTTTGGAAGGGTTTCCAGATATTTGAAATGGTGTGGTCTAAACTGTGTCTGTTTTAGGGGACACTCCAATCCCATTAATGCTGTGATTCTTGCAGACTCGTAGTGGTGTTGCATTTATGGTATCAGACACAATCTGAGAGATTTCTCTGGATTATCAGGCAGAAACTCTTGTTCTCTTCTCTTACTTTCTCCCAAACAAACAGAGTCTCTCTCTATCTTTTCTAACCCACGTAAAACTGGAGCTGCAGTGACAACAAGCACCCCTGTGGCCACCACCACTATGACCCTGCTGGGTCATACCTGAAGCCAGCACAATGCTGGGTCTCATTTAAGACCCACTGTAACTATTCCCTGGCTACTTCCCATGTTTGCTCAAGGCTCTGGTGCTCTACAATCAGCATGTGGCAAAGCCAGCCAGGCCTACGTTCTTCCTTTCAGGGCAGTGAGGTCCCCCAGCCCATAGGTAAGTCTAGAAGTACTGTTTGGTAGTCAGGGACTAGTGTCAAAAACCTTAAAAGTCTACCTAATGTTTTACTGTATTGCAGTTGAGCTGACAAACCACAAGACACAGTTCTTCCCACTGTTTCTCTCTCTTTCCAAAATCGGTGGAGCCTCTCCCCATAGCCACAACCACCTCAGGCCATGACGTGTACTGCCAGACTACCGCTGATATTCCCTTATGACCCAAGATCTCTCAAGTCAGCTTACTGTGAATGCTGCCTTCCCTGGAACTCACGCTTTAGAGTAGTAGCCTCTCTTCTGATTCAGGTCGAGAGCAGAAATGCCACCCAAGGGTCAAGTCTTACAATTACAGACCCCAAGAGCTCACGTGGTGGTATTGCTGCTGGTTATGCAGGGCCTGAGGGCTCTTTAGTTAGCAGGTGATGAATGCTGGTAGAACTAGGTCCTTTCTTTCAAGCCAGCAGTTTCCCTTATGGCCCAGGATGTGTCTAGAAATGTCATCTGGAAGTTAATGCCTGGAAAGGGGGCCTCATGACTCTGACCAGTGTGCTATCCTTTTGTGGCTCAGTGGGAAACCTAGACGCAAGACAAAGTCCTTCCCACCCTTCCTTCTTCTCTCTTCAAGTGGAAAGAAGGGGTGCCTTTCAGTGTTGAAAGCCGTGCATCCTGGGGTTAGGGTAAGGATGACTACAGCACTCTTTTCTATTTATCTTGCTTCTAACTTAATAGTACTGATATAATCATTTTTAGTCATTGAGTACAAGGTTTAAGTTTTCTACAAAATTTACATGATTATATTTTGTTTCATTATAACTTACTACATGTTAGATTAAGCAATGTCATATTGAAAATATTTTTTTTCTCATAAGTAAGCTTATAGAACATTCTTACAGATTTTTTTTTTTTTTGGACAGAGTCTTGCAGGCTTAGGTGCAGAGTAATGCAATCATCCTGCCTCAACCTCCTGAGTAGCTGACACTACAGATGCATGCCAACTCTTCTGGCTAATTTTTTATTTTTATTTTATAGAGACAGGGTCTCATTATGTTTCTCAGACTAATCTTTAACTTCTGCGCTCAAGTAACCCTCCTGCCTCAGCCTCCCAAACTTCTGTGATTATAGATGTGAGCCACTGTGCCCAGCCCAAAAAATAATTTTTAAGGGCTATCAGTTTACAAGAAATTTTAATAATATTTAATAGTATTCAGATTTATTTTTTAATATATATTTTAAATGACACAAACTATATTTTGTATTGGGAATATTATTAAAATTATTAGAATACTTTTATTGCTCTTTTATGATGTGTTACAAATAACATGTAAATTACAATGCAATTAAAATAAATTCACAAGGATTTTATTGTTTTAAGCATACCAATATCTTGAAAGTTTTCAGGGAAGAATTGCTTTCAGTAAGATTTACCTTCTCAAGATTGAAGAACATTTTATATTGAGTTAACTGATATGCTATGAAACCAGGGCCAGGGCCGCTTGATAAAAAACAGTGACTGTTTGTTTGTTTGTTTGTTTGTTTTTGAGACGGAGTCATCTCACTCTACCTTCCAGGCTGGAGTGCAGTGAGGCAATCTTGGCTCAGTGCAACCTTTGCTTCCCGGGTTCAAGGGATTCTCCTACCTCAGCCTCCCAAGTTGCTGGAATTACAGGCACATCCTACCATACCCAGCTAGTTTTTTTTTTTTTTTTTTTTTGTATTTTTAGTACAGATGGGATTTTACCATGTTGGCCAGGCTGGTCTGGAACTCCTGACCTCAAATGATCCGCCTGCCTCAGCCTCCCAAAGTGCTGGGATTACAGGTGTGAGCCACCACCAGCCCAGTCTGTTGCTTTTTCACTAACTTATGACTTCTCTAGTATTCATCTAAAAAATAGAGACAATACCTACACAAATCAACTTTATTTAATTATTTTAACAAATACTTTGATTTCATATAACCAAACTATTCTATACACATGGAAAAATAAATATGACAGGAATATGATTCTCAGGTGATTAAAAATAATATTCGCCTTTGTCAAAATAAGCAAGTATCTACTCATAAAGAACAATGTGGAGAAAAAGAAATATGTTTGCAAGTGATCCACAGTCATTTAAAACAGATAACAACTAAGTTGCCTTATACCCCAAATGTAAATGGGCCTTTATATTTTGAACAGTGAAGCCAATTACAGAAATTTGTCAGCGTTCCTGTCATCTAGGTAGATCATTAAAATAATTTTAGGGATTTCATGTCTCACTTTTCTTCTTATTACGTTCTTCCAGACATAGCCCATAATATAGCTTTTCTATCTAGAATTATTTATAAATTCATCACAATTACTGGTATTTAGATACTGTTTTACCCCCTCAGAGAGTTCTTTCATTACCTCATTAATTAATAATTCACACAGTTTTCCATGTGTACAGAACAGTTTGATCTTATGTATTCAAAATATTTGATTAAATAATTCTATAAGATAGATATGCGTAGATATCGTCTCTGTTTCTTAGATGAATACTAGAGAAATCATAAGCTAGTGAAAAATCAATAGTCACTATTTTTTTCTGACTTTTAGGTTTGGGGGATACATGTGGAGGTTTCTTATATAGGTAAATTGTTTGTCACTGGGGTTTAGTGTACAAATGAGCTCATCACCCAAGTAGTGAGCATAGTACCTAATAGTATTTCAGTGCTCACCCTCCTCCTCCCCTCCCCACTCAAGTAGTCCCCAGTATCTATTTTTCTCATCTTTGTGTCCACATATACTCAATGTTTAGCTCCTACGTATAAGTGAGAACATGAGGCATTTGGATTTCTCTTCCTGTGCTAATTCACTTAGGATAATGTCCTACAGCCACATTCATGTTACAGCAAGGGAAATGATTTTGTTCTTTTTATGGCTATGTAGTATTCCATGGTGTGTATATATATATATCACATTTTCTTTATTCAGGCCACAGCCTATGGGCATGTAGGTTGATTTCTATGTTTTTTGCTACTGTGAATAGTGCTGCAGTGAACATACACACAAATGTGTTTAGGGCAGAACAATTTATAATCCTTTTGGTATATAGCCAGTAATAGGATTACTGGGTTGAATGGTTATTTCTGTTTTAAGATCATTGAATAATCTCCACTGCTTTCCCCAGTGGCTAAACTAATTTACATTCCCACCAACAATGTATAAATATTCCTTGTTTTCTGCAACCTCACCAACATGTTATTTTTTGACTTTTTAATAATGATCATTCCAAGCAGTGACTATTTTTATCAAAGGGCCCTGGTTTCACAGGATACCACTTAATTCAATGTAAAATGTGTTTCAATTTTGAGAAGGCAAATATTTCTGGAAGAAAATGGGCTCTAAATTGGTTGGTCAACTTTCTTATTTAAAGCGGTGAATCTAATACATGAAGTAGAGAAAAGAGAGTTTATGGCCTTGAATCAGGATTCTACAAATTTGAAGGAAGAGCAAACACCAAAAAGTATCTTCTTAATAGATATCATTTCCCATTTTGCCACTTCGGTGGCTTGCTGTATAAGTTAAATTAGGTAGATATACACATTGATGGAAGATAGAATTATTGATAAAAACAGGAAGAACATAGATACTTAGGTTTTAGAATCAGCATTACAAGGGACCCTGAAAATCATTTAATGAAACCATATTCTTATAGAGGAAGTCGCTGAAATCTAGAGGAGAATACTGACTTGCCAAATGTCCAAACTCTTGTTTTAGTGTTAGAGCCAGTCTTAGAATCTGGGCTTATTTTTCCCATATAGTAGTTTTTATATATTTTTAATGTAGTCTAATGAAGCTTCTAATATCTAAAAGGCAATTCTTGTTTTAGGTGAAAGTTTTTTTTTTCAAAGTCAGTCTTGACATATAGGGCCATTACAGCAACCTAATAGGCAAATCTAACACATATCTTTTGTACTCTAAAAACATTAGACACAACTTGATTCTTCAGGTTATATTAAAATAATGAAGTGGTGGTGAATACATAGAACAGATGTGTGTTCATAAAGACCATGTGTTATTTTTGTTTAATGTAGTAATGTTGTGATGTGCTGCTGAGTCGCTTATCTTAGGGAGATAGTGAAATGGCAGCTGGCTTTACCCTAGAAGACCTCTTACTAGAGAAATTCCAGCTGTGAATATATGATGCTTCCTTAAATGGGCAAAGAGAAGTTATCCCATATGTAAAAATATTCTCAACATCTGTGCTGCTTTAGGAACAATATTCTCTTTGTAATTGGCTTCTGTAAGAGGAGTTTTTCCCTTAAAAAAATGTAGAAAACTGAATCTGTACAAAATGTTACAAATAATTGGAAAGAGGATTTAAAAAGCACTTTTTGAAAGTCTGTTCTTTTTGAAAGTATAAATATATACAAGTATAAACATATTTGTTTATTGTATAGGTACAATCAGTGTTAAGAAAGTAGTTAAAATAGCATGTGTCTCACATTATAAAATCCCTGCCTAAAATGACTTAGGGCTTTACAAAGGTAGACCTCGTACAAGTCCATAGTCCTATTGGACAAAATTCTTTTGGATTTAGTAAAAATATTATAGAAGCATGCTCCAGAGATATTATGGGTTTGGTTTCAGACTACTGCAATAAAACAAATATTCGAAAAAGTGAGTCATGGAAATTTTTTCATCTTATAGTACATTAAAAAGTTACGTTTATACAATACTGTAGCTTACGTGTACAATAGCATTAATCATTAATGTCTCATAAAATAATTTGCATATCTTAATTTCAAAATATTTTATTGCTAAAAATGCTAACAATTGTCTGAGGCTTCAGTAGCGTGAAATCTTTTTTTTTTTTTTAAATAAAGAAAATGGTGGACCTTAATCTTTATTGACAGGACACTGTGAGATATGAAATTCCACTTATCATTTCGCTGGTGAAAGCTCTTGCCTTGATGTTGATGGCTGCTGGCTAATGGGGTGGTGGATGCTGAAGGCTGGGGTAGGTGCGGCAGTTTCTTAAAAGAAGATCACAGAGAAGTTTGCTACATTGATTGGCTTTTCCTTTCATGACAAAAATACTCTGTAGCATGCAATGCTGATTGATAACATGTTACACACAACAGAACTTTTTTCAAGAGTGGAATCAATCTTTTCATAACCTGCCACTGCCTTATCAAGTAAACTTATGCAATATTCTATCTAAGTCCTTTGTTGTCGTTTCAACAATGTTTATGGCATCTTCACCAGGCATAGATTTCATCTCAAGAAACCACATTATTTTCTCATTCATAAGAAGCAACTTATCCATTCGAGTTTTATCATGTGATTGCAACAATTCAGTCACATCCTCCGGCTCCACTTATATTTCTATTTCTTTTTCTACTTCCATAACATCTGCAGTGACTTCCTTCAACAGTCTTGAACCCCTCAAAGTCATCCATGAGGTGTAGAATCCCCTTTTTCCAAAGTCTCATCAATATTGATATTTTGACCTCCTTCCATGATTCATGAATGTTCTTCACAGGATTTAAAATGGTGAATCTTTTTCAGAACTATTTCCATTTGCATTTCTCAAATTCATCAGACAAATCACTGACTATGGCAGCTATAGCCTTATGAAATGCAATTCTTAAATAATGAGACTCGAGAGTTGAAATTACTCCTTGATTCATGAACTGCAGGATGAATGTTGTGTTAGCAGCCATGAAAACAACATTGATTTCCTTGTATATCTTTTCCAGAACTGTTGGGTGACTAGCTGCATTGTCAGTAAGAAAATATTTTGAAATGCATCTTTGTTTTTAGCAGGAGGGATCAACAGTGGGCTTAAACTCCGTAAAGAGATTTGCCGTCATCCAGGCTTTGTTGTTCCGTATGTACAGAACAGGCAGAGTAGATTTAGCATGATCCTTAAGGGTGCTAGCATTTTTAGAAAAGTAAATGATCATTGTCTTCAGCTCAAAGTCACCAGCTGCATTAGGCCCTAACAAGAGGGCAGTATTTACTTTGAACCTTTAAAGCCAGGTATTGACTTATCTGTAGCTATGAAATTCCTAGATAGCGTCTTCTTCTAATGTAAGGCTGCTTCATCTACACTGAAAAGCTGTTGTTCAGTGCAGCCACCTTCATTAATTATCTTAGCTAGATCTTCCGGATAACTTGCTGCAGCTTCGTTATAAGCACTTGCTGCACATTTATATTATGGAGATGGCTTCTTGCCTTAAACCTCATGAACCAATCTCTGATAACTTCCTTTTTTTTCCCTGCAGCTTTCTCACCTTTTCCAGCCTTCACAGAATTGAAGAGTGTTAGGAATTTTTTCTGGGTTAAGCTTTGGCTGACAGGAATGTTGTGGCTGGTTTGATCTTCTATCTAGACCACTGAAACTTCTCCATATTAGCAATAAGGCAGTTTCAGTTTCTCATCATTTTTGTGTTCACTGGAGTAGCACTTTCAATTTTCTTCAAGAACTTTTCCTTTGCATTAACAACTTGGCTAACTTTTTGGCAAAAGAAGACTAGTTTTCTGCCTGTCTTGGCTTTTGATATGCTTTCCTCCTCACTAAACTTAATCACTTTTAGCTTTTAATTTAAAATGAGAGACATGTGACTCTTCCTTTCATTTGAACACTTAAGAGGCCATTTTAGGATCCTTAGTTGGCCTACTTTAAAGAGTGTCATGTCTTAGAAAATAGAGAGGCCCTAAAAGAAGGAGAGAGACATGGAAGGGCCAGTTCATGTAACACTCAAAACACAGAAAACATTCATCAATTAAGTTCTTCATCTTATATGGTCAGGGTTTGTGGATTCCTGGAAAATTATAGTAGTAACACCTATAGCCAAAAATAATTAAATTGTACATTGTAAAATAACTAAGAGTTTAACTAGATGATTTGTAACACAAAAGATAAATGATTGAAGTAATGGATACTCCATTTACCCTAAAGTGACTATTACATGTTGCATGCCTTTATCAAAATAGCTAATGTAATCCATAAATATAAACACCTACTATGTGCCCACAAAAGTTAAAAATTATGAAAAAGAACACTGATCACAGATCACCATAAAAGATATAATAGTAGGTGGGGCATGGTGGCCCACCCCTGTAATCCTACCACTATGGGAGGTTGAGGTGGGCAGATTACTGAGGTCAGGAGTTCAAGACCAGCCTGGGCAACATGGCAAAACCCCGTCTCTATTTAAAAAACATAAATTAACTGGGTGTCATAGCACATGCCTGTAATCCCAGCTTCTTGGGAGGCTGAGACATGAGACTGACTTGAACCCAGGAGGTGGTAGTTGCAGTCAGTCGAGAAGCCAAGATGGTGCCACTGGACTCCAGTCTGGGTGATAGAGTGAGACTCTGTCTAACCAACAACAACAACTATATATATATATATATCTCCATATATAGTATAGTATATATATGTTTGTGTATATATACATATATATAGTGTATACATACATATATATAACTTTTTTGTTATTCTCTGTGCATATATGTATATGCATGTATATATATTTAATATATATTGTATATTAAATATATATTATATGTGTATATCCACATATATAATATATATGTGTATATATTATATATTAAATGTGTACATATGTATATATTCTACATATTTGTGTATATATGTATATGTACACGTGTATATATATTTTATATATAATATATATTAAATATATATACACGTGTATATATTTAATATAGAATATATAAACATATATAGTATATTTACTATACACAGAGAGAGAATACCAAAACGTTATATATATACGTATCTATACACACATATATATATAGTATACTATGTATGTGTGTACATATACATATACATAGATATATATAGTTGTATATATACATATATATACACATGTAATATATTTAATATATATGTTTATATTTTATACATATTTTAAATTTTTAAAATTTAAAACAAAATATCTGTGAAGCACAATGAAATGAAGCACAATAAAATGAGCTATGTCTGTATTGAGTCTTGTTAATGTTTATGGTAATCAATGCCAAAGAGTAAACATTCAGTCTTTACCAGTGTGTGAAATATCTGGATACCAGCAACAATAACAAGCAGCCAAATGGTTAGGCTCAGAGAGCTGGATGCTTTAGCAGCTACTGTGTTTGGCATTTATTTGTCTCATTCTTACTATCCGTTGTCATAGCTGATGGGAGGTTCATTATAAAAATGACTGGAAAGAGATGATCTGAAATCAGTATGTATTAGTTGAGTCTCAACCACAAATAGTATTAGAGTTTGTTTTTCAAGTTCATTAGACAAATAGCTGTCAATAAAATTGTGTAGATATATTTTGTTTTAAAAAATAACAATGCTTATTTAAGAATACAGTTATGAGCAAAAAAATCAATATTAACATCTGCAAATTCTTAAATGGATATAGTTAATATACATTGCTAAGTTGAGCATTTTTAATGGCAATGTGAACAGTTTTTAAAAAATTGACCAGGGTGTACAGAGTCAAAAATGCCATTGCCTTGGTACCAGTTATCTTCAAATGCACTTTCAAATTAAATATTCCAAAAGCAGTCTGAGCAATGGTAGCCCACTTGTAATGAATATAGCCTCTCAAGACAGCTACCTGGAAATTAATGGCATTTGTCTAAATATATACATTCTGACAGGCTTGTTAAACACCAGTTATAATAATATATAGCCATGATTCATATAGTATCTAATTATGATGTGTTACTGTTATGTTTCTCATGGATGTCATGTGATCTGATTATTCGTACAGCCATGTACGTGTTTGCACATGTACACACACACATACACATTGACCATTGAAAATAAAAAAGAAGAGCCTGATTGCCTGTGTTCCAGTTGTGCTACACCTTCATTTATAATCTTACATGTATCAGAAAAGACTTTATGCTACAAATCCAGAGTCAGTAAACTATAAATCCTGGGCACATATAGTCTTTGTAGGAGCTACAGATAGTTTTTTTTTTTTCTTTCACATTTTTAAATGTTTAAATACATCAGATTTAGAGGATAAGATGGCTCAATAGACACAGCCAGGTGGAACAGCTGACACTGAGGGATCAAGACAACTGGCACACTTCTAACAGATCTTTAGTGGTAAGGAACTGAGAGTGGATGGAGGAAAGATGGAAGCTGGGCTGAAGAGGAAGGAAGCTGGGAACACTGCATGGGGCTACTGCATGCCAGGACTCATTCCTAACCCCCAGGGACTGCAGGGGGACAGGTGAGTTAAACTGTCAAGGAGTAACTTGCTCTTGTCAGGAGCCTCTGGAATCCTAGCAAGAGGAGACTCCTTTACTCCACTAGCAGTATTACATATATCATTGAGGCAGAACATTTACAAAGATATTCAGAACTCAAACTCAGTCCTCTATCAAATGGACCTGATAGACATCTACAGAATGTTCCACCCAAAAGCAATATTACATATGTTCTTCTCATCACCACATGGCATCTAACCTAAAATCAACCACATAATCAGACACAAACACTCTTCAGCAAATGCAAAGGAACTGATATTATAATAACCACTCTCTTGGACCACAACACAATCAAATTAGGAATCAGGTCTAAGAAATTTTCTTAAAACCATACAATTACAGGGAGATTGAATAGCCTGCTCCTGAATAACTTTTGGGTAAATAACAAAATTGAGCCAAAAATAAAATTACTGGAAACTAATGAGAACAAAGATACAACATACAAGAATCTTTGGGACACAGCTAAAGCAGTGTTTGAAGAAAAATTCATAGCACTAAATGCCCACATCAATTTAAAAAGATCTTAGGGGGGTGGGGCAAAGATGGCCAACTAGAAGTAGGAGAGATCAGAGGCTCCTCTTGAAAAAAAACTGTAACAGTGTGCAAATCCAACACCAGCAAGTGAGGTATCCAGGTTCTGTCTTCAGAACTGACTAGGCAGCTGGCATGGCCCATGGAGAGGAAGGAAGAGCAGTGTGGTGTGGCAGCCCACCCAAGAGCCACAAGGGGCAGGGGACCCCTAATCCCAAACCAAAGGAGGCAGTGAATGAGTGTGCTACCCAGCCTGGGAAACAGTGCTTTTCCACCAAACTGTGCAACCCATGGATTGGAAGATTCCTCTTGTGAGCCCCTGGCACCAGGGCCTAGAGCCCCAACCACAGAGCCGTGTAGATTCTCAAAAGCCACTCAGCTAAAAACAGCTTAAGCCTACCAATCTCCCCATGGGAGGGGCAGCCAGCATCACAGCTGCTGCTGTCTGCTGTCTAAGCCATTTGAGCTCCTTGTGGGAGGGGTGGCAGCCAGTACTGGGACTAATAGCTGCCTAACACTAAGCTCCCAGGGCAAGGGAAGGGCAGCAGTCATCTCTATAGCTCCAGCTATATCTCTATAGCTTCACGTTTTTCCCCTGTTGGAGCCAGGGAACCTGGGTGGCTTGGTCCTAAGGGATATCTCCCACAGCCCGACACACCGGCTGTGGCAGACTGTGGCTAGAGCACCATTTCAAGCCTGACCCTGACCCATTCCTCCTCGTTGGGCAAGGCCTTGCTGCAGGAACTCCAGCAACTCCAGCTAGGAGCTCAGGGACAGAACTCTTATCTCCCTGAGCCTGAGTTCCTAGGGGAAGGGGTGGCTACAGTCTCTGTGAAACAGCAGACAGTCTTTCCTCCTGCTAGTTCTGAGGAATCCCAGCAGCCCAAATGAATGGGTTTCCGTCCAACGAAACACACTCCCTCCACCAAGAAATATTCACAATGCTTGGTTAAATGGGTCCTGCTCCCCGTGCCACCCAACTGGGTGAGACCCTCCAACAGTGTTTGGCAGGCACCCATCTTTGCTGTTGTCCAGGCTCCTCCAGTGGTATCTTCAGGAGCAGGAGCAAACCAGATGAATAGGGCCTGAGGTGAACCCCTGGAAAACCACAACAGCCCTATGGAAGAGAGACCTGACCATTAAAAGAAAAACAAACAGAAAGCAACAACAACAACAGCATCAACAAAAAAAGTCCCCACCAAAACCCCATCCACAGGTCAGCAGCCTCAAAGACCAAAACTAGACAAACTCATGAAGCTGAGAAAGAATCAGTGAAAAATGCTGGAAAAAGTCAAGAAAAAAAGACCAGACTGCCTCTTCTCCTCCAAATGATCTCAATGCTTCCCCAGCAAGGGTGCAGAACTGGACAGAGGATGAAATGCACAAATTGACAGAAGTATACTTCAGAAGGTGGGTAATAACATACTCCACTGAGCTAAAGAAGCAGTTTCTAGCCGGGCGCGGTGGCTCAAGCCTATAATCCCAGCACTTTGGGGGGCCGAGGCGGGTGTATCAGGAGGTCAAGAGATCGAGACCATCCTGGTCAACATGGTGAAACACCGTCTCTACTAAAAATACAAAAAATTAGCTGGGCATGGTGGCGCGTGCCTGTAATCCCAGTTACTCAGGAGGCTGAGGCAGGAGAATTGCCTGAACCCAGGAGGCAGAGGTTGCGGTGAGCCGAAATCGCGTCATTGCACTCCAGCCTGGGTAACAAGAGCAAAATTTCGTCTCAAAAAAAAAAAAAAAGAAGCATTTTCTAACTCAATGCAAAGAAGCTAAGAACTTTCATAAAAGGTTACAGGATCTGCTAACTAGAAAACCAGTATAGAGAGAAACATAAATGACCTGATGGAGTTGAAAAACACAGCACGAGAACTTTGTGAAGCATACATGAGTATTGACAGCTGAATCAACGAAGTGGAAGAAAGAATCTCAGAGGCTGAAGACCGTCTTGCTGCAGAGAAGATTACGGAATAAATTTAAAACAAGAACAAACATAACCTCTGAGAAATATGTGGCTGTGTAAAAACACCAAACCTCCAGTTGATTGGAGTACCTGAAAGAGACATGGAGAATGAAAAAAAGTTAGAAAACACACTTCAGGTTATTATCCAGGAGAACTTCCCCAACCTAGCAAGGCAGACCAACATGCAAATTCAAGAAATACAGAGAGGACCTCTAGGATATTCCACAAGAAGATGAACCCCAGAACACATAATAATCAAATTCTCCAAGGTTTAAACAAAGGAAAAAATGTTAAGGGCAGCCAAAGAGAAAGGCCAGGTCACCTACAAAAGGGAAGCCCATCAGCCTAACAACAGATCTCTCAGCAGAAACCCTACAAGCCAGAAGAGAGTGGAGACCAATATTCAACATCCTTAAAAGTTAAGAGAAAATCAAAAGAAGGACAATGTTTTGTGATATATGAAAATTATGTGAAATTTCAGTGTCCATAAATAAAGTTTTATTGGAATACAGCCACAACCATTCATTTACATATTGCCTGTTGCTGCTTTCACACTATAGTGGCAGAAATGACTAGTTGCAATAGAAACCATATAGTTCAACAATCATAAATTTACTATCTGCCTTTTTCTATATATAACAAAAACATGCTGACTCTTGCTGTAGATCACTCACGCTGGTGGAATGTGTGGTTAAAAGAGGAGATGCATTTCCCATAAGACTCGGGGAACACTCATTATCCATTCTTAATAGAAAATGATAGGGGATTAACAAGTGATGTGAATGAAACAAAATAGCATCTATAGATTGCCTTTTGGAATTTGGAGGAAGAAAAATTTTTCAATTTTAGGCATTAAATCACTGTGAGCATGTGTTTCTGAGTACTATTCAAACATTGAGTAAGAATAGAGCACAGGTAGAAAGAAGAAAAGAAAGCTTTTACTCTGTTACGTGTTTTCTTCTCTATGTGTCATGTGAGAATAGAAACTGTATCTCCTTCAAGATGAGCATAGTTATTACCTGGGGGTTCTCTTCCCTATTCACAAATTAGAAAGTAGGTGCTGGGAGGAAAATTGCTACTCTGATGCCATAAAAGAACACTTCTAGGCTAAAAGGAGAGAATTGTATCCACTTGGAATTTAGCCTATTTCTCTTAATCTTTTGCTCTTTTTCAGGAATGTGAATGTGATGACTGACTGTTTATTCTACACAATCACCAGGGAAACATATTGCCATTTTAGTGACTACGTTTTGTATTTTGTTAAGGTTCATGCTTTAAATTTTTTCCTTGTGCTAAAATATTCAGTGTTTTTATGTGTGTATATACACACACATAGCACACGCAGACACATAGTGCATGCCATATATAATGTGCATTATTTGCATATTATATTTATGTATGTATGTGTCTCAGTGATAGTGTCGTGGTAAGAATGTGATAATATATTGGTATGATCTAATAATTTAGCTTCTCTTATTTCATTGGAATACAAGTACCAAGGGGCTTGTTGGCCTGTATAAGAAAACTCCTAGTTGGGAGCTAAATGCCTTCACAGTACCAATTTTACTAGCTATGCAGATGTCAAATAATATAGTACATAGGCGGCCAAAGCAATTTTTTACTGATTGTCTCTTAATCAAAGAATAGGAGATATTAAGAACAGTTAAATAGCCCTAGGGACCACGTGTACTATGGCCAAGAAAGAGAAATGTGAGTCATAAATTAAGTTTATTACAACTTATATATAGCATAGCAAGAGAATCATGAAAGTAATACCATATCACTCCCCTTTTCACTAATCCATGAATATTAGATTTATCAATTATGCTTAGCAGTTTTTAGCATACAAAAACATTATAAAATACATATAATCTTACAATATAGCTGCAAAAATATAGTTAAGTGTCTGAAATTCACTTATATAAACAAAACTATAATAATCCAGTGGGAACTGACTTACTATTCAATGTTTCAGCCAGGATACAAGATGTAAGTTATTGTTACAAATGCGTGCACGACCATTGTTATGTCATTGAATTGCAAGAAAATTCACCTTACTGTGTAATTTTTCTGCCCTCTGAATTATGCACATTTTATATTTGATGGTTTCTTGCTAAAAAGCACATATAGGCTTTCTCCATTTGACTTTATTTTCTCTCTTACAATTTGTCATAGATGACTCTAGATTGTGAACTTTTTAATTAAAATTTTTAATGGTGCTTGTCCCAGCTTTCTACACATCTATGCTCACCTTTAAGAGTTGAACTTACCGTTTAAGTTTAGAGTTTTCTAAATACTATTTCATTGTCTTACAGTGACAAGTATAAGGCTCCCTGCATAGTCAGTGCTATCAAAAGCTAATTAATTAAGAGAAACAAAGGTAAGTGTTAAAATTTAAAGATCACATGGTGAGGGAAGTCTCAAAACTTTGGCAGAAAACTCTCCAAAGTATATCTGTGAGTAATGTTACATACTTCATATACCGTATGATGGTGACAGTAAGGATTAGGACTGATTTGAAAATTTGAGTCTTATTTATAAGCTTCTTGCTTGTGAATTGAAGTTAGACTTACAGTTTATTAACCATTTCTTACTATCTTCACTATTTCTACACTGGTCCAAGTGTAAAAATTATTTTATCTCTCACCTGAATTATTCCAATAGTCTCTATAATTGTCTCCTGTTTTCACATTTTCTTTATCACATTCTCTTCTCAATGTAGCAGAGATTCTATTAAAAGGAAGCCAGCTGATTCCTCTTTTCAAATCTCCAATGTCTGCTTCTCATTTAAAGTAAAACCCAAGGTCCTTACAGTGGTCTACAAGGCTCTATGAGATCTTCCTTCAGGTCTACCACTTTTTTTTCTACTATTTTCTCCCCCACTCAAACTAGCTTCTTTGCTCTTTTCTATAAATTGCCATTTATAAGTTATTATCACATTTCATTTTTAAAATACCATGAAGCTCAAATACTCATAAATTAGTTTCTACTTATTTGCCCTCTGAATACTTTCTCTAGGACTCAACAGGTATAAACATTGGTACAAAGGAGGCCAAAAACACAGCAGTAACAGAAACAGCAACAACAAGCTGTCTGTTTTCTCCTTCTGAGATTCTTTGCTAAAACTGCAGATTGTGCCAGGTTGGAAGGAAGAATCAATGACCCATCATGAGCAATGTACACACAATCTTGGTCTTGCCATTTCCTTGTCTTTTTGGTGGGCCAGAAGGATACCATTGAAAATTACTGCTTCAGTGTTTTACAGAATTAATGTAGCTTCCAGAAAGGCTTATTACACTCCCCAGGAATAGCTTATACATTGGGAGAACCTGGCTCAGTTTGTTGGTAAAATCCACATCTGCTACAGGATAGGAACAACTGCTGATTAAAGGAGACTTCAATAGCTCTGGTCTTTAGGAGCAAGTTTACTGATGGCAGAGTTTTCGAAGATTAATGCAAAGTCCAATGTCCCTTTTATCACCACCTCCTACGGGTAATGATTGAACATAATTAGCATTATTTTATTTGCTGGAATCCTTCCCCCATTACTGTTAACTGTCTTTCTATCCCAGTTCATTGGATTGTCACTGATCTCAATTTTACTTTGAGTATTCAAGTGAGGCTGAAATTTCTCCTATTTTCTAGTTAAAACTTAAAATATGTGACACGATCAGAAGTTGGAGGAAATCAGGCATTTATAATGAATATGAGATTGTAGAGCTCCCAGTGTAATTCAGATTCTTTTGTCAACGTTTATTCAAGTTCACCATATATAAAAAACTACCCTATAAACTTCTTTTACTATACCAATACAATCCTAGCATAGGTGAGTTGTTGTTTAGACTTATTGTAGCATATGCTATTTAGGAAACTTTTTGCAAAGAAATAGGGGAGAGGGAGTACATTTCAAAATTGTTTTGAACATTAGGTAGTATTAAGTATTTCCAAAAATAAAGAGAAGCTTTTTGGATTAAGAAATGTTGCTTAATGAACATTGCACTTGAACATAATTTTTCATAATTTAAAACCTTACTATATTACCTAATAAGTAAACAGAAATCTTAATTGATTTGTCCATTTCAGACTGGGTTATGGACTGATATTAGAAAATCAGGCCAATAAGACTAAGAGAAACAATAAGTAGATTTGAACCTTTCTGTTAAACTAGATTTCTAAATAGTAACTGAGTTGGTTTTACAATATTATAATGTTTTCTGGTGGGGCAAAGATTTTTTTTTAGTTATTTTTTAAAATTTTTGTGGGTATACAGTAGGTATATATATTTATGGGGTAGATGAGATACTTTGATACAGGTATGCAATGCATAATAATCATGTTATGGTAAATAGGGCATGCATCCCCTCAAGCATTTGTGCTTTGTGTTACAAAAAATCCAATTATACTTTGTTATTTTAACATGTACAATTTATTATTGACTGTAGTCACCCTTTTGTACTAGAAAATACTAGGTCTTGGCTGGGCGCGGTGGCTCACGTCTGTAATCCCAGCACTTTGGG
Source organism: Callithrix jacchus (assembly GCF_049354715.1). NCBI lineage: Eukaryota > Metazoa > Chordata > Mammalia > Primates > Cebidae > Callithrix > Callithrix jacchus. The sequence continues at coordinate 88,645,030 of NC_133524.1, forward strand.
AGGCCAAGGTGGGTGGATCACGAGGTCAACAGATTGAGACCATCCTGGTCAACATGGTGAAACTCCGTCTCTACTAAAAATACAAAAAATTAGCTGGGCAAGGTGGTGCGTGCCTGTAATCCCAGCTACTCAGGAGGCTGAGGCAGGAGAATTGCCTGAATCCAGGAGGCGGAGGTAGCAGTGAGCTGAGATCGCGCCATTGCACTCCAGACTGGGTGACAAGAGCGAAACTCCGTCTCAAAAAAAAAAAAAAAAAAGAAAATACTAGGTCTTATTTATTGTCTCTATTTTATTTTTGTACCCATTAACCATCCCCATCTCCCCCAATCCTTAAACTACTCTCCCCAGCCTCTGGTAACCATCCTTCTCTCAATGTCCATGAGTTCATTTGTGTTAATTTTTAGATCCCACAAATAAGTGAAAACATGCAAAGCTTATCTTTCTGTGCCTGGTTTATTTCACTTAACACACTGATCTTCAGTTCCGTCCATGCTGTTGCAAATGACAGGATCTCTGTCTTTTTGTGGTTGAATAATACTCCATTGTGTATATATGTGACATTTTTTATCCACTTGTCTGTCGATGGACACTTAGATTGCTTTCAAATCTTGGCTACAGTGAACAGTGCTGCAACAAACATGGGAGTGCAGATATCACTTCATGACACTGATTTCATTCCTTTGGGGTGGCTGGGGCATAGTAGCTTTATTTCTAGTTTTTGAGGATCCTTCAAACTTTTCTCTGTAGTGATTGTACTAGTTTACATTCCCACGAACAGTGTAAAAGTGTGGCCTATGCACCACATACTCACTAACATTTGTTACTGCCTGACTTTAGATATTTAATTTTAATTGGGGTGACATGATATCTCATTGTGGTTTTGATTTGCTTTTCTCTAATCATCAATGGTGAGCAACTTTTCATATACCTGTTTGCATTTATAGTTCTGGTTTTTAGAAATATCTATTGAAATATTTTGCCCATTTTTAATCAGATTATTAGATTTTTTTCCCATAGAGTTGTTTAAGCGCCTTATATGTTTTGGTTATTAATCCCTTCTCAGATGGATAGTATTTCAGTATTTTCTCCCATTCTGTGGGTTGTCTCTTCACTTAGCAAAATGTTTTCTTTGCTGCATAGAAGCTTTTTAACTTGATATGATCCCATTTGTCCATTTTTGCTTTAGTTGCCTTTGCTTGTAGGGTATGCCTCAAAAAATTTTTGCTCAGAGAAATGTCTTGGAGCATTTCTCCAATGTTTTCTTGTGGTCATTTCATAATTTCATGTCTTAGATTTAAGTCTAATCCATTGTGATTTGATTTTTTTTGTATATGGTGAAAGATAGAGGTCTAGTTTCATTATTCTGCACATGGATATCCAGTTTTCCCAACACCATTTATTGAAGAGACTGGCATACTGTCTTTGCCCCAGAGTATGTTCTTGGCACCTTTGTTGAAAAGGAGTTCACCGTAGGTGTATGGATTTATCTCTAGGTTCTCTATTCTGTTCCACTGATCTATCTGTCTGTTTTTAATGCCAGTACCTGCCATTTTGGTTACTATAGCTCTGTATTAAAATTTGAAGTCATGTAATGTTATTCCCCCATTTTTATTCTTTTTGCTCAAGATAGCTTTGTTTGCTGTGGATGTTTGGTGGTTGCATATAAATTTTAGGATTTAAAAAAATTATTTATGTGAAGAATGTCATTGGTATTTTTATAAGGATTGCAATGAGTAGTGTGGACATTTTAACAATATTCATTCTTTCAATTCATTAACATGGACTGTCTTCCTATTTTTTCCAGCACCGTTTTATAGTGTTCATTGTCTTGATTTTTAGATCTTTGGTTAGGTTAATTCCTTGGTATTCATTTTTATTTGTGGCTATTGTAAATGGCATTACCTTTTATTTCCTTTTTACATTGGTCACGGCTAGCATATAGAAATGATTTTTGCATGTTGATTTTCTATCCTTCAATTTTACTGAAATTTTTTAGCAGTTCTAAGAGTGTTCTTCTGGAGTCCTTAGGGTTTCCAAGTATAAGATCATATCCTCAGCAAACCAAGATAATTTTACTTCTTCCTTTCCAATTTGGATGCCGTTTATTTCTTACTCTTGTTTAATTGCTCTAGCTAGGACTTCCAGTTCTATGTTGAATAACAATGGTTAAAGTGGATATCCTTGTCCTGTTCCAGATGTTAGAGGAAAAGCTTTCAGTTTTCTCTCATTCAGTACAATACTCGCTGTGGGTCTGTTGTATATGTCTTTTATTACATTGAGGTCCGTTTCTCCTGTCTCAAGGGATGTTGAATTTTATCAAATGCTTTCCCGGGATCAATTAAAACGATCATAATAGTTTTGTCCTTCATTCTGTTGGTATGATGTATCACGTCAATTGATTTGCCTATGTTGAATAATTCTTGAATCCCTAGGTTAAATCCCACTTGGCCATGATAAATGTTTTGTTTTGTTTTGTTTTGTTTTGTTTTGTTTTGTTTTGTTTTGAGACTAGTGCAGTGACAGCTCACTGCAGTCTCAACTTCCTGGGCTCATATGATTCTCCCACCTCAGCCTCCCAAGGAACTGGGAATACAGGTGTGCACCACCATGCCTGGGTAAATTATTGTAGCTATGGGATTTCTCCATGTTGTCCACGCTGGTCTTGAACTCTTGGGCTCAAGAGATCTGCCCACCTAAGCCTCCCAAAGTGCTGGGATTTTAGGCTTATGTTACAGGACCCAGCAAATGATCATTTTTAATGTATTGTTGAATTAAGTTTGCTAGTGTTTTGTTGAGGATTTTTGCATCAATATTCATCAGAGGTATTGGCTTGCAGTTTTCTTTTGACGTGTCTTTGGTTTTGGTATGAGAGTAAAACTGGCCTCATAGAATGAATTTGGAAGTATTCCCTTCTGCTTTATTTTTTGGAATAGTTTCAATAGGATTGGAATTAGTTCTTCTTTAAATGTTTGGTAGAATTCAACAGTGAAGTCATTGGGTCCCAGGCTTTTTTTTTTTTCCTGGAAATTTCATATTATGTTTTTGTTCTCATTACTTGTTAGTGATCTGTTCAGGTTTTGCATTTCTGCATGGTTCAATATGGGTAGGTTGTATGTGTCTAAGAATTAATTTATTTCTTCTAGGTTTTCTAATTTATAGACAGAGTGGCTCATAGTCCTTTAAATTGATCCTTTAAATAATCCTTTAAATTACTGTGGTTTCAGTCATAAAATCTCTTTTTTCTTCTCTGATTTTACATATTTGCATCTTCTGACTTTTTTCTTTGTTTGCCTAAAAGTTTGTCAATTTTGTCTTCAAAAAGCCAACTTTTCATTCATTTATCTTTTGTATTGTTTTGTTGTTTCGATTTCACTTATTTCTCCTCCAATCCTTATTATTTCTTTTCTTCCCTTTATGTTGAGTTTGGTTTGCTCACATTTTCCCTGTTTTTTAAGATACATAGTGAGGTTATGTATTTGAAGTTTTTGGTTTTTTTTGTAATGCAGGCACTTACAACTATAAACTTCCCTCTTAGTAGTACTTTTGATATTCCCATAGGTTTTGGTATGTTGTGTTTTTATTATCATTTGTTTCAAGACATTTTTTAATTTTCTTATTAATTTCTTCATAGATCTGATAATTCAGCATTTTATTTAATTTCCATGTGTTTGTATAGTTTCCAAATCCCTCATTACTGATTTCTAGGCTTATTAAGTTGTGTTTGTAGAAGATGCTTGATATGCTTTCAATTTTTTGGAATGTTTAAAGACCCATTTTGTGACTTAAGGTATGGTCTAGCCTTGAGGATGAGCCGCGTGTTGAAGAAAAGAATGTGTATCCTGCGGCTGCTGGATAAAATGTTCTGTAAATACCTATTAGGTCCATTTGGACTATAGTGCAGATTAAGTCAGATGTTTATTTTTTAATTTGCTGCCTGGAAGATATGTCCAATGCTAAAAGAGGTGTGTTGAAGTCTCTAGCTATTATTTTATTGGGGTCTATTACTATTCTTAGCTCTAATATTATTTTCTTTACATATTTGGGTGGTCCGGCTTTGGGTGAATATTCATTTACCATTGTTATATCCTCTTTCTGATTTGATCACTTTATCATTATACTATAAACTTTGTTGTCTCTTTTTTCAGTTTTTGCCTTGATATCCATTTTGCCTGATATAAGTATAGCTACTCCTCCTGCTCTTTTTTGGTTTCCAATGACACAGAATATCTTCTTTCATTTTTTAAAATTTTCAGTGTATATGTAAATTTATAGATGAACTATATTTATTGTAATCAACACACCATTGGGAATTGCTTTTTTTTTTATCCATTCAGTCATTTTATGTCTTTTGATTGGAGATTTTAGTCTATTTATATTCAGTGTAATTATTGATAAGTAAGGTCTTACTCCTTCCATTTTGTCATTGGTTTTCTGTTTTGTGCTCTTCTCTTCCTTCCCTTCATCCTTCCTCTCTTACTTTTACTGAAGGTGATTTTCTCTGTTGGCAAGATTTAGTTTATTGGTCTTTATTTTTTTGTATCCATTTTATTTTTTTTTTTTGAGATTACCATAAGGCTTGCAAACGTCATCTTGTAGCCCATTATTTTAAGCTGATAACAACTTAACATTGTCTGCAGAAACAAGTAAAAATAAAACTAATACAAACATTATACCTTAACTTTATCCCCCTACTTTTTAACATTTTTTGTTTCTGTTTATATCTTATTATTATTTTCGAATGGTTAATTATTTAGCCTTTCCATTTGGGATAAAAATAGTTTATACACCACAGTTGCAGTTTTATATTATTCTGTGTTTTTCTGTGTGCTTACCGTCACCAGTGAGTTTTATACCTTCGGAGGATTTCTTCTGGCTCATTAATGTCTCTTTCTTTCGGATTGAAGAATTCCCTTTTCTTGTAGCACATATTTAGTGTTTATGAAATTTCTCAGCTTTTCTTTCTCTGGAAAAGTTTTTATTTCTCATTCGAGCTTAAAGGATATTTTTGACAATTTTTGCGATTATATGGTAAAAGTTTTTTTTTTTTTTTCCTTCAGCACTTTAAATATACCCTGTCACTCTCTTCTGGCCTGTAAGGTTTTGAATTGAAAAGTATGCTCCCAGATGTAGTGGAGCTTTGTTGCATGTTATTTGTTTCTTCTCTTGTGCTGCCTTCAGGCTGTTTTCTTTGGAATTGACCTTTGGGAGTTTGATTATGAAATGCCTTGAGGTAGTCCTCTTTGCGTTAAATCTTCTTGGTGTTCTACAACTTTCTTGTACTTGAATGTTGATATCATTCTGTAAGTTTGAGAAATTTCCTGATACTATCCGTTTAAATATACTTTCGACCATTATCTGTTTCTCTATCTCCTCTTCAAGGCTATTAACTCTTAGATGTGCCCTTTTGAGGCTATTACCTAGACAGCAATAGCCATCATGTATGCTTTATGCTTTCATATTCTTTTTTCTTTTACCTCAGTTGACTTTTCAAATAGCCTGTCTTTGTTTTCATTAATTATTTTTTCTGCTTGATTAATTCTGCTGTTAAAAGACTGATGCATTCTTTAGTATGCCAGTTGCAATTTTCAACTCCATAATTTCTTGATACTTTTAAATTATTTCTTTTTGTTAGTTTATCTGATAGAATTCTGAATTCTTATTCTTTGTTATCTTGAATCTCTTTGCGTTTTCTCAAAGCAGGTATTTTGAATTATCTGTCCGAAAGGGCATATATCTCTGCTTCTTCAGGATTGATCTGTGACGTTTTATATAGTTTCTTTCATGAGAATATGTTTGCCTGGATGTTCTTGATGCTTGTAGATGTTTGTTTATGGCTGTGTATTGAGGAGTTAAGTATTTATTGTAGTCGTCATAGTCTGGGTTTGTTTGTGCCCATCTTTCTTGGGAAGACTTTTGATATAGTTTGGCCTTGTCTCCACCAAAACTTCTTCTTGAATTGTAACTCACACAATTGCCACATGTCATGGGAGGAACCTGGTAGGAGGTGATTGAATTATAGGGGTGAGTTTTTCCTGCACTGTTCTCATGATAGTGAATGAGTCTTAGGAGACCTGATGGTTTTAAAAATGGAAGTTTGCCTGGACAATCTCTTTTCTCTTGTCTGCTGCCATTGAAGTCATGCCTTTCACTTTCTACAATGATTGTAAGGCCTCCCCAACCATGCGAAACTGAAAGTCCAATAAATGTCTTTCCTGTATAGATTGCACAGTTTTGGGTATGTCTTTATCAGCAGCATGAAAATGGACTAATACAGTAAAACGGTACCAGTAGAGTGGGACACTGCTGAAAAGATACCCGAAAATGTGGAAGTGACTTTGGAACTAGGTAATAGGCAGAGGTTGGAAACATTTGGAGAGCATAAAAGTTCAGAAAATTCATAGCCTGACAATGCAATAGAAATGAGAATCTCATTTTCTGAAGGGAAATTCAAGAAGGTTGCAGAAATATACCTAAGTAACAAGGTGCCCAATGTTAATCCCCAAGCCAAAGGAGTCCAGGGCATGTCAGAGGTCTTCATAGAAGCACCTCTGATCACAGGCTCGGAGGTCTAAAAGGAAAAAGTGGTTTTATGGGCCAGGCTCAGGGTTCTCATGCTGTGTGCAGCCCAGGGACTTGGTGCCGTGTGTCCCAGAGGCTCCAGCCATGGCTGAAAGGGGCCAACATAGAGGCTGTGGCTTCAGAGGTTACAAGCCTCAAGTTTGCCAGCATCCACATGGTATAGAGCCTGCACTTGCACAGAAGTCAAGAACTAAGGTTTGGGAACCTCTGCCTAGATTTCAGAGGATGTATGGAAATGCCTGGATGTCCAGGCAGAAGTTTGTGGCAGGGGTGTGGCTCTCAAAGAGAACCTTTGGTAGGGCAGTTTGAAAGGGAAATGTGGAGTTGAGGCCCCCACACAGAGTTCCTACTGAGGCATCACCTAGTGGAACTGTGAAAAGAGGGCCACCATCCTTCAGACCCCAGACTGTTAGATCCACCAGCAGTTTTCACCGTGAGCCTGGAGAAGCTACATACACTCAATGCCAGCCGTGAAAGAAGCCGGGGGGGGATGGCAATATCCTGCAAGGCCACAGTCCTGGAGCTCCCCCAGGCTGAGGAAGCCCACCTCTTACATCAGTGGACCCTGTACATGAGACATAGAGTCAAAGGAGATCATTGTGGAGTTTTAAGATTTGGCTGCCCCACTGGATTTCAGACTTGCATCAGCCTGTAGCCCCTTTGTTTTGGCCAATTTCTCCCATTTGAACCAGCTGTATTTATGCAATACCTATAGCCCCATTGTACCTAGGAAGTAACTAACTCACTTTTGATTTTACAGGCTCATATGAGGAAGGGACTTGCCTTGTCTCAAATAAGATATTGGTCTATGGACTTTTGAGATAATGCTGAAATGAGTTAAGATTTTGGGGGCTGTTGGGAAAGCATGATTGGTTGAGCAATGTGAGGACATGAGATTTGGGAGGGGCCAGGGGCAGAATGATATGGTTTGACTGTGTCCCCCCCTTAAACATCATCTTGCATTGTAACTCCCAACAATTGCCATGTGTCGTGGGAGGAACCCAGTAGGAGGTGATTGAAGTGGGGAGGGTCTTCCCTGCACTGTTCTTGTGATAGTGAATGAGTCCCACAAGATCTGATGGTTTTAAAAATGGGAGTTTGCCTGCACAAGCTTGCTGTACTTTTCTGCTGCCATGTGAGACATGCCTTTCACCTTCTGCTATGATTGTGAGGCCTCCCCAGCCACCTGGAACTTTAATTCCAATAAACCTTTCCTGTATAGTTTGCCTAGTCTTGGGTATGTCTTTATCAGCAGTGTGAAAACCAATTAATACAGTTTTCTAGGTCCTAAAATAGACTTGGGCCTTAAGCCCAAAACTGCTGTCATCCTTGGAGACTCATAGAAGCACTGGCTTGGTGGTCTTGTGTAAGATCCGGAAGAATTATTTGGATTAGCAGGCAAAGACTCTTGTTCTGTTGCTTTAGTTTCTTCTAAACAAATGAAACCTCTCTCTATGCTTAGCTACATGGAGCTGTAGCCACCACCACTGTGACTGTGCTTGGTCAGACCCGAAACCAGCACAGCACTGGGTCTCAACTAAGGTCCACGTAACCACTACCAGGCTCTTTTCCATGTTAACTCAAGGCCCTAGAGCTCTACAATCAGCAGGTGGGGTTTGCTGCCATGTTTGTGATCTTTTGTTCCCAAATTCTAAAATTGCTTCCCAGCAAATTTCCCAGGCCCTGTGCCGGTTCAGAGATGTGTTCTGGGAGCCAAGAATTAAAGTCAAATACCTTAGAAATCTACCTGGTGTTCTATTCTACTTTGGCTAAGCTGGTTCTTGGACCACAAGACAAAGTCTTTCTCCTCTTCTCTTCCCTTTTCACAGGCAGAGGAGCCTCTCCCAGTGGCCACCACCACCACCAGGCCACAGGGATTTCTACCAGGCCACTGCTGATGTTCACTTAAAGCCCGAGGGCTCTTCAGTCAGCTTGTGATAAATACTGGCAAGCCTGGGACTCACCCTTCAGGGAAGTGGGCTCCCCTCCGGCCAAGGGCAGGTCCATAAGTGTTGTCCAAGAGGCTAGGCCTGGTCTCAGTGACCCCAAGAGCCTGCTTTTTGCTGTATCCCACTATGGCTACGCTGGTACCTAAAGTAGAAGAAAAGTTCCCTTTGCTTTACCCTCTGCTTGTCTGAAGCATTAGGAGTCTTTCATCACAGCCACTACAGCTGGGAACGTGCTGCGTCTCACCTAAAGCCAGCCTGTCTCACAATCTCACTGAAGTTCCACAATGTATTACCTGGTTGTCACTGGTGGTTACTCAGAGCCTGTTGAATAACATCACAATTGTGGCCTTCCCTTCAAAGCAGCAGGTTACTTTCTGGTCCAGGGTATGGCTAGCATGTCATCGGGGAACCAGAGCCTGGAAATAGGGGCCTCACAACTCTGCCTAGTGCCCTATTCTATTGTGGCTGAGCTGGTATCCAAGATGCAAGGTAAGGTCCTCTTTACTCTTTGCTCTCCTCTCCTCGAGAACTGCCTGGGGTTGGGGGATTGGAGCGGGAATTTAGCACAAGCACACCCTTAGTTTACCGGGCTGATGTCTCTTTAGGTCACATGTTGCTCTGGTCCCCTGGCTCTAAGCCCAGCCCAACATTAGGACATGCCTAGGAATATTAGTCTTTGTGCTTCTGACTGCCTTTCAAATTTACCCAGGATACCAGAGCACTTTGCTCCATGGTGGCAAGGCTTGCCAAGAATCAAGTTCCAACCACTGGGATGGACAATTCCCCTCTGGCTAAGGCTGGTTTAAATGCTCGTTCTGTGGATGAGTGAGGGCTGAGCCCAGGAAGGCTTTGCTCTCCACTGTGACAGGGCAGCACTGAGTTCAATGCCAAGTCCCCTAGTCACTCTACTTTCTCCCAAGTGCACAGATTCTCCCCGTACATGCAGCCACTGCCAGGGATATGGGAGGGGTGCCGTCTATGATACGCGACTGTCTTTTCTAGCCTTCTCAGTGCCTCTTTCTGTGATATAAAGTTAAAATCAGGTTTTAACTTTTCAATTGTGTGATTGCTCACCTGATTTTTGCCCTTATGACATTGCTTTTTTGTGTGTGGTTAGTTGTTAAAATTTCATGTTCCTGTCAAGTGGACAATCAGTGGAGGCTTCTATTCAGCCATCTTTCTCTGTGGTAAGACAGAGATTTTACCAAAGATGAATTAATGCATTTTGAAAATTAGATAAGTATTTCCTCATTCAATACTTTCAAAATTTCATTATTAAGACAAACCTGGGCCGGGCGCAGTGGCTCATGCCTGTAATCTCAGCACTTTGGGAGGCCGAGACGTGGATCACAAGGTCAGGAGATGGAGACCATCCCGGCCAATATGTGAAAACCCCGTCTTTACTAAAAATACAAAAAAATTAGCTGGATGTGGTGGCCCACGCCTGTAGTCCCAGCTACTCAGGAGTCTGAGGCAGGAGAATTTCTTGATCCCAGGAGGTGGAAATTACAGTGAGCGGAGGTCATGCCACTACAGCCTGGGCAACAGTGCAAGACTCTGTCTCAAAGCAAACAAACAAAAAAAAAACTATTGCTACGTATTTCGAATGTTTTAGAAATTGCTGATTATGTTATTGATTGTATCTAAAATCTCAATATTTCTACACATGAAAAAAGAGAAGTAATTCTACTTTTTTATTTAACTGACACATCATATTTTACATATTAATGGGGTACTTGTGAGTATTTGTCACATGTATAGAATGAATAATGATCAAGTCAGGGTATTTGAAGTATCCATCACCTTGGGTTTTATTATTTGTAAGGGTTGGTAATATTTTATGTCCTCTTTTCCAGCTACTTTGAATTATACAACATATTTTTGCTAACTAGAGTCCCTCTAGAGTGCAACTTATTTTTAATTTTGCCACTCCTCCTTCGATGAAGTATAGAATGACAGTGATTTTAAAAAAATTACATTTTGAAATGTATGTATATTCATATACTTGACTATAAATCACATTTTGATCTTACAGTGAGACATGGGGTCATTGAAAAATCAATTTTAATAAATAATATAAAATCCTAAAACAAATAAAGTATCTAAATATAATTTAATTTTTAATTACACTATCATGTGATAAGAATAGCAGTGTGAATATTTCCCATGCAATCCATTAAAATTTAATTGTCAAAATTAAGAAACACCATAAATAGCCTATAATATCTTAAAATATTATCTTCTTAAACTAAAATATGTCATGGAAGATAATGTCACATTCTTCAATGAACAAGCAGAAATCCTTGTCTTGAATGAATGATCAACTAAACATATTTATTTTATTAAATACGTGCATAAATGTTAGTAGAAAATTAATCTGTGTTAAATGAATGTGCCTTCTGAAGATTTCTGTACATCATAGTATATGACTCAGACTAAGACACACACTTTACAAAATCTAGCATTTCTGAGTATAAAATCTTTTGACAATTTTTTTTCTACTGAGCACTACCATGTGACTTTATAGTAATATACATATGTTGATTTTCTCTCAATGAACTACATTTAGCTATTTATTGGCCACTTCTGAACACACACAAATAATTATTTGAAGAAAAATTGTAGTTCAGGAAGCTATAAAGTTGTGGCTAATTTTTTAAAAACACATTTCTGTGATTTTCAGTTGATTATACCATTGTAGGTAACCTAAAAATAACTTCATTTTCCGTGTATTATATATTTCTATGTTGTTATTGAATAAAGATAACCTACCTTTCTACTTGAATGAAGTAATACTTGTATATTAATATTTATGTGTTTTAAAAGTGAGGAAGAATTTTTAAAAAAATTAAATATTATCTCTTTTAGCATATTGGCACATAAGTATACCAGCACTTAATAATACAAATAATTTCTTTAACATATTTTACTTCTCTTGACTTCGTTTCAGTTGAAATTGCATTGCAATTTCTGCAATTAATGGTTTTAGCTTTATTCTTTTCCCTGTCAGTTCAACTAAGTAGTGATTGGACAAAATGTGGAGGATTGGGCTATAAAATGCTTAATCTATACATAACTAAGACCTTATATAAAAATCTCTAGCAGATTGCCAGGGTTGTTATCCCATAAGGCTCGTAATTTCTAAAATACATCAAAGTTTGTGTTTAGGAATACACAATTTTTTACAAAATAAATACACTGATATTCTCTCAGTCCTTCATCAAAGTACTAAATGATCTTTGCCTTTCTAACTTTCATGGGCCACTGGTCTTTGGTGAAGGACCATAACCTGGAGCGAAAAAAAAAAAATACAATCCAGAAATATAATCTCTTGGCTGCTGTAACTTATAAAGAAATACTCACTGTATGAGAAAAGCTTCACAGAAATACTAAGTTGCCAGTTCATCAGTCAAAATTATGTACAACCCTAACTGTACAATCATATACAAATCCTAATGTAAAATTTTAATTTGCCTTTAAATAGCTTGAACTTCATTGACAAACATACTATCATAGGCATAACTTTCTTAAGTTTAAAATAGCAGCATTAATGTATTAATTATAATCTTGCATTTATAAATGATTGATAGAATTAATAAGAGATATTCCAACTCATGTATAATCTTGCAAAGCTGAAATACTAAGTAAACTATTAGTTCAACTTGTCAGTTTAATATAAATATGTTGTTGAAATTCCTAAGGGTAATTGTCTAGCTGCTTGGCAATGGAGTGTAGTGAAATTCATTTAAAGTTCATTGAACATGGAAAGGATGTAATTTACTTAAATTCTTCACTTATCAAATCAGGATTTGACTACTTAAAATATTTTATTTTTTTCCAACTAATGAAATGGACTTGAAAAGAATTAGTAAAATCTCTGTAGAGTTGTGACAAAGTAATTCTGATGAGTTTGTTGTCTACTAAAGTTTTTACTGCTAGGCGCTAAAGCTGAATTGAGATGAATATATTCACTGTTGTTTAGAGGATTTCTTTTTATTTTGACTTGTTTTACAGAAAGATACTCAGTTTTAAATATTTTATAGTATAGTCTTGCCAATATCTCCCTTTCCATATAAATAATAAGATCATATTCTTGCATATTTAATGAGCATATAGATTAACGAAAAGTTTACAAAGGAACTCCTGTATGTGTTCATAATTAATCATATAGGTAATAGAAAGTAGAATTTTTCCACAGCTTTATTAAATTGATTAGTAAGTAGGGACTCTTGAAGCATAAAGTTTTAAATATGTAAAAATTTAGCTACTGGTTTTGCATCTTCGTTTGTACCTCCATCATCTTTTTGATTTCATGGGATTTTCGTTGTTGTTCTTTGTATTTAAGTTATTCATTTGCTCTCAGCCATGTTTGCATCTATTCTTTTGAGATATCAAATCTTAAAACCTTAAGTGTGATCTTTCAAGATGTATTGTAATGAGAAAATTTGTGAATTCATGCTAAGAGAAATGTCTTTAGACTTAGTAAAGTGTTACTACTATACTGTTTTCTGATTGATGCAAGTACAGTGGAGCTTAAAAGTCAAAATGGTAGGTGTGAAAATGAGTGTTTTGGCCAGGCCCAGTGGTTCACACCTGTAATCCCAGCACTTTGGGAGGCTGAGGTGGGCGAATCACGAGGTCAAGAGATCGAGATCATCCTGTCCAGCGTGGTGAAACCCCGTATGTACTAAAAAACACAAAAATTAGCTAGGCCTGGTGGTGCGTGCCTGTAGCCCCAGCTACTTGGAAGGCTGAGACAGGAGAATTGCTTGAACCCAGGAGGCGGAGGTTGTAGTGAGCCAAGATCGCGCCACTGCACTCCAGTCTGGCAACAGGGCGAGACTCTGTCTCAAAAATAAATAAATACGCTTTATTTGCTTCAAGTAATTGTATGATATATTGCCACATCTATATGATTGTGTGTCCTCAGCCCTGTCATACCCATCATTTCTTTCACTGAATTACAGAAGGGATTCCTAGGGAAAAAGCCATGTAATTCCAAAGTTTATAATTGGCAATTATAAGGAAAGACAAGCTTTAAATTAAATCTTGATAAAAGTAACCTTGCTCTTTCTAAAATGACAACATAGACTTTTTCTCTCCTACTCTGCTCTAATAGATGAATTAGGCACAATTGTAGATTTCTAGACATTCATGGTGCTTTAGAAGCTCTGGGAGATTGAAAGATCAGTTACACCTGGTAACTGCCCTTTGGGAGCTTGTAGTCAAATTAGTGCAGATAAGAAATATAGGTATATAATTATCAATTCAGGAAGAAACTGATTCCAGAATGAAAATACAGAGTCTGAACCACAGGACACCAGAGGAAGGAGAGATCTATTCAGGCAGAAGGATTATAGTGCAGGTGGTGCTTAAGCAGGTTGTTGAAAAATCAAATTTAGATATGTGGGTCATCAGCATAAAAAGATGTTTCAGAAATAAGAACAGAACTATTAAAGGCACTAACACAGGAAATCTCTGGTGTACACTGATACAGATCGAATAGTTCAGTTGCATTGGGTTAATGCATGAATCAGTAGCAGTTGTGAGTAAATTTGAAATGTTAGATTTGGATCTTGGATGCCAGGTCAATGAGTTCAGTTGACATTTACAATTTGGGGATGGAGAGTCAGAACAATGCTTTCAGGCTGGGCATAGTGTCTCACGCCTGTAATCCCAGCATTTTGGGAAGCCAAGGCGAGTGGATCACATAAGGTGCGAAGTTCAAGATCAGCCTGGTCAACATGGTGAAACCCTGTCTCTACTAAAAATACAAAAACTAGCCGGCATAGGGGTTCATGCCTGTAATCCCAGCTACTAGGAGGGCTGAGGCAGAAGGATCACTTGAACCTGGGAGGCGGAGGTTGCATGAGCCAAGATCATGCCACGGTACAACCTGGGCAAAAGAGCAAGACTCTGTCTTAAAAAAAAACAAAAAAAAAACTTTCAAAAGTTTATTTTGGCTGAGATTCCAGTAAAAAATCTGTCTCTAATATGGTTCACTGTATTTCTCACCATTGCTACTAAAAATATACCAGTGATGGTGTGTTGGAGTTAACAAGTACCCACTTGTGAGAGCCGATTGTGCATCTCTTTCCAACTCTAACTAGTGATATCATGTTGTTAGCTTGAAACAGGCAATAGTGGGAGTATCTATGCCACATAAATTGGCAAATCCTACAACGAGGTGTTTTTCACCCCTTTTGAGAATTGGTCAATTAATTTTGACCAATATACCACTGGGTGGACACAACACTCTCTATGTTAGTGTCTACTGGTGATTTTTAAGCATATAGGTTTGATTTTCATGAGACCTTTCAAATTGGTAACAGACTCTCCATGAAAAATAGGAGTATTATCATTGTTGCTTTAACATAAAAGGGAGATGATAATCTACCAAATAGAAAATTATAGTTTGATCCTCTAAAGATTTAAAGCCCTTCAGAAATATAATCTTTGGAAAGTACCATCTATTCCTTAGAACAAGTTAACTGAAAACATGTGTTGTTGGTTTTGCATTGATATCGGTACTGTTGTAAATTCTTGTTGTTGCTCCAGATACTGTGTGTTGGCTGATCCAAACAAAATAAGCAAGACAGGGGTGTCAAGGGAAATAGTACAATTTTTTTTTTTTCTGAAAGTATCAAATGAGCAACGGAAATGCCTAGAAAATTACTGGAAAGACAAAGGACATACAATTCACATTGTAGTCAATTTTGGCAAAACTATTCTTCATTACTATTAGAAATACAAAAACTTTTACAAAAATCTTGATTCAAGGCTTTTCTCAAATATAGTTGTCTCCAACATACTTTCCCATAGGATTAAGTGATGTTGCCTTCCTATTTAAAACATTATACAGATTTCCCTTTGAGCTCACAAAGTTCAATTGAGAAAAAACTGTAACAAAGGGGAGATTAAATATC
The DNA here is from genome assembly GCF_049354715.1 of Callithrix jacchus. Lineage (NCBI taxonomy): Eukaryota > Metazoa > Chordata > Mammalia > Primates > Cebidae > Callithrix > Callithrix jacchus. The sequence goes on from NC_133524.1 coordinate 88,660,484, forward strand.
CATCTATGCATACACTTGCTTACGTGAAAAAATATAATCTAGGCCAGGCACGATGGCTCACACCTGTAATCCCAGCACTTTAGGAGGCTGAGGTGGGCAGATCACAAGCTCAGGGGTTCGAGACCAGCCTGGCCAATGTGGTGATAACCCATCTTTACTAAAAATACAAAAAATTACCCGGACACGGTGGTAGGTGCCTGTAATCCCAGTTACTCAGGAGGCTGAGGCAAGAGAATCACTTGAACCTGGGAGGGGGAGATTGCAGTGAGCTGAAACATGCCATAGCTCTCCAGCCTGGGCAACAGAATGAGACTCCATCTCAAAAAAAAAAAAAGAAAAAAGAAAATGTGAAATAGAAAAGAGGCAAAGAGTGATCTTTTCTTTTCTTTTCTTTGGGATGTATCTTGAGAGGAGTAAGATATTTTTGTAATAATATCATACATTTTAATGGTGTTTAAACACATACTATCTTCTTTGCATAGCATATTAATGTGAAGTACAAAGATTTAGATAATACAATTGATTATAGTAGTAATACTGTATAATTTATATTTGGCAACAATTTACTTTGTATTTCACATTTCTCCATTTGTATTCCTTGAAATATAAATACTCTTTGTCCCTGTTTTCTATGGGTATAACCTGTAAAAACTAGGATTCTACTGCAGTGATTCTTTGTAGGCCTTGATAGACCTTGTTTTATAGCTAGGAACTGAGTCAGGAGCAGAGAAAATGATAGAGCCTCCAGCTCTTTTACCAATCAAAACATTTAAGATGATTCTTTTATTTATGTACTTAAGCTTTGGGCCTTTGCTTAGCTATATTTTAACTTTAGGATGCAATACTATTGTGCTATATATTGAAATCTGACATATGGCACAGTGAAACCTAAACAGAATATTTATGGCTTTAAATTTCCAGGTTAGGGATAGAAAATTGAGCAGCATTTTCTATTTTTTTTGTTGTTGTTGTTTCTAAGAAGTCAGAGCAAATAGTTACCCCCATCTTCTCATCTTTCAGTCAGAAATTTGAAATCCATTGTGGAAAGAATAGAGAGACATATTTTTGGAAGTCTAATTTAGGAACATGCACACAATGTATTTTCAAGCAGTAAGAAGGTTTTAGCACCCCAGAAGAAAGCAAGCATTATCCAGCTCAATGAATTGTCAAAATCAAAGTAGTTATATGCACAGGAGCCACTTTGGATTACCCATTCCATTTATGGATGAGCTTTAAGTGCACAATGGAAGGCTGCCTAGGAGGGAAAAGAAAATTTGCATTCCAATGCTGAGGACTCTTTTCAGGTCAGGCTAAAGTAATGACATTTGTATCAGCATTACAAGTAGATTCTTACTTAGTGATATACCATGTTTGTGGATGCCTTAAAATGCAGAATTTTCATGCTTCAGGAGAAACGACCAGTAGTATAACATAGTGAGGACTGGAGAAGACATGTTTCTTCTCCAAGAACACATCATTTCAAAATATAAATAATTATCATTTGCCTTTGATATAAAGCTTTTCTCTTGAAGAAAAACTACTTTCTCTGTCTTTCTCAACGTCTATCTTCTAACTCTGGTGTTGTTCAAAGTGTCCCTTCTCTCAAATACTCATTACTTACAACTTTGAGATCAAAGAACCTCCATTTTATAAGAAACAAAAAAAGCTTTTATTTGAAGAATAAGCTATCTAGTTTCAATGAGTAAATGCAAGGCACCTAACATTGATAAGCCAGATAACGAGTTACCAAACAATTCGAAATTTAATTGTATTAAGTACTGAAAAAAATATATACTTTATTCTTTTTACATAGCTACTTACCAAAAGAAGCTAAATGTGGCAAAAGGTCTGAGTTTTAATCAGAAAATATGATTTAGAGGAAAGTAACATTGCTTTTGGTTGAAAGTGCTATGTGTTAAATATCTATTAAAAAATAAATTCATTTTTATCGTGTTCATGGCGGCACTGTTTACAGTAGCAAAGACCGGGAACCAACCCAAATGCCCATCAATGATAGACTGGACAGGGAAAATGTGGCACATATACACCATGGAATACTATGCAGCCATAAAAAATGATGAGTTCATGTCCTTTGCAGGGCCATGAATGAATCTGGAAACCATCATTCTCGGCAAACTAACACAAGAACAGAAAATGAAACACTTCATGTGTTCACTCATAGGCAGGTGATGAACAATGAGAACACATGGACACAGGGAGGGGAGCATCACACACGGGGTTCTGTTGAGGGGGACTAGGAGAGGGATAGCTGGGGGCAGGGAGGTTGGGGAGGGATAACATGGGGAGAAATGCCAGATATTGGTGACGGGGGTATGGAGGCAGCAAATCACATTGCCATGTATGTGCCTATGCAACAATCCTGCGTGATCTGCACGTGTACCCCAGAAACTGAAGTGCAATTAAATATATATATATATACAATTATAAAATAAACAAATTCATCATGTGGCATTGGTAGTTCATGATTTCTCATCAAATACAGTTGTTGATGAAAAGAGTTAAACTCTATTTTGAGAGATTTATTTGGAGCCAAATATGAGTGACCGTGGACCGTGACAGAGCCCTCAGGAGGTCCTGAGAACATGTGCCCAAGGTGGTTGGGGTACAGCTTGGTTTCATATATTTTAGGAAGGCATGAGACATCAATCACATACATTTAAGAAATACACTGGTTTCATTCACTAAAGTGGTACAACTCAAAGCAGGGGCTTCCAGGCTACTGGTAAATGTAAACATTTTCGGACTGACAATTAGTTGATTTGATCTGAAGAACTGGGATCAATAGAAAGGAAATGCTTAGGACAAGATAAAGGATTGTGTAGACCAAGTTTTATTGTGCAGAGGAAGCTCTCAGATAACAGACTAGAGAGAACGGGTTGTAAAATGTTTCTTATGGGACTTAAAAGAGCCCGGCTCTTAGTTGATGATCTTCTGGATCTGGAGAGGAAGGAAGGAAAACAAAGGGGGAAGGGGATTCTGTATAGAATGTGGATTTTTTCCCACTAGAGACTTTGCAGGGAATTTCAAGGTATAACAATGAAATGTATTTTGGGGTAAAATATTTTGATTTTTTCCCTTGTTATGCCAGAGTCAGATGGGACAGTAAGTAAGTTATGATTTACTGGGTTAAAGGAAACCCATCTGATAAGAATTTGTGGTTTGTAGGGCATGACTAACAAGGCCCCTTAGAATGGAATTTCGGCAAGATAAAAAAAATCAGAACTCATTCTCACAGTTTTAAAGGATCTCCTATGGTATTTAAGGAAAATCACTTAATTTCTATTTGGAAAATAATTTAGAACTTCAATTTAATAACAATAAATTGAGCCTTTAAGATTAAAATTTTATTTATAGATAGAAAAAAATCTATAGATGAACAGGTATTTTAATTAAAAATAAATATTCTGTTAATACTTTATACTTACTAAGGTTTCTATTTTTATTTTGATTACTTGTTATTACTCTCATTACTTTTGTTACTTTTATTTTCCCTTTTCTTGTTTAGTTATTGTCATATTTTTATACTTTATTATTACAAAATTAAGTTTATCTTAGCACCAATGATTGCTAGTGTGATTTAATTTCCAAGTTTACCAAAATACTTGCCTTAAAATTAAAGATACTATAGATATAGACATATCAATGTTTTGGTGACCCAGAAACCCACATTGATTCATTTTTTGCTCCTTCAGTTAGAGGTACAAGCTTGTATTATAAGAAAAGAAAATGACCTTTACTTCTTAGAAAAGCTGGCATTCATACTTCAAGGAAAACATTTTCGGAGCATAAGTTAGGTATCAATGTAAATTGAAGGTTTTTTTTGGTGTATTTCATATTATCTTATTGGCATGAATATAAAGGATAGTAGAATGAGTTGCCATCATGAAATTTATAATTTACTGGAAGCGTGTTTTGATGCTATTCATTTATTCAGTATTCACAAAAGAATGCACTATGTGTACAGTAAACTTTTTAAGAGTATGGATGCTCTTACCACCTGAGTTCAAAGTCCTACACTTTGACACTTTCTGTGTGACCTTGGACAAGTCAACTAATCACTCTGTACCTCAGTTTCTATGTCTTATAAAATGCAGACATTCATCATAGAACTTTTTATATATGATAGTTAACCTAAGTACCAGCAAAGTACATTGTAAACTCTTTAAGTATAACATATACTTTGTGGCATACACACCTATATATTCCAAGTACCTAGGATAGTTTCTAGCAGACACAGTAAACAAATAATAAATATTTTAAATAAATTATATGTTCCAATAAATGTTGAAAAATAACTATAATTCCCTTGCAATTTTTGGTTTGGATTGCACTGGAACCCCATCTAGCTCCAAGTTGGACAAAGTCAGCCGGTTTACATCTCAATTCAATAAATATTTGCTGAAAAAGCTCTATAGCATGATGTCCACTTTGTGTCTGCTCACGTAGACTTCATTAAATGATATTCTTTTTTTTGATACAATAAATGTTCAAAAGTTTATTCATACTAATTTCTATAGTATGAAAATTAGCACTCCACAAATTCTATACAACCAAATCATGAGTTACAGGATGTATAGATGGAAGGATAGAAAAATAGATGAACAAGTGCATCAAATGAAATATAGTTTGAAAGCATTATTAGCCATTCAATTCCAAGCACTAAACCAGTAAGAAAAAACCCGGTTACAGTCCTTCAAAAGAGAATATATCTCCTAGGTTTGTGATATGAACAGTGATATAGCAATGATTTCAAATACAGCATACTCTAAATTCTAAGCTGGTAGAAACGTACTTGTACGTTAATTAGGTGTATATTATTTATGGCTAGAAACAAAATATAATGAATTGTTGAGATACATGTACATGTAGAGATTATATTCTTATTTCTACTATACTAGAAACAATATAGTGAAAAATATAGAAACCTGCATTTCTTTGTCTTTGTACATGGGGAGGTTTGAGAGTGTATGGAGTTTTATTACTAAGATTGTACAATATTGGTCTCAATATATCCTCAAAGAATCAGATGGCTGTTAAGATAAGAGTTTCTAAAGCTGAAGTATATTAAAATTTGGTAAAATGTTAGAGAGAGCCTGGATAAATAACTTTAGGCATTCAGGTTAATAATAAAAATAATATATTTGATAGTTTTGATGGTTGTACAAGTCTGTGAATATACTGCAACCTAATGAATTTTATGTTTTAAAAGGTGAACAGTATGACACTTATGTTTCAATAAAGCTGGTAAAATGCTGATACAAATAATTTTTGAAAGGTAAATGTCATTCTGAACACTTTCAATTCAGCTATCATACAGTATATTTTCTTTAGTCTCCATCCAGTTCCAGAAAAAGCCACTACATGCACTGAGAAGTAACAAAAAGGTAAAATTCCATTTTCATTATTCTCCCTAATTTGGCTTCTCAAATCATTCTTACCCCTTAGCAACTCAGAGGAGCTGGAATGAATGTCCCATCCCCATTTCTTCTGCATTAGTAAACTTGAATGTTTAGTATGATCTGACCCTTGATTTGAAATTTAGATTCCTTATGATTAAAAAACTATAGTAGGCACAATATTTTTAAAATATGTTGAATACTGTGGGTAAAACAAATATAACCCTAATAAAGTCCAGTTTTTAAATTAGCTTTACATGTAAGTGAGTTTTGTGGGAATGGGATCAGAATGACTGATACTAAGTCATTGAAGTGCTGTGTTTTACAAAGAATGTATAAAATTGTGCTGATTTTCAAGTCTGCATTGATTGACTAGCTCTTTTAATGCATTATAAATCAGAGAGAAATAAAAATTATAGTGAAGATACTGTTGTTTTTTACAAAAATAATTATTAAAGGCCGGGTGTGGTGGCTCACACCTGTAATCCCAGCACTTTGGGAGGCCGAGACAGGTGGATCATTAGGTCAAGAGTTCAAGACCAGCCTGGCCAAGATGGTGAAGCCCAGTCTCTATTTCTTTTTTAAAAATTTTTAAAAATTAATTAAAAAATTATTATTAAAAAATAGCATAATAAGTATTGCCCAGTTATAATTCCCTAATTCATTTTCATTCTCTCTCTTTCTCTCTGTCTCAGCTTACTTCTGCATTTATACTAAAACAAGTTACACAGAGTAAAAACTAACCTTTCAGACACAAACATTCTACAAAATCCTAATTAATCTGGTAGGTGTAGATTAATTTTTTTCTTTCCAAACCACAGGAGGCATTATATGTTAACATCATCAATTTTCAGATATATTCTGTAGACTTGTGATATAGTTGAACTTTATCATATGCTTAATTTTTATTCTCTGAAAATACATCACTTTCTGTAGAATTCCTAGCATTTTCTTCTCTAACAAGGCTTCCTGAAGTAGACACTATCAAAACTTTATGAAGTAAGACAATTTTATTATTTACCATTGACTTCTTGTTTGAATTAAAGTCGAAAAATAAATTTCAAAATAAAGTAATTACATTTTTATTGCTGGAAATTAAAAGCAGAAATATTTCCTAGGTATGAAAAACGATCTCTACATACTTAGTTATTTCATAAATGTTCATTGAATACAAAACACATTTTTTTATTCACATAATTTCTTATTTCATGTATTCTAATGTTAATTACTAGTACTCTTCAGGTATTTACATATTTAAGTTGTCATATACATTTACGAAGTTATTAGAAACAATTTTATTATATTTCAGGTGTTTCTCAAATTGCCTGTGTGCTTTATTGCACTAGAAGACAATTTATATTTAATTGGCATATGAACACAAGCTTTCCATGTATCCTGAGGCATAGGGGGCCCCAAACCACATTAGTTCAACAGACAGCAGCATGATAATAAACCCCAAGGTGTCAACCAATTAACTTTAAAAATAGCTATAAAATTGACTTTAAATCAGATTTGTAACATTTTGCAGTCTTCATAGTAGTCATTCATAACTACCTATCTATACCTTCTGTAATTATTTTAAAATTCATAATATTATCATCAAGAATGTTCTGAAAATCATCAAACCCAAAAGATTAAAACTATCTTTTTTAGGCTTACTATTTTTCAGATAAGGAGGAGTGGAAGAATTGACATTGAATTGAGTCTGTTGTTTTTTTTTTTTATATAGAGTCTTGCTCTATCACCCAGTCTGGAGTGCAGTGCTAGGATCTTGGCTCACTGCAACTTCTCCTGCCCAGGTTCAAGTGATTCTCCAACCTCAGCCTCTCAAGTAGCTGGGATTACAGGCACCCACCACCACACCAAGCTATTTTTTGTATTTTGAGTGAAGATGAGGTTTCACCATCTTGGCCAGGCTGGTCTTGAACTCCTGACCTTGTGATCAACCCACCTTGGCCTCCCAAAGTGCTGAGATTACAGGCGTGAGCCACCGCACGCGGCAGAGTCTGGTATTTTTTAAATGTTATGCTGAGTGTTGTCATCTGCTCTTAATATGTCATTCAATTTTCAACATACTTGATCTCAAAACTGTTATCCCCATTTTTCAAATGAGAAAATGAAGGCTAAGAAATAATAAAAAAGTTGGCCAAGATCACAGAACTCATGCTTAGCAGAACCTCAGCCCGTGCACATGTATTCCTGATTCCATTTCACAATCATTTAACTGAAAATATCTAACCTTTCAACACTCAACATTGCTATGAGGATAATCTGAAGTGTGCCAAGAGCTTATATAAATGCCTCATTAGTTGCTAAATCGCCTACAAATTGTAAATTTGGCTTAAGTTTATCTCTTTATGTCAGTTTGGACCCTAGAAGCAAAGTGGGGTAAATTTAGCAAGGAATGGACGAGATCAATATTTCTTGTAATTTCCCAATTGTGCAACCCTTTTAACATCACTTATTGAAGTTGGCCACGGAAATAGTGTATTTCCAACTCACAGTTTTGTGGGAATCCAATGGGATATATTATGTGAAAATTTTACTTCATTGCTCAAAGCCTTATTAGTAAGAAATTTCTATTGGATTCCGTAGAAATCCAATATAGTTTAATGTAGTCATTGCTTCTTCACCAGAAGTCCAAGGAAGAGGTTCTTGGGATTAAAACGTGACCACACAAATGTAGTATAGCCTGTGTCATTCAGCAGTGGGACAGCAGCTTATAGAGTGGCCAGCGAGAGCATGTCTGGCTTGATGTTGGATCTCACGAGGCCTGCCCATAGAGTAGAAGTCTCTTCCAGTTTGCTTTGCCCTTCTCTTTGCCCCACTGGGGAAAGTACAACCTGAATACCCTTTCTGACCAAAGAGAAGCAAAATCTGCCAAGTCAAAATGGTGCCACTAACAGCTGAGTTTTGACTGCTTGGAACTGTAATCCTTTCAGCAAGACTCTCTTTGCCTCAAATAAAAAGTGCTTTTGTGAAAAAAATAAAATAAAATGTGACCACAATGTAATGTTTAATGTAGGCTTTGAAATTGAAAACATGTGTGACAATAGTAAAGGAAACCAGTTGCTCAAAAGAAGTTATCAAACTGCATAAATACCTACTTTCGAGAAAAGGAGTTTGCTGTTTGATGAATATGGAATATGCATTGTGTGGCTAACTAGAGCAATTACCTGTTATCCTAAAGCCTGAACTTTCTATTCCAGGAAAGGCAGAGTGGAGTTCTTAAAATACTCGTCATTTTAACTTCTCCTAAAGGAAAGTAGACATGAAGAGCAAATAGGTATATGGGGATATGTTGCCATGAGAGGTCCTGGATAATGTGCATGAATAAAATTGGAACTGAGTTTCTTCATTTTACTTTCCTTTATACTGCCACTTGATACATAGTAGTTTACAGGTTGCAGGATTATTTCATTACTATGCTTCTCTTAGAAAAAGAGTGATTTAAGAACCATCCAATGACATTTGATTTATAATTGTATTTATAAACAGAAAATCATTATTGAAACAAACCAGACACTGGGGAAAGTTGCCTGTAGGAGAACCCTGGAATGAAAGAGAGACGATGAGTCTTCTTTTAAAGCTCATATATGTTACTTTTTTTTTTGCTGTATATATTTGTATAACATGTGTTTGGGGCTTTACATAAGAGCCATATTAACAATTATTTATGTAATTTTTTATTTATTTAACTTTTAAGTTCAGGGGTACATGTGCAGGTTTGTTACATAGACAAACTTATGTCATAGGGTATTGTTGTACAGATTATTTCAGCACCCAGATATTAAGCTTCGTAGCCACTTTTCCTGATCCTCTCCCTCCTCCCACCCTTCACCATCTGATTGGCCCCAGTGTGTGTTGTTCCTCTCTATGTGTCCATGTGTTCTCATCATTTAGTGCCCACTTACAAGTCAGACCATGAAGTATTTGGTTTTCTATTCCTTTGTTAGTTTGCTAAGAATAATGGCCTCCAGTTTCATCCATGTCCCTGAAAATGACATGATCTTTTTAATGGCTGCATAGTATTCCATGGTGTATATGTACCACATCCTCTTTACCCAGTCTATCATTGATGGGCATTTAGATTGATTTCATGCCTTTGCTATTGTGAATAGCATTGGAGTGAACATATGTGTACACGTGTCTTTATAATAGAATGATTTATATTCCTTTGGTTATATACCTAGTAATGGGATTGCTGTGTTGAATAATATTTCTGTCTTAAGGTGTTTAAGGAATCACTACACTGTCTTCTGCAATGATTGAATTAAATTACACTCCCACCAACAGTATATAAGCATTCCTTTTTCTCCACAACCTCATCAGCATCTCTTACTTTTTGACTTTTTAATAATAGCTATTCTTACTGGTATGAGATGGTTTCTTATTGTGGTTTTGATTGGCATTTCTATAATGATCAGTGATGTTGACCTTTTTTTCATGATGGTTGGCCACATGTATGTCTTCTTTTAAAAAGTGTCTGTTCATGTCCTTTGCCCACTTTTTTTTTACAAGATTGTTTGTGTGGGGATTTTGGTAAATTTAATTATTTATAGGTGCTGTATATTAGACCTTTGTTGGATACATAGCTGGCAAGAATTTTCTCCCATTCTGTAGGTTGTCTGTTTACTCTAATGATTGTTTCTTTTGCTGTACAGAAGCTCTGGAGTTTAATTACATCCCATTTGTCTATTTTGGCCTTTGTTGCCAGTGCTTTTGGTGTTTTAGTCATGAAGTCCTTGCTGATGCTCTACTCTTTATAATGAGGCTTCTTTCTGTCCTAGCTAAGTGGGAGCTATAGTTGATAGTGCATATGGCCAGGAAGTGGCACAGAATGCTGTCATAGGAGTTTTCTACATAAAGTGCTTAAAGCTAACATACCATACATCAAAAACACTATAGTGAGTCTGACGGTCTTTAGCAGCGGGCATCTGATATGGAAATTTGAAAGCTGTGTTACCTTGATATCTTTCAGGGATTTCAAAATACTTTTTGATTTATTCTAAGCTTTCATTTTGTTATTGAACTGGAACTAAAAGTTCCAAAATGCAGATGAAATAACTGAAATAGAGATCATTAATGGTGCTTAATTTAGTTATCAGAATACCAACCTAGTATGAGTTTTGCAAATTAGTCTCTCGATTCTGGATTTACATTCTATAGTTCACACAGGATAGCTCATTTTTATAAAGTTATATCATTAATATAGCACGAGGAAAAGATTTATTGCTTATCTTTATAGATAAGTAACTTGAGTATACAGTCACTCTTCAGAGAATAGACATCTTACTCATTATATTGTGGATTCAATTCTGAAGCCAGTTATTTTGCTATTAGAATTGAAATTATTCATTTTAATCATGATGATAATAGATTCACAACCACATACAATAAAATCCCAAAGTCTACTTGATTTGCATTTAATTTCTTCCCTTTCTATGTTGCTCTTCTCACATTATTGTCCATCTTGGATACCCAAGTCTTGGGACAAAACATCCCAGTGGTCTCTCCTCACTTCTCTCAGGCCTATTTTAACTTAGTCCTCTAGAGCCTCATGGCTGATGGAGGTAGTCACATGGCTGGATATATTACAATTAGCGAAGCTATCTATCTTTCTGTTTTTATTATTGCAACTAATAGCTAAAACAGGAAGGGCTGGTGGTGAGAGATGACATAGGTTCCAGAAACGATTTCTGTGCAGACTCCAAAAAGGGGAAGGATGGAAGGGTGTTAAGGATTGAGTAATTAGCTGTTGGATACAAGGTTCACTATTTGGGTGATGGGTGTACTAAAAGCCCAAACCTCACCATAATTCAACATATCCATGAAACAAACCTGCACATGTACCTTCTGAATATAAAATAAAATCAAATAACAACCCAAAAAAATCTATTTCTGAACTATATTTTGTAAACCTACCGATGTGGTCCATAAGAGGTTGCAAATGCTATGAATAAAACCAATTCTATATATGTAAAAACATATCTGCTTGTATGTATGTGTTTAATCCTCAAAGTATGTCTAATTTGTTTCTATATACAAGTACATGTTATGGTGTTTACACAGTGCATTCAGTCAAATTGTTATGTGCTCATAAAACATACCTTTATTAAAAATTTTGGATGAAGTACAAGATATTATACCTAGTCATTGAATTGATATTATATTTCATAATTCTGGTACAGTAATGCATGTATGTTTTTGTTGATAAATGCTGATCAGAATTCAGATTTACAATAAAAAGCAGAACCTAATAAATATTCAGATTCAAAATATTAATTTTTATTTCAATGCTGTATTTTTCTGTGATTTATATTTTTAGAAACCGTGGTAGGTAATTGAATTTGATATTCAAGATGCATAGATTCCTCTCTTGTCTGAAGGTTTACATTGGTCATTAACAGTGGTAGGCTGTTGCAGAGGTGAGGAAATTATACGTTCCTAAGTGTTTCTAAAATATAAAAATTGAAAGGGTTGAATAAGGTTTTGCATCTGAGTTAAACTGAAGCTTGTGATATGATGCTTCCACAGAGCTATTAAAAGTTATTAAAATACTGATTCTGTGTGTCTAATAAAGATTTGGCTGTATGATATGAATGCGTTAATTTTGTGCTGAAAAGCAAAATGTCTGAGAAAAAGTTCCAACTAACATATAAACATAGTAGAAATTTGATACATACTTCTTGATGATACATATTGTGTAACAGAAAACCTAAGTATAATAATGATACCACCTCATATTGTACAGGACTTTTTCATATATTACATTATGTGATCCTCACAATCCCATGAGCTAGGAAAGGCAGGCTTTATAAATTTCTATTTAAAGATGAGAAAATGGAAATTCAAGGAGGTATTTGACTTTTCTAGGTTGGAAACGTAGTCTAATGATATTTTTCAGTATACTGCATTGCTTCTGAGTACTCAGAATCTCATTTTTAATTGTAACAATTGTAAAGGACCTGTATATGCTTACACTATGTGTGTAGGGTGTAGATATGAAGGCTCAATGGTGAGAACAACCTTACCTATATCAAATGAATTCTAAACCAAAGAAATTCCAGAAACTAAATATGCTACCTTGGTTCATTACATTTTTAACATGTAAAAAAAATCACATAAATATCACATTTGGAAAATAATGTATCTCTATATCATACCTGCATAGAAGAAAGTATGGCACATTGATTTGAATGATCGGGAACAAAGCCAGGCTTTTGATCCTGCAATTCTGTAATTTAGACCTCCTTAATATAACAATTTTATGATAACTCAGCAAGCCCGGGCATAGCTACTATTTTATCTTTCTGCTTACCTATTTAACAGGTATTTAATGCCCATTTAGTCATCATTTGAAAAACATACATATATTAGTCACAGCTAAATTTATCTACTCTGCTTATATATGCAGCATGACATGTACAATGAATTGAATATGTAGGTGCTTTCCTTGATCCAATTAGGTCCTTCTGCTTTATTCATAGGTACAGATTGTTGCAAACACTAAAATTACACCCATGAAAAAATAGTTTGCATCTAAAAACAGGGATTAGCTAATTGCTTGGCACTTTGAGACAATTCCATCTACAATCTGATGAACTCCCTATTTAAAAATACAGAAAAAATGATTTAAAATAAAAATGTTTGCTTTTATTCTGTTGTGTGTCATAATGTAACATAAAAATAATTTCACAGGAAGTGGGATCACTTCTCTAAATTTCAGATGACTTTATAAGTAATCTTGTTTCTTCTTTTTGATTCCTAGGGAATTTTTTTAAACTTTCATTTTAGCTTCATGAGTACATGTGCAGGTTTGTTATAAAAGCAAATTTCATTTTACCTTTATGAAAATGAAGGAATCTGCCATATGAATTATTTTGTCATGCATGTAATAAGCATAGTACACATCTGCAAATTAGGAATCTGCTATGCTGGAGGGACTGAAATGTTCCCTGCCTTGCACCCACAACACTCTGATGGGTTGTATTGGCTAAAACACTCTTGGGGTGGTGGCAGCAGGATCCATGCTTGTTCATGTGTACCAGCAGCTGTGACAGCACAGCAGAGTGCACGTGTATTTGCTGAGGCTGGGTACTGGTGAGAATGGTGTACTGGTGTTCTTGAGTTCACTTATGCAGGTGGTGTTGTGGGGATGGGGGGCTGGCAGAGGCAGGATTGCCTGTGTCCATGCAAGCGCTTGTAGCAGCAGAGATAGCAGCAAGGGTGAATCACTGGTGGTCTCACACATTTGCACTGGCAGCAGTGATGGCCTCATTTTAGCTAGAAAACTTCTAGGGATCTATTACTATAGATTTCATTTTTTTGTTCTTTTAAAAGTCTAACTTTATTTACATATAATTTACATATAATACAATGCACCAGTTTTGATTGTACAATTCAAAAAATTCAGAAAAATGTACCCACCCATGTAACCACCAATCAAGTTATGGCACATTTCTATCAAACCCACAAAAATTTAAAAACCATCAAAACAAAATAAAAAATAGTTCTGTCACATTACTTTGTAGTCAGTCTTTCCTGGTCCCTGTACCAGGCAACTACTAATTTGCTGCAGCCGTGATAAGTAAGTTTGCTTATTCTAGAATTTCATTTAAATGAAATCACAAAGTTATTACAGATTTGTGATTTTTTATAATTAAGAAACTTATTAGTTCTAAATTGAACTGTGCAATAAATTTTTGTCGTGTTTTCTTTTTCCTTTTTTTCCCCCCTTGGGGAGACTGTTTGATGAGCTCGGGGTCAATACAAAAAAACAAATTTTCCTCCATGGGAAAATGCAGGCAGCCACAAAACACCAGTCTTGCTGGGAAAGGGAGTAGCTCCTCAGTTGGTTCTAGGAGGAGAAGATATGTTCCCAGGGCCTTCAGAGGAAAGCACGGCCTTCAGCATCAGGGACATTGGGGGTGCACTCCAGGATCTGTGGAGTAAACTCCAGGAGGCTGAAGGTGGACCCAAGTAGCTGCAGGATGGATTCCAGGAGGTGTCAGGTGGTCTCCCGGAGTCTGTACATTGAACACTGTTGCCTGAGGGTGGATCCCAAGGACTGGTGGGTATATTCCTCCATCCTGGAAGTAAACTGCAGGAGCAGATGAATGCACACCATTCATGTTGCTACAAATGACTGGATGATCTCATTCTTTTTTTATGGCCAAATAGTATCCCTTTGTATATAAGTATGACATTTTCCTTATTCATTCATTCCTTTGTGGATATATAGGTTGCTTCTAAATCTTGGCTATTGTGAACAGTGTCACAACAAACATGGGAGTGCAGATATCACTTCATTATACTGATTTCTTTTCTTGTGGATATACACCCAAGAGTAAAGATTGCTGGATTGTATGTTAGCACTATTTTTAGTTTTTTGACGAACCTCCAAACTTTTCTCCATAGTGGTGGTATTAATTTACATTCACACCAAGTGTACAAAGGTTTTCTTTTCTCCATATTCTTACCAGCATATTCTTGTCTGACTTTTAGAGAAAACCCATTTTAACTGGGATGACGTCTCAGAATTTTTATTTAAATTTCTCTGAGGATCAAGTGCTTAAGTACTTTTTTTATATACCTGTTTGCCATTTCATGTTTTCTATTGAGAAATGTCTAATCAAATCTTCTGCCAATATTTAATTGGATTGTTGGATATTTTTTTCCTGTAGAGATGTTTGAGCTACTTATATATTTTGATTATGAATCTCTTGTCAGATGGATAGTTTCCAAATAGTTTCTCCCTTTCTCTGAGCTGTTTCCTCACATAGTTGATGATATATTTTGCTGTGCAGCTTTTTAGCTTGATATGATTCCATTTGTTCATTTTGCTTTCGTTGCCTGTGCTCCTAGGGTATGACTCAAAAAACTTTTGCCCAGAATAATGTCTTAGAGAGTTTCTCCAAAGTTTTCTTGTAGTATGTTCATAATTTGAAGTCTTAGATTTAAGTTTTCATCAATTTTGATTTGATATTTTCATAAGGTGAGAAATAAAGTTTCATTCTTCTGAATATGAATATCCAGTTTTTCAAGCATCATTCATCAAAGAGACTTTTTTGAGACTTTTTTCCTCAATGTATATTCTTGGTTCCTTTGTGAAAAATGAGGTAATTGTAGGTATAGGATTTTCTTCCAAGTTGTCTGTGCTGTTCCATTGATCTGTGTGTCTTTTTCTGCCATTATCATGCTGTTTTGGTTATTATAGCTTTATAGTATAATTTGAAGTCAAGTAATATGATTCCTGTAATGCTGTTCCTTGTGCCCAGGATGAGTTTGGTGATTCTGAGTCTCTTGTGATTCCATATACATTTTAGATTTATTTTTTTCCATTTGTGTGAAAAATGTCATTGGTGTTTTGCATTGAATCTGTAAATTGTTTTGGGTAGCATGAACATTTTAACAATATTGATTCTTACGATTGATGAACATGGAATATCTTATATTTTTGTGTCCTCTTGAGTTTGTTTCATCTGTGTTTTATGGCACTAATTATAAAGATTGTTGACTTCTTCGGATAAGTTAATTTCTAGGTATTTCATTTTGTTTATAGCTCCTGTAAATTGGATTACTTTTTAATACCTTTTTCAAGTTGTTCACTGTTAACATGTAGAAATACTACTCAGTTTTGTATCTTGATTTTGTATCCTGCAACTATACTGAATTTATTTTATCAGTACTAAATGCTTTTTGGTGGAGTCTTTAGATTTCTTCAAAATTAAGATCATTTCAACTGCAAAGAAAGATAATTTTACTTTTTTCTTTAATGTTGGATGCCTGGCAGGAAGCAGTGGCTCACACCTGTAATCCCAGCACTTTGGGAGGCTGAGGTGGGCAGATAACCTGAGGTCAGGAGTTCAAGACCAGCCTGGCCAACTTGGTGAAACCCCTTCTCTACTAAAAACACAAAATTAGCTGGGTGTGGTGGTGTATACCTGTAATTCCAGCTATGTAGGCAGCTGAGGCACAAGAATCTCTTGAACCTGGGAGATGGAGATTGCAGTGAGCCAGGTTCTTGCCACTGCGCTCCAGCCTGGGTGACAGAGCAAGCTCTGTCTAAATAAATAAACAGTTAATAAATTTAAAAATAAATTTGGATGCCCTTTATTTGCTTCTCTTTTCTGATGGCTCTAGATAGCACTTCTCATACTATGTGGAATAATAGTGTTGAAAGTGGGCATACCTTTCATGGTCCAAACGTAAGAAGTAAAGCTTTCAGTTTTCCCCATTCACTATGGTACCAGCCCTAGGTCTGTCAGGTATTGCTATTATTATGTTGAGATATGTTCCTTTAATGTCCAGTTTTTGAGGGATTTTATCATGAAGGGATGTTTAATTTTATCAAATTATTTTAGCATCAATTGAGATAAATATGATTTTTGTCCTGTGTTCTGTCGATATGATGTATCGCATTGATTTGTGTATGTGGAGTCATATTTGCATCCTTCAGATAAATCCCATTTGGTTATGAGGCATGCTCTATTTAATGTATTGTCTAATTCAATTTGTAGTATTTTATTGAAGATTTTCGCATAAATATTCATGAGAGATATTGGCACGTAGTTTTCTTATTTGATATATCTTTGTCTGGTATCTTCTTTTGGTATTAGTGTAATACTGGCCATGTTGAATGAGTTTGGCAATAGTCCCTCTGCCTCTATTTTTTGAAAAGTTTGAGTAGGGTTTGTACTAGCTCTTCTTTAAATGTTTGATAGAATTCAGCAGTAAAGCCATCAGGTCTCAGGCTTCTCTTTCCTGTGAGACTTTTTATTTAGAGCTTCAATCTTGTTTCTTGTTATTGGTGTGTTCAGGTTTTGGATTTCTTCATGATTCCATGTTGGCAGGTTGTATGTGTCTAGGAATTTATTTATTTCTTCTAGATGTTCCAATTTAAAGGCATATAGTTACTCATAGTAGCCACTGATGATTCTTTGAATTTCTATAGTATCCATTGTAATATCTCCTTTTTTATTTCTGATTATGTTTATTTTTGTCTTTCCTTTTCGTAGGCTGCAGATTAGTTGATTATCTCTTAGAAAAACCAACTTTTCATTTCATTGATCTTCTATGTTGTTTTCCTCATTTCTAATTCATTTAATTCTGTTCTGATCTTTATTAATTTCTTTTCTTCTCTAATAATTTTATAGGGGAGGGCCAGTGGGAGGGGGAGGTGGGGAGGGATAGCCTGGGGAGAAATGCCAAATGTGGGTGAAGGGGAGAAAGGAAGCAAAACACACTGCCATGTGTGTACCTATGCAACTGTCTTGCATGTTCTGCACATGTACCCCCAAACCTAAAATGCAATAAAAAATTTAAAAAATAAAAAAATAAAAATAAAAATAAATAATTTTATATTCCATTTGCTCTTGCTTTTCTAGTTCTCTAAGATGCATCATTAGGTTATTTATTTGAAGTGCTTTTTCTGGTTTGTTTTTATGTAGGCACTGACAGCTATAAATTTCCCCCTTAGTACTGCTCTTGCTGTATCCCAAAGACTTTGCTATATTGTGTTTCTATTTTCAGTTGTTTTGAGAAATTTTTAAATTTTCTGCTTAATTCCTTTATTGACCCACTGATTCACTGATCATTTAGGAATATATTGTTTAATTTCCATGTGTTTTTATAGCTTCCACAATTCCTCTGGTTATTAATTTATAATTTTATTTTGTTATGGTCAGAGAAGATTATTGATATTATTATTATTATTATTATTTTGTGGTGGAGTCTCCCTCTGTTGGCCAGGCTGGAGTGCAGGGGCACAATCTTGGCTCACTGCAACCTCCACTTTCCAGGTTCAAGTGATTCTCCAGCTTCAGCCTCCCATGTAGCTGGGATTACTGATGTGCACCAGGACCCATGGCTAATTTTTATATTTTTAGTAGATATGGGGTTTTGTCATGTTGGCCAGGCTGGTCTTGAACTCCTGACCTCAAGTAATCCACCTGCCTCAGGCTCCCAAAGTGCTAGGATTACAGGCATAAGCCACCACACCTAGCCAGTTTCTTGATATTATTTCAATTTTTTAAATGTTTTAAGACTAGTTTTGTGACTTATTATATGGTCTACCCTTGTGTATGATCCATGTGCTAGGGAGAAAAATGTGCATTCTGTAGCTGTTTTATGAAATGTTCTGTAAATATTAGATCCATTTGTTTTATTATGCAGATTAAATCTGATGTTTCTTTGCTGATTTTCTATACAGAAAATCTGTCCAATGCTGAAAGTGGGGTGTTGAAGTCTCTAGCTATTACCATATTTGAGTCTATCATTCTCTTTAGTTCTAATAATATTTGTTTTCTATGTTTTAGTGCTCCAGTATTGGGTACATATATATTTACAAATGTTAAATTTTGTAGAATTGACCCTTTGCTTATTATATAATGACCTTTATTGTGTTTTATACTTTTTGTATGAAATCTATTTTGTCTAATATCACTATAGATACTCCTGCTCTTTTTTGGTTTCTATTGGCATGGAATATCTATTTCCATCTTTTTTTCTTTTTAGTTTATGCTTATCTTTATAGGTTAAGTGTGTTTCTTGTAGGCAAAAGATCATTAGGTCTTCTTGTTTTTTTTCAATTCAGCCACTCTGTCTTTTGATCGGAGAGTTTATTTTATTAACATTCAATATTATTATTAAGTAGATACTTACTTCTGCCATTTTGTTATTTATTTTCAATTATTTTGTGGTCTTTTTTTCTGTTTTACTGTCTTCCTTTTAATGAAGGTGATTTTCTCTGATGGTATTCTTTAATTTCTTGTTTTTTGTTTTTGTGTATCCATTGTTGAGATTACCATGAGGCTTGCAACTGTTATCTTAAAACTGATTTTTTTTTTTTTTTGAGACAAATTCTTGCTCTGTGGCCCAGGCTGGAGTGCAGTGGAATGATCTTGAGTCACTACAACTTCCACCTCCTGGGTTCAAATGATTCTCTTGTCTCAGACTCCTCAATAGTTGGGATTACAGGCATGCACCACTATGCCAATCCAATTTTTGTATTTTTAGTAGAGGCGGGGTTTCCTCATTCTGGCAAGGCTAATCTCAAACTCCTGACTTCAGGCAAAATCTGACCACCTCGGCCTCCCAAAGTACTAGGATTAGAGGCGTGAGCCACTGCACCCGGCCTGATGTTTTAAACAGATAACAACACTGATTGATTAAACAAACATGCAAAAAGAAAACTAATAAAAACGCCACACTTGAACTTCCTCTTCCCATTTTTAACTTTTTGTTGTTTATCTTTATATCGTATTTTGCTGTCTATGTCTTGCAAAAACGTTGGAGTTAATATTTTTTATTGGTTCATAATTTATTCTTTCTATTTAGAAGTAGAGTAGTTTAGACATCACCATTACAGTGTTATGCTAGTCTGTTTTTCTGTGTACTTACGATTAGCATTACCCATGGGTTTGGTACCTTCAAATGGTTTCTCCTTGGTCATTATGATCCTTTTCTTTCAGATTGGAGATTTCCCTTTAGGATTTCTTGTAGGACAGGTCTGGTGTTCATGAAATCCCTCAGCTTTTGATTGTATGGAAAGGTTTTGTTTCTCCTTCATGCTGACAGAATAATTTCACCAGATATACCATTCTAGAGTAAAAATGTATTTCCTTCAGCAGTCTAAATATGTCATGCCACTCTCTCTTGGCCTGTAAGGTTTCCACTGAGAAGTTTGATGCAATATTTATTGGAGCTTCAATGTATGTTATTTGTTTCTTTTCTCTTACTGCTTTTAGGATCCTTTCTTTATCCTTAACCTTTTGGAATTCGATTATTAAATGCCGTAAGGTAATCTCCTTTGGGTTAAATCTGCTTGGCATTCTGTACCTTTCTTGTATTTTAGTGTTAATATCTTTCTCTAGGTCTGGAAATTTCTCTGATATTATTCATTTGATTATACTTTCTACCCCTGTAACTCTTATATATGTGCCATTTTGAGACTATTTTCTAGATCTTGTAAGCATGCTTCATAGTTTTTTATTCTTTTTTCTTTTGTCTCCTCTGACTGTCTTTTTAAATAGCCTGTCTTCACGCTAACTAATTCTTTTGTCTGTTTGATCACATGTGCTATTAAGAGAATCTGATAAATTCTTCAGCACGTCAGTTGCATCTTTCAACTCTAGAAATGTTGGATTTATCTGATCGAATTTTGAATTCCTTGTCTGTGTTATCTTGAATTTCCTTGATTTTCCTCAAAACAGCTTTTTTTGAATTATTTCTCTGAAACATACTGTGTCTCTCTTTCTCCAGGATTGGTCCCTGGTGCTTCATTTAGCTTCTTTGGTGACGTCATATTTTCCTGAATGATGTTCTAAATGTTCATTGCCGTCTGGGTATTAAAGAGAGCTATTTATTGTAGTTTTCACTTCTGGGATTGTTTTTGCCTATCCTTCTAGGGAAGAATTTCCAGGAATTTGAAGGGACCTGGGCTTCAAGTCTAACAATGCTGCGGTTCTTGCAGACGCATAGAGGTAACTCTTTGGTAGTCTTGAATAATATCTGGAAAAATTCCCTGAATTACCAGGGAGAGAGTCTGCTCTTTTCTCTCGCTTTCTCCAAAACAAATAAAGTCTCTTTTTCTGTGCTGAGCCACCTGCAACTGGGGGAGTAGTGACACAAGCACCCCTGTGGCCACAACCACTGGGACTTTGCTGGGTCATTCCTGAAGCCAGCACAGTTCTGGCCCTTGCCCAAGGCCTTCTCTTCTGGGTGGCAAGTTCTTATAAGCCCAGTGATGCTTTCTAGGAGCCAGGGATTGGAGTCAAAACCTTAGCAATTTACCTGTTATTCTGTTCTAAGCATCCTCGAACCACAATACAAAGTCCTTCCCACTGTTCCCTTCCCTTTCCACTGGCTAGGAGCCGCTCCCCGCGGTCAGGAACACCACTAGTCCATGAGGGATTTCTGCCAAGCCACCGCTCATGTTCCCTTAAAGCCCAAGAACTCTTCTATCAGCTTGTGGTGAATGCAGCCAGGCCTCAAATCACCTTTTATGGCAATGAACTTTCTCTGGCCAAGGGCATGTCTAGAAAGGCTGTCCAAGAGCCTAGGCCTGAACTCTGTAACCCTAAAAGACTGCTTGTTGTTCTACCCCACTGTGGTCTAGCTGGTATCTAGGGTGCAAGGCAAAGTACCTTTTACTGTTCCCTCTGCTTTTCTCAAGCAGAAGGAGTTTTGCCTTATAACCACCACTATTGATAATGTGCTGAGTTTCCCCTGAAGCCAACACATCTCAGAGGTTACCCAAGACCTTGATATCCAAGACCTGGGTATCATTGCTGGTTATTCAGAGACCAAGAGCTCTTCAGTTAGCAGGTGATAAATGCCGGCAGGACTGCATCCTTTCCTTCAAGGCAGCAGGTTCCGTTATGATCCGGGGTATATGTAGAAATGTGATGTGGGAGCTGCAGCTTGCAATGAGACCTTCTTGACTGTGCCCAGTGCTCTATCCTACTGTGGCTGAGCTGGTACCCATGATGCAATACAAAGTCTTCTTTACTCCTCATTCTTCTCTTGTTAAGCAGAAAGTAGGAGTCCCTTTCATTGTTAAAAGCTGCACTGCCTGGGGCAAAAGGTGGCATGGTGTAAGCAATCCCATAGCCTCACCAGTAGTGTCCCCTTAGGTCACATGACACCCTGTTCACTAGCTCTGGTTCCAGCCTAGCACTAGGAGTTGCCTTGGAATTGCAGGCCTTGTTTCCTAGACTGCCTTTCAAGTGTATTTAAGATCCTAGAGCACTTCAGCTTGCGGTGGCAAGGCTTGCTGGGAACCTCTTGTTCTAACAACTGGGCTGGAAGATTCCCCTCTGTCTAGGGCTGGTCTGAAGGCTCCTTCTGTGCATGAGCGCTGGCTAAGTTCAGCATTGGTTTATTTACTGTGACAGGGTAGCACTGAGTTCAATGTAAAGTCTTCTAGTCATTGCTCTCTGTCTTCACAAAGTACAGATATTCTTTCTCCCTACTGCATGGCCACTGCCAGGGGATGGGGGAAGGGTGGCATCAGTGATTCAAGACTGACTTTTCTGACCTCCTCAATGCTTCTTTCCAGGTTATGAAGTGATTGCCTACCTGATTTTTAGTTCTTGTGATGGTGCTTTCCTGTGTGCCGACAGTTAAAATTTGGTGTTGCAGAGGGGGAAATAAGTGTATGCTTCCATTCTGTCATCTTTCTCTGCCTTCTCTTTACAACTGTGGCAATATTCTTTGCAGAAAAGTGTGTATTGTCCTTTTACTTTAAGCCTATGCTGAAAATAAGAGAGACGATTCTCATTCCATATCTAATACAGTGCGTGGAAACCAGAAAACTTACTGGTTAAAGGAGCAAGAACAAAATAAGTTCTCTTACCATGTTTCATCCACCTTACCTACTTTATATATCCTCTAAATATCTACAGAGCAATTATACAGGAACCTGGAGGGGATGGAAGAACAATATACTTGTCTGTATGAACATATGCAGAATAGATTTTCAGAGCAATAGGTAACTAGTGGTCATTGTTGAAGGGGTCAGTCTTTAGGGGTAGTAGAAGTCTAAATGAGGCAAATAGCCTCTTTAATGATGAGACGGTTAATCAAGATGTTTCAACAAAGATGGCAGTAGTCTCTTGTGTACAGAAAAATAGTTAAATGACTGGAATACTGGGAGGTCGTACCCATTTTGGAATTGTAGCAAGTGAATGTGATTTAGACCCATTCAGCTAGGATAAAAGCTGGCTATAAATATGTATAGGGCAATGTTAAAGTGCTGTTTGCAAGTGTTTCGTGTGTGTAGAATAGAATACAATTTGATGCTCACCATATTAATTTATTTTATTTTCTTGTGATGAATCATTCACACCTGGTCATTAAAGATGCTTTGTTTCCATTAGACACGTTTGTCAGAGCATGATTTTATAATAATCCCAATTCGAATTACCTGGGGAGTATGTTCAAAGTAAAATGTTCCTTCAGGTGGCTATTGGATCCACAGTAAGCAACATCTATCTCTTTAGAGAATACAAAATAGCACATTTATCAAAATTGCCAATGTGCTATTTTGTATTACTCTCTTTCTGTTGTTACCAATTAAATATAATACTTCTGTAATGAAAGATACTTTTAGACCAAACTCTCATTGGGCATTGAAAAAGAATAAAAATGATGGCAATTTGTCTATATTCTGATAGAGTGAAGTTAAAATGAGACCAGATTTAAAGATACAATTCAATTTCATATACAAAGTAAGGATTGTGGTGGTAAAGTTTGGCATTTTCAGAAAATGCAAATGAATTTATTTATGTCTGAAAATGCAGAGGAAAAACAAACCTCCATGTGTCCTATTTTACACATGTATCTAGTTTATAATCTATATTAGTGCATGTTTAATAATATAATTTTTTTCTTAGTGTGTTTCAATACTCGTTTTTATGTGAAAAAAATTTGTTTTATTCATTCACCTGTTGACCACTCAATTTAGCTTATTGGAAAAATACAAATATCTCTGTGAAACTACAGTTTTGGAGACAGAAATCAGAGATGGAAACAATGTAATAGATCAATCATTTCTTAATTGTCAACATTTTTTCACATAATACACTTGGAGAATTTTTTCTACCCAGTATTAAATTTCATGAGCCATGAATCATTTATTAATTTGAAAAGTGTTAATTCCAGCTGAAATTGTCATTTTTTTAATTTAGATAAATTTGCTTTCTTTCTTGTTTTCCTTTCTTAATATTATTCCATCACTCAGAATTCTATCTACCCTGGGGTTAAAAGCAATGTGTGTGTTATATCACATACACAGAATTTACTGACATTAGCAGCCTTTCCAAGTCCAGCATCTGTAACTAACCACTCAATGGATATAGAGCTTGCAGGTAAAAATTGATCAAAGGAATGAAGCAAAACAAATTTGCATAATATTTGCATGGGGATACTTTTATTCTTGGTAGTAATTACACAGAGATATTTTGTTCTCCTTCTTGCAATGCTGGATTCTAGATTCAAAATCCTTGAAATGCAGCCAGATGCAGTCGCTCACTCCTGTAATCCCAGCACTTTGGGAAGCCAAGGTGAGCGGATCACCTGAGATCAGGAGTTCAAGACCAACTTGGCCAACATGGGGAAACCCTGCCTCTATTAAAAATATGAAAATTAGCTGGGCATAGTGGTGGGTACCTGTAATCCCAGATACTCTGGAGGCTGAGGCAGGAGAATCGCTTGAGCCCGGAGAGGAAGGTTGCACTGAGCTGAGATCATGCCATTACACTCCAGCCTGGACAATAAAGTGAGACACCATCTAAAAAAAAAAATACTTGAAATGCTTTTTTGGTTTGTACCTGCATTTCATAGAGACCTCAATTGGAATTCTATAATAACCAGCCATAGTATTTCCTTAGGTCAGTGAGTCTCAAACTTTTAGTGTTCAGGAAAATCATCTGAGGCTCTTGAAAGCATGTTGATTTCAAGGCTCCACCTCTAGAAACAGTAATTTGGTGGGTGAGAAGTAAAGTTCAGGAAACTACATTATTGACAGGTACCTCATTACCTTTGAATGCAGGTGGCTTTTGAACTTATCTTTGAGAAACACTGATTTCAGCGATGCCTGCCCTGAGCAAATAGCTAGTATGGGATTTCTACTTGAATGAACAAATCATATTCACCCCTGTGGCATACAGTGTGTAGAACTGAAACAAAGAAGCAAAAGGAGTTTTCATAAAGTGACTCAGACTAGGTATTATTCTAACAACTTTTTGCAAATTATGTGAGCAATCTTCAGTTTGTTCAAGGGTATTTTAGTTTTTTGGAATTAAGGTTTCTATTTCAGAATCATTCTGCTTCTTCAAAAGAAAAATTATTTAGATCCATAAAATTCACTTGTAAGAATTGATGTGTTTCAACCACCTTTTTAATCTGGTTAAATCCTCACAAAAATTCAGTGAGAATAACTATCACCTTCTCATTTTACACATGGGGAAATTGAGCTCTATTATGGTCAATTTCCCCAAGACATGCATTTAATAAGCACAAATCCTGCCTCAGATATGTTTACTGCAGACCATATCTTGTTATCTTTCCAATGCACTAGCCAGTAGTGTACAAACACATCAACCATAATACCCAGAAGCTATGGAAAGGTGTTAGTGACTTCTTCTTTATATGCCATGTTTTAATAAAGAAATGAAGGTACAGTACGACTTCGGTCAAATTAATTGCATTGGAAGAGATGCTTGAACTCTCCTTGTGATTGCAATTATTTGTCCGAGTGGGCATAGGAGAGAGAGAGAGAGATTGATGGTGACAGATAAGGAGAAAAAAATTATGTGTAAGGAAATAGGTTAGCTGCTAGCCCAAACACTCTTTCAATGACAGCAGGTTTATGGTCTCTAAAAAAGGTCTTGCATCATTTTGCTTGAATTCCTTTTATAACATTTTGTATGTCTGTGAGAGGAAATCAGTGAGAGACCACAGCAATTGTTTGTAATTGTTATGATCAAGTGAAGATGTGCCAAACTTCTTAGTGCAATGTAGTGAGAAGTCAGTGTTTATCACCCAGAAAGGGAAGCAAAGGACTCAGCTACAGTTGGTTCGGAAATGCTTCCAGTAAGGTCTGTGATCGATTAAATAGTTTCTCTGTTGGGTTTTATGAGATCAAACTTTGATGCTCACGATGTAGAACAGGCGTGGTAAATGGGTTGGAACAGGATCAGAATCGTAAAGGCATGATTACACCAAAAGGGACAAATAACCAAAGTTCCATAGCTTTTGTGGGACTCAGGATACCCTCATCAAATCTGCAAAAGCTTCAAGTTACATTATTTCAGTAAATCGAAATTGAGTCATTTACTTTTAATGGCATTTGGCTTTTTTGTTTCCTGCCAGTTCACACAATATTCTGAGTTGAATACATAAATATAATAAAATTGACATCTGCCCAGCTGGGTTTATTCAAAATGTCTAGATCCTCAGTTTTTATTATCTGGCACCAAAACTACATAAAAACCTTTGTGCATTCAAATGATCTCTTAAACACCAAGTTAGATCTAGCGTGCTGGAAGTATGTGATAAAAATCATTTGTGACGAATGTACTTATTTGATAAAGGGTTTTTTTCACTTGAAATATTGGAATTACTTTCTGACTTCCAAAACACTGACGTTCAATGAACATTGTCTTTCATGCCTTTTGTTAATACACCTTTTTATACACATCATTTGTACAACAAAACTGTATAGCATCTATCATGGGCCAAGCATTGTGCTAGGTGCCAGGGAATAATGGTGAGCTAGATGAAATATCAGCCCTCATAGAGTTTATATCGACTTTGAGGACAAACAGGTAAGCCAGCCCCATAGTCACCGTAAACTTTGAAGATAACCTGAATTATTTTTTAATAGCCTTCACGTGATACCCAGAATATAGTAGGCAATCAGTGTATACCTGTTTCATGAATAGAGGACAACACAATATAGCTGAAGGAGCACCCGAGCAGACGTAAGGAAATATAAATCCTAGCTTTAACTCGATTGTTCAATTACCATGCAGTACATGCAAAATTGTTTCCATTTCAAGGACGTCAATTTGCTTTAATGTAGAATTAGAGTAGTCAGCATTATGAAATTTATTTCATGATAGTTCCACCAATATATAACCACGTAATACTGAAAATATCATTTTAAATGTTCAGATCAAGGCATTTATAATTGCTTCTATAGCAGGCCTCATTCCTATTAGCTGCTTATTTTAAATGTTTCCAAAAAAAAGGAAAGGAAGCAAGGAAGGAAGGAAGGAAGGAAGGAAGGAAGGAAGGAAGGAAGGAAAGAAGGGAGGGAGGGAAAGAAGGAAGAAAGGAGGGAGAAAGGAGGGAAGGAAGGAAGAAGGGATGGAGAGGAGGAAGGAAGGAGGGAGGGAGGAAGGGAAGGAAGGAGAGAGGGAAGGAAAGAAGGGAGGGAGGGAAGGAGAGAAGGAGGGAGGGTAGAAGGGAGGGAAGAAAGGAAGGATGAAGAGAGGGAGGGAGGGAAGGAAGGAGGGAGGGAAGCAGTGAAGGAGGGAAGGAAGGAAGGAGACAGGGAGGGAGGGACGTAAGGAGGGAGGGAGGGAAGGAATGAAGGAGGGAGGGAGGAAGGGAAGGAAAGGGGGAGGAAAGGAAAGAAGGGAGGGAGGGAAGGAAGGAAGAAACAAAGGAAGGAAGGAAGGAAGGAAGGAAGGAAGAAAAAAGAAACATCAAGTAAAAATAAACTCATCACATAAATTTCACTTCAGTATATAGTACATAAACTAGTAAAGGAAACATATAGGAGCCAGACGCAGTGGTTCACGCCTATAGTCCCAGCATATTGGGAGGTCGAGGCAGGTGGATCACGAGGTCAAGCGATCAAGACCATCCTGGTCAACATGATGAAACCCCGTCTCTACTAAAAATACAAAAATTAGCTGGGCATGGTGGCGCGTGCCTGTAGTCCCAGCTACTCGGGAGGCTGAGGCAAGAGAATTGCTTGAACTCAGGAGGTGGAGGTTGTGGTGAGCCAAAATGGCGCCACTGCACTCCAGCCTGGGTAGCAAGAGCAAGAGCAAAGCTCTATCTCAAAAAAAAAAAAAAAAAAAAAAAAAAAAAAAAAAATATATATATATGAGAATTTCTAGGCTACTTTCTTTAAGGAATTTAAACTAAAGCTCCAATCTAAATATTTCCAGTTTGGCAAATTGAGAAATACCTTTATTTCTATTAGTACTTTTGATCTCCAAAAACTTAAGTGAATATTTTCACAAAATTTTAATTATTGTAATGAGAAATTTTAAGTGGTTATTTATGATAAGATTTAAACTATTGTATTTTGAGTGTCTTGGTAGGGAAACCAAGTGCTTTATAAATAATATTATTACTGTTCGTTTTATCCCTATGCTTGTTCCTGGAAACGCAATGGAGTAGTATTTCCCTGTGTACTCAATAGACTATTAAAACTATTTTGGCCCTTCTCTGCATACTTTTAAACAATTTTAATATTCTCATCTGATGCTGAAATGGAAATAAATATATTGCTATGCTTTTACCTTAATTTATTTTAATTTTTGAATAATTATCACCAGTTATAAATAAATTGGTCTCTTTATTGGAAATTGAACTTCAGGGTGTTTTTCTTTTTCTTTTAAAATGAAGAAACTGGAAGACTTGGCATCTTTACAATATTTCAGTTTGAACATTCCAAAGGATCTGCTCATGTTGCAAATATTTATAAAATGTTTCATCTAATGTAATTAAATCCCAATAGTACAGAAAGCTTAAATCTTTCTTCATTATTCTTCTTCCTTTTTTACTTTTACAGAGAAGGTATATATATTTTGGGCAACTTTTGCCTTTTGCTCTACTTTTTGAAACTCAACATCAGATGTATGTGTACAGGTTTTGTTGATTTAGGTAAGTTTTCTTGAAACATGCTTATCATATTTGCAAGGATAACATCTTCAAGTCATTTTAAGGGTGCTAATGAGTGATTCTGAGGATTTTTGGCAGAATGAGGGCAGTTATAAAAAGGAGCAGCAACACTGTTTGTATGGCATGGTACCACTCTCTCCATTAACAGTACTTCTTTACATTAAAATTTTGCTCAGCTGAGCAGCTGACTATGCTAATTCTTCAGAGTTGTGTTAAGCCTTACTCATTTTTTTCCTAAGCCTACTTGCCAGGAATAGCATGAGAAAATGAACATTTTCAAGGTCAGTGAAAATGAGATCACATGGCTGTTTTGTGGGTATTGTCACTCAGTGTGTTTTGCGTGTTTATTTCTCTGGAGGTCTTGATCTGATTCTAGGTCTTTCATGATTTGGTATGCACAGACGTCTTCCCACACACTTACAGAGAATTGTCATGAATATCCATTTATCATAATGCCTGTTGACTGTTCAATTCCCTAAGTTATGAGAGACCAAGGAATCTTCTTCTCTCCCCAAAAGAATCAACAACAACAAAAATTATCAACTTATGATCTGAAGACATCTGTATCTGCTTCCTATTGCAAATGATAAATGCAGTAATTTGCAACAAATGACTACAAATTTAGTGGCTGAAAACAACACAAATTTATAGTTCTGGAGGTCAGAAATCTATAATGGGTCTCACTGGGATATCAGTGTCAGCAGGCTTGCACAGTGCATTGTACACAGTGGGTGCTCCAAAAATAGAGTTGATTTTCACTATTTGAGAATTCTGTATTTGCAAATGCCCCTACTCTCTAAAATATACTCGTAACCTCACAATCAATATTCATGAAGCTTTTCGGTCATTCACGCACATGGGCAGAGCAGCAACAAATGTAAGTTGCCTCATGCTCAGGTTTCCAGCTGAGCTCCAGCATGGCCCTGCTCTGTCCTGTTCCAGCTCTAATGCAGAAATGACCAGCAGATAGAGATGGCAGGAAACAGTGCAGTATACTGCAAGAAGCTCTGACTGAGAGCCCCTTGGATGGGATTTAAACCCCAACTCATATCTGTTAGTGGGTGTCCTCAGGCAAGTCACTTAAAACTTATGAAGGCCATTTTCTCTCTCATTTTTCTTTATTTTGAGACAGAGTCTTACTCTGTCACCCAGGCTGGAGTGCAATGGCACAATCTCAGCTCACTGCAACCTCCACCTCCTGGGTTCCAGTGATTTTCCTGCCTCAGCCTCCCGAGTAGCTGCGATTACAGGTGCCCACCACCACACCCAGCTAATTATTGTATTTTTAGTAGAGACGGGGTTTCACCACATTTGCCAGGCTGGTCTCAAACTCCTGACCTCAGGTGATCCAGCCACCTTGGCCTCCCAAAGTGCTGGGATTACAGGCATGAGCCACTGCAACTGGCCCATTTTCTCTTTTGTAAAGTAAAGAAAATAGAATCTACGAGAATAAGTGTTTTTAGGCTTTAAGTTGATAATATATGAAAGATATGTGTACATTTGTACATTTCTCCTAGTAGGAAAGTTTTAGAAAATTAGCTAATTCATAGTTCTCAGCTACTTTATAGAGCATGCCTACTTCAGATAACAATAGCCAACTGTATCTGTTGAATAAAGAAGTGAATCACTGACCCAGAAATAATTAATATTATTTA
Organism: Callithrix jacchus; assembly: GCF_049354715.1. Classification (NCBI taxonomy): domain Eukaryota; kingdom Metazoa; phylum Chordata; class Mammalia; order Primates; family Cebidae; genus Callithrix; species Callithrix jacchus. The sequence continues at coordinate 88,690,983 of NC_133524.1, forward strand.
TTGTATGATGCTGTTACATGAATGGATGGTAACTGTTGCTCAATGATTTCCCAAAGGATGTTGTAGGCAGAATAATGCCCCTCCCCCAAGGATGTCCACATTATATGTGGAAACCATGAATATATTAGATTACAAAGTGAAGGAGGATTATAGTTGCAGATATAATTAAGGTTGCTAGTCAGTTGATCTTAAAGTAGGGAGATTATTTTGATTATTCTGGTGGGTCCAATATAATCTCAAGAGCTCTTAAAAGTAGGAGCAGAAGGCAGAAAAGGGTGAAAGTTCCAGCATGCTGGCTCTGAAGATGTAACAGGAGCATCATTCCAAGTGTGTGGCTGATTGGTAGAAGCTAGACAAGATAGCGAAATAGGTTATCTCTCACAATCTCCAGAAACCAATGCACCCTGCTGACATTTTCAGTTTATCCCAGTGAGACTTAATTTGAGATTTCTGACTTTTGGATCTATGCACTAGGAAATTTGTGTTGTTTTAAGTGACAAAGTTTGTACTAATTTGTTATAGTAGCAATAGAAAACATATACAGATGTCTCCAAATCATAAGTTGATAGTTTTTGCTGCTGTTGATGTTTTATTACTCAGAATGCATAAAAATTAACCTGGTACTGGCTAGGCATGGTAGCTGGTAGCTCATGTCTGTAATCCCAGCACTTTGGGAGGCCAAGGAGGGCAGATCACGAGGTCAGGAGATCAAGAATAGCCTGGCCAACATGGTGAAATCCTGTCTCTCCTAAAAATACAAAAATTAGCCAAGTGTGGTGGCATGTGCGTGTAATCTCAGCTATTCAGGAGGCTGAGGCAGGAGAATAGCTTGAACCCGGAAGATGGAGGTTGCAGTGAGCCTCACACAATTACACTCCAGTCTGGGCAACAGAGCAAGACTCCATCTCAAAAAAAAAAAATTAATCTAGTACTAAAAAAGTCAAATGAGAACAACACCATAGCTAAAAAGATTTCTCCTTCAATATCATTTATGATCATGGGGGGGTAAAAAGGTCTGGAAATGACAGCACAAATTGGGAATTTTACCAGGAGGACTTGCTGGATATAGAGGAGGACTTAACTGGATACTGTAGGGGAGGGAAAATTTTGCCTCCACCTTCTGAGGGATTTTTGGCTCAGGGACTGAGAATTATACCCACATAAGACAGATAAACAGAAGAAAATGATACAATTTTTTTCAATACAAGTTTTATGTGGCACAGGAGCCATCATAAGGAAATGAAGACCCAAAGACACAGAGTTGTATATATACTGAATTGGACAAAATGTAATAAATTGTGAAAATATGACAAGGCAAAGGGGCTTTGGCTAGGTTAATTAATCGGGTAGAGAAGTGACTGGATAGAAAGTTATTTCAACCAGGTTTGTTTGTACAGATTTTTCTTAGCCTTAGTGTTCTGTTTTCGGTGATAAAAATGTCCTTCCAGTATAAGGAGGACCTCTTTCACATGAAAATTTCATCTCTTAAGAACTGAAAGTCAGAGTGATCTTGTACCTGTTGTTTTTCAACTTTGTTTCTCTCTTTCTTTCTTTCTTTCTTTCTCTCTTTCCTTCTTTCCTTCCTTCCTTCCTTCCTTCCTTCTTTTCTTTTTTCTTTTCTTTTCCTTCCTTCCTTCCTTCCTTCCTTCCTTTCTTTCTTTCTTTCTTTCTTTCTTTCTTTCTTTCTTTCTTTCTTCCTTCCTTCCTTCCTTCCTTCCTTCCTTCCTTCCTTCCTTCCTTCCTTCCTTCCTTCTTTCTTTCTTTTTGAGACAGAGTTTCACTCTTGTTACCCAGGCTGGCGTGCAATGGTGCGATCTCGGCTCACCACAACCTCTGCCTCCTGGGTTCAGGCAATTCTCCTGCCTCAGCCTCCCAAGTAGCTGGGGTTACAGGCACGTGCCACCATGCCCAGCTAATTTTTAGTATTTTTAGTAGAGATGGGGTTTCACCTTGTCGACCAGGATGGTCTCGATCTCTTGACCTGGTGATCCACCTGCCTCAGCCTCCCAAAGTGCTGGGGTTACAGGCTTGAGCCACCGTGCCCGGCCCTCAAGTTTCTTTAGTTCAAAATCATTTTTAGCTCAAAGTGGTATACTTTGGAGTGGTGTGTTTTGAATTCTTTCAATACTAATAAAATGTACACACATATTTCAAGCTCCAGAGAGTGTTGGATCTCCTATCAATGTATCACATGGTTCACATGATTTTGTAAAATTGCAAAAATGATATTAGTAACATAATGACAATAATAATAGGATACTATAGAGTCCCCCTCATATTAAATAATTTTTAGGGCACAGAAAATCTAGATCTGCCCCTGCTTGAATACATTTCAGGAAACTTGAGATCTCATTGCAAAATGAAAAACACATGCCTCATGTACACCTGTAGATGTTTCCCTCCCAAAACACATTTTCCATTGAGAGGAATTCATATGACAAGGATATATGAGGAGTGAGACAGAGATAGGAACTAGTACCAAATACGTAATTCATCTCCTGTTGATCAATTAAGCACTCACTCTGTGGCTAGTCACTGCAGGCTACAATGAGATCTATGACTCATTCCAATTTCACTAATAACTTGCAGTCTAATTGGGAAGATGAAATGCACACAAACACATCATCGTTAGTATGATGTAATATATAATTAAGCACCGATAAATAAAGTACTGGAAATTAGAGAATAACATAATAATACACAACTTTTTCTGAGCCAATAACAGACACACACACACATCCAAACATATACATATATGCACACAGACTTCAATACTGGTTTCATAACAGAAGTGAGAACTTGATTTGATCTAAAGGCATGATGATTATATGATGTTATTTAATTTGCAGCAGTGGCTAGAATAATAGCAAAATAGACCTGAAATATATTGTTTTGTAAATACTGAATGGTATGGCTTTTTTAGGGAAAATTAAAGTACCCCATGGCCTTAGTAACTTACATCATTTATTCCAATTTGTCTTTACAACAATACTCTGGGGTAGGTACAATTTATTATCTTTGTTTCACTAATGGGGAAACTGAGGCTTAGAATAGTTCTTTTCTTCAAGGTCACAAATCTATTATGTGGCAAAGTCAAGACTAAAACTCAGGGCTACCTGATACCAGTCTAACTCTAATGCACTTGAGGAGTTGGGATGTAGAAAAAAATAAAATTGAGTAGGTTTTAAACACTAGATGAAGTTTTTAGTTTACAGGTAAGCATACTTCCATACGAAGCATATATTTGCATATATACTCATCTCGCCTTTGAGAACTTATAATTCAACAGTTTAAACTAACATTTTTCAGAAGGCTACCATATTTCTTTGACATAACTATGTAAATTGCTGACGTACATATAACATCTGAAATCATTTGTCTGAATGTCACCAAAATTAAGTTAATAGTGTGACAGATTTTGCTCTTGTTTTCACAAGGATAAGACAGAGTATTTCAAAATATGTGATATAATAGGATAGTTGTATTAAATTAAAAACCTTCTAAATCATAGTAGAAGGATAACCGATGTGCTTTCCTAAGAAGCAATGAAATAGATATGCTTAAAGCAAATGGGCAGATGACTTGAATTGGTGTCATTTCACTGCATGTGAAAGCTAGTATATGACAAAGAGCCTACAAAATGTATTCTCATTTAAAACTTAAATATGAAATGCTTTAGAACAATATAGCAAAGTTTCTTAAGTTTGTTAATAATTACGGAGGCATTATCAGATGATGGCACGTACTATCAATCTCAGGTTGAAAATAACTGGAAAACATATATTTTTGCAAGTGGCTTCCCTTGGCTTTCCAACTTTTGCTTCATTCCTCTTAAAAAGAATAAAAACTAATTCCACAAGTATTTAAATTTAAGTAACAAAATTTTTGCAGGATTGATAGAAGGTGCAGTAGAATATTATAATATATTCAAAATATGTAACTGTGAGGATGTAAACTTTGATGTGTGATGAATTTGAGCTTGCCAAATAATTAAAGAAATGAAGCATATCAGATATTAGATGTTGCATGAATCTTTTGGAGCACTAGTGTTACTCTGAAAATGAACAAAGAAACTGACCGTCAGTTTTATTGTATGTGTTTTCATGTGATCGGAAATCCTTTTGGAGAAACGAATTGTGATAGTTGTTTGTCTGAAATCGATATATTTATTACCAGAATTAAACAAATGCAACTACTATATTTAAGTAAGGTATTAGTATGCACCAACAATGTTGGCTAATTTCAAAATAATCCAAACAACCAGTGTTTTGTTTTAATTTTAGAATTTCCCTGAGACAGGAGAATAGCTTGAATTAAGGAGTCAGAGGTTGCAGTGAGCCAAGATAGCACTACTGCACTCCAGCTTGGGTGACAGAGTAAGACTCCATTCCCCCGCCCCCCAAAAAAAGGTATCTTAGAGAGGATGGGAATACTTGATCAAGAAACTACCAATTGAATAGCTTACTTTATACAGCTTAGTAGAACATTTTTGTTAAGCTATCTTTTTAAATAGTAGTCTAGTTTTTGAAAATTTGGAAGAGTTAGTGGCTTACCTCTGTAATCCCAGCACTTTGGGAGGCCGAGGTAGGTGGATCACCTGAATTCAAGATCTGCCTGGCCAGTATGCTGAAAGCCCATCTCTACTAAAAATATAAAAAATATTAGCTGGGCAGAGTGGCGGGCACCTGTACTTCCAGCTACTCGGGAGGCTGAGGCAGAAGAATTGCTTCAACCCGGGAGGCAGAGGTTGCAATGAGCCGTGATCACGCACTGCACTCCAGCCTGGGCAACAAGAGTGAAAAGCCATCTGGAAAAAAAAAAAAAAAAGAGAAAATTTGGGAGAGTTTAATTAATAGTGATTGAATTAATTTTTCTCAATATCTTTCTTCATTGAAATAGTCTAATATTAACTAACACTTCCAAAAGATCAAAAAAATTTTACTTAAATAATTTACACATAATATTGAAAAAGATTTTATTATACTTATAAGAAAACTCCAAGGGTGCAGCTAGCATGTAGTAATTGCTCCTCCAGAGGATCACAAGCACTTGGTTGGATTACCTCTTGACCTTTAGAGGGTTAGACTACCTCTTAATCTTAGAGAGCTTTTTAAAGAGTGGTTATTATACAATGTTACATCACTGGATATAGTTTTAGTTATGATTGTAAATTATCTTAGTCTACTTTAATACAGTCTGAATCAATTATTCATTTCGTCACAGGTTTCTTTATTGTTATAAGATAAATATGATTTGTTATATGTAGCTCTAATTGGTTAGACTTAAAACTATTGAAATAAGAAAAAAAAGCTTTGGACAAATTAAATTTGAGAGAGTTTATTCGAGCAAGTTCATGAATGAGGCAGCACTCAGAACCAGAAGAGGTTCAGAGAACTCTCCATAGTGGTGTGGACAATGAGCTTTTATAGTCTGAGTACAAAAGCAGAGTGATCACCTGACTGGCTGAGGCTAGATGCTTCTCTCATTTGACCTGATCAGTTTGCTGCTTGTGATTGACTGAAGCTCAGTGCCTTGTGATTGGCTGAAACTTGGCTCTTTGTTACAAAATATACATCTAAATTGGGTTTAAGTTGGCTTATATACTAAAATAGGTCGTAGTTTGTGGTTCGTTTTGTTGGAATTTAAAAGTAGGGGAACAGCCTCAATCCAATGATTCCTGCTTATTTAATTTAACAAAATTAACCTTTAACTGGGTGCTGAATACTTGATTTAAACCTCCCCCTATTTGACTCTTCTTATGTTAGAAATTCATTCTCTAAAAGTCTCTTCTTAACTTGGCTGCAAAAAAAAAAAAAAAAGAAAGAAAGAAAGCCACCCACATGCCATGGCTGCCTGTGTTGTTACACCCTGGAATTCTGCCATTACTGAACAGTATGTGCTCAGCTATGCTAAATCTTTTACAATCCCCACCCTCATATTGTAGAAGTAAAAAAAGAAAATGTCCCAAGAAATTCTACCATCTGGCATATTGAGACTTCAAAGACTAAAGAAAAAATGTAAGTTATGGTCAGAACATTTTTTTTTCTTCCCAAATAACACCTATGGAAGAAAGAAAGGAAAACAAAAATATCACAGAGCTGGACTTTATGGGTTTAATGCACTTACATCTATCAATAGTAAAACACCAGTGCAGAATATTCTATACCTATGCTGCCTAGTCAGTAGCTAGTAGCAATGTGTGACTTTACAACACCTGAAATATGACTAGTCTAAATTGAGATTTGCTATAAGTATATAATACATACCAGATTTTGATCACTTACTATAAAAATGAGAATGTAAAATTGCTCATTGTTAAGACATTAATATTCATATTAATTGCATGTTGAAATTCAAATATTTTACATCTATTGGGTTAAATAAAACAGATTATTAAAATTAATTTCACCTGCTCATTTTGGCTTTTTCTTTTACTGTGACTCCCAGGAATTACATATGTAGCTTGTCTTAAATTTTTGTTGAAAACCCCTCTTTTATACCAAACTTACTAAGGAAGATTTTGACTGAAGATTGCTTGATACCAATCCATTTGACTTTCTTGTTTCTTACGGCATAACAGATTAAAAATATTTCTTAAAATAATCCAAATAAAATAAAAATATAATACCAAAGACATGTACAATTTCAGGAATTGCCTATTAAATATTAATATGAAATTACAAATATGATGAATGACCGGCATATTAACATTAAATATGCATGGTCATATACAATTAATTCCAGAAAATTGACACTTAATTAGAGACTCCACTTCCCTTCACCTCTTTGAAGTAGATTATTTTTGGGCTTGTTTTCTAAGCAAACTGCTAAATAAAGAATAGATATAAGTTTCAAAGAGTTTATGGGTTTGTGCAATAGAGAACATACACCCTTGTATTTCATATTTTATTGCACTCAAAAGTATAAAACTTTTTTCTATGAGAAAGACAACCACACAGATTTCTTTATTTTACTATATTAAGTATATTTTGTGACAGTGTCCTGTGCAGGAGACACGTGAGGGGAGAAGAAAAGGCACGCACAATACTTTTGAGGGTAAACACCCTTTATCCCAAGTATATGGCAATACAGATATAATAAGCAAATGATATAATAAGCAAATCGCAATTGGAAGGGGAGAATGGAAAAGATGTATATGTATTTACAGTCATGAGACTATGGAGGAAGCATCACCAGCCTGGGAAGCAACAGCCTGAGCTCCAGAGTTGGTCACCCATCCATGCACAGATGAGGAGAGGAGGCTTTGGTGCAAGTTTGGGACCCTAGGTCTTTTTTTTTTTTTGAGACTGAGTTTTGCGCTTGTTGCCCAGGCTGGAGAGCAATGGCGTGATCTTGGCTCACCGCAATCTCCATCTCTTGGGTTCTAATGATTCTCCTGCCTCAACCTCCTAAGTAGCTGGGATTACAGGCATGCACCACCATGCCTCACTAATTTTGTATTTTTTAGTAGAGACGTGGTTTCTCCATGTTGGTCAGGCTGGTCTTGAACTCCAGTCCTCAGGTGATCCGCCCGCCTCGGCCTCCCGAAGTAATCCCAATTATGCTGGGATTACAAGTGTAAGCCACCATAGCCGGCTCCTAGCTCTGTCTGTGAGGAGTTGTTTGGCATGAGTCCCAGTCACAAAGACCCTTCAGGACTGGGCTCAAGGAACACAAAATGTATGTGTTTTTTGCAATTGTCTGTTGTTTTTCAATAACTAATGTATAGAAATTGGTTGAAATAGAGATTTCTCTGAAACAGTGCTGGATGAATGCCTCAAGGGACGCACACAACCTGTTCTAGGGCTTGGTGACCATTGTCTGTGTCTATATTCAACTGAGTTCAAATTTAATATTTAACTTTTCCTCATGGACAGATTTGTACATAATTCATATCTAATCAAATCATGAAAATCGTTTTCAAATGCTTAACTTTCCCTTCATCATTTAATGTTGAAATTATGACCCAACAAGCTAAAAAAGGACTTCATTTTATATCATGTCAGATATCATTTTGCCCTCCAAACATGTACTCATAATGGCAAACAATGAGTTATGCTGAATTATTATTTGGAGTTAAAAAATGCTTCTTTTACTTAGTTTGAAAATTGCTTATATATTTCTTACATAAGCTATTTAACGGCATATATAAGGCCTTGATCACTTTTGTTATCTTAAAGTACCGATCATTTTGAGTGTGAGACTTCCAGTTTGACTACATTCTTGAGAATTTAAAGTTATTACAGCTATATTCAGTAAAATTAAATAGGGAAATATATAATCATTATAAAAATTGCATTTAAAATGAAGAGATTATATAGATTTAATAAATTTACAGTGATAGGGTCTTTAGGATGTAAAATTCTGAGCAAAACAGTTTTGCTCTTGAATATTTTTTAAATTGCCTTAATAGCTTTAGCAGTTTATTCTTGTTTTTGTTAACAAATTAAAAAAAATACCATAACAATTGTGTCACTGTTTTAGATAAAGTATTAGATATTTTTTTCCTTTAAGGAATTCTCTTTTTTAATGCTTTGATCCATGTCCTGGGAAATCATTGGGAACTCATCTATATGTCTTTTTATTTAGTTGGTCCTTGAATTATCTGATAATTCTCATTTTCTATAAGTAGGAAACGGGTTGTAAGAAGAGAAATTACTTTTGCTTATTACAATTTACTAAAAACTATGCTTTAAAGCTCAAATGCACTTTTGATTTATTAGCAAGTTTTCATTGGAGGGGCCAACATATATCTGAGAACTACAGATTTAAATAAGAATGCCCAAGTAGGGTTTTCCCTAGTGTAAAGTATGTTTCTGTCCATGGAATGAATATAAAATCCTCCTACAACATTTTATGTAGATTTATTTCTTCAAGAATTGGTCTTTCTTTCCTTCTCCTGCCTTAGAAAAATTTATTGTTTGGTATATCCACTAGTTTTGAGAGTACTGTTGTGTCCTACAAAATACTACCATCTTAAAGGTAACATTAATATGTCATCTCCTAATATTTCACATTATTATACTCAGGTAGCAGAAAAGAAGTAATTATCTAAACAAAACAAAACAAAACCTAAGATAAGTTGTTTAACTTCAGGAGGAATGGAGAATGAAATTGTTCTTGAGATGTAGAAACATCTTGTCTGTACGTCTGAAGTCAATGTCCTGTTACTGGGCAGTATACAATAATTCTTTCAAATATTTACAGGTAATTTATGACTAATGTCTAGAAAAAGCATAAACATACTGATTTGCTAATTTTACACCTTAAATATAAAACATTTTCAAGACAATTATAAATTGTGATATAACTGTACGCATAATATAGGAGACATTAACATGCTTTACCATAAAGAGAATGATGGTATCCATTCACTAAAACTGAGGACAGTTAATCTTCCCAAAAAATGACCAGTCTAAATATAACAATTTGATTTCTGAACAGCCTAATCTGTGTAGATGTTAAATCATTATTGCTCACATGGTCATGTATAATTATGTTCTATTAGTTTCATTAAATTTATAAATAAATCTTTCATGGTCTCTTGAACTTAGCTTTATGGGAGGGGGATATCTAAAATAAAATAAAAGCCCACATTCTACATTGCTTTGGGATAATGGGGCATAAATACCATAAGTAGATTGTTTTTTAAACATTTTCTGCGTGTTTAAAAGGAAATCTCCATGGCAGCAGGTGATTGGAGGTTTTAGTAAAAACTTGACAGACTGTTCAGAAGCTGATTCAGTATTTTAATAACATTGCAATAAATCTTTTGCAATTTGGTCTCATTTTTCCTTAAGATGGGTATCGTTATTTTAATATTGGTAAAGTTGAATACCTACTTCATTTAATTTTTCTACAGTCTACATTTTGAACTACATTTTGAAAGAATAGATTCTGTTCATGAGGAATTATGATTGTGAGGCATTGCTAAGAGTTGTAACTGTTGGAAATGTCAAGATACACTATTGCATGTGTAAAAGAGCTATTCATGGAATTGATGCTTTCAGATACAGTGCCACCTTTTTATTGAGGGCACGATAGGCTAATGATAATGAAATGTTTATGAGTTCTGCATAATAGCAAGATTTTTTAATAACTAGAGCAGAATGATAGAAATATCTTGTAAAAGTGGATTCCAAATGATCTAAGAGTTAGTTGATTGTTTAAAATTTATAACCTCATTAGTAGTATAGATGGATTCCTACCTCTTAAAAACTCCTTGGAAAATGCCAGTTTTGATTTATCAATACTCCAACTTTAGCTTCAAATGGAATTGTCCTCAATTTTAAAATGGCAGGGTAAAGGAATACTGACATGAATTTTAATCAAAAATGAAAATTGGAGAAATTGTTATGTAAATGAGGCATATATGGGAAAGTGGAGGCTAGGCCTTCAGGTTTTACAGAAGTAAACATCTCTAAGAAATGGAGACAGACTTGAAACAGGCTACAGAACCCTTAAGTAGGAAATACACATAACAAGTTGTTTTAATTGCTAATGCATTTGTATTAACTGAGCAATCTGTGACAACTGCGCTATCAATAGTTTCTGAGATACCGTTAAGAAATAAAGCAACAAGAAATGATATGATGACAGATAAATGGAGATCCAGTAATTGTCTGCAGCATCAATCTCTCATGTATAATGACTTTTGAAGGTTGAAATTCATGAGACCAGTTCATTATGTATTTCAAACAAAACTCTATTTTGATATTCTTCCATCAACTGGAGTAGTAAGCACTACAGCTGAAATTCTGCCTAAGGGAATCCGTGTATACCAGTTGGTTAACCTTGTGACATTTCACTAAAAAGCACCAGACTCTTTTATAATACATAATTCATGAACCACTCTGATTGTTGAGCATTGATCAGCGCTTGTATAAATTGAGTTGCTATCATATTAACATAAGTAGCAATGCTTTAGTGAGGTTTTTTCTTTCTTCCTTTCTTTTCTGTTCTGCAGTCTTCCATCAAGTTGTTCAGGGATTTTCTAGTTCTTAAAACAGGAAGTCAATTTAGAAGACTGCAGAATTATGTATCCAACTATTACTTTTGTACCAACCTAATACAATGACAACAGAAGGCTGTGAAGTACATTCTAACAACTGTTTGCATATTCCATTTAAATTCCCAGATTTAACTGCCAGTCTGGATTTGTTGTCAGACTTCTTGTCTTCTGTGTGGTCAGACATGCCTATCTTTGCATTTTTCAACTCTATATGTAATTATTCTTGTCTATGAAGAGAGTCAAACTCTGTAAAATACTTAGAGATTTATTCTGAGCCAAATATGAGTGACCATTGACCGTGACACAGCTCTAAGGAGGTCCTTAGAACATGTGCCCAAGGTGGTTGGGGTACAGCTTGGTTTTATGTAATTTAGGAAGGGATGAAACATCCATCAAATACATTCAAGAAATACATTGTCTTGGTTCAGAAAGGTGTGACAACTCAAAGCAGGGGCTTCCAGGGTATTGGTAAATTTAAACATTTTCTGGTTCACAATTGGTTGAGTTTATCTGAAGACGTGGAATCAATAGAAAGGAAATGTTTAGGTTAAGATAAAGGATTGTGGAGACCAAGTTTTACTGTGCAGAGGAAGCTCTCAGGTAGCAGACTACAGAGAGAGAAGGTTATAAAATGTTTCTTATTGGACCTAAAAGGGTGCCTGGCTCTTAGTTGATGATCTCCTGTATCTGGAAAGGAAGGAAAGAAAACAAAGTGGAAAAAGGATTCTCCTTAGCATGTGAATTTTTCCCACAAGGGACGACTTTGCAGGACCATTTCAAGACATGGCAAGGAAATATATTTTGGGGTAAAATATTTTTAATTTATTCCTTGTTATCCCAGAGTCAGACTGGAAAGTAAGCCATGATATACAGGGTTAAATAAACCCCATCTGATGAGAATTTATGGTTTGTAGGGCATGACTCCCCAAACTCCTTACATGGAAATTTGGGAAAAATAAAAAAAATCATAGCTTAGTCCTCATTCTCAAATCTAGGCAGGTTGACATGGTTGTATAATTGCCCAATATCTCAGCAGGCTAGAAAATGCAATTTATATCTTCCAGAACTTTACACAGTAATACACTGAAGATACTAGCCTTGTTAAACACATGCTCTGAATGGAGAGACTCCCCCAAACAAGCTTTGTGTGAGTAACATGGCTGTTTATTCACCCAGGTGTGGGTGGGCTGAGTCCAAAAAGAGTCAGCAAAGGGCAGTGGGATAGGAGTTTGTTTTATAGGTTTGGGGTGGGCAGTGGAAAGTTACAGAAGTTACAGTTTAGGGTGGTTTTTGTAATCTGGGAGGGATCATAGAGTCTGGAGTCAAGATGTTGACCAAGGTTGGTTACGAAGTCCAATTGCCTTATCAGTTGAGGCAGGAATAAGGAACAATAGAAGAATGTCTCAAGTTAATTAGGCCCCACAGGGGTTGATCATTCTTCTCTTTCTTGTGGTATTCCAGTGACTTCAGATTTTCTAGTTCCAGGAACTCATCTGGAGTGTCCATGGAGGTCACAGAAGTTACCATGGTGTCTATGGTGCCATCAGTCAGCCTAAAAGACCTTACAAACCTTACACTAAGGAACACAAATGGATATAGTAGTGATCTCTGTGCAATGTGAACTCTGAAAATTTGAGATAAGTCTCAGTAGTTTTAGAAAGTTTATGTTGCCAAGGTTGAGGATGCACACCCATGGCACAGCCTCAGGAGGTCCTGACATGTTCCCAAGGTAGTCAAAGTACAGCTTCATTTAATACATTAATATATTTTAGGGAGACATGAGATATTAATTAACATATGTAAGATGAACATTATCAGGGCAAGAGAACTTGAGGCAAAAGCAGAATAACTTCAGGGGAGGGAGTTTCCAGGTCATAGGTAGATAAAGGACAAATGTTTGCATCCTTTTGAGTGTCTGATAAGCCTCTCCAAAGGAGATAATCAGATATGCATCCATCTCAATGAGCAGAGGGATAACTTTGAGTGGAATGGAAGACAGATTTGCCCTAAGCAGTTCTCAGCTTGACATTACCCTTTAGCTTAGTGATTTCAGATTCCAAGATGTTTTCCTTTCACAGAGATATGGCTTGGACCTGTGTCTCCACGCAAATGTCCTGTCCAGTTGTAATCCCCATTGTAGGAGGTGGGGCCAAGTGGGAGGTGACTGGATGATGGGGGCAGTTTCTCATGGTTTACCACTATCCCTTTTAGTGTTGTCCTGGTAATTGTGATTGATTGAGTTATTGCAAGATCTGGTTGTTTAAAAGTATGCAGCACAGTGGCTCATGCCTGTAATCCCAGGACTTTGGAAGGCCGAGGCAGGCAGATCATGAGGTCAGGAGTTGAAGACCAGCCTGGGCAACATTGCAAAACTCTGTCTATACTAACAATACAAAAAAATTACATGGGTGTGGTGGTGGGTGCCTGTAATCCCAGCTACTCAGGAGGCTGAGACAGCAGAATCACTTGAACCCGAATGGCAGAGTTTGCAGTGAGCCGAGATCGCACCACTGGACTCCAGTCTGGGTAACAGAGTGAGACTCCATCTCAAAAGTGTGTGGCACCTCGCCCCTCACTCTCTTCCCCCTCCTAGGGCCATGTCAGAGGTGCCTGCTTCCCCTTCTGCCGTGATTGAAAGCTTCCTGATGCCTCCCCAGAAGCCACTATGCTTCTTGTACAACCCGGAGAACCCTGAGCCAATTAAATCTTTTTTCTTTATATATTACCCAGCCTCAGGTATTTCTTTACAGCAACTCGAGAAGAGACTGATACAACATGTATAGAGAGAAATGAGACTATTGTGTGGTGAGAGGGTATGTTTTCATCCTCACATGCTGAAAAGTGAGAAGAGGAATTTACTTGAGAATGTATTTTGATAGATAAATATTATTTCATTGTTTTTATTTTAGCATAATTTGCATATATTAAATCATGACCATTTCAGAAAGAGAGAAAACTATATTAATTATGAGAGAGTTTTATCTACAGCTTGAACTATAGAAGATATTTATTACTATATCAGTGTGAACTGGACCATGTTTAAATAGATTATTTAACATATGGACAACAGGGTTCCAGAGTGATGATAAGAGTCCCTAAGAGAAACTACCTTCATTCTTGGAATAGACTTTTCCTGGTAAACAGTGAATAGACACGAATGTCTCATATGATTTTATACCTAATCACTGTTCCCTCTTGAGATCCATCTATGCAAGCTCAGCTCTTTTACTGGTAATTTTTCAGTAATTTATCTGTATGAAAAGCAGTAGTCTGAGAAAATTAGTTACAAATTTGCCAGCCAGAATGACAAATGTCTAGTGGCGCAGAAGAGAGGCATAGAACATGCTCAGATTCATCAGGGAAAGTGACTCCATTTTCCACTGTATCAGCATTTGTAAGACAAATATATCTAATATATAGCGATATGCAAGAGATTAGCTCTCCAAACATTTTAAAGTGTTGTTTGGGTGTTGTATATTAAAATGTCAACATTTCTCATTTAATTAGTTATTACGAGATACAAATTGAATATACATTTACTGATACTCATGATTTCTTTTTTCTTCCAAATCTAGCTGTTTTGATTAAACACAAATTATGTATGAATTTTTTATTCATAAAGCTTCATTCCCTTTTCCTTATTTATATTTTTCTATTTAAAAATATCCAGTACCACACAAAAATATGTATATATATGTGTGTGTGTGTGTGTGTGTGTGTGTATATATATATATGTAAAACATTCAAAATAAAAAATAATATCTAGCATGATTGTTTGGTTGACATCCCACACACACTAGATTAAATAACTGAAAAATGGACAATGGCATTTTATCAAGACTTTTCTTTGCAAAGCATTTGAATTATGTTATAAAATAAGTAGAGCTAGGCTAATTATCATTGCAGAATCTTTTTCTTTAGATATTAGAAATAGAAATTTGATTTTGAACCATAATCTCTTGCTTCAAAGTATTTTATGCCTTATGATATGCAAGTGTTATTCATATTTAATTGTTTATCTATCTTTGAGGATACTTAGGTATATATGAGCACAAGCCCACTTAGTCTCTCCCCCTAAAGAAATATCCAAAGATCAGGGTGTAGAAAAACATCCTCCTTCTCCCTTATTTTATACACTAGGATAATGTGAACCATTTAACTGCTCTATCATGTCCACCAAAAGGGCTGTCTGCCAGATGGATGATCATACATTCCAATTATCCTAGCCTCTAGTATTTCAGTTGGATTTTAACAACAGAATTCACTAGGACAATACAATATGCCACCGTGAATACCTTCTGGCTTTGGGGAAAAACAACAGCAACAACAACAATAACAAGTGTACTGCTTTTTATTCACTTGGAGAATATTTTGAAATAAATAAAATAGTAATTTCTAATATCTAGAGGTTCAGAAAAACATTAAAATCCTTCTTTAATTTGAATGTAGAATGATGTCACTCCACACACACATTATTATTTAAATTACATTAAAGATATATCCAAGAATAAAGCCCTTTCATTGCAGTATATATGGTAACTTAGGCATTATCAACTGAAGAACATAGACCAATAAGTGAATTCTGTAGGGATTTCATCTAATAAAAATGCAAGTCCAAATCCCAAATCTGGGTCCTCCTACCCCCTAACCCCCAATCCCTAGCTATGATGACATTTCCACCACAGAAATATCTAGGTTGACATTACTGTTTCAGCAAAGCTAATGCATTTACTCTTCCATTGCTCACTAATTTTTGGACTTTTTCTGCATTTCATATCCCCTGTCTCCTCACCCCCTCTTTTCTTCTTTGGTTACTTTTGTGACATCTTATAGCACATGTCCTTAGAAGGCTATTTCTAATACTATTTTTTTCTCCAAAAATATTTTTAAAATGTTATTCACAATATTCTAGTTTGTTGTTTAAAGGTAGATAACTCTGAATAAGATATATCCTTTAACATATATTTAATAAAATACAAAGATTTTATTCTATGGCATATCCCAAAGGAAGGAATTTTCATTTCTTTCTCATGCTGTAATTTTTGTTGAGTTTCTCATCTAGAAGTAACCTCTTCTTCATGTTGTCATCATTATAGCCCTAAATTAAGCCTACTTGAAAACTTTAAACAATAAAAAATTCTAAATCCGGCAGAAAGTCAGCAAAGATACAGTGAACATATGCTATAAGTATGAAATTTGAACAATCCATAATATAAAAATATATGCCATTGAAACCTTAGGTCCTACATATCAATGACAATAACTGCTTTTTAGTAATTAAATCGGTACACATAGTGAAATTGCTAATGGATATTCACAAGGCAAAAATCACCGCTTTGGGAAATCTTCCATTTTACTAGAACAATCTTAGAGAAGTTATTTAAACGGCAACGAAGTTGATTCTGAATTACTTTTTGCTATTCAAGTTCCAAGGCAAAGAGAATCATTGAGCACTGTTAGGCCAATTATCATGCGTTTTTTTTTTTTTTTAGAAACAAAGTTAAGATGTTCAACATCCAAGTTCTTGGATATACTAATGCAATTATTAAAGATTATAAAATTGCAAATAATAGAATTAGTTACTTAACATTGTTATCACAGTGGGCATCAAAGACAAGATATTTCCCTTACATATATTTCAGAAGGAAAATAAGGTTAAATTGTAATGTTGTTTGATATTTTCCCAAATGCAAGTCACTTGCTGGAAGATCAATCTTCCTTTATATTTAAGATAATCAAGGGAGAGTGTGTCTACCCTATTCATAGACTGAAGAAGTGGAGATTCATTCTAAATGATATACAAAGGCCCCTGTTTCCTTTATGATTTAATATAGACACTTTGAACACATGGGACATTATTTTCACTTGCTCTCAGGGGGCCTATATAAGAAGACTGAATAAACAGCCAAGTTTATAATAGTGTAAGGGTCCTGAGTGGAGTGTGTATGTGTGTGTTATGTGTGTGTATGCATCTGCTATATATGAATATATACATATATCATATTTTATTTTTCCATTTTCGTGCTGCTGATGAAGACATATCTGAGACTGGGTAATTAAAAAAGAAAAAGAAGTTTAATGAACTCACAGTTCCATGTAGCTGGGGAGGCCTCACAATCATGGTGGAAGGCAAAAGGCATGTTTTACACGGCAGTAGGCAAGAGAGAATGAGAGCTGAACGAAAGGGAAACCCCTTTATAAAACCAGCAAATCTCATGAGACATTCACTACCACAAGAACAGTATGAGGGAAACCACCCCCATGATTCAGTTATCTCCCACTGGATCACTCCCACAACATGTGGGAATTACATTAGCTACAATTCAAGGTAAGATTTGGATGGGGACAGAGGAAACCCTATCACATATATATATATATACATTCTGTAAAATTATATACAAATTATGTGTATGGATGAATATCTGGAAAAAGTTAGAATTAAGGTGGAACAGAGCCTAATGGATCTGCCAAACTCATGTCAATCTTTATTAGATAGAGATGTTCATCTTGTGATGGTGACATTTTAGCTAATAAGAAGGTGTAAGATATTGATAATCTTGCTTACATTTATCTTTCATTTTGTTATTTTCTCATGTAAGATTAAAAAGCAAAATTGAAAAAGTCAGGGGCTAGGCATGGTGGCTCATACCTGCAATCCCAGTACTTAGTGAGGCTAAGGTGGAAAAATCACTTCACCCAGGAGTTTGAAACCAGCATGGGAAACATGCTGAGACCACATCTCTACAAAAAATATAAAAACTAACCAGGTGGCATGCACTTATGGTCCTAGCTACTTGGAAGGCTGAGGTGGAAGGATTGCTTGAGCTCAGGTGGTCATGGCTACAGTGTCTTGTGTTCACACCACTGCATTCCAGCCTGGGCAACAGACTGAGACCTTGTCTCAAAAAAAAAAAAAAAAAAAAATTGAAAAAGTCCTCAGGAAAGATGCAGGGAAATATATTTTTTTCATTGTACCATTCCCCCATCACAAATATATTTTATTTTTTCTTTTTATTTCCTCTCTAAGTCTTTGCATCTCTAAGGATGGTGTACATTCATATGAAAAAATTAATATTTAGCAGAATTGATAGTTAATACATAAGGCTATAGATTATAGTTTGATAAGTAAAAATTAGTTATGAATTATGCAGAACTCCATAGAATTTCAAGATATGAATCCTCTATTTATGTATATGCTATATATATGTATATTTACATTGAGTCCTCCCTTGGTATCTGTAAGGGATTGGTTCTAGCACTCACATAATAACTAAATCCTTAGATGCTCAAGTTCCTGATATAAAATGATACATAGTATTTACATATAGTCTGCATACCTCCTGTATATTTTAAATTATTTCTACATTACTTATAATACCTAATACAACATAAATGCTATGTAAATAGTCATTATACTCATATTTATTTGTGTTACTTTTTCTTGTAGTGTTGTTATTTGTATTGGGTTTTTAAAATATTTTTGATCCTCAGTTGAAATCAAGGATGTGGAACCGTGGATACAAGGGGCCAACTATCTATACATATATGTATGTATTCAACTAATTAAATTCAATCCTAAAGCACACATATTGGCCACATCAAGCATGTTTACAAAGTACAGTACTCATAATTCATATCTACTTTACCAGAACATCCATAAAAACTGCTCTCCTGTCTTAATCATATTTTGATCTTGACTTTCTTTGTAATTTCTGTTAGAATTATCCATTCACAACTTGGCTAATTTAGTGCTTTTTGTCGTTTTTAATTTCATCTGTGTAGCCGTTTAGAATCTTGTACTGAAAGTCTGTATTTGTTTGGAAATAAATCCAATTAAGAAATACAAATGAGGGGAAAAAATGAGGTAGCAGATGATGTCTTGTTGATCCTAAGGATTTATTATTTTATTTTTTCTTCTTACACCAACATTTTCTGGCCTACACTAATCTAAGTAACCAAAACTACATTTTATGTTGTGAGGTTATGTTATCATAAAATTGAGCCCAGGAACAAATTAAGGTTGATCTAGATTCAACTCCAATGGTAGGTAAGGACTCACTAAATGTGTTTCTACAGCAGGACACAGAACTAATAATGAACATGACTGTGATACTATATACCTTCATTTATATTTTGTTTTAATTAAATCAAATAAACTCTGTCATAAATAAACATACAGTTGGCCATATAAAGCATAAGGCTAAACCAAACGATGATGTTTGAACTTGCTCATCATTTTTTTCTTCCCTTAGGACACTAGCTAAAATCTCATCCATGGTTACAGCACAGGCATGATTCTCAACATGTTCTTGGTACTGCCAGAAATCCACTGAGCTGGCTGTGCTTGTCCACTGAAGATCCAAATGCTCTCTTTTATTTAATCATTGTAAATACATATGGATCTGTGTGTTTCTTTTTGTTGTTGTTGATGTTGTTTTTTGAGACGGAGTCTTGCTCTGTCACCAGGCTGGAGTGCAGTGGCGCGATCTCAGCTCACTGCAACCTCTGACTCCGTGATTCAAGCTATTCTCCTGCCTCAGCCTCCTGAATAGCTTGGATTACAGGTACCTGCCACCATGCCCACCTAATTTTTGTATATTTTTTTAGTAGAGACGGGGTTTCACCACGTTGGCCAGGATGGTCTCGATCTCCTCGCCTCGTGATCGGCCTGCCTCAGCCTCCCAAAGTGCTGAGGTTACAGGCATGAGCCACTGAGCCCGGCCAGATCTGTGTGTTTCTAAAAGGGGAATGATATGACATACTGGCCACATCAAGCATGTTTACAAAATACAGTACTCATAATTCATATCTACTTTACAAAAACATCCATAAGAATTGCTCTCCTGTCTTAATCATATTTTGATCTTGACTTGCTTTGTAATTTCTGTTAGAATTATCCATTCACACCTTGGCTCAGTTAGTGCTTTGTTTTGTTTTTAATTTCATCTGTATAGCTGTTTAGAAACTTTTACTGAAAGTCTGTATTTGTTTGGAAATAAATCCAATTAAAAAATACAAATGACATTTCTTTCCAGCTTGTCAGAAACTTTGAGAAATTAATGCCAAAAGTTTACTGCTGTGTCTTCTTTTCAGTATGCATCCTTCAAACCTTATGGCAGTAAATGCCAGATAACCTCATGTATCAAATGTAAAGCAAACTGTGAGCCAGGTGTCTTCAATTGCAGGTCATATGCTGAGCTACGTTCATCACTTTAATCTTTTGAATTAAATTATCCAAAATGGAATAAACCTCAGTGAAACTGTGGTTGCTAAGTTCTTTATTTCTCTCAGTCCTGAATTCTGTAATATCTTCTGTCTAGAATAACAATGGAGAAAGAATAAAGTGCAGGTTTTGGCCCACAGAAGGCAAACAATACAGGTTTTGAGTAAATTTAGTGTTAGCAGCTTGACAGCAGGGATCAGAGCCATTCTCTTACACAAAACACAAAAATTTAGTTCAATTTTTGTGTATTTCATTGCTGTGTATCCTGCTGACATTCAGTGAAATTCTGCTTGTATTTATATGCTGAAAATTGTCAGGGAAAATGTACTCCTTTTGGTAGTAATCAAAGCCAATTCAATGTGCACTGTGGTATGATGTTTAGGTAGAAAGTAGTGACCGTCAATAATTTCTCTGAAAATCAGCTCCAAGTTTCAAGCAGCCAAGGATGAATGATGGCTGAATTCCATATATTAATCCAAAAATTCTGGTTAAATAAAGAGCATAAGTTTAAAAGATTCCATTGTATTGACACAGCAAGCATTTACAGCATTTAGCAGAATGTGTAGTTCATATATTTTCCCTTAAGTGTTTTTCTTACAAGTTTTTAATTTTTTTAATTTATTTTAGGGAGTTTAAATAGATGATGTACTCAAATGATTCAAAAATAAAAACCGTGTAACAAGGTACACCCAAAGAAGCCTTTCTTCCAAGCTTGTCTCTATTTCTTCCATATATACTTCCCTCTAGAGTTCATCATTTTCATTAGTTTCTCAAATATACTTCCAGAGTTTCTGTCTGTAGATATAAATAAATATTCATAGGTTATCTCATAGCTGTTATAAACAGTCCCTTATAGGGGCTTATTTTCAACTTTAAAATGGTAAAATAGTAAACAGTGCTGTAATTAAAAAAAAAAAACCTTTCACACATGTCATTTATCCATATTTCTAGAAACGGGATTGTTGAGTCTCATAAACTTTGGAATCAATTTATCTAGCTCTAAAAAATGTTGCTAATCTTGTTGGAATCACATAAATTTGATGTTAACTTAGTGAAAATCATCAGCTTTATGATGCTGAATCCTTCTACCCAAGATTACATTGTGTCTTTTCTTTTATTCCATTCTATATTTTTGTCCTAAATAATATTAAAAATTTTTCTTATGACTATGATACAATTCTGGCTATGTTTACTCAGACTTTTTTTTCTTTTTCATTGTTGTTAGTGTGTGTTCTTGCCATCTTAGCAAAGTTATTACTGCAAATTTTAAAAATATGAGGATATTGAGCAAAACTGGAAGTAACACACGGTATATATTTTTATCAATTTTGTGCGATTCCAAATACTTTGTGTTAACCTTTAATAAATATTTATTTTACTAAGGTTTTGGTATCTACTATAGGACTCAGCATTCCTCAAATACCTGCTGATTAAAATATTATAAAAACTTCTTATTGGGAAAAATTTGAAAAAGCCATATTATTTATTGGTTTATCTTTTAAAAATAATTGAAATATTGAATTAACTCTATATTTACCAAGATAGCACTTACATTTTCTAAGATGTTCTCTTGGATTTAGCTGTATGACACTATAAACCAAAAATAAATTCTAAAGCCATCCAACCATCTGAATGGACCCATCCTCTTGGCCAATGGCATTCCACAGTTAACCTGAAAAACCAGTTCAGGACATGATAGAAGAGGGGAAGGGACATGCCTCACTCTACATCCCACCAGCATTAAATAAACACAGATCTTAAATCTGATAAGAAACATTTACAGTTTATTCACTCAGAAGCCTACCACCTGGAAGCCTCTTCTACATGATAAAAATGAGGTCTCCACACCTTAATCTAGACATTCCTTTCTATTGATAATAGCTCTTTCAGCCAATTGCCAATCAGAACATTTTTAAATCTACCTATGAGCTGGAAGCTGCCCCTCATCCCCCTCCTCAACCCCCTTCACCACTTGGAGTTATTCTGCCCTTCCAGATGAAACCAAGGTAAAGCTTACATGTATGGACTGATGTATTTTACCTCCTCAAAATTTATAAAAGCAAGCTGTACCCTGACCACCTTGGGCATACGTTGTCTGGGACTGTTGAGGCTGTGTCATGGGCGTGTCTTTAACCCTGACAAAATAAACATTTTAAACTGATTGAGACCTGTCTCAGATACTTTTGGGTTCACAAATTTGAGAGCTGTCTTAGATACTTTTGGATTCAAAACACCCTTTGATGGTAATGGAATTCATTGTCTAAATCTCCAAGAGGAGCTTCGAAATTGAACATCTGTGAGGCAGTAATATTACAGCTGCTATATTTTTCAGTTTTCTTTTTTTGTTTCATTTCTTTCATATATGTGGACATATACATCTATACACATATACAATCATGTAATAACAGTAATATTTAGCATTTTTCCTTCTTAAAGCACTTTTGTAATGTGTTATACGTGAATTTTCAGTACCACAAAAGTAGCACTCCGATATAAGTTTAATTTTCTCAGCAAGGCAGCTTTACTTACTGCAGAAAGGGTGCTCCTGTTAGCCATCTTGCCATGAGAGGACACTGAACAAAGGAGACAGGGCCATTTATATCTAACGCATCCACCCGACTGCTATGTCCTGATTCCGTTGGCTGGAATCAGGCAAACTATAATAAAGGGGAAATAACAAAAGAAAAGAGGAAGTAAATTGAGGAATGCTTAGAGAAGCAATAACATTTCCAAATAAGAAAGGGAAATAAGCTATGATCTAAGACTTATCTGGGCTTGTCCAGGCATGTCATGGCAAATATCTAGGCTAAAGTATATGAACTAAGAACAATGGATACACTTATTTCTTCATTATGACTAGCAGCTACTTTAAGATTATTATCAAAAGCTTTAAAATAAATTGACCTTTGAAGAAAATATTATTTATTCATAATGAACTAAGAGGAAGCTTTGAAGAGGAGCCTTTTATTTATTCTTATTTCCTACGTAACATTAACTTACTAAATCTAACACCTTTACAGGGAAAGTAAATAATTTTGTCTTCATTTTAGCTGAAGAACAGTAAAAGAGTGAGGTCAAATAATTCATAAAGTTAAAAGTAAAGGTGGATATTTGAACTGCACTTCTGTTGACTATAGGCATAGACCAAGTCAGAAGAGAAAACTTGAATCAGAAAAGTAGTGAAGGACCTGGCAATGTGTAGCAACATTTTTCCTTTCTGATGCATTGTGCACAAGCTACCCTAGATATCCTTGGACTTGCTATGTTTACCTTCCAACGTTCTTTTATTTCCTTCCAGATCTTGTTGTAGAACAACTCAGCCCCTCTCCAGTTTGAGCGGGTACTAAAAAATTTAGAAGTATTTTTTGGCCAGGGGCAGTGACTTACACCTGTAATCCCAGCACTTTGGGAGGCTGAGGTGGGTGGATCACTTGAGATCAGGAGTTCGAGAACAGCCTGAGCAACATAGAGAAACTCCCATCTCTACTAAAAATACATAAAATTAGCTGGGCATGGTGGCACACATCTCTAATCATAGCTACTCAGGACACTGAGGCAGGAGAATCATTTGAACCCAGGAGGTGGAGGTTGCGGTGAGCCGAGATTGTGCCATTGCACTACAGCCTGGGCAACAAGAGCAAAACTCTGTATCAAAAAAAAAAAAAAAAAAGGAAAAGTATTTTTTTAAATGTCACTTTATATCTTTCATGTTAGAAATTACAGTTTTATGTTTATTTTAGTTGTTTATAACAACACATATTCCACAAAAGTTGGAAGCAGGGGTAGCCTTAATATAGAATTTTGAGGAAAAGGGGAGGGTAGTAATTTAACCGAGAGATAAGAAGACCTTTAATTAAGGTATTATTCCATACTTTTAATTAAGACATAGAATAATTGAAGTATTATATTGAGATAAATAGATATAGATAGAATTGGATATTACCAGATTTTAAAAGTATAACTTGATTGAGTTAATAACCACTATAATATTGAGGATTATGCTCTGATTTTTTTATCTTGCCCAAATTTCTATCTAAGGGGTCTGAGAAGTCATGCCCTACAAACCATAAATTCTCATCAGATGGGGATTATTTAACCCTGTGTATGGTGACTTTCTTTCCAGTCTGTCTCTGGAAAGAACAGGAAGAAAATAAAAAACAAGAAAGAAAATAAAAATATTTTACCCAAAAACATATTTCTCTGCCCTATCTTGAAATGGTCCTCCAAAGCTCATCCCTTATGGGAAAAATCTACTTCTAGAGAGAATCCCGTTTCCCGTTTGTATTCCTTCCTTCCTTTCTAGATCCAGGAGATAATCAACCAAGAGCCAGGCACCCTATTAAGTCCAATAAGAAACATTTTGCAACCTGGTCTCTCTGAAATCTGCTATCTGAGAGATTCCTCTCCACAATAAAACTTGGTCTCCACATCATTTATCTTAACCTAAACATTTCCTTTCTATTCATCCCACGTCTTCAGATAAACTCAACCAATCATCAACCAGAAAATGTTTAAATTTATCTATAGCCTGGAAGCCTCTGCTTTGAGTTGTCCCATCTTTCTGAACCAAACCAATGTATTTCATAAATGTGTTTGATGTCTCATACTTGCCTGAAATATATAAAACCCAGCTGTATTCGGACCACCTTGGGCACTTGTTCTCAGGACCTCCTGAGGGCTGTATCACAGTCCATAATTGCTTATATTTGGTTTGAATAAATCTCTTAAAATATTTTACAGATTTTGACTTTTTTTTTTTTTGAGACTAAGTCTTTGCTCTGTCTCCAGGCCGGAGTGCAGTGGCCGGAGTAGCTGGGACTAAAGGCGTGCGCCACCACACCCAGCTAATTTTGGTATTTTTGGTAGAGATGGGGATTCACTATGTTGGCCAGGATGGTCTGTATCTCCTGACCTCCTGATCCACCACCTCGGCTTCCCAAAGAGCTGGGCTTACAGGTGTGGGCCACCACGCCCAGCCCAGAATTTGACACTTTCATCGACAATATGCATAGGAAATCACTAGTCAAATCAATTTATCCATGCTATTTGATAGTTCGTGAAATATCTTTGTATATAAGCAATATGAACTGATAAAGAAAAAACATAGTTCTGATGAAAAGAAGCAGAGTTCTTTGACAAGCTGAGTGAAAGGAATTTAATCATGAAGGATATTTGGACATTATTTAGTTTGTAAACATCATGGAGTTGAAGATCTACTCTGAAAACATAGCTATTTCAAAATATAGATTTCCTCAGACTATCCACATCAGTATCAAATGAAATATATAATGATGCTCATTGATTTCTTCTTCTTTATCTCATTAAGATGTGTCAATGGCAATAGACTGGCCAGTGTATTCAGCCACCTTAGACTTGTGATTCACTCAGGAGAATTTGACGTTGTGATTTAAAAAAACGTAAAGTGGATTTAGTATTTCTAAGGCTGAATGCCTTGGGAAGATTCAGTACTTCAAATCAGCATGCATCCATTTTGAATATTAAGTCAGAAAATAGAGTAAATTTTTAGTAGAGGCTTAGAAAAACATAAAACACTGTCATTCTAAGGTTAGTTTTCTGCTTCGTTGATTTTTGTCTTTTATACCTCAATAAGATAAAAAAAAATTTCCCCCAATCTATCAATATACAATAATGTCTTACCATAATAGTACACTTACTATATAATGTAGACTATTCTGTTTTCATCTGTAACCTTTACTACACAGCTGATTTTTGATAGAAGAGTGTGGGAGGAAATACCTTTTAAATAGAGTTTCAATAATGTATCTGCGAATACAACCTCTTGTACTTTGAATTACTAAATGTTAACCTTCTATAGGATATATTATTCCTTTTGGTTTTGAATAAGCCGTAAGAGGTAGGGACATAGAATTAAAATGCATGGATAACTATGGTCACGAGTACCTAATATTAGCCTAAATTATGTCCTGTTAAACATCGAATAACATTATGGAAAATGTTCTATTATCATTAAAGTTTTGTAATACTGTAACCACCTAACGGGTCCACCTTGCCCACTGCCTAGATAGAGACCATTTATTAAAACAAGGGAACTGCAATGGAGAAAGAGTAATTCACTCAGAGCCAGCTCTGTGGGAGACCGGAGTTTTATTATTACTCAAATCAGTCTCCCTGAGCATTTGGGAGAACCCTTGGTGATTGGAGTTTTTAAAGGTAATTTGGGCCAGGCGAGGTAGCTCATGCCTGTAATCCCAGCACATTGGGAGGGCAAAGTGGGCTGATCACCTGAGGTATGGAGTTCCAGACCAGCCTGCCCAACCAAGGAAAATAATCCATCAAGTGCAGGGGCTGCAAAATAGCTCAAGCACTGATATTAGGTTGTATAATAGTGATGTTATCCCCAGGAGCAATTTTGTGAGGTTCAGACTCTTGTAGCCAGAAGCTGCATGAGCCCTAAAGGTAATGTAGCTAATTTCTTAGCCCTACAAAGGCAGACTGATCCCAAGGCAAGAAGGGGGTCTTTTTGTGAAAGGGCTATTATTTTGTTTCAGAGTCAAATCATTAGCTAAATTTCTTCCCAAGATTAGTTCAGCCAGGAATGAACAAGGACAGCTTAAAGGTTAGAAGCAAGATGGAGTTGATTAGGTCTAATCTCTTTCACCGTCATAATTTCCTCAGTTATAATTTTTGCAAAGACAGTTTCAATAAAAGGAAGTTATTTTTTGAAGATATAGTTATTGAATAAAACACAATATAATTTAGCTATTGACCAATGGAGCTGCAATTTTTCTCAGCAGTTAATCATTCCTCTAAGTTACTTCATAATTGAAATAGCTATTTTTATAGATTGATTAGTCTCTAAATATTAATCAATCATATATTTACAATGGTTTTTATTTTAAACTTATCCTTGAAAGATTGTGAATAAAACAAATTAGAAGGTCTAAGAAAGTTCCAGCTTATTGAAAATGAGATTTTTATTGTATAGACTAAGTAATACATAAATCATAGGATCTTACAAAGAAAAAGAAAATCTTAAATTAAGATTTCACAGTACCATGCCAATATAGACTAGATACCTAAACGAATCAAAGAAAACGTTTTGAATTTCAGAAGACACTGTCAAGAGAGGAAAATGACAAGTCTCAATTTTAGGAGATTTATTTGACAGAGTTAAGGATGCGCCTGGGAGACCGGTCTATGCCTTTCTCCAAAGATGATTTTGAGGGCTTTAAATGTAAAGGGGATAGGGCAGGATATTGAGAAGCACACAGGTTTTACATAAACATAGGGGGCAGAGGAAAAATGTAGGGAATCTGTACTTTACATAACACAGACAAGATGGGGTAGGGGAACAATCAGAAGTGCATTTTTGTCTGGGTGGCTGGACTGCACCTGTAAAGATAAGCTATCAGTTTTCATTGCCGTGGAGAAGTTCTAACAGCTCACCAGGAATTTCCTTGTGGGCAAAATAGGGCAAAGGCAGGTAGCCTTTCATCTTGTAGCCATCTTATTTAGCAACCAAAAGCGGGAGGCAGGTTTTCGTCACTCAGTTCCCAGCCTGACGTTTCCCTTTGGCTAAATGAGTTTGGAGTCCAAAAATTTAATTTCTTTTCACAACAGGCCATATTCCTAATAGCTCCAAATATCCCTTTCTGGCTCTCCTTTGTTTTCTTAGAGGAACCAGGACATGCTGATAACCTTTCTTACAGTGATGTTAATATGTAAATGTAGTCAACATCTGGGGTATTCTAGGCCTTTGGTAGCTCCACAAACAGCAAATATTTTCACCTGGAGAGAGCCTCTAAATACTTGGCAAAGGAAAGATTACTATGAGCCTTCTTTGGTTTAGTCTGCGTCAGTGATATTTTATTACCAGCATTCTCTGTAAGTTTGGAGAATATGAAAGTAAGCTCTATGTTAGCTTTAAACTTTCTGAGCTGGATTTGAATCACCTAATGATAAATTAAAAAAAAAAAATTTCTGTATCAGCTACTTTCTAAGCATATGTTTTGCCAATACAGATGAGCTTGTATCAGTAGGTTTGTTTTTTTTTGAGACGGAGTTTCGCTCTTGTTGCCCAGGCTGGAGTGCAATGGCGCAATCTTGGCTCACCACAACCTCCGCCTCCTGGATTCAGGCAATTCTCCTGCCTCAGCCTCCCGCATAGCTGGGATTACAGGCGCGGGCTACCACGCACAGCTAATTTTTTCGTATTTTTGGTAGAGACGGGGTTTCACCAGGTTGACCAGGATGGTCTCGATCTCTTGACCTCGTGATCCACCCGCCTCGGCCTCCCAAAGTGCTGGGATTACAGGCTTGAGCCACCGCGCCCAGCCCCTTATCAGTAGTTTTTAAAAAGTCTGTCTAGAAATTTCATATTCTACCCTATGCTTCTAGTTATTAATGAAAAAGAATTTTTTTCATAAAAATGTAGTTGCCCTTCTATTAGAAACTCTGCTCATATGGGCTGTATCTACTCATCTTAAATAAAAACTTAATGCTACTCGATGAAAGTAAATTTCCTCAAATTATAATTAACATTTCGTGTATATTTTTAATTTTAAGGTAGAATGTCAGAAGGAAAGTATATAGGAAAGAAAAAAACCCAGTATATATTTATCCAGTTTCCTTTAGTCACAGAATCACTAAGTTGAAAGAATCCTAGAAGATCTAGGCCAATGTCATCATTTTTCAAAAGTGAAAACTGAAATTCTGAAATATAATTTCCCAAATCACGTAGTTAGTGACAGAACTGAGGCTGTTTCACAACCCCACTCTAATATTCATTTTTCTAAACTGCACTGATTATTCCACAACCAGGAATAAAAAAAAAAAAAAAGAAAAGTACCAGCTATACGCTATCATCTTTGCTCTTACGGAGCTTATAATTTCTTAGGAGAGATATATACAAGATGGCAACTGCATATGATCAGGACACACAAGACAAGACATGTACTATTTGTGCAGAAGACAGCTACATCATAGCAGGCAGGCTTATAGAATTTGGAGAGATTTGGCAAACAGACACAGTATCTGGGATAGGATGAGGTTCTGGTAAAAATAAAAAGTACTTTATAGTCATCATAGTGTCATGCTGTTTTAAAATTTAAAATTTTGAAACAAATCCTTCCCCAAAAACTCCTGATATGTTTGTTATTTTGATATTTTCTCTTAAAGGAAAATGAGTTAAACTATTATTGATTTTGGTTCTATAATTGCTACCTACTGTCATTTTTTTGTGGACAATTTCAGTAGGCATGTTTATATTTTAGATAAAGAGATTATAATGTTTTCTTATGACAATTTGATATCATTGTTTTGTTTATATTATTTTTTAAATTTTCACTTTTATTCCACAATGATACTCCATTTATAGATTTAATTCACTATTGAGGCTCCTAATAATGAGTTTATGATTAAGAAAGTTTTGCTCTTTTTTTTTGTTTGTTTGAGTTAGTCTCACTCTATCACCCAGGCTGGAGTGCAATGGCAAGATCTCAGCTCACTGCAACCTCCCCCTCCCAAGTTCAAGTGATTCTCCTGCCTCAGCCTCTTGAGTAGCGTGATTATAGGCATGTACCACTATGCCTGGCTAATTTTTGTATTTTTAGTAGAGATGGAGTTATGCCACGTTGGTCAGGCTGGTCTTGAACTCCTGACCTCGGGGTTGGCCTGCCTTGACCTCCCAAGGTGCTAGAATTACAGGCATAAACCACAGCACCCGGCCATGAAAATTTTGCTATTAATTTGTTCAGTCATTTTTCAATTCTTTTTTAAATCATGGCATCTGAGTCCTAATTATAATTAATTGCTAAAATTGATCGTTTGAAGTTTCTTTGAAGAATTACTCAAGTTGTTTCAGTGTAAATTAACTCTAAAAAAGGCAATGACTTACATTTTCTATTTAGGGTGGAAGAGATTAACACCAGTGGTAGATTATATTTAAAACACTTAGTTTATTGATCAACTTCCCTGCAGAAGAACATATGACAGTTTTTTTGCTTAAAACTATTTGCAGATCCTAAATATTTGAGGATGGTCAGTGAATGTATATGGGTTAGATTCAGGGGAAGGAACAGTAGTTGTACTTTAACCGTAATACCTACCTTTTTATCTATTTTCTGTATTTTGGCTTTGGTTCTGCTAAATTTCCATTAAAAAGGTGGAGAGGTGTATTACAAAGCGTAAACTTTTCAGAATTTAAAAAATCACTTCCTTAAAGGCAAAGATCAAAGTTATTCAAAGTTCTCCATATCCTAACTGTATTTACTGCTTCTTCTTCCTTTATACAATCACTTTGTCTCATCCAAACTTATTTTCTGAACATTGTCTAAGCATACCTTGTGGTTTCCTTGCTCCCTGCTTTGCATAAACTTGCAGCTTCCATCTTGGAAGCTCCCCTCTCCTATCCTGCACTCCTGCTTGATCCAAAGGATGTCACCTGTTCTTTTATTTATTTATTTACTTATTTATTATTTTTGAGATGGAGTCTTGCTCTGTGGCCCAGGCTGTAGTGCAATGGCTGATCTTGGCTCACTGCAACCTCCGCCTCCTGGGTTCAACAACTCTCCTGCCTCGGCCTCCCCAAGTAGCTGGGACTACAGGTGCCTGCCATCATGCCCAGATAATTTTTGTATTTTTAGTGGTGATGGGATTTCGTCATGTCAGTCAGGCTGTTCTCGAACTCCTGACCTCAGGTGCTCCACTGCCTCGGCCCCCCAAGGTGCTGGGATTACAGGCGTGAGCCACCTCACCCAGTCCCTTTCAATTTGTGAAGTGAAACTCTCCCTGAGAAGTGTTCTAACTCATAATACTGGAAATGACCTCTCTATCCATTGAACTCTAATACCAATTATGATTTATTCTTACCACTACTTTATATTGCAGTTATCTATGTAGACTACATGTACATGACCATATGTGGGCACTCAATAAATATGTGTTAAATGAAACACATATTTATTGTGAGGTACTCATGGACCACAAGTTTTGCAGAGTAATAAAGTTTAATTTTATTCTTCTAGTTTCAAGAAGAAAGAAAATAATGAAAAAATATGTGTTTAACTAGGAGACTGTATTCGTTAGGGTTTTCTAGAGGGACAGAACTAATAGGATAGAGGCATTTATTAAAGGGAGTTTATTAAGGAGAACTGACTCACAGGATCACAAGGTGAAGTCCCACAATAGACCATCTGCAAGCTGAAGAGCAAGGAAGCCAGCAGTGGCTCCATCCTAGTCCCAAAATTTCAAACGTCAGGAAGCCAACAGTGTAGCCTTCAGTCTGTGGCCAAAGGCTTGAGAGGCCCTGGCAAATGACTGGTATAAGTCCAAGAGTTGAAAAACTGAAGAACTTGGAGTCTGAGGTTCGAGGGCAGAGGGAGCATGCAGGGGAAGACTCAGCAAGTTGGCTTATCCCACTTTCTTCTGCCTGCTTTTTCTAGCTGCGCTGGCAAGCGATTGGATGGTGTTCACCCAAATTGAGGGTGGTCTGCCTCTCTCAGTCCACTGACTCAAATGTTAATCTCCTCTAGTAACACCCTCACAGACACGCCCAAAAACAATACTTTTCATCCTTCAATACAAACAAATTAACGCCTAATATTAACCATCACTGAGAGATTTCTACTACTCTCTGTCCTGCAATACTATAGCTTCAGTGCAATGATATTCTTAGATTCATAGTTTCTCGGAGTGATAGTTGCCCATAATTTAAAATGTAAAATGTATTATTCTGCACCAGTATATTTATAAGACATGTAAATGTGAGTGTTTTAATTAGCTCAACACTTAGCTTTTAATGCTTAGAATGACATACTTGAAATATATTTTTAATATTTCTTAAGACTTTGACCAGAACTGGGGTTAATCCATTAAAACATTATTCTGGTATTCATAGATCATCTTGAAGGTATGATTTATTAAATAGCCTGTAACATTTATTTAATTCAAAACTAATTTCTAACCTTTAAAATTGATTCATGATGGCACATTGATTAAGTTATCGAGCTCAGCAGAGAATCAAGGAACAAAAAGAAACAGCTCTTTCTTTTTTCTTTTTTTTTAATTTTTATTTTTAGTAGAGACAGTGTTTCACCATGCTGACCAGGATGGTGTTGATCTCCTGACCTCATGATCTGCCCGCTTCAGCCTCCCAAAATACTGAAATTACAAGCGTGAGCCACCGCACCCGGCCTGAGAAACAGCTCTTTCTATCATCTTTTTAAATTATCAGAATGATCCAATACAACTTTTAATAGCATTGGAGACCAAAACCAATATTAATATATTAGCATTAATGTAGTTGTAGACAGATGTAGAAAGCTACTAGGAAATTAAATTCTTAGATAATCATTCTTGCTCTTTTCTTCTTTTAGCAAATGTATTTTTATTTTATTTATTGATTTATTTATCTATTGTTATTTTTTGAGACAGAGTCTTCCCTCTGTTGCCCGGGCTGGAGTGCAGTGGTACAATCATGGCTCATTGTAACTCCCCCTCCTGGGCTCAAGTGATCCTCACTCCTCAGCCTCTTGAGTAGCTGGAACTACAGTGATATGACACCATGCCTTGTAATTGTTTTGTATTTTTTTGTAGAGACAGGGTCTCACCATGTTGCTCAGGCTGGTCTTAAACTACTGGGCTCAAGCAATCTACCATCCTCAACCTCTCAAAGTGCCGGGATTACAGGCATGAACCACCATGCTGAGCCAGCAAATTTATAATTTAAAAAATCAGTGTTAGGTTAGCAGTGTTATATACTATGTCGAATAGCATCCTGAGGATCAGGAAACCTTATTAGGAATTAGTTGTCTGTCTTTGGGAAGGTCTCCTTTCTGATATGAACCTGAATATGTTTTTTTCTGTAAAATGAGGGTTCAGAACTTGGGGACTTCTAAGATTTCCTCCAGTTCAATTGTTTTATGTCTTTAAACTTGTAAAGAGTAAGGGAAAAGTCCTCAAAAAGTAATATGGGCCTGGGCGTGGTGTCTCACACCTGTAATCCTAACACTTTGGGAGGACGAGGCAGGTGGATCACCTGAGGTCAGGAGTTCGAGACCGCCCTGGCCAATATGGCAAAACCCTGTCTCTACTAAAAATACAAAAATTAGCTGATCCTGGTGGGGGGTGCCTGTAATCTCAGCTACTTGGGAGGCTGAGGCAGGAAAATTGCTTGAACCTGGCAGGGCACAGGTTGCAGTGAGTCGGGATCAGGCCGCTTCACGCCAGCCAGGGCTAAATAGCGAAACTCAAAAAGAAAAAGTAATACCATATTCACACCAATACTCTCTTGAAGAACAAAACAAAAGGATCTGTATATACCAGTGTAAGTGTTTCTTTGAGATTCACTCTCTTATTTCCTCATATAATGCAAGGGAAATGTGATAAACTTTTTATTAAATGAAGTAAATAAAAGTAATATTAAATCTAGAGGATGATTTCTGTAGCAGTAGACATTCTTCCACATTAAATACAGGAAGGATTCTTCAGGAGCATATTTGAAGAGAGCTACATTCAATTTCACAGGGAAGATTCCACATTAAGTAACCCCTGGGTCCTTTCAATGTATTGCTCTAATTTATACATCAAAGTGAGAACAAGCTTGCCGAAACATAAGGCCTGAAGGAACAACTCAATGTTTCTATCAGAATGTAGTTCAGCAGTTACACAGTCCAGGAAATGCTCATTAACAAGCTGAGGCAATATGTACTGAGTATACAGGTTCACCTTTGCATATTAATGTGTAATAACATTTATGGCTCTTGCTGCTCCACAAGCAGAGAACACTGAGATTAGAGCCGGGCTGTATAAATGTCAAATGTATTTATGGTCATGCATACTGCTGTTTTAAAACAGTAGTCTCTTAATGGCCACAAATGTTTCATGCATATGCAGGTAGTTGGCAAACACTCTTTTTCTTGAGCCACAGATTACTTTTGCTATAGATTTCCATTCTACAACAC
Organism: Callithrix jacchus; assembly: GCF_049354715.1. Classification (NCBI taxonomy): domain Eukaryota; kingdom Metazoa; phylum Chordata; class Mammalia; order Primates; family Cebidae; genus Callithrix; species Callithrix jacchus. Next base: position 88,725,160 of record NC_133524.1, read on the forward strand.
AGATCTACCACCAACAGTTTTATGAAGCCACATGCCCTTCAGAAACAATGAAATTTTGGTTTTCCCTTCATAATAATGTACATTTTTCTTAATGTTTCATAAAAATCTTTCATTTAAAGGCAGCAAACAAAGACATCAGGGAAAAAAGATCTAACATGTAACTAAACAAGACTCTAAGTGCCAGAATTAAAATATGATTTTCTGCTGTACTATCAGCATGAGATCTCTTCAGTATAAAATCTTGAAGGCCTCAAGAAGGGAAGAGGGTGGAATAAATAATATGTATTGACTCATTCCAAAATATTCTTAAAAACCTTAAAACCAGAGAACAATGAAATTAAATGTCAGCTTTCTGCTCCACTCGCAGGAAGTCTCGTCTGACTGGCTTATCCTCACAGCCCTCCCTCTTGTATGCTTTAGAGTATAAACACATATCTTTTAAAATTAATAGTTCAATTAGTATTTTTTTCAAATTTGACACATTTCGAAATTTATTGCATCTTAATGAAAACTAGGCATGCATATTATTGGTTTGGTTATAATGCAGTCTTGAGATAATCTGATAAACTATATATTTGCTTTTATTTTTAATTTTATTTATTTAACTTTTTGAGACAGAATTTCGCACTTGTTGCCCAGGCAGGAGCGCAATGGTGCAATCTTGGCTCATCGTAACCTCCACCTCCTGGGTTCAAGCAATTCACCTGCCTCAGCATCCCAAGTAGCTGGGATTAGTGGCATGCCACCAAGCTTGCCTAATTGTATTTTTAGTAGAGACGGGGTTTCTCCATGTGGGTCAGGCTGGTCTCAAACTCCTGACCTCAGGTGATCTGCCCGCCTCAACTTCCCAAAGTGCTGGAATTACAAGCATGAGCCACCACACATGATGAATTACTTAAAAATCAAAGCAATATGGTATTATAGAACCAGACCTTATAAGCAGCAAATTACCCAAGTCAAATACTTTTTGAGGAAGAGTATTAGGTAATGGATATTCCACATTAACCAAAAGTACCGTATTAGATGGGAAATTTAAAAAATTGAGATGGAATTTTGGGAGTCCCTAAGCAATTCAATAATTTCTCAAAACAAAGTTAACTCATTAGTAATAAAACCTACAGGTTTCCATTATTATTTTCATCATTTCATTATTTCTATTATTTCTAAATAAACTAATTTACATAATAGATGTATTCAAGCCAAGCTGAATAGCTAGCACATTTCTTACCAAATAGTGTGGGCTCTTAAATGCATATTGAATGACTGAGACATATTCATGCATTTTATATTTTTATTTTACACATTTAATTGTTTATCTGTGAAGAAAATCATGCTAATGTTTTGCAAAATTAAACAAGAGGATTTTACCCAATAGTATTTTGGTCTACCTGTATTTTTTGAGAGATGAAATTGCTTTGTAGTCTTGATACAGATACTTTAATGTGATATTGCATAACAGTTTCTTTTTTTTTGAGACAGTCTCACTCTTTCATCCAGGCTGGAGTGCAGTGGTATGATCTCGGCTCACTGCAACCTCCTTCCCCCGGGTTCAAGCAATTCTCCTGCCTCAGCCTCCTGAGTAGCTGGGATTACAGGCACTAGCCACCACACCTGGCTACTTTTTGTATTTTTAGTAGAGATGGGGTTTCACCATCTTGACCAGGCTGGTCTTGAACTCCTGACCTTGTGATCCACCAGCCTACGCCTCCCAAAATGCTTGGATTATAGGCATGAGCCACTGCGCCTGGCCCATAACAGTTTCAAAACACACCCTTAGAATGGAATAAGCTAAAAAGGGGCAGGACTGGTATGCCATGATATTTTTTAAGTAATACAAAGTCATGCCTATGCTATCCATCATATGAACTATGTAGTAAAGTTGATGACTTGTAGAATGGAATAGCACCATTTTCTAACTTTTCTAAGATGGAAAGATAAAGAGATAAGTATAGTGAAAGTGCAGATTTAAAATAATTAGAAATTGAATTTGATGTAGTAATGTAAATGCTAATTGTCAAATTCATATTTTACACTTTTGATCATAAGCCTTGTATTTTTATTGTGATATTGTAGTGAAAGAGTGATGCCTTTGCTGGGTGCGGTTGCTCAGCCTGTAATTCCAGCACTTTGGGAGGCCGAGGTGGGTGGATTACCTCAGTAGTTTGAGACCAGCCTGGCCAACCTGGTGAAATCCTGTCTCTACTAAAAGTACGAAAATCAGCTGGGCATGGTGGTGGGCGCCTGTAATCCCAGCTACTCAGGAGTCTGAGGCAGGGAGAATCGCTTGAACCTGGGAGGCGGAAGTTGCAGTGAACCGAGACGGTGCCACTGCACTCCAGCCTGGGCAACAGAGTGAGACTGTCTCAAAAAAAAAAAAAAAAAAAAAAAGAGTCATGCCTTTTAGATTCATGAAGAAAGCAGACCCATACGTAGTTGGAAGCTAATGTCTTGGTGCAGAAAATAGCATGTCTTTCACAAAGTGACAGTTACAACATGATTGTAATAATAGTTGACAATACAGCTTATGTGAACATATTTAGTCTTCTCAGGCATAAATGATTTAGATCGAACAAAATCAATAGCATAGGGTTCTCCATAAACACTTACCTGTAGTGTATGCACTATGAATTTTGACATCTTTTAATCATAAAGTCTTTTTACTAAAAATATCAGGATCTAGCACATGTTCATGTAGTGGCTTTCTTTTTCAGTTTTAGTCAATTATTAAATTATCTGACTACACTTTATTCTCTTAATAGTATGGGTATGTAGCTTAGACCAATAAACAAACATATCTATTATTTTTATGAAAATTAGCTATGAGTTATGTATTTTTAAATTTTAGTAACATGATCGTTCATTTTAATCATAGCTTCTAAAATTGATTTTTTTTTTTGTTTTTTCTTTGAGATGCAGTCTCTCTCAGTCGCTCAGGCTGGAGTGTAATGGCACAATCTCGGCTCACTGCAACCTCCGCCTCCCGGGTTAAAGTGATTCTCCTGCCTCAGCCTCCCGAGTAGCTGGAATTACAGGCACCCACCACCACACCCAGCTAACTTTTGTATTTTTAGTAAAGATGTGGTTTCACCAGCTTGGCCAGGCTGGTTTCGAACTCCTGACCTCAGGTGATCCACCCGCCTAGGCCTCCCAAAGTGCTAGGATTATAGGCAGGAGCCACCATGCCTTGAAAAACCAAATCCAACCAGAATGTTAACCACAACATTATTTTTCTCCCTGAAATAAGTATAATGAAACCATTTGGGAAACAGGTTTTAAAATTATTGAGCCATGAACTGGTTGATGTTTTCATAACCTGCTTGTAACTAGTTTCTAAATGGTTTCTACGATAAGTCATTATTTCATAATATGTGTTTCTTTCTGTGAGACTTAACATGCTTATTATATTTATGAAACTTACAAGAAATTCCTCTACGAAGAAAAGAAAAAGAATCAATGGATGTCACATTAAATAGCGGTATAGTGAGAATGAAGGCCAAGTGATATTCTTGAGTACTTAATGTTTTTACCTTTTAGAAAATCGTAATCTGGATCAGGAGCAGTGGCTCACACCTATATCCCCAGCACTTTGGGAGGTCGAGGCGAGTGGATCACTTGAGGTCAGGGGTTTGAGACCAGCATGGCCGACATAGTAAAACTTCATCTCTACCAAAAATATAAAAATTATCTGGGCATGGTGGCACACGCCTGTAATCCCAGCTACTCAGGAGGCGGAGGCAGGAGAATTGTTTGAACCTGGGAAGTAGAGGTTACAATGAGCCCAGATTGTTCCACTGCACTCCAGCTGCAGTGACAGAGTGAGATTCCCTCTCAATAAATAAATAAATAAATAAATAAATAAATAAATAAATAAATAAATAAAAGGGCCAGGTACAGTGGCTCACTCCTGTATTCTCAGCGCTTTGAGAGGTCAAGGTGGGCAGATCATGAGGTCAGGAGTTTTAGGCCAGCCTGGCCAACATTGTGAAACTCGTCTATACTCAAAACACAAAATTTTTTTTAGTTATGGCAGGCGCCTGTAGTCCCAGCTACTCAGGAGGCTGAGGCAGGAGAATTACTTGAACCTGGGAGGTGAAGGTTGCAGTGAGCCAAGATGGTGCCACTGCACTCCAGCCTGGGCAACATAGAGAGATTCCATCTCAGAAAAATAAATGGAAGGAAGGGAGGAAGCAAGGGAGGGAGGGAGGGAGGAAGGAAGGAAGGAAGGAAGGAAGGAAGGAAGGAAGGAAGGAAGGAAGGAAGGAGGGAGGGAGGGAGGGAGGGAGGGAGGGAGGGAGGGAGGGAGGAAGGAAGGAAGGAAGGAAGGGAAGGAAGTCATAAGCAGAATGTATTGCCCTCCATCTACCATATGCTATAACCATTTACCCTATGCTTTAACCAGGGCAACTTAGGTTTCTGGAGCATGAACACTGTCCTTAATCCCCATTTTGGGGAAAGTTTACTTCTCATCTGAAATTGGTGTTCCAATCCTAACCCTCTGCATGTTGATCTATGTAATCTTTTTCTGTTATGCCAACTAATTTTCTCTACCAAGTTGTCTTTGATTTCCTCTGCCTTGATAAATACTGCTTCCCTTCTCTAACTTACCACAGCGTGTTCTTACTAAATAATAATTGTGATAAATAATTCTGATTAATAATTAAAAAATAATTGTGATAAACAGTGTTTATCACAATCTAGTGATTTTTTTTATATCTATATTATTAGACCATAAGCTCCTTGTGGGCAGTAACCATACAATTTATCATTGTCATACCACCTACTCAACCTGTAAGTGTAGTTTCTCAGAGGTCAATACTAAGCCACCATCTTCTTTTTTTTTTCTAAGACCTTTCTCTTGATGTTATCATATCCTATGGTGTTAAATACTATCTCTATGCATACGACTCTCATTTATCTTCAAACTTGTGTCTAACTGACTACACCAGCATAAGTCACAGGCATCTTAAAGTTTAACTGCCTTTCTGCTGCACCAAACCTAGTTCCTTCTTCATCATCTCTATTTCATTAAATGGTACTAATATTAGCCCAGTTTCTCTCTTTATTTCTCTTACCCAAACCTCGAATCAATCCCTCACCAGACCCTATTTATTCCGCCTCCAAACTTTGTCATACTCATCAGCTTCTCTCCATCTTTACTCATATCCCACTAAACTAGGCCATGGACCATCCACCACACAATCTTGTATCAGTATCCTAGAGCATCTCCCAAACTCCTATTCTCACATCTCATCTGTTACATTCTTCTCAGAGTAGCTAGAGCGACATTCAAAACGTAAATCAGATTATAATGTCTTTCCAATGCATTTAGACTAAAACTCAAATCTTTACAATGACCTACAGTATTCCACCGGATTTGACTCTTGTCTATGTCATTCTGCTTTAATCCTTGCTCACTATATATTCCAGGCACATTGGCCTCCATTTTTAACTTTTTATTTATTTATCTATTTTTTGAAGCAGAGTTTCATTCTGTTGCCCAGGCTGGAGTGCAGTGGTGCGACCTTGGCTCATGTCAGTATTTCAACCAGTGGAAGCTGAATTTTGTTGCCTAAAAAGCATGATTTTTATTAAATTCATTGTTTGGTTTGGTTGTAATTATAGACAAGTCTTTTCTTTTTCATTTTAATACTTGTTCATGAGTATATCCGGTGCAGAAATGTTTATAAGTGTTTGAAAACTCAACCTATGTAAATAATGAAAATGTTTTTAGGATAGTATAAAAAAGAGAGATATATGAATCTAATTATTACTACTAGCAAACATATATGTTTTATGCAGTGTATTCATTGCCAAGCCCCTATGTATATTGTTAAAGTGTAGTTATTAAATTATATGTTATAAATATTAAGTACTGTAATATGCCATGTCATTTATTGGTGTTTTCACTTTAATATAGATGTTAATAATGAGTGCTTTCCATAGAATGCCAAAATTTGAATACCCCGATTCCCAGATTTATTTCTTTTATTCCCTCTACTGTTAAATTAGATTGAATATTTTTACAGCATTTGGTTGCAATTGTGCCACAATTTTATTTTGAGAATTAAAACAACAGTCTGAAATTCTTCTTGAAAGTAGGCAGCTTTTAAATTAATCATTTAAGTGTCACATGAGAAGCAGCCACATAGTTACTCTTCCCCCTTTCTTTATGAGATGGATTCTCACTCTGTCGCTCAAGCTGGAGTGCAGTGGCACAATCTTGGCTCACTGCAACCACGGCCACCCGGGGTCAAGCTATTCTCCTGCCTCAGCCTCCCTAGTAGCTGGGACTGCAGGTGCGCGCCCCTGTGCCTGGCTAATTTTTGTAGTTTTTAGTGGTGACAGGGTTTCACCATCTTGGTCAAGCTGGTCTTGAACTCCTGACTTCATGATCCTTCTGCCTCATCCTCCCAAAGTGCTGGGATTACAGTTGTGAGCCACTGTGCCCAGCCACCCCTTCCCCGTTTCTAAGAGTCGCGTAATTCTACCCAAACCTAAAATATCAATTTAATGCAAAGCTATTGGTTTTATGTTACTATTATGGTGATTATTGAATAAGTTATCTAGTTGAAATGGGGAGCTAGTTTACGAAAGATTAAATAGCCAAAAGAGTAATTTTGTCTCAGAAGCAGACAGTTTGATTAGAAGTAGCTTGATTCTCTATTTTGTATGTGAAGATTTGTAAATAGATATGTAAGATTTCTATTCTTTTCACTCTTGCACCAATGGATTCACTAAGTCCGGTGTTACAGTTAATTATAATGAATGTGGAAGCAATCTGAGATATTATTAAATGCTTTACAAATGTAAAACATTCTTCTCAGGAACAGTACGCACTAAGTAGTATTTACTGAAAGAGAAAATAAATGATTGATCTTACATCTCTAAACTCATTCTCCTTGGATTTGAGTAACTACGGAATATATTTCCTGAAAAATAATGTTCTAGGAATAACTAAAAATCGGGCTCTTACCTGCAGTCTCTCAGTATTAATTTTTTTGTTGTTGTTGTTTCATTTTTTTTTTTTTTTTTTTTTTTTTTTTTGGAGAGGGAGTCTTCCTCTTGCAGTCCGGGCTGGAGTGCAATGACCCGATCTCGGTTCACTGCAGTCTTCACCCCTGACCCCGGGTTCAAGTGATTCTCTTACCTCAGCCTCCTGAGTAGCTGAGATTACAGGCACGTGCCACCATGCCCGGCTAATTTTTGTAATTTTGGTAGAGATGGGGTTTCACCATATTGGCCAGGTTGGTCTTAAACTCCTGACCTCAAGTGATCCGCCCACCTCGGCCTCCGGGAGTGCTGGGATTACAGGCGTGAGCCACCACACCCAGCCTCAGCCTTAGTTTTATAAGATGATTTCTGTTTAATCAGAAACTAATTTTTTACAAATTAAAAAAAAAATGGACAAAAGGCAGATTATGTGTCAAAATCAATTCATTTCACATTTTTTATTACAGTCATTTGTTATTTATAGAAGAGATTTTTTTCAGGTGATATAATTAATATTATAGCAAAATTAAGTTCTGGACACATGCAAACATAAACAGGACATTTATTATAATTATCATTTTTAAAATGGATGTTTGCCATATATATCAAGAAAATAAGTAAATAAATAAAAAGTAATCCTTTTTTTTTTTTTTTTTGAGACGGAGTTTCTGTTACCTCAGCCTCTCCAGTAGCTGGGATTACACGTGCATGGCACCACGCCCATCTAACTTTTTGCATTTTTAGTAGAGATGGAGTTTCACCATATTGGCCAGTCTGGTCTGAAACTCCTGACCTTGTGATCCGCCCACCTGGGCCTCCCAAAGTGCTAGGATTACAGGTGAGAGCCACCGCACACCAAAGAATCCTTTTTTTAAATTCAGTTTTCCCCTGGAAATGAATACCATAAATACTATATATTTCTAATTAATTCCTAAACATTGTAGGGGAGGTGAAAAACGTCTTTTTCTTCCACTCATTTTAGGTTCATTGCCTGTGGCCCTGTAAACCAAACTGACATAAGACAAATTAACAACTGACAAGCATACACATTTATTTAGCGTAAGATTTTTAGGACGAGGGAGACTTCATGAGGAAATGAAATCCAAAGAAGCAATTAAGCCTGAGTATTTTTAAACTAGGTTTGAGGGAAGGTGAAATGTTGTTTAAAAAAAAAAGTGCTATATGACCAAAAAGGTATACCCTAAGACTAGCAAACTGGGGGAGACTTAGACCTGTTTTCTCAGAATCCTCTGGGCATCCCCCGCTTCTCTTGAGAGGATTCTTCTTTCCTTCAGGCATAGGGAGGGCACTTCTCACAGAAGGATCTCATGAATAGCTCCGTGGGAGGCAGGAAGGTCAGAGAGTTCTTTCTGTACCTGTCTTTTCAAATTTCGTCTGCATAAAATGTTCAATATGCCAAGGTGCTACATTTGGGGATAGTGGGTTTTAACCCCAACAACATTATTCTGTAGGAAAGTTTGTAGTTTTCATGAGTAAATGGCTTATAGGCACACACACGCACACATACGCACACATTTCCAAATCTAAGATCTGATTTTGTTAATGGAATATAAATCCCTATATATGTATGTTTAAAATACATGTAATACATGCACATATAAAGTATATGTAATATATGCATATATGTAACATTAGGACAATCAGAACAACATTTTTAATATTGGTAATGTTATTCATTAAACAAAAATTTGGTACATATTGACAAAATTCTTCCTGTGTGTTATTATTATAAAGTATTTCACTTGTTTACTCCTATATTTTTATTTCTTACAAAAATTCCTTGAGTAACCATTTAGTCTAACCACGTTTTAGCATGTTTCGACTAGATCAGTAGACAAACTGTTAGGGGTTTACATCTTTTAAAAAATGTTATTGGCTGGGTGCCGTGGCTCACCCCTGTAATCCCAGCACTTTGGGAGGCCAAGGCCAGTGAATTGGCGATCGCCTGTAATCCCAGCTGCTTGGGAGGCTGAGACAGAATTGCTTGCACCTGGGAGGCAGAGTTTGCAGTGAGATGAGATGGCCACTGCACTCCAGCCTGGGCGACAGAGTGAGACATTGTCTCAGAAAAAAAATATATATATTGAATTAGTATTAATATTATTTTTTTAAAAAATAGATCTTTAAATTTTTCTTGGGATACTTAATTTTATCTCTATCGCATTAACTGCAATTACATGACCATTGCCTTGTGATCAAAGTATATAATTTTATGGGTTTTTCTTGTTGTTTGTTTTTTTGAGACAGAGTCTCACTTTTGTTACCCAGGTTGGAGTGCAGCGCCAGGATCTCAGCTCACCACAACCTCTGCCTTCCGGGTTCAAGTAATTCTCCTGCCTCAGCCTCCCGAGTAGCTGAGATTACAGGCATGAGCCACTACACCTAGCTAAATTTTTGTATTTTTAGTAGAGATGGGATTTCTCCATGTTGGTCAGGCTGGTCTTGAACTCCAGACCTCAGGTGATCCACCTGCCTTGGCCTCCCAAAGTGCTGGGATTACAGGCGGGAGCCAACATGCCCGGCCACAATTTTATTTTAATGGAACCCATTTTATATCATTATTGTTTGATATACTTGACTTCCTTTTATGGTATAGTAGGTACAATGATCTAGAAAAATAATATTAACTCATTTTGTGCAGATACCTTGCTACTACTTGAAAAGAATATTTATCCATGGAAATAAAATTTAAAAAAAACACCCCATATACATCTAATTTTAGGTGTTTGTTGAAATGCAACTTCCTGAGAAAATTTCAGTTATGGGTGCCAAATACATTACCACTTAACAAGATGCCCTCATAATATTAAAGACAATATACTCTGAATCATGATATATAATTGATGTAAATTACCTAATTATTACCTGAACAAGATTGCTTTCTAATGTCTTAGATTCCACCATTTAAAAAACCAATAATTCTATTATATGTTAACTGAGATCAATATTTCTAGAGCTTAAAGATATGTACAGTGTTCATTTTACCTTTCAAAGTCCTAAGATCAGGACATTTTTTATGGGTTTGAATTTTTATGGATTTAAATGTTAAATCAATAGACAGAAGAAAATAAATGTTAAGGAGCATTTACTTATGTGAAACACAGCAAGAGTTATGAACTTTCTCTTTAGTCAGATGAGGAAATAATTTTGTTCCCCGGACCAAACTGAGGGTTGGGCTGTTGTTTCTCACAGCCCTGTAAGGAGATACAGATGAACTGGGGAGGAAGAGAGGTTTTCTTCAGGTTTTTTTTGTTTGTTTGTTTTATTTTGTTTAGAGTCAGAGTTTTGCTCTGTTGCCCAGGCTGGAGTGCAGTGGCACGATCTCGACTCACTGCAACCTCTGCCCCCCAGGTTCATGCAATTCTCCTGCCTCAGCCTCCTGACTAGCTGGGACTACAGGCGCGTGCCATCACACCCAGCTAATTTTTGTATTTTTAGCTGAGAGGTGGTTTCACCGTGTTAGCCAAGATGGACTGGATCTCCTGACCTTGTGCATGTACCCGCCACGGCTTCCCAAAGTGTTGGGATTCCAGGTGTGAGCCACTGCATCAGCTGAGAGTTTTATTTCTGCGACCGGTTACAGGGAGAAGGTCTGGAATTTATCTCCAGACAAACTCAAAATTAGATAGTTTTCCAGCCCTTATATACCTTCTAAGCTGTATGTCTACGTGTAAGTTTGCATCCATCTAAAGACATAAGTGATTAACTTCTTTTGATCTATAAGATCTGAGCCCTGAAGACCTTCCTCTAGAGCCTCAGTACATTTACTTAATCCAAATGGGTTCAGGTGCTAGGGTAATTATCCTTGTCTTGTCTCCTGCTAAATCAGGGAGGTTTGGGAAATTCCTTCAGACCTTCATTAAACTAGTTTGTGCAGGCCTGGGGAGTTTCTTCAGACCCCCAATAAAACTTGTTTTAATACTAAATGGGTCCTGTTACGAATGCATTTGTTATTTTGTGATGTTTTAAGGCCCAGGAAAGGACTAGGCAAAACTCTCCATGGGTTTTTGTTACATTCCAGCCTTTGTATAAGGGCACTGGCTTTTTAAGCTTTTAATATTTAACTTAACTGCTCAGTCAGTACTGAAACAGTTGTTATGGAGGACTATGCTATGGAAACCTGGCCTGCCACAGGATGACATGAGATAATTTTTCTTCAATTTTCTGCATCATTCACAGTTTGTTCTAATCTAAAGAATTATTAGAAAGATAAACTCCAGGGCCACTTTGGGAGGCCAAGGTGGGCAAATCACAAGGTCAAGGTTTGAGACCAGCCTGGACAACATGATGAAACCCCGTCTCTGCTAAAAATACAAAAAATTAGCTTGGCATAGTGGTGGGTGCCTATAATCCCAGCTACTCGAAATGCTGAGGCAGCAGAATCACTGGAACCCGGGAGGTGGAGGTTGCAGTGATCTCAGATCGCACCACTGTACTCCAGCCCAGGCAACAGAGTGAGACAACATCTCAAAAAAAAAGAAAAAGAAAAAGAAACTCCATTGAATTAACAAAAATTCAAACCCTTTTCAATTAATAATTTTAGATTCTGACATTTCTTAACATTTAAAAATGCCATCAAGTAAGTGCATGTTTGGAAGCAAAACAACACAAATTCAATATTCATGACTAGTCTTTTTAAGAGTTTCTTAAATGGAGAAATGCATTTAAAAATTTTTAATTTCATGCAAAATAATTTTGTAATTAATTACATTGCACTTTGGTTTATATATGAAGAGAATATAACACATCAACTAGATTTTAGACTTTAAAAATGTGGTAATTCACTTACAAAAATGTCTAATGCCATTACACTGACTAGTTCTGGCTTCTTTTATGTATTGCGAATGATAATTTATATTTTGCTATTATCAAGTCTCAACGTTTTCCTCACATTAGTCTGGATAAAAGTCACATACTTTTAGGAAATTATTTTGAAACTTCGCAGACACCTGGAATCATAAGGGACTGTAGTTTTTGGCTTTTTAATTGGATAAATGTTTTATTTTATTATTATTATTATTATTATTATTTTTGAGACAGAGTTTCGCTCTTGTTGCCCAGGCTGGAGTGCAGTGGCGTGATCTCTGCTCACCACAACCTCCTCCTCCCAAGTCCAAGCGAATCTCCTGCCTCAGCCTCCAGAGTAGCTGGGATTATGAGCATGTGCCACCATGCCCCACTAATTTTGTATTTTTAGTAGAGACAGGGTTTCTCCACATTGGTCAGGCTGGTCTCAAACTCTGGACCTCATGTGATCCACCTGCCTTGGCCTCCCAAAGTGCTGGGATGACAAGTGTGAGCCACTGTGCCCAGCCAAGTGTTTTATTTTTTATGAAAAACCACACATCTTAGAATACAAGGACAATATAAATGGACCATGCATAGAGATGGACAGACTTATTTCAAAAGAGGAACAGAATACATATATATTCTGGAAATGGATTGTAAACCAAAAAGTATCTGAGACAGGTCTCTATCGATTTAGAAAGTTTACCTTGCCAAGGTTAAGGATGCACCCGTAACACTGCCTCAGGAGGTCCTGACCTCATGCACCCAAGGTGGTAGGGGTACAGCTTAGTTTTATTCATTTTAGGGAGATGATGAGACTTCAATCAGTATATGTAACTTGTACATTGGATCAGTCAGAAAGATGGGAAAACTCGAAGTGGGGAGGGGACTTTCAGGTCATAGGCAGATAAGACACAAGTGATTGTATTCCGTTGAGTTTCTGATCAGCCTTTCACTGAACGCACAATTTACAGGAATAGTCATTTATGCCTTAGTCTGGCTTAGTGAAACAATAGGGTAAAGAAAGCGATCAGATATGCGTTTGTCTCAGGTGAGCAGAGGGATGACTTTGAGCTCTGCCACCTGTCCTTTGTCCACAAGGAATTTCCTTCTATTAAACACATTTCATTGTATTAAAAATGGTAGTCTGTTGGATTTTAGCTCCCCATTTTACTATGAACTAATGAAACGGCAGCTTTAATGCATTTTATAGTGGAGTTGTGTTATTGGTCTTCTCTGAGTTCAGCGTTTTTTATCCTACCTTCTGTTTCTCTATTCAATATCTCTTAACTAAAAGGGAAAATAGCAAAATCCATTGTCTCATCACATTCAATTTGTCACAATGATAGTGCAATGAAGTCCATTATTTCTAAGAAGTAAATATCCCATCCAGGAATGAATAATTTCTTCAAGTATGCTAAGTGCTCTTTATTGTATAGGCTACGATGATTTTGTGCAGTAAAAGATTCTATGTGGTAGCCAAAAGTTTTTTTTGTTTTTGGTCGGCGGAAGGAAGTTACAACATCTCATTAATATTCTGTTTTCTTATTCCAATAAGAGTGATAATATATGTCCCTCAACTGCTGGTGTAAGAATAGGGTTTATGTTTTATTATAAATATTATTGTGAACATTGCCCAAAGTAATTATTATGTGTCCTCTTGGAGAGAGTATAGTATACTAATAAAAATCAAGCTGTACATTACCCTGTAGCTCAGATTTTAGTCTTGTGATTATTATGTACATAGATGTGTACTCGTGTATGGTGGAATCCATGAAGTCGGTTGGAGGATCAGCCTTTTGTGTATAATTGGAATGAAAATTATGATCTTGGTGAAGAAAATCTGGGCTGCCAATCTTTGGTAACGAGGAAGTGATAGTAGAGCTGAGAACACATATACTGTAATTTAATGATGACATATGCAGAAGAAAATGTCATTATCTCTAAACAAAAATATTTGGGAAAGAACCATAGATTGCTCACTTGTAATTATTCAGTCAATAATTGGTTTTCGTTTGCAAGTTACAAGCACGTGGCAAGGAAGTCTTATGTGTTCAAATTAAGACACTGGAATGCTAATTAGTCCCATATTAGCTGTTAAGCACTATTCATTAGCAAAGCAAAGAAATAAAAGTGAAACATCTTGTTGTTGAAATTGTAGGTGACTTCTGAGCAAAGATTTGAAAGACTTGAGGGAGTAATCCTGTGGCTATTTGGGGGAAGCATATTCCAAACAGAAGGAATGAAAATACAAAGGCACTAAGATATATGTGTGATATAGACAGCAAGAATACCAGAATCTCTGGAGCTCAAGGTACAAAAGGAAGAGGAATAGGAGACAAGGTCAGAGAGACAACAGCGGGCCAGATCTTGTAGAGTAAGAGTCTGCAAACTTCACCTCTTTTAAGATACCCCAGGAGATAAGAATGATTTTTACATGTATTAAATGGTTAAAAAATAAGCCCAAGAAAAATAATGTTACTTCACATGTGAACATCTTGTTGAATTCAAATTTTGGTTTTATAAGTGAAGGTTTATTGGAATCCAGCCATGCTCATTGTTTTTTATATTGCCTATGGCTGCTTTTAGCCCACAGGGGTATAACTGAGTAGTTGCAAAAGACATGATGGACCCCATGAAACCTGAAATATTTGATATCTGTTCAATTACAGAAACTGCTTACTTACCCCTGTTGCAGCTAGAGCCATTTTGAGAGCTTTAACTTTTAATCAGAGTGCGATGGGAAGGCCTTCGGTAGGTGTTGAGCAGTGGAATTATATGAGATTTTTTCTTTTTACACAGGATTACTTTATCTGCTACCGGCTATGATAATAACTTTGGGAGGGGATGCAGAGTGGATACTTTCATCTTCCCTAAAAAATTTTTACTTCACAACAATAAATCAAGTCTAATAGGCCTTCATGTTTTCCCTACTGGTCGGTTTTATTTTCTTTTCTCTCTCTCTTTTTTTTTTCTTTTCTTGAGACAGAATCTCACATTGTTGCCCAGGCTGGAGAGTAGTGGCTATTCAAAAAAGCAATCATGACTCACTGCAGCCTCAAACTCCTGGCCTTGAGGAATCCTTCTACCTTAGCCTTCCATGTGGCTGGGACCACAAGCACACGCCACTATGCCAGGTTACTTTTCTTATACTATAAGCAAATATACACATAGACAGCTGTGTATACATATACATGCATACAATTAGTATGCATGTTAAGTATGGTTATAAAATAAACTTGGTCAATTTCTGTTAACCTATAGAATAATAGATGCATAGTCTATTTTGTCCTTAAAAAGGTCATCTTGGAGAGCTTACAGTTTAGATTGAAAACCGTCTGCTGTAGGAAAGCTCAAATTCAAGTAACTTTAATGGTTGACATGTACTATGTTGTCTTTAGTTCTGGCACGCAATGAAGGATACAGCTTTCTTCTAAGATGCCATTAAAATATGAAAAACATTTTCATACATGTTTTAGCACATAAGGTCCTTTTCATGGTAACAGTCACTGAGATATAAATCACATATCATACAATTGACCCATTTAAAGTGCACAGCTAAGTGGCTTTTAGTATATTCATAGGATTTTGCAACAATCACTACAATTAATTTTAGAATATATTTCTCAACCCCAAAAGAAATACTATACCTGTTAAAAGTTACCCCACATCTTACCATTCTACTTCCTCACCCACCAACACAGCTCCTAGCAACCACTAATCTTTCTGTATCAAAAGATTTACTTATTCTGGGTATTTCATACAAATGAAATAATATAATATGTGGTATTTTTGTTACTAGCTTTTTTCACTTAGCAAAAAATGTTTTATTTATTTATTTTGAGTTCCAGAGTACATGTGCAGAATGTGCAGGTTTGTAACATAGGTAATCCTATGCCATGGTTTTCATCTCATCACCTAGGTTTTAAGCGTAGCATCCATTATCTATTTTTTCTGATGCTCTCCCTGCCCCCACCCCTCCATCCCGGACAAGCTCCAGTGTCTGTTGTTCCCCTCCCGGTGTTCAAGTGTTATTGTTCAGCTCCCGCTTACAAGTGAGAACATGCAGTGTCTGGTTTTCTGTTCCGACATTAGTGTACTAAGAATAACGGTTTCCAGCTCCATCCATGTCCCTGCAAAGGACATGGTCTCATTCCTTTTTTTGGCTGCACGGTATTCCACGGCGGCTATGTACCACATTTCCTTTATCCACTCTATCACCGATGGGCAACTGGATTGATTCCATGTCTTTGCTATTGTGAAAAGTGCTGCAAGCATAATGTTTTATAAAGGCTTTTTTAGTGGTACGTTATAAAAACTGGCAGGTCCTCAATTTTACTCTAGCATCAGAATCTATTTTCATAATTATTTTCCACAAATTGTGACAGCATAAAATAGCATGCCATCGTAATTCTATAATTTAAGAATTAAAGAATTAAAATACTTTCAAATAGAAAATAAATTAAATACAAACAAATAAAAATGAAAAAATTAATGGATATTTCCTCAAGTTGCATTAGTATGTGCATTGGAAATATAATATCAAATATAATATATTCTCTGAATATTGTAATAGCCTAGAGTATCAAAGCACATTGTAATTATTAGTTCTTATATTAGTCTTGACTTAAAGAAGTATCCAATGTATCAGAGTCCTAAAATTAAATGATTATTCAATATAATCATAATGTATAATGGATAATCATTTATAGTATTATATCGATATCCAAATATTTACTTTCATATTATTCTACTGAATTAGTGTCTTTAATTCATTTTATAATGTGTTGAACAGTATTTGTATACAAAAATAATTATCTCAGAATTCCAAATTCCTAATACTTATAGGAGTATACAAAAAGAAATCTCAGCAGGGCATGATGGCTCACTCCTGTAATCCCAGCACTTTGGGAGGCCGAGGTGGGTGTAGATCACAAGGTCAGGAATTTGAGACCAGCCTGACCAACATGGTGAAACCCCGTCTCTACTAAAAAAAAAAAAAAAAAAAAAGGAATCTCAAAGTGAGTTCTTTCATCAACATTATGTTTCTTACCAACAACTTTCCTAGGCTTCACATGTGCACAACACATTTTAATTTTATTGGACAGAGGAGAATGTTCAATCTAGATGCAAATGTTTTGGCTAATTGTTAATGATAATAACAGGGTGTATGCCCTTGAAAATGCATTTACATGTAGATTATTTTCACCTCTTTTCTTTGATCGGTAATGCAATTAACATTTTAATTTTTTATGAAATTTAGTTTGTTTTTCTTTTCCTTTTGTAACTACCTGGTATTAAGATTATCTACAGATACTATTAGGAATTTTTGGGGAAAAAAAGTCAGTTTTACTCTACAACAAGTCTTAATCAGAATGACAATAGCTGCAAGCAAATAAATGTACGTTACTCAAATAAATGCAGTTTTTCTTTTTGAACTATTTATCCAGGAAACACCAATAAGAAACCTTTATCAGAAAGATAATCTATGCAGTGTTGCTGTGAGTCATTTCACAAATGTTTTGATAATTTGTTCATAGCTAATAATTAAATATAATATACAAAAAGTGTTTATGTGGTATGATTCAGCAGAGAATGTGACATACATACCTTCATTACTAAAATGCTATTATAGTGCCTTGGATCTATCAATAAAGAAGGGACTATTTTTCTATATTCTGCCCAGTTATTATATTTATATTTATATTAACCTAGCACATTTATGGAATCACTTTTAAGAAAGGATTAAAATTACCTACTGTCCATGCCATTCTACTCTTTTTTTTTTTTTTGACTTCAAGGAGAAAATGTGAAAGGAGGTAAGAATCAAGATTAACAGATACTGTAAAAAACAAAAACTTCAAATTATAGACGTAGACAATATTTTCAAAATTTCTAAGTGTGTTTCAAAAACAGGATTTTGGGCTGGGCTCGATGTCTCACACCTGTAATCCCAGCACAATGCGAGGCCAAGGTGGGCAGATCATGAGGTCAGGAGTTCAAAACCAGCCTGCCCGACATGATGAAATCCCATTTCTACTAAAGATACAAAAAACTAGCCTGACCTGGTGGTGCACTCCTGTAATCCCAACTACTCAGGAAGCTGAGGCAGTAGAATCACTTGAACCCAGAGGCAGAGATTGCAGTGAACTGAGATTGTGCCATTGCACTCCAGCCTGAGCAGCAGGGTGAGACTCTGTCTCAAAACAAACAAACAAACAAACACAGACTTTTGAAATATACATATAAATATATATTGAGAATATTTTCAATACAATGTGTGTACCGACACGTGTACATGTGAATGTGTATATACATATGTATGTATCATACATATATATGTATATTTTAAAAAGGAAGAGGCATTTATGAGTTTAATAATTATTTCAAAAGCTATTTTATTGGTATTGATTTTTAGTTCAACATCTAAATAGACTTGTAATTTAATCTCTCTTCAAAAATTGTTAATATTTACTAGGCTCTCTTATAGAATATGGTTTTCTTTATGAAAGACTGTAGATGGCTAGTAGCTATAGATTTTATTTAGGTGAGGCACAATAAATAAACATTTTTCAAAACTATTGTGTAATTTACTTGAGAATAGTAAATAAAATAAAAGAGTATGTAAATATAAAATTATGATTGTGCTTTTGTCACTTTTTCCTAACTCTGAAGAGAAGGCTCTCTTATACCTTTTTCTTGTATTAAAAACCCACCAATGATAATCAAAAATCTTGAAAAATAAAAACATTTACATATAAATTTACAGAATACATGGCCTTTTTTCAAAATTATTTTTCTTGCGAATTTCTACCTGCCAACCCACTTATAGCAAGGTTTATAAAAACAACCAGCTCTCTGCTATAAAAACTCGTTATTCAGAAAATGTTTATTTAGTGTTAGGATATATGTAGCTTGTGCTTCATCTTCTCATATAGCATCCAATCTAAGAGGTACCTGAGAGAATTTATGTGAAATGGAGACATACTAGTAAATACTCATTTTGCTTTCATAGTTACAGAGAAAAGTTGATGAGTACATAAATAAAGCTATACAAATGCCTACATAAGTGTTATGCATTTTTATTTATTATTAATCTATCATTAATTTTACATGGGATAGGACATGATCATTCTCCTCCAGTTGTGTCTGTATATAATACCATCCTCTATAGGATGCTTATTGATATTATTTAAAGAAGGGGAAACAGGTGGAGAGTAGAACACTATACTTGCTTCATTTTAGTTCATTTCTCTTAACATTCCTCTCACAGAAGTGAATTAATAGCAGTTTGATTTCAACAGCATGCAGGATTTTATCGGTAATCAGTAATACTGAATGTTATATAGTTTTAAAAAATTCTATATTCCATTTTCCATTGTTTGTGTTAATTACCTAATTGTTAACATTGAAAATTAATTTTTCATTATTAGTATGGGACCATACCTTGTCTGACTGCTGGGTCAGCAAGTGGAAATTGCAACATGATTAATTACTTAGTTTATTTAGAAAACATAAAAAGCAAAACAAGAGAGTATTGTTAAGAGATATCACATCTTAATTTAAGCCAGGCAAAGGCAGAACTTTAATTTTAAAAAGTGATGCTATAGGTTACATTTAAGACAAAGCTCTTTCACTTCCCCATTTTAAATTCCATATTGTTTGTAAGATACTTGATGAAACAGAAAGAGCATTTAAACCTACTGTTTCTTTCGAATGCCATTTTCTTCCTCATTACAGTGATGTTGCAATTTTTATGTTTATAATATAGCCATGTGCTTTAGTTTAATAAATTAATGATGCTTACCCTGTAATAATTTGTATTACAGTATTTGTATAATACATCTATTATGTGTGTAGTAGTCATGGCTTGTGTGTTAGATGGCAGAAATAGATATTTTAGGAAAACCTGATATAGTTAATTCCCAACAATAACTCTGTACTTAAGAATATGTTTATGTTTCTCTGGAATTGAGATAGTCTACTTGTTTATTCTACTCGTTTTCTTTTTTTTTCGTTTTTGAGATGGAGTCTCACTCTTTCACCAGGCTGGAGTGCAATGGAGCGATCTCGGCTCACTGCAACCTCCACCTCCCAGGTTCACACGATTCTCCTGCCTCAGCCTGCTAAGTACCAGGGATTACAGGCATGCATACCATGCCCAGTCAATGTTTTCTATTTTTAGTAGAGACAGGGTCACCATGTTGGCAGGAAGGACTCAATCTCTTGACCTTGTGATCCACCTGCCTTGGCCTCCCAGAGTGCTGGGATTACAGGCGTGAGCCACCGCACCTGGCCCGAGATATTCTACTTGTTCTAAACCATCTATGAGTTTTAAGATGGGGCTATTCACCCCATAAAGTTCTGCATCATTGTTGAGTATTGTTTGATATATGTTATTGTTTGGGTAAATCTTCTCAGACAATGCAGATGCAATTTATGCAATTATAAGTTAAATGTACATTGTATAAATTAAGTTGGATAAATTTTAGAGATAATCTTGAATTTGCCAGATAATTGTAAAACAACCTCACCAGAGATAGAGATTGACTGGGTCTATTCTGATGACTGAAGTAACCAAAGTACAAATTGCTAAGCTGGATTTTCATTGTTTTAGCACTTAAATAAAGCACTTGTGAGCACACTACTTGTGAATTACATACACACATGTGTGCACGCACATACACACACACACACACACCAGTTCAAAGTATTTTATTCATTTTACAAATATGGGTAACTTCTTGTATTTTTTTCTGCAGTGAACTACTGGATCATCTGCCATCCTTTCTGTGCCTTAATTTTTTAACTTTAACAACCTTATATAAGATAGTTCCAATCTTTATTCAAAATTTTGATCCTAAATTTTATATATATATATATATATACACACACACACACATATACATATATATGTTGATATATATACACCACACACACATATACAGGTGCAGGCACACACACACACACACATGCACTCACACATCTACACATACACAAACCTATATATGCATTTCAAATGTTTCCAGTGTTCTCCAGCCAGGTACAGTGGCTGATGCCTGCAATCCCATCATTTTGGGAGGCTAAGGTGGGAGGATTGTTTTGGCCCAGGAGTTTGAGACCACCCTGGTTAACATAGTGAGACCTGTATCTGTTCAAAAAACAAAAAATTAGCTAGATGTGGTGGCACATGCCTGTAGTTTTGGCCTCTAGAGTGGCTGAGGTGGGAGGATCATTTAAGCCAGGGAGGTCAAGGCTGAAGTGAGCTGTGATTATGAAACTGCACTCCAACCTGGGCAACATGGTGACATCCTATCTCAAAAGAAAAAGGAATGCTATTCAACTTCTTATTGTCCCCATCCTACTTTTCCTAATTCCTCGGTTTTCTTTTTTCTTTCTCACAGGTCCCAAAAGTCTAATAAAACATTACATATGATGTTATAAATTATTTCAAGTATTACATATTATAAATTAACTTTATGGCTTAAAGATTATTACTGATTATTTTGTAAGATGTATAAGAATTATTTTACCATATGTTTGCCTTCGCTTTATTCACATGTGAAGTCTCATTGATATAATTTTTAAAAATTCATCCAAAATATGCCTTCCAAGATTATGAGCATTTTAAAATTGATATTCTGAATGTAGAAGAAAATTCAGTTAGTACCACTATAGAAAATGTTTAAATCATGATACCGATTGCTGTGAGAGGGCACCCTGATCTCAACTTGCAAATTGCCTGGCATGGTGGCGTATACCTTTAGTCCCAGTTTCAAGGGAGCCTGAGTAGGGGAGAATCGCTTAAACCCCAGGCAGGCAGGGTAGGTTGCAGTGAGCCGAAATCTCACCACTGCACTCCAGCCTGGGAGACAGAGCAAAACCTCATCTCAAAAAAAAAAAAGGAACTGTGTACTGCGACCACACTTTTTAAATAACCTATGTTGTCTATATATAGTGTTTTTTTTCTTTCTTTTGAGACAGAGTCTCTGTTGCCCAGGTTGGAGTGCAGTGATGCAATTCCAGTTCATTGCAATCTCAGCCCCTTGGGTTCAAGTGATGCTCCTGCCTCAGCCTCCTGAGTAGCTGGGATTACAGGAACATGTCACCACACCCAGCTGATTTTTGTATTCTTAGTAGAGTTGGGGTTTTGCCATATTAACCACCCTGGTCTTGAACTCTTGAACTCAGGTCATCCACTCACCTCAGCTTCCCAAAGTGCTGGGATTACAGGTGTGAACCACTGAGCCCAGCCCCTATATACTGGTTTTATATATGCATACATTTATAAATACTTGCAGTAGTCTATACGTAGGTAGAGTTTCCAGATGTTTATGTCAAGGAAAAATATAAAGAAGTTTATTCATTTCACATTTTACTTTGTACGAGCATATTGCTGATTTTAATTTTAAAATTTTAAAGCAGAATATTAACAAAATAATACAATCTCAGAGTTGAAACAATTCTCGGTAGTCATGTTTAATCTCCATTATGTTCACACCAATTCTCGTTGCTTTCCTATGTGCCAATAAGCGAAGAGTTCAGTGACTCTCATTCTCAGTAAGTTCAATTTGACATTAAAATCTTTCCTTGTGTGACTTAGAGCCACAGAAAGATAAAATATCTCAACCAGAACAGACTTTGGGGATTCTTTTTTTTTTTTGAGATGGAGTTTCACTCTTGTTGGCCAGGCTGGAGTGCAATGGCATGATCTCAGCTCACTGCAACCTCTGCCTCTGGGTTCAAGCAATTCTCCTCTCTCAGTCTCCTGAGAGTTCCCATGCTGTGTGTACCCTAGGGACTTGGTGCCCTGTGTCCCAGCCGCTCCAGTCGTGGCTGAAAGGGGCCAACTTAGAGCTCAGGCTGTGGCTTCAGAGGGTGGAAACCCCAAGCCTTGGCAGCTTCCATGTGGCGTTTAGCCTACAGGTGCACAGAAGTCAAGAACTGTGGTTTGCAAACCTCTACCTATATTTCAGAAGACATACGGAAACACCTGGATGCCCAGGCAAAAGTATGATGCAGGACCGGGGCCCTCATGGAGAGCCTCTGCTAAGGCAGTGGGGAAGGGAATGTGAGGATGGAGCCCCTACACAGAGTTCCTTCTAGGGCACTGCCTAGTGGAGCTGTAAGTAAAGGGCCACCGTCCTCCAGATCCCAGAATGGTAGATCCACTGACTGCTTGCACTGAGCACCTGGAAAAGCCCCAGACACAGAACACCAGCCCGTGAAAGCAGCCAGGAGGGAAGCTGAACCCTCCAAAGCCACAGGGGCAGAGCTGCCCAACACCATGGGAATCCACCTCTTGTATTAGCGTGACTGATATGTGATACCTGGAGTCAACGGAGGTCATTTTGGAGCTATAAAAAAATTTGACTGCCCACTGGATTGTAGATTTGCATGGGCCCTGTAACCCCTTCGTTTGATCAATTTCTCCCATTTGGAACAGCTGTATTTGTCAAATACATGAACCCCCATTGTATCTAGGAAGTAACTAACTTGCTTTTGATTTTTCAGGCTCATAGGCAGAAGGGACTTGCCTTGGCTCAGATGAGACTTTGGACTGTGAATTTTTGGGTTAATGCTGGAATGAGTTAAGACTTTGGGGGACTGTTGGGAAGCCATGATTGAAATGTGAGGACATCAGACTTGGAGGGGCTGAGGGTGGAATGATATGGTTTGGCTGTGTCCCCAACCAAATCTCAACTTCAGTTGTAGCTCTCAGAATTCCCAAGTGTTGTGCGAAGGACCCAGGGGGAGGTAATGGAATCATTCCGGCTACTCTTTCCCGTGCTATTCTCGTGATAGTGAATAAGTCTTACAAGATCTGATGGGTTTATCAGGGATTTATGCTTTTGCTTCTTCCTTATTTTCTTTTGCCACTGCCATGTAAGAAGAGCCTTTCACCTCCCACCATGATTCTGAGGCCTCCTCAGCCATGTGGAACTGTAACTCTAATTAAACCTCTTTTTCTTCCTAGTCTTGGGTACGTCTTTATCAGCAGCATGAAAACAGGCTAATGCAAATGCCATTAACAAATTTATAATTATTCTTGGATGCTGTGCTCTTTTGGTTCTTTGGCAGTTTTGCACTTTGTCATTTTCAGACCATATCACCCAACTTGTTCGCCTCCTATACTGCTAATCCTTATGGCCAGCTATCCTGATGTCATTAGTACTAGACTTTCATAGGATTACATAGTTTAGCTCTGAATTTTTCTGTATTCTTCTTGAAATTGATGCAGAAGGATGAAGGAATAATATTCACATGCATGAGAAATTTATACATTTTTAATTTTTTCATGTATGATGGCAAACTGATTTAATCATCTGACCTTTGAACTGGATCTACAAGTTGCTTGTTTCATGTACAAAATCTAAATGATATGGTGTCATTATATTATGTATAAATGTCCTGGGTGGGGCTGCCAGTGCAACCATCCTCTTCAAGTTATTCTTCTAAGTACACTATTGATCCTTCTGTTTGGATTGCTTTATCTATTAAAAACATCACAAAATTACCATAGTGTCGGTTTGGGCAATAGGCTTATCTTTCAAATGAGCATAACCTGTAGACAGTGAGATGATTGTGCAAAGTAAATAAGCTGCTTGTATTTAACTCAAATATGTATACAATAGCTCTAATTTTATATTCATTAAGTATAAACAAAGGGACTCAGAAAAATGTGAGAAACAGCCCTATGACAGATTAAAAAGAGTTGGGACTTTCAGAGAAGTATTGCTATAGTCACTTGTGGAATATTTATGAGCCCAAATATCTACAGCTTTTATGTATTTTATTTTTTATGATTTATTTGGCTTTTTATGGTCTATGAGTAGAAAACTGTAAGTCAGAATTTAGACTTCATGAAAATCACCTGATAGTTCATGTAAAGGCAATATTTTCCAGAGAATTAAGAAAATAACAGGAAAGGCTCTTGTATGGAATAAAACGACCTTGCTTTATAAATGGTGCATGTAGAAGACAGCTAAGTTATATTACTTAGAAAAGATATGGTTGTGGCAAGAAAAATGTATGCATTTTATTTGGAAACAGAAGATTTAAATTTCTTTTTAATATCGTCAGTTATAACACTACCAAAACTCTTAGAGTCAATCAGTGCCAGATGTATTCAGGCACTCAAAATTTGTGAATTATTAAACAAATGGACTGATCTTATTCAATCAAACTGTTAATATAAGAATACACTAGCTGGGCGCAGTGTTTCACACCTGTAATCCTAGCGCAGTTGGGAGGCTGAGGTGGGTGGATCACCAGAAGTCAGGAGTTCAAGACCAGCCTGGCCAACGTGGTGAAACTGTGTCTCTACTAAAAATAAAAAAATGAGCTGGACATGTTGGCACGTGCCCGTATCCCAGCTACTCAGGAGGCTGAGGCAGGAGAATCACTTTAAACCAGGGTTGGGGTGGGGGCGGAGGTTGCCATGAACCCAGATCATGCCATTGCACTCCAGCCTGAGCAACAAGAGTGAAACTCCGTCTTCAAAAAAATACATAAATAAAAAAGGAATACACTAATTTACTTGAAAAATAGAGACATGAAAGGTTTACTTTTGTATTGTTCCAAAATTTGTCCACCCCATTGGGCTTTTGTACACACTTCATAATGACTTGATAATGTTTTTCAGCAGTTTTATGATCCCTCCAAAGATGTTTCAGTTCCACTTTCACAGAAATATTTTTCAAATGTAAGTGTCAAGCTGTTCCAAAGTTCGTATTTTCTTATTGTATAATATATCCATTCGTAGAATGCAAAAAAAGCATTAAATCGTTGCACTGCCTCTGGCCTATTGTCTTGCAAATGTGCTTTGCACATAAGAGACAACCTCTGAATATTTTTTCTTTCATCAAAATCATAAAACCTAGGAGACATTCTATAGAACTGCCATAAATAATATTTTTCATAAACATCATATGCATATAGGGTATTTTAGCATACTCCTCTCTTCTTCCTTCCTATGAGAAAAAATGGGCTAATAAAAACTGAACTATTATTTTGAAATTTAATTTTGACGACTGAGAATCCCTAAAGACATTCCAGTCAGGTACAACAATCTTTCCTTTCACCCTGGGAGTCTATTAAAGTGGAAACTTGTGCTGCTGCCTACAACTGCTTGCTTTTTGGCAGTGGGGTTGGGAAGGAGCCTACACCCCCCTCCCCCTATGTGCAACTTGTGTAATAGCTAAGAGTCAAAATGCCTTCCAAGAGGGGCAATATGGAATACTGGATTTTGTTGTGCTAATTACTGCCTTTATATTCTATAAACGCATCTTTCCATTTTTTGAAAAACAATATTAAGCATTTCGGGGTTGACTTTTGGACTTTTGAGATATCTCTATGAGCCAGTCAATATCGCAGAATTCACCTGATAATTCTGTTTGATCCCTAAATGCATTCTTAAAATCACAAAAGGCCTATTTCCTGTATCTATAAATGCTACATAAAATGTTAGGCTTGGATAATTTGGAAGTTAAACTATAACTTTAGTAATAAATACTCAGAGATGGCCAAGTACAGTGGTTCACGCCTGTAATCACAGCACTTTGGGAGGCTGAGGTGGGCGAATCACCACAGGTCAGGAGTTTGAGACCAGCCTGGTCAACACTGCAAAACCCCGTCTCTACTAAAAATACAAAAATTAGCCGAGTGTGATTGAGCATGTCTGTGATCCCAGCTACTCCAGAGGCTGAGGCAAGAGAATCGCTTGAACCCGGGAGGCAGAGTTTTCAGTGAGCTGAAATTGCACCACTGCACTCTAGCCTGGGCAACAGACCAAAAGCCCGTCTCAAAAAAATACTAAATAAATAAATCAATAAGTAAATACTCAGAGAATTGACCTAATGTAACAGAATTTCATATGAGATTACATTTTGATTTATCTCAAATGGGAGTGAGATAAATAGCACAGTAGACACATTATTATTGTTATTTAACTTTCAGAAGAAGAGAATTGAAATATGGAAAGTTTAATTCTATAAACTGTTAGCAGAAACAAAACCAAGAATGGAACTATCCAGCTATGTATAATGTAATTATTTATCTTTTTTAAAAATTATACTTTAAGTTCTGGGATACATGTGCAGAATGTGCAGGTTTGTTACATAGGTATACATGTGCCATGATGGTTTGCTGCACCCATGAACCGGTCACCTACATTAGGTTTTTCTCCTAATGCTATCCATCCCCTAGGCCCCCATCCCCTGAGAGACCCCAGTGGGTGATGTTCCCCTCCCTGTGTCCGTGTGTTCTTGTTGTTCAACTCCCACTTATGAGTGAGAACATGTGGTATTTGGTTTTCTGTTCCTGTGTTAGTTTGCCGGGAATGATTGTTTCCAGCTTCATACATGTCCCTGCAAAGGACATAAACCCATCCTTTTTTATGGCTGCATAGTATTCCATGGTGTATATGTGCCACATTTTCTTTATCCACTCTATCATTCATGAGCATTTAGGTTGGATCCAAGTCTTTGCTATTGGGAACAGGACCACAATAAACATATGTGTGCATATGTCTTCAGAACAGAATGATTTATAATCCTTTGAGTATATACCCAGTAATGGGATTGCTGAGTCAAATGGTATTTCTGGATCTAGATCCTTGAGGAATCACCACATCGTCTTCCACAATGGTTGAACTAATTTACACTCCCACCAACGGTGGAAAAGCATTTCTATTTCTCCACATCCTCTCCGGCATCTGCTGTTTCCTGACTTTTTAATGATTGCCATTCTAACTAGCGTTAGATGGTATCTCATTGTCGTTTTGATTTGCATTTCACTAATGACCAGTGATGATGAGCTTTTTTTCATATGTTTGTTGGCTGCATAAATGTCTTCTTTTGAGAAGTGTCTGCTCATATCCACTGCCCACTTTTTAATGTGGTTGTTTTTTTCTTGTAAATTTGTTTAAGTTTCTTCTAGATTCTGGAAATTAGCCTTTTGTCAGATGGATAGATTGCAAAAACATTCTCCTATTCTGTATGTTGCCTGTTCACTCTGATGATAGTTTCTTTTGCTGTGTAGAATCTCTTTAGTTTAATTAGGTCCCATTGGTCAATTTTGGCTTTTGTTGCCATTGCTTTTTGTGTTTTAGTCATGAAGTCTTTGCCCATGTCTTTGTCCTGAATGCTATTTCCTAGGTTTTCTTCTATGGATTTTATGGTTTTAGCTCTTATGTTTAACTCTTTTTTTTTTTTTTAATGGAGTCTCCCTCTGTCACAGAGACTGGAGTATAGTGGTGTGATCTCAGCTCACTGCAACCTCCACCTCCCTGCGTCAAGCAATTCCTTTGCCTCAGCCTCCCAAGTATCTAGGATTACTGGCATATGCCACCATGCCTGGCTAATTTTTTTGTAATTGTAGTAGAGACAGGGTTTTACTATGCTGGCCAGACTGGTCTCGAACTCCTGACTTCAGGCAATACACCCACCTTGGCCTCCCAAAGTGCTAGGATTACAGGCTTGAGCCACCTCACACAGCAACATTTAAGTCTCTAATCTATCTTGAATTAATTTTTGTATAAGGTGTAAGGAAGGGGTCCAGTTTGTTTTCTGCCTATGGCTAGTCAATTTTCCCAAAACCGTTTATTAAATAGGGAATCCTTTCCCTTTTGCTTGTTTTTGTTAGGAAGATGGTTGTAGATGTGTGACATTATTTCTGTGGCCTCTGTTCTTTTCTATTGGTGTATATATCTCTTTTGGTACCATTACCATGCTGTTTTGGTTACTATCGCCTCGTAGTATAGTTTGAAGTTAGGAAGCATGATGCCTCCGGCTTTGTTCTTTGCTTAGGATTGTTTTGGCTATGTGGGCTCTCTTTTGGTTCCATATGAAATTTAAGCTGATTTTTCCAGTTCTGTGAAGATGGTCAAGGTAGCTTGATGGGGTTCGCATTGAATCTATAAATTACTTAGGGCAGTATGGCCATTTTCACAATACTGATTGTTCCTAACCATCATCATGGAATTTTTTTTTTTTTTTTAGACAGAGTTTCACTCTTGTTACCCAGGCTGGAGTGCAATGGCGCAACAGCATGGAATGTTTTTCCATCTATTTGTGTCCTCTCTTATTTCCTTGAGCAGTGGTTTGTAGTTCTCCTTGAAGAGGTCCTTCACATCCCTTGTAAGTTGTATTCCTAGGTATTTTATTCTCTTCATAGCAATTGTGAATGGGAGTTCACTCATGATTTGGCTCTCTGCTTGTCTGTTATTGGTGTGTAGGAATGCTTGTGATTTTTGCACATTGATTTTGTAGCCTGAATTTTGCCAAAGTTCTTTATCAGCTAAAGGAGGTTTTGAGCTGAGATGATACTGTTTTCTAAATACACAGTCATGTCATCTTCAAACCATAGATATTTCATGTAAACCATTGTGCTTCTGTTTTGTTTATGTGTTTGTATTTTGCTTTATTCAAATTGCTATCCCTCTTAAGGAAACGTTGAACAAAGTGACAAGAGCCAGTATCCTTGCTTTCTTCCTAGTCTCAAGGAGAAAGCATTCAGTCTTTCAAGGATGAATTTAGCTGTACTTTTTTTTTTTTTCCTTTTTTAGTTTGAGGAATTTACCCATCATTCTTAGTTTGCATAGAATTTTAAAAAATATGAATAGATGATGAATTTTGTCAAATGTATTTTCTACAATTATTGAAATGTTTTTTTCTTTATTTTATTAATATGGCATATTATATTTTCTAATAGAATGTTTCTTCAAATTAAAATTATGGATAATCTATCTTAATTCTATGGTTCTTTTTCATAAACAAAAAAACCTTCACTCTAATATTTACTATTATTATTATTACACATATTTTATTTCATCATGTTTGCATATATGACTAAAGAAATTTTTCATCATTATGAACAAAGTTTAGAGTTCATTTTTATATTAAACCACCATTCTTTTATCAATTCATTTAATTTCTATGTAACGATTTCTCTGTAATCTTGAGTTTAAAGGTGGCTAAAACTATGTAATTTTAAACATAGCTCTAAAATTTTAGGAGGCAGATGTCAAAACAATCAAGAATAAGATACTATAATAGCTAGAGGAAGAAGAAAGAAAACCATATAGGTGAGGAAAACAATATTTTGTTACTTGTGTCAACGTGCTCTAAAAACACACCTATGTTTGGTCCTTAGATCTTTTGACTTCAGCATTCCAATTTTTGGATGGGCATTCTGCCATTCTAACAGGTGTGTCAATTGTGTAGACCTGCCAAGGAAACAGAATACACATAAAAACAGTAAAAAAAAATTGTGCTGGTGACTAAGAAGACTTCATTGTATGCAAGTGCCTTGTCAAACATCAATGTATGCATATTTATATTTAAGTAGTTCCATCCAACACTGAAGTCAGAAAACAAAATCATTTTACACCAATAACTGAATGAAATATCACTTTTTTGGGTTTATTTTTAATATTAGACACATAATCCAGTAAATATGATTTTATGCACTTTTCAGTTATAATGCTAAGTAGTAGACTTTTTTCCCAAATTTTTAAAAATTTATTAAATGTATATTTTCTTGTATAACTTCAGTTATACTTCATGAACACTACTTGACTACTTGGAGCCCTAAAATTTTTCACATGGTAAAAGGAAGGTCATTAAGACAATGTACTTTAGAACTGCACTTTAACCTTTTATTTCAAGAGTCTTTGCTTATTTAAAATAGATGAATATTTTTATATGCTTATGCATATATGCATTCACAAAATACTGATAGAATAATCCTGTGAAGCCCACTTCAGAGTGACCAAGCTTTCTTCATTTCATTAGCAAAAGTCTACAATATTAAAAATTTAAAATTTTAATTTAATTTAAAAATTAAAAATTTATTTCCTTTCTTTTTATTTTATTTTTTAATTTTTTAAAATTTATTTTATTTTATTTTATTTTTTGAGACTTTTTTATTTTATTTTATTTTATTATTTTATTTTATTTTTATTTATTTTATTTCTTGTTGCCCAGGCTGGAGAGCAATGGTATGATCTTGGCTCTCCAAACCCTCCGCCTCCCAGGTTGAAGCAATTCTCCTGCCTCAGCCTCCTGCATAGCTGGGATTACAAGCATGTGCCACCATGCCCAGCTAATTTTGTGTTTTTAGTAGAGATGGTGTTTCTTCAGTTGGTCAGGCTGGTCTTGCACTCCCAACCTCAGGTAATGTGCCTGCCTCTAGCTCCCAAAGTGCTAGGATTACAGGTTGAGCCACTGTGCCTGGCCATTTATTTTTTAATTTTTTGAGACAGAGTCTTGCTCTGTTGCCCGGGCTGGGGTGCAGTGGTGCGATCTCAGCTCACTGCAGCCTCTGCCTCTCAGGTTCAAGTGCTTCTTTTGCCTCAGCCTCCTGAGTAACTGGTATTACAGGCATCTGGCTAATATTTGTGTGTTTAGTAGAGACGGGATTTTGCCATATATCCCAGGGTTTCTTGCCTTGGTGTACTAGAAGAATCAGATCACACGTGTTAAGGATTTACCTGCTTCCTTAAGGTTTCAGTTTGATTATAAGACACTTACGGTGAGTGACTCCATTTTGGTTTACTCTACTGTGGCCTAGTGCAGGAGCTCAGCCCAAAACAATGGCCTTTCATACATTTTATTTAACAGCAAATGGTTTTATGTATGTATGTATGTATGTATGTATGTATGCATGTATGTATGTATCTATTTAGGTCTGTAGTTGGCTGGCTCTGCTGGCCACCTTTTTTTTTTTTTAATTTTCCATAGGTTATTGGGGAACAGTTGGTAGTTAGTCACATGAGTAAGTTCTTTAGTGATGATTTGTGAGATTCATTATATTATATAATATATATAAAATATGTATAATATATAATACTATATATTATACATATTTTATATGTATAAACTGTGAGTTATATATGTAATATAATATATATTATATATATTATATCTCTCACAGTTTCTTTCTTTCTTTCTTTCTTTTTTTTTTTTTTGAGACAGAGTCTCCCTCTGTCACCCAGGCTGGAGTGTAGTGGTGCGATCTTGGCTCACTGCAATCTCCGCCTCCTAGGTTCAAGCGATTCTCCTGCCTCAGTCTCCTGAGTAGATGGGAATACAGGTGCATACCACCACGCCTGGCTAATTTTTGTATTTTTAATAGAGATGGAGTTTCACCATGTTGGCCAGGATGGTCTGAATCTCCTGACATCGATAATGAGTTTCTTTATCCACTCATTGAAAGATGGACATTTGGGCTGCTTCCCTATTTTTGCAATTGCAAATTGTGCTGTTATAAACATGTGTGTGCAGGATTTTTAATTTTATTTTTAATTTTTATTTTTTTGTATAATGACTTCCTTTCCTCTGGGTAAATACCCAGTAGTAGGAATACTGGATCAAATGGTAGTTCTACTTTTAGTTCTTTAAGGAATCTCTACATTGTTTTTCATAATAGTTGTACTAGTTTACATTTCCACCAGCAGTATAGAAGTGTTCCCTTTTAGGCCAGGTGCGGAGGCTCACGCCTATAATCCCAGCACTTTGGGAGGCCAAGGCGGGTGGATCACGAGGTCAAGAGATAGAGACCATCCTGGTCAACATGGTGAAACCCCGTCCCTACTAAAAATACAAAAATTAGCTGGGCATGGTGGTGTGCGCCTGTAGTCCCAGCTACTCGGGAGGCTGAGGCAGGAGAATTGCTTGAACCCAGAAGGCGGAGGTTGCAGTGAGCTGAGATCGTGCCATTGCACTCCAGTCTGGGTAGCAACAGCGAAACTCCATTTCAAAAAAAAAAGTGTTCCCTTTTTACCATATCCATACCAACAGCTATCTAAAAAAATTATTTATTATGGCCATTCTTGCGGGAGTAAGGTGGTATCGCAGTGTGGTTTTGATTTCCATTTCCCTGATCATTAGTGATGCTGAACAGTGTCTTATATGTTTGTTGGCCATTTGTATTTCTTCTGTTGAGAAATCTCTATTCATGTTCTTAGCCAACTTTTTGATGGGATTGTGATTTTTTTTTCTTGCTAATTTGAGTTCCTCATAGATTCTGAATATTAGTCCTTTGTCGTATGTATAAATTGTGAAGATTTTCTCCCACTCTGTGAGATTTATTCTTTAAAGAGGTTCTGTTTTCATATGTTTCCAGGATTTGTTTCAAAATTTAGACCTCCTTTTAGCAGTTCTTGCAGTGCTGGCTTGGTAGTGGCAAATCTCTCAGCATTTGTTTGTCTGAAAAAGACTGTATCTTTCCTTCATTTATAAAGCTTAGTTTTGCTGCATACAAAATTTTTGGCTGATAATTGTTTTGTTTAAGAGAGTTGAAGATAGGACCCTACTACTTCTTTCTAGCTTGGAGGGTTTCTGCTGAGAAATCTGCTGTTAATCTAATACGTTTTCTTTTTTAGGTTACCTCGTGTTTTTTCCTCATGGTTCTTAAGATTCTTTTTCTTTTTTAAATTTATTTATTTAACTTTAGGTGCATACTATATCTGGCATTTCTCCCCATGTTATCCTTCCCCACCCTCCCCTCCCTCCCCACTCCCTGCTGTCTCTCTGCTACCCCCCCAACTGCCCCCAGTGTATGATGCTCCTCCCCCAGAGTCCATGTGTTCTTGTTGTTGAACGCCCACCTATGAGTGAGAACATGTGATGGTTGGCTTTCTGTTCTTGTGTCAGTTTGTTGAGAATGATGGTTTCCAGGTTCATCCAAGTCCCCACAAAGGACACAAACTCGTTTTTTAACACTGTATAGTATTCCATGGTGTATATGTATCACATTTTCTTTGTCCAGTCTATCACTGATGGGCATTAAGATTCTTTACTTCATCTTGACTTTAGATAACATAATGACAATGTGCCTAGGCAATGATCTTTTTGAGATAAATTTTCTAGGTGTTCTTTGAGCTTTTTGTATTTGGACGTCTAGGTCTCTAGCAAGGCCAGGATAGTTTTCTTTAATTAGTCCCCCAAATATGTTTTCCAAACTTTAAGATTTATTTTCTTCCTCAGGAATGCCAATTATTCTTTGGTCATTTCTTTCTCATTATCTTTTGGTCATTATCTTCTTCCTCAGGAATGCCAATTAGGTTTGGTCATTTATCCTAATCATAACCTTCTTAGAGGCTTTGTTCATTTTTAAAAATTCTTTTATTTTTGTCTTCATTGGATTGAGTTAATTAGAAAACCTTGTCTTCAAGCTCTGAAGTTCTTTCCTCTGCTTGTTTGATTCTATTGCTGAGACTTTCCACCACATTTTGCATTTCTCTGTGGTCTATATTTCCTGAAGTCGTCATTGTTTTTTATTTATGCTGTCTATTTTACTGAAGATTTCTCCCCTCATGTCTTGTATCATTTATTTGATTTCATTAAGTTGGACTTCATCTTTCTCTGGTGCCTCCTTGATTAGCTTAATAATCAACCTTCTGAATTATTTTTCGGGTATATCAGATATTCCTTTTTAGTTTGTATTTATTGCTGGTGACCTAGTATGATTTTTTGGGGGGTGTTAAAAAACCTTGTTTTGTCATACTACCAGAATTGTTTTTCTGGTTCCTTCTCATTTGGATGGGCTATATCAGAGGGAAGATCTGGGGCTCAAGGCTGCTGTTTAGTTGTTTTTTTTTTTTTTAAATGGTGTCCTACTCTGTCACCCAGACTGGAGTGCAGTGGTGTGGTCTTGGCTCACTGCAACCCCCGCCTTCTGGGTTTAAGCAGTCCTCCTGTCTTAGCTTCCTGAGTAGCTGGGATTACAGACATATGCCACCATGGTTGGCTAAGTTTTGAATTTTTAGTAGAGATGGTGTTTCACCATGTTGGCCAGGCTGTTCTCAAACTCCTGACATAAGATGATACGCCTGCCTCAGCCTCCCAAACTGCTGGGATTACAGGCATAGCCACTGTGCCCAGCCATTGCTGTTTAGATTCTTTTGTCCCGTGGGGTGTTCCCTTGATGTAGTACTTTACCCCTTTTCCTAGAGATTTGGCTTCCTGAGAGTGGAACTCTAATAATTATTATTTCTCTTCTGGATCTAGTCATCCAGCAGGGCTACCAGACTCCAGGTTGGTACTAGGGGTTGTGTGCACAGAATCCTGCAATGTGAATTGTCTTCAGGACACTCAGCCATGGATACCATCACCTGCTATGGTGGAGGTGGAAATGGGGTGAAATGGACTCTTTGAGCGTCCTTAGTTTTGGTTGTTTAATGCACTATTTTTGTGCTGGTTGACCTCCTGCTTTCAAGGGAGCATGAGCTGTGGTAGTATAGGGAGGATCAGGTGGTGGTCAGGGCCCTAGAACTCCCAAGAGGATATCCCCTTTGTCT
Source organism: Callithrix jacchus (assembly GCF_049354715.1). Lineage (NCBI taxonomy): Eukaryota > Metazoa > Chordata > Mammalia > Primates > Cebidae > Callithrix > Callithrix jacchus. The sequence continues at coordinate 88,760,261 of NC_133524.1, forward strand.
TCAGCTACCAAGGTGAGTAGGAAAGGACCATCAGCTGGGGGCAGGCTTAGGTGTGTCTGAGCTCAGATTCTCTTTGGGCAGTGCTTGTTGTGGCTGCTGTGGTGGATAGGGGTGTGGTGGATATCTAGGTTCTGATATCTGGCAAGAGCCTGATATCAGGTCAATGGAGTTATGTTCCCAGGAAAATTATGTTTGCCTCTGCTGTGTCATGCAGGTTGTCAGGGAAGTGAGGGAAAGCCGGCAGTTACAGGCCTCACCTAGTTCCCATGCAACCCAAAAGGCTAGTCTCACTCCCACCATGCCCCCAACAACAGTGCTGAGTTTGTTTCCAGGCAGTGGGCAAGCAGGGCTGAGAGCTTTCCTGAGGTTACCAGCCTCCCCACCAAGAAAGCAAGCAGGGCTTTTGTGCCTGCTCACCTGTTGAGTCTGCACACCGGATTCACACCTTACCCTGAGTTCCCAATCCTGTGGGAATTGTTATAAAGTTCAGCTGGAGGGTTCCTTCTCCCTGTGGTCTTTCCCAGTTCCTCTGGCAGCCGTCCCCAAGGACTCCTGTGAGACAAGTCAGAAATGGCTATGCTGGGGATCTGGAGAGCCCATAGGGCTTTTTCCGCTGCTTTCTCTACCCCTGTATTTCGTTCTCATGGCTTCATAAATTCACTCAGCTCCAGGTAAGTTCAAATCTGTCTCCCGTGATCTAGACCTTCAGGTTCCCCAGTGACGGTATGTGTTTGCGAGCAGACAATCCCTTTTTCCCACTGTCACAGCTTGGGCACTCAGTATTTGGGCTGTCTCCTGGGTCCTGTAGGAGCATTCCACTTCCTTTGGAGGATGTGTGGATTCTCTTGGCGTTCCTGGTTTATTCCCGCAAGAGTTCAGGAGCAAACGTTCATGATGCAAGTCTCCACACACTGCTCTGTCTAAGCTGAAACTGCAAGCTAGTCCTGCCTCTTATCCACCATCTTCCCTCTCTGTTCCAGAGATTGCTTTTAAAATTCTACAACATCAAAATAATACAAAGTTTTAGTCATTTTACAGTTTAAAAATGAGATAATCTAAGGAGATTATACTTTCTAAACATAAATGACTAATCTTGATATAGAGATAAAATTTTGGTTACTGAATTATGTTGCTATCAAGAATTATTGTTTTTCAAATTTAACTAAGATTTACAAGGAAGATACTTTTTAATTAGAATTTATCATCTGGTTTCTAAGTAACCTGCAATGATATCTCCATCTTGCTCAAAGTTAAAAGTAACATTTATGACATGGGCTTCTACTTACTGAAATATACCAATAATCAGCTGATTCCTCTTTTGTTATGTTTTGTTGTTATTTATTTTGTTTTACTAAATGGAAGGACTTTATTATTGAGTCAGATGTTGTAAAAGTACAGGTTTGCTCATATAAAGAGTGTGAAGTAGAGAATTGTTAAGGAGAAAGATACCACTATCTACAAAACAATCAATGTTGTGAAAGCCCTAACATAATTATTTCTTCTTGGATTGTCTTCTAATGAGAAATAGTTCTATTTTGTTGTATATTATTTCATTAGAAATGATCTGAAGTATGACAGGAATAACATGCGTTCATGAATGTTCTTGAAGGCAAAGTTTGAAGTAAAGTGTGCACATACATAGACAAGCAACAAAAATATGAATAAAATTTAAAAAAGGCTATTTCTTAAAATAAGTACTAACACATGTAACTGCACAGAATCCAGGAGTTAAAGAGTGTCATTTTTTAAGTGTCATTTTTTTTTTTTTTTTGTAATTCTGATGCAAGAATTCCATATATAGTGATATGGTTTGGCTGTGTCTGCACCCAAATCTCATCTTGAATTGTAAGTCCCAGAATTCTCCCGTGTCATGGGAGGAACACAGTGGGAGGTGATTGAATGACAGGAGCAGGTCTTTCCTGCACTGTTCTCATGATAGTGAATGAGTCTCTCAAAATCTGATGGTTTTAAAGTGAGAGTTTCTCTGCACAAGCTCTATTTTTGCCTGCTGCCATCCATGTAGGATGTAAGTTGCTCCTCCTTGTCTCTTACCTTCCACCATGATTGTGAGACCTCCCCAACCATGTGGAGCTATAAGTCCAATAATCCTCTTTCTTTTGTAAATTACCCAGTCTTGGATATGTCTTTGTCAGGAGTGTGAAAATGGATGAATACATATAGTTTTCTGCTTGACAAATTATTTTCATGGTTGTATTTTAAGAGTAATTGACTCATTGGGTACATATAAAGTAATAAATTTAAGATATCATAAATAGAGTTAGAAAAGATCATTCTTGGCATATACTGAACACCAAGAGAGCCCTATTGCAGCCTCAGTGCCAAAGCTTTATAAAGATACTCTGATAAGTAGCAGTCTCCTTATGTATTTTGAAAAAGTTGAGATCACAATCCAGTTTTCCATTTTATTGACAAAGAACATGGCCTCACTCAAAGCAGTCTCTGCAAAACTCTTAATGTATTACCAAGCTTTCTTGGCTATGGAATTCTGTTGTCTGTACAGGGCATTTGTCATCACAAAACCTATCTTTTTTTTCTTTGCTCTGTTACATACCTATGCCCCACTTAAACAGAATTAGGCAGTGAAAGTGAAAGAGATTTATTTCCAGAGGTCATTGGCTTTGTTGTAAAATGCCATGGTTGTAACAATAATTATATACAACCCTACATTACTTTTGATATTTGATAATTATGACCAGTGATATATGTTATTGATTTTAAAGCAATTTAAAACTGGTCCATGTTCAGATTCCAGTAGTTATGTGCACTGTAATTGCCTTCATAATGTGTCTCTATTATATTTAAATGCTTAAGGGTGACTCTCCTGCTAATGAAAAATCATTGTTTGCACTTTTGCATTTCCAGTACTTCCTGTTATAAGTGAATCTGCCATAGGAAGGGATAGTTTTCACGAAACTCCTGAAAGCATTATGTGACTATTTCTAGATAGATGGGATTTTCAAAGGGAATTTGACCAAAAAAAGTGAAACTGACAAAGATAACATTTGCATTACATAGTTTCTTTCCATAGGTCCACACTAGCCGAAGGGCATTTTTAGTGAGCATATTGATAGGGATTGTGAGTGATATTACTTCTATTGCATAAGCCTAGGAAAAATCAGTCTTTAATTATGAATATATATATAGTGAAATATAGTATACAGTAATTAATATTTAAATATAGCTAACCACTGTTTTTTTCATACAATGAAATATATTTTCAATATATTAGAAGAGAAAAAATTTTCCCAAAAGTATTTGTATGATATTGTGTTCAGAAAATACACACATATTACATCTGTTTGTTGATATAATTCTTTTACCAATCTACTGTACATTTTATTTTTGTAAAATAACATTCTACTTACAGTTTATTTCTGATATGTAATATTTTTGAGTAAATATATTAATAACTATGACTTTGGATATCAGAAAATAGTTCCTAATATTATTAACTCTTTATTTAAAATGCTAGTTCTTCCAGACTTCAAAATTCTATATTTTCTGTCATATTTTACATGAAATGCTTGCTAATAATTATCATTTCAATCATCTAAGTAATATCCATATATCAAGACAGATTAAGTGGAAGTTCTAAAATATAACATTTTTTAGAAAAACACAGAATTTCCTGTAACATCTTTGTTGTAAGGAATTGATCTGGGCCAGGTGTGATGGCTCACACCTGTCATCTCAGCATTTTAGGAGGCCAAGGCAGGAGAGTCACTTGAGCCCAGTAGTTGGAGACCAGCCTGGTCAACTGAGGAAGACATTGCTTCTACAAAAATTTTAAAAACTAGCTGGGCATAGTTGGCTGTTCAGGAGGCTGAGGCAGGAGGAGGATCATTTGAGCCAAAGAATTTGAGGCAGCAATGAGCTATGATGATGCCGTTCTACTCCAGCCTGGTGGATAGAATGAGATCCCATCTCTTAAAAAACAAAAATAAATTCATCTTGGCAAATAGGCAATTAGTTTGCTCAATGACAGTAGGAAATATCACCAATAGCTGTAAATTGATGACTCTATTCTTTATCATGTTGGCAACTCTCCTTATTATGAACATTAAAATTAATACTTTCCTGTAATTTAAACCTGCACCTGCATTTATTTTTGCTAATACATACTATCCTCAGTTATATTCTATAATTTTACTTGCTAATTTTGCTTCCTTTTCCTCACTCAACATGAAGTACTATATTAATCTTTAAAGTATATTTTTAAAAGATTATCTAAAAGCTATAAAACTGGAAGTTATATTGCTGACAGGGAATCTTCTCTTAAGAACTTTAAAAATAGACATTGAAAAATACTGCAGATGAACAATTTAAGTCTAGGCAAAAAATAAGCAAACTTGGGGCTCTCAAAACACAGAATTATTAGCATGGTTCCCATTTTTTTTCAGAGCTCACAAAAAATGCTTCATCTCCAAATTTATACAGCAAAATCATATTTGAGCTAAGACTGAATTTTAGGGGCATTCTTACTCTTCTGAATGTTTTCATCCACAATCCTGCTCACAACAGACAGAGACTGAAATACAAGACTTTCAATTTGATAGCAAAAGAGCTAGTAGTCTTTTTGGATTAAGTTTTATTCAAAGGATAACCATTATTACATGGGTCCTCACCTCTCCCCCTCCCCCGCCATATAATTCTAGTACCGTAACTTTAGAAAGAGACTGTGTTATTCATTCTCTGGAATTAGCCTAGCCAATTTCATGAATAAATGACTGAATGGGTTCTTAGTCTAACTGCTTTGCTCTATTTTGTCTTATGGAGGCAGTGGAATATATTATATTTTGTTCAAGTTCCAGAAACATTTATTGGGTGCTTACTATAAGCCAGGAACCATGCTAAACAGTAGTTACATCAATTACTACCACTTAGCACTATATTTGTGTATAATACTCAGAAAAATTTTATGAACTGATGATACAATGACTAATAAGACAGAGTTCCTACCTTCGAGAACCTCACAGTATTGTGGGGTGGACAGGCTTACCTACATATAGTTAATATTAACTGTAATAGCCACTTTTTATAGCATCAGAGTATGAACAGAGGGCCATGGAAACTCAGAGGCAGTAGCAATTAACTTAGGCTGGAGAAATGTATACAAAGTAACTTCCAGTCTAGGTATTCTGTTACTAACATCGCATTACTTAGGATAAGATATATTTTGTATAAAAATATGGACATAGAAATAAAATAAAAAGACTTTTCTATATATTTCATCACCATAAGCTTATGAACCCCCTCGACTTTGAACTGAAAGTTGTATTTTTAATTGTCTCAAGATACTCAGGACAAGAATGAATAAGCTATTTCACAATCTTCTCTCACTTAATAGTATTAAAGATAAATTTAAGGAAAAATATTAATTTTATGAATATTTTAGGATTCATCTATGGTTTTCTAGCCAAACAGTATTGTATATTTCAAATATATGCGTATAAATGATGCACTTACAGAAGTTTAGTTCTGTTGTTGAAGAACAGAAAACTTAAGATTACTGAAAGAGAGCTCAAATAAAAGTGGAAAGAAATGAAAAAAATATAGTAGTAGTCCCTGGGGTAGAATCAGTTCACAAACCTTGTTCTAGGTATGGAGAAAAGAAAATTTTCAAACATACAGGAAAGTTGAAGAATTTTACAGTGGACATTCATACACCAAGATCCCTTAAAAACTTTATTTTTATTTTTATTTTTAATCTTATTTTTAGAGACAGCATCTTGCTCTGTCATCCAGGTTGGAGTGCAGTGGTGCAATCACAGCTCACTTTAGCCTTAGACTCCTGGGCTCCAGCAATCCTCCTGTTTCAGCCTTCTGAGCAGCTAGGACTACAGGTGTGTGCCAACAAGCCTAGTTAATTTTTAAGTTTTACTTCTTTTGTAGAGATGGAGGTCTCACTATGTTGCCCAGGCTGGCCTCAAACTTCTGGCCTCAAACAATCCTCCTGACTCCCAAAGGAGTGAGATTACCATTGCAAGCCACTGTGTCGGCCTAAAAACTTGATTTTTAGGGGTTACTCTGTGTGTTCTAAAAGCCCTTTCTTATACAAGTAGTCATTTATAACATTGAGGACAGGAGCCGTACTCATTTTACAAACAGGGAAACTGAGATTCAGAGCTAGTTATGAATCAGTTGTCCAGCGCTGTTACTTGCACTAACAGTGTATTTTCCAACGCTGGCTGTGCAATTTTTAAAATTAAAAAAAATATACTGATAATTTGTTTCTACCTCAGAGGTTTTTATTGAATTTGTTTTTTTTCCCCAAGATTTTTCATTTTTTTCTGCTTTCCTCATTTTTCCCTATGAATTTTAGGATTAGCTTATCAATTTCTGCAAAAAAATGCAGTTTGAATTTTTTTTTTTCTTTTCTGATTGAGTCTCACTCTTGCTCAGGCTGGAGTGCAATAGCGTCTGTAACTTCTGCCTCCTGGGTTCAAGTGATTCTTCTGCTGTAATCTCCTGAGTAGCTGGGATTACAGGCATGTGCCACCATGCCTGGCTAATTTTTTGTATTTTAGTAGAGATGAGGTTTTACCATGTTTGCCAGGCTGGTCTCGAACTCCTCACCTCAGATGATCCACCTGCCTCAGCTCCCCAAAGTTCTAGGATTACAGACATGAGCCACTGTGCCTGGCCCAGTTTGAATTTTGATAGGGATTATGCACAATATGTACATAAATTTGAATAGTTTTGCCCCCTTAACAATATTAAGTATTCTGATCTATGAATGTGGTATGCCTTTTCATTTATTTTGAACTTCTTTATTTCAACAATATTTTGAATTTCCAGCATACAAGTTTTGCCCTTCTTTTATTACATTCATTCCTGAATAAACACTTTTCTTTTTATACACTGTTGAAAATAGAATAATATTCTTAAATTTTATTTTTGGATTATTCATTGCTACTGCATAGACATTCAGTTAGGATTTTCTATATACAAGATCCTGTCATCTTCAAATAGAGATAGTCTTACTTCTTCCTTTGCAATATGGATGCTGTTCAGTTTTTTTTCTTACCTAATTTTCCTAGCCAGAACCTCCAGTGCAATGTTTAATTGCTGTGTGAAAACCTACATATTCTTCTTATTCCTGATCTTAGCAAGGAAGCACTATTCTTTCACCATTAAGTTTGAGTTAGCCGTGATTATTTCATAGATGTCCTTTATCAGGTTGATGTAGTTTCTGTATATTTCTTGCTTGTTTATTGATTTGATGACCAAAGTTGGTTTATTTATTTGTTTGTTTGTTTGTTTTTATTCTTTTCTTTTGAGACAGGGTCTCTGTTGCCCAACCAGGAGTGCAGTGGCAAAATCATAGTTCACTGCATCCTTGACCTCCTGGGCTCAAGCAATCCCTTGCTCCAGCCTCCCCAGTAACTGGGACTACAGGTGTGTGCCACCATGCCGTTAGTTAAAAAAAATTTTTTTGACGTTAGATTATTAGTAAAACTGACCCATTGCTCAAGATTCAGTAGAAAAGAAGCAAATCAAAGCAAAACAAGGAAACTTTATGAGCAAAATTCTTAATTCAGCACATTTCAGCATATGGTTTCTATTGGTTAAAGAAGAACATTTATCTGGGGTCATAGATGGGCTTCAAGGAAACTGAACTACTTGAAGAAGCCTGAGATGATTATTAAAGAAATATAGATTTCTTTCCATGTTTACAGTGAATGAGTCTTATTTTTATATGCATGGAAATATCAGTCACTGGACACTATATAATTCCTTTAGTACTTATGGTAACTGTCCATATTCTTGCAGTTACCACCTTTTTTTCTAAGGTGGTTTTTTAAAAACATCCAAATGAATATTTTTACAATATTTTTTTATCTATACAAGGTGGCAAGAATAAATTGTTACATTGTTTTAATTTTCTGTGACCACATAAAATATATCAAGTTATATTACCTAGCTTTAGGTTGTCACTGAAGAACTGCTTTTTATATATAATGCCAGGAAAGGCTTAGTCTTTCTTTTCAGGAGTCCTGAACCATGAAGCAATACAGGGTATTCCTTTTGGTATTTGTTTTTAGATGACATATCCTGAGAGTTTAGGACTTAATGCTGGTAAACCTGTCCTTGAAAACTTGAATTTTAATCATTTGTAAATCTCTAAACTTTATTTAGTGCCAAAGACCTGCTCAACAATGAATTAGCCCCTATTATGAGTTCATTTTTTAGAATAAAGAAGATGAAACAGACAACTCATTTTGTTGTTGTTATTTGAGGCGATCATTGCTTTAAATTACTTCTGGGAGTTTCTCAGTTTGTTAGATGTAGATAATGACATAATCTGACAAAGAAGGCAAATAATACCATTTGGTGCCTTTTTGAAAATAAGGAGTCAATTGATCAGGACATATATTTTTGATGACTTCACCAGAGAAACAGTCACATAGAAGAAAGTAATATAGAGACCTTACTTTCCAATTTAATGAGCATATATTATTTTCTTTTGTAGAAAGTCTGATTTTAAAGACTGTGACCTCCAAATGTATTTTGTAATTTTATTTTTTTAAAATGTAATGAGAAAGGCTGGGTGCAGTTCACACCTGTAATTCTGGCATTTTGGGAGGCAGGAGTATTGCTTGAGCCCAGGAGTTTGAGACCAGCCTGAGCAATATGGCGAACCCCTATCTCTACAAAAAAAAAATACAAAAATTAACCAGGCATGGTGGTATAAACCTGTAGTCCTAGCTTCCTGGGAGGGTGAGTGGGAGGATCTCTTTAGCCCAGAGCTCAAGGCTGCACTGAGCCATAATAGCACCACTACATGCCAGCCTGGGTGATAGAGTGAGACCCTGTCTCAAAAAAGAAAGAAGAAAAGTACTGAGGATCAGCAATCAGAAAACCAATTGCTCACCTAAACAAGAGGCTTTGTTAGAAAGACAATAAAGATGAAAGCAGACCTGTTATGGAGAGAAAAGACATATTAAATGGTCCACAAAACCTTGGAGGGAACTACTTTTTTTTTTTTTAAAGTCAAAAGTAATTCTCAAAAAAAAAAAAAAAAAGACCACAGACAGTATGATTAAAAAGTATAATACATAAAGAAAAAAAAACTCATAAAACCTAGTTTTATATAAGCAAAGAGGATAAAAGAGAAAAAGGTGAAATTGTTTACCTTGAAGGAGAATGTGATGATTTTATACTAGAGTGTTTTTTGACATTGAGTTCACACTCTTGCAATGGAGACTCTTGATGTGACTTTTTCACGGCTTGCTCATGGTGCTGCTCATGATGTTAATGGGAAAACAGGAAGGCTGAGTACTGAGGGATCATAATGAGTTCAGATTTGATGAGGTCATGGATACCAATGTTAATATGCATGTGAGAATCAAAAAAATGTAGACAAGCAAATGCTGGATAAAGAGCTAAGTCATAACTGGGAATGTTCATTTGAGAAGACTGCATGCTGAAACCAAGAACGTTCGATTGTGAAAGAAAGGAGATCTAGTTGTCTCAGGAATGGCAGCTCTGATAACATCTGCTAAATGTAGGACATTTACAGTGTACAAATCTTCAAGCCCTCCATGTTTCACTTACATTTCTGAGGTCTGACTACAGATAATTACGTTGTTAAACTATCACAAATAAATGTTACTACTTGATGAGTAGATCTAGAGACTCAACCATGTTTTGTTCTATGAGGTATATAAAATCATAACTTTAAAGCTCCTTGTACTTCAGTAATGGAAAATGACACTTTCCCAGCAGCTATTAAATGAGGTTAACCACAACACAATAATCTGAAGAAACTTAGTTCCAGCATAAAAGCATATATAATTTACAAAAATTTTAAACTGTCAGTTAATCATTCATGGAAAAGAAGGGCAGGTCTTGTACATCTGCAGCTTCTGAGAGAATCTGCCATGGCCTATAATAAAGTTTAACTGAATAGAAAAAGAAAGTCTGATTTTGCAAGAAAGCCATGAAGTGCAAACCATAATTTGGGATTAGTAAGTAAACAGTTCTAGTGAGTATATAGCATTCAAATGATAGGCACCTTTAGTTAAAAAATTTTCTAAGTTTTTGAAGCAGATGTGAATCATATATAGAGGTTACTGCTAACTAATAAGAATAGGCTTCCCTGAAAATTATATCTATATCTGTATCTATCTATCTATACACATAAATACATATAGACAAAAATGTACATGTATTCCTTAGATAAAAATATACCTGTGTCCCTGTAAGTAATAAAGATATTCTTCCCTAAAAAGAATATATGCGTATATGTATATATATGTATATGTGTATATATATTACACCTACATACATACATATATAGAGAGAGAGACAAAAATATACATGTACTCCTTAGGAATTTACCCATCTCTGTTATAACTAAAATCCCCAAGATAAGAACTTTCTAATTTATAATTCCATGAAGGCACATTATCTAGATTGATTTCCTCTTTTGTAAAATATTGCAATTTTTTCATTTAATGGTCAGAGTAACTGTCTTAAAACCACAGAAGTTGTTAGTGGCAAAAGTGAAACCAGAACCCAAACTGCTGATGTCTTTTAATGTCATCCTTTTCACTACAAACCACTGCCTCACTAGGAGCTTAGAAGAATGAAGCAGAATGAACAAGAGCAACTGACATATATGGTTTATCATTGGAATGCCACCTTTGTTTCCAAGTATTTAGGATGTACCCAGGAACTTACTTCTCAGATTGGGTCTTGACAAAAATGACTAGATATAGAGATACTTTTGAGTTTATTCTTACATTCATTGTAATGGATTTCACTTGGGCTTTAAAAGCTTCACTTAAAATGCCACAGGAATTTAATGGATTAGCCAAATCACAGGCTTGTAGACATTTTCAAGCAATGTGCTGAGTTGTTTGAAAAGTAAAGCTTCCCTAATCTTCCAAGTTTAACTTTCTTCTATTTCTACAACACCTGCCAACGCATACATTAATTCAGTGCGCAATGTAGTAGGCAACATTGTTTCAAGAATGAGATCCAGATTCAACATGCAGAATATTTGTCAATTTTATAAGTTAACCCTTGTATACTTATCATAAAACCATTTGTAGTTCTGTAACTCAAGCTGTCTAATAATGAACTAGATAACATATTCAGTGCCTCCATTGTATAAGGATATGTCAGCACAAATAAACATACATAAATACATTTCCCAGAATACTGTAAGCATACACACATGCAATATTTAAGACCAAGCTCATGTAGCTCTTGAGAGATAATTTATTTTATGTCAGCGTACAGGAAGAGAAAAATATATACATAGAGATACTACAATATCTCTACCTAGGTTTACAGCTTCTATCATGTTCTTTAATGTTCTCTAAGCTCTATACTACAGATCCTTAGGACAGATTGACACACTTTTTGCAGGTGTTGAGAGTGGGGAGCAAAGATCTTACAGTAACTAGCAGATATTTTAAGCATTAAACTACAGGGTAGTTTTTTATTTTTTGTTTTTTTTGAGACGGAGTCTTGCTTTGTTGCCAATGCTGGAGTGCAGTGGGGCAATCTCAGCTCACTGCAACCTCCACCTCCTGGGTTCAAGCAATTCTCCTGCCTCAGCCTCCCAAGTAGCTGGGATTATAAGCATGCACCACCACGCCCAACTAGTTTTGTATTTTTAGCAGAGACCAGGTAGCACCATGTTGGCCAGGCAGGTCTTGAATTCCTGACCTCAAGCGATCTGCCTGCCTTGGCTTTCCGAAGTGATGGGATTACAGGATTGAGCCACTGTGCCTAGCCACAAGGTAGTTGTCTTATTTCAAACTAGTTTGAGGCATGGTGCTCTGTGCTTAAATGTCTTTAGAGAAGTTCTTGTACTAGCAATAAATCTAGCTATTAGAGAGTGGAAGTTAAAAGCTCAGAAAATAGTGACATATTCTGATTTTATCACAAAAGCTTATGTGGGGCTTGAATCAGCAATTGGAATAATCTCTAGCACCCTCATCCTTGAGATAGCCTGTCTCTTAATAGACAGTATAAGTTACAATTCCATGATGGGGGCATTCTTTAGTTTGCCATAATTTAGCCAAACAAATTTTTCCCTCTTGGGCCTGCCTGTATAAATTACGGTAACATATTTTGAAGTGCTGAAACATATACAAACCTAATAGTCACTTTGTGAGTTAAATCTGTGAATTTTAGTGTAATATTCATACAAAACCTAGAACATCTTAGGTGATCCAATTTTTTGGTACATGATTTTACTTGGTATATAAGGGTTATATGTTATCACAGTCACTTGAGGATTCTTATTTATGGATGCATATTTATTACATGTACACAATTATCCATAAAATTTGAAAAATTATATATTAATTTTAAATTATATATACATATATACACACAAAAAAACACAATTTGGAAAATGTTCTATATTTGGTAGCACAGAAGAGTTTTTGTTTGGTTTTGATTTCCAGCCACCATTACATTACCCACTTTTTACCCATTAATTTCCTTCCCTGGAGTTTTTATTTGTTTCAGAGAAGGATTAGAAGCCTTGGATAAATGAATTGTGAGAGGAATTCTGTTTGCTTTCTCTTTCCTTGTTGTTAAAGATAACAGAAACTAAAACATTTTAACAGAAATGATTTGAAATCTATTTCATGAGCAGTAGGAACCTTAGGTAGAATGAAAGTGCTTTAATTCTTGCTACAATCCCCAAATCCCCCAGTGACTCTCAAAATAATGGAAATTGAAGAATAATGCCTGGATTTTGCAATTTATTTAAAATACAGAACAGTGAATGTTCTTTAGTAAACTAAGAATGGCTGCAGATGTTCAATTTATGCTCATTATTTGCATTCATTATTTTCTTCTTCAGACATAGTATTACATAAAATTGCATCTAGCTACAAACATACTCTCAGAATTAAACATTAAATTTATTTGGCATTCACAGTCTCATGATACTATTCTGTATTATTTAAAACAGTAACCTAATGATATGTCTCCATACTTTAAATATTTGAAAGTAGTAAAATATTATAACAAACTCAGGCAATTTGTGAAATGTATACATTAAGCTACATCATCTCTAAATTGATTATATATGTTAAGTAAACTTCATCAGATAATTATGAAGACTTTCACTTCTCATGGCCTGTATTACAAGTTTTCTATGACTTAAAGCTTATTCAATAATTCATGCATTATTGGCCTTCATTTTGATTTATCAAGGATAAAAAAAAAAAATCTTTTTTTTTTTTTTGAGACGGGATCTCTCTCTGTTGCCAGGCTGGAGTGCAGTGGTGTGATCTTGGCTCACTGCAACCTCTGCCTCCGGGGTTCAAGAGATTCTCCTGCCTCAGCCTCCTGAGTAGCGGGGATTATAATACGTGTGTATCAACATGCCAGGCTAACTTTTGTATTTCTAGTAGGGACAGGGTTTCACCATGTTGGTCAGGCCAGAAGGAGAATATTGAATATTCTTTTGTATATACAGATGTTTCTTAAGTTTGAAAAGTTTTCCTCTAATAATTTAAATTATGCGTATTTTTACTTAACTACACATAAAACAAAATTCATTATAATTAAGAATGACGGTTATACAGAAAAATATTTCTTATTTCAAATCTAATTCAGAGACTTTTAAAATTAAATATTTTATAAAACAATAGACAGGGATGTTATTCACTGTCATTATTATCTAAAAACGTAGATTCCAGTGAGAAGTTTTCAAATAATAACTCTATTTTTTTCGACAGCTTTTTCCAGCATGTATGCTAACACATAGGTTTATGTAGTTAATTCTTTGAGATCATTAGATTTCTAATTAGTAGTAACTCTCATGTTATCCTATATGCCAAAAGAAGTCAGAAGAATAAAATCATTTGACTAATCCAACCCAAAAGTTGACATTTCCTCAAATTGATAACCACTAGAAACAAAAGCTGGCTATTTTGATCTTAAACTACCTGAATTATTACTTTAATTTTCCATTTGACTTTGTTAAAGCAAGTGAAGTTACAAAATGCAGCGTGACATTTCTGAAGGACATAAATACATAAAGACATCAGGTTTAATTTTCTAAAAGGCAGAATACTTGAAGTTGGTTGTCCCTCTTTTCAGAAAGATTTTTGATTTCTCTTTATTTTATTTTCTATATCCATCACTAAGGTTAACACAAAACTTTGAACATTTTAACCCATTTGAATTTCAGAAAATGAACACAAAATTTTTTTTACCTCTGGCCATATGAGCATATATGTATTATAGACCTGTGTTTAAACTGCTCAACCATATGCTAGAATGATCCAGAGAAAGGAAGATAGTGAAATGAAAATGTTCAATTTCATTGACAAGGCTTTGTTATCTATAAAAGTCAGTTTCTTAGCAGAAAAGTGCTTATTTCTTTGTGTCTAATTTACCTAATGGAATAAGCACTGTTAAAAATGAGTTCCGATGCTAGGCGCGGTGGCTCAAGCCTGTAATCCCAGCACTTTGGGAGGGCGAGCCGGGCGGATCACGAGGTCAAGAGATCGAGACCATCCTGGCCAACATGGTGAAAACCCATCTCTACTAAAAAAAAAAAAAAAAATGCAAAAATTAGCTGGGCGTGGTGGTGTGCACCTGTAGTCCCAGCTACTTGGGAGGCTGAGGCAGGAGAATTGCTTGAACCCAGGAGGCGGAGGTTGCAGTGAGCCAAGATTGTGCCACCGCACTCCAGCCTGGCGCCTGGCAGCACAGTGAGACTGTCTCAAAAAAAAAAAAAAAGAGTTCCATGCTTGTATCATAGAATCCTTTTGAGCTTATTCAAAAGACATTTCTACAGCTGTAGAAATCTGAAACATGTTTGGGGATACTAATGGAATATATTTTATTTCGTCCAATCAATACTTGTTTGTACCACTCCACTGAAGCAGCAGTCAGCAGTACAGTACTTCTCTCTGTGTCACCATATTCAGTGATCAGTTCTTATCTCACTTGATCTCCCTGCAACATGTGGATCACTTGATTGTTCCTACTTGAATCCCTTTCTTCAGTTGGTTTACTGAACCTCACTCCCTTGGTATTAGTCTATTCTCATACTGCTATAAAGAACTACCTG
Source organism: Callithrix jacchus (assembly GCF_049354715.1). Lineage (NCBI taxonomy): Eukaryota > Metazoa > Chordata > Mammalia > Primates > Cebidae > Callithrix > Callithrix jacchus. The sequence goes on from NC_133524.1 coordinate 88,775,340, forward strand.
AAACTCGTTAATTTATGAGGACAAGGGGTTTGATTGATTCAGTTTTGCAGGCTGTACAGGAAGCATGGCTGGGAAACCTCAGGAAACTTAAAATCGTGGTGGAAGTCAAAGGGGAAGCAAGCATGTTTTACCATGGTGGAGCAGCAGAGGGTGAAGGAGGAATCACTACATTCTTTTTAACAACCAAATCTTGTGAGAATTCATTCACTATCATGAGAACAGCAAGGGGGAAGTCAGCCATCATGGTTCAACCACCTCCCACCAGGTCACTCCTTTAACACGTGGAGATTACAATTGCCATGCCATTTCAGTGGGGACACAGAGCCAAACCATATCAGTCTCTTAATTACTTTACCTTAATGTCATTCACTTTTAGTCTCCTTTACTGCATCTTCCTCACCTTCCTAGCTTCTAAACATTCTAATGCCCTAGGGTGCAGTCCTCAAACAGCTTATCTTTCCTCTTTGGACTCATGCTCTTGGTGAGCTTGTAAAGTCCCATGACTTTAAACACTATCTATGTATTGATGAATTCCAAATGTATATCCCCACCTGACATGCTTTGACTGTATCCCCAGCCAAATCTCATTTTGAGTTCCTGTATGTTGTCGGGGAGACTCAGTGGAAATAAATTAGAATCATGGGGGGCAAGTCTTTCCCATGCTGTTCTTGTGATAGTGAATAAATCTCACAAGATAGGATGGTTTTATAAAGAGTTCCCCTGCACAGGCTCTCTGTCTTTGCCTACTGTGATCCATGTCAGACATGAATTGCTTCTTATGGCCTTCCATCATGATTGTGAGACCTCTCCAGCCATGTGGAACTGTAAGCCCATTAAAATTCTTTCTTTCATAAACTGCCCAGTCTCAGGTATGTCTTTATTAGCAGCATGAAAATGGACTAATACAGTAAATTGGTACCAGTACTGTGGGATGCTGCTGTAATGATACCTGAAAATTTGAAAGCAAATTTGGGACTGGGTAACAGAGGATGAAACAGTTTGGAGAGCTCAGAAGAAGACACGAAAATATGGGAAAGTTTTGAACTTCCTAGAGACTAGTTGAATGGCTTCGACAAAAATGCTGCTAATGATATAAACAATAAGGTCCTGGCTGAGATGGGCTCAGATGGCAATGAGGAACTTGTTGGGAACTGGTGCAAAGGTGACCCTTGTTATGTTTTAGCAAAGAGACTGGCAGCATTTTGCCCCTGCCCTAGAGATTTGTGGAACTTTTAACTTGAGAGAGATGATTTAGGGTACCTGGCAGAAGAAATTTCTAAGTGGCAAAGCATTCAAGAGTTGATTAGGATGCTGGTAAAGGCATTCAATTTTAAAAGGAAAACAGAGCATAAAAGTTCAGAAACTGTGCAGCCTGACAATGAGATAGGAAAGAAAATTTCATTTTCTGAGGAGAAATTCAAGCTGGCTGCAGAAATTTGCATAAGTAATGAGAAGCCAAATGATAATCCCCAGGACACTGGGGAAAATGTCTCCAGGGCACATTGGAGACCTTTGCAGCAGCCCCTCCCATCACAGCCCAGAGATTAGGAGGAAAAATTGTTTTGTGGGCCAGGCCCAGAGTCCCTCTGCTGTGTGCAGTCTAGGGATTTGGTGTCCTGTGTCCCAGCCACCCCAGCCATGACTGAAAGGCGCAAAGGTGCAGCTCAAGCCATAGTTTCAGAGGGTGCAAGCCCCAAGCCTTGGCAGCTTCGCCATGGTGTTGAGCTTACAGGTGCACAGAAGTCAAGAATCAAGAATTGAGGTTTGGGAATGTCTGCCTAGCTTTCAGAGGATGTATGGAAATGCCTGGTAGTCAAGGCAGAAGTTTGCTGTAGGGGCAGGGCATTCATGGAGAACCTCTGCTAGGACAGTGCAGAAGGGAAATGTTGGGTGGGTGCCCCCAACAGAGTAGCCTAGTGGAGCTGTGAGAAGAGGCCCACTATTCTCCAGACCCCAGAATGGTAGATCCACTGACACCTTGTACTGTGTACCTGGAAAAGCCACAGGCACTCAATGCCAGCCTGTAAAAGTAGCTGGAGGGAGGTTGTACCTTCCAAAGCCACAGGAGTGTAGCTGCACAAGACCATGGGAACTAACATTTTGTATCACTGTGACTTGGCTGTGAGACATGGAGTCAGAGGAGATCATTTTGGACCTTTAAAATTTGACTGCCCTGTTGGATTTTGGATTTGCATGGGACCTGTAGCCCCTTTGTTTTGGCCTATTTCTCCCATTTGGAATGGCTGTATTTACCCAATGCTTATACCCTCATTGTATCTAGGAAGTAACTACCTTGTTTTGATTTTACAAGCTCATGGGTGTAAGGGACTTGCATTGTTTCACATGAGATATTGGACTGTTGGCTTTTGAGTTAATGTTAAAATGAGTTAAGGCTTTGGGAGATGGTTGGGAAGGCAAGATGGGTTTTGAAAAGTGAGGACATGAAGTTTGGAAGGGGCCAGGAGTGGAATGATATAGTTTGTCTGTGTCCCCACCCAAATCTTCTGTTGAATTCCCACATGTTGTGGGAGGGACCCAGTGGGAGGTAACTGAATCATGGGGGCAAGTCTTTCCCATGTTGTTCTTGTGATAGTGAGTAAGTCTCAGGACATCTGATGATTTTGTAAGAGTTCCCCTGCACAAACTCTCTCTTTGCCTACTGCCATCCATGTAAGACGTGACTTACTCCTCCTTGCCTTCCACCATGATTGTGAGGCCTCTCCAGCCATGTGGAACTGTAAGTCCATTAAACCTCTTTCTTCTGTAAATTGTCCAGTCTCAGGTATGTCTTTATTGGCAGCATAAAAGTGGACTAGTACACTACCTCATACTTTTCCCCTAAACCTCAGAGTCTCTACCTAGATGTCTAATAGCTATTTTTAGTTTAACATTCTCAAGACTCAACTCTTGATTTCCTACCTCCAAACCTGCTGTTCTTGAGTCTTTAACATCTTAATTGCTCCTGAAAAAACTGTGGCATTATTCTTAACTCCTTTGTTTCTGCCATGCCATATATCTAATCTTTCAACAAGTCCTGTGGGATTTTACCTTCAAAATATATAGATCCAATCAGTTTTGATTACCTCCAATGCTACCATTCTTGTCTAAGCCATCATCATTTTGCTCTTGGATTACTAATTTCCAAACAGGCATTCCTACATTTACCATTGTCCTCCAATCTATTTGCATATCATCTAGAGAAACCTTTTAAAAATTCAGGTTGGATCATGTCACTCCACTGTTAAATATTTTCTAATGTTTCACAATCTTAGAGTAAATGCCAATGTATATATAATGGTCGAAAAGACTATAAAATGACAGGCCTTGTGATCCTTCTCTGAATCTTATGCTTCTATTCTCCTTGATCATTCTGCTCCTGCCACACTGGCTTCCTTGTAATTCAGTGGACACACCAAGTACAGCAAACAAGCCCTTGTGTCAGAAATGTTGCTTTTGCAGTTATGTCTGCCTGAGATTCTCTTTCACTTGATATTCTTATGGCGTGTTGTTTTGCCCTCTTCAAATTCCTGCTCAATGTCAGCTCCTTGATTAGTCCTTTCTTGATCACTCTATGTAAAATAGCAACCCCACTCTCCAGAAATTTTTATCCCTCGTCTTCATGTTAAAGTTTTTCCACAGCATTGGACACTATATAATAGACTATGTATTTTATTTATTAAATTTTTGTTTATTGCATTTTACATTCCTGTAGAATATAATCTCCAACAGGATAGTTTCTAAGGTTGTATTCATAACTATATCTTCAGCATGTGGAACAATATATAACAAATAGGTGCTCAGTGAATATTTTTTGAATAAATGAGTGAATGAGTATATGAGTACCCCTGTCTTTTGTGCCATGCAATTCACTAATGACAAAATATCATGAAATTTTATATATTTTTAAGCTTCGGTTAAAGTAAATACTGCCAAAGTCACTGACTTGACTTAGATCTTCACATATCTGCATTTATCAATAGCCATTAATTTCAATGCTGTGGTTGCAATATAAAATGTTTTGTGTTTAAAATAAAATTGAAAGGTATCTTACTTCCTGCATTGGAAAATTTAATATTGTTAAAATGACCATACTACCCAAAGTGATCTAAAGATTCAATGCAGTCTTTACCAAAATACCAGTGAAATTCTTTGCAGAAATAGAAAAAAAGCAATCCTAAAATTTGTATGAAACCACAGAAGACCTTGAATAACCAAAGCAATTTTGAATAAAAAGAACAAAGCTGAAAAAAAGAAGAACAGAACAAAGCTGGAGGCATTAGATGACCTGACCTCAAAATACACTACAAAGCTGTAGTAACCAAAATAGTATGGTACAAGCATAAAAACAGATACATAAACCAAGAGAACATAATAGAGAACCAAAAAACAAATTCATATGTATACAGACAACTAATTTTCAACAGACATACCAAGAGTATTCATTAAAGAAAGAATAGTGTCTTAAATAAATGGTGATGGGGCCTGACAGGGTGGCTTATGCCTGTAATACTAGCACTTTAGAAGGCCAAGGCAGGAGGATCATTTGAGGCCAGGAGTTCAAGTCCAGTCTGGCAAACAAAGCAAGACCTCCTCTCTATGACAATAATAACAATAAATAAATAAATAAATCAGGAGCAGTAATAATATAAGTAATATATAGTATAAATAAGCTGGAACAAACTCAGCTTTCTTCCTGGTAACTCATTGCAATCTCCCAGATAATTCAGAATAATCTTGTCACCTCAAGATTCTTAATTTAGTTACATCTGCAGAGTCCATTTTGCTATGTAATTTAGCATATTCACAATATGAAATAGCTGTGGCTATTTCATTGCCTGTGCCTGTAGTTCCAGCTACACAGGAAGCTAAGGCAGGAGGAGTGAGCTATGATTGCACCACTGCACTATAGCCTGGGTGACAGAGCTAGACCCTGTCTCTAAAAATTTAAATAAATAAATAGATAGTGCTGGGATAAATGAAACTAAATTCATATCGCACCATATACAAAAATCAACTCAAAATGAATTCGAGACTTAAATGCCGGACCCAAAACTACAGAACAGTTATAAGACACCATAAGGGAAATGCTTCAGGGCATTTGTCTGGGAAAAGACTTCATAGATAAAACCTCGAAAGCACAGGCAACAAAGCAAAAATAGAAGTATGGGATTATGACAAACCAAAATTCTTCTGCAAAGCGAAAAAAACCAACAGAATCAAGAGGAAGCCCGCAGAATGGGAGAAAATATTTGCAAACTATTCACCAACAAGAGATTAATATCCAGAATATATAAGGAACTCAAACAGCTCAATAGCAGAAAACAATTAATCCAATTAAAAAATGGGCAAGGGATTTGGGAAATGACATACAGATGGCCAACACATACATGAAAAAATGTTCAACATCACTAATCATTAGGGAAATCCAAATGCAAGTCACAATGAGAAATAATTTCACCCTAAATAGAATGCCTATTATTAAAAACAAAAAAATAGCAAATGCTGGCAAGGATGAAGAGAATGGGAATTTTTATAGGCTTTTGGTAGAAATATAAATTAGATCAGCCATTATTGGAAACAGTTGGAGGCTCCTCAAAAAAGTACAAATAAAACAACTATATGATTGAGCAATCCTACTACTGGGTATATAGCCAAAGGAAGGGAAATAAGTATGTTGAAGAGATAGCTGAACCTCATGTTTACTGTAGCACTGTTCATGACAGCTAAGATATAAAATCAACCTATGTGTCTATCAACAGATGTATGGATAAAGAAAATATGATACATAGACAGAATTGAATACTATTCAGCTATAAAAAAGAATGAAATCCTATCATTCCTGGAAACATGGATGAACCTGGAGGACATTATGTTAAGTGAAATAAGCCAGGCACAGAAATAGGTACATATGAGAGCATCTTCTCATTCATATGTGGGAGCTAACAAAGTTGATCTCATAGAAGTAGAGAGTAGAATAGTGGTTTCTAGAAGCTGGTAATGGTGAAGGGGAATCTAACCAGAGGTTGGTCAACAGACACAAAATTATAGATAGATAGGAGGAATACGTTCTAGCTTCTATAGTACTGTAAGATGACTATAGGTAACAATAATTTCTTGTATATTTTTAAATAGCTAGAAGAGAGAGTTTTGAATGTTCCCAACACAAAGAAATAATAAATATTGAGAGTCATGGGTATGCTAATTACCCTGATTTTATCATTACATGTATTTTATATCAAAATATCACACTGTACCCCATAAATTATGTGTCAACTAAATTGTTAAAGTATTTGGTGTCTAACATATTTACTTATATATTTCAGAATATCAGTGGTATGAATTTAATTTAGCTTTTAGTAGGTGTATTAGCTTCCTATTGCTGCTGCTGTAATATATGCAGCACACCTAGTGCCTTAAAACAACAAAAAAATCACTGTTTTACAGTTCTGGAGGTTAGACATCCCAAATCAGTCTAATGAGGCTAAAATTAAGGCATAGACAGGGCTACATTTCTTCTGTAGGCCCTAGAGGTGAATTTGTTTTCTTGCCTTTTCCACATTTTAGAGGCTACCTGTAGTCCTGGGCTCAAGGTCATATCAATCCGACCTCCCCTAAAACCTTCTCTGGCTTTCATTCCTTCCTCTTTCTTTAGAAGGATCCTTATAACTACATTGAAACATCCCCGATAACTTGGAATAATCCTGCCACCTCAAGATTCTTAACTTAGTCACATCTGCAGAGTCCTTTTGTTATGTAATTTAACATATTCACAAAATTAATGGTTAGGATGTGTACAGTTTTTGAGAGGGTCATTATTCTTCCTGCCACATAGGGTTGAATTTTAAATGGAATGAATTTAAAGTAGGGACAGAAATCTGTATCAAAAACAGAAATCATTCCCAAGATTATATATAGATCTTAGTATCAGAAAAAATGTTACCTTTTTGTTGTTTATAATTCTGTCAGTACTGCTGAAATAATAGATGCTGCAAACTAGTCTGAATGTTCGGGTTTTTGTTTAACAAATTAAGAAATGCAAAATTTTCTGAACATTTGATTTGGAACATTAGTAAGTCTTTATTAAATACCATAATTAGATTATTTCTACCCTGGGATAAAGGTTCTATGAACTTTTATTTGCTCTTAACCTTGGCTAATCCTGAATATAAACATGATGGTATTTGTTCTTCTCTGTGTCATCACAGACCTGAAAATCTTGTGTAGTGCATTTTGTACTCTGTAAAAATAGGAAACCAAAGATTAGGACTTCAATTAACTGCCTAGAGAGGGTGAAACTTATATGTGAGAACTGACTACATAAAGTTCTTGAGAAGCCTAGGAGCCCAAATATCTGAATGAGACAATTTCACCTCCTTCCAAGGGTAAGGCTCATCTTCATCTTTACCCATTGAGGAGAGTAGGAAAGCTGTGGCTAGGTACTGTGAATGGGATGATTGGGGAAGTGATGAGGCAAGACTGTGGGGAGCTCTCCTTCCAGTTTCTTCTACCTATTCTTTCTTCTTTCTAAGCTCTTTTCTCATTGGTCAACTCCAGCCTCTACATTTCTCATTCATTTATTCCATTGGGCTGATGTATTAAGTATTCACAAGTGCAAGTTCAGCTGAGGAGGAATTAGCATAATAAGGCATTGATACTGAGGATACATTAATACAATTATACTGTTATTTATTAAAGAACATCTTTAAAAAACAGTCTTAGATGTATTTGATGTAATAGTAGGGAAAGGAAACCTATCTTGAAGATCTGCGAAGGGAGAACAAATCCAAATGGGGTACTATAATGAAGGGAATGCTGGGGCAGCTATTCAAGCAGTTTTTGTTGTGATTAGAAGAAAACAACATCATTGAAAGAAAGCAGAGCATATTGCATAGGAGGGCATCATCTTCCAATTGTCCCTGTTTATTTAATTCATTGCTCATATTTGACCATGAGATGGGGTGGATGAGATGAAACACAAAAGAATTCTGGGAATATTTAAAGTCTTAAAGTAAGTTAAGTGAAGCATCTTTGCAAATCTCTACTCTTTCAAACAACTTACAAAGACATCAATCTTTATTATATTTATACATGAACGTGATCTCAACAGTGATCCCAAAGGTATTGATTTTATGAGAGTACAAGGGAGAAAATTGAAAATCTTTCTTTGCAATATGTGTCTTCAACCAATCACAGATTTATGTGACTTTTGCCATGATTGTATATCCTTGGAATATAATTTAGTATAGTCAAATGTGATTAGCATAAAGCCATAAATGGAAGCAAATTTTAATGTAGTGACATGACTAAAATTATAAAACCTGTAGGCAGTCTTTTTAAAGAAAATTAATATATATATTTTTTCAGCTTTTATTTTAAGTTCTGGGGTACATGTGCAGGATGTGCAGGTTTCTTACATACGTAAACATGTGCCATGGTGGTTTGCTGCACAGATCAACCCATCACCTAGGTAACAAGCCCAGTATCCATTAGCTATTCTTCCTGATGCTCTCCCTTCCTCCACCCACATGATAGGCCCCAATGTGTATTGTTCCCACCTCCCTCATGTGTCCATGTGTTCTCATTGTACAGCTCCCACTTGTAAGTGAGAACATGTGGTGTGTGGTTTTCTGTTCCTGTGTAAGTTTGCTGAGGATAATAGCTTACAGCTCAATCCATGTCCTTGCAAAGGACATGATCTTGTTCCTTTTATGGCTGCATAATATTCCATGGTGTATATGTACCATACCACATTTTCTTTATCCAGTCTATCACTGATGAACATTTGGGTTGATTCCATGTCTTTGCTATTGTGAATAGTGCTACAGTGAACATACATGTGCATGTACCTTTAAAATAGAATGGTTTATATTATCTTGGGTATATACTCAGTAATGAGATTGCTGGATCAAATGGTATTTCTGGTTCTAGAATTTTTAGCAATCACCACACTGACTTCCACAATGTTTGAATTGATTTTCACTCCCACCAACAGTGTAAAAGCATTCCTTTTTCTGTGCAACCTTCCCAGCATCTGTTTTTTCTTGACTTCTTAATAATCACCATTTTGACTGGCATGAGATGGTATCTCACTGTGGTTTTGCTTTGCCTTTCTCTAATGATTGGTGTTGTTGAGCCTTTTTGACTATGTTTGTTGGCCGCAAGAATGTCTTCTTTTGAGAAGTGTCTGTTCATGTTCTTTGCCCAATTCTTAATAAGGTTGTTTGTTTTTGTCTTGCATATTTGCTTAAGTTCCTTGTAGTCTCTGGATATTAGACCTTTATCAGATAGATAGATTGCAAAAGTGTTCTCCTATTCTGTAGGTTGTTTGTTCACTCTGATGATAGTTTTTTATTTTTTGCTGTGCAGAAGCTCTTTAGTTTAATTAGATCCCATTTGTCAATTTTTGCTTTTTTTGCAATTGCTTTTGGCATTTTCATCATGAAATCTTTGCCTGTGCTTATGTCCTGAATGGTATTATCTAGATTTTCTTCTAGTATTTTTATAGTTTTGGCTTTTACATTTAAGTCTTTAATCCATCTTGCAGTAATTTTTGTATTATGTGTAAAGAAGAGGGGTCTAGTTTCAGTTTTCTGCATGTGGCTAGCCAGTTCTCCAAGAACCATTTATTAAATAGGGAATTCTTTCGCCATTGCTTGCTTTTGTCAGGTTTGTCAAATATCAGATGGTTGTACATGTGGAGTCTTATTTCTGGGTTCTCTGTTCTATTCCATTTGTTTATGTGTCTGTTCACTATGTGAAGCAAACAGTTTAAGAAATAATAATTTTTAAAATTTCTATAAATTTTGTTTATTTCTGCAGTCACTGCACCCCAGGCAGTGCTTTAATATAATCATGATGCATATTTTGCAGGTTACTTCAAAACAATTTCAACATTCTTAACTTTCTCATCAGTCTCAGTATTCTTCTTATGCAGGTATATAATGAAAAGGTGTTTTGTTTCTTTTAAAAAAAAATTTCCATGAGTCTACTAAATAAATAAAAAATTATTTTTTTCAGTACATTTGATGGAAAATAATAATATAGAATAACCATGAATTACTGATTAATGAAATTTTTGCTCTCTCAGAAATATAGATCATTCACCTTTTCATTTCCCCCCATTTTAAGTAGTCTCTAGAGATTGCTCATTGTAAAATCTGACATGAAATAAACTGAAGAGCTTTTAACTCAGTTTTTCAAGCTTAGAGAATCTAGTTTAAAGAGGACCTGATCGTTGTTGCTATTTCACTGATGATTTGGTTATTTTTGATTATTATGTAATAATATGCAAATCCTTCCCAAGGCCCTGATACAGAAATAACCAGTGTTAATTTTCTGTATTTGTGTTAGTTAATTCTAATTTTAAAATTCCATTTTCATACTTGCTTGTTATTCTTTTTGTTTTGGTCAAGATACATTTGCTCTAATTAAGCTAACATGGATTCTACTTTGTCATTGTTGTTGATATTGGAATATTGTCCCTTTCCCTAACTATCCTTCCAAATTCAGTAGATAATAGTTCAAGGTTGAAGAGCAGTTACATGTCATATTATCTTTTTACCCTACCTTTTTTTCCAGTCATATTTCAGACAACCAACTTATTTCTTTTCCTAATTATATTTGATTTATTTTCTGCCTTTACTTGTTTGAATTTGTTCTCTGTTTGTCCTTTTGGTCTTCATTGAAGTTCCAAGATAATTGAAGTATATTGTAGCCCAATTTAGGTCAAAATATTTTCTTGGCTTATCACTTCAGATTCCTAAAAGAATCATTTAAGAAATCAGAAATATCATTGTTATATAAAGGATTTTAATATAATCATAATGCATATTCTTCAGATTCTTACAAAAAAAATTAAATTTACCAATGGCTTAGTCTAGCATACTTTTAAATTATAGAATACATCTTAACTCCATTCATTACTGAGTCATTGACATCAACCTAGGAATTGCCGTTATTTATGTTCGGCAGGCAATACTAATGAATGTTTCAAAAATAATGAATTAGTAAAGTTCTTTTTGCATTGAAAACTGAAAACTAATGTTAATTAAGAGCTTAATGTATTTCCATAGAACAGTTTTAATTATTTACTCTTGAGTTTACACTTACAAAGCCAAGTTCTCATGATAACATTCAGTGCTTCTATTTGGCCATGTTTATGTTGTAAAATAATTAAGTACAAATAGCATCTTTGAAGAACTCAGAAGATATTCAGGACAGCAACCTCCCAGATCAGTTTTCTCATTGACAAGAAATCTAGTGAGATTTTGTTACTCCCTAGAATCTTGACTGAAGTAAATATATAAATTTTCTGAAATGTTAATGTTTCTTCATCAAATACTCAAGGTTAGGAAGAAGTACCTTTTTATGCCTTATGATATGAATCTTGATGTAAGTCATAATTTTTTTAATGAAGTAGAACCATTCTCTTTCCTTGCCCCACACTTGAGCTTAATGTTCTAATATTAGGATACAAAGAGGTATATATAATTCTTTAGTTTGTGAATTATAATGACTTTTTTTTTAAAGAAAGTTAACTCATAATTGTAGTAGCCACTAACTCTCTGGCAAACCTTTTTGCACATCACTGGAAAGGATAAAAGACAAAACTATAAGTTCATGATTCCATTCTGTTGCTAAACAGTTAGTGCCATCATTCAGGTATCAGAATGGTGGCAAGCTAGAGTAGACCCAGGTTATACGATTTCTTTTTTTTTTTTGAGACAGAGTCTCTCTGTGTCGCCCACACTGGAGTTCAATAGCGTGGTTTTGGCTCACTGCAACATCTGCCTCCCAGGTTCTAGCCATTCTCCTGCCTCAGCCTCCCGAGTAGCTGGGATTACAGGCATGTGCCACTACACCCAGTTTATTTTTGTAATTTTAGTAGAGACGGGGTTTCACAGTGTCGGCCAGGCTGGTCTCAAATCCCTGACCTTAAGCGATCCTCCTGCCGCGGCCTCCCAAAGTGCTAGGATTACAGGCATGAGCCACTGTGCCCAGCCCCTGGGTTATACAATTATAATTCATTTATAGTTATAGGCAGACTTGTTTACCATTTAGGAATTATCAATACACCATAGGGTGGGGGGTGGTAGTGGTGAATAATCTTAGTATTATTGATACACATCACATTATTTTCATGATGGCATCCACTTTACATGCAGTAAAGTATGTATAGCTTTTTTTTTGTGGTGGAGACAAGAATAATGCCAATAATCTTACTATATCTTGCTTTGCTTTTTAGGGGCTACTTAAATCTTTCTAGTTTAACTTTACCTATAGTATATTTATCTCTATTAATAGTAAGAACATTATAATTTTTGACTAATTACAACAAAATTTAGTATTTTGGGCATAAATTTAGCCAAACTATTCCTGTATATTTCTTTCCAATTTCAAAATAATACTTTTATATTTTAAATTATGCATTGCTATAATATAAATTACTGTATATTTTCCCATTAAAGAGATTTATGCATGAAATGTTTCCAAGTGAAAGATACACTTTTAAGTGTATGATAAACCCATGAATTATTTGTACTCTCACACCTCTTAGAAAAATTTTGAAATAAATGTTTGTATAAAAATCACTGTACAGTAAGCTGTTGAATAATCAGTTTATTTCACCATTTGGAGCTTTTCAAATACTGGAAAAAACTATTTTGATGGAATGGTTTTCCCCTCCCTTAATCCTGCTCTGACAATGTATAAAATATTGGAAAATGTATAACTGCCATATCTGAAGCATACATTTAGAAAAGATTTTAATGCATTCATAGCCACCTTTAAAAAAATGGAACAATATTCACTAGACTAGTCCCTACTTATATAGTATATTTTTAGGAACTTATGGGAACAGCAGTTACAGTAATTACTTTGAAAATAAGGACTAAATAAAACTTATAGTATTGTGTTTTGTCTTTATTTGGGTTTAGTTCTTAAAAACATAACTGAGGATTATTAAAGTATCTGTGTCTACACTGAGGAGCCATTTTGAGCCATTCTCAGAGAGGTAAAAATGAGAAATAATCCAATGAAGAAGCAAACATAACATTATTTTAGGGATGTAAACATACTTTACTGATATTTTCTGATAAGATTTGAAATATAAAATATGAAAGGTCAAATTATCTAATGTTAAATAAGCTGATGGATTGAACTTGTCTACTCATAATTCATACATAACTCTTCCACTGAATATCGGAAGCCTGTAAATTCAGTACAGCTTCATTTTTATGGCACCTATCTTAATTAGCTTTTAGCAGGGATATTGAGATATGAAAATACCCACAGAATTATAGTTCTGTGCCTTTTTTGTTCTTTCACATGATAATAGGAGTAGGTATTTTTAAAGTTTAGTAAACTTAAATTATAAAAAGTGGGAAAATGCCTTCTTGAAATAAACCTGATAAGCTGGGACTACATATATATCATCTGAGAAATACATATTATACTTATTTTTCCAGCAATATCTGGGGCAGCTAGACTCTCTCCCAGGTGCCCTAGGGCAGGCCATCTCATAGAGATCTACAGTCAGTGGGTCTTGCTATCTAGATCTGGAGGCTTGTCAGGATCAGAGTTCTGTACAGAAACATTAAGAGACTTTGCACTGTGAATATTTCAACATGTCCAGATAATCTGTGTGAAAAGCATTGTTCTTCTGTGCTTCTATGGATGACCTCTTTGCACAGAATGGTAGCTTTATCCTTTTTTCACATCATTTGCTGGGGGGAGGAAATCCTGCTGTGCTACATCATAATAACATGTAATCTTCTTGTTCAGTTTAGCTGAGATTTAAGGAGACTCTGTTCATGGAAGCTGTTCTTTAAAGCCTGATGTATAATTTTGCAGAATCACCCTAGCAGAAGAGCAAGAGGCTTTATAAGAGCGATACAACCATTAAAACTCTTAAATGAAGATTAGTTTCAAGTTTTACAATCCGGTACCAAACCATCTGGTAAATCTCATGTCGGGTTTTGTTAAAGCTCTGAGCTTTCTAAGTGTTAATTCATCCCCCTTCTATAACATTCCCCCTTCCCTAAACACACATAGGAACACACACTTGACTTGATGATTAAGATAAAGGATCTAATTAAATGCTCCAAGCTTGTTGATTTTTCCACCTGGTGATTTGTTACTCTTGACGACAATTTCAAGATAGCTGTTTGCTTTTGGCACAACCCTTGGAATCCTTATGGATACATGAATATATTTCTCCCAAATTATTCATCTCGTTTTTTCCACGTTTCTCTTGGGTCTAACTACATCCAGAAGGAGGATCTTCATTTCTTTGTGCTGACAAACCACTTCAGAAGGATTCAGACTAGTCTGGAAAATATTGGACAAGCCTATGAAATAACCCAACACTAATTTACTCACAATCTCATCACTGCGGATTTTATCCTAAAAAAAAAATGTAGTCTTAAAATAAATTTTAGTTTATATTTACCTGGTGTTAAGTCATTTCTAAACATTCCATCCATAGCTATCAGATTGTGCTTTGCAGTTAGAAATCCATGTCTCTTGACACCAATTTTCATACAAAACTCAAGACAAAACAAAAAATCACACAAAGAATAAAGAAGAATTAATCATAGGATGTAAGGTGTTCCAGATTCACAATGTCTTATCCATGCCATAGTGTTGATTAACATAGGTTTACATGTCCCTTTAATTCTGATAAATGTGTGCCAATTTCCCCTTGGAGAGGAAACATTATTAAATTATGTATTTTCTAGTCTTGCCTCATCTCTAAAAAACACAGTTAAAAAAAAAAAAAACACAGTGAGTTTATATGGGAACACTTTACTCTGTGTAACTTATAAGGAAGCTTAGAGTTGTCATAGTTCTTCAAGCATGTAATCTATAGAGTCCTGGGAAGGAGAATATCTCAATACTTGAAAATTTCAACTAAACACCAAACTCCAAGTTTAAACCTATTTAATCCAACCCTTCTCCTTGTCTCCACCTTAAAAATTTTCATTGATTTTTAGGAAAATTTAGAGACATTTTATAACATTTAGCCAATTTATTTTATTCTTTCAATTGTCAATTTGACTTAAAATCTGTGTTTATCCTTACTATAAGCGTTAGTAAGTATGATTCATTTAAGTTTCATCCAGTTCTCAAAATTTAAGTTTTTGAGAAATATCCAGTTTTAAAAAACAACTTTTGAATTTGAAGTTTCAACTAAATTCACACAAAAATTTTATTTACCTGAGTAAGAAGAATTTATCTCTCATCAAAAGAGGCTCTTTCCAGCTAGAAATATGTAACTATTGGAATAAGTAAAGAATAATTAATGTCTGCCTTACGTGTTCCCAGCACCCTCACTCATCACATTATTGTAGCAGTGGCAAGTTTTCATTTTTCAGATATACAAAAAAAGAACACCTCGAAGTAACTGGAATTTCTAGTTTCAAAAAAATTTACGTCCTTCATACTACCTTACTGATGAGAATTTAGGGTCATTTGTGAATGAGAATAGAAAATTGTGAGGTCAGCATTCTCCATCAGTGGCAGGGCTGCTCAGGGCCTTTCTCTTATGTTAAAGTGATAGCTTCACTTAGAAAGCAGATAAAGGGAGAGAGAAAGAATGAATCACATGGTGAATGGCTTCTGTTTCATGTTGTTAGAGAAGATAAAGCCATAATTGTACAAGCCAGGAGGACAATTATAAAACGCCAAGCGCTTTATTACAGCTCAGTGTCAAACGAGGATGTTATGAGGCTCATGTTATTATACTCATTTCACAGATGATGAAGCTGAAAGTCATGTTAAGTAACTTGACAAAGTTCATAAAACTAGTAGACTGTAGCCCAGATGTAGATTCCAAAAGCTCTATCCTTTCCACGGTTGCACCTTACTCTTGAGTAGATTTTAGGCTCTTTTAAATATCTATGTTTTCTTCCTTAAATATTGCCTGTAGAATACATCTTAACACCTCTAACAAATATAAGACAGAAAGTCACATCAGGAGAAAAGAAACATTAAAGAGAGTGGTACTTAACTGAGAGTTTTACTACTCAGGAAACCTCTGGAGTATATTCACCACAATTAGAAAATGTGTCCTGTAACATTATAAAAATTAAAAGTTTTTTATAATTTTAATTTTTTATAAATTTTATAATTTTTCCTGAGAAAAATAAGCATCAAGTTACACTTTATATTTGTAAACTTTGCCATAGTTTTGATTAATGTTATTTCCACAGTAAGGATCATAATTTCTTACAAGGAAATAAAACTGAAGAAAAATTTTTATAAATGTAATCACTAAAAGCATCACCCACATACACACATGTCTTTGGGCACATATCATCATGCTAGATGTTACATACGACTCTCCAAAAAATGTATCATATGCATGTTTGAGAAGACCTTTTTTGCCCTGTCAACATGTCAACTATATGGCAATAACACAACAGTAATGTTTCTGCTATACCGATTTGTAGTCTTTGGTAGCTAAAATAAAGTGATGACTATGACAATTTATAATGTCACATATTTTTAAATCCTGATTTCTGTGTTGGGTTTGATTACCCAGAAAATGATAGCACACTTACATTTCTAGTAGAAGAGCTACTGCATTTGAGAAAGAAATGTAGTTGCTGAATGCACCCATGCTTCTCTGGATTCTTTTTTTGCTAGATTTTGAAACAATAATGGTAAGACTATATTCAGAAACAGCATGACCTTATTGTAAGAATGATTTTCTTACCATTAGGTTTGAGTTGCAATAAAATTTCTAATTGCAAGAAGGGAGGATGCATTCCACATTTCTCCTGAAAACAATCACAAAACCAGGGGCCAGGTGAGATGGCTCACGCCTGTAATCTCAGCACTTTCAGAGGCCATGGCAAATACAGATTACTTGAGGTCAGGAGTTTGAGGTCAGCCTGGGCAACATGATGAAACACTGTCTCTACAGAAAATTACAAAAATTAGCCAGACATTGTGGCATGCGCCTGTAGTTACAGCTACTCAGGAGGCTGAGGTGGGAAAATCGCTTGCTCCCGGGGGGTTGAGGCTGCAGTGAGCCAAGATTGTGTCACTGCATTCCAGCCTGGGTGACAGAGTGAGATGTTGTCTCAAAAAAAAAAAAAATTACAAAACCTGTTGAGGTTTACATCTCCTAGTAGCTTTCTAATTAGTCAAGTTAAGGAATGCAGTTTATGCATGAAGTTAGTAAAGCTCAGATACTGTGTGACACTGTCAGGAAAACATTTGAGAACAGCAAGAAGAACCAGCCAGATTTAGAAAGTTCAGTCAAATTACCTTACTTAATAAGCCTATTTTTGCAAAACAGATATATTTTGGCAAGTGAATATTATTTTAGGTTACCTGCTTCTTACTAATTTCATGAAATACTGAGTACTTAGGAAGCTGAAAATACATTTTTCATTTATTACAAAAACTCTATTGTATATATTTTGAGAACTAATTCTCACTTTTGTGAATTGGAATTTTCCTTAAAATTTTCTTTTTGACAACATTGGAATTAATAGAATTTTGAGCATTTACTCTTCTTAATTAAGCATGCTTCTTATGACCCAGCCCCTTCCTGCCTCCTCCATAAATAAAATAATTCAAGCATTTTACGGATAATTTTTAATCTATGCAGTTGCTAGATTCTAAAAGGTGGGAAGTAATATAAACCTCCCCCTTTTCTCTCACATATGTCTATTTCTTTATACAGCATTATTAGTGAAACAAAATATTTGCGCTTGTAGGTGCTAATGCAATTTTAAACAAAGTCAACTTCCCTTCCAATATCTAGACCATTAACAAGTAATCTCTAACTCAGGAATAATAATAAGATCGAATATCTCTCCTTCCTTCTCTTAGAAATATTATTTTTCATTATTAGCAATAATGCCAGTGACACTTCTCAAGACTCTGTAAGATCATTGCGAAAACAGACTTCTCACTTTTTGGCACTGAGCAGTATCTTAACATCAACTGGATTAAAATGTGACTTAAATCTACAAAGACTGATTCTTATAAAGCATTTTAGTCTTTTCTTGAAAGTCTGACATCTAATTCCATAAAAGGAAAGATCGTTTGGTTCAATATGTGGTACATATAAGGAAAGAGAAATGCAGATTTGCATTTTATTTCTCAGGTGTCACTGAGGAACCATATTTCATTTTCTTAAAACAGTCAAGCATAAATGTAGTTAAGCACTAAGTTTTCCTGCAATTGCCATTTCTCTTGCTTGCATTACAGTTAATTCTCAGCAGTTCTGTATATTGGGGCTAGTCTATTAGATGATTTCCTGGTTTTTAGTCTTATAATTATGGGATTTTGGAGTGAGAGGGAAGACTGATAGAATATTGGTAGGGGTGATGGTATTATTTTAAGTTCTAATTTTTGTACAAAACAAAACAAAATAATTTTTTCTAATGTTTCAATACTGAAGCATGTTATACAGTAGACATGTTTAGTTGCCAAATGTAAATGTGCAAGATACATCCACATAGACTTATGGTTTTAACCATGTAAAATAGCATCCTTACTTAATTAAATGGACATGTGAATACAGCATTATGTATTTCACAGAGGGCAGCCAAGCAGACATTGAACGGCTCATAGTTGACAGAAAATGTTTAAATTAGATGCTTAAAATGTGCATGTGAAATACAACCCAAATAAACTTAGTTTTCACAAAAGTTAAATGTACCTTTTAGCCATTTCTATGTCTTATTTTATGAAATGTCTGTTCATATCTTTTGCCCATTTTTAAATCAATTTTTTTTCTATTGAGTTGTTTGAGTTTCTTATATATTCTGGTTACTAATCCCCAAGGTACTCAGCATTACTAATTTTGAGGGAAATTCAAATAAAAACCACAATGAAATGGCACCTCAGCTAGGCGTGGTGGCTCACACCTGTAATCCCAGAACTTGAGAGGCCAAGGCAGGGGGATCATGAGGTCAAGAGATCAAGACCATCCTGGTCAACATGGTGAAACCATGTCTGTACTAATAATACCAACATTAGCTGGCTAGTGGCATGCACCTGTAGTCCCAGGTACTCTGGAATATGAGACAGGAGAATTGCCTGAACCCGGAAGGCAAAGGTTTCAGTGAGCCAACATCACACCACTGTACTTAAAAAAAAAAAAAAAAATAGCCTGGCATGGTGGTGAGCACCTGTAGTCCCAGCTACTTGGAGGCTGAGGCGGGATAATTGCTTGAACCTGGGAGGCAGAGGTTGCAGGGAGCCGAGATCACACCACTGCACTCCAGCCTGGCAACAGAGCAAGACTCCGTCTCCAAAAAAAAAAAAAAGAAATAGCGTCTCATTTCAGTTAACAGGGCTGTTACAAAAAGACAAACAATAACAGATAATGAAGAGGATGTAGACAAAGGGGAATGCTAGCGCATTGTTCATGAGAATGTAAGTGACAACATCCACTATGGAAAACAGTAAGAAGATTCCAGAAAATAGATCTATCATGTGATCCAGCAGTCCTACTGATGGTTATATATACAAAAAAAAAAAAAAAAAAGGAAAAGAAAATCAATAATATCAAAGAGATACCTGCACTTCTATGTTTATTGCAGCACTAATCACAATAGCCTAGATATAGGATAATTCTTCAATCACTTCAAACTTGGTATTGCTTCCTTACATAAGTAACAACTGAACATCCATGGTGACATCTGTTAATTCATGAAAAGACAAGGATCATTTGCACTGAGGATATATGTCCTCAATGCACTTGGCACTTATCACATCTATTAAATCCCTTGACATTTATCACATCTATTAAATATCTTTGTATGGCAAATAGCAAATTTGTGTTGTGGTGGCACACACAAGATTGATTTTAATTTGAGACAAGAGCACATTCACAAATATAGCCTTGAAGCCATTAGGTTTTAAAAGCATTGGAAAGAAATTTTTTCCAGCTTAAATGTCAGCCATTTAAATATTTTATTTTTTTATCTTTATTTTATTTTATCGAGACAAGGTCTTGCTCTGTTGCCCAGGTTAGAGTACAGTGGCACAATCATAGCTCAGTGCAGACTCCTAAATGCCCAGCTCAAGTCATCTTCCCACCTTGGCCTCCCAAAGCACTGCTACAGGTATCATTTAAATTGTTCTCTGCAATTGCATTCATATGTTTAAAGAAATTTCCACTCTTTTTTTCTCTCTCTCTTTTTTAACTCTAGTATCTAGAGCTATGTGTGGAGTATTGTTAACCCTCAACAACCATTTGTTACATAAATAAACTATGATGTCAGGGCCCAAAGTGTCTCCCGCCGGAGGTCATGGCACTCGCAAAGGCGAGGTCATCAGTTCAAGGCTAACCTGAGCAACCTCATAAGCTCAAACTGATTGGCAAAAAAATAAAATAAAATAAAAAACTATGATGTCTAAAAAGAGATAATTTACCTAGGCACTATTTTAGCTACCTGTAGGCAATGTTTACATGAAATGTACTATGTATTTTACTTTTAACAAACAGCTTAAAATACTTCTATTTTATTCCCTTCTAAAGCCAATGAAGGAAGTTGTGAGATCTTGCACCCCCATGAAAGAGTCTACAATTGTGGAGATCTGGACTCATCCCCAACTACAGGTATGAAAAAAGCACTTATGATTTTTCCTCCCTCTTCCTTTTGAATGATTTTTATAAATGTATAAGGAATACTCTTAAGCAGTGTATACAGTGTGTATTCCCTGACATTTCTTCAGGTGATTTTGTGCTGGACTCAAAATTTACAGTTGAAACTATGGCAGTATATATCTATCTTTGTAGTGTGATTTGATAATAATAGTGGAAGTTACTTGTTGGATCAGGTAAAAGTGTTCCTCTAAAAGCATCTTCTAAATGTTTATTCTGCTGATGTTTAAGTGTAGTTTTGTAATCATAGATTGAAAAAAATAAAATTGCTGTTTTATAATATGACTTAAATTACAGTTTTAGCACAATATAGCATAATTTGCTTTTTATGTTAATTAGGCAAACTTCAGTAAAACTTCACTGAAACAAATTTTTTTTGGGGATAATGTTAGCAGAAGTAAATATGATAGATCTGCAGCAAACTCTTCCCTTGGAGGGAAGAATTTATCTGAGGAACGTAAGGTTGAGTGAGAGACCAATGCAAGTTTTAAAGTAGGAGTATAGTTCATTAAAACGTTTCAGAGCAAGAATGAAAGGAAGCATAGTGCACTTGGTAAAGAGCCAAGTGGGCAATTTGAGAAATTAAGTGCCCTGTTTGACTCTTAACTTGGGGTTTTTATACATTGGCATGGTTCCAAGGTTTGTGTGTCTTCTCCTTTGATTTCTTGTTGGGTGTTGGGCTATCCACATGCACAGTGGCCTGGCAGCACTTGGGAGGGACCGCATATGCAGTGTGTTTACTGAAGTTGTGCACATGCTCATTTGAGGCATTTTTTCCTTACCAGTTGAGTGTTCCTAGAGGAAGGGGATACATTAAGTAAATTCTACCATTTTGCCTCTTAGTGTGCATGCTTGAGCCCTCTCACCCAACTCCCGAGTTCTTGTTAGGAAGCTGCTGATCACCAGCTTCAGGTGTTTTCTATCTTTGGGAGACTGCCGTTCCTTGCCTCTGCTGCAACCAATTATTATTTTAGGGAGATAGTTTAATGACAGCCTGGCCATCACCTGATGGTCACCTGACATTCCTGGGTTGGGGGAGTCTTCTGCCCTGCTCATGTCTGTATAGCTACCTACTCTAACAAAACCAGTCTGAATTTGTTTGTAAAATCAAGTCATAAGGTATATTTGTAAAGCAACCACTTTTAGTTATTTTGGTCAGGACAGTTCAAAATGTGACCAAAAATTAAATTCAAGTTTCTGCTCCTAGTATAGGTTTTTAAGGGGATTGAAAAAAAAAGGGTTAGAAGGCCAATGTCCAGACATTTATATGTTATTTGGTATTCTATCGATGGTTATCATACTGTTGTTAATAAGGTCCTAATTCTGACTCCTTGGGTGTTAAATTAATATCCATTAATTGCCTTCTACCTAGTTATTTTCAAATGCCTTCTAGTATAGGATAAATTCAGACAATGTAAATATATAAATATGAATCTAGACTATTTGATAAATAACCCAAATGGAATAGAAAGTGGATCATGTTAGTTTATTATTTATTAATTCATGTGTGCATCTGAAATTCATGGAAGCCACGTGTTCTACAATAATAACATCCTACAATATTTCACAGAGTTAATTTATGCTCTTTGCAAAGACTTTCAGAATTAATTTATGCACTGTGAGAAGACATGATTAATATTATAATGGTAAATCCCAACCCAGGATCCTGTGCAAATTGTCACAAGTTTTAAGTTATTCCGGCCTGAATTAGTGAAGTTTTGCCAAATTTGAAACTGTCGTAACCTCCCGATGGGTTCTTGTTTCCTGCTGCCTAGACAGAGTGAATTTATCAAGACAGGAGAATTACAATAGAGAAAAAGTTTAATTCACACAGAGCCAGCTGTACAGGAGACTAGAGCTTTATTATAACTCAAAAACTCAGGAGAGAATGGAGGTTTTTAAGGATAATTTGGGTGGTAGGTGGTCAGAAAATGGGGAGTGCTGATTGGTTGGGTCTGAGATGAAATCATGGGTGGTGTTGAAGCTGTCTTCTTTTGCTGAGTTAGTTCCTAGGTGGGGGGTCACAAGACCAGATAAGCCAATTTACCAATCTGGATGGTACCAGTTGATCCATTAAGTGCGGGGTCTCAAAATACCTCAAGCATTGATCTTAGGTTTTACAAAAGAGATGTTACTTGTAAACCACAGTTTCTAATCTTGTGGCTAATTCGTTAGTCCTGCAAAGGCAGTTTAGGCCCCAGACAAGAAGGTAGATAGTTTTGGGAAAGGGCTATGTATTAGTCTGCTCTTATACTGATAGGAAGAAATACCTCAGACTGGGTATTTATAAAGAAAGGAAGTTTAATTGACTCACAGTTCCGCATGGCTGGGAAGGCCTCAGAAAACTTAAAATCATTGCGGAATTCACCTCTTCACAGGGCTACAGAAGAGACACTGAGTGCCAAGAAAAAGAGGAAGCCCCTTATAAAAACATGGGATCTTGTGAGAACTCACTAACTATCATGAGAACAGCATGAGGGGAACTACCACCATGATTCAATTATCTCTACCTGGTCCCACCCTTGACATGTGGGGATTATTACAATTCCAAGAGAGATATGGGTAGGAACACAGAACCAAACCACATCATTCCACTGCTGGCCCCTCCAAAATCTCATTTTCTCACATTTCAAGACACAGTCACATCCTCCTAACAGTCTCCCAAAGTCTTAACTCATTCCAGCATTAACCCAAAAGTCCAAGCCCAAAGTTTCATCCAAGACAAGGCAAGTCCCGTCCTCCTATGAGCTTGTAAAACCAAAAGCAAGTTAGTTACTTCCTAGGTACAGTCAGGATACAGGCATTGGGTGAATACACCCATGCCAAATGGGAGAAATTGGCCAGAACAAAGGAGTTACAGGTCCCATGCAAGTCAAAATCCAGTAGGGCAGTCATTAAATCTTTTTTTTTTCTTTTAAAAAAACAAGTTTATTAAGGTATAATTGATATACGAAAACTGCACATATTTAATGTATACAATTTGATGAGTTCAGACATACGCATACCCCTGGAAGCCGTCACCACAATGGACTTATTTTTTTATTTTTATTTTTTTTATTGCATTTTAAGTTTTGGGGTACATGTGCAGAACATGCAAGACAGTTGCATAGGTACACACATGGCAGTGTGTTTTGCTGCCTTCCTCCCCTTCACCCACATTTGGCATTTCTCCCCAGGCTATCCCTCCCCAGCCCCCCCCTCCCAGCTTTCCCTCCCCTATTCCCCCCAATAGACCCCGCTGTGTAGTACTCCCTTCCCTGTGTCCATGTGGTCTCCGAAAAAGATCTCCTTTGAATCTACATTTCACGCCCAGGTCAGGCTGATGCAAGAGGTAGACTCCCACAGCCTTGGGCAGCTCTGCCCCTATGTCTTTGCAGGATACAGCCTCCCTCTCAGTTGCTTTCACAAGCTGGCACTGAGTATCTATGGTTTTTTTAGGTACACAGTACAAGCTGTTGGATGATCTACCATTCTGGGGTCTGGAGGATGGTGGCCCTCTTCTCACAGCTCCACTAGGCAGTGCCCAAGTGGGGACTCTGTGTGGAGGCTCCAATTTCACATTTCTCTTCTGCACTGCCTTAGCAGAGGTTCTCTATGAGGGCTCTGCCCCTGCAGCAGTCTTCTTCCTGCACACCAGGTATGTCCATACATACTGAGAAATCTAGGTGGAGGTTCCCAGACCTCAATTCTTGACTTCTGTGCACCCTCAGGCCCACACCACATGTAAGCCACCAAGGGTTGGGGCTTGCACACTCTGAAGCAATGACCTGTGCTATATGTTGGGCCCTTTTAGCCATGACTGGAACTGAAGCACCTGGGACATGTCACCATGTCCTGAGGCTGCACAGAGCAGGAAGGCCCTTCACCCAGCCCATAAAATCATTTTTTCTATCCTAGGTCTCTGGTCTTGTGATAGAAGGGGCTGTCATGAAGGTCTCTAACATGTCCTAGAGACATTTTTCCCATTGTCTTAGTGATAAACATTTGGCTCCTCATTACTTATGCAGCAGGCTTGAATTTCTCCCTAGAAAATTAGTTTTTCTTTTCTATCACATCGGCAGGCTTAAATTTTCCAAAATTTTATGCTCTGCTTCCTTTTGAACTCTTTGTCACTTAGAAATGTCTTATGCCAGATACCATAATCATCTTTCTCAAGTTCAAAGTTCCACAGATGTCTATGGCAAGAGCAAAATCTCACCATTCTTTTTGCTAAAACATCAGAGTGACTGCTACGCCAGTTCCCAAAGTTCCTCATCTCCATCTGAGACCACCTCAGCCTGTACTTCATTGTCCATGTCACTATCAGCATTTGTCCATGTCACTATCAGCATTTTGGTCAAAGCCATTCAACATGTCTCTAGCACGTTCTAAACTTTCTCATATTTTCCTGTCTTTATCTGAACCATTGAAATTGTTCCAACCTCTGCTTATTACCCAGTTCCAAAGTCGCTTCCACATTTAAGGATATCATTATATCAGCACCCCACTCCCTCAGTATCAGTATTAATCTGTCTCGTGCTACTATAAAGAAATAAATTTGTAAATAGAAAAGTTTTAGTTGACTCACAATTCCCTATGGCTGGGGGGTGGGGAGGGTTTCAGGAAACTTATAATCATGGTGGAAGCCACCTGGAGGAAGGAGAGAAAGTGAGTGCTGGACAAAGGAGGAATCCCCTTATAAAACTATGAGATCTCATGAGAACTCAATATCATGAGAACAGAATGGGGTAAACTGCCCCCATGATTTAATTATTTCCATCTAGTCCTACCCTTGACACATGGGGATTATTGCAACTCAAAGTGAGATTTGGGTAGGGACACAGAGCCAAATTTTATCAGGCTATTATTGTCTTTGTTTCAAAGTTAAACAGTAAACTAAGTTCCTCCTACAGTGAAGCCTATGCCCAGGAATGAACAAGGACAGCTTGACGGTTAAAAGCAAAATGGAATCATTTAGGTCCAGTCTCTTTCACTGTGATCATTTTCTTAGTTACAATTTTTGCAAAGTTGGTTTTGCTATGACTTTCAAGTCATACTCTGCTGATTCAGTCTCAAGAAAATTGGTGAGAATGTAGAATACAAGGTGAACATACCATAATAACCCCACCTATATCTGTATCCAAAAGGCACCTAAGAATTATACTATCAGTTTATTGAATGTTTGATTAAGAAACCATTGCAGTGGTCTTCAGAATAGAAGTATTGAAGAAAAGCACACAATTTCAAATAGGCACCTTAAAATTAAAACATTTGACTGGTAGGTATGACATCAGGCATCACTGGGATAAATAGAAGTCAGATTGAATTAGACCTTATAATACTTTTCCTCAATGAATAAGAAGATGCTAAATCAGTGACCTTTTTTTTTTTTTTGAGAATGAGTTTCACTCTTGTCACCCAGGCTAGAGTACAATGACATGATCTCAGCAGGCTGCAACCTCTGCCTCCTGGGTTCAAGCAATTCTCCTGCCTCAGCTTCCCAAGTAGCTGGGATTAGAGGTGCCTGCCATCATGCCCAGCTAATTATTGTATTTTTAGTTGAGATGGTATTTCACGATGTTGGCCAGGCTGGTCTCGAACTCCTGACCTCAGTTGATCTACCCATCTTGGCCTCCCAAAGTGCTGGAATTACAGGCATGAGCTACTGCACCCAGGCATAAATCAATGGCTTTCTTAATCTAAGCAATTAGTTATTTCTGACTATATTCTAGCAAATGGAGTGCCATATAATTAACTCTACTAATTTACCAATTACCAATTTTTTTTTTTGTCTGTTAACAAAGACAAAATCTTGTTATTGACACTTATTTCTTATATACGGGGCACTTTTCTCTTGAAGATCTTTTTAAAATTATCTGATAGCACCAGGAGCAGTGGCTCACATCTGTAATCCCAGCACTTTCGGAGACTGAGGCAGGCAGATTGCCTGAGATCAAGAGTTCTAGACTGGTCTACAGTGAAATTTAGAAGTTAAATTATTTCTGTTCCTTCACTGAAATTCTTAATACTTTGATAATGCCACATTTAACAATTTAGATGCCAATTAATTAATATTCATGATACAGATAGTGATTTTGAGTGTTTGTTTATTTTTATTTTTTGAGATGGAGTCTCCCACTGTTGACCTGGCCAGAGTGCAATGGCTCACTGCAGTCTCTGCCTTCTGGGTTCAAGCGATTCTCTGGCCTCAGCCTCCTGAGTAGCTGGGGATTACAGGTGCCCACCACCACGCCCAGCTATTTATTTGTATTTTTAGTAGAGACGGGATTTCACTATGTTGGCCAGGCTGGTTTCGAACTCCTGACCTTGTTACCCACCAGCCTTGGCCTCCCAAAGTACTGGGATTACAGGTATGAGCCACTGCACCTGGCCTATTTTTTTTTTACTTGGCAAATGCTATAGTGGTATGCCATAAAACAGAATGGATGCTAGCTGAAAAGCCCACTATTCGACTAATTAATGTGGGAATTGTGAAATTGTGGGCCAGTTTATTCTTTGAGTAAAGAATATCAAATGAGAGTGTCCATATCCTTATCAGAATAATTACCATTTTTGTTAGTATCTGTAAAGATATTTTGATACATAACTGGAGTACATATATTGAAGTTGTAAATTAGGTTTTCAGAAATTAATCTTAGCTTTAATCAACTTCAGAAGATAAATCAAATCACCCTGAGAACATTTTTAATTTCTAGGGGCCAAGGGGATCAAAAACATTCAATGTAGCAAATATGCTAGCAGCTGTGCAATACTTAGAGCAAATAGAGAGGTACTCAAAAATGGCAGTCGATCAGTTTTGCACGTGCTGTATATATATGCCAGTTAGCGTGGAATTCTTATTTTTTTGTAATGTGGCATTTTATGATGATTTGATATTTTCCCCTTCCACAGTAAATTCATCCTTTACCTTCCCTGCCCCTGATTCATGGCAATTATAATGCTTCATGACTTAGCAAGTCTAAAACTGAATGATGTTCTGTCAAAAAATTGAAACAAAATAAAACTGGGGTCTATTTACTAGGGCTTTTTCTTGCTTTTCTATGACTTTGAATAGCAATTGCCCTGCTTGTTAAAAAATTATTCCACAAAGATGACATTCTAATTATGAATTTAGACAATAACTTGGGTACCATGGTACTTCATTAAATACAATATTTTGTAATCACATCTTATATTCATTGAGAAGTAAGTAGTTTGAACTAATAGCAGTAGACAACTGCTACAGAATATATGGGACTGGAGAATGGACCTATTGTTTGACTTTAATTTTTCGAATATCAATGGCCACAGCTTATGACTCATGTCTCCTATAAAAAACATTACTTACTTCTGGCACACGGAGGACATAAAATAGTGCAATGTGAAATGATACAAGATAAATAAAGAAATTAGAAAGAATGATCACTTTGGAAAGATGATGGAAGCTAAATTTCATAAAACTTATTTCTTGTCTGGGCATGGTGGCTCATGCCTATAATTCTAGCACTCTGGGAAGCTGAGGCAGGTGGATTATGAGGTCAGGAGATCAAGACCAGCCGGGCCAAGATGGTGAAACCCCATCTTTACTAAAAATACAAAAATTGGCTGGGTGTGGTGGCAGGCACCTGTAATCTCAGTTACTCAAGAGGCTGAGGCAGGAGAATCGCTTGAACCCAGGCAGCAGAGGCCGCAGAGAGCCGAGATTGTGCCACTGAACTCCAGCCTGGGTGATAGAGTGAGACTCTGTCTCAAAAAAAAAAAACATTTATTTTAAAAATTTATATAAATTTACTCTATATTAGGCAATCTCCTAAGTGGTTAAAACACTAACTCATCTAATTTTCATTATAAACCTGTGACTGTTATTAAAACTATTATTTTTTGTTTTCCATATTTTATAGATGAGGAATTTGGGGAATAGAAAGATGCTAGTAAGTACCAAAGACAAAATGCAAAGTCCCTCGGTCTGGCTTCAAAGCTCATTTTCCTGACCATTCTGTTACAGTTTCTCACCAAGAATGAAAAGTAAGAACTGAAGGTGGTCCCTGAAACAAATGTGTATGTATATGTGTGTGTGTGTGTATATATATATATATATATATATATATATATATATATATATATATATATCTTAAAGAAGGCTCCTTCTGGTGTTAGACCAGTATAGGTTTCTATTCAGGTAGAAGAACACCTGCATATATTTGCATATGAAAAAGTAAGATAATCCTTTATGATGCTGGAGTGAAAAGGAAAAAACAATTAGATACACAGACCATACAAAATATAAGGTGTTGAAACAACCCCTGCAATGCAATTTTTAGAAATGGTATATTTATTAATCTGTTCTCACACTGTTATAAGGAACTACTTAGGACTGGGTATTTTATAAACAAAAAAGTTTAATTGACTCACAGTTCTGCAGGCTATATGAAAGGCATGGCTGTGGAAGCCTCAGGAAATTTACAGTCACGGCAGAAGGTGAAGAGTAAGCCAGCCCATCTTACATGCTGTGAGTATTAGAAAGAGAGAGTCAAGGAGGAAGTCCTATGCACTTTCAAACAACCAGATCTTGTGAGAACTCACTCACTATCATGAGAATGTCAAGGGGGATATCTGCCCGTATTCACCTTCTGCCAGGTCCCTCCCCCAACCCTGGGGATTATAATTAAACATGAGATTTGGGTGAGGACACAGAGCCAAACCATATCACTTCGCCCTTGATCCCTCCCAAATCTCATGTATTTCTCAGATTTCAAAACACAATCATGCCTTCCCAGTAGGCCCCCAAATTTTTAACTCATTCCAGCATTAACTAAAAATTCGAAGTACAAAGTCTCATCTGAGACAAGGCAATTTAATTTTATTAACCTGTAAAATCTATTAGCCTTTAAAGTTTTTTTAAATGTTAGTTATGTCCAAGATACAATAACAGTACAGGCATTGGGTAAATCCAACAATTCTAAAGGGGAGAAAATGGCAAAAACAAATTGGCTACAGGCCCTATGCAAATCCAAAACCCAAATGGGCAGTTATTGCATTCTAAAGCTGCAAAATACTTTCTGTTTTACTGTGTATTATATCCAGGCCACACTGATGCAAGGGATGGGCTCCCAATTTCTTGGGCATTCCCCCAACTCCTGCAGCTTTGCAGTGTGCAGCTTTGCAGTATACAGCCTTTTTGGCTGCTTTCATGGGCTGGCAATGAGTGGCTGTGGCTTTTCTAGGTGCACAGGGCAAACTGTCAGTGGATCTGCCATTCTGGGGTCTGGAAAACAGTAGCCCTCTTCTCACAGCTCCACTAGGCAGTACCCTAGTGGGGACTCTGTGTGGGAGCTCCAACCCCACATATCCCCTCTGTACTGCCCTAGTAGAGGTTCTTCATGAGGGCTTCATCACATGCAGCAGATGTCTGCCTGGATCTTTAGGTTTTTCCATACATCCTCTGAAATCTAGGCAGAGGCTCCTAAGCCTCAACTCTTGCCCTCAGGCTCAATACCATGTGGAAACTGCCAAGGCTTGGGGCTTGCACCCTCTGAAGCAAGGACTCAAGCAGTACCTTGGCCTCTTTTAGCCATAGCTGGAGCTGGAACAGCTGGGTCACAGGGCACCATGTCGTGAGGCTGCACAGAGCAGCAGGGTCCTGGGCATGGCTCATGAAACCATTTTTATCTCCTAGGCCTTCAGGCCTGTAATGAGAGGGACTTCCATGATGGTATCTGAAATGCCTTTGAGGCATTTTTCCCCTTTATCTTAGCTGTCAACATTTGGCTTCTCTTTACATATACAAATTTGTGCAACCAGCTTGAATTCCTCCACAGAAAATGGCCTTTCTACCACATGGCCGGGCTGCAAATTTTTTAAACTTTTATGCTCTGCTTCCCTTTCAAATATGAGTTACAGTTTCAGGTCACTTCCTTGTTTATGCAAATGAACATAGGCTTTTAGAATCAGCTAGGTCACATCTTGAACACTATACTTAGAAATTTCTTCAACAGATACTGTAAATCATGTCCCTTAAGTTCAAAGTTCACTAGATCCCTTGAGCAGGGACACAATGCTACCAGTCTCTTTGATAAAGCATAGCAAGAGTGTCCTTTACACCATTACCCAGTAAGTTCCTCATCTTCATCTGAGACCACCTCAGCCTGGACTTTATTGTCCATATAACTATCCACACTTTGGTCAACAATTTAACAAGTCTCTAGGAAGAGAAACAACAATTTAACAAGTCTCTAGGAAGTTCTAAATTTTCCCTCATCTTCCTGTCTTCTTCTGAGCCCTCCAAACCATTGCAACCTCTGCCAATTACTCAGTTTCAAAGTCACTTCCACATTTTCAGGTATCTTTATAGCAATGCCCAACTTCTCTGGTACCAGTTTTCTGTATGAGTTTATTCTCATACTGCTATCAAGACATACCAGAGGCTGGGTAATTTATATAGAAAAGAGGTTTAATCATATCATGGTTCTTTTTGTGGACTGTACAGGCTTCTGTTTCTGAAGAGGCCTCAGGAAATTTACAATCATGGCAGAAAGTGAATGGGAAGCCAGTACATCTTCACATGGTGGGAGCAGAAGGAAGAGAGTAAAGGGGGAAGTCCTACATACTTACAAACAACCAGGTAGCCTCACAACTCACTCACTATCATGAGAAGAGCAAGGGGGAAATCTGCCACCATGATCCAATTACTTCCCACCAGGTCCCTCCCTCAACATTGGGGATTACAATTCAACATGAGATTTTGGTGGGGACACAGACGCAAATCCTATCAGTAAACTACTGTGATAATCTTTAATGAAAATATTTCTGGAGTTTGAGAGGGACTAATGAAGAGTGATAGGATATGAGAAATAGCAGTATTGAAGAATGACCTTCTCATCCTGGAATAGTGCTAATAGGATCACTAATTTAATATGTTAGCAGAAAAATTTACTTGATGAAGGAACTGCTACATTAATATTTTACCACACCACAATTAAGAAATCCATAGAAATTTGGCTAATCAGTTTTCATAAAATAAAATTAGCTCTTATATATAACGCTTTCATATTCCAAATGGTCTGTAATTTCTGACAGAATGAGTCACACGCATTTGAGGGTTTTGTTTGTTTGCTTGTTTTCTTTGAGATGGAGTTTCACTCCTGTTGCCTAGGCTGGAGTGCAATGGCACAGTCTTGGCTCAGTACAACCTCTGTCTCCCGGGTTCAAGTGATTCTCCTGCCTCAGGCTCCTGAGTTGCTGGGATTACAGGCATCTACCTCCATGCCTGGCTAATTTTGTAGTTTTTTACTAAAGACGGAATATCTCCATGTTGGTCAGTCTGGTCTTCAACTCCCAATCTTAGGTGATCTGCCCACGTAGGCCTACCAAAGTGCTACAATTAAAGGCATGAGCCACCACGCCCAGCCTGAGTTGTTTTTGTTATTGTTGTTTATAAACAAAATACCCCAAAGGGAGATTGAGATGCTCAGGTTAAAGGTCAACACTAGTGTCTTTACTTCTTTTCCAAGGAAAACTACCTTTCTAGACTACACATAATTGATTCTTTAATTGTTAGATGCTTGGGTAACATTTTGTATTGATTTCAGTTTGTGTCTATGTGGGGCCACTGGCAATGCTTTTTTTTTTTTTTTTGAGACAAAGTCTTGGTTTCTCACCTAGGCTGAAGTGGAGTGGCACAATCTCAGCTCACTGCAACCTCCACCTCCCAGGGTCAAGCAATTCTCCTACATTAGGCTCCCACGTAGCTGACATTGCATGTACACAGCACCACGCACCACTCATTTTTTTATTTTTAGTAGAGATGGGATTTCACCATGTTGACCAGGCTGGTCTCAAACTACTAGCCTCAAGTAATCTACCCACCTCAGCCTCCCAAAGTACTGGGATTACAGGCGTGAGGCACCATGCTTGGCCCTTGGGATGCTCTTTTATTAGCCACAGACGTATCTTGAAAAACATTCACTATTCACTGGGGTCACGAAACAATAGAAAGTTTTCTAAGGTGCACATTACCATTAACTTCCTTTATTTGTAAGCTACGATTTCACAGCAGTTGATATTTTTGATACTTTTAAGATACACACACTTAAAAAAAGAGTTTTTGAATCACATACTTCATAGTTTAATGTTTTCCTCAAAGCACAACGCACTTATCTTTGGCTTGAAGTTCAGGATGTGTTTCTTTGGTTTGATTTCTTTAAGTTGTATGGAAAACATGTATGTTCTTTAGAAACGTAAGTTAACTATTATGGAAAAATCTGAGGTCAGAATTCTTTCAAAGCTTAATCTGGGAACTTTTGGGAGTAATTCTCATCTTCAAGAATTATGCTGTGGAAGGCCTTAAGTGCCGAGACAACTGCTCTAAAGTAATACTTTCAATTTATTCAGCCCTTATAACAGCTTTATTGTTGTATAGTTATTAATTCTTCAGTTGAGGAAACTGAGGCTCAGAGAGATTAAATAATGTACCTGAAGTTGCACAGTTTGCAAGTGTTTGATAGAGGGAGTCAAACATAAATATTCTGATTCTAAAGTCCATGCTGTTTGTCCAATCATGCACTGTCTCCTATTCTTATATTTATACATAATGGCTCCTCCGTGAACATGTATCCCAGGTGCAACCTGACATCCCACGATTCTCATGGCATGTTAATGAATCTTAGCAACAGAACAGATGAGTGTCATGTCCATAGAAAAAAGGCTTATGAGCTCCCACAGCAGATGAATGCACAGCATAACCGATGGGAACCATTCTTCTGGAGCTCTTGGACCACAAAATATTGGCATCCAACTTAGAAAAAAAGTTGCTAACTGTGCTTTTTATATCCACCAGTTATTAGGCTTTGGAAAATTATAGAAATTAAGCATAGATTATAGAAATTATAAATTATAGAAATTAAGCACGATTCAATATAATAAATGAATAAAATACGGAGTCTCAGTTTTCAAATATAAGGAAGTAATCAAGAGTGAATGCACATTTTTTTATCAGATGAATCATTTGTTTACATAGAGTTTTGGATTATGACTCACCAGCCTGTGCATGAGTCTTCTCGCAATGTCTAGCACCCAAGCAAAACAAATTGCATTTGTATTAACAGAAGTAACCTTGTTGATGACACTGAAACCAAACTGCTAAAAGCTTATCACTTGGTTTGTCATGAGGACTCATAAGTAAAGCACATTGAGAGTGAAATGGAGGCCACTTGAGAGCAAAATTAACACCAGGAATAGGTAAGGCCAGAGCTGGGGGCCTCATTTGGAGTGAAGGTATGACCCTCAAAGAAGCGTTGCCAGCAGGGCACATTCAAAGGCGCAAGAGGGAATTTGACAAATTTGGACAAACTTTCAGAAGCCAAAAGTCCCGATCTGAAGGGAAACATTCTGAAGCAAAAAGCATGTGATCAGTGATGATACTCATGGTTAGGCAACCTCATTATTTGGTTCTCTGTGTAGTAAGAATGCAGCCAGTGACTATCCCATTAACTACAGACAGAGCCTGGGACAAGTGACAAATAATTTGAATTTGTTTCCATATCTGTAACTTGGGGATATTTATATCTTTCTTATAGAACTGCCATGAAGGTTAGTACAATAAAGTCTCTAAAGTGAGCATATAGAAGTTGTTCAATAACCAGATAACCAATTTTGTTTTTCCCCTCTAATACCATCTGAAAATTGGAAGGAAAAACGGGAACCAGGGAAACATTGCCATGTGAAATTGGTTTAGCAAACGTGGACATGTAGGTTTCCATGGCCACACTAGCATATTAAATTCTTTACCTAGTGAGACTGGGCCTGTTAAAGTACTGCTAGGAGGCCAGGTATGGTGGATCACACCTGTAATCTCAGTAATTTGGGAAGCCAAGGCGGGTGAATCGTTTGAGCCCAGGAGTTTGAGACCAGCATGGGCAACATGGTAAAACTTCATTACTACTAAAATACAAAAAAATGCCAGGTGTGCTAGCATATGCCTATAGTCCCAGCTACTTGGGAGGCTGAGATGGAAGAATCACCTGAGCTCTGGAAGTGGAGTCTGCAGTAAGCAGAGAGCCTGCCACTGCACTCCAGCATGGGCAATGGAAGGGAGATCCCGACTGGCAGATTGGTTTTGGCCCGAGGCAAAGCTGGCTCTCACCTCAAGCAGTTGAGCAGTCTGAGAACCTTCAGAAGTGTCTGCAGTGGAAGGCTAGATAAAGACCAGAGACATTATATGTCATTGTCTCTTTGTTGATTTTGGCAGGAGTTATTGTGAAGGAAACAAAAACTCCATTGATTCAAGTTTGTGTATCACTGTATCTGATCAGCATAAAGTTATATGCTAAAAATACTTCACTTCGACTAATCTAGAACTATTATAAGCAAATAAAAGAGATTGTCTTTAAAGAAACACCACTGAGTTTGCTCAGATCTGTAGTAGCAAATACTAGTTACTTTAAAACCTTTGCTGATATAATCTAGAGCTAAATTAAAAAATAATAAAAATACAAGTGAACTTTTTCACAGTCACTTTTATGGGTCTATTGTATGACCATTGGATCAATTGTTGACTTCCAGCATAATTTCAGAGCAAAACATTTTCTTCAATATATGTATATTTTTCTGAGACAGAGTTTTGCTCTTGTCGCCCAGGCTGGAGTGAAATCATGATCTCAGCTCACTGCAACCTCTGTCTCCTGGGTTCAAGAGATACTCTTGCCTCAGCCTCCTGAGCAGCTGAGATTATAGGTGCAAGCCACCACACTCAGCTAATTTTTGTATTTTTAATAGAGACAGGGTTTCACTATGTTGGCCAGGCTGCTCTTGAACTCCTGATCTTAGGTGAGCCACTCTCCTCCACTTCCCAAAGTGCTGGGACTACAGGCGTGAGCCACTGTGCCCGGCCTCTTCAATAGATTTTTTTAAAGGATCATACAATGGCAGGGAGCTCCTTGGCGTGATGTGAAAATATTTTGTATCACAATTTTGGAAGATTACTCAATCTAAATATTGAATGTATCATTTCAGGACTTGTTTCTTAGAAACTGTTTCACAGGTAGTAATGTCAGATTGCCCTATTTATATGTTAGTGCCCAAATGTAAAGAGAAACAATAGAACAATTTAGCAAGTTTCATGCCTTTGAGATTTTAAAGATTGTTCTGTTTTGTTTTATTTTATTTTACTTTGTAATAGATAGTTCTCCCCTGCTGTTGTTTCCTGCTGCAATTTCCTATTAGCATACATTGTAGAGCATCCTGATCTCTCTAGAGTTGCTGGCTCTTTTCTATGAAGTAGAACTCCTTTTATTGTTGTTGTTGTTATTGACATAAAGTTGTTGCAAATAGGGTAGGACAGCTGAAGACTTTCCAACTTTCCACTCATTGATACTCTCACCAGGTTTCTGCAACGATTTTTGGCCCGGTTTAATTTATCATAGAAAAAATTAACCAGAGTGAGTTTCCATATGTATTTCATCTGCACAGGCTTTATACCAAGGCGGCAAAACAGATCACATGGACTATTGCGGTCAGACTCCACATCCTTTTCCCTCTCCTTGATTTCCCCTTGGTTCATTCTTAAAGAGTGCTCATAGTTTTCATTCTAAATTCCAGCCCTGATTTATGGATCATCTTAGTTTCAAGTCTTCTGTCATCTCCCATTGTTCACTGAAAGAAATGTAAGTTACTTTCATGCCTATCCATGTTTTGGCTTACACCTTTCTTTCTGGTCTTGTCATCTGCTAATTTTGTTTTTTATTTCTTTATTTTTAGAGACAGGGTTTTGCTCTGTTGCTCAGGCTGGAGTGCGGCAGTGTAAACATAGCTCCCTGCAGCCTCCAGTTCCTGGGCTCAAGTGATCCTGCCACCTTAGCCTCTGTAGTTGCTGGGATTACAGGCATGAGCCACACACATGCCTAATTTTGAAATGCATACGTATGTTCCAAACAGGATTCTTTGCTCTTTCTTTAATTAATCCCTTGTATTCATTCCTACCTACTTATTTGTATATATTTCTCTTTTGCCAGACAATGCTGTTTCTTTATGTGCTTAACCACTATCTACTTACTCATCTTTAAAGGCGCCCACCTGGATTTTAGCTCTCCATTCTTTAAACTTCACTAACACTGTGTCTATTCCTCTCAAGATTTTCTCACACACAAATTTACATTGCAAGTATCTATGCCTGTGTCATATTCCCCCAGTGCAATGAAGGTTCTTAAGAGCAGATAAGATTTTTAACTCATGACTCCACACCTAGCGTAGTACCCTGTACTCGGTGTTCTTCAGTGCCAGGTACAACCATCTTCTCTCACCTTAAGCAACTGGTATCTACCAACACTATAACACTATTTTTTAAAATTAAGAGGCAATACATTATGTCAGATAAGAACTTGTGCTTTGCGATCAGACAATTTGGGATTTAAATACCAACGTTGCTACTGACTCACTATGTAATTTTCACCAAACTATTTAATAGCTCTGAGTTTTATTTCCCCCATTTGCCGTGACAATAATATTTAGATTTATTTAATCAGAAATTATTGTGGGTCCTATTACATAACCTATATAAAGCACTTAGTATAATTTCTAGCACATTGTAAATATTCAATAAATGTAACTTACACCATATATACATATGGTATATGTACATATTCCATGTATTACATAAATGGGAACCTGCTTGCAAGAAATAAATGCTAAGATTACAAATGCTAAGGTTACAAGTTTAGTGATCTGCCTCAGCTCTTTAATGCACACATTATATGTATTATGAGGGGTATCATCCAGAACCTCTTTGGCCATTTACCTTTGTGTGTAGAAGAAATTTCTATAAGGGAGTGTCTTAACTACTCTGATGTAAGGAGTAAGAACTGTAACTCCTCTAACTCCTACTCTCAACTTTCTTCCCCCATTGACAATATAGGTCATTCAGATGAAGTATCTCATTTAGGCATATTGAGAGTTAAGGCAAAATGAATGTTCGGTTATATAGCTGTGCTGACTCTTTGAGGCAGTGATGCTTATTTAGGATGATGCCACTGAAGGCAACACTGGGGAAATTTTACCAGCAGACCGTGTCTTCTTGATCCCTTAAGGAGATGATAGTAGAGAATGTTTATGGGAGAAATTCAACTTTTTTTAATGCAGATGTTTTTGATCCTTGAAAGTGTTCAACATACGCATTTTGTTAAATTAAATTAAATTTGGCCTGAGGATGCCTCCTTAACTTGAGTTTCTACATAACAAATTGCAACTTAACTGAGTATGTAAACAAATGGAAAGCCTAGCTTAGGTGTATTTTCAGCCAATAACAGCCTGTCAACTGACAAGATTATGTTTGTATAAGGCCAAGGCTGAGCAGTAACCAATTGAGCTGTGTCTGTACCTCACTTCTGTTTTCTGTGTCTCATTTCTGTTTTCTGTCAATAAATGCTGCCTGCCCACCTTGTGAGGTAGAACTCTCTGAACTTCTGCTGATTATGAGTGTTGCCCAATTCTCGAATCATTCATTCCTTAATTAAATTCTGTTACATTTAATTTGTCTGAAGCTTTTTTTAAAACAACTTAGAAAATGATTGCAAGAAAAACAACTATAGCAACCTCTTAAAATTTACCCTGAATCACTGAACATGCACGCTAGGTACCACTTACCTTTGCTGTGTCTAAAATGATTATCTTTTGTCAAATTGTGTGTGTTGTGAGAATTCAGTGGGTGTCCTCCACCAGAAAAATTGCTCTTCTTTCTTCTTTCCCTTGCATCACCTCTGCGTGTTTGACACTGCTGTTAGTATGTAGCATAGAAACATATTGGGCTTCTGTTGCTATTTTTTCTATTGCAACAGCTATTAAAAAGGCTGCTGTTAGCTTAAAGGGGAGTTTTACAATATGTCAAATACTTATTTTTTCTTTTAATAATCTA
The DNA here is from genome assembly GCF_049354715.1 of Callithrix jacchus. NCBI lineage: Eukaryota > Metazoa > Chordata > Mammalia > Primates > Cebidae > Callithrix > Callithrix jacchus. The sequence continues at coordinate 88,813,853 of NC_133524.1, forward strand.
ATAAAAATGTCTGTTTGAGTTAGCTCTTCTAAGGCAATATAATTTATACCTGTACAAAACACATTTTGCTCTAAATGTGGTAAATAAATTATTTTTGCCATATGTCCCACTTCCCCTGCTGGTTTAATATTTTTCAGAATAAGCTATTTGTAGTATTTTATCCCTTACTTTAGTTTGCCTTAACACAATAATTCAAAAAACAAAACCACTTACTGAGTGGTTAGATTGTGCCAAGTCCTGAGGAAATAAACTGGAAATATAATCATGAAAAAGAAGATAATAATAATAATAAAGGCCTTGACTTCTAGTTGCTCATAGTTTATTAAGAAAGAGTATTTTTTTCAACCAGCAATTATAAAAGATGGAAAGAAACGGGTGCAAAATTTAGAATTATTAACATGCTCTGTCCATGCAAAAGGAGTGATTACATTAGACTGGGACTGGAGATCAGAAAAGAATTCTGGTTGGTAAAGGCACTGGAGCTAAAATTCACATATTAGAATGGTGAAGATGGGGTTAAGAACAAAGACATGAGATTTTGCAAAGTTAAAAAAATAAATAAACCACGGTACTTAACAGACCCTCAAGCAACAGTAATAGTTACTGTTTTCTAAGCTCACAAAAGTGGTCAGTGGCAGGGTCAGAAACCAGATCTTCTGGCTTAAGTGAGAATTTACTTTGTATATTTTTCTCTCTTTTTTTTTGAGACGGAGTCTCACACTGTCACCCAGGCTGTAGTGCAGTAGCACGATCTCTGCTCGGCTCACTGCAATCTCTTACTCCTGGTTTCAAGCAATTCTCCTGCCTCAGTCTCCCGAGTAGCTGGGACAACATGCATTGCACCAACATGCCCATCTAAGTTTTTCGTATTTTTTGTAGATATGGGGTTTCACCATGGTGACCAGGATGGTCTCAATCTCTGCATCTCATGACCCACCCACCTCGGCCTCCCAAAGTGCAGGGATTACAGGCATGAGCCCCCACGCCCTGACTATTTTTCTCTTTTTAAGCAAAGTATGTCCTAATCAACAGAGGTGCCTCAATATCTGCAGGAAGAGCCTTAAATTGAAATAGATCAATTTTTGATAGAATTTCATCATCCTTAGAATTTTTATTTTGGGGAATAAATATGAGAAAAAAACATTAACAATCAGAACTATTCTTGATCATCACATTATTTGAATGCAAAATTCAGACTACTACAAAATAATCTTTGGGTAATATTGAAATACACAAACACAATTTGTACCCTTATGTAGGGACAGAAAGGGGATGATCCCTTTCCTCCCCATCCTAAGTGTCTTGGCCGGCACCCCAATAACAAAAGACAGTTTAAAAAAAGAAAAGCATAATAAATTTATTTGATTATATCTTTCTGTTAAATGGTAGCCTTCAGAATGAAGATTCAAAGATGTAGGGGAAAATATCCATTTCTATGCTTAGGTTCAATGAAGAATGGACAGCTATGGAGAACTGTCATTAGGTAAAAAGGATATACTTTAATGTTAATAGATTGAATAGAGAAATTTAGCAAGGCCTGTCTGTTCAAATTCTTCTTGTCCTGTCTACACTATTTTCTTTTCTCTTAGGTATGGAGCTGACTGTCCCTGGAATGGGGTGTTATGACCTATAATCAAACAAGGTAGTTCAGAGAATTTCTTTACGGCCAGTTCTTACTGGAACTGGAATTCCAATATTAGTTCCTACTGGCCATAAAGAAAAGCAGGAGAAAATTACAGTAATATTAAACTGCTTAAAGAAAAGCAGGAAACCGTAATATTTTTAGGTTTAATGACTGGCTTTGGGGAAGGGATTTTGGTTACTTTGGCCTCCTTTGGAGAAGAGGGATTACAGTCTCTATGGGTAGTCTAGCCTTAGGGAGAATGATGCTGAGAGACAGGAGAAGCCCAGAGAAAGATTTTGCTTTTGAGGCTGCATCTGGAGGCTTTCAGTATATGCTATTATTTTTTGAGCCCCAATGCTTACAATTTTTTGATTCTGAGCTTTAATCATGGAAGAGCATAAAAAGTTTTAGAGAGAAAGAGACCAAAGCAGATGGACTCTCAAGTGGCTTGTTTAGTGTTTATTTTTTTTTAATTAATCCTTAGAAGAAATTTTGAAGCAGATAAGGAAATACCTACATTAGTTTTTACTGTAACTATAATTTCAGGGCACATTTACTTTTATTAATTAACAGGTAAAGTATATATTCTGAGCATTAGCAAGTTTGCCATTCATCATATACATCACTGTCTTGTAACTCACACGCTGTGACCCACCTGTCATAGAAACTTTCCTCCAAGGAGTGCATTTATAACGTCTGCATCTGAATTTCACTCCTTGCCTTTCCCTGAGCTTTCTTTCACCTCTTATATTTCATTGAGAAATATAAAAGCTGATCTCCACATTGATCCTATAAAATATGCTTGTTTTAACTCCCTTTTTCTGTTTGTTTGTTTGTTTGTTCCTGGCATTGCTTAGTGTGTCAAGATCTATAAACTTAATGCAAATTTCAATACATTCAAGTCATTAATATCCACCCAAGTTTATTTTAATTTTAGAAATACATTTTCTAAGATTGATGGGACAGTGTTCCTGGTTATGCCTAATGATCCTAAAGCTGTTGGGTTTCCTGGCAAATATTAGTCATCTATTTTCTTGAAGTTTTCATCTAAGAAATATGTGTCTTTTGTTCATGCAGATAAAATCTCCTTGTAATTAGTCTGTTTTATCACCCAAACTAACATTTCTGCAGCCCTTTACAAAATAATATCTATAATTCAATTTGTTATATTTCTGTTTCTGTTTTCCTTGATGACAGAAACTGACTGGTAAGTTTTTGTGGGTTTTAATGGGTTGCATGTTTGTTTTTATAATTTCATAGGTACTATAGTATCATAGATACTATAATGTAGTTAGTATAAAGATATAGTAGGAGCCTATAGAAAAATTCTGCAAACCATTAAAATTTAGGAAATTAAACAATCACATCTATTTAATAATGAACATGAGGAACACTGCTCTATCAAAAATGAAAAACAGTTATATATTTTAATGAAAAAGATTGTGTCTTTGAAAGTGAAACATGCATGCAATAAGTAGCAATAATAAGACAATTAAGATTAACAATAAAATAGAAACAGACAGCTAAAACTGTGTTATACCTATTACTGAAAGATCATCAATTCCTTCACCTTTCTATTTTTGTGCTCATAATGTTGAAGGGAAGGTAGTCTTACCAACAATACAGCCAAAATGTATTGATCTGCATTTTTGTTTTTGGATGTCTACTAGTTAGTTGGACATTGAAACTTGTGTTAAAACACCTGACAGATTGAATTCTATTACGCTGGACTAGTCAAGCAATAAATGTATACTAATTAATTGAAAGATTTAGTGATCTAAAAAAAGATAGTAATGTTTTCCATGTTCTCTGACATATACTTAGGGAGTACTTTAAGTCCTGATGAGGCAGAGAAAATGAGTGCTTAAATTTTAGAGATTAAGACCACAGCGTATCCTTAAGTTCTGCCCATGCCATGCCATCTGCATTCACATTTTTCAGTAAGAATTCTGTATTTGTTTTCTCTCCTTTGAATTCAGCTTCTCTTTTGGGAGGCAGTAGAATATACTTGATGCTTTAAAGGCATGGGCTTTGGAAACAGTTAAACCTGGGTTTCAGTCTTAGTTTAGTCCTCCTTACTAATTATACAACAATGCGTAAACTAGTTAATTTCTCTAAGTCTCAGTTTTCTCATTGGTGAAACACAGATGATACTACCATACCTGCTGCATACGGCTTTTGGAAAGATTGAGTTCATTAATGTACGTGAAGTAATTAAGTCAATGCTAAGCCATAGCCAAAGCAATAAAAGAGCAGTTGTTATTATTACTTTAAAATTTTTTTTGACATGAAAGAAAGGACATTATCTAGGCCACTTACACTATTTATCTTCAAACAGTAGCAAAACTTCTTTTCTCCCACTGAAAGGTGGTGATTAACTTTTTCATTATGATAGACCTTGTCTTTTCTTATAGACATAACACCCAAAATAATCATATTTTGAGGTGTGCATTGTACAGGCTAAGGGATGCATAGATATTCAAACACCACTAATTTGCTCTAACAAACCTATATCTTAGATTGGGAGAAAAGACTCACGTTAAAAATCACAAATCTTGGCTAGGCATGGTGGCTCATGCCTGTAATCCCAGCACTTTGGGAGGCTGAGGTGGGCAAATCATCTAAGATCAGGAGTTCGAGACCAGCCTGGCCAACATGGTGAAACCCTGTCTCCACTAAAAATACAAATAATTAGCTGGGTATGGTGGTGTGCTCCTGTAATCCCAGCTACTCATGAGGCTGAGGCAAGAGAATCGCTTGAACCCAGGAGGCCAAGGTTGCAGTGAGCTGAGATTGCACCATTGCATTTCAGTTTGGGCAACCAGAGTGAAACTTCATCTCAAAAAAAAAATCACAAATCTCCTTTTAATTAAGTACTAAATTATGCACTGCAGACTTTAGGTACCCTAAGAGTTTAAGACCAGAGAGAATGATGTGGTCTATAGTACTCAGTAAACACTTTAGAAGACGTGAGATTTGAGTTGGGCCTTTAGAAATAGGTGTGACTTGGATGGGAGAAAAAGAATAGGAAGAATATTTTATTGGGCTGTTAAGTGGGAAAATTGTCAACAGCATGAGTAGAGGCATAGCAGGGAAAACAAAAATGGCATTTAAGGGGGTAGGAGTATCAATTAAATAATGACAACATGCGGTAGTCATGAGGTCTCCCCTCATTTTGCCAAGGTCTCATCTTTCTCCTTAGACAGTTCATGAAGATGACTGAGTGATGGATTTGCTTGACACAGAAGAATTTAAATTTGTTTTCATCCCTGCTAAGTGATTCTAAAATATAAATGCTAATGCCTAGAGAGTTGAGCTTTCAACTTACTGTGTGATTCCATAAGGGAACCATTAATAATGCCAGAATGCATTAACAGCCTAGAGAGAAGAAAAACTCTAGACTTGAAACTTTTATGACAGCACCTGAAATAAATTAGCTAATATCAAAAGAGTGGCAAAGGTGACACGAGTTTTTTCTGGGAATAATTATAACTTTTCCAATTTTATATTGTCATTAGGCATTCAGGCTATTGACAAGTCTAAAATAAGATTTTAATATTTATCCTGGATAAAATGAAATCAAAACACTGAAGGAGACTTGTAAGTAAACTTATTTACTTCTGGAAACATGAACAAAGTTTCCAAGAAGCCTAGTTCATGATATTGTTAGTGGGAGAACTTATGTAATTTTGGCTTACAATCTCACTTTTTTGAAAAATAGTTTTCTGGCAAAAAGGCCCCTAATAAAACCAAATGCCTACCTAGATGCGGTTCAGAATACCTTATAAAATGCATTAAAATAATTTTCAAGTTTAGAAACCCAGAAATGTGGATGACTTTTTATTGCTTTGATCTAATGGACTGTGGCTTATAGTGGGTAATTAAAATCAATGGAGGGCAATCACTAGAAATTTGGATAATATTACAGTGAGATAATATTCCATCTTTGTATGGCAAGAATCTCATATCCTGAAATGCATTTGTACTAAAAATATTGAAAAGTTTTTTTTAGTATAAGGAAATTTGTTTTAGAAAAATATCAACATGCAGAATATATAAGCTCTTTTCTTCATGTAATTTGTATAGCAGATGAAGTATAAAAATAACTTTTAATCAGTTTGAAAATGTGTACTTACAGTGTCCCCTGGAACAAAGGTTGTTTTCTCATTGTTTTGCTTTTGCTTTGTATATCTCAATATTGGCCTAAAGAATGTCTATCTGTGAAATATATATATTTATATTTCTATATCTTCTGCTGAAAGGCGAGTCCCTTTCTCTACACAGAAGTCATCTTGGTTTGGTGAATATGGATATTATTGGAGTGACCAATGAGTTGGTATCCTGGGAACTGTTCTTTACTTTTCAGAGTTGAAAAGTCCACAGGGAGAGGTTGCTGTACAACTTGCCAGTGCTGTTGATAAGTGTTCTGCTACTGTCAGCAAATATTCCAGAGAATCCATTTGCTGAAGGGAATTTCCAAATTGATTCTCCATTGGTAGCTATACCACAGGAGAAAATGGCAGTGCAGACAGGACTGGAAACATTAGTCACTGTTTCAGGGCCTTCTAATTTTCAATCTGCCACAGCTATAGAAGATAGTCTGGAGGTGCAGAATGTAGCAATAGGGAATTAGCAGTAAAATCACTGCAATTCTTCACCAACATCTGCGAGTATGGAGAGCAAAGGCAGCAGCTTGAGGCAGTTCTCAGCATTTAGCTCACTTTCTAGCAGAGAATGTGTCTATGTATCATAGATAACTTTGCCCAAATTAGAAACAGAAAAGAACTCTAAATGTTTTTTTATTTTGTCTGTCCTACTAGATGAGAATATTTTTTCGGTTTGTTTTCGAAAATATGCCCATTTTGAGGTATCAGAAAAGAATTACAAATAAGCTCTTTTTTATGGTTTACTAATGTAAAAAGTAAGCTGGTGAGGAAAAACTTCAGCCATTTAAAATTTTATAATTTTTATATGCAAGATTTTGTGTGCTACATACAGCTGGGTATCTAAAAGGAAAATTGCCAGATCATTTGAAAGAAAAGCCATCTCTGACAATTTTCATTTTTCTATTATTATAAACAATTATAACAATGGCATTAAAAGTCTCAGTAGGAGGCTAAGTGGGTGAGCTGGAGAAATTCCATTATGATGTAAGGATGCTAGCAAAAGAAACAAAGAACTAGGAAAATCACTGTTTGTATTAGATCTACAGGGCCTTTGATATGTTTGTATTTGCCTTTAGCGGCTGAGTAGAGATACAGTGGTATATGGGAATAGTTAAGTATGTGGTTTCAGTTCTCTGGTCATTAGCAATTAGTGGAATGAGACTCTTCCAAATATGAAAAAGATCTTCTACTGTATGAACACATATTCAAATAGGAGATTACAAGGCATATGCCAATTTTAAGTTCTTATGGACGTAGGCTAGTAGGTGTGCTTCTCCCCAAGAATGACACTTGGCCATGAAATATCTCAGTCCATAATAGCACCCATGGGAGTATTATGGACAGCCTCTTGAGTCCATCTTAGGGCTGTAAAGAACAGAGAAGACTCACTTCATTCCAATGTGACTAGGCAGAGTAATTTCCATCTTAGGCCACACTGGGAGATTTGAGGAACTATTTGGAGGGAAGGGTCCATATAGTGCTCCAAATGTTACATCAGCTTTGTGAAGAAAGATAGATAAATTCATTTGATATTCATTTATCCATAGATCTTGAGATATATTGCAGTCATTATTATTGCATTATTTAGTTGTTTGAGTAATTATTTGATAAAAAGTTTGTTTTTTGATTAACAATGGCATAGAACAGATTTATAGCAGTGTATATTATAAAAGCCATGATCACTGTGTTCAGTTCTTCTCAAAATAATACAATAGAATGGTCAGCGGCAACAGAGGTCAAGGGAAGGCAAGGCATAAAACTACGTGAGTTAAAATCATAAAACAAGGACCGTGTGCGGTCTAGTAGTCAAGACTAGAATATATTGTCATGTACTATACTGAACCACTAGATGGTGCACTCTGCAACTTTGTTGATTTCATATTTTCCTAAATTCTGAAAAATACCGTAAATGCCCTGTATATACATAATACTTAAATGTTTTCCCTAAAGTTTGCTAGTAATATGGGATATTTTATTAATGACTATCTAATAGGGCAGGCATCTCTACTCATCAATTAATATGATTGTATGGTCTTGGGGGTCTTTGCACATGTGCTTGCCTACATATATTCACTTGTTTCTTCAGATCCTATAGACATAGGCAATAAATCTAAGGATAAAAATATAATTATTTAGATTCTCTCAACTAAGAGTAAAGTTGCTAGTCCTGACCTTCAGTTATGCCCTAACTATAATTAAGTAGTAAAATCTGACTCTACCCCAACCCCTCACCTGTCCTTATCCATTGCTTCTTTTGATTTCCTGCACCCTAAATCCTACCTAATATCTCCTAGAGCCTCAGTCAATTGTACTCTCTTAGGTAATAATTCGTACCGTATATTCCTTTCTTATATTGGTAATGTTACAACATTGTAATAAACTATTATCTCATTGATTATGGTTTTTTTCTCCTATTGCTGTACTTAGTACCTGGAAACACAGTCCTTTCCCATTTGTTTAATGATGTAGAAAACATTACATAACACTCTACATAATATGTAACATACAATTCTTCAGAAACTGCAGGAACAATATGGCACGGGCCTAAGTAGTGACTTAAATGTTTCTCTTTATGCTTTAGCTGTGAGGCTAGGTTAGAGGTAAGTTCATAGCTTAACTATAACATTAAAACACTCATGAGTTATGGGCGTATCTATGTTTCAGTATTTGATGGTTTTGTTTTTCTATTTTTACTCAATTTTAGCCTATTTTATACTGTGATATATTGTGTAAAGCCGATTGAAATCATCCTAGAACTAAACCAGACATACATTGTGTATTTTAGTTCACAGAAAAAGAATTCATTTTCATTATAGAAATATTTACCTGGAACCACCATAATGAAAAATATACATTCAATCTATGAATATTTTTGAATTCAGAAAATAGTTACACTAGCCACAAGAATTTTAAGTGTGTTTCAAACTTACCTAATAAAGGCTATAGTGTGTTATGGATACAAGAATAGTTGTGTTTCAATTATACTTTAATTATATTTTTTTACAGCATACTTCATTTTTATTTTTGTATTCACTAATTAAAAAAAGCAGTTCTACCAAATGAAAGGTAACTTCAAGTTTATGACTATATGAAGATACCGTGATTTCAGTTTTTTCTGTCAATATTGGCATGGTTTTAGCAACTTGACTTTCACAGAATAATGCACTATCTGTAAACCTGATGTTGAAGGATGTCACAAAGGAGCCAAGACAATCTAGATCATCCAGTAGTACTGTTACAATTAGTGTCTAAAATGGGAAAACACTTACTACTTTTCTAGAAAATGATATTCTTTTAAAAATACTTCTTTTGTTTTTAATCAATGTTAACTTGACAACATTGAATAGCATAATCTTTTTCTTTGCTTGCCTACAGTATGTCAATAGTTACAGAACTAAAAGTTACCTACAAGAAGACTCTGACTGGTCAGAGCATGCAGAGAAAATGATAATTATAGTGGTAGCTTCAAGAGGGATGTATGGGGCAGCAGTTGCCAAGGTGGCAAATGAAGCGGCTCTCAAAATCATACCAGAAGACATAGTTGGCAATATCCCTAGGCAAAATGCTGCATTAAGACACGGCTGTGTGTACTTAATGTACTTTTTAAAACCAGACATATCAAATCTAACATATGAAATAATTTTGTCATGCATTTTGATAATGAGTTTCAACAAACCCATTGGGGTTTTAAATTTTAGGCTCTATTTTCCAAGGGAATTCTGTGTGTGTATATGTGTGTGCGTATATATATAATCTGCAGCACTTTATGGAAAAGCTCACAGAATACAAAGAATATTACATTGTTTGATTTTGATGAAAGAATAAATAATATAAAGGATTATTGTACTCATACCTAAAATCCATTTATCTGTTTTTTTCTTTTTCCCATTGTGAGCATTTACATTTAGAGACAACTGTCATTTTCTTACATTAATAAGAACCATGGAGGAGACAATGAGTTTTACATACATGTTCAGAAGGGATACTTTTTATTATCATTGAAATCATGTCTTCATTAAGATGCTTTGCATTAAAAGATAATAAAACATTTTTTCTCCCATGTGTTTTTTTAATTGTAAAGGAAAAATTATTCTTTACAAATTATATGCTATTTCCAAAATGTGTTTTAATATGCATTTTAGAAAAGAAACTTTAGAAGCAGGGAATTTTTCAAAACTTGAAAGTCCATATTATTACAGCAACAAAAAAAATACAAGATGAAGAAACTATTGCTTCAGAAAAAAGCTGCAGAAGGACAGAAGTTATTAAAATCAAAGTGCATATGAATATGATAAAAAAGAAAGAGAAATAAAAGCACAAAATCTTTTCTTTTTAAAAAATATATTATAGTCCATGAATCTAGCAGGTTATTGATAAAGATGGTTCTTGATTATATTTTTAGATTTTAAAAAGTAACCCTGAGATTCCCTGAGACTTCACATGATTGGTTTGCATTGAATTATAGCTGTCAGGTCTGGGTTATGATTTCATAGACAATGTTAGTTCTTACCAGTTTTGTAAGAGTTTTGACAAATAGGACCCCTTAATCTTAACATAAATATTTTCTGCTAAAGGTGGTATAGGGTAAATAATAATAGAAAACTGAACGTAAATAAAATAAACTCAAAAGCATACTCTCTCTTTTAACACAGGTGTTCCAAATTTGCTTTTTATAGCTGATATATCTCAAAATTTTCTGCAGATGGAATTTCAAACACTATTACTGTAGAAAATGGCAAAGTTGGTTTGCAACCCAAGAGCTTTGATAAAGCAAGCAGAGCAAGACTTCACCATTCAAAACTATCTTTATATTTTAATATTTCATAAGGGAGTGAATAAAAGAATAGAGTAACATATTTTGAAGAACCAAGTTGGAAGCATGTGCAATGGGATCATGTTGAGAAGAATCCAGCTTTGCATTTGTTTGAAATGCAAATCAAATCTAAATGATTACTGATCAAACAGTAGCTTGCAATGCACCTCAAAATGGACTGTCATCCTTCATGTACAGCCCGGGGCAGGATTTTGGCTTTATCTGAAAAACTTGTTATCACAGTATTGAACTGATGTTTGCTTAATAAATACAAATAATATTGGATAAGAGGACCTAGTCAACTACTGCCACATTACCTACTAAGCTGATATTTCCATATGCTAATATAGTTATGATAAAAATTTATCTATTGATTGTGTAACAGAATGCTAACAGTCTGTATTAAGATATTATATTTCTCACAATTTCATCAAAGAAAGCTGAATTTGCTCATCCAAGTATATGTTAAGTAGATTTGATTACTGTAACTACTTTGAGCATCAGAAGAACAAAGAATTAATGTACCAAGGAGACTTAAGTCATAGTTAACTGCTGTCTAAAAACCATTCCGAATCTCCTATTTTAAGTCTTGAATAAATAGTACTTGTGAATGGGATTAGATACTCAGAGATAGGAAAGTAGATTTTTTTAAAATAAAAAATAATTTTGAAAATCAACTATGTTTATTTGCATTAGGAGAGAACAAATAGGTAAGACAAAACCAGATCTTAATTATTTTGTATATTTTTCTTAATAATGATTTTCAAATTTGTTAAAATACTTTCTAACCAGTTCTTTTTATGACTCATTGACATACTTTCCTGTTTCTAAAATTTTATCTTACAACAAGAATTAGTTAATGATAGGGAAAATGTATACAAGATAAAGAAGAAACACATTTTTTTTTTTTACAAAAGGCGAAAAATCACTTCATAAGAAACTAATAAGAATCAAGCCAGCAAAAGAAAGAAGCCTGGCAGGTATTGATAAAATAATGCTGGAGATTGTGGCCATTCTTACTCATTATGTTACTATGTATAGAGTCTAGATAAATATTTTCTATTTATTTTGAAAATATGGAAATAAATTATTTCATCTGGTTAATATGTTGGCACTGCCTAATAGGCCTACAAAGAGAAAATAAATTTTCATAAAATACTCTTCTTAGAAATTGTCCACAGTGTACAATGAAATACCAACTTAGCTTGATGCTCACTGAGACTATCAGTGAAAGGATCCATTTAGATTTTCTTCTCTAATGAAAACAATTTGGCTGGTAAAAGCTTTTGCCAAGTAAACCAAAATTTTAAAACCAACTTAGAAGCTGTGTGTTTCAGTTATTAAAATTGTTGAAGAAAAAAGACCTCTGTCATGATTTACCTGACAGATTGGCACCTGTGCGGGAGAACTCTTCATTTTTGCCAAGTATACAGGTAAACTTGGTCTTTTATAGGAAGAGAAATTTGTTTTTTTAAAGTATACTTCTAACATTTACTAATATAGTAAAATATCTTTACTATTTATTTTAAATTTATAATCAGATTTCAATTACAGAAGGTGAAATCCATAAAGATCAATAATTTTATCAATGAATTTTATTTTGTCAGTATAGCCGGCTTTGGAATCAGATGAATTTGAGCTGAAATTCCATACCTGCTAATTTTACCATTGTTACTATAAGCAATTTATCCTTTCACAACATTTAATCACTACAATTCAGTATGTTTTAGTTAACTCATTTGTAAAATGGGATAGTAACATTTCCAAATGCAGAAGAATATTTGGAGAATTTAATAAGATAATGAATGTAAGGGTTTAGCATAATGCCAGGCACATAGTAAACTCAATAAAAGATAGTTCTTATTGTTTATAGCAAAGTTTCTTTCTATTATTGTGATCGTTCAATTGCCAATACAAGGGTATAATTTCAAAAGAAGTCATAAATTCCCTTTAGGAGATTATCAGTGTTCACTAAGCGCCTCTAACAAGTACCTCCTTATCTTGCCCTAACCTATTAAGACTCCACAGCAGTACCTCTCTTCAATCTTCAGTTCTAGTTTTGTTGTGGTTGTTTCCCTTGGCTTCTGCATCCATATTTAGTCATGGATCATGAAAGAAGTTCATCATTTATAAAACCGCTTATGCCAAAGCATGAATAATACAAGTCAGCAACTTGTCAGGGCAGAATAACACAATGGACAATTGTTTACAGCCTCAGGTCAGTAAGGAATTTACCTATTAATGGCATTAATCTGTGATAGAGTGCTCTAACTACACATTTCTATTTCTTATCAGTCATGAACAAAGCAAACTTATCTCAATATTTTGTCCCTAGAAAACTCATTGGCTTGTAAAAGTGCCTTTTCTACAAGATAAATTTTCCACATATTTGAAATAAAACATAATCCAACCACAATTTTATGTGTCTGAGAGTCATGAGATGCTTTCAAAATTTTTAGAAATATTTGAAAACTAAAAAAATGTTTAAATGCATCTTGTGACTTTGAAAGCATTGGCTATTTGTGATGCTTGGGGATTAATAATGTTGCCAGGTTCTGGGACCTGGGGTGCAGGGGAGGCTTAGCTCACTCCTTGGTAGGCTGTTGTTCCAGGCTTTTGGTCTCTCACTCACCCAAGAATGGGAGAGGGGACCACCCTGGGCATGGCGTGCTTGCAAGTAAATATCGGACCCCAAAAAGTTTTTGCAGAAAGTGATTTATTTAGGGAGAGAAAGAGAAGAAGGAGAAAGAAAAAGATAGGAGAGAAAAGCTTCCACAAGACTGCAAAAGGGGACCCAAATATGGAATCTGGCCACATGTGAGGACAGGGACTTTTAACCTGGGAGGAATTCCCACCCTATCCAAGCCCTTTGACCTATGAAAGGAGTTCCTTTAAACTTCTGCTGGAGTGATTGATCTTTAATTCTTTCCCTCACGCTCCAGAGTTTAAACAAAGACCTTTAAGTCCCTGGGTGGAGGCTGGGGAGGCATGGAGTTGGGAAGTTCTTGCCTTTGAAACTACACCCACTTGTGGACCCAGGAAGAGAAAAGATTCCCTCAATAAGACTAAAATAAAGGTCAATAATTATACTGTTTGTGTGTACATGTGTTCTATATGTGTGTACTGTGAATAGTTTACATAGACATCTAATTGTCCAGGATCATATTTCTATAACAATGTCATTTTAGACAGCATTATATTCAATAGGCAGAATGGTATTATGCATGATGTTAAATAGAATTCAGATAGATATGCATTAGTCCTAATTTTGCCATTTAGAAGATGACTAATTTGGGCACATTACATAACATCTCGGAGCTACACATTCTTCATCTATGTAGTGGGAGTTTAAGGAAAAAAACAACTACTTTGTTTAAAAAGAAAAACAACTACTTTGGGGGTTGTTACAAAGGTTAAAGGAGATAATATAGGTAATACAAGGTGTCATATTGATGTCTGACTCTTGTAAACTCATAAATTCTAGATGCTGCTGCTGTTTATAATTGCTGCTGTTGTCTGTGCACACATCTAGGTAATATATGGCTGTCTAGACTGAAAAAATGGTTGTATATAATTCATACAGTTAAATAAATATTGCCTATAAAATGCATGTAAAGTAACAGTGCCTAAAATAGTAAGTGCTCAATAAATTATATCTTAATAATTATGAATGCGGCACACTTTTTTTACACACATACACTCTTCAGTAGTTATTGGTAGAGACTTACTTTCCAATATGTGGCTGATTAATCACATATGCTTACAACAAAGCATTTCAGTCATTATTCTAGAAAAATAGTCATTGTACTTTACATGTTTCCTTTCCATCCATAGATTGATATGTTACCTTTCTTCATGTCTTTGAAATAATGTGTCTTACTTGCAGTCATTTCACTTCATCTTGCCAGATATTGCCTGCCTTTATTTTCATCCATTGCTCATTCTTTGTATATTTATTTTGAATGTATGTCTCATATATTGAAACTGGACTAAAAGTTTGTGAAACGAGTGAATCACTCCTTAAATATTGATTCAAGAAGCAAGAATATGAAGTCTATATTTTGTGACATTGTGGGGTTTTTTTCCAATGTTAATTCACTTTATTTTTCTTGTATAAAAACCCTATGTTGTAGACAGCTAGAGCTTGGGTCCTCTGCACGGAGACTCTGGTGAGGGTCTTGACAAGGTGGTCAGTGAATTCCTGTTAGGGAGACTTGGTGAATACAGTCTCCTTCCAGAGACTGGGGGTCAGGTAGCTGTAAGTCTTAGAGATGGCATCAAAGGTGGCCTTGGCGAAGTTGCCCAAGGTGGCCGTGCAGCCCCTAGCTGAGGTGTAGCAGTCATTGATACCAGCCATCATGAGTAGCTTCTTGGGCACAGGTGCTGAGATGATACCAGTGCCCCTGGGCTTGGGGATGAGGAGCACCAGCATAGAACCACAGCTGCCTGTCACCTTGCAAGGGACTGTGTGGGGCTTGCCAGTCTTGTTCCCCCAGTAGCCTCTGTGCACGGGGACAATGGAGAGCTTGGCCAGGATGATGGCCCCACGGATGGCAGTGGCCACCTCCTTGGAACACTTAACACCCAGACCGACGTGACCATTGTAGTCCCCAATAGCAACAAACACCTTGAACCTGGTGCGCTGGCCAGCACGGGTCTGCTTCTGCACCGGCATAATGTTCAAAACTTCATCCTTGAGAGAGCCCCCCCCAGGAAAACGTTAATGATTACAGATTCCTTGACGGGCAGAGAGAAGAGATAGATCTCCTCCAGAGATTTAATCTTCATGTCTTTGACCAGGCGGCCCAACTTGGTGACAGGCATCCACTCCTTATCCTCGGCTTTGCCTCCGCAAGCTCCGCGGTCTCGGGCCCGGCCCCGTGCACGGCTGTGACCCTGGCCCTGGATGCCACTGCTGAAACTTCCACGGAAGCCACCACGGTTTCCCCATCCCAGGGTCCCTGCTCCCGCCCCCCCCCCCCGCCCCACTGCACTGGCATCATCCTCCATTTGGTGTTTTATTGGAGAAGAAGTGACATCGTGTTTAATATGTAATTCTTTATCCAAAATATATTCCATTTATCATGAATATTTGGCTATTTATTTTTCTTATTTAGTTAATTTATATATAGATTGTGGTTTTGGAGTCCACCAGGCATAGACTTAAAACTAATATAGATGATAAGTCTTATTAAGATGCCAAATTTAAAAACCATTATGCAGAGAAATAAACAGGTTTCAAATGGGAATCACACATGCTCTCTAATAGTCATGGTAAATTTCACTTTCCATAAATTTTAATATACCTAACCATGAAAATTAACTTGAGTACTGATACAGAGGAACTGCAAATAAAATGATAATTTTTGTCTAAAGATTGTTTTTAAAAGTTCTTCATTGAATTATGCAACTCTGTATTACTGACAATACACATTACTCTCTTGCCAGACAACTAAAGAGATTGATGTGTCAACCGCTCATACATTAAGGGACCCAATTCTCTGATTGCAAATTTTGATGTAACTTAGAGTACTTTATTTCTACTTTGTAATGCAGTATATACCATAGTTATTTATTATCCTCCATTACACATTTCTGGAACTTCTGGCACATACTCACATGAATTATGTCTAAGATTGGGATGTAGGATTCTTTATTTTTCCAGAGACCAAAGCTTATAGCTGTGAATATTAACAAGCCACTTCTATATTTCTCATCCTTTTAGAATTTTTCATTTTTATCTCAACATTTAAGTAGGAGAAGGTTTAAATCTACAACCAATTTGAAATAATTTTATACAGTGAATACTAGTATACAGACTTCTTTGTTTCTATTGCTAGTTAACACATAATGACTTAAGAAAAGCACCCATGTTTATCATCTCATAGGTTTTGTAGGTTGAAAGTCCAAGCACAGCATAGCTGGATTCTTTGTTCAGGGTTTCACAGAACTGAAATCAAGGCATTGAAGAGGACTGTGGTCCTCTGGGATCAGAATCCTTTCTCCAATGCACTGGTTGTTTTCAAATTTTATTTTCTTGCTGTTGGAGTACTGTGATCTCCATTTACATGCTAGCTATAGTCCGGGAACAATTCTCCATATCTAGAAGCCACCTGCAGCTCCTTGACACACAGCTTTCAACATAGACAGCACATAACATGGATACTTGTTTTCTTCTAGAACACATGCTCTGCATCTCTCTGGATTCCTTCTCTTTGATCAGCTGGAGAAATTTCTCTGTTTTTGAAGAACTTACCTGATTAGGAGACCCAGCCAAGTTAATCTCCCTTTATGCCATATAATGCCACATAATCACAAGGGTAATATCTCATCATAATTATAGGTTCCACTCACAAAGTACAGGGGGTTATACAAGAATAGCGATCACTGGGTGGAGCATCTTAGAATTCTGCCTGAAACAATGCACTGTCTATATTCTGTCATTATCATTCTTCACAGCTTTGTTGAAATATAGTAAGACATATGATAAAATTTATCTATTACCTTTTTAATGTCAAAGGTTGTATTTTAAAATAAATTTTTACATTGTTAATAACTATTTGGTCAACTTTCCCAATCATAACATTGGGATTATACTCAAACATATGTCTGGGCTAATGGAAAATTTTACAATTCTGTTTTCGGAAGTTGTGGTAGCAGTTTACTTTTCTTGATCATGTAGAGTTTGCCTGAAAATTATTAGAACTGTGTCTCAATGTCTGGCAACCACAGCTTAATGCTAGCCTGGGTTTTTTTTTTATTAATCTCAGCAAAATTTTTGAAATTGTAAATGACAGTATCGTTTATATAGACATTTTTAATTCAGGTTACACTGCCTCAGAAGAACATTGCTTAGTATATATTCATGTGATGATGCACAGGGACTGATATTAAAATAGTAATGATAAAGTTGCCCTGATTTTAATGGTATACATTTAAATATAAATGAGAATAGTGGTCCAAGTAAATTCCATCATATTTAGAGCAGAGTTATTATAAATTAGGGTCAACTTGAAAGAAGTAATAAAGAAGACTTGCTGGCTTTGATGTTTATTGAAGGTATATATAAGTGACTTTAGTTATTTAAAAAATGTGAAGGTACACATTATATAAAATTATTTTCTTAAAGTGCTAAATAAAATTAGAAAGACCACATGAATGCATCAACAATGAAACGGTGTGCAATGACTTGTGAAAAACAGTATATTCTTTTCAATGTATCTAATCTTGTCACTAAAGACTCACATGAAAGATACACTGCAATGAAGTCCAAATAAAATAGTTCTTCTGATGAGATCCTTCCAGTTTCTGGGTGAGATATTACTTTATTTTCCATTTAAAAAAATTATCTCTTGTCATTTCTTTAAGGCCCTTGAGCATGAAAAACAAAATCTAGTTTCTAAGAGCTAATCATTTGTTAAAACTGTAAAAAGTGGACATTCCTCTCAGTGGATATCTGTTACAGCAGAAACAATGTTTACAACCAATATTTTGTACCAGCCAGGACGACTTGTTGGTTTCTCAAAATTCTGCTTTTCCTTGGTTAAGTTTCTTAGTTTCTTTTGAACTCAAAATATTTTACATCGTAATTTTTATTGAACCAATTCTAGATTTACACGATGGTTTTAGGATAAAACGAAGAGATTCCCTGGATTTCTTTTCTGTTGTTTAATATCTTGCACAAGTATAGTATAATATCACATGTACAGTCATTTGTGTATATGTGTGTATTCAGCTCTGTACAATTTTATCACATGTGTATCTTCATGTATCCACCACTAGAGTCAAGATACTGAACATACTCGGGAGGCTTGAACCCGGGAGACAGAGGCTGCAGTGAATCGAGATCATGCCACTGCACTCCAGTCTGGGCAATGGAGTGAAACTCTGTCTCAAAAAAAAAAAAAAAAAAAAAAAATATATATATATATATATATATATATATATATGAAACAGTTCCATCACCAAAATGACCTCTCCTATTGCCCTTTTATAAACATACTCTCTCCTCATTACCCTTCTTCATGTCTGAACTCTGACAACCACTAATATGTTGTCAATTTTTATAATTTTGGGATTTTAAGAATGCATGGAAGCCAGTCACAGTGGTACACACCTGTAGTCCCAGCTATATGGGAGGCTGAGGTAGAAGGATTGCTTGAGCCCAGGAGTTTGAGGCCAGCCTGGGCAACATAGAAAAGCCTTGTACATAACATTTTGGGATTGGCTTTTTCACTCAGCATAATTCTCTGGAGGTTCATTCAAGTTGTAGTTTGCACCAGCTGTTCATTCCTTTTTATTACTGGATGGTATTCCATGTTATGAATGTACCACAGTTTGTCCACCTATTCACCAGCTGAAGGGCACCTAGGCTGTTTTTAATTTTTTGGCTATTATGAATAAAGCTGTGAACGTTAGTATACAGTATTTTGTGTGAATATCAGTTTTAATTTCTCTGAGATAAATGTCCAAAGGTGTAATTGCTAGGTTACATGTTTAGTTTTGAAACTGCCAAGCTGTTTTCCAGGATGTCTATACCATTTTATTGCCATCAGCAGTGTATGTATAATTCATTTCTCTGCAGTCTCTCCAGCATTTGGTGGTGGTATTATTATTATTATTATTTTTAAAGTTAGCATTCTGATAGTTGTATAATGATACCTCATTGTGGATTAAATTTGCATTTCCCTGATGGCTAACTATGCTGAACATCTTTTCTTGCCTATGTTTGCCATTCAGTTATACTCTTTATTGAAATGGCAGTTCATACTTTTTGTCCATGTTCTAACTGAACTGCTCTCTTTCTTTACTATTGAATTTTTAAAGTTCTTCATGTACTGTAGATATTATTCCTTTTTTAGATACATGAATTCCAAGTATTTTCTGCCAATCTTCTCACAGAATCTTGTAAATCATAAGATTTCATTTCTAATAAAATCTAATTAAACAATTTCACCTAGTAAGCATTTTGCTTTAGGTGTCAGGTACAAAACCCTTTGCCTAACCTTAAATTCTGAAATTTAAAAAAATTTTTATAGAAGTTTTATAATTTTACACCTTACATTTGAGTTCATTATCCATTTTGAATTAATCTTTGTGTAAAGTATGAGGTTTAAAGCAAGGTACATTATTTTACTTATACATAGCCAGTTGCATGAGAAACACTTAACAAAAAGGATACCCTTCCTTCACTGAATTACTTTTGTACCCTTTTCAAAAATTGGTCAGACATTTGTGAGAATTTATTTTGGGGTGATCTCCTTTGTTCCTGTTTTCTGTGTTTTTATATCCACATGTCTGTACCTCACTGTCTTGATTATTGTAGCTATTTAATAGGCCTGAATGTAAGGTAGAGTGATTCCTTCCATTTTATTCTTTTTCAAAATTGTTTTAACTATTCTAGATCATGGGCCTTTCCATATAATTTTAGAATAGCTTATCTATACCTCTAAAATAACTAAAGTCGCCTTAGTAGTGGGGAAAAAGTTCTTGATACCCCTAAGAGTAAGTTGAACCTCATCTAAATTAAAGTGGGCTTCGTTAGAGCATTTCTAATGATATACTTTAGTTCTGGCTTGTGATCTCAGGGTTGTTCACATAGCCTACTTGAAGTTTTTCTGTCTCTCTGTAGATAACTAGTTATAAAATATTTTGCTTTCTGCCATTCTTTGCTTGCAATAATTACTTCCTGGGCAGATGAATGTGAATAAAGAGTAGAAATTAAAATTTCTGTAATCACTTAATAATTTGAGTCAGAAGCTCAATTGAGAGTTTAGACATATATCCAAAGAAATTATTCTGAATTTTCTATTAATCACTGCATACTTAGTGCTGACAAGGCCACTTTCTAACAATAGATATAATCATTTCAAGATGAGCCAAAATTAGAATGAATATGATAAAGAGCTCATAATCTGGGCCAGGAGTTTTGATCCCATGAGCCTAAGATAGAAACCTCTGTTTCAGTACTGATTTAACATTAAGGGGCATACATTAACTCTGTGGCTCTGGAGATTTATAAATGTTTAAAGCCTTTAATAAACCTAGCTCTTTTACTTTTGGACCATAATCATGAGCTCAATAAAATGTTTTATTTTTTAAAACATATTTTCTATGCTTTAGGCAAACTAGATCAGTACTATACAATTTTCTATAGTTCATTTTCACAAGGTAGTGATTTACTTGGAACCCCAAAGCAAAAGTTTTCCCACTCACAATCTTTTACTGCCATTCAAAGCACTTTTAGACATCTCAGCAATTAATTGATTTTCCTTAAGTATTTCTTAGTAGCTGACTTGGTCAGTAGATTGTGAGACTGTTTCTTTTTGAATCTTAGTATTCTCAAGGTTTCACACAGGGCATGATTAAAATAATGAACGTCATCATCATAATAGCCAGAAATTGTTAAGTGCTTATCACAGGACTATGTGGTACTCTTTTACTGTATTAGCTCAATTAGCCCTCACAGCCTTCCTGTCTTATACTCACTATTATTTTTGGTGTTTTACAGATTAATCGACTTAAGAACAAAGGTCATGAGCCTTTGTTAATTAAGTAACTTTCCCAAGGTCATAGAGTTAAGTGGTAGAATTGGGTTTTAAGCGAGGCAGTCTGTTTCCAGAGCCTGGGATAAAGTACTATGTAATATTTACTGATTGATAAAATTCCATATTAAAGTTCCTAAATAAATACAACTCTCTCATTCTTCCTAAAGTACCAATGATAAATAATTAATAGTAAAAATAAAAATATTCTGAATACAGAGCTCTGGTGAGAATAAACTCAGCCAGAAAGACAACTGGAACCATCAAGTGCTTTATGTTGAATGGGAAGCTGAAAATAAGAGCTTCAATACGATAAATGTGGAAAAAGGGAGATCTACATGATAGATTCATGAAGTAGTAAATATGTACAAGTTTAAAATATTTTAGATACTTTAAGAACCAAATACTGTGTAGATGCCTGAGGCGGATGAGCCTCTAGGGGAATGAAATACCTTTTTAAATAAAGCTCAGACCCTATCTTATGCAGTTTTAATGTAAGTCTTTGATAATTCAGGACTTCATGGATCACTCAGGAGGTGTGCTTTTATTTCTGTATTATGGAAATCTGGCAGCCTGATAGATACTGGAGTTGAGCTATGGTAAATATTAAGCTGCACCTTGAATTAATGCTCATTGTATATCTCTGCTAAAGCTGTAACTAAATAGTTATAAATTATTCTGAGAGACAAACTTGTACAATGATACCTCTATTAATAAAGAAAAGGTTGCCAAACTATTTTGACATCACTATACTTTTGTCTCTATTCCCTTAAGGAGACTCTAATCTCTGAGAGGACAAAGATGTATATATCTATTTTGGTAATCCCTGTATAATTAAGACCTAGCCTAGTGAATGAATAAATGAATGAGTAACTAGCCTGCTGAATGAAGGAATGGGTTAGAAATAATGTAGGAGACAAAAATTTATCTTAAGCTGTAGATATCCCAGCTTTGACACACCAGACAGTCCTTCCTACCTGAAGTGGGGATAGATTGTTAAACCTTGGCCTTTTCTCCATATAACGGATATTCTCTTTACATATGATGCACCTTAATTAACCATGTGGAAACTGAGTAGAGACCTAAAATGGTTGAATTGAAACATTTGTTAATTGTACAATTTACTAGTTTAACTACATTATAAAAATAAACTGATTAATACTCAAGGATCCATGTTAAGGGCTGGCTATGTTACTTGTATATTTAAAAATACTGAATATCCTAATAATATAAATCTAATTGTATATTTTGGGGGGATTTACCTTAGAGAACTTCATGAGGTAAATATAAATGTAATTGCATAACACTAAAGTCAATTCAAATGCCTACACTGTAGAAACACATCTGAACCTTCTTCCTTTAGCATAATCATTTAATTAGGAAATGAAGTACTATAAAGGTTACATGATATTCATCTACTCATAATTATTCTTGTATTTTAACATCTAACTCACTTATTCATAGGTATTGGGGCATATTGGACATGAACTCTCAGTAGTATATTTATTTTGTTCATATTTATATCTAAGGTATATAGTAGAAGATTTTTTTCCCTTTCTTTTTTTTTTTTTTTTTTGAGACAGAGTCTCACTCTGTGGCTCAGGCTGGAGTGCAGTGGCTCCATCTCGGCTCACTGCAATGTCCACCTCCCAGGTTCAAGTGATTCTCCTACCTCAGCCTGCCAAGTAGCTGGGATTACACACACCCACAACCATGCCCAGCTAATTTTTGTATTTTTAGTAGAGACGGGGTTTTGCCATATTGGCCAGGCTGGTCTTGAACTCTGGACCTCAGGTGATCCACCCGTCTCAGCCTTCCAAAATGCTGGTTTTATAAGCCTGAGCCACCTGAAAAGATTTTTATATACTTACTTATAGTCTATGTAATTTTGGCAAATAGTGGAAATCTCTGTATCTCATCTTCAAAAATGTAAAAGTAGGATATTTACTATGATAAAATATTTAAGAATAAATTCAGATAATATATATTAAATATCTAACTTGTGTCTGGTTCAGAGGACACTTTAAAATAGTACATGCCAGCCGGGCGAGGTGGCTCATGCTTGTAATCCCAGCACTTCGGGAGGCTGAGGTGGGTGGATCATGAGGTCAAGGGCTCCCAACCATCCTGGCCAATGTGGTGAAACCCTATCTCTACTAAAAATACAAAAATAAGCTTGGCTTGGTGGTGCGTGCCTGTAGTCCCAGCTACTAGGGAGGCTGAGGCAGGAGAATCACTTGAACACATGAGGCAGAGGTTGCAGTGGGTGGAGATGACGCAATTGCACTCTAGCCTGGGCAATAAGAGTGAAATCCCATCTCAAAAAAAAAAAAAAGTAGATGCCAAAAATAGTTGAAGTATAAGAAGAAAGAAAAGAGGAATGGAGAGAAATAGGATTTTATATGACCTTCAAAATGACCTCTAAAGATAGAAGGTGTATGTTATTTATTCCCATTTTACAGATTAATAATCTGAGGTCCAGGGACTTTCTCAGTGTCTCACTGCTCTTTGATCCCTTAGACCATCACCAGCATTTTATTTATCTACCCATGATAACACTTAAAATGTTATCTTGTAATTATCTATTCTGGCTACTAAATTATGAGTTGATTAAACTCTGAGTTCCTCTAGGACAGAAGCCTTAATGCATTCATTTTCTATGACTTAGAAAACCTGTACATAGTACCAAATAGTCTTTTGCGAAATGCTTTACTAATGAAGAGTAATCTGGGACTGTAACCTGTATTTGGCTGTTTAAATCCTGACACTTCTTCCATGTATCATGCTTACTTATTCATCTCAAATCTCCAGAAACTTACATCTTACACAAAATGCAGTGATTTGTGTTAAATAGTCTTTCAAGGCATTTAAAAGATATGAATTAGTTAACTGATAGAACAACCCATTTTCTAACTAGCTTCCTCTTTCCCTGAACTGGAAGCGTGTCTCTTTGGTTGTTTGCATTGTTTTCTAGGACTGCCATAACACATTGCCACAAAGTTTGATGGCTTAAAACAGTAGAAATTTATTGTCTCATAGTTCTGCAGGCTAGAAGTCTGAAATCAAGTCCTCAGAGCTGTGTTCCGTCTGAAAGCTCTAGGTAAGAATTCTTCCATGTCTTTTCCAGCTTCCGGTTGCACCGGCAATCCTTGCCTAGTAATTACACCACTCCAATCTCTGCCTCCAGCTTCACATGGCCTTCGTCTCTCTGTGTGTCAGTGTGTGTCCTTATAAAAGGACATCAGTCATTGGATCTAAGGATCCCTAAATACAGGATGATTTCATCTCCAGATCCTTAACTAATTGCATCTGCAAAGACCTTATTTCCAAATAAGGCGGTACTTTGAGGTCTGTGTGAACATGAGTTTTTGGAGGGCACTATTTCATCCTCTGTAGTTATTTTGCATTATTTGAGTTGATAGTGTTGAGACACATTTAGTGAAACCTGACAAACATAAAAATAATGAATTCAACTAGAAAGAAATGAACGGCTTTATCTTGAACTTCACTTTTCGTAGGCAATTTGAAATGAAGTTGAAAATTCCACAGAAAATGCATTGAAGGTGAAAGTTCAGCATGGAATTGCTAGAGGAGCTTGAAATAGGGAAAATATAGTAGAGTCAACTACGAACTCAGGGAAACTATACGATAATCCCAGAAAATAATATTTTTCCCACCTAGAAAATAACAAGAGATGGTACCAGGTATCAGACAATTATAATAACTTCTCAATCTGTTATAAACTAGGAAATATTACCTTGAAACTAAATCTTTAGGGATAAATCAAAAAGAATGAAACCACAGTCTAGGTGCAAGTCAGTAGCAGAAAGTTAGTTATGTACATATAACTAGTCTTTAATTAAAATTACTATACTAGCATTTTACATTCATTTAAGTTATTCTCATAATCACTTTATTATTTTATGTTCATGATGAAATAGTAATATTATTTTTTCTCTTTAAAATTGACACATAGTAAGTACACATGTATATGGGGTACATGTGATATTTTGATACATGCATACAATGTGTAATGATCAAATTAGGTAGTTAGGATATCCATCACATCAAGCAGTTGTCATTTCTTTGCATTGGGAACATTCCAAATCTACATATTTTGAAATGTTTGATAAATTATTGTCAACTATAGTTATTCTACTGTGCTATCCAACAGAGATTGAAGGAATAAATTTTAATAATTCTATTTTTAAATGCCCCTTTGTCTATCCTGGAGTTTGATATAAAAGCAAGCTTTTAACCTTTTTTTATCTTATCATGTATATATAGTTTGTCATGCTATCATCTAATTGAAAACCAGATATTCACAGAATTAGTCTTGAAGCTATTACATTTTTTTAAAATGCTTTCCTTCTAGTAAAAAAGATCGTTTATATTCTGTTGTTTATTCTCATAATCACTTTATTGCTTTATGTTCATGATAAAACAGTAATATTATTTTATTTTTTTCTCTTTAAAATGGACACATAGTAAGTGCACACGTTTATAGGGTACATGTGATATTTTGATACATGCATACAATGTGTAATGATCAAATTAGGTAGTTAGGATATCCATCACATCAAGCAGTTGTCATTACTTTGCGTTGGGAACATTCCAAATCTACATATTTTGAAATGTTTGATAAATTATTGTTAACTATAGTTATTCTACTGTGCTATCAAACATAGATTGAAGGAATAAATTTGAATAATCCTATTTTTAAATGCCCCTTTGTCTATCCTGGAGTTTGATATAAAAAAGGAAGCTTTTAACCTTTTTTTTCTTGTTATGTATATGTAGTTTGTCATGCTATCATCTAATTGAAAACCAGATATTCACAGATTTAAACAGTCTTGAAGCTATTACATTTTTTAAAAAAATGCTTTCCTTTTAGTAAATAAGAAAGATCATTTGTATTCTGTTGTTTAGTCTCATAATCACTTTATTGCTTTTATGTTCATTGTGCAAACATCTACAAGCTTTAATAGACACAATACACATTCTCAGTCAGGTTTGCACATGTCACAAGAGTGACATGTTAAGATGATCTGTAATTTAAAGTGATACTGGATCCATTTGCATACATACATCTTTAGCAGCAAATAAAAGTATCTTTATGCAAAATTCAAACTATTAAAAATAAAACATTGTTTCAACTCACATGCAATATTTTCAGAAAGCAGATGTGCCTGTCACATTGCTTTTGTTACTATGATAGTAAAGAATGTTTCAGGGCAAGAGTAGGGTTTTGAATAAGCCAACACAATTATGTGAGGAAAAGGTGCAATTGTACTCTAATTCGACTGTTCTCCTGCTAAGCAGCTGGGAATGTGCTGTCATCTGTAATATTCTGCTTCTAGATTATTTTGAGAATATTTCACTCCTGTTTAGCTTTGTTAGATGGACCCTAGGACCAATTTTGAGATAGCACTGGTTTATATCTCATTTAATTTGGCTTTCGTTATAGTACTTTATAGAATCTGTATGTTCCAATTCCAAGATACAGGATTCATAAAAAATCATTTCAAGATTTAATCCAATACTCTCAATTTCTTTCGTCTTTGTCCAGTAACTGAAATGTCATTGTCCCATGATATTGTGTCTCTTTTTCCAATTGTCTTTTTTTCAGACTTTAATAGTGTTATACAGTAGTTGTATATCAATATTAATTTGATAATCTTTTAAAAATTGTCATTCTCTATAACAGAAGGAATTTCCTCTTTAAAATATGTATTTCAGATGGGTAAACTTGTATTAGGTAATGAATAATTTTTCAACCCTTTGAAAGGATGATTTGACACTTTTTTTTACAAGTGTCACTACATATAGAATAGTTATGCTACATAATTTTATTAACATAATTAAACCAAGTTTAGATACCAGCATATAGTCTTTAAAAATATTTGAATAGAATTAGTTTTTTTTTTTTGGAGTCTCAAGTATATGTTCTTGCCAACTTTGTCTAAACTAAGTTCGCTACAAGTGTGGGTTTGTTTCTGGGTCCTCTATTCTGTGTTTCTGTGTTTATGACAGTATCATGCTGCTTTGGTCACTACAGCTCATTAGTATAAATTGAAATCAGGTAATATATATCCTCCAGTTTTGTTCTTTTAGTTTAGGATGGCTTTGGCTATTCTGGATCTTATGTGGTTCCATGTAATTTTTAGGATTGTTTTTCTTTCTGTGAAGAATGTCATTGGTATTTTCATAGAGATTGCATTGAATCTGTAGACTGCTGTGGATAGTTTGGCTATTTTAACAATATTGATTTTTCCAATCCATGAACATGGAATATTTTTCTAATTTTTGGTGTCCTCTTCAATTTCTTTTATTAGTGTTTTATAGCTTTCATTACAGAGATCTTTCACTTCTTTGGTTAACTTAATTTCTGGATTTTTATTTTTATGTGTGGCTTTGGCAAAAGGGATTACATTTTTTATTTCTTTTTCAGATTGTTCTCTGTTGGTGTACAGAAATGCTACCAATTTCTGTATGTTCATTTTGAATCCTGCAACTTTACTGAATTTACCTATCAGTTCTAATAGTTTTTTTGTAGCGTGTTGGTTTCCCATATATAAGATCATGTGATCTGCAAACAAGGTTAATTTGACTATTTTCACTCCAATTTGGATCCCCTTTATTTCTTTCTTTTGTCTGATTGCTCTAGCTAGGACTTCCAGTAGTATGTTAAATAACAGTGGTGAAAATTGGCATCCTTGTTGTGCTCCAAATTTTAGAGGAAAGGCTTTCAGTTTTTTTCTCATTAAGTACAATACTACTTGTGAGTCTGGCATATATGGCTTTTATTATGTTGAGGTATGTTCCTGATATACCCAGTTTTTCATGGGCTTTTACCATGAAGGATGTTGAATTTTATCAAAAGTTTTTTTAACATCATTTGAAATGATTGTGTGGCTTTTGTCTATCATTCTGTTGATGCAATTGGTTTGTATACACTGAACCATCATTGCATTCCTGGAATAAATCCCACTTGGTCATAATGAGTGATCTTTCTTTTCTTTTTTTCCCCCCAACTTTTATTTTAAGCTCAAGGGTGCATGTGCAGAATATGCATATTTGTTACATAGGTAAATATGTGCCATGGTGGTTTGCTGCACCGATCATCCCATTACCTAGATATTAAGTTCAGCGTCCATTGGCTATTCTTCTTGATACTATTCCCCCTCCCATCCCCAACCTTTTGACAGACTCCAATGTGTGTTGTTCTCCACCCTGTGTTTACGTGTTCTCATCATTCAGCTCCCACTTACAAGTGAGAACATGTGGTATTTGGTATTCTGTTCCTGCATTACTTTGCTGAGGATAGTGGCTGCCTGCTCTATCCATGACCCTGAAAAGGACATTATCTCATTCTTTTTTTTTTCCCTTTTCCCTCTGCTTTTTTCAAGCAGAACGAATTTCAGCACATGTATTAGTCCATTCTTGCAATGTTATAAAAAAATGTCTGCGACTGGGTAATTTGTAAGGAAAGAGTTTTAATTGGCTGATGGTTCTGCTGATCATACAGGAAGCATAGCAGCTTCTGCTTCTGGGCAGGCCTTAGGAAACTTACAAGCATGGTGGAAGGCAAAGGCATTTCACATGGCCAGAGAAGGAGTGAGGGACAAAGGAGCTGCTACACACTTTTAAAACAACCAGATCTCCTGATAACTCACTTACTCACTATTATGAGAGCAGCACCAAGGGGACGGTGCTAAACCATTCATGAGAATTCCGCCCCCATGATCTAGTCATCTCCCGTCAGCCCCCATAACCAACGTTGGGGACTATATTTAGATATGAGATTTGGGTAGGGACATTCAACCAAACCATATTATTCCACCCCTGGTCTTTCTGAAATCTCATGTTCTTCTCACTTTTCGAAACAAAATCATACCTTTTCAACAGTCCCCCAATGTCTTAACTCATTCTAGCCTTAACTCAAAAATCCAAAGTTCAAAGTGTCATCTGAGATTAGGGTAGTCCCTTCTGTCTATGAGCCTATAAAATAAAAACTAAGTTAGTTGCTTCCAAGATACAGTGGTCTTATAGACATTGGGTAAGTACTCTCATTCAAAAGGGAGACATTGGCCAAACATGCATATCCGAAATATAACAGATAAGTCATTAAATCTTAAAGTTCCAAAATAATCTCATTGGATTCCATGTCTCAAATCTAGGAAATACTGGTGCAAAGGGTGGGCTCCCAAAGACTTGGGCAGATCTGCCCCTGTGGCTTTGGACTCTCACGGACTGCTGTTGAGTACTTGTATTTTTCCAGGTACAGGGTTCAAACTGTTGGTGGATCTACCATTCTGGAGTGTGGAGGATCATGGCCCTCTTCTCACAGTTCCACTAAGGAGTGCCCCAGAGGGGACTCTGTGTTGGGCTCCAACTCCACATTTTCCCTTTGTACTGTGAAAGTAGAGGTTCTTCATGAGGGCTCCACCCCTTCTGCAGGATTCTGCCTGGAAATCCAGGCTTTTCCATACACCCTCTAAAAATCTAGACAGAGGGTCCCAAGTCTCAACTTTTGTACTCAGTGCACCTGCAGGCTTAACCTCATGTGGAAACCATCAAGCCTTATGATTTGGACTCTCTCAAGCAGCATCCTGAGACCCATTTAGCTAAAAGGAGAGACTGGGATTCAGTGAGCAGTCTCCTGAGGCCATGCAGTGCAGCAGGACTTTCAGCACAGCCCACAAAACCATTCTCTTCTCCTAGACTTCTGGGCCTGTAATGGGAGGGGCTACCGTGAAGGTGTCTGGCATGCTTTCAAGGTGATTTCCTCATTGTCTTGGCTATCAGCACTTGGCTGCCTTTAAGTTATGCAAATTTATACAGCCAGCTTAAATACCTTCCCTGAAAATGGAGCTCTTTTCTTTTTCTCCCACATGGCCAGGCTGCAAAATTTTCAAAATTATATGCCCTGCTTCCTTTTAAAATATAAGTTTCGGTTTTACATCATTTCTTTGCTCACATACAAGAGCATAGGCTGTCAGAAGTAGCAAGGCAACATCTTGAATGCTTTGTTGCTTGGAAATTTCTTTCCCTAAATACTCTAAATCATCATTCTCAAATTCAAAGTTCCACAGATCCTTAGGGCACAGGCACAATGCTGCCAGGTTCTTTGCTAATGCGTAATAATGGTGACCTTTGCTCCAGATCCCAATAAGCCCTTCATCTCTAAGAACTCATCAGTTTGGCCATCTGTGTCCATATCACCATCAATATTTTTGTCACAATTTAACAAGTCTCTAGGAAGTTCCAAATTTTTCCTCATTTTTCTTCTTCGGAGCCCTCCACACTCTTCTAGCCTCTGCCTGTTATCCAATTCCAAAGTTGCTTCAACATTTTCAGGGGTCTTTGTAACAATGTATTGATGGGGAGTTAGGGCCTGGAATAGGCGCCCCACAGCTGTGACAGTTGCCACGTCTTCCTCTGCCTGAACTAGTTTCCAAGATACAAGAGAAACTCCTCCCCTTTCTTCCCTCTCCTCTCCTCAAGTGGAAGTGGTCTCTTTTGGAGCCATGAGCTGTGCAGCCTGGGGTTAGGGGATCAGTGATGCCAACCCTTCTTGATCCTCCCCAGCTGCTGTCTCAGTAGGTTTTGTGCCCCTCAGCCCACTGTCTCTGGGCCTAATTCAGCACTAGGACTCACCTAAGAGTTGCAGTCCTTATGGCTTAGACTGCCTTTCAAGTTTACTTGAAGACACAGAGTGCTGTAGCCATAGGTCTCAAATTTGTGCCACTGGGATTGGTGATTCCCCTCTGGCTAGGGCTGCTTTAAATGCTCCCTCTGTAGGAGGTTGTCAGCTGAGTTTTGTCTGGTTTTCCTTTCTGCTCTAACAAAACAGCACTGAGTTCAGTGCCTCATGATTGCTGTGTTCTCCTTCCTCCAACATCCAGAGATGCTCTTTGCACCATGCCTCCTCTTCCTGGCATTGGGGAGAGGTGACATCAGTGATTCAGGAATGTGTTTTTCTATCTCTTCAATGACTTTTTCAGGGATACATAGTTAAAATCAGGTATTATGAGGGCTCACCTGATTTTTTGTTCTCATGAAGGTGTTTTTTTTTCTGTGTAGACAGTTGTTAAATTCTTTTCCTTGTTGAGGCAACTATCAGTGAAACCTTTTATTTCACCATCTTGCTCTGCCTCCACTCTCTCATTACTTATTTTGGACACTACATTCTGTCCCTCCTTTTGATAAGTTGTATTGAATAGCTCTGTCAATCCAGAAATTTAGATGCAGTAAGAGAAATATTCACCTATTGGTGGTGGTAGAATTATTCACATCAGGAGGTTAATAAGAACATATGACACTCCATGACTAATGTATATTGTGTAAAAACTGAGCTAATAGACGTTGAAATGCATTAAATTTTCTCCCCCTCCTCACTATATATAATTTAATTTGGGCAATTATTTTATTGATATAATGTTGCCTGTTTGTGGCCAGTTTGTAAAGAAGAGTATAAAAAAATCCGTATCTCTATTAAAACAGGAGTTGCTTTTCATCATGTTTTTTCACCTTCCAGCATTGATTTTTTTTTTTTTTTGTATTTCTGCCAGCAAATCTGGAATGAATTTACTGTGCTACTTGCCTGCTTGCCAATATATTTCTGTACTTTCTTTTCATTCTAATGCTTCTTTAGTAGTCATACATTAGAAGCTACTCACTTGACAGACTGCGTTGTGTCTATGTGGTGTGGATAAATGCAAAGACTATCATTTTAATATTTCCCACATTATCAATTTTAGGCTTTTCACAAGAGAAATTCACAAATAAGGGCAAAAATAGCACAGCATAAGCAGTGCTCTTAAAGAAAATAAACAGTTTAGGGAAATAAAGACATTCTAGAGTTGTTCTTTCTCAGTAAAATGGTAAGAAGAGGAAATGCTCACCCCGAATTGTTCACTAGTCTTAAATGCTGACTGAGTCATTAACCTTCCAATAATTATGAAGTATTTTACCAAGATAGATATGATTCACGTTTTTAGACTTTCACTTTGCTCACTAAAAATTTTAATGCTTTTGGATTGCTTTGTGATAAGTGGTGAAGCATCTAATAATAATCTATTGTGATTGTCACAGTAATTTCTAATGAAACTAACAAAGTTTCTTTTCTATAAAACAGAAAATTCTGTTTTTTAATATTATATTCTTAGATATGGTTAAAGTTTTGTTGATATTTTAGTCCTTGAGATTCTTTTGGACAGTTAAAAATTTTGATCTATTATTTATCATTCATAATAAAGAGAAATATAAATAGTGATTGTTTAAAGACAGAAAAATCCAAGACACTTTCTTGGAGTAGAAATTTGATTGTTTAAAGACAGAAAAATCCAAGACACTTTCTTGGAGTAGATTACTCAAGGCATTATCCTCAGGCTATGCTTTCTCAGAAAATTAAATTCTAAAACTGAGCCATTGATGGTTGAATTTGATCAATGCAGAGAGATAATATGAATGTTTTAGGCTAAAAATAAACACTCAAAGTAGAAGGACAAGAAGCGTACGTTATTTTCTTGTATAATAAGTTTGTGCCTCTATCTGGATGCTTACCTCAAATTCAATTTTGTAAACTCAAGTTATATGAAAATGACGGAAAAAAATAGATACTTTCTTGGTCTGGGAATAAGCCACTGGATTAAAAAAAAACTATAGAGAGCATGGATCTTCTTACTATGTTGAGTTTATTTCTCTTAGTATTTACCCTTATTTCAGATTCAAGCCTACCCTCATGACAATTTTCTATGATTCTTTGTATTCAGGAAGACTCTATAAGGAACTTTTCCATAACTGTAAAAAGAAAAGTGAATTAAGATAAAGATTACAGAGAACAGATTTTTGGGGGCATCATTAGCTAGAAATGTAGACACTTGATTCACTTTTAATTCAGAAATTTAATCCTCTACAAAGGAGAATGAATCCAAAAGGACAAATGGTCTATGTGTTTCTGGTATCTTAAAAAGTAACTTAAACTGTCTCCCAAAAGTGGCTAAAGTGGGGAAAAATATTAAATAAAATGAAAAGAATGGCTTTCATGATGGTATTCAAAAGGATTTATTTGAACAGAGGTGGTTTAAGATGCCCCTATGAACAACAGAAACTGCTGATTTAAAATTCAACACTAGTATCCCAATGCTGTATTAACATTTCTTATGTTTGCCCCCAAATCATGAATTTTCAATGAGTCTAGTTCTTCTCATTTTAATTAAAAAATGTGTTTATGCTTAAAATAAAGGCCCATTGATTAAAAAATAGATAGACAACAAGTTATATCATACTAGAATATCTAATTGGAAGGGAACTTTTTCTTGGTTAATGCATAAGTGAGTTAAGCATATGTTTTTTATGCCAGTTGAAATTTCGTATGTGGCGCTTCATATTTTTGTACGAGATTTACAGTGCTGTTATATCCCTTTACCCAAACCACTGAAGAATGTAGCAGATGAAAGTCGTTTCAGCAGACGAACAAAAATGTGTACTATTACACTGGGAATACTGACATGCTTTTTGTTTTGTTTTGTTTTAATGTATTTGCAATAGCCAAATTTGAGCTCATTTTTGTTTTTGTTTTGTTTCATTTTCTCTTGCTTCCCTTGGCACCGTTTCATCCTAAATCAGCGGAAATCCGAAGGGAAAGGGGCAGGAAAGGTAAGACTGCAAATTTCAAAGAAAATTGATTTTGAAATGTTGTGTTTATACTGTGTGAAGCTACAGTAGTTAGTCCATGGAGTTAAAACTGTAAGTACTTAGAATAACATATGTTGTGGTTCTACTTTAAAAGACAGTTAAGCTGAGCTGTTTTCACATTTTGTATCATTTACACAGTTCTGGAAACAATTTTCCAGACTTATTTTATTTTTCACCAATACTTTCTTTTCGCACCATGCAAAACCAACATACTGTTGACAGCATCACTTTGTGAATGTTCTGATAATACAGTTATTTTATGATAAATGCTAGTAATAAAAAAAGAACCATTTTAGTGTCAATTCACATTTTAGCAGTGACAACAGAAAGTTAGTGAATATAAATCATGTATTTGATAGGGCCACAGAGAAGAATTACATAACTAAAAACGGTTAATCAGAAAAATGATGATCGCATAGAAACTAGGCTTTGGAAAGGCATTTTTCAATGTGAAAATTTTAAGTTCTGCTCAAGTATAGGTCAGTGCAAATGTAATTGTGGTTTTTGCCATTAAAAGTTATTGCAACAACTGCAATTATGTTTGCACCAACCTAACGTATATGAATAGTCCAGTCTTCCAGAAAAATTTGCATTTCTACTGTTAAATAAATAGTCTCATGCATACTGTTAAAAAACTTCACTCATTAAACTAAAACGAAAGTTTTCTGGTTATTAACATTTCTTTCCTAGCATTTATACCTTAGTTTCTTAGTATGTTTTGAGGTTTAAAGAAACAGATTTCTCTGAAATTTCGATGGAAGACATTTTGGATATTAAATTCAGTAAGCTTTAAATGCTATCTGTATTAGGCACCAGAATCTTATATTTGCTGATGCTAGGGCAAATATATATATCATCTTAAAGATAAATTATCTTATTCTAGCTTAAGAGACCAAACTTTATGTTTGAAAAAGCACTTTCCAGAGAGTGGTCTAAGCTATGCCAGAAGGTAATCTGTTCACCTTGGATGTCTTTATCAAGTGTGAGAATTAATGGAAAAAGGAGTTTAAATATAATGCCAAAAGGGATTTTCACTAATGTTTTAGAGATAAACTAAAATAACAGCATCAGAGAGTTGTAAATCAATATATCTTTTGGAGAGCTTTCAAATGCCTATCTGAATCATATTGAGTATGACTGTGGCCTTGGAGTGATGAAGTTTTGAAAGTCAGCTCCTCCCAGAAGACAAAAGTTCAGACAAGATCTCCAAGTAAATGGAGAGAAGCAAAGGTAGTAAAATGTCATTGACTGCTACTATGTACGGTGTGATTATATATGTATATATATGTATATAATGTGTATGTATAAAACATGTATACACATATTATGTGTATGTTTAGAGGAAGAGAGAGAGAAAATGAAAGATAGAGAAGGCCCACAGATTTTGAGATTTTGTGTTCTAACATCCTTAACCATTCTGGTAAATTTGGAAATGAACTTATAACTCAGTTAGTTCAACATCTGAATTTTGAAGAAGAATATTGGAATTTTTTTCTAGCTTAGTGAATGTAAATAGGGACATATCTTTGTTTTAAAAGTTAGAATCCTGCATATAGCATTCTGGGATAAACCCATGTTCCAAGTAAGGAAACTCTTAAGTCAGACATTTCAGCATAAAACACTTCAATATGTAAAATATCAATATGAGGATCAATGGAAAAAGAGGTTCTTAAAGAAGGACAATTTTTTTGTTGGTCAAATAAAACAAATCTGGACTGAAATAGAGACTTTGTTCAGAAGAAAGAATATTGCAATAGGGAGAAAGTTCTGACTTTAAAAATCTGCAAAGATCTCAAAATTCAACAGAAAAGGCCTTTGTTTTTTAGGATCAAGAAGGGCAACCAAGAAGAGATAAGCAGAATCTTTTTTGGAGGTGGGGGATGGGGTCTTGCTCTGTTGCTCAGGCTGGAGTGCAATGGCACAATCTATCATAGCTCACTGCAGCCTTGAACTCCCGGCTCAACTGTTCATCCCACCTCAGCCTCCCAAAAGTGCTGGGATTATGTGTGTGAACCACCACACCCTGCCAATAAGCAGAATCTTTAAAGAGGAAGCTGGACAAACAAGAAAGTGGACTCAAAACTGTCTGTTGTCATCTTATTTCCTGAGAAGCTAATGGTTGGGGCATATTCCACCTTTTTTAGTGGTTGCTCAGAATTGGTGTCAAGCCAAGCTCAGGCGCCTGTGGGAAGGCAAAAAGACTGACAAAAGATGGGTAAGGACAAAGTAGAGGGTTAAAAATGGGCAACTGTGAAGTTTATTACTTTTTCACTAGCTTTTTTATAATAAAGTAAGCATAATAAAAAATAATAAGTCTAAGCATAGTGGCTCATACCTGTAATCCCAGCACTTTGGGAGATCAAGGTGGGTGGATCACAAGGTCAGGAGTTCAAGACCAGCCTGGCCAACATGGTGAAACCCTGTCTCTACTAAAAGTATAAAAATTAGCAGGGTGTGGTGGTGAGTTTCTGTAATCCCAGGTACTTGGGAGGCTGAGACAGGAGAATTGCTTGAACCCGGGAGGCAGAGGTTGCAGTGAGCTGCGATCACGCCACCGTACTCTAGCCTGGGCAACAGAGACTCCATCTCAAAAAAAAAAATACTAGTCTGCTTATTCTGTTCCAAGCACTCTATGTTTGTGCATGTGTGTATACATTTGTATATGCATATAGGTATGCATAAATATATATAGGCATGTGTATACATATATGTATAGACAGATAGTCTTCACAATAACCCTATAGGCTGTTTTGCAGATGAGGAATGGTGATACACAGAGCTTAAGTGGCTTGCCTAAGTTTACAGAGCTCACAAGTAGAAGAGCCAGAGTTTGAAATTCTCTCTTTAAAAAGATAACAACTTGGAATCATAAAGCAAATACTTCGTTTATCTTAAGATAATTGTTTTTATTGTGTTTTAGTAGTAACCTTTAATATATTTTCCATTATAATGTGCCAAAGATGTTTCTGGAATCGTAATTTTTAAAAAGTTACTTCTGTCAACTACAATAATGCTACAGAACAAACATCAACCCATTTTCACTAGTCTATATACATTCCATACATTGCCTGTTATCATATGGTTAACGTATACTATGGAGATTAGGTCTGTACTCTGGTGTCCTTTATTTTTGGTTCATTGCATTTATGTATGCCTTTTGAAGGGTATTTTGGATATTAAATTCAAGAAGCTATAAACTTCAAGCATATTAAGTGTCAGAATATTCATTAACTTGGAATTTATTGCAAATGTTTCTATAAAAAGTTAAATTAATTTCTTGAACTCCTGAACTTCACCTTTTTAGTCTTTATATGAATTATAAAATATGGCTTTTATGTTCAGTTTAATTCAGAGTATGTGAAAGTATAAGGTTCTTGCACTTGTAAAAAACTAAGGCAACTCATTATCTTAGCTAAGAATGAAGTATCTAGATGAATTCTTGATATTTTAGAGTCTAAAGCATCAAAGAAGATGATAATTTCTCAACGATTTCTCTGGATTTAAGTGTAATCAAAGTACTCACCAAATAGGACCTATATTTAGATTTCAGATCAGAAGTTTAACTTACAAAGGTAGAGAATTTTCCTACACCCTCTTAAAAGATTGTATTATATTTCATAGATAAGATAGTGGCATTCATTCACAGCCGAAAAAAGCAAATGCCACATGCCATAGTTCATTCATTCTTTAACCAGTTGGTATCCATGTGACTACTAGTTGGGAGGAAAAACAGATTTCACATAGCCATCTGTGACTGAATATTGTAAGCAATACTTATTTTCAACTAAAAAACAGAATTAGAGTTTTTTAAACCTGTTTAATAGTTTGTAAATGTTCTTGTATGAATACAAATTGGTCTTTTTATTCAATCTACCACCTTTCCCTTATTTAGCATTAACCTGAACATTTCCATGTAGACATTTTTTTCAAGATATCTTCCCACTTTGGCTTAGCCTGAGACTAAATTGCCCTTAGGGTTTGCACAAATGACCTGGCTTGTTAAAGAGTGTGTTCACCAAAGTGCTAAACTGAATATGGCAGAAACAGAACTGCCTGAGATTCTCCGAGGAGTATATTTCTCATTTCTTTATATCTGCCTGAGGTAATAAAAAGTGGATTCGTTCAGACTAGCAAAATAGATGACAGAAAGAGTAGCTATAGTAGCAAAGCAAGTAAAACTCATTCTCTCTCATTAACCAGACTACTGACATTCATGTAGTCATTTGTGCCAAGGCTACATGAAGATGAGGGGGCAAAAATAAATATGTTTGATCCAACATATATTAAAATACCCATTTTGCTGGTATCTCCAAGGTATTTCTTCATCTGCTATTTTGTACAATAGTCGAGACCTGTTTGGAGGTTCCTGCTTCAGAACTTTTCCTGAAACATAATTCAAAACACAATAATTTTGAATGTGGAATAGCACTATCTTAGTTCCTTCTCTGTTGCTATCACAGAATACCACAGACTGAGTAATTCATAAAATAAGAAACATATTTTTTACAGTTCTGGAGGCTGGGAAGTCCAATATCAAGGTACCAGCATCTGGTGAGGACCTTCTTGTTCATCGTAAAATGGTGGAAAATATCACCTGGTGTGAAGGAAGAGTGTGTGTATCAGCTTAGATGTCTCTTCTTCTTATAAAGCCACTGAACCCATCATGGGGGCCCTACCCTGATGACTTTATCTAATCCCAATGGCCTCCTCAAGGTCCCATCTTCCATCAATGTATGAATTTGGGGATTACATATATAACACATATAATTTGGGGGACATATTCAAACCATAGAAGTAACATTGAGATTTTTTTAGTTACCTAAATAAAACAAATTCTAATGGTATATTTCTGAAGAGATACATTCTCATATCTTATTTTAGAGAAGCATTATTTTTCTACATTACTTTTCTGAGTATTATGACCTAGCAAATGCATGAGGCTAAATCTGCACAATAATAAATGCTACTTCTTCTGTTTCTTTTACCAGTGTTCCTTACTAAACATTCAGTTTAGTGTTATTAGTACCTTTTTTTTTTAAGACAGGGTCTCACTCTGTTGCCCAAGCTGGAGTGCAGTGGTACTGTCTCAGCTCACTGCAACGTCTGTCACCAAAGCTCCAGCAATTCTTCTCTGTCTCAGCCTCCTGAGTAGCTGGGATTACAGACATTAGCCACGACGCCCAACTAATTTACGTATTTTTTAGTAGAGAAGGGTTTTCATCATGTTGGCCAGGGTGGGTGTTATTAATATTATAAAAAATTAAATCACACTAGGAGCTCTAATTTAGCATTACCACCTAAAGAAACTAATTTACCTTCATCCTACATATGTTCTATAAATATGTTTATCTAGGGACACTGTGCTGCAGGTATACTGTGAGGCCTTTTGTAGGGTTTTAACAGCTTCTTACTTTGGATTAGATTATTTATTTAACTCAATGGTAATGACTGAAAATTTGATCAGTGGCAAAAAGTGTCATATAATGTAAAGGACACTTTGATCTTTTTGGATTCCTTATCTATGCTAGTTTCATGATGGTTTAAGACTTACACTTATCAGCCAGGTGGGGTGGCTCACACCTGTAATCCCAGCATTTTGTGAGGGTGAGGTGGGTGGATCACCTGAGGTCAGGAGTTCAAAACCAGTCCGGCCAACATGGCAAACCCTGTCTCTCCTAAAAATACAAAAGTTAGTCGGGTGGTGGCACATACCTGTAATCCCAGCTATGTGAAAGGCTGAGGCAGGAAAATCACTAGAACCGGGAGGTAGAGGTTGCAGTGAGCTGAGATTGTGCCATTGCACTCCAGCCTTGAAGACAGAGTGATACTCCATCTCAAAAAAAAAAAAAAAAAAAAAAGACTTAAGCTTATGCCTGACATTCAGTGTTACAACTGTTAATGTAGCCATTACCGCAGGTGAAAATCAGTTGTTTTACATCTTTGAATGCTACATTTCTCAATGCTGTGGGGTTTTTTTTGTTTTTTGTTTCTGTTTGTTTGTTTCTTTGTTTTTGAGATGCACTCTCACTCTGTCACCCAGGCTGGAGTGCAATGGCACTATCTTGGCTCACTGCAACCTCTACATTCCTGAGTTCAAGGGATTCTCCTGCCCCAGCCACCTGAGTAGCTGGGATTACAGGTGCTTGCCACCACGCCCAGCTAATTTTTATATTTTTAGTAGAGATGGGGTTTCACTATGTTTGTCAGGCTGGTCTTGAACTCCCGACCCCATTATCCGCTGGCCTCTGCCTCCCAAAGTGCTGGGATTACAGGCATGAGCCACTGCACCTGGCTCAATTCTGTGGTTCTTATAGGTCTGTCTGTGCATTCCCTGGATCTTATATTCACGTGATTTCAAGGTCTCCATAATTTTGAACATAATCCTCCCTTTTTAAGAGCACAACTTTATTAATTGCTTTATATTATCCTGTCTGGTTAACCTGAGGTTTCCATTCATTAGGTTCTCCAGTTACTCAGTCCCTCTCCATTTTACCCACTTTATAAAATTCTTTCCTGTTTATATTTGTCTCTCTTTCTCATCCTCGTTATCCTTGGTTTCTCTGTTTGCAGTGCCAGTTTCCAACTGTAGATTACCCTTGCAGAATGTATTCTCCGCAGCCACTGAGCACATTTAGATAAATAAACATACATATACATATATATATATACACACACACACTGAAGATTTAGCTTACTACAAGTTAATAGCACTACGTTTCAGTTGGGATCTAGCTATTGTTCTAAAGTCTTTTTTTCTCCTCTCATTACATTCTATCCCATGCTTTGAGTGACTTTCCAAACCTTTTCAACAATTTTCAAATTTCTTTCACAATTTCCAGCGTGAATACCAGCAGATTACTTTAAATCCTACTATCCTAAGATAGAAACAAATTTTGTAACCTCAATATATTTCTGAGTTCCTTTTTAGCCTCCCATTTATTCCTCTGAAATCTTGAAATATCTAGCTCTTTAGTCTCTTCCTAAAAGCCACTGCCCTTTTATATTTAAAAATATGTAAAAGCCATTTGTCAAAATATATATATATAATAAAAAGGCCTCCCCTTAAGTCAGCTACCCTTGCTGGATATTGATGTAATTCACTCTAAATTGAGGGGCTCATCTCCCACGTATTAACTACATTTTCTCACCACATATTTTTTGCTATAATTAATTGCATTCCCTTCCTGATTAAAGTAGAACTCTTTTATAATTTGGGCAAGATTTTCTACTTTCCACATCCTAAACTTTCTGTTATATACTTTAACCACTGCTTTTCTCTTGATTTTTCTGGAAATTTTTCTTCCATAAAACCTTCTGTGATTTCTTTACTCATTTGTATATATAAATATAATATTCACACCTAGATTGTAACTTCATGTTCATTAAGTACATATTTCTTCTGTATCTTCTCAATTCCTGGCCCAATATTATTCTTCAATTTTGTTTGTTTGTTGTTTGTTTGTTCGAGACTCTCTTTGTCCCTGGGCTAGAGTTCAGTGGTGCAATCTCGGCTCACTGCAACCTCCATCTCCACCTTGGAGTGATTCTCTTGCCTCAGACTCCTGTCCCAAGTAGCTGAGATTATAGGTGCCCACCACCACGCCTGGCTAATTTTTTGTTTTGTTTTTGGTAGAGAAGAGGTTTTACCATGTTGGCCAGGCTGATCTGGAACTCCTGACCTCAAGTGATTTGCCCACCTCAACCTCCCAAAGTGCTGGGATTACAGACGTGAGCCACCACGCCCAGTCAAAGCACGTGACGTTCTTTTTTTTAAATTTTTTTTTTTCTTTTAGACAAGAGTTTTGCTCTTGTTACTCAGGCTGGGGTGCATTGGCACAATCATGGCTCACCACAACCTCCGCCTCCCAGGTTCAAGAGATTCTCCTGCCTCAGACTCCCAAGTAGCTGGCATTACAGGCATGTACCACCACGCCCGTCTACTTTTGTAATTTTAGTAGAGACGGGGTTTCTCCACGTTGGTCAGGCTGGTCTCAAACTCCCGATCTCAGGTGATCACAGGACATTCTTAATACCAATACACATAACCCTTCCACACAGAGTTCCCTTCATTGGTCACCAATTTGTAAACCAAGTATCTGAAACAGGTCTCAATCAATTTAGAAGTTTATTTTGCCGATGTGAAGGACATGCCTAGGACAGAGGTCTGTGCTTTTCTCTAAAGACAATTTTGAAGGCTTTGATATTTACAGCAAAGAACTGGCTGGAGGTGAAATAGAGAGGGGTGTGGTCACATTATGGAGTCCACATGTTGTAAGCAAAAGGAAAAAGTAGGGGAATAGTCAATTATATATTATTCTCAAGCTCAGTAAATCAGCACTCTACCTAAGATATGGTGAACATTGTAGCTACCTGTGGAGATATTTAACCTTTTATCTTTTACTATCTGCTTAGGAACCAAAGGAAAGGCAGTTTCCTGCATGACTCAGCTTTCAGCTTTATTTTTTCCTTTTGCATAATGAATTGGGGTCCCATGTTTTTATTTTCCATTCCCAGAAGATAATCCAGAGAAATGAGTAAATCCCTAGAGTAGATCTCAAAGAGTTATCTTAAACTTCAGGCTTTGCTACCTGATTCTCTGATGCAAAGAAAGAAGGGTGTGGGAAATGCCGAGTTAAGATGAGATAGAAAAAACACCATGAAACAAAGGTAATATTTGTTGTGCAGACTTAAGTGAAAGCCTTCTTCATTGATTAAGAATCTCTAGTAATTCAGTTCTCTTTTTCTTCCTGGTACAGACAAGAAACACCCTTACAAATGGAAATTTCCTTTATAGCTGTAAATTTATTTTACAAAAGGGTAACTTCTCTGAAATTCCCCTGTCTGCAGTTTCTCAAAATAACAGCTCTAAATAAATCTTTGTGTCTGCAGCAGGGCACAGTGGCTCAGGTTTGTAATCCCAGCACTTTGGGAGGCTGAAGTGGGTGGATCACCTGAGGTCAGGAGTTCAAGACCAGCCTGGCCAACATAGGGAAACCCCATCTATATTAAAAATACAAAAAAAAAAAAAATTAGCCAGATGTGGTGGCGCACACCTGTAATCCCAGCTACTCAGGAGGCTGAGGCAGAAGAATCGCTTGATCCTGGGATTTGGAGGTTGCAATGAGTGAGATTGTGCCATTGCTCTCCAGCTTGGCCAATAAGAGCAAAACTCTGTCTCAAAAAAAATTAAAATTCCTCTTTCCTCCCCTCCTGCTTCCAGCCAAAAAGAAATATTAAAAAAAAAAATCTTTGTGTCAGGGAGGCATAATATTAACAGTGGAGGATGTCCAGGTTCTTGGTGTCCTGAACAAAGAATTGGACAAAAGGCACAAACAAAGCAAGAAAGGCACGAAGCGGACACTCCATAGTGTGAGAGGGGGTGTGAGCATAGGGTCTCAAAGCTCCTGTTACAGAATTTTGGGTGAGTTTAAGTACCCCCTAGAGAACTCCACTGGTTACTTGGGGCATGCCTTATATAAATGGAGAGGAGAAAGTAAAGTTATAAAGTCATTTACTTGGCCTACACCCGATGGAGATAACATTTCTTGGTGTATCTGAAGTGTGAATCAGCCTTACGTTCCCCACTTCCAGACCCTATTGTTCTGCCCCAATATTCTTGTCTCTTGCAGTCATATTTTGGCATGGAATATCCTGAACCTCATCACCATGCCCTTTTGCAATGATGTTGGCTTTCCATAACATTTATATATTCATAATTGTGTAAGCTTTACAGTAATTAACATACTAGAATTTTAATTGAGTCTTTCAAGCATGAAGGACTCTTTATTATCCTAAAGACAATTTAGTTCATATATGTCCCTTAAGCATTATGATTTAAAGACTAGAACAAGTATTTATTAATGTCCAGAGAAAATGGCATAAATAGATCAGACTCATGGAGGTGGTGAAGTTTGACAATTCATGATGGTATTGATTCAGATTTTTTTTCTGTTTTTATGACAAATTTCTGGATGGAAAAGTATCTCTGTTAAAATTCACTCTGAATGAAGAGACCCCCCCCACCCAAACAGACATCATGCGAGCAACATGGCTGTTTATTCACCCGGGTGCGGGTGGACTGAGTTGAAAAGGAGAGTGAGTGGAGGGCAGTGTGATGAGAGTTGGTTTTATAGGTTTGGGGTAGGCAGTGGAAAGTTAAAGAAGTTACAGTTTAGAGCATTTTTTTGCACACTGGGAGAGGGCTGGAGGGTCAGGAGTCATGAGATTGACTGAGGTCTGTTACAAAGTCCAATTGCCTTATCAATTGAGCCAGGAATAAGGAACAATAGAGAATGTCTCAAAGTTAATTAGGCACCACAGCAGTTGATCATTTCTTCTCCTTTTGTGGTTTTCCAGTTACTTCAGACTTTCTAGTTCTGGGAGGTCATCCAGAGGTATACGTGCGGGTCATGGGGGTCACCATGGCTTGTTTTAGCCTAAAAGACCTTACAGTCTTGATATAAAATATAAGTGGAGCCATCAGTAGTACTGACTTAGATGTCTGCATTTTCTATCAAGAGCATTTATATTGGAAAGTTAAGAAATTTTCTTCTGAAGATGTGTTTCTCCAATAGAATTAGCTGGGGTTGCTGTGTCAGATTTTTTTTTTTTTTGAGATGGAGTTTCGCTGTTGTTACCCAGACTGGAGTACAATGGCGCGATCTCAGCTCACCGCAACCTCTGCCTGCTGGGTTCAAGCAATTCTCCTGCCTCAGCCTCCTGAGTAGCTGGGATTACAGGTGCGCACCACCATGCCCAGTTAATTTTTGTATTTTTAGTAGAGACGGGGTTTCACCTTGTTGACCAGGATGGTCTTCATCTCTTGACCTTGTGATCCACCCACCTTGGCCTCCCAAAGTGCTGGGATTATAGGCGTGAGCCACTGCGCCCAGCCGTGTGTCAGATATTAAACCATTTATGAGAAAGAACTGTGATTTATAAATCTCATATTTTGTAACCACT
The DNA here is from genome assembly GCF_049354715.1 of Callithrix jacchus. Lineage (NCBI taxonomy): Eukaryota > Metazoa > Chordata > Mammalia > Primates > Cebidae > Callithrix > Callithrix jacchus. The sequence continues at coordinate 88,858,664 of NC_133524.1, forward strand.
AAGTTAGATATATTATTTTAGGCGTATTTTCTTGTGTCCACTTACGTCTCATGTATTTGTCCCTCATTATACATTTAATTTTTAAGCTGGGAAATCTCTTAACTCACAGGGATCTCACAAGAAAGCCTCTGGCAATTAATTATCAGGTGGCATTTTACCAAAGGATTTTAAATTTACTAGTCGATTGCCTAACTTATTTCTCAAGGATCACTGTCAAACTAATCTACCTCAGTTATTTGAATTATTTCTTTATTGCTTAAAAGAAATTTCCAGGATTAATTTTTATGCTTTAAATTAGAGACATTTAAGTGGTAGATTCTGTGATCTAATGTTAGAATATGGATAATTAATAATTCAACAAGCCTTATAGGTTCCTGTAGCTTTTGTCTAGCAAACCACTTGAATTCTAGTAAATATTGAATGAATATGTGTTGTCATTTATTTCACAAACATATGTGGAATGGTTTCTATGTGTCAAACTCAGTGCTTGGTGATGAAGATATCTAAAGGAATTAAGGTAGCACTTTAGCCTCCAGGACCCCATTGTCTAGTAAGAAAAAGAGGATCGTGGCACAAACACACCATGGAATATTATGCAGCCATAAAAAACAATGAGTTCATGTCCTTTGTAGGGACATGGATGAACCTGGAAACCATCATTCTCAGCAAACTGACACAAGAACAGAAAATCAAACACCACATGTTCTCACTCATAGGTGGGTGTTGAACAATGAGAACACATGGACGCAGGGAGGGGAGCATCACACTGGGATCTGTTGGGGGAAAATAGGGGAGGGACAGCGGGGGGTGGGGACTTGGGGAGAGATAGCATGGGGAGAAATGCCAGATATAGGTGATGGGGAGGAAGGCAGCAAATCACACTGCCATGTGTGTACCTATTCAACAATCCTACATGTTCTTCACATGTACCCCAAAACCTAAAATGCAATAAAAAAAAAGAAAAAGAGTTTCATAAACTAAAAATTCCATTTGATACAACTAGCTTAATTTATTATAATAACCTATTATAGAATATTCCTCTTGAATAAAACTAAATTTCACTTACATATACTTAGGTCTGGCTTACTAATTTAGGAGTAAGTGCTTCATAAATTCACTAACCTTTGTTTAAGGTATATTACTTTTGGCCGGGCATGGTGGCTCATGCCTGTAATCCCAGCACTTTGGGAGGCCCAGGCAGGTAGATTACCTGAAGTCTCAAGTTTGATACCAGCCAGACCAACATGGAGAAACCCCTTCTCTACTAAAAATACAAAATTAGCCAGGACTGGTGGCACATGCTTGTTATCTCAGCTACTTGGGAGGCTGAGGCAGGAGAATCTCTTGAACCCAGAGGCGGAGGTTGGGGTGAGCCGAGATCACACCATTGCACTCCAGCCTATGAAACAAGAGCAAAACTCCATCTCAAAAAAAAAAAAAAAAAAGAAAGATACATTACTTTCTTGTTTTTGCTTATGTTTTGGAGCATTCATGTTCTGGTGGGCTCTTTTTAGCTTTTGTCAGTCATGTAAGTCATTGCACTTTTATTCTGTTCAAATAGCATTCTCCTTCCCATTATATTTGATTCCTTTTAGCCTAGTATATTTATCAGATACACTTTAACAGCTTGTTTTATTATTCATGAACAAAACCTATTGTCATCCACATATACTTTAAACATTGATGTAAGAGTAGGGTTTTCTTCTTGAAGTGTGTAATACTTCAAACAATGCATCTCTTTACTAACAAGACAGGTTACCCTCTGTATTTTCCTGAAAACAAATGTGTAGTGGAGCAAGTCACAAATACTGACCTTTAATATTTTCCATAGTGAGCATTGAATGCAATTCTGTAAATCTTTAGCATTACAGGGACTGTCTCAGATCTGTTTCGTATTGTGTTATAAAGGTGACTTCTGGAATTGTTTGTTGCATAACTCCAGAATAGTTTTTGTATCATTGTTATTGATAAGTTATCATCTATGTAATACTTACATGAAGTTGGTTGGGCATTACATTAATTTAACACATTATGATCAGATTAGACACAATATTGTAGGGGGTATTGTAAAACAGGAAATCCAATTAGAAATCTGAGAAAAGAAGCTACTTGAAATAGGAAAAAAATTCAAAATTCATGGCAGAAATGATAATGTTAAACTTTTTAAACAAAAGCTCCTATTAACTTTTACTTGGCAATATATTACTTGACCTAGTGGTTGGTATATATTTGGCAATATATGAATGGTTTTTGCCCAGCATATTTATTACGTTTCTGAAGGTCAAAAATACTGACATTTCAACTTAATTCACTGCAGATCTTATAGATTTAAGATAACAAATAAAAAACCATTGTTACATTTTCCTGGGTAAATTTTTCTTATACAATCACATGTCACATAATGGACCACTTATACATTGGGTTGTCCCATAAGATTATAATATTGTATTTTTACTGTACCTTTTCTAATTTTAGATATGTTTAGATACACAAGTACTTACCATTGTGTTACAGTTGTCTGCAGTATTCAGTATAGAAACATGCTAACATGCTGTATAGGCTTGAAGCCTAAAAGCGATAGGCTAAAGTATACACACACATGCATACGTGCACAAAGGCACACATACAAACACACATGGTCTAGGTGTGTAGTAGGCTATGTCATTTCAGTTTGTGTAAGTACACTGTGATTTTTGTACAATGATGACATCACCTAATGACACCTTTCTTAGAATGCATCTCCGTTGTTAACCGGTATATGAATATACTTTCCAGTTTTGAATATTTCACATTCAGTTACACTGGAGAATTATGTCCTAAATTAAGTGAGATACCGACATGCAGTGCTGTAGAACTAAATAAAAACTAGGTGGAAAATGAGAAAACAATTGAGTTACTTTCAACAAACAAATGCTTTGAAGTAATTAATAGAATTAAAAACAAAATTGACATTAGTAAATTTGGGAGAAAACATTACTACTTACAGTGGTAAATGTGAGAAACTTGAAATCTAGTCTAATATCAATATTAAAATAAATAAATGAGTAGGAAAAATAAAAATTGTTTTCAGCAAATGAATCGAGGAACTGCCAAAGTATATGTTAAAGTTCAAAATGAGTTCCCTCTACAGAATTCTAAGCAGAAGCATCTGTGTTCCAACTAGCTGAATCTTGAGTCTTTTAGTGGTGGTGATGGTAATGGAGTGGTGATAGTGAATGACGACCCTTCGTGAACTGCAATCATTGAACTAAAGTGACTAACATCTTTCTCAGCACTTTTCTGGGTGTCATCATCCTGGTACTTATCTCCACAGCAACTTAACCTCGTTTTCATTTCTGAACCAGAAGTCATATTGAATCATTTTTCTTGTTTTACATTTCAGGTTTGTCCTCTGATAAACACACATACACATGCATACATACACAAGAGAACACAAGGATACATTCACAGACAACTACTATTTTTATTAAAGCAAGCATTTAGAAGGTCGCAGCTCTAGTTCCATCTGACTTTAATTTATGTATGTTCATACATATGCATTGGGGGAAAATGTCAGTTTAAAAGGAAACCAAGGGCATTCCCAGGCAGCTGACATGATTAGGGTATGTACTGCAGATTATGTTTACTACGTTGGATCTGGAAATATGATTAATAGAACTAGTCAGCATGAAATAAGAACAGGTAGCAATGTGGTTTGGTGATATACAATGTATAGGAAGGATTAATATCAATTAAACTTAAGAGTCCTAAATTATGTGGTATGGAGATGTAATCTCCAAAAATTGGGTTTTATGACTTCCTTGTCACACAGCTTCTTTCAATTAGAGTCCAAACTGAGGAGAAGTGAATTGTGGATGTTGACATACTAATAGCCTCATATTTTCAACTCATCTGGATTCTGTATAATGGCTTCATTCTCAGACTAATTTGGTAGTAGAATAAGAACTACTCTGCTATCTCTAAAACACATGTTATAGTATATGACAAAAATTCATTCATTCATTCATTCATTCATTCAATAAACTTTTATGGAAGCCCCACTCTGTCTCAGGAACTAAGATATACGTTCAGATTTAGACCTTATTCTGAGGTAAGTTGTGACATATGCGTTCAGACATAGACATTATTCGAGCCACTTAAACTTTTTAAACCCGAGTTCTATGAGGAAGATGAAGAAGATAAAGAAGAATGAGAAAGATGAGAAAAACAAGAAGAGAAGAGGAGGGAGGAGAAGAAGGAAGAAAAGCAAAAGAAGGAAAACAAGGAGAGAAAAGGGAGTGGGGAAATCAGAAGTTCTAAAATAATGCTTTTGAGTTATTTATTTTCACAGGAGCTGTCTAGAAAATAATTGTCTATAAAATAGCTAAGAAATTACTAAGTTAAATATTTATTTTTCACTTTGCAGTTCAAATTTTTTAGTGCTCATCTTAAACATTTTTTCTTAAAAATGGATAAAAAATACAAAACATAGAGGATTTTAACCCTTACATAATGTCTTCCAAAAATAATACCCTAGTTCAATCTTTGAAAAAAATATAGAATTTTAAATTATAGAAGTTAGTATATTATTTAAGACTGAAAGATAAAATGGTTCAGTTCATTAAAAAGCCTATACATTCAGCTATATAACATTGAGGGTAGAATACTGTGTGTATGATAAAGTTAAAGCCAGTATGCCACAATTATAATCAAACTATATGGTATGTTAAGCTCTTTGCAATGAATTATGCTAAAATAAAATAGTATTTATGCTTTTTTGGTCAATGCTGTATATTTATGAGCTAGATGGTTTAGTAGATAGCAGGTCAATTTTGTTATCAAATCTGAACACAACTTCACTACCAACAAACATACTTTGACCACGGTTAATTACTGGATGAAATCTCTAGCATATATTAGTTCCAGTATTTCTGCTGGGAAGGTATGGGCAGATTGCTGTCATTTTTCATTATTGGGAGACTTTGAATACTATTTCCTGCAGTGCTAAAATTGTGGATGTATTCCACAAAGTTTAAAAAGGCACACAAAATCCGTCATAGCTTCTTGATATCAGGAAAATCTGAGTCATGGGAACATTTGTCTCTCTCTCTATCTATATATCTATTATTGCTCAAATTTATTGAGCTCATGTCATGTGCCAAGAAGTATATGAAGCTGGGGTTTGAATCCTTAATGTAATTCTAGAGCCAGATCTCCTAAGCAAAAAAAACAAATTAAATGGACAGAATCAAGATAAAGAAATTAACATTTCCACATCACTACATGATAATTCCGATTAGGATTAATCATTTAGCAACAATTATGGCAATACTTAATATCATATAGAAACAGATATTTTAAAGTAAATAGATTACTCAAGTTATGCTGTATTGTGTTGTACGGGAAAACATTATTAATTTGCTTGCTTCTTTTGTTCCTATTGGTAAGAAAGGCTATGTTAATAAGGATTTACTTAGAGTTTTTATAGAAGTGATCTTACTTTAATATTGCTCCTAAGCCTCTAACCATTTGAGTGTACAGTGTTGCACTGTGATTAAAGCAGAATGCCCTGAACTTCTATGGATGCCTTTTACCTATCACAATTGAAGGTATTTCTTTAATCCGGCTTTCATTTCATGCCTAATATTGATGAGTCAGTGATTTAGTGAGGGCTTTATTTCATTTTGTTTTTGCTACTTACAACTGTTTAGGTTTTTAATGTCTGATTTTTTACATAATTCCACATCAAGATCTACAAATTATATGACTTTCTAACACAAAAAGATTAGCACTTTCCATGATCTGATAAACAATTTTGCATAGAGTACCATATAAATTGCTATATCATCACATAAAATAGCCAGTGTTTCTAAGCATATTTATTCCATTCATTCACTTTTCATTAGCTATAGAGGCGCTTATATTTTATTTGAGGTGTATATCTTGGACTTACTAGATTAAATTTTTTCTTACATGAAATTCAGTATGGAATGAAGTCAGACATATTTTTCTCCCTTTACTGTTCTTTATTTTTTCTTGATGGACTTTAAACAGTCTTCATTAATGGGCTTAAAAGTTCTCATTTTGGAGAAGCTCTCTTTTTTCTTAGTTGACAGAATTATCCAGGTTTCTTTTAGCATGTTCACAATTTCAGATTTTATGCAATTACAAACTAATTGAACTTGCCTTACAAACTGATCGTTGTAGTTAATTTTTCCTAATACAATTCAAACTAAGACAACACATGTGAATTCTGTTTAGAGTCCTATTGATAGTTAGTGTAAATTACTGCCGACATAAATCAACCTGTGTATGGAAATTTAATGACTAATATAAAATATTCTTCTCATTCTTTACTAGACTTTGGAGAAACTTAGTCATTAATGTTAATCATCATAATGGTTCATATTTATTTCTGCTAGTTCTAAAGTTATGCTTTCTAATGGCATTATTAAAAAGATAAAAAATTCAAAGCAGCATGTATGGAATAGAATGTGTGTGGGACTGGGTCCAGTTATTAGACACTGTAAATTACTATTTGTTTTTTAATCAATTAAATATTTTAACAAAAACAAGTTGTGTTTATACCCGCTGTAAATTTTCTTCTGTGGTATTTTACTAGAATAAAAAACAAAACAATATATTTCAATCCACTCTTAATCATCATGATTTAAGACAGTTCTGAGAAAGGGGAAAATTGATATTACTGACCCTCTTCCAGATCAGTACCCCTAATGAGTGCTAGAAAACCCAGGATGAGAACAATTTTTGCTTCGAGGCAGGGCCACTTTTTTGTTTTTTTAAGAAGCTTTTAAGGAAGCTACAATTGTTTGTGTACGAGAATATTTCTACTGCCTACAAATCACAGTTTATTTTTATGCTTGAACAGGATATTTTCTAATGTACTATATAGATTTTTTTGGGGAAAATCTGGCATCAACTCTCAATGGCTTTTTTGCAGAAGCATCTAAAAATGAGCTGGAATTTGAGGATCTAGTGCATAAAACACTATATTTTCACATATGGGACTGCATTTTAAATTTAATCTGAAGGTCTTGATAAGATATGCCAAATTGCTCAGAAACAATTTGTGTAGCTAGTGAACTGTGGTATCTGGAGACCCATAGCCGTGAAAAGCCCTTTTTCTCCACTTTTTCCCTCTGCTTTATCCGCCAAATTACTGCAGATGGCACACATACAATCTATACTGATATTGCAATGAAGAGACAAGCACAGATGCTTTTTATTGTGATGAAAGATGACATTTATCCAGTGCCCAGTTCATTATTATTATTGTTGTTATGATATTAGCAGGCAGTATGATACAGAATACTAGTCATACATCATCATACAGTATGGATTTTCTGTTAGACTGTAGCATATTTTTATAAAAGTAGTAAGTCACTCTGTGTAATAATATATATATGCTTAGGTTTGAATTTTGTCAGGGAACTAAAACTGAAAACAAGGAAACATACTGACAAATTGTTTATTATTCTGTACACATATAAGGAATCATCATTAATTAAAGATTGTCATGGCTAAAGATAAAGCCAGCACAGTTTTATCATGCCTATATAATTTTTGCTTTGCTTCTCATTAATGAGCCAAGAAAAAAATTATTTAATGTTGGAACACACAAATATTCCAGCATTTCACAGAATATTCAGAATTATCTTTCAATGTAGGCATATTAAAAGTTAATAGAAAGTCCAGTTGACATTTTGAAAAATAAAGTGAGAAGTTAAGCATTGTTTCTCTTACAGTTTTAAATTAAATTCAAACAATAAAAATTAAAATAAAAGGAAAAGAAAATGGATATTGTACAAAGAAAGTGAAAATAAAATAAAATAATAAAATAAACAAAAGGAAAATCAAATAAATACAATTCAGTTCTCTTCCTTAAAAGAAACCATGTCTTTCATTCTAGATTAAATGGACTTTTATATTTTTGAATTGAGGATTAGATGAGGTAAGTTCTACTAAATGATCTTACTAGTTCTAATTCTGAAGATTCTCTCTTAAAGGATTTAGTTTACTTAATGCTACTGAAAGATGAAAAAAGAGCAAAGTAGCTACAACTGAAAATCTGGAATGGAATTATATAGCAAGAAGGGAGCTATAATCTGTAGCTCCTGAAATGATCTGACATCAGCAAACATGAAAGTATTTTTTAAATGATAAAAAGAGATCTTTCTCCAGTTAGTAAAATAGGAATAATAATCATACTTATCTCACTGGGTTATTGTGAGTTTTAAGTAAGTGAATACTAAATAACTTCATGTAGCTACAAATGATTTCAACAGTGCCTGGAACATATCAGTACCATGCAAAGTTTATATATTATCATTATTATTAGTGGTAGTAATAGTATGATTTAATACATTGTAGTTACATGACTTTAAGACAGTGGGTACCAAACTAGTGGTTTTTTGTTGGAATTGACTGTCAGTACAAAATAGAATGTGAAAATACTGCTTCTTTTCTTTATTTTATTAAGTTCTGGGATACATGTGCAGAACTTGCAAATTTGTTACATAGGTATACATGTGCCACAGTGGTTTGCTGCACCTATCAACCCATCATCTAGGTTTTAAGCTCGTATACATTAGGTATTTGTCCTAAAGCTCTCCTTCTCCTTGTCCACCACCCCCTGACAGGCCCTGGTGTGTGATATTCCCCTCCCTGTGTCCAAGTCTTCTCACTGCTCAACTCCCATTTATGAGTGAGAACATGTGATGTTTGGCTTTCTCTTCCTGTGTTAGCTTCTTTTTCACCTTTCCCAGCGTACTTCTCTTTCAGTATCCACCACTGGCATTCTGTCTGCCCACTACTGCATTTAATGTGCTCATTCAATCAACCAGCAACCCTGATACTAGTGTTTCGCTGGTATCCAGCACTATTTGGACATTATCCTGGGACCTAGCATTTTCTCCCTTTTCTCTTTTAAACTTTACTAAATCAACCTTTTCTTATGCAATATATCATTTCTTTAGGCTTTGCACTCTAATAAATTGATAGCTAGCTAATACTACTAAAATAGATCTGATATGGTTTGGCTTTGTATCCCCAAAGAAATCTCATGTTGAATTGTGATCCCTGATGTTCGGGGAGGGATCTGGTGGCAGGTGATTGGCTCCTTGGGCATAGTCCTTCCTTGCTGTTCTTGTGATTGTGAGTAAGTTCTTACGAGATCTGGTTGTCTGAAAGTGTGTAGCACTTCCCCCTTCGCTCTGTCTCCTTCTGGCCATGTGAAGACTGTTTACTTCCTCTTCCCCTTCTGCCATGACGATAAGTTTCCTGAGGCTTCCCAGAAACAGAAGCCTGTATAGCCTGCAAATCTGTGAGCTGATTAAGCCTCTTTTCTTTATAAATTACCCAGTCTCAGGTAGTTCTTTATAATAGGGTGAGAACAGACTAATACAAAATCCATGCTATTGGATGTAATGTATTACTACTGAAATGCATTTTCTTTTTAGATGCAGAGATTGCAGAAACCAAAATTAATGGCTATTTCTGGGAATTTTAGCCCTGTTCAAGAGGTCTGCTATAGTTTTTCCTTTCTGTAGCTAATAGGTTCTTATACTACCTTTTAGGAAGAAATGTTCTACTATTATGAAAGGATTTAGAGTCACTTGGAGGCACTGAGGTCACTACAAATTTTGAGTTAGTTACTTCTAATGCTGTATCAATAAATTCCAGACTTAAAATATTTGTTTGTTTTTTACTGTTCATCAAGGCAGGCAGCCATTTCTTTGCACATGCCTTGATATTTGCATTAGTTAAATTTTGTTGCCATTACTGAAAAATAAAAATCTCAGGAAATGTATTAAGTATTTCTGTGATTTGTTTTAAGAATTTAATTATAGATTTAAATCTTAATGTGTGTTTTTTTTTCAAAAACATGTACCAGGTTTTATATCATCTCAGCAAATAATTTAGTCTGAATTTCAAAATGTTTTTAAGAGTATATCATGGAAATGAATATATTTTCTTAATTTTATAATTGACCAAATTTTTTATAATGTAAAAGAGAAATTAATGAATGCTGTATTGAAAGGTAATCATTCTGCACTTGATCCCACTATAATTTCAATTTATTTAAGAACTGTGAATTACCAACCAAAAGACTGAAAATATTTGTTTTAATAATGAACTGTGAGTATTTTATCTTTTTTTTTTTTTTTTTTTTTTTGAGATGGAGTTTCGCTCTTGTTACCCAGGCTGGAGTGCAATGACACGATCTCAACTCACCACAACCTCCGCCTCCTGGGTTCAGGCAATTCTCCTGCCTCAGCCTCCTGAGTAGCTGGGATTTACAGGCATGCGCCACCATGCCCAGCTAATTTTTTGTATTTTTAGTAGAGACGGGGTTTCACCATGTTGACCAGGATGGTCTTGATCTCTTGACCTCGTGATCCACCCGCCTTGGCCTCCCAAAGTGCTGGGATTACAGGCTTGAGCCACCGTGCCCGGCCTGTATTTTATCTTTTATTAAATTTTGTACTGGAACTATCAAATAGAGTTACAACTTAACCGGTTTCAACTTTCATAGTTGATCTTTATTGACTGTATAACAATTCTATTTGCAGAAATTCCTTCAAGATTTATTACTGGGTTTTTACTCATATGATTAAAAATATATTAAAATATAAGCTATTACCATTGCATCCATTATGAAGGATTACAAAGAATTTCAGATCATGTATTTAAAATCACATTAGAATCATATATCTACCATCTTCTCAATGGATGCAATATACAGCATACCAAGGTTGAATATTTATTCAAGTTGCTTTTTCTGTTAGAAATGAGGCTCAATTATTCCAACTTGTAATAGCACAGGCTAAAACATAGTTTCTAAAGCATCATAAAATTAAATAACTGTATTTTCATAATTTAAATGACAGCTCCATTTATTTCAGCTTTTACTTATAAATGAGTACTTATGCACTGATGAATATGAACAAATGTATTTAAAATGAAAAAGTTAAATATATTTTAATACATTTTAGTGAATTAAAGGCTGAGTACTACTGGGTTAGAACAAGAGGGAAAACAGTTTATATGTGAAGACTGTTTACATATAAATAAACAGCAAAACACTGTTATGACTACGTCAGATACCTCAATTCAGTTAAAAAATTCAACTATGTTTTTACTGTGCAGACTCAGTAATTGTAGGAACAGTATTTCGTAAAAGCATAATTTATTACACAGATAACAATTTATTTTTTTTCTCTTAAGTAACTAATACAGTTCATAATTTTTATATGAACAGTTTCCTAGAAATATCTGTCAGCTCACCTAATAAATATTTCCCAGAAAAGCTTATCATTTGTTAACATTTTCCTAAGTCATATTTACTATATTTTTAAAGGAAGTAAGTCATAGAAAGGATTGTGAAGCACATTAGTTTAAAACACTTCTTTTATAAAAGGTTAGTAGTGGCAATGGTAGAGGTAATATTTAATATTATCATTAATCATAGCTACAATTATGACCAAATGATTTTTTACCAGCTACAATTTAATGATAATGCAACAGTTCTTATTGATTCGGTATCTGAAAAAACAATTATGAATCGAATTAGTGAGTACTAATTATACCTTCATTTCTTATTCACCTTCCATTTGTATGTATGTATATTAGGGATGAGCAGACATACAATTTGCTAATTTTTACAACCTTTTACATCTAATGCTTATTTCTTCCACCATGATTAGGGAGAGGTTAGAATCAGTATATTACTTTCACAGATTCACTAGGTGGTTAAAACACACATTGTTAACGCTATTCAATGTAGCAACCACAAAGGAGCAATTAACTTTTAGCATTTGGCTCCACAGCATGTGTTTTAACCAAGTTCTCCTTCCTAAATAACACATGCCATCATTTCTGAATCATCAAGAGTAGGCATAGCAAAGATATTTTTAGTCATATTATAGAAAGCATATCAGCATGTTGACTTGTGGAAAAATCAAATTCACTATTTGTAAAAGCAGAAAATCAAGTGTTTGAAGAAATTGTCCTCCTATGTTGTCATGTTTGTCTAAAATATGTTTAATATTTTGCAATGACTAATATTGGTATACCTAACTGGGCAAATATTTTCAAAACATGATTAAAGTTCTTGGAATTTTTTTTTAATCAATCACGTTACTTCGGTAGGCAAAATTATTGTATAGTATTGTATGGTATTTGTATTTGTATGTTTGGTAATAATGCACCACCATGTATTTCTTAATTACAAGATTTATAAAATAATTTACATTGAGGATGCAATTAGTGGATAAAAATGAACTGAGAAGTTTTCCTTTTTGTTTTTTTTGAGATGAAGTCTCACTCTGTCGCCAGGCTGGAATGCAGTGGCGTGATCTCTGCTCATTGCAAACTCCGCCTCCCATGTGCCATCATGAACAGCTAATTTTTCTATTTTTAGTAGAGACAAGGTTTCACTATGTTGACCAGGATGGTCTTGATCTCTTGACCTCATGATCCACCCGCCTCAGCCTCCCTATGTGTTGGGATTACAGGCATGTGCCATGGCGCCCAGTGAAAATATTTTTTTTCTATTCATTTTTTTTTTTTTTTTTGAGACAGAGTCACTCTCTGTCACTCAGGCTGGAGTGCAGTGGCACATACATGGCTCACTGCAGCACTGACTGGGTTCAAGGGAACCTCCTGCCTCAGGCTCCAGCATAGCTGGGATGACTGGTGTCTGCAACTATGCCCAGCTATTTTTGTTGTTGTTGTTTTTGTTGATTTTTTGTAGAGATGGAGTCTTACTATGTTTCCCAGGCTGCTCTTGAACTCCTGGGCTCATGCGATCCTCCCATCTTGGCCTCCCAAAGTGTTGAGATTACAGGTGCGAGCCACTTCACCCAGCCCAGAAATTTTTCGTTTGTTAAAACATACTGATACAACATTTTCTTTCCAAAGATTTTTCTCTTATAAAATACTCTAAAGTCTGTGTGTGTTTGAGGAGGAGAGGCATATACACTGTACCTTGTATATACATTTGATAGCTATAAATAATTAAACACAGTTTCAGAAAAATATTCCCATTTGTTAAAATCATAGAATTTTTACCCTCCTACCATATAGGAGGGCCTCACCAATGGATAAACCATGTTTGTAATTTTTTAGGTTTAGTAAATTATAACATACATCTTCTGTAACCCAATTCCAACTTTTTAAAGTCTATGCATGCAACCAATATAGGATAAAAATGGGTATGAGGCCTAAAGCTAGCAGAATAAACTACCTAATTACTTTGTTGCTTGCTAATAGATTAAGGATAGTTTTTAGTTTTGTTGTGTATTTCCTGCTTTTGAACAAGTTCTATAAGCTATAACTAAAATTATATGCTTACTTTTCTTTTTTATCTTTGGAAATGAAACAAAGAATATTTATATACTTGAATGAGCAGAGATGAAAAAGTCCCATCTTGGAAAAGAGTATCAGACACATGACTTATGGCCATTGAAATACTTTAAAATCATGACTTAGTCTACCATGTGGCATTATGAAAATGTAAAGACTCTGTCTTAAAAAAAAAGAGAGAGACAAAGGGAAAAAAAAAAAAAAAGCATGAACCCAAAAGAAAAAAATAATTAAAATAAAATCATTCATTTTCTTTATCCATTTTGGAGACTATTTGGAAAATTGCTCTGAATAGAAAGAATGCAAAATGTGAAATATATAACTTTGGTTAAGAGTTACTAATCCAATAAAATATGGGCCATTATATATTATACTAGGTACTATTGATAATAGTTACAACCTAATATGTATAAAATATATAGTTAATCTTGCCTTTCTGAATTATGGATGCAAAGTCATTTAAATTTTAGAACTGTGGAAGTGGCTGATTTTGTTTGATCATTGTGCAAAGACTTCTCAAAGCTTGCTGTAGAAAAGAAATTATTTTGGAGAAAATTATTTTGAATGTCATAACAGTCAGCAGGTAACTTTTTAAGAAAAACAACAGAAAATTCATAAATTGGAAGTATCCCTAATTTTTTTACATGTTTCTGGAACATTTTACCTGTACACTTGTTTTTTAGATACTCTGATTCTTATTTTATATCCACTTATGCAACCTTTTCATGAAAGGCATTTCTAAGTACTACCTGCTGGGTCAGATTATGTCTTGTTCTATTTTAGTTAAAAGAATTCAGGAGACCTTTTAAAGTTAGGTGTATAGAGGATGATTTTCTTAAAATGCCTCTCTTAACAGTAAAATGAAACTGTCATTTGCTGAAGCCACAACCTCCTGACAAGGAAAATAAGAGAAGTTAAAAAGAAACCATTCGAGGAAGATAATGTCTTTCTACCATTTGCTCTGTAATCTTTACTGTTGGTACCCTATACCATGTACCCCTCCCTGACAGCACACATAGAATGACACACAGACACCATTGGGTACAATAGGCAAAGAAGAAAATGTTTTTATTTTTAATTGGTATTCAAAGAACTGAGATGTAGAAGAAAGAGAACTGCAGTGAAAGTCCAGCAATGAATTATTCAGTTTCTCCAATTTGTTGACCTTAACAAAATGCAAAGTGATTTGAACTAAGAGTATTTAACAAGAGAGAGTGTGCATAGTAAATCCAAGAAAGAATCATATTTGTTTCTCGAATCAATAACAGCCAGTGATTGAAGGTCATAAAGGAACCATTCAGGAAACAAAGAGCCTTTTGCCAAGGCAGTTGTCATGCTGTACATGTGTGCACATGTGCAGGGATTGTAGCAGTGACCTTGCACTAGTAAGATTTAGTTACATGAAAATTTCTTCTACAGAAAATAAAGTGAGGAGAAAAATGAAGAGGCACATCTCAGTGACACTAAAATGTCATTTTTTATGTCAAGTTTAAGAGAAAATTATGTCTAGGGAGTGGCATCCAATAGACATTTTCATTAAAATAAAATATTCCACTGTGACCAAAAGTAAAATTAAAAACAACACTGAATAAAATTTAATGAATCACTTTGGAGTTATAATAGAGTTCTGTAACATAGAACTAAGGCTATAAACATGTTCCAAAGACTATTTTGGCATGTAGATGCATATCTTTCTCTCTTCTGTTATGAAACCTCAATGAAAAACACTTGGGCTTTTGCCAAATTGAAGGGCATTCTACTAAATACCTAACTAGTACTTCTCAACACCAAGGTCATCAAACACAAGGAAAACCTAACAAACTGTCACAGTTAAAGTGCACTGAAGGAGACATGATGACTAAATCTAATGTGGAACCCTAGATGGGATCCTGGGTCAAAGAAAAAGATATTAAGAAATAGAAATGAAGTAAGAATTAGTTAATAATAGTGTATAGATATATTAATTCATTAGTTGTGGCACAATGTATCATACTAATGTAAGACATTAGCAATAGGGAAAATGGGTGTAGAGAAAGACTATACTAACTTTGCAACTTTTTTAACAATCTAAATTCTAAAATGTATTAAAGATTACGAAGTTTATTTTATTTATTTATTTATTTATTTATTTATTTATTTATTTTGAGATGGAGTTTTGCTCTTGTTGCTCAGATTGGAGTTCAATGGCGTGATCTCAGCTCACTGCAACCTCCGCCTCCCAGGTTCAAGTGATTCTCCTGCTTCAGCCTCCCGAGTAGCTGGGATTACAGGCACCCACCATCACGCCCAGCTAATTTTTCTGTATTTATAGTAGAGACAGGCTATTACCATGTTGTCCAGGCTAGTCTCGAACTCCTGACCTCAGGTGATCTGTCTGCCTCAACCTCCCAAAGTGCTGGGATTATAGGGTGTGAGCCACCTCGCCCTGCCAATTCTAAAGTTTATTAAAAACATTAGAGCATTTTGTCCTGGTATCAATTCTAGCATTATTAATGGCTTTTATTCCAATCTATCTAAATCTCCTTGAAATATGCTCATTACCTGAGAAGACAGGTACTCAAAATGTTACAATACTCAACAGGAATAGACATTTCAGTTTTGTTTATACATTTTAGGAGTTGTGGTCTTGGGGAAAAGCAAGAGGACTCAAAGTGACTACAAAGATAAATTTTCATAAACGATTGCCCTGGAGCTGCTATATGCTAGATCTCATCAATAATAGCTTAGGATTTCACTTGTAAAATAAGGGCATATTCTCAGAGAACTACTGTTTGGAGATTCATAAAAATCAACAGTAATTATTAGATTCAAGGCCCTAGAGAAACATATGTGTGCATTCTTTGGTGGACAAATTACTATTATTAATTCAAATTTAATACAACGAAGCATCACACATAGTAAAGCTAAGGGAGTCCCGGAAGTTTCAAAGTTATCTATTTCTACCTCAGCTATTTTAAGCTCTCCTCTAGAAGCCAAAATTGTACTTAAAAAGAAGTCAGCTATAGTGTTTGTTAACTAATTTGAATAAATAGATAAATGTAGTTTCATGAATTGTTAAGAAAACTTTTACTGAAACCAAAAGTATTGAGAAAATAATCATGAATAGTAACTTAAACTTTGCAAAGGGTAAATGCAAACAAAATATGACTCATAAAAATACGGTAAGCACTGAACTGTAAGTAATCATAGAACTGAGAAAACATTAAAATGATATAAATCAGCCCAAAAGTTAAGGATTTGGTGTTATTTATATTGGTCTTGTCTAAAAGTGAACAAAAACCGACTGAATGATATAGTTGACTTTTATATGTTGATCTTATATCCCACAACCTTGCTGAGCTCTTGTTATTTCTAATAATTTTTAGTAGATTCCTTGAGATTTTCTGTATATACAATCATGTCATCTGCAAATAGGGATAGTTTTACTTCTTCCTTTTCAATCTGTGTGAATTTCGTTTATTATTGCTACAATCATTTTTGTTTTACATAGTTATCTTGGCTCCATCCTCCAATATAACATGTTAGAAATGAGCAAGAGTGGATATACCTGTGGTTTTCCTGATCTTAGTGAGAAAGCACCCAGTCTTTCATCATTAATTATGATGGTAGTTGTGGGTTTTTAATAAATACCGTTCATTAAGTTCAGAAAGTTTTCTTCTATTCCTAGTTTGTTGAATATTTTCCCCATAAAAGTGTGTTGGATTTTGACAAGTGTTTTTTTTTTGTTTTTATGTATGTGTGTGTGTGTCTATTAAAAAGATCATTTGTATTTTGTTTCTTATTTATTGATTTGATGTATGATAGATTTTCCTATGCTGAACCAGTCTTGCATGGCTAGAGTAAATCCCACTTGATTATGGTGTATAATTATTTTTGTGCATTGCTGAATTCGGTTCACTATGTTTTCTTTTAAACTTTTAGGTTTTGGTATACATGTGCAAGTTTGTTATATGGATAAATTGCATGTCACAGAAGATGGATATACAGATTATTTTATCACACAGGTAGTAAGCATGGTACCTGACAGGTAGTAACAGGCAGTTTATTGGTTCTTACCCTCTTCCCACCCCCAACCTCAAGTAGGCCCCAATGGTTGTTGTTCCCTCGTGTCCTTGTGTACTAAATATTTAGCTCCCACTTATATGTGAAAATATGTGGTAGCTGGTTTTCTGTTTCTGTGTTAGTTTGCTTAAGACAATGGCCTCCAGCTCCATCCATGTTGCTGCAAAAGACATGATCTTGTTATTTTTTATGGCTGTGTAGTATTCCATGATGTTTGTACCACATTGTTTTAACCCAAATACTATTAATGGGGATTTAAGTTTTTTCCATGTATTTGCTACTGTGACTAGTGCTGCAATGAACATCCATGTGCATGTGTCTTTATGGTAGAGTTATTATTTTATTTTATTTTTCTGAGACAGAGTCTCACTCTGTCGCCCAGGCTGGAGTGCAGTGGCTCGATCTTGGCTCACTGCAACATCTGCTGCCCTAGTTCAAGTGATTCTTCTGCCTCAGCCTCCTGAGTAGCTGGGGTTACAGGTTCCTGTTACCATTCCTGGCTAATTTTTGTATTTTTAGTAGAGACAGGGCTTCACCATCTTGGCCAGGCTGGTCTTGAGCTCCTGACCTCGTGATCCACCCACCTTGGCCTCCCAAAGTGCTGGGATTACAGTGGCGTGAGCCACTGTGCCCAGCCAGGTAGAATAATTTGTATTCCTTGGGACTTTGCCAAATAATGGTATTGCTGGGTTGAGTGGTAATTCTGTTTTAAGTTCTTTGAGAAATTGCCATTGCTTTCCACAATGGCTGAACGAATTTGCATTCCCTCCATCAGTGCATAAGCATTTCCTTTTTTCCACACCCCCACCAGCATCTGTTATTTTACAAGTAATAATAGACATTCTGACTAGTGTGAGATGGTATCTTATTGTGGTTTTGATTTGCATTTTGTAATTATTAGTGATGTTGAACATGTTCCATATATATGTTCCTCATAGATTACGGATATTAGATCTTTGTTAGATGCATAGTTTGCAAACGTTTTCTCCCATTCTGGAGGTGGCCTGTTTACTCTGTTCATAGTTCATTTTGCTGTGAAGAAGCTCTTTAGTTTAATTAGATCTTATTTGCCAATTATCTTGTTGTTGCAATTGCTTTTGATTTCTCTGTTATAAAATCTTTTCCAGGTCCTATGTCCAGAATGGTTTTTCCTGGGTTATCTTCTAATGTTTTTGTACTTCTAGGTTTTATATTTAGGTCTTTATTCCATCTAGAGTTGATTTTTGTATATGGTGTAAGAAAGGGGTTCAGTTTCAATCATCTGCATATGGCTAGCCAGTTATCCCAGCACTATTTATTGAATAGAGAGTCCTTTCCACATTGTTTGTTTTTGTCAACTTTGTCAACGATCAGGTGGTTGTAGGTGTGTGGCATTATTTCTGGACTTTCTCTTCCATTCCAATGGTCAATGTGCTTGTTTTTGTACCCATTCCACACTCTCTTGGTTACTGTAGCCTTGTAATATATTTTGAAGTTAGGCAATGTGATACCTCCAGCTTTTTTCTTTTTGCCTAGGATTGCTTTGACTATTCAGGCTTTTTTGGTGCCATATACATTTTAAAATAGCTTTTCTAATTCTGCGAAGAATGTCTTTGTGAGTTTGATGGAAATAGTATTGAATCTGTAAATTGCTTTGGGCTCTATGGCTGTTTTAACAATATTGATTCTTCCTATCCATTAGCATGGAATGCTTTTCCATTTGTTTGTGTCATCTCTAATTTCTCTGAGCACTGTTTTGCAATTCTTGTTATAGAGATTTTTCACCTTCCTGGTTAGATGTTTTCCTAGATATTTTACTCTTTTGGTGGCAATTGTGACTGGAATTGCATTCTTTATTTTTCTGCCACCTTAAATGTCATTGGTGTATAGGAGTGCTACCAATTTTTGTACATTGATTTTTGTATCCCGAAACTTTGCTTAAGTTGTTTATCAGGTCAAGGAGCTTTTTGACAGAGACTATGGGGTTTTCTAGGTATAGAATCATATCACCTGCAAACAGGGATAGGTTGACTTCTTGTCATCCTATTTGGATGCCTTTTATTTCTCCTTCTTGCCTGACTGCTCTGTCCAGGATTTGCAGTACGGTTTTGAATAGGAGTGGTGAGAGAGAGGGCGTTGTTGTCTTGTTCCAATTTTCAAGGCAATGCATCCAGTTTTTGCTCATTCAGTATGATGTTGGCTGGGGATTTATCATAGATGACTCATTGTTTTGAAGCATACTCCTTCAATGCCTAGTTTGGTGAGTGTTTTTAACATGAAGGGATGTTAAATTTTATCAAAAGCCCTTTCTGTATCTTTTGAGATACAAATGAATATTTTATTTTCAGTTCTGTTTCTGTGACAGATTACATTTATTGGTTTGCACTTGTTGAAACAAACCTACATCCCAGGGATACAGTCTACTTGATCATGGTGATTAGCTTTTTTATGTGCTGCTCAATTCAATTTGCTAGTATTTTGCTGAGAAATTTTGCACCCACTTTCATCAAGTATATTTGCATGAAGTTTTCTTTTTTGTTGTGTCTCTGCCAGGTTTTATTATCAGGATAACATTGGCCTCATAGAATGAGTTACAGTCCCTCTTCCTCCATATTTTGGAATCATTTCAGTAGGAATGTTCCCAGACCAAACTGAGGGTCGGGCTGCTATTTCTTATGACCCAATAGTGAGATTCAGGTGAACTGGGGAGAAGAGAGTTTTTATAATTGTAACTGGTTACAGGGAGAAACCCTGAAAAATATTGCTGGACAAACTCAAAATTAGTCTTCCAGGGCTTATATACCTTCTAAGCTATATGTCGCATGTAAGTGTGCTTTCATTTAAGATCATAAGTGATTAACTTAATCTATAAGATCTGTGTCCTGAAGACCTTCTTCTGGAGCCTCAGTAAATTTACTTAACTTAGATGGCTCTGGCTGCTTGAGTTATTACCTTTATTTTGTCCCCTGCTAAGTTGTAGAGGTTTGGGTAGTTCCTTTGGTCCCCAATAAAGCTTGTTTGTGGAGGCCTGGGGAGTTTCTCCAGACCCCCAATATAACTTATTTAATCCTAAACAGTTCCTTTTAAGAATTTCTTCATTATCTTGTCATGCCTTAAGGCCCAGGAAACACCTCGGCAAAACTCTTGGTGGGCTTTTGTTACATTCCATCCTGAGTGGTTATTAAAAGCTGACAGATAAATAACTGAATGAGTTACTAAGCTGATAGAGCTTTTAGTAACCACTCAGTCAGTACTGAAACAGTTGTTACGGAGGCCTGCATTAGTGAGACCTCACCTGCCACAAGTATGGTACTAGCTATTCTTTACACATCTGGTAGAAACTCACTGTGAATCTGTTCCAGGCTCTTCCTGGTTGGTAGGCTTTTTATTACTGATTCAGTTTTGGACCTCATTATTGGTGTGAACATGGATTCAATTTCTTCCTGGTTCAGTCTTGAGAGATTGTATTTGTTAAACAATGTATCCATTTCTTCTGGTTTTTTTTTTATTTTGCATGCATACACATATTCATGGTAGTCTCTGTGGGTTTTTTTTTTTTAATTTCTATGAGGTCAGTGGTAATTACCTCTTTTCTATGTTTATCTGGATTTTTTCTTTTTTTCTTTATCTAGCTAGCAGTCTATCTACTTTATCTTTTTTTTTTTTTTTTTTTTTCCAAAAAACCAACTCCTGGATTCTTTAATCTTTTTATGGTTTTTAGCATCTCATTCTCTTTCAGTTCAGCTCTGATTTTGCATGTTTCTTTTCTGATTGCGGTTGGCTTCCTCTTGTTTCTCTAGCTCCTCTAGTTGTGATGTTACCTTTCAGTTCAGCTCTGATTTTGCATGTTTCTTTTCTGTTTGCGGTTGGCTTCCTCTTGTTTCTCTAGCTCCTCTAGTTGTGATGTTACCTTGTTAAGTTGAGATCCTTCTAAGTTTCTGATGTTGGTGTTTAGTTCTGTAAACTTGCCTTTAGCACTATGTTAGCTGTGTCCTAGAGATTCTGATATATTGTATCCTTGTTATAATTAGTTTCAAATAATGCCTTGATTTCTCTCTAATTTCATTGATTACTCAAAAGTCATTCAGGAGCAAGTTGTTTAACTTCATGTAATTAGATGGGTTTGAATGATTTTCTTAGTATAGATTTTTATGTTTATTGTACTGTGGTCCAAGAACATGGTTTGTGTGATTTTTAGAAATTTGCTGAGGATTGTTTTATGTCTGATTGAGTCCTCAATTATGAGTATGTATGAATATATATACCTACTATGTATCTACAAAAATTAAACATTAAAAAAAGAATCATTGCTGGGAAACTAATGTGTTCATTTCGATGTAAGAAGACACTCTGGCTTTTTGAGTTGCCAGAGTTCTTGTGCTGTTTCTTTTTCATATGTGTGCGCTGATGTTTCTTCAATCCTTTCCTTCAGGAAGCTGCTGTTCTTTGGAATTTTGTTGTTGTTGTTGTTGTTGGAGTCTTGCAGTGTTGCCTGGGCTGGAGTGCAATGGCATGATCTCGGCTCACTGCCACCTCCACCTCCTGTGTTCAAGCCATTCTTCTGCCTCAGCCTCCCAAGTAGCTGGGATTGCAGGTGCCTGCCACCACACCCAGCTAATTTTTTGTATTTTTAGTAGAGACAGGGTTTCGCTATGTTGGCCAGGCTTGTCTCTATCTCCTGACCTCGTGATCCACCCACCTCAGCCTTCAAAGTTTTGGGATTACAGGCATGAGCCACTGTGCTTGGCGAGGAATTATTATTATTATTATTATTATTAGCTTTTTTTCTTTGATATCCTTGGAGGTTTGGTTTTTATATAAGGTGGGTTCAGTTTAGTGGCTTCATTTCTGGTATATTTTGGTGGAGACTAGGCTCAGCTCAGCACTCCTGGGGTGTGTGCTCTAAGTCTGGAGGACTGCTATTAGGCAATGGCACAGTAGGGTGTATGTGCACCCTTGCACCAGCAGAGAAGCAAAGGCAAGGTGCACTTGCCTGTGTGTGTGCCAGCAAAGCATTGAGAGTACGGCTGTGGGCATGTGCTTGTGGGCAAAGAGACATGAGGGAGGCTGCCGTGGGGAGAGGGTGCAGGTGGGCTGGTGCCAGTAGGCCAGGGCCACACTGCTGGAGCTCACTGAGAGTCGAGTGTGGTCTTCCTGTGCAGGGGCTTTCTTGCGGGATCTGGCAGACACCCCATTTGAGTATCTGAGGCTGAACTGCAAGTAAGCATGGCCAGGGTGGGGGCCCAGGAGAGGCCAGCAGACAGGAGGCACTCGGGTTGGACTGGCCAGCCTCCTGGGCAAGATGGCTCAGCTCTGCTCCGATTTGGCAGTTCCCCTGAGTCTAGAGTGTCTTGCGGAGCACCTCAAGGCTTTTGGAATGGGCATCCATGGCAGTACTTAGCTGCGGATCTTCCCACACCAAACCTTCTTGGCTCCAGGTAGACTGGAATTCTGCCCAGTCTTAAAAATCTTTAAGCAGCTCTTGCTGCCAGCTCAAGTGTCAATGGGGCTCATGGGGTCTCCTGCTACCAGGATTCCAGATGTGCATGGTGAAAATGAATCACTCCTCACCCGTTCAACTCATCCCTTTCCTTTGGGTCTGGGTTCACTTTTTTTTTTTTTGAGAATTTTTGTGTTATATTCATTTAAGATATTCTTCTGTAGTTTTCTTTTCTTGTGTTGTCTTTCCCTCGTTCTGGTGCCAGGAAAATCATGGCCTCATACAATGAGTTAGAGAGTATTCCATGACTCTCCTATTTTTTTAGGGGGAGAATTTGTGAAGAATTGGTGTGAATTCTCCTTTAAATTTTTGGTAGAATTCAACAGTGAAATGACCTGGTCTTGTACTGGCCCATTTCTTTGTGCGTGAATCTCTTGCTTTGGGAGCTGAGTGTTTAGTGCATGTAGCAAAGTGGTCAGTGGCAGTAGCTTCAGGTCTTCTCAGCCATTCTTTGGTGATGAAACCACTGCATTATAAGTGAAGGCAAGGCAGATTGGGACCCTAGCATTGTTGGTTGTGTCTTCACCAAGGTAGAACCTCCATTACTTGAATGGGGGCTAGGTAGAAAAGAAAGCCCTCACCGCTCAGCTGTGTTTACCTGGAACTTAGCCTCAACAACAGGAATTTAGGGGCGGGATAAGAAATGCTGACCTTATGATCCCTTCATAAAGATAGCACTCCCACTGGAAGCCAGGTAAAATGGAACCTTGTGTTCTTAGCTGCTCTCATATGTAATGGAGTTGTAGTCTTGCTGACTAGGGAGGAAAAAGGAAGGCACAGGTCTTCATGCAAATACCACAGAATCCTGATCTTTTTATAGAATTTTAGTAGAGTTTCTTGAACAAGTATTTCTTCGTTTGCTAGATGCTCTAAAATTATTTTCTGATGTTTTAAATGGCTGCTTTTAAATTAATATTTACCAGTTTTGCAAGGGATAACATCCATGTAGCTCCTCAGATGTCATGCTGGAAGTCAGTTTTTACACTGTGATTTTAATATAAAAGAATATAAAATCAGAGTTTATTGGCTAGAACAGTTATTTTTTAATAGCCTGGAGCTTAGGGTATGAGACTTCCACAGATTGTGAAGGACCTTGTATGTCATACTAGGAAATTTAAAAAATATCCCTTAGGAAGTGCAGCCCCCATGTACTTTCTAGGAAACTGAGTGATATGACCAGATTTGGGGTTTTAAAGAATAATTCCGGAAGCTGTATGGAAGGGAAATTCAACTAAGCTAAGCCCAAATATTGAATGACTCAAGAGCTTAAACCATGACTTGAAGAGTAAGAATAGATAGAAAATGAATTCACGGGAAATATTAGAGATAGAAAGTTGAGAAATTGTTGATTGAATATGGATATTGACTAGCAGACGGGTAAAAATTTGATAATGGAACAATATTTTGTAACTAATGTCTGATTTGAGCACAAGTGGAATACATAAGGAGAGGAACAAACTCGAAGCAGAAGATAATGAGTATGGTTTTGGAGACATTGTTTTGTTTGGCTGTAGGGCATCCTGAGGAAAATGCTTAGGAGGCAGCTACAAGGATGGCTCTGGAGGTATGAGAGCATTGAACTTGGGGATAGAAAGGTGGGAGGCATAATAGGATACACAGTATTTGAAATCATTGGAACAGTTATTACCCAAGAAGATCACATAGAAGAAGAAGATGATAACAGCTCCAGGGGTGAAATTCTGGCACAATGTACTTTCAGTGCTGTGGTTGGAAAAAGAGCAGCCAGAAAATTCTACTGGAAGAAGATAACAAGATGGAATAGAGGAGGATAACAGCATTGCAGAGCAATTGCCTGACAGGGTTTCAAGAAGGAGAGTATGGGATAGCCTTTCTATACCAAATTCTAAAATTCAGTGCATTTGTATATCTCCTTCTCTAAGATGACTATGTAGTGTCCTAGAGAACTTCCAACTGAGGTAAATATAAATAAGAGAAACATTCTTGACAGGAAGTATGTCCATGTAATTTAAAGAAACACCATCTGACAAAAACTGTGCTTAGTAACTGTATGTTTTCTATATAGGTCCCATTTTATATAACAAACTGTGAATATATTTGCATCTGTTTGCCACTTGCAATTATGTGTTTAAATGTTTCTCAGGCTCCCAGATGTTTAGGAAGCAATATCTGTCAAACAGATGAAATTGAACATTTCATTCTCATTTTTAAAATATCATTTTACATAGTAATTTTCATACTAAGATACTGCTTTTCCCTCCCATGAAGAGTACAACAAACACTAATGGTTGAATTACAGTTCAAGACGGTACATTCTGATGCCATTTATAGCTGGTGCTCTACAACCATGCCTCACAAGATAAACAGTTCTTAAATGAGTTCAGATATTTATTACAATGAGTTTTAAATGACTAAGTTGAGATATTTTATTTTGGAAGAATAAGAACTCTTAGATCCCAGTGGAGTTGGAAATTCTGTCAACAGTAATGTTGATAGAACATTATTGGACAAACTAGTAGAATATTTAAAGATAAATCCAAAGAACACTGTTTTATCCCTGTGTTACATTTAGGTTATATCTCCCAAGGGTCATCTACGTTGTCAACCTATATGGATGATATTAATCAGATACCTGAAAAATTCTTCCTTCATGTTTCCCAATTTAGCGATAAACTTAAATGTTAACTACTATAAATAAATAAAATTTGTTTTACTGGAGACTTCTACTGTATTCATTTAGTGAATACAGCTATCTGCCCTTGATTTAAGATATAAAAATGGTTATCTTGCCATCATTGAAGGCCTTCAAATATATAGTATGAAGCAAAGAAGAAATTGATTTAGATTTACTAGAACTTATAAAATTGACAAATCCTACAGATATATCAGTTTTATTTTTAACTGATATGTACTTATGACATCACAAAAGAACCACACAATGATAGAAATATGGTACTTATGAGGTCCATATCTGTGTTATATATGGTCTTTTATGACTGTTGTAATTCAATGTAAAATAGAGAATATTGTATAAGAAAAACACTAGTCTTAGGATAATATATTGTTACAGCTGGGGGAACCTTTAGGGAATATCTAGCTTGCCTTCTCACTCTTCTTCAGAAGACAAAAATGAGATTCAGAGACATAAGTAATATTCCCTGGCTCACAAAATATCTTACTCTGAAAAACTAGATTACCATCCTTATGTTCTGAACTCTTTCTAGCCTATCCAATATTCTTTCCACTGTACTACACTACTCATTATGTTAAAACTCATAATAAACTTTGTTCAGAGCAGTAAAGTAAAACTGTTACTTTGACTAATCCCTCTAGTGAATTTGAGATGAAAGTATGATAATATTGAATTGAAATAAACTTAGAAAAATAACAGCTTCCCAGCCCTCTTAAGTTAGCCATGATTGCAATGAATATAATCTTGCAGCCAATTTTTTTTTCTGTATCCCAAGAGATAATCTAGGAAATTGGAATATTTGAAAGCAATCTGTTACACTCACATCTGTCTACTGACAGCTGATTGAATATAATTTTTCTCGTTGATTTGCTATATTTTACTAAGACTGCACTTAGCAGCAGATTATATCAGATATTCAGAAAAACTTCCTAACAGAATCCTAAAATTATTGATGGTGATGCAACACGTAGACACATTGTATTAGTCTAGAGGGCTGCCATAACAGTTATGAGAATTACCACATATGGGTAACAAAGTTACCACAAACTGAGTAACTTAAACAATAGGAGTTTATTTTCTTCCTGTTTTAGAAGGTGCAAGATTAACATCAAGATGCCATTAAGTTTGGTTTCTGGTGAGGCCTTTCTTCCTGGCTTCCTGATGTCTACCGTTTTGCTGTGTGCTCACATGACCTCTTTGTGTGCATGCAGAGTGAGAGATATCTGGTGTCTCTTCCTCTTCTTATAAGGACACCAGCCCTATCAAATTAGGATCCCACTTTTATAATTCCATTTAACATTAATTACCTCCCTAAAGGCCCTATTTGCAAATACAGTCACATTGGGGTTAGGGCTTCAAAGTATGAATTTGGGTTAGGGGGGCATCTATTTGGTTTATAACACCTGTTATCAACATGTTAAAAACATACATTCAATGTTACTTCATCACATCTTTTCTAGTCACAAACTTTTAAAGTGCAATCTACCTAGAGGAAGCTGGCACATGCATATGTGTTACAAATACAGTATAATATGATTGAGCAACAGAGGTACTTTCAAACTGGCCACCACCCTTCCATTTATTACTATTTTTGCTGCACTTACCCAGAGCAAAATTTAACCAACATAAAAGAGTAATATCTTTTTTCTCTGATAACCATTGAACCAAATGTGAAATGGGTGACAATGGTAGTTAACAGGTTTTGTGTGTGTGTGTGTGTTTTTTTTTTTTTAGTAGAATACACATTTTTCTCAGGTACACTCTCCAAAATTCACCATGTGTCAACCATAAAACAAGTCAATAATTTTAAATGGCTAAATCTATACAAAGTATCCTTTTCAATCATAATCGAATGAAACTAGAAATCAACAATAGAAGGAAATTCCAAAATATGTGAAAATTTCTTAAACAACCAATAGATCAAGGAAGAAGTTGCAAGGGAATATATAAAATATTTTGAAACAAATAAAAGTAAGACAACATACCAATACTTGTAGGATGCATTGAAAGCAGGAAAAATTGGAGCTGTAAACAATTACATTAAAAATAGAAAATAATCTCAAATTAACAACCTATGTTTACATTAGAAAGAAGTAAAGAACAAATGAAACCCAAAGTGAACAGAAGGAAAGAAATAAACACTAGAGGAGAAACAAATAAAATACAGAATAGAAAAATAGAGAATATCCATGAGATTAAGAAATGTTCCTTTAAAAAGATAAACAAAATTGACAAGACTTTCACTAAATTTATGAAGAAAATAAGAAGAGAAGACTAATAGCTAACAACAAGAATGAAAGATGAGAAATATAAAGAATGAAAGAGATAGGAAGGAACCAAATAGCACTGTAATAGGTAAAGGGATTGAATCTGTAATAATAATAATAATTAAAACAAAACAAAACAAAACTCTTGGCCAGGTGCGGTGACTCACACCTGTAGTTCCAGAACTTTTAGAGGCTGAGGCAGGTGGATCATGAGGTCAGAAGTTCAAGACCAGCCTGCCCAACATTGTGAAACCTCATCTCTATTGAAAACAAATAATAATAATATTAATGGCTGGGTGTGGTGGTGTGGGCCTGTAATCACAGCTACTCTGGAGGCTGAGGCAGTAGAATTGCTAAAACCCAGGAAAGGGAGGTTGCAGTGAGCCAAGAACATGCCATTGCACTCCAGCCTGGGTGACAGAACGAGACTCTGTCTGGGCGGGGTAGGTTTGGGGGAAGGAAACAAAAAACTCTTAAAGAAAAGCCCAGGACCATATGTATTTCCTGGTGAATTCTACGAAACATTCAAAGAAAAGTTAACACTAATCCTCTTCAAATTCTTCCAAAAAATTATAGAAAAGGAAATACTTATGAACTCATTCCATAGTCAGTGTGATCCTGATATTAAAGGCAGACAAAGACACAGCAAGAAAAGAAAACTACACAGACCAATACTGCTGAGGAATATTGTTGAAAAATTCTTGTCAAATATTAGCAAACCAAATTCAGCCACATATTTAAGGGATTATATACCATGACCCAGTGAGAATTATTTCTAGAGTAAGAGGATGTTTCAGTGTACTAAAGTCAAACAATAGGCCTAGTGCGGTGGCTCATGCCTGTAATCCCAGCATTTTGGGAGGACAAAGTGGGTGGATCACCTGAGGTTAGAAGTTCGAGACCAACCTGGCCAACATGGTGAAACCCCGTCTCTACTAAAGATACAACAATTAGCCAGGCGTGGTCACAGGCACCTGTAATCCCAGCTAGTTGGGAGGCTGAGGCAGAAGAATTGCTTGAAACTGCAAGGTGGAGGTTGCAGTGAGCTGAGATCATGCCACTTTATTTCAGCCTGAGTGATAGAGCAAGACTCCCTTTCAAAAAGAAAAAAAATCAAACAATATAATCAATGTAATATACTACATTAACAGAATGAAGGAAAAAAATTATCTCAATGTACAAAAAACACTCAAAATTCAACATCCCTTTCATGTTAAAGAATAACCAACAAACCGGAATAGAAGGAAATTATCTCAATATAATACAAGCTACATATTAAAAACTCACAGCTAACATAATATGAAAGTTTGTAAGCTTTAACTCTAAGATCAGGAACAAGAGTAGAGTGTCTGCTATCATCCCTTCCATTTAACATTGTAATGGAATTGGCTTGAAAGAAACACATTAAGTTGTCTTCTATGCATTATGGCCTGATTTTGTAAATACAAAACCCTGGAGATTTTATAAAAACATTCTTAGAACTAATACTGTGTGAAATGATTGTCTCCATTTGCATGAAGGAGTCATGGCAATCATAGCAATTGCATAAGTGCCTCAAGTTGTAAAAGTTCTGAAAAATCCTTAGAACTAAAAATGAGTTTAATACATTAAAAGTAAAGTTGAAGGACATAAAATTATCACAATTAGCTATATTTCTATACATTAAAAATGAATGTATAAAAATATTTGAGAAACCAGTATTACTTAAAGTATCCTCAAACAGATTAAAATACTGAGGAATAAATTTAACTGAGGAGGTGAACGATTTGTAGCCTCTAAACTACAAAATATTGCTGAAAGAAATTAACGACACCAATAAATGGAAAGATATCTTGCGTTATGAAATGAGTGACTTAGTATTATTAAGATGTCAATACTCCCCAAAGGTGTATACATATTCAGTGCAACCGATATCAATTCCAATGATGCTTTTTGAAAAAATAGAAAAATACATTTTAAGAATGATATGGAATCTCAAGGGATCTTGAATAGTTACTATAATCTTAAAAAAACAAAGTTGGAGTCCTAACATTTTCTTACTTCACAACTACAAAGCTGTAGTGATCAAAACAGTGCGGGTACTGGAATGAAGACAGATATATAGACCAATGGAATAGAACAGAAATCCCAGTAACAAACTGTCACATGTATGGTTAAATAATTTTCACCAAGGGTGTCAAGACTTTTGAATAGGGAAAGGACAGTCTATTCAACAAATGGTGTTAGAAATCTGGATATGCACATGCAAAATAATGAAGTGAGATTCTTACCTTATATCACATAAAAAATTAATTCGAAATGAATCAGTGACCTTAACCATAAGGGGTAATGCATAAAAATGTTAGAGGAAAACATAGGGGAAAAGCTTCATTACATTAGATTTGATAATGATTTCTTGGATATGGAATCAAAAGCACAGGCAACAAAAATAATACACTAAAAGTAAAGACCTTTTTTGCATCAAAGGACACTGTCAACAGAGTGAAAAGGCAGCCTGTAGAATTCGAGGAAATATTTGCAAACTGTGTATCTGATAAGGCATTGATATCCAGATAGGTAAGGTATTCCTACAATAATAGCAACAAAACTAAACAATCTGATTAAGAAATGGACAAAGGACTTAAACCGGTTCTCC
Organism: Callithrix jacchus; assembly: GCF_049354715.1. NCBI lineage: Eukaryota > Metazoa > Chordata > Mammalia > Primates > Cebidae > Callithrix > Callithrix jacchus. Next base: position 88,889,143 of record NC_133524.1, read on the forward strand.
AAAGATAATCTATAAATTGCTAATAAGCATACCAAGAGGTATTCAGTATCATTAATTATTAGAAAAATGCAAATCGAAACCACAATGAGAAACCACTTTACACAGATTCAAAAGGCTATTACTAAAAAAATAAAAGAAAATACCAAGTGTTTGGTGAAGATGTAGAGATGTTGGAAGCCTTGTGCATTGTTGGTTGGAATGTAAAATGGTGCAGCTGTTGTGAAACTGAGAGGATGGTTCTTCAAAAAATTAAACTAATTGACATATGATCCAGCACATCCACTTCTGGGTGTAAATGCTAAAGAACTGAAAGCAGCATCTTGAACATATATTTGTGTACCCATATTTATAGCCACATTATCATAATAGCAAAGAGGTGGAAGAAATCTATGTGTCTATTGATAAATAAAAAGACAAATTGTGTATATACATATACAATGGAATATCAATCAATTAAAAAAGGAAGGAAATTCTGCAATATGCTACCATATGCACGAACTTTGCAGTCATTATGCTAAGTGATTTAAGCCATTCATGAAAGGACAAATACTGGATGATTCCACTTTGTCCACCTAAAGAGGTGCCTAGATTAGTCAGATTCATAAAGATAGAAAGTAGAATGATGATTGCCAGGGGCTGGAGAGAAGGGAAGAATGAGGAGTTATTGTTTAATGGTTTTAGGGTTTTTGTTTGGAAAGATAAATATTCTGGAGATGGATGGTGATGACAGTTTCACAACAATGTGCCTGTACTTAATGCAACTGAAATGTACACTTCAAATGAGTTACAATAGTAAATTGTATGTTATGTGTGTTTTATCACAATGAAAGAAACAAATTTACAACAAAACAACACAAACTCAAATCTGTAACTTTTACAGACACGTCTAAAATTAAATGGAATTTTCCCTCCACTAAGGAAACAGAGGAAATTGCTTTCTAATGGTGGATCTCTCACTGCCAGAGACATTTTCCCCAAGCCAGTGATAGCAGTAACAAATGGAACTACCTGTATAGCAGCAATTTTCTATTTAATACTGACCTAGATTTTCTTTATGCTGCTTTTCAAACACCTCTTCCTCAATGGTGTCGAATGACACTTTTACAATTGTATTATTAATTTTTTAAAGAAAAGAAAAATTCGGCTCAATTTCCAGATACTTTAGTATGTATTCTCCTCAGTTTAACCATTATTCTTGTTTTCTTACTTGGGTTCCCCCCCCCCCCATTTTTCACCACCTGCTTCACTCTGCTGCTGTTTATGTTACGCCTTTGTTTCCTACATACTACTCTCTGACCTGATTCTAAACAATTTTCTCCACTGTGTCCAGTATTCCCTCATGTTTTGCTTTCCTGTTCTAGGTGAAATGCAGACCCGTGAGAGGTCAGGCTGGAAAATTTATGTTTAATTAAATTTGGGAATAGAAATCTCAATTTTATCAACATCATCATATCCTAAAATATCTCTCTTTCTGAAGCATGTGCCTTACTTAGTTTTCTTTGTGTTAACCTCATGTTTTTTCTAAATGGTAATTTATTTATTTATTTAATTTTTGAGATGGAGTCTGGCTCTGTTGTCCAGGCTTGACTCACTGCAACCTCAGCCTCCCAGGTTCAAACGATTCTCGTGCCTCATCCTCCTAAGTAGCTGGGATTACAGGTGCCCACCAATAATTTTGGTAGAGATGGGGTTTCACCGTGTTAGCCAGGCTGGTCTCAAACTCCTGATTTCAAGTGCTCTGCCTGACTTGACCTCCCAAAGTGCTGGGTTTACAGGCATGAGCCACCCTGCCTGGCCTCTAAATGGTAAATAAAAAATATTTATTCCATTCATTCTCTGATATGGGAGAAAAACAAAAACAATAAGGGTAAGTGCTATCTCTTCAAGAGTGTATGAACTCTCTTCCAATAAAACACATTTACAAACTTCTGAGAAATGGTTAAAATACAGGTTTCGTTTATTGTAAATGTAGCACATTGTAGATTTTATTTGTAAGTCCCAGTTCACCTGGAACTGAGTAAAATAATCTGAGCAGTTTGATCTATAATAAGACATTAGATCAATGAGTGAGTCAACTAATGAATTTCTCAGGCTTTGAGGTTTTCCAGTAACCCAAATGATTTTATGTACAGTGACCTTTACCTCAACTAAATTTCCATTTTATCTAATTTATATTAGATGAAAAATGGAATGAGAATGAACTTTGATATGTGAAACATTTAAGAACAATAGAAATATAAATAAGGATGATACCAATCGTTTGATGTTTTATGAAGTAGAAAACAATGCGTAAAACTCACCTCATACATAGTAGACACTCAGTTATGATAGGCTGTGTTCTACTTTCAAGTCAGTTTTATTTTTTACCTTGAATCCGTTTTGAGGCAGAGTCAGCCTTCTAAAACTGGAAGTATTCTACACTTATTTATTGTCAGTGTTTCTTTAAATGGCAAATACTTGTTTTTAATATTTCTTCTCCTTTTTGTGATAACTTTGTAATCTTGATGTGCCATCAACATAGGTAATTATTATTTGGATGTTTTATTTAGTTCTTCAAATAAAAGAGAGAAAAAAGCCCACCAAAACCCAAGTAGGCAAATGTATCATATTGACATTGTTCAGTTAAATTGAGAATTTGGCAATTGAAAGTAAATTCTCAAAAAATTCCATATAATTGAATGTTTGCTTTTTTTCTTTTTCACAGTAGCTCACAGGACTTATCTTTCATCACTACTAGTGTTTATTTCATGTACTCCAGAAAGTAAGCAATTACAGTGTGTGTGCTACAAATTTGTTTGTAACATTCAGTTTTATAATTTTAACATGGGACATTCTAGGATTTTATATTAAATGGAAATAAAAAGATATTTACCTTTTTCCTCTTTATTACAATACAGATAAAATGGAATATATGATAAGGAAGTAGTAGGATATTAACAGTTTTGTAATAGAAGAGGATAGTTTATTTACCTTTTTAGCATAGAAAAGAAATATTCATTACTATTTTTGAGAGACTATAGTAAAAAAAGATGAACTTTTGAAAATTAAATACCTGTATTATGTAGAGTAAATAAACATTGTTATGTATGCTGTTGGTTTAAAATTATTTAGCATAGCCAAATTTGCAGTGCTAAAGAATGCCCTGGTCAGACCTGTCTATGCATGAACTGTTTCCATTGGTGATAATAAAACTGTTCCATGATAAATTAATTTTTCTATTTTATTTTTCTCCCACAAAGCATAGTTATTTACCTTTTAAAAAATGATATAGTGGAATAATTATAGCCTTTAGAGAACTTGTAGGGCAAAATAGGAAATTTGAGAAACATTTAATAGCACTGTAAAATAAGTTCAAGGAGAGATTTAGTATGTAATATGAAAAACGATTTATTAGCATATGTGTTCCTTACTTAATTAAATAGATTTATTTTGGTGCCACATTCTTTTAAATTTTTAAAGATGTAATACTAATTTTATTTTTTTTTTTTTTTGAGATGGAGTTTCATTCTGTCACCAGGCTGGAGTGCAGTGGCGCGATCTCGGCTCACTGCAACCTCTGCCTCCCGGGTTCAAGCGATTCTGTGGACTCAGCCTCCCGAGTAGCTGAGACTACAGCCACACGCTACCACTCCCAGCTAATTTTTGTATTTTTAGTAGAGACCAGGTTTCACCATTTTGGCCAGGGTGGTCTCGATCACTTGACCTTGTGATCCACGTGCTTTGGCCTCCCAAAGTGCTGGGATTACAAGCGTGAGCCACTGCGCCTGGCCAAGTAATACTATTTTTATATTCACTTACATGTTAAAATAAGAGATTGGTTCCCCTGGGAAAAAGGTTTTGACTAATATACTACTCAGATTAATAATATCGCTGACATGAATACTGGATTATTTTCATAACATTTACTACACAAGAGCACACACTAAATGGACAAGTAACTATCTAAAATAGTTTTCCATTTGTAGGAATGGTAAGCATTTACTAAAACCTTAGAAATTTGAATGCTTTTTTTTTCCAGTCACAAATCATTTTTACACTTTTAAATTTACATTCAAGTGGATTACTTTGCCCTTTGAAAAATGTCATTTTTCCACTGTTTGAACTTACTACTTTACTTTAGATCATTTTCCTTGCCAACACGAGTTCCTTTTTTAAACTCTGTACCCTGAATGAGAATAATTAACCAGGATACACAGGAGGCCTAAAATAACTAACTCCTGTTCAGGAATAGAAGCTTACCCAGTGTGTTTTGGGGTCATGTAGACACTTAGTCTAGTATCTAAAACTATTAATAACAATTTAATTGCTTGATTTCCCTGATGCTCTTATTTCCTATAAAATAGTCTCTTCATTAATGGCTAGATTGTTATGTATTAATAATTGCCCATATTTTCCTAGTAATAGGGTCTTTTCCATTAGTCCTAATTTGAGAAGAGCAAAGCAGTCTCAGTGACAGTTGTAAAAAGCAGGAACAAAGATTACATTTCTTCAGTATATAATTCCACAAAATGGATACTTTTTTTTTTTCTGTGAGAAAGAGAGTAGCTAACATTTATTGAGTCTCTACTATGTGACAGGGACATTGCAGTGTACTATACCTGAAGGTAGGTGTTTTTAACTTTGTTTGCAGATGATAACACCGAGCGTTAGAGAAAATATGTAACTTGGCAAAAGTCACACAGTCAATGACTGATAGAGAAGACAAACCTACATCTGGCCAAATACCTATCATTTTGCATCATTACACACTTCCTTAACATGAAAGAAAAGGTATGACTTGTTTCTTGTGATCCTTACATTTGAATACCTGCTATGTAATATTTTTCTTTGAGAAAATTATACATTTTTTTCTAAGAAAAAAGTCAAAACAAGAAACAAGTCATACCTTTTCTTTAATATATATACATGAAAATTTTACACATGCCCAATAGTGTTTGTTATGCAGGTTTATTAAGTACAGTCACGTGTCATTTAATGATGGAGATACTTTCTGAGCAATTCATTGTTAGGTGATTTCTTGTGATGAGAACATCATAAAATGTGTCATTTAATGATGGAGGTGCTTTCTGAGCAATGCATTGTTAGGCGATTTCCTTGTTGCGAGAACATCATAGAATGTCCTTACACAAACCTGGAAAGTACAGCTTACTATGCAACTTAAGTTGTACTACATAGCCTAATGCTCTTAGGGTAAAAATCTATACAGCATGTTTATGTATTTGTAACCTGTAGACATATAAACATGATGATAAGTATTTGTATATCTAAATATATCTAAGCCTAGGAAAAGTACAGCAAAAAAATATGGTATAAAAGAGAAGACATGGTATACTCACATGGGGCACTTACTATGAATGAGCTTGCAGGTCTGGAAGTTGCTCTGGGTGAGTGATGAATGAAAGTGAAGGCCTAGGACCCTCTCTGTACTACTGTAGACTTTATCACCACTGTACACTTAGGATACACTAAATTGAGGGAAGTCTATTTTTCTTTCTTCAATAATAAATGAACTTTAGCCTATTGTAAATTTTTTACTTTATACATTTTGTAATTTTTAAATATTTGGAACTCTTTTGTAAAAACAGTTCAAAACACAAAGATATTACACAGGTGCATAAAAATATTTTATGTCTTTATATTCTTATTCTATAGACTTTTTCTCTGTTTAACATTTTGACTTTTTTTAACTTTTTTGTTAAAAACGAATAGACAAACACATATGTTCATCTAGGCCTATACCCAGTCAGGATCATCAATATCACTGTTTTCCACTCCCACATCTTGTGTCACTGGAAGCTTCAGAGGTAATAGTATACATGAAGCTGTCATCTCTTATGATAACAGTGCTGTCTTCTGGAACAGCTCCTGAAGGACATGCCTGAGATTCTTCTACAGCTAATTTCTTCTGTAAAGTAGGAGCACGCTCTGAAATAATGATAAAAATTATAGTAAATACATAAACTAGTAGAGTAATTATTATCTAGTCTTATATACTGTACGTAATTGTATATGCTATACTTTTTTATGACTGGTAGTACAGTAGGTTTGTTGACACCAGCAGCACCAGAAACACAGGAGTAATGCATTGCACTATAACGTTACAGTGGCTACGAAGTCACTAGGCAATAGGAATTTTTCAGCTCCATTATAATCTTATGAAACCGCAGTCATATATGTGGTTTGTCGCTGACCAAAACACTAAGCGGCACAGGACTATGTATCAACACAGAGCACTGGACAGTTTTTGCAAGTTTTGTGGAATATCTAAAACATTCATATACTGGATCAAGGTTAATTACATAAATAGGGCAGTAAGACTGTTTTCTAGTCTATGAAGATTTAAAAGTACAATGTTTGAAGACCAGATGAAGTTAATATCACTATGCAAGCCTCTACAGGTTTGGATTTCAAAATGTTTAAATTGGAATGCCTAATAATATGTTACGATTTGAGTTTCCATTTCGTTTCTTTTCCTTTCAAGTTCTAACATGAATTTTGAGAATCTTTATCAATGCCCCTGGAAAGGAAATGCCGCAAGAAGAGTGCAGTCAATATGTACACCACCTGCAGAGCCCTACACAAATTGAAACACTAACCACCTTTCAAATCTTTAAACTTTTATAGATGCTCATAGATGCACAGTGATATTAGCCATATACTCTAAGTCTTATTAAGATATTCTTTAACATGTACTATTTACTCCTGCCAGATCTATATAGCATGAAGTGCACTGGAGGATTGGCATCTATCCATTTAATTTTAATCAACAGAAAGACAGTTTAGATATTTAAAAGCCTCTTATTAACAGCTGGTTGATAAAATTATTGTTGTTTATATTGTTTGCTAGCTAGGATGCTTGCTTGCTTATTTATTGAATGGAGCCATATGAATCATTTTGGAAGTCCCACCTCACTTCTCTGGCCTCAGAAAGGTGAACTTAAATCATAACATCCTTGATAGAAATGATCAAATTAAGGTTTTTTTGTCTTGGAGACAGGCTCCCACTCCTTCACTCAAGCTAACGTGCAGTGATCCGATTACGGCTCACCATATGCTCTATCTCCTGGGCTCAAATGATCCTCAACCTCATCCTCCTGAGTAGCTAAGACTACAGGTACATGCCATGATGCTGGGCTAATTTCTGTATTTTATGTAGAGATGGGGTCCCACCATGCTGCCCAGGCTGGTCCTGAACTCTTGGACTCAAGGGATCAATCCTCTTTGGCCTTCTAAAGTGCTGGGACTATAGGAGTGAGCCACTGTACCTGGCCTGAATTATTTAATCTTAGAGCATTATTTTTCACTTATTGCTGTTGTATGTTTTTAATTGAAACCAAATGAAGGGTTGGGAAATTACTCAATGAAGACAAGTGTAATGACCAAAACAAGAATATATTTTATTTTTATGGATGAACTTGGCAAATGAATTCAACATGAATATTACTTTCATTAATAGAACAAATTAGTAGTGCTCTTCTGAAGTCAAGGCAAGTATTGAACCCTATATGCTTTAACCATCAAATGTTCTGAACAACCTTAGTGCTGGCAATTGTGCTAGAGGTACAACTGTGCTAGAAGTAAGTCATGGTGGCTTTAGATGAACTCACAGTTTAGAATGGGAGAAAGGCAAATACATTATAGATTATAAAATAATGTATTTGTTTTGCCTAGAATTTGCCAAATACTAGGCAAATAATATTGTGAAAATCATGGTCTGGGAGAACCATGAAAGTATAAAATTGCTTACGTTGCTGAGGAATCTAGTAATCTCTCTAAATAGACCAGTGAATGCTGCATTTGATTTATGAAACAGTTCACCGAAACTTATTTTTCAAAAGCAGTTCCCTAATTAGGATCTTCTTTATATACAAGGTGATATAAAATATGATGTGTTATTTATCTCTTCTTAAAATAATTGGACACTTTTTTCATAAAAATATTATCTGTGATTATCCAATAATTAGTTCAGTTTAGAAATTTAATTAAACATTAGGAATTTCTAGTGTCATTTTGAGAGATAGTATTATGAAATTATAAAAACAGTAATGTCAGCAAATTTTTTCTATTATTGATCTTATATTATTTGTTTCTTTAATTTAGAGCTCTTTACAAATAACTTACTAGGGTCAAAACTGCTCTGACACTGGTGGTAGAAAGAATTTTGAGGAAACTGAATTTATTTTATATTTCAAGTTTTAAGGGATTTATATTTGGTAGGGTTTAGAAACTTCTCACGCTGGTTCTGCTAAACTAAGTAACTTTCTTTATGAATGTTTAATCTTATAATGTCACTGTAGTCATTAAAGAACCAATGCATAATAGGCATTTATCCACTGTGCCTTTCTACATACATGGAAAAGCTGAATTAAGGTCTCCAGCACCAAAATGGTATTAAAATGTTTATGTCTTAAAGAAAGCCAAACACGTACTTTCAGAAAAAAATGCAGTCAAGGAGGAAAAAAACAGAAAGTAATTTGAAAAACTGTTCATTTTAAACATTGGAGTAAGAGAGTGGAAATGTAATAGGGACAAGAGTGAAGAAATGTTAATTGGAAAGAATATGTTATAGTTTATGAAGTTGTCCCCTCCCACCCCTCCCATGCCTGCTAGGAATGACATTTGCATTGAAATTGAATGAAGACATACTGATAGACCAAATAGTTTGATTTGTCTTTAGAGGGTTCTTCTTCATCCTCTCTTAATCTGTAATATATGTTTCCACATTTCTTCCTCAGATTTCCTCATTATTCTACCAGTTTCTTTAAGGAGTCCCAAAACTCTAGGCTGGACAAATATGAACATTTCTGTTTGTTAAAAATAACACTTCTTTGAACAATTTTTAAAATCTCTTTATCTTTCTCTCTCATTTTATAATACTGTTTCTCAATGTACACTATATATTAAAATTAGGACAAAGTCATAAACTTGACAATAATTGTTGATAATACTTTCCAGCGGCACATAAAATATCAACTATTTCTCAGTTGGAATGATTGGCTGGGTATAAAAGTAGGGAATACATATATTGAGTATTTTGAACCAAGATTTATAATTCATAGCAAATCTAAACAGTTCTAACAGATCATTTTCTGTCATTAGTATTTAGGTGTAAAAAGCAATTTAATGTAACAGCCAAGCTCACAGATTTGGAGTTATACATACTTGCTTGAGGTTAGATTCTGGATACCCCATTTGTTAACTGTTTAAAATTTAGCAAGTTACATAACTTCTCTAAAACTCAATTTATCAAACTAGAAATGAGAAGAAGAATAATTACCCCCTCGGATTACTGTTAGCATGTAACATAATGATAGACTTAAAAGACCTCAGCATACAGTAATTCTTATTAAATGTTAGTTATTGTTATTGGTAGTACTGATAGTAGTAGTAACAGTAGTAGTAGTATAAGCAATGTGACATCTGAAAATGTAAGGTTATCATTTACTTATTTTTGGTATTTCTGAGCTCATTTTATCTTTAAGTTTATGATACTCTAATACCACACTTATTTGTTACTAAAAAAATTTAGGTCAGTCGAATTTGCATCACAATTGCCACGGGTGGGGGGAGAGAAAACCCTCTTTGAATAAACTGTATAGTATATTTTTATCAAAATACACCATGTGGATGAAAGTGTTTTCCTTATGTTTTTATTGCCTACCTATATTTCAAAATTACTCTGTTTTTATCCTCTGATTTGGGATTTGCCACATTCCTGAGGCTTCCATATTTTGTAGCTAAGCTTGATTTTTGCCATGCTTTTCTATAGTTTCAACCAGAAAAGTGTTGCCCATACAATCCAGCAATCAAAACTCACTTGCAGACACAAAGACAAAAATAGAAATAGTCAGCAGTTTTTCCCTCAAATTTCTTCTCCAGATGATTGCACAGCCAAGCTCAGACTTTTTTTTTTTTTGTAATACAGACGCTGGGTAGTTGATATTTGTGATTAAAAAAAAAATACAGCCGCAGTTGCATACACTCTTTGCTTCTCTCATCAGATATTTTCACTCTTGCCTGGTATAAGGTCAGCGTTTGGCATCACCTCTATGGATGTAGGACAGCACCATTATTATTTCAAAGCACCTTAGCCTGGGAATAGATTGGTTTCATGTCTGATTATATGAAATCTTAGTAACTGTTTTACTGTCTTAATAATCATAGGAAAATTGGCTTTTCTAGGACCAAAATAAAAGAATATCATCCAAGGTAAAGGCAAACAATTCTGTAATTGTCACTTTTATGTCAGTTTTAATGATCAATTAGTTAGAGGACTGGGAAACTGTTAACATCCTTAAAAACCGTAAAGGAAATCCATAGTTATTTAGCGATTTCACAGGCATTGTACCATGAAAAATTCCTATTTGTTGAAACTAGCTATGAATGTCTTTATATACGTATCTACTTTTTCTCACAGAATAAAGTAGGTATTTTTACTTTATTCAAATAATGTAAATTTTCTCTAAAAATAGTCCAATTTTGCAAGCATTTTGCAACCAGCCTCATTGCTATGTGGGCACAACTATAAAGTAAACCAAAATATTTAATTTACTATCAAAATGTTTTGTGAAAATAGTCAGATATCTTAGATAACCATGTTTGATGAACTTTAAGCAGGGATCTTGATTATCTTTATCTTGAGAGTAGGTAGTGCAATTTATCTTCCCCTATCATTTATTATATATGTGTGTCTACGTATGTGTCTTGAGATTGTCTTGCAACATTATTGTTTTTTGATTTTTCAAGATTAAAAATCAATACAGGAATACTTTGAACTTAAGGTTTTAGATATTGAGTATGAGAACAAAAGATAAAATTAAATAATTTGGATTGAATTTTAAGACCTGGTCTTCTACTTAACAGGAATGAGAGAGTCCATGGCCATAGAATCAAAAATTTTATGTGCCTTCATTATTTCTTTCTTTGCTTTAATTTTTAGTAGAGACAGGGTCTCACAATGTTGTTCGAAATTGTCTACCATAATGATTGTTAATATATTTTATTTTTCTCACTAACCGATTGCCACAGACACATGCTTCATTTATGTACTGTATACAAAACGCAGTATGAGAGAAGGTAGACTTCTCTCAAAATCACTGGCCTTAAGTGATCCTCCACCTGGCCTCCCAAATTGCTGGGATTACAGGTGTGAGCCACTACATCCAGCCTGCCTTCAGTATCTTCTGTGTTAAATGTGGATAATCATACCTAACTCAGATAGGATTATCAGGAAAGGGAAATAAGATTTTATATATATATAAAGTGCTTACATGTGGCCTGGCATATCATGAGTACTTGACAGAGAAAGCTGCTATTATTATCATCAATGGTAAATTAAAATTTATAAATATAAAATAATACTGTTAAGTAGAGAAGGTCTTTTCAGTTTCTTTGCTAGTGGATACAGAAGTTGTTTTGAAATATCACCATTCATTTATAACACTGCTAATGCTTTCTTAAAATATTACACAGTTTTCTTGATCATTTCACTAAGCATCATGGTATAATTCTAATCAGTGTTCATGTATGTTCAGTAAGTTAATTAAAGCCTCCATGCCCAATCAAAATGCTACCACAGTTAATGGGTTTGGGGTTGATTACTAGAATCCTATATGATATGATATTCTTCTATACATTGAAACAAAGACGGTAACATCTCATTCTACCTTCTCTCATACTGCGTTTTGTGTACAGTACATAAATGAAGCATGTGTCTGTGGCAATTGGTTAGTGAGAAAAATAAAATATATTAACAATCATTATGGTAGACAAAAGTTCTAGCTCACATGCCTCTGAATTTTTCCTCTGTTTATAGACTCCTGTTGAAATTTATATTACATATGTCTGCTCCTGTTATGGAATTGTGGTATAGAAAGGAGGTAGGCAGATCTAATAGACAATGATCTCATGATCTCTCTCTCTCTCTCTGTCATACACACACACACACTTTTTTCCAACCAAATCAACAATATGAAGAATATATGATCCATAAATCACTAGGCTTACTGACACCACTAGCAAATAAATAGTGCCTAAATACAGTTTTAAAAGTTATCATTTGTTGCACATAATGAATTATAAAAATATTTGAAGATACTAGGATGAAAGGAACAGTTTTTCTAACAATCTTATATACTGTCATTAATTAAAGAACTCACCCAATTTATAAATATAGCAAAGAAGAGGGTTTATTTCTGAAAAGGGCTTACCACCTGTAAGGTGTCCATCCTGCAGGCCGAGAAGCATGCTTCCAGTGACCAGAGACAGGCACTTTAAGGAAGAGGGGTCGGGGTAGGAGCTTTATGCTGAACAGATTGGCTAAACATACATATTCAACAGGTTACAGGAAGAGCTATGAATATTTATGAAGACCCTGACTTGTGTATTTAATAAACATGCATGTAACATCTGACCCATGTTCACTTTGGGGTTAAGACCTTAACATTTAAATGTATTACAATTAGGCCCTGTACATGAAAGGGCCTTTTCTGAACATGAAGATATAGAAGTTTGCAGTCTCTGTAAAGTTGCCAGAATCAGTCTATGGTTGGTGGGCTTCTTATCAGGAGGAAGTCCTGAAATCAGTTGCCTTTTCCAATTAAAGCTGTAGTTATGGCTTGTGAAACAGTGGGTCAGTTAGTATCTGTGAGCTGAACTGTAATTGTTTTAATACCGTGTATCTCGTGGCCAGTGCTTGTTTAGCTGCTAGAGAAAAAAGAAAACTTTGTGGCAGGTTAGAACAGAGTTTATTCCTTATGTGTAAGGGTCTTAACCCTTGACTGCTATGGCCTTAGATCCTATTGATAATTTGGTATCTTATTGCCACAGAGACTGTTCTGTCATCTCATGATCTCTATTTTAATATTAATGCTGGTCAGTTGTATCTAAACCCCAAAAAGAAGGAAGTATATTGAGGAGTGTCTGACCTCCCATTTTTTCATGGCTGAGGACTGTTTTTAAGTTTTTTCTAGGGTAGCTTTGGCCAAAAGAAAGTCCATTTAACCAGTGGGGATTCTTAGCATTTTATTTTTAGTTTATACTAATTGCTCAAACATTATGTTTTCTTATTTCAGTTTTTGGCTATACTACATGCAGTGTTCACATAAGTGCACATTGAGCATATAAAATATTTTTTATTTTTAAAGCTTTTGCGGCAGAAGCATATATACTTTGCTGATATATAGCCTTTTAAATTATAATTAATGTCTATGTAACTTTCTGCTGATATTCTCTAATGGTGAGTTTACCCAGTAGTCTACTTTAGGAATTTCATCTTACATACTTAACACATGCACACATACACATATTTACAAGAAACAAAGAGTACTAAATATTCAGGATTACCTGGAATATAATTAACTTGTTCTTAGAAAATTCACATTTCCCAGAATTATATACAATATTCTCCAAATGGGTGGATGACTGAATCAAATATGTATGAGAAAAAGCACAAATAACAATCAAAACAAAAGTAACTGATATTTACTCAGTATTTACTATGTACTTTCCATTCCTCATTTTATAAAATTCAAAATTACCAGCGAAAGGGGTTATTTTTACCATCAGTTTACAGATGATGAAATTGAAGCTGAAGGGTTGTGTGCAATGTGAGGAAAATAGGAAGAAGTGGGCTTAATCATGGGGACTTGGGTATAGTCTGTGGCTTTATGAAGTGTTATACCTTATTTATTGTAATTTGATCAAGGTTCTACTCATTTCAGTAAAAACATATATGACATATTTTATAAACAGATAACTCTACAAATATTTCTTGACAAAGAAAAGTAGTTACAAGACGTGTTTCCGAGGTAACAATATTAATTCAATGGCTATCACAATACTATTATTAATAATGCATTTATCAACACTAAGAAAGTCTCTTGCCAGGGGAATATTGTCATTCTAGGGACAAAAATATGACAGAGACTGGGGAAAATAGCTTGAAAGCAAAGAATGACAGCAACACTGAAATGATGAAGGGGATACTTAATGCTGTGTGGTTTTAATAAATGCTTTAGCTCTTTTTAAGTGGTATTATGTCCTTTAGATCTGTCAAATAGGTCGTGTTTTCTCTTTCAGGATTCAGATTGTCCAGTCATTGGAACCACAAGGAAAGATCAGTAACTTGAAATTGATAATACCTTTACAGCTACTTTCTTTAGTTGTTGAGTAATAACACTATCCTCTCTAGGTTATCTGCTTGCTTAAGCAAGAAATTAACCAATTAACAAGCAAGTGCATTGTAATAAACAAATACTTCTTAGATATTTAATGGAAGAAAGCCTGTTTCTTTCCATTTAATTCCATCACTATGCTTACATGAATGGAAAATATTAAAGCTGTTGTTTTAAAATGAAAATAAGCTCCTTCTCATATAGAATCAATTAAAAATATGGTATACCTATGTAACAATCATGCAAGATCTGTACATATACCCCAGAAATTCAAGTATAATAATTTAAAAAAAAAAGAATCCAAAACACTATCAGACTGTGATCTTTTTCTCTGCTGTTACACTACTTAGACAGGCTGGTAGGCTGGTATTGAAACTGTTAGAAGACAAGAGAGAGCGATAACTATAGAATTTGTCATTTACCTACCACTGTAAGATAAATAAAGAAGCAATAAACCCTCAGATCTATCTTGAATGCTGGCTTTCAGACATGCCTTTTCACTGGTGTCTTGGTGAGCCCCTGTATAAATGAGTGTTCTGCGTTTACCTTGCAATCTAGCCCTTTTATTTTGACTTTCAGTTACTGGCTTTCTACTATGAACACAGCTATGTGCCTCCACACAAGGGGAGTTAGTAATCACTCCCCAAGACCACCTCCTTCTGATACATTTGTAATCATCAGACCAACCGGCTTTCTAAAAGTGTCAAATCCATTTCAGTTAAATATCTGGATTTTTCTCTGTTTCAACAATGGAAATGAAATAGGATTACTTTACACAGTTTCAGTTTTCCTAGGCTTTAATAACATACTTATTACCAATCCAGGAAAATTATGTTAAAAATAAAATTCAATAAATCAGTGTTCCAGAGATTAGTTTTAGGTCATGATCAAATCCTATCTAATATATTCTGTATTTCTTTATTAGAATAATCTTAAGGACAATGATTATGTGGTTCTGCTTTAAGCTGGTCAGTTAAGGTGAGATTGGCATAGGGAGAGAATCTCTGGGTGGAGGCATTACAAAAAAACCTCTCACATACTTTTTTATGATGAATAGGAGTGTGATTTTCCAGTACAATTAGGATTTTGACAAGTTATCCTCAAGTCATTGATGTTTTCCCTACTCTGTTGACTAGAGTACTCAGGTCATGCTTGAGGCCAACCCAGGAATCATAGTCTTCTGTGTAAACCTGACAACCTATTGCTGGAAGTCATTAAGTTAATTTGATGGTGTCCAAAGTACTTATAGATCAATCTGGCAATCTCTTTCTTCAATGTCAATAGACTGAACAATCTAACTTTATAGATCAGATACATGTACCTTCATTTATACCTTTAGAGCTTCACAGCAGTCTGTAGAGTTATTGAGATAACTTGGTGACATTCTTCTAATTTTCTTCAAATGCCTTCTGGCAACAAGAAGACTATTCTAAATAATGTTTATATAATATTTATTGCAGAGTTAAGATATTAATATAGAAAGACAGCGATGTAGTACGTGATAACACTATATATCACCATCACTTTGAGTGCCATCATTAAGATATTGCAATTCTTCTTTTAGAAAAACTTTTAGTTTCAGGGGTACAGGTGCAGGTTTGTTATATAGGTAAATTATGTGTCATGACAGTTTGATATACAGATTATTTTGTTACTCAGGTAATAAGCATGGTACCTGATAAGCATTTTTTTTTAATTTTCACCCTCCTCCCACTCTCCACCCTCAAATAGGGCTCAGTGTCTCTTGTTCTCTTTTTTTGTGTCTATGTACACTCAATGTTTAACTCTCACTTTTAAGTGAGAACATGTGATACTTAGTTTTCTGTTCATGTGTTAATTCAATTACGATAATGGTCTCCAGCTTTATCCTTGTTGCTGCAAAGGACGTGATCTCTTTCTTTTTTATGGCTGCATGATAGTCTGTGGTGTAAATGTACCACATTTGCTTCATCCAGGCTGTCACTGATGGGCACCTGGATTGACCCCATGTTTTTGCTATTGTGAATAGTGCTGCAATAAATATACAGCATACTGCAATTACTTGGAACAAAAAGGTAACTCATTGAGAAGAATAGAAACTGAACAATCCACATATTTAGAGATGGTCTTGTACACTCCTAAACTTGGCAACATTCTATGCCCAAGAATTCTAGAAGTAATGATTCTTACCCTTATTCACCCTGTATTCTCTGATCTGAAATCGAAGAAATGAAAACAGAAAAGAAATGATAGAGCCAAAAGCTCTTGCTTTTTCAAGACATTATATATACATTTTAAAGAAGTATTATATCTTTAAGTGACAAACATAATATTAATATAGTCCCTCTACATTAAATCAATTTAATATCAAGGGAAACAGCAATTTAGCAAGTAAATTTTAGGAAATGCAGCATTCCAGTGTAGGTACCAAAACTTATTTTAAATGACATTTTCAGCTAAATGAGAGAAAAAGAGATCACCATTTTTTCTCATATTATTCCAGTTTCATCTCTGTTCAGTATGGAAGCCAGATTGTCACTGTGCCATGGGAAGCCTTTCAAATATGGCAAATGCCACAGTCAGCACAACCCTGACTTTAATAACACCTAGATTTAGTTGACAAAGCTTTTCTCTGCCTCCAACACATCCCTTAATTTAGCATTTGTCCCCATGCTGTCCCATGGTTGCCCAAAGCCATCTTATGTTAGTGTCATCCATTGTTCCATAATTTTCCTCAACTCCACTTTACTGTAACAACTAATCTGCTCCTGTTACTTCTCTCTGTAGTCAAGTGTTGCTCAGAGAGATTAATGGCACAGTGCTAACGACTGATGTTATCTGTCATTAAAACTATAACATCAATAACATGTTATCCCTTTTAGATAATGAAAGGAATGAGTCCTCTGGTTATCTATTTCTATGTAACTAATGACTCTAAAACTTAATGGTTTAAAGTAAGAACAATTATTGTATTATGTTTCACAGTATTTGTGGGTCAAGAATTTAGAAATGGCTTATCAGGAAGTTCTGGCTTGAGGTTATAGTTATTATAGCAGGTGGCTGAAATGGTTGGAAATTGGAAAGGTGACATTCTGTTCATGTAGATTTCTGGCCTCTCCGTGTGGAGTAGTTTGGGCTTCACTGCAGCATGGTAGACTTGGGGTAATCACATTGCTTACAGGGGGGCTGAAGTCTAAGGATGAACATCCTAGAGAAGCAGGTGAAAGTGCACAGCATTTTTATGACCTGGCATTGAAATTTGGAGAGTATCATCTCTGCTATACTCTGTTAGTCTGGGCAGTCACAAAAGCCCACTAAGATTCAAGGGGAACATAGATTCTGTCTACCTTTTGATGCTGGAGTGGCAAGGTTCTAGGAGAACATGTACGATAGGAAATATGTTTCTAGTCATCTTTGGAAAATGCAATCGGCCAAAATGAGTAATGTGGGCATTTTGTGCCCTTTGCTATGTTACTCTGTAGCATGTTATTTTCAATTATTTTTAATAAACATATATATATATATATATGGAGAAAGGTACAATGGAAAATAAAATGATAGGAGAGTTGATTAAATGCCACTTAGGAATTTTTATTTTCTCTTCTCATTTCTCTCCCCAGGAAGACTATCTAAATGCACATAAACTTTTATTTACTTTTGCCATATTTAGTGAAGATATAGTTACCAATATAAATATTTGAAAAGTTAGAATCTCTTTAATAAGAAAAATCCACAGAAATTGTTAAAAATACCAAGACTTCATCTCATAATTTGCAGATGTAATTCAATAAAGGATTATAAAACATTCCAACATGAAGTCTTTCATCAGTCTTCTCAGGTATCTGTGTTAATAATCTGAAAAACTAGAGCATGTATATCTGATATATTGTCAGCTAATAATTTCATGCTTTCAAAGGCCGAATCTTAAGGAAATCATTATAGTGTAAAAATAAAGAGATTAATGTTAGACCTAAAAATCTTACATAATAGAGTCAAAAAATGGACTTGGAAGTCCTGAAACATTTTGAATATTTAAATTACATAAATTGTTTTAAAAACAACTGTAATGAAAAACTGTGTTAATCAATTTTAAGATTTTGCAGTGCTTGATTACTGTCAAAATGTCTTTTTTTTCATCTGCACTTGGGCAGTCTAGTTGAATACACACTGAGCTGTCTTCTAAACTTTAAGGAGATTTATTTTAAAAAGACTCATAAAAAAGCTTTATTCAGACTACCTGCAAGGCTGCCATATGCTTTTGACTACTTGAGATAATAACATCTATTATGTGAGAAATAATAATTGTCACTCTGAAAAGAACCAATTGATTTCACGGTTTGACTTTGGGTCCTGGCAGCTTTTATCCTGACTTTTTCAGAATTAAATTATTGAAGATATCTCAAACTGACCATATAGTATGTACCTGGCATTAGTACACCTGATATTTATATTCAACATGGATATATCAGCAAAAGATATTTTGCTTTTTCTTGGGGAAGATTTTCTCCAATAGAAAGACTTTTTCTTTTGAAGAACTAAGGTATTGATAATTAAAATGCAAAAATTAAGGTATTGATAATTAAAATGCAAAAAAAACATTATGCCTGTAAGTATTTCTTTCTCAGAAATACAACATAATTTCTGAGACATAACTTGGATAATTTTGATCATGAAATGTGTTATTAAAAAATGTCCTGTTTAAAAAATTTTCAGAAAGCTACTTAAAGTAATAATTACATGTAAGGAAGTACAAGTAATGAAATCATTTGAAACTTCTGTTTCTTGTGATGATTAAGCGGTGGGGAGTGTATTTACCCTCCACCTGAAACAACAAAGAAACCAAACAAAATGTATGAAACAATGGTTCTCAACTTATCATACATAAACTTAAATGGATAGTGACACTTAAGAAATGGAATATAAATGAAGCAATACTTACTATTGCCTTAGTTTATTGCTTGCATAATGTTTCTATCCTTTAGCACAGGGAGAGGGAACCCAAGCAGAGCATGATTTGGGCCCTTGTAGTCAATTCGTCTTCTGGAATTGTGAGCCAGGGAGGTCAAGGTGGTTAGGGTCCCTGGTCATTGATGATAGGGAAATTTATAGCATAAAATTACAATATCAGAAAATAAGATCTTAAGCTAACTATCTAAGGTTCCACAGTGAGTAACCAAGAGAAGAGCAAAAGAAAACCAAATTAAGCAGCAGAAGAAAAGTAATAAAAATTAGAGCTTGAATCAGTGAAATCAGAATAGAAAAACAATAGAGAAAATTAGTGAAAGCAAAAGCTAGTATTTTGAGAAAATTAAAAAATTGATAAAACTCTAGGCAAACTGATAAGATTATAAAAGAGAGAAGAAACACATTATTAGTATTTGGCTTGAGAGAGATAATATCACTACAGATATTAAAAGTATAAAAAGGAAGTATTAATATTTATGCTGTATACATTTGACAGCGTTGATGTAATATGCAAATTACTTGGGAAAAAACACTACCGATGTCCAATCAGGAAGAAATAGCTTGAGTAGCCCTATATCACTTAAAGAAATTGAATTTATAGTTAAAGTGAATCATCTCAAAAAGAATGCTCCAAGCTTAGGTGGCTTCACTAGGAAATTATACCAAATATTTAAGGACTAAATAAGACAAACTCCAAAAACCATACAAACTCCAAAAACAATTATAAGGAGAGAAAAATATATCCCAACTCATTTCTTGAAGCTGGAATTACTCTGATACCAATACCAGAAGCAAATATTTGAGGAGAAGAAAGTTTGCACACCAATATCCTTTCTGAATATAGATGTAAAAAGTCTTAATGAATTTTTGGTGAGACAAATCCAGCGGTATATGAAAAGGATACTATTTCATCAACAAGTGGTGTTTATTATAGGAATGAGAGATTTGTTTAACATTCTAAAATCAATCAGTGCAATTCATGATATTAACAGACTAAAAAAGGAAATACCAAAAGAAAATGTGTAAATCTTTTGCCTGCCATCAAAAAACTTCTGGTTCAATTGAGAAAGAAACATGAACATAAAAAAAGGAAATAGTACAGTCAATACAAGAAAGTACATATTTAAGTGACAAATTTTCTATTACAAATTATGATATTTAAGTTATGAAAAGCAAAAGATCAATATATTCCATAATAGCTAGGGGAAGTTTTATAGAAGAAATTGGATTATCAGGTATTTTATTCAAATGGTTTTCTTCCTTTTTAGCCAATATACACCTGAAAAAATATTGGTTTGAAAACTACGTGCTCTACAAAGCTTTCTCTGATTAATCTCCTGTCCCTATCACCAGGTATTAATATGCATTCTCTCAAGTGTAGTAAACTCAGTTTTTCTCAATTTATTTGTTCTGTTACTATATTACAGCTGTAATTTAAAATTAATTGTGATCAAGAACCCTATTTCCCATCTTTCCTGCTTGTTCAACGTAGTGTTCCATGAATAATAGACATTCAGATAAATAGCATTATCTGGCACAAATTAATTATAATACATGCCATAACTAGGGTTTCTATTCACAACTTGAAGTCTATAGTTATAAACTGTTAAAGATGCCCATGGCTGGGCACGGTTGCTCACACCAGTAATCCCAAAATTTTGGGAGGCTGAGGTGGGCGGGTTGCCTGACGTCAGGAGTTCGAGACCAGCCTGGTCAACATGGTGAAATCTTGTCTCTACTAAAAATACAAAAAAAAAGTTAGTGAGGCATGGTTGCAGGTGCCTGTAATCCCAGCTATTCAGGAGGCTGAGGCAGGAGAATTGCTTGAACCCAGGAGGCGGAGGTTGCAGTGAGCCAAGATCGCGCTATTGCACTCCAGTCTGGGCAACAAGAGTGAAACTCTGTCTCAAAAAAAAAAAAGTTGCCCTATTAATATAGTTACAGTGAAATTACCACCATTTGTATATCTGCTAATACTTAAGAGCTAAGGTGACCTAAATTTCTTGAAGGAAACTGTATGATATTCAGTGTAATGAGACTTGTATAAATAAGAAAATGTAAGAAAGCAAGTAAATACCTTTCTAATGAGCATTCCATTACTTTTGACAATGGCTTCTATTTGTTGGTATCACAGGGCAGCTCCACTCTTAACAGTACTCAGGTTATCCTTTTGTCTTTCCCAAACTTTTACGTGTGTATAGGTGTTTGTGTGCATGCATGTGCACATGTGTGCATTTACGTGCATGCCTCTGACATATAAAGGTTAAGACCATAAGATGTGAGATCTCAAGGTTTTTAATTTGAGCTCCTATGTGTTTATTAAAGTACTGCTATCACTCCTCACTGTTGATACCCAGTCTTTCAGTAAAAAAAAAAATTAAATCGATAACAATTATTGTCTTTAATTTACAAGTATGTTTTGACAATTTCTAAAGATAAATGACAATTTATCCTTACCATATGCTTTTACTAAACATTGTGTTTGTTTGTTTGTTTATTTATTTATTTATTTATTTATTTTGAGGCGGAGTTTCGCTCTTGTTACCCAGGCTGGAGTGCAATGGCACGATCTCGGCTCACCGCAACCTCCGCCTCCTGGGTTCAGGCAATTCTCCTGCCTCAGCCTCCTGAGTAGCTGGGATTACAGGCACGTGCCACCATGCCCAGCTAATTTTTTGTAACTTTAGTAGAGATGGGGTTTTACCATGTTGACCAGGATTGTCTTGATCTCTTGACCTCGTGATCCACCTGCCTCGGCCTCCCAAAGTGCTGGGATTGCAGGCTTGAGCCACCACACCTGGCCCAAAATATCATGTATATTAGTAGGCAATGAATTGGGTAATCTGACCAATTGTTCTCAAAATGTAGTTACCAGAACAGCAGCAGCAGCAGCAGCAGCAGCAGCAGCAGCAATAGGCAACTGGTTGGAAATATACATTCTCAGGCCCTACCCAGATCTGCTGAATCAAAAACTTCAGGAATAAGCCTCAAAAGTGGATTTTTTAATAGACTGCTAGCTTATCCTGATGCATGTTAAAGTTTAGAATAAGGTTGAGAATTTGGGTTAGACCCAGTGGAAACTTAACTACTTGAGTTCATATCTAGGCCTTCAGAGGGGTTAACAAATAAGAAATACTGTCATATTAAATCCCAGGTAAGAAACTGTGAGGGTAGAAGCATTTATGTAACATGTACATGGGGGGCAACAGAGGGAGTTAGTTCTGTTCCCTTGTTTTTGCTAAGAACTGTTAGAGTTTAATGCCCACTCTTGCCATGAAGTAATGATAAGAACAACAAGTTATGTAAAACTTTTGTGACTTAATTTTCATATCTCCAAAATGAGCATGATGATATTGACACCTGATGAATAATGTTGTGAAGGTTAAAGGGGTTAATACATATAAAGTATTTGAATTACAGGAGATATAAATCCTAATTTCTTGCATGAGAAGATTAATTTTTCCTTTTTTTGTGGCTTGTGTAATAGAGCTGACAATTTATGCCTGTATGAATCATAGAGTGATGAAATTATTCCTACCTGTCTGAGGCAGCATTCTTCACTAAATAACTAATGTTTTATCAAGCATTTAATTTTTCCAAAAATTGCTTTGGAAATAATTTTCACTATTCAGAAATTTACTCAAAGTACATATCCTGCTATAAGCCCATGTGCAGCAACGTAAGTCAAGATATTGAAAGAACTCACTTTTAAAACTTACCTGAGGGGAGGTAGGTGGTCAGACAGCAGGTTTTATTTTCTCAGTAGAGGTTGTAGACAGTCAGGACAAATTACTTGTTTAGTTTCAGTTGACAGTTTACCTAATTCGGTTCATATACTTTGTTCCATTCAGTCTTTTGATACTAATTTAGCATATATAAATTATCTCTGATATTTCTGGAAAGCAAAGTTCAATTAAGCAACACATACTTATTAACATCTTCAGTGACACAAAAACCAGAAAGTACTTTCTTGTCATAGAAAACCACAAAATTATTATCGGTGTTGAAAGTTTGAGTTGGGATCTACTTTAACTTTGTGCTGTTCTGATTGGGCTGCTTTGGAATGTCTCCATTTACATTTCAGGCTCTGAGAATAGCATTTGCTTTCAGACTGTGGTTGTCTCTTAAACAAGATGGGTTTAAACTGCATGGATCCACTTATATGATTTGTTTTCAGTGAATACTGTAAAATTTTTTGGAAATTTCTGACAATTTGGAAAAAACAAACTGTGTAGCCTACAAAAATTGAAATTTTTAAGAAAATGGTATATCATGACTGCATAAAATAAATGTAGATACTAGTCTATTTCATCATTTACTACCATAAATTGTACACAGATTTTTAACAAAAAGTTAAAATTTATCAAAATGTTCATGTGCAAACACAGACCCTGCGTGGCACCATTTGCAGTTGAGAGTGATATCATCAAACATAAAGATGCTATATGAAATTATAACTGCATCAATTTAACTGTAGTGAATACTCTACTACTATAATAATTTGATAGTCATCTCCTATTTCTATTACAGTGAGCTCATATGTTGCAAGTATCTCCTTTAAACTCCCTGTGATGCTCATCTCCAAGTGAGCAGTTCTCTCTCTAGTAAATTACATATTGTAGTAAAAAATGATCTTTCAGTTCTTGTGTATTTTTCATCATATTTAGTGCAATACTGTAAACCTTGAATAATGTCATGGGAGCCATACGAAGTGCCGGTAGTCATACTGCTAATATTCCCAAAAGCAGAGAAAAGTCATGCCATTGCAGGAAAAAGTTGAATTGTTTGCTATGCGCCATAGATTAAGGTTGGCAGCTGCATTGCCCACCATTGCATACAAG
The DNA here is from genome assembly GCF_049354715.1 of Callithrix jacchus. NCBI lineage: Eukaryota > Metazoa > Chordata > Mammalia > Primates > Cebidae > Callithrix > Callithrix jacchus. The sequence goes on from NC_133524.1 coordinate 88,913,102, forward strand.
TGATTCATCTTAGAAGCAGACAAGATAAACTTACGGTATTGAGAAACACAATACAGTACTGTAAATGAATCTTCTCTTCCTTATGATTTTCTTAATGAGATTTTCTTTTCTATAGCTTATTTTGTAAGAATACAGTATATAGTACATATAACAACAAAATGCGTTAATCAACTGTTTGTTATCGGTAAAGCTTTCAGTCAACAGTAGGCTATTAGTCCTTAAGTTTTGGGGGAATCAAAAGTTGTATGTGGATTTTCAAGTGTAAGAAGGGCTGATTCCCCTAATTCCTTTGTTGTTTAAGAGTCAACTGTATTTTGTCTATCTCAGGGTCTGGGGTTTAGACTCAATAATTTACAGGTAAGGAAAAAGAACCACAATTCACTCTATTTCTGACATGCCAAAACCCCCTCTTTTCTTTTTTATCTTGAAGACAAGGAATTATTTTCCCAACATTGAGTGCATGGAACCACCTTGATTTTATGTAAAATCATTTTTTTAGAGCCCAAAGCATAGGAATAACTGCTTTCAATTTCAAATGAACACCAAATTCCATAATTTTACACCTCAAGTGACTCTTCAACCAAAATGAGAGATTACTTTTTTATTTCATTCATGTATAAGTAGCTTCTTAAGTTTAAATCATAGTTGCATCTATAATCAGGAATCTGAAAGTAATGTGCTCTAGGCTTTGATTCCTGAAAGCTGTCTGAAAATAAGTGCAAATCAAGGCATTTGAAGGAAATCGAAATCTATTTATCTCGAATGGGCTTTGCATGCATAGGCATGTTTTCCAATCCATTGTTGGACTAGAAGCAACCAAATGATAACAAATCTTAAGAGTGAAAATTAGCTCCTCTCTAATCTGCAAGTATCAGATCAATAACACTTCTCTGTTAATGGAGCAGGCCTGAGTTTTCCAAACAGTGTGAAAATCACACTTAGAATGAGTGACAAAAAGCAACTACTGGAAACATTGTGCAGAAACGTTTCTTTAAATGTACTTTGTTGGTAAGGCTAAGAATATACTACAATGAGATCATGAATTTCTAGCCAGTATCTTATAAATAAACACATTTTAGATAGATAGATAGATAGATAGATATTGGGTGTGTGTTTCTAAAATATTTATAATAGTGATCATGATTTGATAGTTAATGCCTACCTTCTCTTTTTAATGTCTAAGTTTTGCTGTAATTGATCTGCTTTTATGCGGTCAGTGGCATAAAAATAAGAATAAAATCACCCTATAGACCAGTATTGGTTATATTAGCAAAGCTATAAATTATCAATTGGAAATTCACTTTTGAGCTGCATTTTAAATATTTGTAGGTGACACCTACCACAAGAAAACAACCGTAGCAATTATTTGAGTGATTTTGTTTGTGCTCATTACATAAATTACAAGGAAGCTATCTACTAAAATTATCAAAATAGAAAAAAATAAAGAAAAAAGGAAGCTGTCATATAAATATGTCAAAATTACATAATAACTATTATAAGAAAATAATTTGATTTATTCTTATGTTATATTTGACATGCAGGAAAGGTCCTTTTTCAATTTTAATCTGTCAGGAGGATGCACACACAAAATTATTTGGGAAAAAGCTGTCTTCAAGGTCATAAAATTGAATCTTGAGATATTTACAAGATTTCGTTGTAATGCTGAAATTTTTAACATTTATCAAAGAAAACCAGAGGTAGTCCCTGATTCTGAAAACAAATATATTAAAAAGTTTATTGCATGTATGTGAAAAATATATTCAAAAAGTCTTTCATTAATAATTGATCATCCACATTATCTTAACCTTGTAAATTTCAAAACCTAAATCTGACAACATATGAAAACTTTTCCATTAAATTCAAAAATGTATATATTTATAAGCTTTTTGTTAGGCATTTTTGGTTAAGCTGTGAATCCATTGATTTTTGCCACATATGCCATAGTGGAATCTGTATGCTGCACAATTACTTGACCTCAAATTGACTCCAATTTTTCAAAGTTTCTAAATATTTCTCGCACTTATGAGTCATACAATGCATGGACAGCTTTTATCTCTTTGTAGCTGAATCTCTTCCAGTAAGAATCTTGGGCCAATTAGTTCACAGCAAAGTGTGCAACATAAGTTTATTTTTTTTTAAGAAAATAGTCATAGTGTCTGAGGACTTATAAACTCAGTCCTACCAAACAACTCATACAAGTAGCTTTTTGATTCAGTTCCTTACAGTGCTGTCTTCTGGTTTTATATTTACATTGGAGGGACTGATATGCTCTAAATATTTGATGTTCCACTCCAAGTAATGTTAGATTTCTCCAAAAATAAATGTAGATGTAGTTATTTCTCAGCCTTTACGTAAATAGTGAATTTATACTACTTGAACTGTGACATATTTAATACCTAGTAGAACAATTTGTGATCTTTATATAGCTAAAAAGTTACCGGAGATAGCTCGAACACTGAAGGTATATATGTGGCCAGTGGAATGCAGTTTTCACAGTTTGTCTTGTAAGGTAGGAAATTTGCATTTGTTACCTGGCAAGCTCTCACAATGATCCAAGTCCAAGATCCTAATGCCTTGTACTACTGACATATTGATGAATTCCACAAGTTCTCTGGAAGCATCTATCCCTGTGTCTTCATTACAGTAGATAAGTAAAAGTGAACCCTTGCTCCCTTTGATAAGTTAATAGACTTCTGGTTTCTGCCAATCCATTAGTTTTTTCAGAGAAAGCACTACACTGTATCCATTAACATCACAGGAAAAAAATGCTGACATTCATAGGTCATTCATTCACCAAAAATGGATTGTCCTGGATGTTCTCATTGTTCTTGGTTCTGGGACACAGAACTGAATAAGATGAGGTCCCAGCTTGAGTAAAAGCTATAAACAATTAAAAAAGAAAGACATGATAATTTAAATATGTAATGCAATGTGAACAAACTGTGTAATAGAGATATGTATTGATATGAAGCCCTACCTGATTACAGAGAAGAAAGTAAGTCTGTTTCAGTAATTTGAGGAGATTCCTAGACATTAATTGGCATAACTAGGTCCTGATTCCAGAAAGACCATCTTCAGAGTTTTCTAAAAATGTTAAATATGAATACATATATAAAAGAGGGTGACTTACTGTGGGCAAAATGAATACTATATCTATATCCACCATTTTAGAGTTTTTATCATCTTTAATGAACCATACTAAGAAATGTTGATAAAATTAAAGGCATACAAACAAACAAGCTAAAAACTCTTCAGACTATGAATATATAAATTAATGTATTTGTGCCCCAAAAAATGCAAAAAATAAGTCTTATAATGTACAAAACATTTGCCTAAAGTCCACAGTTTTTTGATTAGACATATTCTTCAATTCTACATTATATTGCCCTCTCTTTGGTATAAATTTCCATAACTAACAAATAGAAATCTTTTTGCCTATTCAGTTTGCTGAGAAGAGTAGTTAGTGAGAGGGTTGGGGCAGGGTGTTGGGGATGGTTAATGCTTTAAATATGTTTTAAAACAAGAAGTCACTATTCACAAAAGAAGTCATAATTCCATTTTCTAAGACCTGTACTCTCATCTTTACAAATAAAACAATAAACTAGGCTGACAACCTTTCCACATAGAGATTCTTATTCAAATAACGATCTTAAGTAAATGTTATATTAATTTCTTTTTTCTTAAGTAGACAGTTATAAAATTAGTTTCTGCTATTTTAGAACGTCTGGGCTACATTCTGTATTGATTAGATTAATCCATGTTAGGATCACAGAGTGCAGACTTTGCAGCTGTGGACTGTCACAATGTTCCTTTTTTTAATTGAGTAATTTGAGCTTAGCGACCGAAAAAAGGCTATATAAAAACAAGTACAAGCACATAAACGAATTTGTGAAATTGCATACAAATTAATTTAGTTCTTTTATAAATGTTGGAAGCATTTCACCACATTTTACTGTTTCCTGCCTCAGATTATTGTTGTATTTCGACCTCACTACCTATCACTATCTATTAGAGCAACTTATTATATTCACTTACTGAGATAATCACCCCTAATTTTATACAACATGACAGTAGTCTTCAGGTGGCAGAGATAGAAACACACAAGCATGGAAAATGCTTGTAAATAAGCAATAGGCAATCAAATCAAATTGTTAATTTGTATTGCTACCAATTACTCTGCATAAGTGCCTGGGTCATGTTGGTTGATGTCCTGAAGCTCAGGTATCAGAGAAAAGTTTCATGTGTGTACCTTGCTTTTTCTCTATTTCTAACTACAGGCAGGCTGCTCAAAGCTACAGATTTGAGTGTATTTACTTTTATATAAAATTCAATATGAACTGAACAAAATATATGAAAATAATATGGAAGCAAAAAATAGCCTGAATAGTCAAAGCCATCCTAAGCAAAAAGAACAAAACAGAAGGTATCACATTACCTGACTTCAAACTATACTACAAACGTACAGTAGCAAAAACAGCATGATACCCATACAAAAATAGAAACAAAGACCAATGTAGCAATCTAGAGAAACAAGAAATAAAAGCACACACATGCAAACATCTGAATTTTGACAAAGTGGACAGAAGTAAGCCATGGATAAATAACTCCATATTCAATAAATGGTGTAGGAAAAATGGCTATCCACATGCAGAAGAATGAAACTATACTCCCATCTATCACTGTATACAAAAATTAACTAAAGATAGATTAAATACTTAAATGTAAGCCCTCAAATCATAAAAACACTGGAAGAAAATCTAGGAAATACTGTTCTCAACACTGGCCTTCGTAAAGAATTTATGGCTAAGTCCTCTAAAGCAACTGCAACCTGTATTAGCCCATTCTCACATTGCTATAAAGAAATACCAAAGGCTGGGTAATTTATAAGGCCAAGAGATGTAATTGGATCATGGTTCTTCTGGCTATCTAGGAAGCATGATATTGGCATCTGCTCACCTTTTGGGGAGTCCTCAGGAAATTTACAATCATGATGGAAGACCTGGGGGAGCAGGCACATCGCATGGGCAGAGCAGGAGAAAGAGAGAAGTGCCGCACTTTTAAATAGCCAGATCTGACAAGAAGTTGCCCACTATTGTGAGAATAGCATCATGGGGATGGTGCTAAATCATTCATGAGGGATCCAACCCCATGATTCAGTCACCTCCCACCAGGCCCCACCTCCAACATTGGGCATTACAATACAACATGAGATTTGGGTGCAGACACATATCCAAACTATATCATTCTACTCCAGGCCCCTTCAAATCTCATGTCCTTCTGATGTTGCAAAATACAATCATCCCTTCATATAGTCCCCAAAAATCTTATCTCATTTCAGCATTAACTCAAAATCCAAAATCCCAATTCTCATCTGGAGATGAGTTTCTTTTTCCTATGATCCTATAAAGTCAAACAAGTTATTTACTTCCAAGATACAATGAAAACACCAGAATTGGGTAAACATTCCCATTCCAAAAAAGAGAAATTAGCCAAAAGAATGGGGCTGCAGACCCCATAAGGGCAGTCATTAAATCTCAAAACTACATAATAATCTCCTTTGATTTCATGTCTCACATCCAAGGCACAGTGGTGTGAAGGGCTCTCAAGGCCTTGGGCAGTTCTGTCTCTGTGGCTTTGGAGTTTCCAGACCCCACAGCTGCTCTCCTGGGCTGACATTGAATGAATGCAGCATTTCCAGGTGCACAGTGGATGACAGTGGCCCTCTTCTCACAGCTCCACTAGGCAGTGCCCCAGTAGGGACTCTGTGGGGACTCCAACCCCACACTTTTCCTCTGCACTACTCTGCTAGAGGTTCTCTGTGAAGGCTCCAGTCCTGCAGCAAGCTTCTGCCTGAGCACTCAGGTTTATTCAAACATCCTCTGAAATCTAGGCAGAGGGTCCCAAGCCTCAAGTCTTGACTCACTGCAACCACAGGCTTAACACCACATGGAAGCCACCAAGGCATCTTTTTAAGCAGTGGCCTGAACTGTATCTGAGGCCCGTTGAGCTGAGACTGGAACCAAAGGAACTGGGATGTAGAGAGTAGTGTCCCAAGGCTGTGCAGGGCAGTGGGGTCCTGGTCTTGGCACACAAACCCATTCTTTCACCCTAGGCCTCAGGGCCTGTTAATGGGAGAGGCTGTCTCAAAGATCTCTGAGATGCCTCCAAGGCCTTTTCCCCATTGTCTTGCCTATCAGCCCTTGGCTTTTTATTTATACAAATTTCTCTGGCAAGTGCTTGATCAACCACCTGCTTGAATTCCTCTTCCCAAACAGTTTTTTCTTTCTCTGACACTTGGCTAAGCTGCAAATTTTTCAAACTTTTATGTTCTTCTTCTCCATTAAATATAAGTGCTAACTTATTTATTCACTCCCACCTCTGAACATGTGCTGTTAGAAGCAGGCACAGCACTTCTTGGACATTTTGCTGCTTAAAATTTTCTTCTGCCAGTTACTCAATATCATCATTCTCAAGTTCAAACTCCCACAGAACCATAGGGCATGAATACATTGCATCCAAGTTCTTTGCTAAGACATAAAAAAAGTGATACTGACTTCATTTTCCAATAAGGTCCTCATTTCCATCTGTGAACACAGCAGCCTGTACTTCATTGTCCATATCACTATTAGCACTTTGATCACAACAATTTAACCAGTCTCTAAGAACTTCCAAACTTTCCCTCACCTTCCTGTCTCTTTGTCTTCCTCTGAGCCCTCCCAAGTCTTCAAACCTTCGCCTGCTACTCAGTTCCAATGTCGCTTTCACATTTTCAAGTATCTTTATAGAAATACGGCACTCCTTGATACCAAGATTTTGCATTAGTCCATTCTCACATTGCTATAAAGAAATACTGGAGACTGGGTAATTTATAAAGAAAAGAGGTTTAATTGACTCACAGTTCTGCAGGCTATACAGTAACTATGATGCTGGCGTCTGTTTGGCTTTTGGGGAGCCCTCAGGAAATTTACTTAAGAAGATGCAAGTCATAAGCCTTGGTGGCTTCCATATGGTGTTAAGCCTGTGGTTGCAATGAGTCAAGACTTGAGGCTTGGGACCCTCTGCCTAGATTTTAGAAGATGTTTGAATAAGCCTGAGTGCTCAGGCAGAAGCTTGCTGCAGGGATGGAGCCCTCACAGAGAACCTCTAGCAGAGTAGTGCAGAGGAGAAATTTGGGGTTGGAGTCCCCACAGAGTCCCTACTGGGGCACTGCCTAGTGGAGCTGTGAGAAGAGGGCCACTGTCATCCACTGTGGAAGGTGAAGGGGGAGCAGGCACCTTACATGTCCAGAGCAGGAGCATTACACAATATACTTCTGTAGGAATCCTGCATATGTACCCCCTGAATTTAAAATAAAAATTGAAAAAAGTAAAAATGAGAAAAGAATATATGAAGATAGTTATGTTATTCCATTTCTCTTTTCTGATAGATGATGAAATCATTTCTATTTTATGCTCTTCAATTGCTAATATGAAACATTTGCCAAGATAAATAGCTGACCAAACATGAGACTATTTCTAATCAAATTAAGTATTTTATATAATCAGAAACACAATGAAGACTCTGTTTGCTGAAGCTGGCTTGGGACTAAACACCATTATTTGAAACTCAAATAGTTGTCTCATTTTAAATGTGTAATAACGTTCAGGCAAAGTCCGTTTTCGAAGATGGGTTTACACCAAAGCCATTTGGAAGGCCAAACTTTAAGGTCAGATTAGATTTGGGAATTCCATCTCCCTTGTTTAGTTTTAGGTAGAGCAGAACTTACACAAATCAATGGAATAATATTGTGTAAGCCAAATAGTTCTACTATTTTAAAAATCAACCAAAGCACTTAGAAATTCAAACTTTCTTATGGAATAGCTTTTCCGAGTTGGTTTTCACCTCATCCTTTGATATGGTGGATAATATTACAGTAAAGAGTAGCGAAAAAGATTTAGCACTACTTGTTAAACCTGTAGTGACATTTTAAGTTTTAATTCAGAATCACCCATATTGGACATTATCATAAGGGAACGTACATAAACTGTTTTATGTCAAAGTATGTATCTACGTGTATTTCTTTATGTGAAATGACTTTGGCCTTTAAAGAAAAAGAGAATCACATTAAATACAATTTTTAATTTTACCAAACTAGTTTTGAATTATCTAATGGAAATTTTCAGGCTGTATTTCAAAAAATAAATTGTACCTTTAGCGATAATATTTAAAAATTATTTCTAATCAAGATGCTTGTGAAAATAATACTGCCAAATTTAATACCCACCTCAACAGCACTCAATGCTATTTTTGAACATTCAATTCTACATTATATGTAAGCCGAATTGGATCCTCTGTTGAGTCTGGACAATGTCTATATAATTGGGTGTTTACAAACATAGCTGGATGAGAAAACTTTGCTTTGTGTATTCTAGCTCTAAATTAGATTTTAAATTTCTTGAAGGCTGCTTGTGCAGTTTTTTTCTTGCTCCTGTCCCATAAGTTCTTTGGGTTCTAAAGTTTTGGCACATTATTCTACGTATAGTAGGAACTCAATAAATGAATAATTTGTGATTTACAGACTCTGAGGCTAATGAATTATGATGTTTGAACATCATATCCATCCCGACCTTTCCTCATGTTAGGCACATTATTTTGGCACATTATTCTAGGTATAGTAGGGATTCCATAAATGAATAATTTGTGACTTACAGACTATGAAGCTAATGAATGATGATGTTTGAAGACTATATCCACCTGGACCTTTCCTCATGCCTGTAGAAGCAAATTAAAGTTATTATTTAATTTATAAGTAGACAGCAAAAAGTAAGAAATTTTCATTAATTATTTTATAAGCTAATTAACAATGTGGCTGTTAACATTATTTTATCAAAGTCGGGTAGTAAGTTAAAATAGACAGAGAAGCATAATTTATATTTTCTGTCTGAGTCTGAGTTCTCCCTTGTAATAGGCTGCTTTTATCCTCTTCTTTCTGGAATGGATGAGGGGGATTATGTTTAAACAACATTATATGTAGTGCTAAACACTTGTAAAATTAAAATCTTATTCTTTACATTTTCCATAGTTGTACTAGAGAATTGCATTGTAGAAATGCTGTTGCTCATAATAACTTTTATCGATTTCATAAATATCACCAAGGCAGAGAAAATTAGTGATGCTTTATAAAGATGTAAGATAAATTCACTTCCATGAACATTGAGATTGTAAGCTACTCCTGTGTTTTGTTTTAACATGAACGTCTATGCAATAAACTCAATTGTGAATGAGAAATAAAGGACCAATGACAGAAGTAATAGCACCAAAGAATAATTAATAATGTGGAATTGAAGGAAAATAAAATAATGAGGATAAATCTGTTAAGCGTATTCAGGAATGTAACAGAGCACTGTGTACTATCCCTTCAAAAAGCAGGAATCGGGCTATTTCCTACTATCCAGTGTTGCTAGCTAATATGATGAATAGGTGGAAATGCTTGCTTTCATCTTCCCTTTTTAAAAAATATTCTTTCTCTACTTCCTTTCCTTTTTTACTTTAATTTTTCAGATATTTCCAAATGTTTAGTAGTTCTTTTCTACTTGTTTTGATTTTTGTACTCTTTGAAGAAATGAGAATTTATAAATCTTATTAACGAATCAAAAGAGAATATGAAGATAGACTAATATAGCCTTAGTGAAAACAGAGCTGAAGAGGATAGAAAGAAACACTCATTTTCAATTTGGTACCTTTTTTTTTTTTTTTAACTATTAATGTGTTAGTTACTTGCTTTTCAGAAATATGAAGTAATTCAACTATAGTTATTATCATATACAAACAGGGTACATAAACATGTCACCTATCTCCCATTGGGTTAGATACAGGAAATCTACTTTTACATAGAAGTAAATAATAATTGGCTTGAAAATAAAAAAAAAATTTAAAGGGATTACAAAGAAAAACCACAGAGAAAATGAGTTAGAATATGATGCTTTATACTCTTTTTCTTACTGGCCCCAAATTTATACTAGAAATATTCTGAACACAATCAGAATATCATAAAATTTCTTAAACATTAAAAAATGTTTTAAAGAATTATTTAAACTGATTTTATTAAATCCAGAATAAGACAATTTATATTTGTTTTAAGAACTGCAATAATATCAGAGGAAATCTCAAAAAATTGCTTTATAAAATAAGTTCATAGTCTTGATAGTTATTTTTTCCTTTTCACATAGGAATTCATGAAATTATTTCTGTCATCTTCATCTGTTATTTGAAGGTTACTTTACAACTTACTTCAATAAATTCATTCATTACTTTTCAGAATATGACAACACAGGAGACATGATATTGATAGCTAATTAGACACTCCTGAGCACACATAAGAAAAGTATCAAAGTTAGTACCTGTATTTTTTTTTCTGATAAAAAGTACTAGCTTTTAATGTGTGAGTAGCTAATATATCAAAAGAAGCCTAATGTATGACATCTAAACAGAAAATACACAGAAACTCAATTTTAAAGTAAAATATTGTTTTGAATGTCCAATGATAGGTTTTAGATCTTCTTTTCCTTTACTTAATTGAAGCAGCATATATAGATAGGATGCTTGCATGTACATTAACTACTGCCAATGCTATATTGGCAATGAATTTATCAACTCATATGACAGATTCAAGATTAAGTTCTTACGCTTTCCTTGACATTTTGAAGTAGACCATTTTTGTTGTGGAAGAAAGAGGAAAAGGAAAGGTCATAGAATTTTTATCAGTCAGTCTTATTGTCTTGTAAAATAGAAATGTCTGTTTAATGTCAGTGAACAATTCAGATAGGGATATGTAGGTAATTTGTTGTTGGAGAACATTTTTGCTCCATTTTGCATCTCAAGGTTTATAAACCTTTAAACTTTGCAATAATAGAATACTCAGTCACTTACTAGATGGATCCTCTGTTCAAGATGAATTATTTCTGCTTCCAAGCATCCTTTCCCATAATATAAATAAAACCTGCACAAGTCCAAAAACCTGAACTTTATCTTACCATCTTCTCAGAAAGTAAGACTTTTGTATTAAAATTTTACAAGTGACATGTAGAATTATACTTTTAACTGAAAACATAGGCATATGTAGTAGACTACAATCAACATTTAATAATAAATGCCTATATTGACTTTTTACCAAAATTAAATATTGCAAAGAAATTGATTCAATTCTTTTACTTAATGTGTAATAATTTATTCTAGTCAGAGGGGCCTATCCTAATACATTCTCATGGTGGCAGCCATGGTTTCCAATATATATTTTCTAAAGGTATTGAAACGTTAAAGAAGATGTCTTGTAGCATATTTTTCCCTAGAAAATGTATTATATCGTATCCAGTAAGATCTAATTCTTTTCAGTTGGTTTCCCATTACTTTTCTGTTAATTGCTGGTAAAAGGACTAAGTTTTATTAAATCACTTTTGAGCCATTCCCTTAAATTATCTACATATATTATGTGACTGTTGTGCTAAAATAATCTTTTTTTGTTTTTATATATGCTTAAAATTATTTTATAACCTTAAGTATGAAATGAATTCCAGCTACACTTTGATTTATGTACTTTAAAATTATTTGCATATGTGGACATATTTTTGTATGTACAGAATATGTACATACAAAAGTACAAGTTCAGACATAAACCATGTTACTATTAGTGATAAATGTCAAATTACTCAATAATCATATAAATAGCATTCTTTGACAAGTGACTCATTAAGTAATTTAAGAAATTGTAGAATATTAGATGCCATTATATATTCACATAGTTTGACTTAATGAAATGTTTGATGTGAAACATGGCATTAATAGTTCGTAAAGAATGCTTTTTTTCTCCTTCAGATGCTCTTATAGTCTTCTAATTCAACAAAAATTTTGACAGTTAGAAGACAAAGAAGGAAATAGTCTGGAGAAAATGAAGAGCACTGGAAATCCTAATTCAAAATCTGAGAGGCTTCTGGGTAGAAATGAATTCTCTAAGTATTCCTGAGTGTTAAGGAAAGCAACTGACCCTCACAGACACTCTAAACCATTTATACCTGGGTTTAGGTCACTAATTTAGTTCATCGCAACCTATTTTCCTTCTTGCAGTTGAGGGTCTTGGATTCCTAGATGACATGGGATCAAGTCTATATCCTCCATTATAACTTCATAGATAGTTTCTTTTGTTATAACTACATTGGAGCAAGGTGCATGAAAAAACCCTAGTTTTGGCTCAGTATCTATATTGTAGCATATACATAGTAGATTCCACAGAATTAGTTGGGTCTTCCATTGATTTGCAAATCAATTTTTCTTATTTTCTCCAAGTAGCATAATATTGCAATTTAATGCTGTCTTTGAAGACAAATATCATTTTGGGTTATGGACCAGAGAGATTACATGAAAAAAGAAGATATTATACATCAGAGCCAGAGAGAAATTCAAAAAGAAAACAAAAACTTATTTCAGTCAGTGTCCCATTTTTATGGACACTGGAGCCACAAGTTTTCTTGTTAGGGTAATTTATTATAGAATCCACCCCATTCCACCAAACTCTGGCATTTTTCTGTTCTTTCACACAACACGGTCACCTGTCCTAAAGCTTAAGCAAAATGGTTGCTTAAGTGATTCAAGCAGTTTGTTATTTTCACCTCTGAGGACCTCTGATGGTGAAGTTGTGGACTACCAGGAATGAATGATCCAGTCCTGGGCTGGCTCACAAAATCAAAATGAAACAAAAACAAAATACACAAATAAGTATTATATCTTGTAAGCCAAAGGCTGTGTTAAAGTAGTAAATAGCCAAAGTAGAATTCTAATCCTGGTCTATCTGACTCCCCAAGTCCAGGATCTCAACCAATATGCTGTAACCATCCAAAATCCAAGTTCAGTAATTGAAACCATTCAGCTATGAGGTGTTTTAATTTAGGGAAATCAAACGTATCAAAATTATCATTATTATTATTATTTTTGAGATGGAGTTTCACTCTTGTTGCCTAGGCTGGAGTGCAATGGCACGATCGTGGCTCACTGCAACCTCTGCCTCCTGGGATTCTCCTGCCTCAGATTCCTAAGTAACTGAGATTATAGGCATGCTCCACCACACCCAGCTAATTTTGTGTTTTTAGTAGAGACTATTACTTCAACATATACATTGAAGTTGTGATTGTTTTCTATTTATGCTATCTACTTCATGAAGATTTCTCCCCTCATATCTTGTATCATTTTTTTGATTTTTTTAAATGGGACCTCATCTTTCTCTGGTGCCTCCTTGATTAGCTTAATAATTGACCTGAAATGCTTTTCAGGTAAATCAGGGATTTCTTCTTGGTTTGGGTCTATCGCTGGTGAGCTGGTATAATTTTTAGGGGTTGTTATTCTCATTTGTCATGAATTATTGTACACTGATAGGCAACGAAAATTGACATCTTTAGGTTTTTCATTTCACTGCTCGCAGGTTTTGAACTTATGTAGACTAATTGCAATTCAAAGTGGAAGAAAGAACTTGTGAGTTAATTTCAAACTTCTGAATAACTTCTGTGCAGTATGATGCTTACTTACTGCAATCACAGGTCAATTATTCTTCAGTCCTAAAATACAATAACTCCTAATCAGGTATATCTGTTTCAAGAACTAAAATTACTTCTAATTTGCAAGACTCACTTTTTATGAACTATTCCATCAACATCATTCTATTTCTACAAAACTCTTTTGTGTAATTTCACAAATAATTTCACATCTCTTTGTTTTCAGAACAAATCATTCAAGAATGACTCAGAGTAAGTTTGACTAATGAATGACCTATTTTAATTTCATGTAAACTAACAATATTCAATTTCATTTCGAAATATTTCATATCACCTAAACCTATGTGTTACATATAGAAAGTTTTCTTTCCATTTATTTAGCTATCTTTAACATTTACATTGAGTAATTTTCTAAGATCTGTAACTATAAAATTCTATTTCGTCTTACTGATATCAATGCTATTTATAGTATAATAACAATTATATGATCTTTACATTTGAATGGAGTACACTGGCCTTGAGTCAAATTTTTTAACACAGTATAAACATTGCATGTTCATTTACTGCAAGCATCGTATTAGTCACTGTTAAATGAGGTAAAATCCATTTTTCTTTAGCTCACTTCATAATCCTCTACTGTGTATAAATCATCCCATCATCTGGAATCTGCCTGTAGTGGAGTTTTCATTGTGTTGGGTATGAAAGAGGTGTGTTCACACTGACTTACTGATACAGCAGCTATGGGTTAACAGAAAGGATGTTATTATTTCTTAAGATCATCAGTCCACTCCTAGACATCCCCTATAAAGGATAATATACATTATTACAAAGAAGATGTGTGAAGTGTTTAAATGGAAACCTGTGTTATTTTCAAGCAATGGGAAATTGGAAGTATTAACTCAATCTGACTATATGACCATACTATCAATTGGAGAATAAGGTATTTCCAGTTGCCCTGCAACTGAAACAATAATTTTCTTCATCATCATTATCACGACTTTCTACTTTATACAATAAAAAAATGTTATTAGTCAAGATGCAGTATCTTGTATTTGTATTCTGTCTACTGACCTTGCATCCTAAATGGATTGGTGCTTTTGCCTGAAGTTAATCTATTCCTACAAAAACCATAGAATTTTAAAGGGTTATTAAAAAGACATTATATACTCAACTCTCTCATTTGATTTTTGAGAAAACTGATGCCAACTTAGTTACAAATTACCTGGATTTATATGAATAAGAACTGGAACTTGAGCTTAGATCTCTCAATTCATAATCTAGGGCTTTTTCTACGCCACCAAACTCCTTTCATTATGAATTCTATCTTTGAAATTTTACTATAAATGAAGAATTCAATGTAGGATTTTTTTCTTCATCACCAAGGCAAGTGTTGGCTAACAAATACAGTCAAGGAGAAAAGGCAATATTTGAAATTGGCTGAAGTTATACTAAAGGCACCAAGAAAAATTCTAAGACATTAGTAGATACTCAGTAAAAGAGAGGAATTCAGCATCATAGAGCTATAAAAGCCTTGATAAATGTGAGGTCAATCAATAAAATAGTGCCAGTGAACTTGTGTGGCTCAGAACATAGCACAGAAGATAAATCTGAAAGAGAAACAACAAAATGTGTGAATAATAGCAGCATTATTGAAATAAATAGTCCCCATTTATGCTAGTCTGTAGAGTTCTAATGAATTAATAATTTTTATTGATTTCACTTTCTAAAAGAAATTGCTATTCTTGTAATCTTTATCTGCCTTGGAATCTGATAAAATCGAAACTGATTGCTTTTCGTAAAAACAAATTATTGAAGGAGAATCTCGTTTATTAAAAGTAATACAAAATCGAAACATAACTCTTTAATATATCTGAAGGTTACAAATAAAACAGACACTTATGAGTTTTATTACAAGGATATATTATTAAATGAATAATTGTTTTCACATGAATGGTTTCTTCATTTATTAACTGTAGTTTATGTTGTCATTATAAATTTTAGAGAATGCTTGTATTTTTTTTTTTTTTTTTTTTTTTTGCAAATATCATGGGAGCTACTATAGATATTTCCTGGTCAATATGTGGCTCATGGTTACCCAGTTTTTATCATGACCAAGCAATAGGATCCTAAGTGTCCATTTGGAAGGATCTGGAGGAAATATAGATTCATGTTGCAATATAGTTTTGCACATTTGTAACTGATCACTGCAATTACAGAACCGTGCTATCTCATCTTAAGACTGTATAAATGTACGCTATTTCACATATTTTTATATAATCATTGCAAATTTTATTAAAAACTTTAAATGATGTTTGAAATACTCCTGAGAGTTGTTACTTGTACAGCCTCATACTTCAACTGAACAAGTGGTGTATATATAGAATGAATAGATCACCAGAAGCTCCTTCTGTGTCAATGCTTCTGGTAAATGTTTCAACTTTTATTCCCCAGAGGGAATCCTAGGAGATAATTTGGAGAGCGAAGCAAAAGTTATAACTTTTTTTCCTCTATTTCTTTGATGCACTAAGAATTCATTTACTTTCTTCACAGACTGGTCTTCCTTTGCCAGCAAAGAAACTGCAAGTTATATTACTTTATAAAAACGATCCATTAACCACATTAAAATGCTTCATGTCTCTGAAAATTGTGGTGTGTAATTACCTAAAACTGAGTTCTTTGAAGAAGGAAAGAAATAATACCAAATTCAGCTCTAATATGTCTAGCTATGTGTCATATATATTCTGTTAAGTTAACTGTATATCCCAACCTTTAAAACTATTAAGCAATTCACTCTTTGAAATATTTCCCCTATAGTTACAACATAATTCAGAGTAGAATGGCCTTGTAATAATAAAATTAAAAACCTATATACTCACCTCTTGGTAGAATAAACAGCAAATGCAGCAAGAATACAATAGTATGCTTGAAAGCAGAGAACACATTTGCTTGTAATGTGGTGGGATTATCTCTTATAAATACCGTATTTATACATTTGTTTATTTTCTTATCACTTTGTTATTGCTTCCATAATCACCGGGTAAGAAAGTATAACAGCTTAAATCATATATCTTTCAACCTCAATAGGATAAATATAGCCAAACTATTAAGGAATGTGACACAGAGTATCATACTAGGTAATTGCTGTAATATTTGGAATAGGGTCTTTGGCCATGTCAGTTCCCCTAGTTATTTACTTAAAGTGAAATCATCTTTATACAGCAATGGCTATTTTCCAGAGATGGACCACATAAAGATGTCAACTCTAGGTAATTTGGGGACTATAATGAAGATTGGCATCATGAAAGGCAGCAGGAAATGCACACCTTTGAAGGGAACATGGCCCCTGTTGAACAGTGAAAATTCAATAAGTATTAAATGCCAAAAGCAGGTGACTGAGGATGGAGCAAAGTTCAAAACTTAACGTTTATTCTCAGTGGAGAATGGAATGGTTTTATTTTTATTTTTTCTGAATGAATCACCCAAAGCCTCACTATTTTTTTTAAAGACAGGCCTGATAAGTTATATTTTGCTCAAAAGAGAAAATATAAATCATTAATTTAAATTCCTGATTTCTCCTTGCATCATTATAATAGAGCAGTTGAATGTGGTTACTACAGTTGATAATCAGGAAGAATTTCAAAAAAATGCATACTGATGTCCTAATATTGTCTTTTCCACTAATTATTATGGTTGAGGATATATTTCTTTATTTCATTTAACTAATTTGGAAAAAGAAATCTAGTCTTTCTGTTATCCTGTGCTATGGTTGGAATGTTTGCATCCTACCAAAATTCATGTTAAAATCCTGACCCCTAAGGTGATAGTATTGAGAAGTTGGGCCTTTGGGAGGTGATTGGGTCATGTAAGTGGTGTCCTCATGCATGGAATTAGTGCCCCTATAAAGGAAGCCTGAGGGAGTCCCTTCACCAACTCCACCAAGTCGGGACACAGTTAAAGAGCCTTCTATGAACAGAAAGCAGGCCATTCCTAGACAATGAAGCTGTCCAGTACCTTGATATTGAAGTTCCCAGCCTCTAGAACTGTGAGAAATAAATCCCTGTTGTTCATAAGCTACCTAGTTTGTGGTTTTTTGTTATAGGAGCCTGAACATATTAAGATGCCCTGTATTACCTGTATAAATCTCATTAAGTACAAATCTATTTTAATATGTATCTTTTCAGAGTTATGTCTGTTTTTTGTTTTATACCTAAGAGATTTAGATATGTAGAAAGTAAATTTTTAGGGTGTATTTTATGTTTTACCTGCAGATATAGTTTTGGTCATAGGCAATGATTGTAAGAATAAAGCAAGAGGCGTGAAGGATGGAGGAAGGAAGAAATTTGGGGCATATTTAGGATGTAGAATGGACAATAATTGGTGATGTCTATGGGGCCAAAGCCTAGGAACCACAAGAAATGAAGAGCAAAGTGCAGAAGACTGAGGGAAAGGGAATATAGATAATACAAAAAATTAGCTGGGCATGGTGGCGTGTGCCTGTAATCCCAGCTACTCAGGAGGCTGAGGCAGGAGAATTGCCTGAACCCAGGAGGCGGAGGTGGCAGTGAGCCGAGATCGCGCCATTGCACTCCAGCCTAGGTAACAAGAGCGAAACTCCGTCTCAAAAAAAAAAAAAAAAAAAAAGTATAGGTCTAAATCTCAGAAGACACAGCTAACAGGGCTGAAGGTAAATAATTAATCATTAGATAGAGATGGTCATTGATGTCATGAGTAAAGATTCTAGAGACTCTTAATATATACATTTATCCCTGTGATCAACAAATAATCTCGAGTGCCTACGATGTGCCACACACATAAGGGTGAAAAGAAGAAAACTCCTGTTATTGAAAACACAAAGATGTTGAATGTTTGGATTCAGCTAATGTAGAATCTATATTTTTGGCTATTGTCAGATCATTTTAGGTCCTAAATGGATACATTTTAGGCTTTTTTGAAAAATGTTATAATATTGCTGGTAAGTTGTTTGATGTTTTTTGCTTTGCTAGACTTTGTACAAGCCTAGAAATTTGATTATTGCATATTTCTTTGTCCAAAATAACCCATGGTTTATACTATGACTTTAAGAACTCTATTTCTCCTTGTGCTAAAGTTACCAATGACACAACCTGGGTACCCACAGACAAGAAAAACTCCTTTACCTATCATGCTCACAGATGGAGACAAAAACGTGATCTTGAACAAACAGAATAATATTTTATTCCACCTCTATTAGTGTCTCTTATTTTCTTTTAGCATCTAGAATTTTAGATCTGTAGGTTCTCATATTTATTTATTACAAATTCTTCTCATAAGGAAACTGCTTGTAGGAATTTTCTACTTCAGGCTGTAATAATCTTAAAGCAAGGACATTTATGATTTCATCAATTTTCACTAATCTGCAGTCCTTCAGCCTTACAATCTGATTCATATGAAAAGCTGTCATCAGAAGGCAGTATCTATAATGTACATTTTCCCTGTAAATTAATTGAGTGGTGATTTCTCATGCCTGGGACAGGCGTTGCTATTTTTTCTTCTAATTTCATTTATGTTTTTTTCTTCTGCCAAGCTGCCCTTTGTTAGAAAAAAATATATATTCAACTTGATTAGATTTGAAATGGAGGAGGATAAACACGCATTATTTTGTGTGTGAGTTATCTCCATCTTTTGGAATGTACAGAAGTGATTGGCTATTTTTGATGGCCACTAATGCACTAAATTTGGCATTTCATTATTTACACTTATTGATCAGAAGGAAAGAAAAAGCACTGTGAGAACTGACTGTAATTAAAAGTCTATAAGGTACTACATTAGCATAAAACATGTAAATAGATTTCTCAAAACAATTAAGGGTAAATGTATCCCTTGGTACATACACACAATGAACAGCTTGGATTGTTGTATTTAATTTCTTACACAGTATGATAAAAGCAAACTAGTGGAATTTAATCTTTAGTTTAAAGCAAAGTTCATGTCTCTATGATAAAATTCAGTGAATCAAAAACCAGTGTTTTCAGCAGACGTAATATTTGATTTATATTGTGACACAACAGATTTGATTGGCTCTGCCATTTAAGACATACAGGGCTAGAAATGAAGTAAAGTATGTATAACTCAGCAGCTGCACGTATACGGCATCTAACTGTCTCTTCATCATTGCATTTTAGGTTATGTACATGGTAACTAGATCTTACTATAGCAAGCAAACAAAACTAAGAGCATCATATAAGATAGAATACCATAGGTAGTTTATTCTCTTGTGGGTAGAAGCATTTGATGCTTCTGTTAACTTTATAAATGTTCCTTAAAACACAATATTGACCCATTAAAATAATAGTCATTTTAGTCTTCCTCAGTGATTGTGACAAATAGGTACGTATTTAATATGCCTTTTCAAATCAGTTGTCTGTAAGAGCAAACAAATCTATGTGATTAAGCATAAATTAATCTCTCTATCAAGTTTTATTGCTAACATCCTTATTTTCTCACTCCTTAAGCAACTATTTTTTAAATAAATTATCTCAATATGAAAGATCTGAAGAGTATGTTTTACAAAGCTTAAAGTATAACATTTAAAAACTATTAATTTCAACTGTTTCCTTCTTTTTAGAAGTACTTGTGCAGTACTTTATACTTTGTATATGTACTGTATGTACTTTATACTTTGTGAAAATGAAATATAGCTTTATTTCTTGCTTTTCTGATATTACTGCTTGCTTGCATTGAAAAATCATTTTAGGGTGGTAGTATCATTTCCATTTCTACAGCATTTGAAACACTGGAACATTTTAATGCTCAAAGTATTTTGAATTTATGAAGTATATTGCACAGAAGATAAATAAGTAGATCACCTTTTTCTTGAAATTGGTCCTATCTAAATTTGATATGCATAACTCAAATGATCAATTATAATATGTGGGTATTCTTTAAAATATTGCAGGGAAAATACTGGAGATTAGCCAACTCAAAACAATGTTTTAGATCTCTAGAGTATAAATACATTTCTTCCCTTCATTTGTAAGATTTCTAGATATCATCAAACTTCTCATTTAGCTTTTTTTTTTAAAGTTGTCTTTTACTACATCATACATATTTAAAAAGACATTGCATACAACTAAATCTACTTAGTGTCTCTATGCTCCAGGCACTATTCTGGGTATTGCAGGTCTTCATTAGCTCACTAAGATGTCATTCATTTTCAAACCAAGAAAAAAAAATCAAGAAAAAGTCAATATTTTCCTTTTTGGCTCCCACATTTCCAAAACTGCTGGAAATTGTGTTTCTTAAAATGGCCTGTGTTGGGCCACTATAAATTCATACTTCTAACTGCATTAGGGCTCTTGGCACCTCTGGGAAGTATTTTTTTAATTACATTTTTTATTATTTCTTAACACATTATCCCAAGAAGCTGATTTATTTATTTATTTGAAATTCTTAGTCCCATCTTATGTCACTCACAATTTGCCAGCTCTTAGCTCAACTACTATTTATTTAGGAGCTTAAGATAATTAAACCAGTTTTTTTTTTCACCTTATCTGTCTACACTTTTTAGAGTATTTCTGAATCTTTCCTTTCATTGTCTGTATTTTGGTTACTGTCTTCGAGAAAAAAAAAGTATTTCTCTCCTTTCAATTGCCCCTGTTTGCATTTTTAAGTTATTTGTCTATTTGGTCTTCCTATATTGCTACACATGATCAGGTCTTTATTATTTTAAAAGGCAAACAATTCTAAACATCCTAAACCCTACTTTGCCTTCAGACATTTGCTGAAACTCTTCACTTCCTTTTCCCTCCAAACTATTTGAAAAATAATTTTGTAACTGCTGTCCTAACACGTCAGCTCTTTGACTTCTTGCAACATGGAATTATCGTTTCCAGCTTTATATCCTTAAAGAAAACCAATGATGACCAAACTCAAGTGACATTTCTCAATCTGTAGCTTTTTTTAAATCTCTGATTTATTAGATTTTTTGTTTTTATTACTAGCTCCATTTTACAAATGCTCTCTTCTTTCTGATAACTTATATCACTGTTAGCTTTTAGAAGATTTGTTGTGAAATGCAGATATCATAAAACTTACCATTGTAGTAGTTTTTAAATATAGAATTCAATGTTGTTAAGTACATCACATTCTTGTGCGGCCATCAACATCATCCATCTCCAGAACTGTTTTCATGTTACAAAATTGAAATACTTTACCTATGAAATAATCATGCCCCATTCTTCCTTGTATCCAAGCCCGGGGCAAGGACCATGTTACTTTATGTTAATTTGACTACTCTTGTTACTATGTATAAGTGGACTCAAGTAGTATTTGTCTTTTTGTAACTGGGTTATTTAACTTAGCTTAATATTCTCAAGGTACATCCACATTGCAGCATGTATCAAAAATACCTTCCTTTTAACGTGTATACCACATTGTGCTTATCCACTTATCCGTCAATGGACATTTGGGTGGCTTTTACCTTTCGTCTATTCTCAAAATTTCTACTATGGACATAGGAATACACATGAATCTTAGAGACCCTGATTCTGGGTATGTGCATTCATATCTAGATGTAGAATTTCTGGATCATATGGTAATTCTACTTTAAATTATTTGAAAAATTGATATACTGTTTTTTATTGAGACTGTAGCATTTTATATTTCTACCAACAGTATACAAGGATTTCACTTTCTCCACATCCTCATCAACATTGGTTATTTTCTGTTTTGGTAGTAGCCGTTCTAATGGATGTGAAGTGATATCTCAATGTAGTTTTGTTTTCCCCTAATTATTATGCTGAGTATCTTTTCATGTGCATATTGATCATATGTTCATCTTCCTTGGAAAAATGTCTATTCAAATTCTTTGCCCATTTTTTGAAGGAGTTATTTATTATTTTTGAGTTTATGAGTTCTTCAGATATTTTGGATATTAACCCTATATCAGACGTAGGATTTGAAAATATTTCTTCCACTCTGTAGGTTGTATTTTCATTCTGTTGATTGTGTTTTTTATTCATGAAAATGGTATATTTTGTATAGTCAAATTCATCTATTCTTTCTTTTGTTTCTGTATTTTTGGTGTTATTTCTAAGAACTTATTGCCAAACACAATGTCAAGAAGTTTTTTCTTTCTGTTTCCTTCTAATAGTTTTATAGTTTTACATCTTACATTTATGTTATTGATGCATTTTGAGTTTTTCTATATATATTGCAAGGAAAGGATACACCCTCATTCATTTGCATGTGAGTATTAAGGTTTCCCAATTATTGGTTGAAAGGACTGTTCTTTTCTGATTAAATTGTTTTGGCACTCTTGATAAAAATCATTTGACTATGTACGTGAACCTTTAGTTTTAGGTTCTCTAATCTATTTTGTTGGGCTATTTAGCTGTCTTTTTTCTAGCACCATACCACTTTGGTTATTGTAAATTTGTAGTACGTTTACAAATAACTAAGTGTGAGACTTTTTACTTTATTCTTCTTTTCAAGATTGTTTTCACTATTGCAGATCCCTTGAACTTCCATGTGGTTTTTTGGATAAATTATTTCATTTCTCTAAAAAGTACCTTTTAGATTTTGATAGATAATGCACTAAATATGCAGATCTCTTTTGGAGGTGCTGAAACATGCCCAATATTAAGTATAATCCATGAATGTAGAATATCTTTCTTCTTATTTGCATCTTCTTTAATTTGTTTCAGCAACATTTTGTAGTTTTCAGTGTCTGTCTTTCCCCTCTGTTGTTAAGTTTATGTATACATACCTTATTGTTTTGATACTATTGTAAATGGAAATGCTTTCTTAATCATATTTTTGCATTATTCATTGTTAATGTTTAGAAGCCTGATTTTTAGGTGCTGATTTTGTATCCTGCAACTCTGCTGATTTTATTTATTAGTTCCAACAGGGTTTTTGTTTTTTTCTGTGGAATCTTTAGGATTTTATATATTTAAGTTCGTGCCATCTAAAAACAGAGATAATCTTACTTCTTTCTTTCCAGTGTAGATGACTTTTACTCTTTTTTCTTGCCTCATTGCTTTGGCTAGAACTTCCAGTAGCATGTTGAATACAAGTGGTAGAAGTAGTTATCCTTACCTTATTCCTGATCTCAGAGGGAAATCCTACAGTCACTACTGAATATGGTATTAGCTACAGGCTTTTCATATATGATATAATGTTAAAATAGTTTCCTTGTATTTGTACTTGGTTTAATGTCTTTTTAAAATCACAAAAGAGTGTTGAAATTCATCAACTGTTTTTCTTCATCCATTGATATGATGACGTTTGTTTTTCCTTTCATTCCATTAGGTGGTATAGTATAGTCATTGATTTTTGTATGTTGAATTATCTCTGCATTTCTTCTCAGAATAATTACTACTCAGTCTTGGTGTATAACCTTTTTCATATATTGTTGAATTCTCTTTGATAGTATTTTGTTGTGGATTTTCATTAGGGATATTGGTGTAAAGTTTTCTTATAGTGTCTTAGTCTAGCTTTGGAATCATGGTAATGCTTTTCTCATATAATTATAGTTGTGATACTTAATAATGGCAATATGTTCTGAGAAATGCATTGTTAGGGGATTTTGTCATTGTATGAACATCATAGACTGTACTTACATGAACCTACATGCTGTAGCCTATTACATACTTAGGCTATATGGCATAGCCTATTGTTCCCAGGCTACAAACCTGTACAGCATGTTACTCTGCTGAATACTGTAGGCAACACAAAGGTTAGTATTTGTGTATCTAAACATATAAAAGGTGGAGTAAATATAGTACAAAAAATAGAGACGCCAGAACCTAAAGTGCAATTATATATATATATAATTTTTTTTAAAATACAAAATGGTACACTTCTATAGGGCACTAAACATGAATAGAGTTTTCAGGACTGAAAGTTTCTCTGGATGAGTCAATGAATAAATGGTGAGTTAATGAGAAGTCCCTAGGCCATTACTTTACATTACTGTGTACTTCCTAAACATGTACACAGGCTACACTAAATTTATGAAAGAATATTTTTCTTTCTTCAATAATAAATGAACCTTAGCTTTCTATGACTTTTTTACCCTGTGAACTTGTAATTTTTATAGCTCCTTGACTCTGTTGTAATAGCACTTAGCTTAAGACAAAAACACAGTTTATAGCTCAAGTTGTTTCTTTGCTGGACACAGTGGTGGGCACCTGTAATTCCAAATACTTGGAAGGCTAAGACAGGGGGATTCCTTGAGTCCAGGCTGTAGTGCGCTAAAGAGACTGCATGTGAGACTAGACAATGTACTCCAGCCTGGGCAACATAAGAAGACCCTTCCTTTAAAAAAAAAAAGAGAAGAAAAAGAAATTTTTATTTCTTTCTATTCTTATTCTATAAGCTTTTTCTAGTTTTAAATATTTTCTATATTTTAAACTTTTTAAATCTTTCTGTTAATAGCTAATACACAAACACATACATTAGCGTAGGCCTGCATAGGGTCAGAATAGTCAACATCACTATTTTCACCTGCATATCTTATCTCACTGGGAGGTTTTCAGGGACAATAACATGCGCAGAGCTCTCTTCTCCTATGATAACAGTGTCTTCTTTTGAAATACCTCCTGGAAGACCTGCTTGAGGCTGTTTTACAGTTAACTTTTTTTTTTAATAAATAGAAAAAGTATACTCTAAAATAACAATTAAAGGTATAGTATAGAAAATATATAAACCAATAACATAGTTGTTTATTATCATTATCAAGTATTATGTACTATAAATAATTGTATGTGCTCTACTTTTATACCATTGGCAGCGCAGTAGGTTTTTGCTGTTGTCATTGTTGTATTGTTTCTTTAAAAAGTAGAGGCAGGGTCTCACTATGTTGTCCAGGCTGGTCTGGAACTCTTGGACCCAAGCAATCATCCTTTCTTGGCCTTCCAAAGTGCTGGGATTAAAGTTGCGAGTACCACATCTGGCCAGTAGGTTTGTTTATACCAGGATTGCCACAAACACATGAGTGATGCATCGTGCTATGATGTTACAATGGCTATCATATCATTAGGTTGTAGGAATTTTTCAGCTCCATTGTAATCTTATGAAACCATTGCCATATATGTGGTTCATCATTCACTGAAATGTTGTTATGTGGTGCAAGACTGTGCCTGGAAAGCAATCTGTCTTTGAATTCCTTGGAATACTTTGAAGAAGATTGGTAGATTGGTGTTTACTCTTCTTTTTTTTGTTTGTTTTTTTTTGAGACAGAGTTTTGCTCTTGTTACCCAGGCTGGAGTGCAATGGCGCGATCTCGGCTCACCGCAACTTCCGCCTCCTGGGTTCAGGCAATTCTCCTGCCTCAGCCTCCTGAGTAGCTGGGATTACAGGCACGTGCCACCATGCCCAGCTAATTTTTTGTATCTTTAGTAGAGACAGGGTTTCACCATGTTGACCAGGATGGTCTCCATCTCTTGACCTCGTGATCCACCCGCCTCAGCCTCCCAATACTCTTCTTTAAATATTGATATGGTTTAGCTCTGTGTCCCCACCCAAACCTCACCATGAATTGTAGTATACCCCACATGTCAAAGGTGGGACCCAGTTGGAGAAAATGAAATCATGCAGTGGTTTTCACCCTACTGTTCTCATGATAGTGAGTTCTCAGAAGATCTGATGGTTTTATAAGGGACTTTTTCCACCTTTGCTTGGCACTTCTCCTTGCTGTTGCCATGCGAAGAAGGATGTGTTTGCTTCCCCTTCTACCATGATTGTAAGTTTCCCAAGGCTTTGCCAGCCTGTGGAAGTGTGAGTCAATTAAACCCCTCCCTTTTTTTTTGATGGAGTCTTGCTCTGTTGCCAGACTGGAGTGCAGTGGCACGATCTCAGCCAACTGCAGCCTCTGCCTCCTAGATTCAAGTGATTCCCCTGCTTCAGCCTCCCGAGTAGCTGGGACTGCAGGTGCACACCGCAACACCTAGTTAATTCTTTGTATTTTACTAGAGACAGGGTTTCACCATTTTGGCCAGGATGGTCTCAATCTCCTGACTTCATGATCTGCCTGCCTTGGCCTCCCAAAATACTGGGATTATAGGCGTGAGCCACTGTGCCCACCAAGCCTCTTTCTTTTATAAATTACTCAGTGTCTTTACCTGTTGTCTTTATTAGCAGCATGGAATGGACTAATACAAATATTTACGACAATTCACCAGTGGAACTATCAGGTCCTGGGCTTTTATATGTTGGGATTTTTTTTTAAATTCTTAATTCAATCTTTGTCCTAGTTATGGGTCTGTTCAGTTTTTTTTTTCTTTTAATGAATCAGGTTCTATATGTTGCACTTTTCAGAAATTTGATTATTTCATTTAGGTTACCCAATTTTTTGGTATAGAATTGTCTTTTATAGACAATTAAGAATTATAATAGTACACTCTTAGAATTCTTATTTATGTAGAATGAATTGTGGTATCTCCTTTGTCATTTATGATGTTAATTATTTCATTCCTCACTTTTTTTTTTTTAGTAAGTCTGGAAAATCTTGTCAATTTTTTTAACTTCTTTGAAGATTCAGCACTTAGTTTATATATTTTTTCTACTCTTTTTATGTTCTCTATTTTGTTTATATCTGCTCTATTTAAAAAAGTTTTTTTTCTGCTAGCTCTGTTCTTCTGTTTCTAGTTCTTTTTTTCTAGTTATTTTCTTTTAATTTAAATGCTGGGATACATGTGCAGGACCTGTAAGTTTGTTACATAGATATACATATGCCATGGTGGTTTGCTCCACCTATCAACCCATCATCTTGGTTTTAAGCCCCACGTAAATTAGTTATTTGTCCTAATCCTTCCCCTCCCCTCATCCCCAACCATCTGACAGGCCTGGGTTTGTGATATTCTCCTCCCTGTTTCTATGTGTTCTCATTGTTTAACTCCCACATATGAGTGAGAACATGCAGTGTCTGGTTATCTGTTCCTGTGTTAGTTTACAGAGAATGATGGCTTCCAACAGCATCCATGTCCCTGCAAAGGACATGAACTTATTCTTTTTATGGCTACCTAGTATTCCATGGTAAGGATGTGCCACATTTTCTTTATCAGGTCTATCATTGATGGGCATTTGGGTTGGTTTCGAGTCTTTGCTATTGTAAATAGTGCTGCAATAAACATATGTGTGCATGTGTCTTTATAGTAGAGTAACTTATAATCCTTTGAGTCTATACCCAGTAATGAGATTTCTGGGTTAGATATTATTTCTGGTTATACATCCTTGAGGAATCACCACAATATGTCCCACAATGGTTGAACTAATTTACACTCCCACCAAAAGTGTAAGAGCATTCCTGTTTCTCCACAGTCTCAGAGCATCTATTATTTCCTTACTTTTTAATAATCACCATTCTAACTGGTATAAGATGGTATGTCATTGTGGTTTTGATTTTCATTTCTCTAATGACCAGTGATAATGAGCTTTTTTTTTATGTTTGTTGGCTGCATGGATGTCTTCTTTTGAGAAGTATTTTTTCATATGCTTCCCCCACTTTTTGATGGGATTTTTTTTTCTTGTCAATTTGTTTAAGTTCTTCATAGATTCTGAATATTAGACCTTTGTCCAATGGGTAGATTTCAAAAATTTTCTCCCATTCTCTAGGTTGCCTGTTCACTCTGATGAAAAATTTTTTTTTTGATGTGCAGAATGTCTTTAGTTTAATTCTATCCTATTTGTCAGTTTTGGCTAAACTACCTTTTTCCTAAGCTCAATGCTAATTGAAAAAGAAATTAAAGTCAGAATCCATGTAGGACACGGAGTAATTCATGACTATCAGTATCAGCCTCTTCTTTCAGAAAATATCACAAAAGTGTGCTGATAGACATCATGAAGGAAAATAAAATACTCTTAGGGGAGGCAATATGCTATTGTTTTGTGATAAGCAACTCCTGTTACTTCCCTTTGATAGATATAGGACAATAATCTAACCCTCAATTTTACACTGTTATGAAGAATATGTTTTAAAGTGAGCTAAACTAATACAATATAAAAAGTGACTTCTTCAAGTGGTGGGAGAGCTCGGAGACACGACGCGGAGCCTGCAGGGACCGAACATGTGCCTCACTCTCCTTCCCCTCCTCTCACCTGGCCTTGCTGTCTTCTCCTCGCAGCAGGACCGGAACTATGTGATCCTGGAAGTTCCGGGGCCTTTGCTGTGTGGGGCAAACGGTAATGGCGGAAGCTGCAGCTCCCGGAACAACAGCCACATCAGGAGCAGGAGCGGCAGCAGCAGTGGCCACAGCGGCTAACCCCACCCCAATCCCTGCAGTCACCACTGGTCTCCAATGTCTCATTTATATAATGCATTTTAAATGAAGTTGAAATGCATCATAAGTATTTAATAGTTTATCAATTGTTATATTTCTATATGTGTCTAATGTTTGAAAACCACTAATTTTAAGCATGTATCATCGATAGATCACCAAAAACTATATTATTAATAGAACATTTATTTTCAGCTAAATTGAAGAGACCTCACAGAGTAATAAGGCCTAGCACTTAGATTTGATTATACAATTTAAAAAATTTTACAACATAAATGACTATTCATTAACTAGATTGAATCATCTGACTCAGGTTGGTATCTCAATTAAATGAATTTGCAAATGTTTAAAAATAATTATTTATAAATTAATAGGAGATTAAAATATGTTTCAGAGACTGCTAAAAGGAAGGCAAACTTTTGCCTCTACTCTTAGAATTTTTTCAGCTGGACATGGTAATTAAACTGGCATGAGGCAGATCAATAGAATAAATGTATGCATATTTATTCAATACAAATTTTACATGGCATGGGAATCTTCATAAATAAGGAAATGAACACTCAAAAATGCAGTTGGAAGTGAAAACTTATATGCTGTATTGGACTAAATATAGTAAATTGTGAAAATGTGACAAGGTAAAGGGGTTTGGGCTAGGGTAGTTAATTGGGTAAGAGTTGTGACTAAGAAGATAAGGTTGGTTTAACAAAGTTTGTACGAATTTCCCTCAGTCTTAATTTGAAGACAAAGTTTCTTGCCTTCCAGTATAAAGAGGATATTTTTCACAAGGGGATTTCATCTCTTGCTGTTTAAGAAACACAGTGAAGGTCAGAGTGAACTTCTTGCACCTGCTGTTTTTCAAATGCCCTTAGCAGAGCATATTTTGGAGTGATGCGTCTTAAAGTCCTTCACTGTGTTAGATTTCAAAGTAAGAAAAGAGCAGAATATAACTCTTAAAAGGATGCTTCTGAATCTTAAAATCTCTGAGAGGAATTAGGAAGTAGGCTGTTCTTGAATGAGGCTAAGAGGTATTAATGACTTTGATTTTTTAAAACAACTCATTAATAATCAAATAATTATATCAGAAAGATAATTATATTTGATCCTTAGAAATGTGCCTTTATATTTTAATGTACACCTAAAGGGTAATGCTTTACTGAATCAACTGATTTTTTTAAATTGAAGACAGTGTTCAAACAAGTGAACTGGACTCATTTACATTCATTCATCTAAGTGAAATTATGTCCTATTTTTCTAAGTTTTCACAGCACTCATCCTATTCCAAGAACCAATTTTTCACTCAACTCCTATGGCAATTAAAAAAATAATAATTTGCTTGTTTATAGATGTTTCACTACAAAATGAGACATTTTAAGGATCAGGGATGCATGTTCCTATGAGATTAATATTTTCAAGATTTTATATATAATTTTATTTAATGAAGTGACCAAAGTTATAACTTCCATGGTTTATTTTTATATAGTTTTTATGTTGTTTTTATTGCATTTTTCAAAACCTCACTTTTATAATTGTCATTTTTTTTCTTCAGAAATGAATCATGGAACTGTATATTTTCCTGGCCGTTACTTTTTTTATGATATGAATTTTAAAATATCAATAAGGTAACCCTTTAAAAGACATTTACCATATTTTAATTTCTGAAGATTATTTTCAATTGAATTAGGTATAACTCACATTTTATCTTTTCCATCACAGAATACTGCCCTGAGTTTCCACAGTACCAGTTTGTTATCTTAAAGTTTTTTCTTTTATCCAAAGAGGATTTATCCATTGTCTCCCTGAGAGTGCTCACGGTTTTTCTCCAGATATTTGCAGTTAGCATAGTAGTAATCAGGAGGACCTTTACCAACACTTTAGAATATCAATACAAAGTTTGTTTTTTTTCCTCCTAACAAAGGAATAGTAGGTGTGGAAGCTTCACAGTATGCTACATTTCTAGGTGATAATGGGTTATATTTGTTTGACTAAAGAATAATTCTTCTGGAATGTGAGCTTTTTGTTGATTCAGTGGACAATAATAGATCCTCTGGATCTGAGTTGTATTCAAGTGAAATAAGCAACATTTAACAAATGTTACACTGTTGCCATTTAACAAATGTCTTTGGAATTGAGTGGAGCCAGTTTAAAATGATAATCTGTATCACCATGTGTGAAATGTAATTCGGATCTTGTTAATCCATATTTAAATTGTGTATAAAATTTACTAAAATGTCCCTAGGCTTATCAAATTAAATTATTAATAACTATCTTGAAATTATTGGTGTGAAATAAATTAGTGATTTATGTTGATATTTTATGAATATATGGGAAAGCAAATTTAGATGTGATTTCTTCATAATACACTGGCATGGAAAAAATTTTTAAATATTCAATTAATAAAATTTTTTTGTAAATATTTGGTATTATTAAATATAACACAACATGCAGATTTTTAAGAGTTTATCTCACTTTTGAATCATTCCATTCATTTATATTTTTAAGAATTAGCTTATGTTTATATGTATTTTCAATTATTACATTAAATATATTTGCTAGTAGTATCTAGTTAAAGATTATTGCCTATTTGAAGTATTTACTTGTTCAAATGACTTTTAATATGTTTTGTTTGTTAAACGTAATTTTTTAAATAACCCCAGAAAGAAATTAAGAAATATTGATGGGCCTAGACTTTTGAAAAACATCGTGCATATGTGAATGCATGTGCATGTGCGTGTGTCTGTGTGTGTGTGTGTGTGTGTGTGTGTATGTGTGTATTCTTCCAACCATCAATATATATTCTTTCTGACCTTCTTTCTCCTTTGAGGTCTGAGATCATATTTTTAAATGTATATATCACAACATATTTTGCTGTTATTTAAATCAGAATAAAATCTATTTCATAAAATGAACCACAAACTGACATGTCAAACTTATTTTAAAAAATCAATTGTGGGGTGAGCAATTGTCTTTAAATTGAATTTATCCCATCTCTCATGACCAGTTTCCAACTTTAGCGTTTACCCTGCTAACATCGAGTAACTTGTGTTATTTTTCTCTAAGTGATATAATATTTTGCTTTTACTTTATTACTACAATAAAATTTTAATAGATTCATAAATAAGCAATGTTAGAGGAGCATGAAAAGTAACCAGATTTAACAAACACACTGAAGAGATTTGAGGATTTGCATTTTCACATAGCCATGGAACAAAAAGGGTCTAGCAGCAAATTCACCGCTCAACAATAGAGCTCAATTAATTCATTTGTGCCGTATTCCTATTAGGATTTTTAAGCTGCCTGGTTGTCTGTGATGACTAAGTCAACGTGAAGTCTAGATTAGTAAAACATATTTCAAAGACTGATGTCAAAACAGAAGCAATTGTTAAGAGTGTGCTACTCTTTCTGTAGGTAAAATAAATAGCACTTGGTTCTTCCTCTTTTCAGTATCACTTTCGGCAAAAAAAAAAAAAAAAAATTCTGTACTTATTTGTGGCAATAACTTAATATTCCAATATGTTTAATTTAACATTCTTTAAATGTAAACATGATTAGCTAATGGCAGTTTTCAAAGTACCACCAGTTCTAACTCCTGACCCTTATGTCAGTTACTAATGAGTCACTTGTGTTTTACATTATGATCAGGAAACATGTTCAAAATATTTTTGAAAAACAAATTCTTTTCCAGGAATGTTGGGAACAAGTAATACTAAAAACATTTCAGACATCCAAGGAAACATTTTCAAAATTATTAATATATACAAATATAATTCATCAATTTTGCCAAGTAAAAGTGAATATATTCATGTTTAAGAATTAGTCTCTTATTTTTAAGATAATCCTATGACTTTTGAATGTTACAGAACTTAATCATTCATAGATAACAAACTGTAATCATGATTTCTCTGGTCAATATGATGTA
The DNA here is from genome assembly GCF_049354715.1 of Callithrix jacchus. NCBI lineage: Eukaryota > Metazoa > Chordata > Mammalia > Primates > Cebidae > Callithrix > Callithrix jacchus. The sequence continues at coordinate 88,945,792 of NC_133524.1, forward strand.
TTTTTGATCCTCAAAGAGGATATACGGGCAATAAAAATCCAGGAAATATTGTCCATAATGATTTCAAATGACTAATATTATCAATTTAGAAAGATAATTTTGTGTAGATTCATTTTTGATTATTAAGAAAAATAGTGATCTAAGTTTCACAGTTTTTATTTCATAGTTTTACTGTAAGTTGTCTTACAGTAATGGTCCTTTAATGAGTGTCAAGGCAAGAGATGTGATTTAATATAATATTGTGGCAAAAGGAGATATCTATAGAATAAAAATTATGAAATAATCATATTCCAAAATTGTTCTAATTATGGTACAGTCTGACATCATTAGAATTTCATTACTCCAGTATGGTCATTCGTATTAAAATGGTAAATGAGAGTCTATTATAAACATATTTAGAAAATCAGCATAGCATACCCAGTTTTCTTTCAGACATACATATAAAGGTATGTGTTTCTGAAATTGTCAAAGAGCCATATCTTAATCTGTTCAGGCTGCTATAATAAAATACTATTAACTAGGTGGCTTATAAACCACAGATATTTATTTCTCACAGTTCTGGAGACTAAGAAGGCCTAGATCAAGGTATTGGCAAATTCAGTATCTGGTGAGGGCTCACTTACTGGTTCATAGACAAGGAGGCGTCTTTTCACTGTGTACTCACATGTCAGAAGGGGTAGGAGGTTTTTGAAGTCACTTGTATAAGGGCACTAATGTGATTAATGAGGGATCCGCCCTCATGACCTAAGCACCTCCCAAAGGCTAACTTCCAGATGCCATCACATCAGTGATTATATTTTAACATGAATTTTAGGGTGACACAAACATTCACTCGATGGTAGATCATATGGATTCAATAATCTGAATCTTACTTCAGACCTACTAAGACAGAACAGAATACTTGAATATTGAAACCCAGGAATTTGTGATGGCAGCTGAGGCTCTCTGGATTGGCCACTGCCATGACACCAGCTACAGTGGGGGAGGCATGGCCAGGGTTGCATGCTCCATGGAGCCTGTAGGACCAGGAACCAGTAGGAGCCCTGCCCCACTCTGAGTTGGAGGGTTGAGCCCCGCCCTCCCAGTTGTAGTTGCAGGGCCTCAACTGGGGCTGCTGCCCTAGGTATCTGGTGCTCTTGGGGTTGTGGGAAGCCCTCCTGCCCCAGCAGGCTTGAAAGTGCCTGCTCCTGCTGTCTGGCCTCTCAGCTCTCCAGGTGCCCACTCCGATTTTGGAGAAAAGTTGAGGTGCAGGCTAGGTGCTGTGGCAACCTGGTGGGGTGTGTGTGAGGTTTTGGTGGTGCTGACACACCGGCCCACTGCTACTTCAGCCCCCCTCCAGACTCTCGGCACCCACAAGCACAGGAGGGAAGCTGAGGAGGTGTGGAGGGCAGCTGGGCATGGGCCTGCAGGTGCCTTTGGGCATGAACAGCCTGGGTGCCATGGATGACATGATAGATAGTGGCAGGAGGCAGACAAGCTTTTGCTTGGAAAGGGGCAGGTCCCTGGTGAAGTCCCACCTTCTGGTCAGAGAGGGTCTGAATACTGGGGACCCTCTGACCAGTTCCTCAGACCAGAGTGAGAATATGTGCTTTTTCTGGCTCACCTATGGCTGCCCACGGACCAATCAGCATGCAGTTTCTCCTCTCTGAAGTCCATAAAAACCCCAGGACTCAGTTAGACTTGGGCAAACGACAGGATGACCTAACTGCTGATAGGAGCTGCCCACTCCGGGTCTCCTGAGAGCTGCACTGTCACTCAATAAAGCACCTCTTCACCTCGCTCACCCTCCAGTTGTCTGGATACCTCATTTTTCCTGGACGCAGGACTCAGGACCCACCAAATGGCAGGACTGAAAGAGCTATAACACAAATAGGGCTGAAACACACAACCCCACCCCAACTTGCCATGTTGGGGGTGACAAGAAGGAGAGAAGAGCACAGAAGAGAAGACCTGTGCCCTTTGGGGAGCTTGGAACTAGGAGCTCACTGAGGAGCTGTGACACCATTTTTGGGGCTCTGTGGTTCCTGGCATCACTAAGCTTCCAGATACCACCACGTTCCCTGGTGCCCACAGGGGAATTCGCTTGCAGTCCACCTGGTTTAGCCACAGCCTTGCAGGGAGCCAGTGCCCATACTGGCACCTGGAGCTGCCCACCCCACTGCAGCCAGCATACCTGGCTATGCGCAGTGGCCAGAACCTGTGCTTGCTCACTCACACACCCCTCTCTGCCCAGCATCTGGCTTGCCCTTAGTGGGCATTGGGATCCTGGCTGATAGTGAGAGCCAAGTGCAGCCTGCCAGGCCAAGTGGGTGGAACGAGCCCAGTGGGCCCAAGCAAAACTCGGGCAGAGACACCACTGGCCACAGAGGTTTCTGTCTGATGAAGCAGCACCCCGAGGACCTTGTGACATTTGCATGTTAACAGATTGACTAGGTGATTTCTACATAGCTGATGTTTTGTATTTTTTTTTTTTAATGAAAGAAAGAAAGAGAAAGACAAATGGGGAGAGAGAACAGGAGTCTTGCTCTATTGCCCAGGCTGGAATGCAATCTAAAAATAGGTATTAAAAACCTCTTTTATGCTGATAATTGTGCTTAACAGCAGAAGGAAGGAATAAGGGAAGAAAATAACAAACAGCCAACCAATATTTCATTTAAGTCTGTGAAATGCTTTGCAAATGCTGAAGAGTGATTTACTTCCAATTATGTGGTCACTTTCAAAATAGGTGTCATGTGATACAGAGAAAAATGTATGTTCTATGGACCTGGGGTGAAGAATTCTGTAAATATTCACTGAGTTTCCTTGTTCCAGGTCTGAGTTCTAATCATAGATGTCCCTGTTAATTTTCTATCTCGTTGATCTGTCGAATATTAACAATGTGGTGTCAAAGTCTCCCGCTATTGTGCGGGAGTCCAAGTCTCTTTATAAGTCATTAAGAACTTGTCTTATGTATCTGGGTGCTCCTGTATTGGGTGCATATATATTTATGATCATTGACTCCTGTTGTTGCATTGATCCTTTTACCATTATGTAATGTCCTTCTTTGTTACTTTTAGTCTTTGTTACTATTGAAGTCTATTTTGTCAGAGACGAAAGTTACAACTCCTGTTTTTATTCTTTTTTGATTTTGTTTTTGCTTTTTGCTCTCCATTTGATTGGTGAGTCTTCCTCCAATCCTTTGTTTTGAGTCTTTGTGTGTCCTTGCTTTTAAGATGGATCTGGATACAGCATACCGATGGGTTTTGACTTTTTATTCAATTTACCTGTCTGTGTCTTTGATTGGGGCATTTAATCCATTTAAATTTAGGATTCATATTGATATTTGTGAGTTTAATATTGTCATTTAATGCTAGCTGGCTATTTTGCCCATTAGTTGATACAGATTCTTCATTATGGAGATACTCTTTACCTTTTGGTAAGTTTTTGGGATGACTGATACTGGTTTTTCCTTTCTGTGTGTAATGCTTCTTTTAGAAGCTCTTGTAAAGCAGGTCTGGTGGTGATGAAATCTCTGAGTGCTTGCTTGTTTGCATAAAAATTTATTTTTCCTTCATTTATGAAACTTAGTTTGGCTGGATATGAGATTCTGAGTTGAAAATTCTTTTCTTTGAGGATACTGAATATTGACCCCCACTCTCATCTAGTTTGTAGGGTTTCTGCTGAGAGATCTGCTGTGAGTCTGATAGATTTCCCTTATGGGTAACCTGACCTTTCCAGCTGCACTTAGAATTTTATCCTTTATTTCAACCCTGGTGAATCTAACGATGATGTGTCTTGGGGTTGCTCTACTTGAGGAATATCTTTGTGGTGGTCTCTGTATTACCTGGAGTTGAGTATTGTCCTGCCTTACTAGGTGAGGAAAGTTTTCCTGAATAATATCCTGAAGAATATTTTCCAGCTTGGATTCATTCTCTTCATGACATTCAGGTACACCTATCAAATGTAAGTTAGGTCTTTTCACATAGTGCCATATTTCTTGGAGACTTTGCTCATTCCTTTTTACTCTTTCTTCTCTAATCTTGTCTTCTCATTTTATTAAGTTGGTCTTCCACCTGATATCCTTTCTTCTGCTTGATCAATTCGACTGTTAAAACCTGTGCATACTTTGCAGCGTTCTCATATTGTATTCTTCAGTTCCATTAATTCACTTATATTCCTCTCTAAATTGTCTTTTCTCGTTAGGATTTCATCAAACCTTTTTTCAAGGTTCTTAGTTTCTTTACGTTGGGCTAGAACATGTTCTTTTAACTCACAGAAGTTTCTTATTATCCACTTTCGGAAGCCTAATTCTGTTAATGGAACACACTCATTCTCCATCAGGCCTTGCTTTCCTGTTAATGAGGAACTGAGATGCCCTATAGAGGGAGAGGCATTCTGATTTTGGGTATTCTCAGCCTTTTTATGCTGGTTTCTTCCCAACATTGTAAATTTATCCGCCTGTTGTCTTTGTAATTACCGACTTTCAAATTAGGTCTCTGAGTGGACGTCCAACTTGTTGATTCTCAGTGCTGGAATCTGAGCAACCCACTGTGCCAGCTAAAACAGCAGCATTAAGATTCATGGTGCTTTTCTGCCCAGGAATCTCCAGTCTGGCTTCCCTCTTGAGTCCCTTTTTCAATCAGCTGAATGGACGACTCTGCCTTCCCGGAGCTCCAAACTTCGACCAGAAGGGGACCCAGTCCCGTTTACTCTGCACCGAGAACTGCTGCGCCAAGGCACTGGCAAAACCGCCACACTGGCCACAAGAGTTTCACTGGCTACCCGTGGGGTTCCTCCTCTGGGAATCTCCTGGTCCGTGAGCAACAAAAATTCGTCTGAAAGTGTGGCATCCTCTCGTTCTCTGCGCTTTCACTGGGAGCTACAATCCTGAGCTGCTAGTAATTGGTCATCTTGGATCTGTCTCCCATAGCTGATGTTTTGAATACTGCTGGATAGCTACTGGTTGCAGTAACTAACTATTAATTTTATCCAAAATTGCATACCCTTATCTAATTCCCAAATGTTATAAAAGGCAACAAAAGTAGTGTTACAAAGGTCCAAATAATATATTGGAGGTAAATATATAAGATTGATTTATGGGTTTTAGAGTTGGAGACTATATCTTTCTACTACTTTCTCTTCCCATCCTCAACGTAGACGTAATTAAGAAGTACATGTATATACCTTTTTAAGAACAATGAAAAGGACAGTGCTATATCAATTTACTCCTGGGACTGGAGCATAATGATTTTTTTTGGAAACCCTATAACTTGTCAGTCAGTTTGAGGTTATTTCTAATATTGTGTGTGTATATGTGTGTATGTGGGTGTAAAGTATGTAGGTATGGTGGACAGTATGTAGAGATGTTTTGTTTGTATGGAAAATAAGTAGACGGGAGCCTACTTATAGAAGAAATACATCTCTGTAGACAGAGCCACGGGTAAAAGACTACAGTAGCACTACAGATATTAGTTAATTACAATTCCTCCCCCGTCCACCCACAACTATATTTACCACAATGTTGCTTTCTGTCATCTTCCGCACTGGTATGTATTATTGCTGGAAGATGCAGCTATTTTAATTTATTATTTGATTACCTATGATGATTATAGAACTTCCATTTTTTTTTAATGTAAGAAAAGTTCAAAGGAAATATTGGTCTATTCATTTCATATTAATTTCCAGGAAATGACACATATTACATAAGTAGCAATTGTTTTTCATGTGCTAATGATAACCAGGTAAAAAAAGATGAAATAAACATGTTTCATATACACCAGAATGGGTCTAAAGCAAACAGGTTACCACTATCCATAAACTCAACACAGTAAAGAAATTGCTAGCATACTAGCTGATGTGCGCATTCTCCAAGTTTATTAGGGAAACATTCTAATAGTTATTATTTAAAAACTGATATTCATTCACCATCACAACTTTTTGTTGTGGTTTTTACTAACATTAAACAAAGAAATATTTTGATCCAAGTGTTTATGCAATTAATGAGAATGCCAAGTTTTTCCTATTTCGTTGTATGCCGCATAATTGTTCCAACATCTAATCCAAGTCAGAAACCATCTGTTGCTTGAATGACATTTGGTTTGTTTAAAATTTATCAATTAAACAGACATATTGTGTAACTATGGCAGTGGGAGAATTATTTTGCAAATATAAAGGAGGGACACCAGAGAAAAAGCAGTGTGTAAACTTGTGGCTTATTCAATGGAAACATATTTTCAAATAATTTAACAACTAGAAAAACTTAACTATTGACTAATATTCTTAAAAATAAAATGATTATTTAGAACATATGTGATCCATGATTCCATCATCTCCCAAGCCTACTTCATCACTGACAATGGAATAAGTAGTTTAGGTCTGATCTTGTTAATTATGCAAATAGACTACAGGAACAAAAAAGAAAAGGGTGAAAAGGATAGTAAAAGTTCTGAAAACCATAACAAATTAGGATGGGAATTTTAGCCTGGAATTGGAAGACTTACATGAGGCTTAACTATATTCAAACACAGGAGGGCTTGTCATATAGAAGAAGAACCACACATATTTTATGTAGCTAAAGGCAGATCTAAAGAAAATTAGTGGGAATTTCTCCTTCTGTCAATATTTTCATTGCTAGCAGCTATGAAGTCTCCTAATATACACTGTGAGCTGAAGAAACAGATACCCAAAGTTATTAAAAATAAAAGCAGAGTATGGTAGCTATGATTCTGAAAACAAACTTTGTGATAAATACTTTAGGAATTTATAAGCCTTTATTCCCCCACTTACTCCTGATATGAGGTTCTATTAGGATGGCCGAGGCTATCAGACAACTAATTCTTGATAGTCAAGGTGCTTTGGTCATTTATAAGTTTAAATGTAAGTCACTAAATATGGATGAAGTTAATGCCAAAAACAATGTAGATATTTCTACTATTCTTGTTTGACTGATAATTGGGCTTTTCATTGAAACCATTGTGTATTTTAGTTTTAATATTTGGTTTTAATATTACTCAATGGCATTTTTGGACACATGCCAGTTTCAAAGCATGTTAAGTTTCAATTCTGTCATATTTTAATTGTTAGTCAAAGAATTATAGTTTCTCAAACATCCACAATATTGTTATTTCATTTGCAAAGTTCATGCAACTGTGGTAATAGCCAATTTAATGATTTATAAGCAATAACAGTCCTGAAAGAAGAAGCTTCATCTTGCATATCTACAAATAAATTATTTCTATTCTGACTGAACTGAAATGAATTATGATTCAAGGAAAGAAGGAAAGCTGCCTGCTTATAATGCCATGTAGTCTTCTAATCGTCAAAAAATATATCTGACTCTGACACATACACACACACACACGCACACACACACACACACACAAACACACATACACACACCCCAAATACCATGAAAAATGCAATGGCAGAATAGTCAGAGCTAGGAGGTCACCTGATGCTCTGATGCTGGTACAATGGATTGTCATAAAAACCCTCCAGCACATGCTCGTGTTGTGTTACAGTACTTAAGAAAAAAAAATAGCCTTGAAGGGTAAAAACTCCAGAAACGTGAGAAATGAGACTATAAAAATTCTATGAAATGGGGCAGTGAAAAAACAATTAGGCCAACAGGTCAACTGATCCATCCTGCAAAATGACTTGAATTGGTAAAGTAGAAGGTTTTATGACTACAAATTTCAGGGTCAAATAGTAAAGGCCTGCTACACAATAAAAAGGCCTGATATGTCATCTGTGAGTTTTTACACTGGGAATTGTGATCTTCACATGGGATATGTATGCTGGCCACATAACGTATGTGAAAATCTTTAGCTTCTAACTAGGCTATTTACACACTTTATGATATATTGAGTAATAATCCTTTGGCTAAAAGACAGTACCTTTGAAAAAATGCCAAAGTCCTCTGACATCTAGAATGAAGTTGTTTACTATTATAACATGTGGGAACTTGGAATCCTAAAGTATTCTTAATAGTTTGAAATTCAAAACATTTTAAACATGAATCAAAAACAAACTTGCATATGGTAACCTTAGAAAGTAATAACCCTACATATGCTTACTATTTCTAATCAGATTTACTGGTGATGACAATGAATCTAAAGGAAGATTGGGTTAGAGTGTATTAGATTTTGACTTATGGAGTGTGCAAGGTTGTATAATAGGTAATTCTAATGAGCTTTCTCTAATATGATACTAAAGTAATCTATAATTAGAATCACAGGGTCTGTGGTGCCAGATTACCTGTCCGAAATGCCACTTGCATCATGTTATGAAATGTAAAATATTTACCGGATATTTAGTATGAAATGCTGCCTTCATGAGGTTTAATGGGCACAAGAATGTTGGCCATCCGATAACTAGTCTGTAAATGATTTATGGGAGTGACACCAGATAATTTCTGGATATTGGTATGTTCTGGAATTTTGACTGATTTGAGCTAAAAATGAGGTGTGTAGATTTTAGGGAGAAGCATCCTGTGCTATTTCTCTCTGCTACTGGCAGAAAATAACTAGCTTTTCAGGGCAAATATTTATTCATGAAAACTCCGAGATGTATTTCCATCCCATAAAGTCACTATTCCAGTCGATAGATTGTTTTAATTTCTGTGACACAGCTTCTCTGCAGGGCTAAAGACAGAAGTTTGTCATGAACAAATTACGACGTGAATATTAATGTAGTACCCCTTTTATACTGCACAATAATTATCTTTAACCAACTTTACCATATTGACAAACTTAGCCTTCTAGATCAGAGGTCTTCAAACCAGGGCCTTTAGAGCCAAATGATTGAAGAAGTTCAAGCAAAGCATTATATTTAATAATACATAAAAGTATCAAAATTTTAAATTTTAACATCCATAAGTACAGTTTTATTGGAACACAGGCAGGCCAATTCAGTTTCATATTGTCTATGGCTGTTTTTACACTACGACATTAGGTTTAAGTAGTTGAGACAGAGACTTTATTATACGGCCCACAAAGCCTAAAATATTTACTATCTAATTTTTCACAGAAAAAGTTTGTTGACCCTTCAATTCAATGGTTATAAGAGGGATCTTAGAGGATGATTAGATTATCATTCTTAAAATTGTAGATGAATGTTGTAATTTTTAAAAAATTATACTTCCAGTTCTGAGATACATGTGCAGAATGTGCAGGTTTGTTACATAGGTATACACATGCCATGGTGGTCTGCTGCACCCATCAACCCGTCATCTACATTAGGGATTTCTCCTAATGCTCTCCCTCCCCTAGCCCCAATCCCCTGACAGGCCCTGGTGTGTACTGTTCTGCTTTCTGTGTCCATGTGTTATTGTTCACCTCCCACTTATGAATGAGAACCTGTGTGTTCGGTTTTCTGTTCCTGTATTAGTTTGCTGAGAATAATGGTGTCCAGCTTTATCCATATCCCTGCAAAGGATGTGAACTCATTCTTTTTTATGGCTGCATAACATTCCATGGTATATATGTGCCACATTTTCTTTATCCAGTCTATCATTGATGGGCATTTGGCTTGGTTCCAAGTCTTTGCCACTGCGAACAGTGCCGCAGTAAACATATGTGTGCATGTGTCTTTATAGTAGAATGATTTATAATCCTTTGTATACATACCCAGTAATGGGATAGCTGAGTCAAATGGAATTTCTATTTCTAGGTCCTTGAGGAATCGCCCCGCTGTCTTCCACAATGATGAAACTAATTTACACTCCCACTAACAGTGTAAAAGTGTTATTTCTCCACATCCTCTCCAGCATCTGTTGTTTCCTGATTTTTTAATGATCACCATTCAAACTGGCATGAGATGGTATCTCATTTTGGTTTTGATTTGCATTTTTCCAACGACTACTGATGATGAGGTTTTTTCATGTTTGTTGGCTGTATAAATGTCTTCTTTTGAGAACTGTCTGCTCATATCCTTTGCCCACTTTTTCCTGGGGTTGTTGGTTTTTTCTTGTAAATTTGTTTAAGGTGTTGGTAGTTTCTGGATATTAGCCCTTTGTTAAATGGATAGATTGCAACAATGTTCTTCCATTCTGTAGGTTGCCTGTTCACTCTGATTATAGTTTCTTTAAATATTGTAAATTTTTTATATATTATGAACTTCTACAGAAATCCATCAAGCTATTGACAATGTTTTAGTTTGCTTATTTGCAATTATGCAAGTATAACCACCCAATGGGTTCACCTTGTCCACTCCCTAGACAGAGCCAATTTATCAAGACAGGGGAATTGTAGTAGAGAAAGAATAATTCACACAGATTTGGTTGTGTGGGAGTCCGGAGTTTTATTATTACTCAAACCAGTCTCCCTGAGCATTTCATGAGCAGTTTATAAGGACAACTCGGTGTGTCGGGGGAAGCCAGTAAGCCAGGAATGCTGATTGGTTGGGGATGAAATTGTAGAGATTGAAAGCTGTCTTCTTGGGCCGAGTCAGTTTCTGAGTAGGGGGCCACTAGATCAGATGAGCCAGTTTATTGATATAAGTGGTGTAGCAGGACATGCAAAATATCTTAAGCACTGAAGTTAGGAGCAGTTTAGGGAGGGTCAGAATCTTGTGGCCTCCAGCTGCATGACTCCTAAACCATAATTTCTAATTTTGTGGCTAATGTTAGTCCTACAAAGGCAATCTAGACCCCAGGCAAGAAGGAGGTCTGTTTTGCGAAAGGTCTGTTATCATCTTTGTTTTAAACTAGAAACTAAGTTTCGCCCAAAGTTAGTTCAGCCTATGCCCAGGAATGGACAAGGACAGCTTGGAGGTTAGAAGAAAGATGGAGTGTGTTAGGTTAGATACCTTTCATGGTCTCAGTCATAATTTTGCAAAGGCAGTTTCACAAGGGCTTATTTAGTACTCTGAGACTTTAGAGTTGAAGCAGCTAAACTTTTTATAAACTTTTATAAAACTCTGCTTTTGAAGAATTCAGCATTGATGATTATTTCAGTAGCTCCCTACTAAATATCTTTAGTAGTAATTAATACATGACTGACAGGCTAGATAATCCATGTATTTTAATGCCCTGTAACACAGGGTTACATTCAGATTATGTCTGTATAGACATGATAAAAAGACGACCTGAAGCTTTTATTTTGTTCTTTTCACTGTGGGTTCTAGATACAAAGATAAACAGAAAAAGGGATATTGACTAGGCAAAAGCATTCCAAAAGATATTTCAGTTACATTATTTCCCTGATAAGTGCTTTAAATCTTAGAAGGTACAATGTGGTTTACTCAGATAATACAGACAATCTCACTCTTCACAGCTTCCACACAACCCAACACTCACCCCCAAAAAAACTAAAACCAAGGCTGGGTGAGGTGGCTCACGCCTGTAATCCCAGCGCTTTGGGTGGCTTAGGCAGGGGGATTGCTTGAGCTCAAGAGTTTGAGACCAGCCTGGGCAACATGGTGAAACCCCATCTCTACCAAAAATACAAAAAATTAACTTAGCGTGGTGATACACACCTGTGGCTCCACTTACTTGGGAGGCTGAGGCGGGAGGGTCACTTGAGCCTACGAGTTGGAGGTTACAGTGAGCCGAGGTTGTGCTATTGCATTCCCTCCTGGATGACAGAGAGACCTTGTCTCAGAAAACAAAACAAAACAAACAACAGTAAAATCCCTTCCTTCTGAACTCCTCAATATTACTTAGTTCCAGCAAGCTTTTCTTTAATTCAGTTTATTTTCTGCTCATACTAATGCTGCTAAGAGTTACCTTAACCAACACCACCTGGTACTCCCTCTAATAGACCCAGAGAAATCCTGTCTCGCTGTTATACTTACATGTAGAAAATCAGCAGACTATTTCTCCTTGGGAGTAATTTTATGATGATAAAACTATTTCATAAGATATATTATATTACATATTACATACATTAGTCATTTCCTCATATTTTATAGAGATTTTAATATAAAAAATAATGGCTAAAAATTAAAGAAGATTCAAGTGAGCTACTTAAATATTATATGCATCTATTATATTTTCATGTATCTTCCAATAAGTTTGAAGTATGATATTGAAATCTTTTAATAGCTCCATCTGAAGAAATGGCTGACTATTAGACCTGAATTTGTCAAAATGTATGCATTCTGTCATGAAAATGCCTAGGACTTAAATCGTTGTAATCTTCGATGTATGTAAATCTCTTAAATAAACATTAAATCTGAGCAGGCTATGTGTAATCAAACCTTGTAGCTTCTGCTTTGTCCCCTTGGAAAACTCACTGTGGAAAATAGCAGCTGCACTGAAAGTAATGTGAATACTGGGAGCATGCCATACTGTGGGGAAGCTCAAGCTAGCTGTGTGGAAAGACCGTATAAAAAGAGACTTCAATGCTGAGAGAGGCCCATCTGTTCCAGCCACTCAAGTTCAGATGCCAGATATGTGTACATGAAGAACCCATTATGAACATTCCAGCTGGTGGCTTTACTGGAGTCATCCTAATCATCTTCAGACATTTGAGCACCCCCTACTTAAGCTAGCAGCCATTGTGGAGCAGAAATAGCTATATTTGCTGTACGCTACCTAAATTCCTGACCTAAACATTAAGAAGGACTATTGGTTTTTATGTCTCCAAAGATTACTGATGGCTCACTAGGTAACAGTAAATCAACCAAAGCACTAAACTACTGGCAGCATGAAAGTTTCAAATTATTTGAAGCTGGAATGTTCATAATGGGTTCTTCATGTACATATCTGGCACCTGAACTTGAGTGGCTGGAACAGCTGGGACTCTCTCAGCATTGAAGTCTCTTTTTATACGGTCTTTCCACACAGCTAGCTTGAGCTTCCCCACAGTATGGCATGCTCCCAGTACTCAAACTACTTTCAATGCAGCTGCTATTTTCCACGGGGGGGTTTCCAAGGTTGCAAAGCAGAAGCTACAAGGTTTGATTACACATGGCCTGCTCAGATTTAATGTGGTCTCAGGCTACATGAATATCTGAATACCAAGAGGTGATGTCCATTGGAGAGCCTATTTTTGGAGACTACTACATATAGCATAGCAATGCTGTAAACAAAAATGCTGCTACAAGATCTGGTGAAGATGTTACAGACTTCTTCTTTTGGAAGCCAAATGCTTCATGTTTATATTTTACATGTATATATATTTTTATATTCTGCTAGGAATTCCATTTATGATGATAACTATGGTTTGATTTTATAATTACCATCAACTGTTATCCGTATTATGTAATTATTTTTGATTTATTAGAAAGTGAAATCAATTTAAATGAATTCCAATTCAAAATTCTGTCCCTAAGATTTTTCTGAAGATGATGGACTTTTAGTTTTCTAAGCCTACATGATTGAATAAATGTGTGTTATTATTTATGGTTTCAGCCCACTAGCAACTTATAGAGACAGCAAAAAAGTATGGTTATATTTATCCACACTGATTATTCAAAAATAAGTTATTGTCAAACAATAGCTAAATAAATACATGTTAAAATGATGATTGGCATTCCCAGTTTGTTCAAATATGCTATAAAGCCAGCTGTCTCTTGCTTTAGAGCAAGTTGGCTTTCATTCTGCATCTGGTTGTGCCTTGTTTTGAAATATAATGGAAACAACCTTCCAAATATACCTTCAGGTGAAGAAGATTTGAACACAGAATTGCTTATCACAAAAGCCTGAAACTGTACACAAATCAAGATAATGTTAATGTGTCTTTAGCAGATAGCCGAAATAATTCATTTTCTAAATTGCAGACATTAAGCAATTAGTCAGATCATATCTGAAACCCTGTAATTTTCATTCTCCCTTTCAGTCCCAGCGGCGTGTCACATTTCACCTGCCAGAAGGCTCTCAGGAAAGCATCAGTGATGGTGGACTGGGAGACCATGATGCAGGCAGCCTTCAGAGCACATCCCATGCCCTGCCTCTTGGCTATCCTCAGGAGGAATACTTTGATCATGCTACGCCCAACAATCGCACTGAAGGGGATGGCAACTCCGATCCTGAATCTGGTAAGTGATACCTCTCTGGTCCCTCAATATAAATGGGTTTACTGTGTTTGCAATTCAAGCAGTCATAGCCATAATAACATGGGCTAATTCGTTATGTTATTGGAAACAGTGACAGTTGTTAAAAGGTAAACATACAGAATTAGATGGATGGCATATATGCAGCAGTTGATAATATTTGAAATGTATGATCATAACTACTTTGAATGAAATTTATTGTAGTGACTTTGTTAAGGCATAGGTAGAATTTTCCATTTATGTATACCTGTATATTTATTTGTATATAAACAACCAATTTATTTTATTTTATTCATTCATTTATGGAGGTATAAATTTTTTCGAATATACAAAAGTTATTATCTAGATTTTATCTTTATTTTTAGTAGAGATAAAAAACATTGACAGTTATTTTCTTCCTGAGGAAATAAGAGAGATCCTGACTCCAATGTTGGAGAGTGTGTCTGAGGTTTTCAATAACATACTGAAATCACATCCCTGCGCCATGTTACTGTTTAGAAAGGTATTCACATAACATTTTGTCTTCAGACAGAAGGCACAAAATCTGTGTTTTGCAAATTCCAAAGATGTTGAAGTCTTTAATATGACCATAGAGTTGATATTAAATAAAACTTCATTAAATGTATTATCTTGAACATGTAGTGACCAACCCTGCTGATTTATAATTTCAGGAAATACAAAATTTGATAAGGTATACATTTCTCAGAAGATTTTTGAGATCAAAAGTAGCTACAATTTGCTCCATATGTGTTATATACATAAAAGTATGTAGGTACAAAAAAGCATATAATACATGTGAGAGAAAAGTCATAGCCATAAACCAATACAAAAAAAAATGGGCCAAATACCTGACATAAACATAAATAAAGTAATATACACTGGACATTTTGAAAGGTATTTTTGAGCATTATGGAATACAGGGATGTATCATTCAAATAAAGCATCTAGGCTTTAGAAAAAATAGCTTCCCTATCTTTGTATTTTAATCCTCTATTTTTGAAACTTCAAAAAATAAGGGAAATGGATTGGTTAAACATTATGATATAATCTAAGGCTAAACATGTGGAACCAATGACGACATAGCATCAGCGTTTTCTCCCTACAAATGTAGATGCTGTATATTATAGGTATTTTCAATACAAAAAATATTAGAGATTTTTGAGTCAGCAAGTGCAGATAGTCCTAAACATCTGCTATCTTCATTTTCAATTTTATACTTGGAATAAATAATCAACATTCATTCTGAGGATGAAAAATTCTCCTATACTTTGTGTCACTAAACCATCTTTAATTTACTTCATATATATGCACAACATAATGACGCCTGGTAGAAATACATAGTTGTGATTTTATTTACTTGTGTAATGAACTAAGAGCCAATCTCTAATAAGTAAAAAATATACATTAAGCAAGCATGCCACTGATCTTTTTTACTTCATAAATTATTATTTTAGTTGTAGGTCTATCATGCCCTGTTAAATGGTAAGAATATAGAAATGAAATAAGGATCATTTTTATAAACTACAAAGAGATGATGATTCATTTGCACATGACAGGTGTTACCATTCCTCTTTCATAGAGGATTGCATAGCAACAATTAAAGAGTAAGCTCAGCATAAGCAGCCGCAGTGCACATCTAATCCTGAAATAAAATTCTAACTGAATGGGACTCAAATGGAATATTGTTGAAAATAAGAGGAGAAGAATTGGTATGTGTTAGAAATTATAAAACATTTAACATTAAATATAGCTTTATAAATCCCAATTATATCTAGAAATAAGTAGTTTTTTTTAAAAATATTCAAACACAGAGTTCTTAACAGAAGCTGATCTTGTTTATAGTTAAGGATGTAAGTGCTAGTATCAGTGTATTAGCTTACATACTTAGGGGCATATTAAAAAAACTTGTTTCTATTTGAAGCTAAACATTTCTTCTAATTATATTGACACTATTATCTTGACTATTAAATATCTTGTCCATGATTACAGAATAAAAGACTCACAAATTTTTTATTAAAACTTGCTAAATTGATTTTATTTTAAAATTAAGATGTCTGTGGGCAATGATAATAGTAAAGCAAATTACATATTTTGCTGCTTATTATTTTAATAAATGTATGCAAAGGGTAGAGATAATTAAAAATGAATTTCCATTTTTCTACAAGTCTAACAATATTGTTGAGTGAATATTTAAAGGTTATTTTTGCTATGAATAATACTAACAAACTGTTCTCCTACTAAACTTGAATCCTCCCCCTAAATCATGTTCCAAGAAAATTTTGGTTAGGTGTCCCATTTGGGGACAGTCTGAGGCCTTACTAAAAGTGCAAGAAGCACGATAATTTACTTGAAACGAAGTATTGTTTTAATGTGTCATAGGAGTAAAATGCTTAACAGTGAGTGAGTGTGTGTGTGTGTGTGTGTGTGTGTGTGTTTTAATTAAAAAGAAAAAAAAACTGGTTTAGAATTGGCCATAGCACAGTAATCTCTTTAGGCTAACACTGATGATAAGATACTTTGATTCTTCAGGAAGAAAGCCTATAGCTTTGAAATAGTACACAATAATGAGCTTTGTGATATGGAGCAGATGCCAATAAACTGCGCAGTGTTAGTTCATAGCACCACAAATAGGAATGTAAAGTGTTAGAGAAAATAAATGCTGTCCTTAAGCAATGGAATTAATTTATGCGGTTCCCATTTCGTATTTTGAAGTGTATTACATCTTCAATCTGCTTTCTTTCTTGCCAGTGAATTGCCAAAAATAGCACATAGTTCTGCAAATCCTTTGTAAATTTACAAAACAGAGATAAATATGACATTTGTGAATAAGGGTTTTCTGTAAAATTTGCTAGAGGGATTTATTAATACTGCTTTAAAAATATAGTTACCTGGTTGATAAAAATCTGCTGTTTAGATTAAGAAATTGCACAGTTTTATTCTCTTAAGTCTTTTGCCAAGACTTAACTTTACTTTTTAAAATAAAGAAAACAAACTCAAGCCAATCATTACTTTTTCAGGAGACAAATTTAATAAAATATCCTGTCTCATTTCATCTGAAGACTATGTAATTTTTAAATGTTATAATTGCAATCTCTTTACTGTGGCCACTGGACTAAGGGTCACTTAATGCTGTTCATACAGCTCTGTCTTCCTTGGACGACAGCCTATATTCCAAACCTTTCCTCCTACCACAGCCTCATCAAATTATTTAGCATGAACCCTGCTCTTTAAAGGTAGCTAATTGGCTAGGCGCATTGGCTCACGCCTGTAATCACAGCACTTTGGGAGGCTGAGGTGGGTGGATTACCTGAGGTCAGGAGTTCGAGACCAGTCTGACCAACATGGTGAAACCTTATCTCAAAAAAGGAAAAAATATATATTAAAAAAAAAAAGAAAAAAAAGAAATAAAGGGAGCTAATTTGTTAAAAACAAGCAAACAAACAAGCAAACAAAATAAAACCACAAAACAGAAATCCAATTAAAAACAGCATTATTGGTTGCTGCTGGGTTATTGTGGATACTGGAACAGATAATGTCTGCATTTTCAAGTAGTTTTCTGTATACATATTCATGGAGACACATGTGGCCCTGTTAAAGAACAAGTTGTGCGTCTACTTTTGCGGATTTTACATATCCAGGTATAGTGTTAACTCAGAGATTTGAGAACAGTGAGATCCTCTTAGGGGCTACTGTAAATGCATTACATATTGCCCTATGTTCCTATCTGCTTATTTTTAAGTAGCCTCAGGTAAAATATGATTTATGAGGATATGATTTTAAAATGCTTTCCAATTTCTTTTCTGAAACTCTATTCTGTTTCTATAATTCAGACTAAGTTCTGAGACATATAGAAATATTAGCAAATGTCTGCCACATTAAACTTCTGAGATTTTTTAATAGTCTATGTATATGAAGCCAGGGTTTTGTGTTTTGTCTTTAAATAGAGAATGCACTGTTACTCTTTCACTATAAGTAAGTTGGATCTAAAAGGGTAACTATTAACCTTTTTAAGTTTCTACTGATCTGCTGCTATATTATAATTTTCCAGCTTCATTTGAAGAGATGAAATAGCTATGCTTCTTTGGAAGAGAAATGGTGAAATAGAATGTTGCTGAAGAGACTCAAATCAGTCTTCAATTTACTAGCCATACATCAGTTTAATTGCAGAGAAAATCCCCCTAAAATGAAGGGGAGAATGAATTAGTTTATATCAGTATTTTAATTTTCTTCAACTGAACAAGTTATGTCATCTGAATTTTTTAAAACCTCTTCATTGTATGTGGTCATTTCACATGTGAAGTCATTCTATCTGAAAATGTTATGGCCAATCTAGTGTATAACATTTGATTTTAAAGTAATGAAATACTTGAGTGAAATTTCTTCAACTTTCCAAAAAAAGTTAATGCTTTTCTTGTTTGTGTACACCATAGTCATTTCTGCGATATGAAAGAAGAAAATATAGAGTTTCCAGAACATTTAGGGCTATAAAGTTTCTATAATTAAAATAAAGATAAATATCCATTGTTATTAACTGAAAACAATGTCTGCTAGAGTTTATCTCAGGTTAGCACATCTGTTTGACATTCATTTTTATTTCAGCATATCAGGTTTGCTTAGCACTCAAGTACACTACTAATTAATTCACAAGGAAGTAATTAATCTTTCCCTGGCAAGGCACTTTGATTGATCTTCTACTAGTAATCTAATAAATTGGTATTAAAAGTGGGAGACCAATTCAATAGACTAGAATGAGTTTCTACACAGAGAAATGCCAAACTTTCACTTGATCTGCTAAGAGTATTGACATGAAGAACACTAGGGTAATTACTAGTAAGTGGTCGAACATTTCATTATTTAAATATCTAATTCTGAAGGTAGGCAACTGAAATTAAAAAATCAAAACCAAAAACTGTGAAACTTTAAAAGAATCACCTACTAATGGGTCATTAAAACTCAGCGTTTCATAATTTAAAATATTAGGAGTGAGTTGTCTAAAAGAAAAATAAAGCAATGCAAAATTTTTTCCTGGAAAATATTGATATACTAGTACCTTGGGGAAAGCAGTGATCTAATTATTTATCTAAAAAATTCAAGGAGAAAATATGACTCAATTATAGAAAAAAGGAGTAGTATTGGTTAGTATATTTAAGAGGCCAGTAACTCTTCTGATGTGGCAGAAAATCATCTGAATCCACAGTTCAGCTAATGTTATCCATGTAACTGTTAATTAAGTGTTTTGTTTTGTTTTTGTTGCTATATGCCCATGAAAGTTTGACTCCATAGGCTCTCTAATATTTCTTTAAAATGCATTTTTGAGAAAAGTCATATATCAATTCATGTATTACAATCAAAACAAAAGTGAATGCCTTCATTTTGTTAATATTTTTACATGAAACAAATAGGAAGTACATTCCCCTTAAGAAAATGCAGTTATGCTCCCTTCAGAGGTTAATTATGTAATAAGGCCAATTCTATCTCTGCGGGATACGTAGTTTTCAGATTATTTCTTAAAACTGTGTTCATTCTTAGCCTATATAATAGTGTCAGTCCATGGTAGAGAGGGGGGAGTAAAATAATTTGAATCAGTTCAGCAAGCTTAATGTCATGTGTTTTGAAAAATTAATCAAACGATGTTTCCATGGAGTGATATTATCATTATCAATGTCAGTTACGGTCTATTTGGAAAAAGAGATTGGACTCCATGGCCCTGGGTTCTGGAAATATAGGACAAATGCTTGCTCTATTTCCTCGTCTTGCCAATAGAAAATAATATATAGCTTTATGCTGCTATTAAAATTTTTAAAATTTCATTTGCATCTATTAATATTTTTAAGGTAACAATAATATCAAAGTCACTTTTATTCTTTTTCAACTGAAATATTATTGTAATAATTGGTACTTTCTATGTTTGCCAGTTTATTTTAGTCCCTCAGTGTTATGTAAATAGTGTTACAAAAGTATCTATGTATAAATAGATTATAAAGAATGCTTTTACCTAAGAGTTCTGTCAACTGCCATTGCTTTAGCGACAATAAGGTATACCTGACAGTGATAGTAGTTCGTATAATAAATGTGCTGAGGCAGAAATAAACAGTGATCTAGTAACAGATGCTCTATGTTGTATATTAATTTTACCATTTAAACTGACATGCTTTTGAAAAGTAAATCTTTCTCTATTGAAGCTTATGAAACTTTATAAATACATCATAATAAGAAAATAGGTAAAACACATCTGATGACACCATCCTATCATATTCAACTTCCCTGTATAAGAGATTCAATCACAATGTAGACCAATTGAAAAATGACTGCTAATTTGTAGTATGTCAGCTTTATGAAGGCAACAAAGGCTTTTTTTTTTTTTTTGAGACAGAGTCTTGCTTTGTCGCCCAGGCTGGAATGCAGTGGCATGATCTCAGCTCACTGCAACCTCCAACTCCCGGGTTCAAGCAATTCTCCTGTCTCAGCCTCCTGAGTAGCTGGTACTACAGGTGCCTGCCACCACACCTGGCAAATTTTGTATTTTTAGTAGATATGGGGTTTCACCATATTGGTCAGGCTGGTCTCGAACTCTTGACCTCAGGTGATCTGCCTGACTCAGCCTCCCAAAGTGCTGGGATTACAGGTGTGAGCCACCTCGCCTGGCCAATAAAGCCTTTATGCTAGAGATAACCTTTAAAAAGTCATAGAAGTCATGAATCAAAATGAGAAGTATATCTTTAAAGTTGGAGACCTGAAGACATTTACAGGATTTTATTTAGGTTACGGTCTCTAAAATGAGTGTATCTTTAATATCTTAAATCTAATATGGATTGGATAGAGGTTTATCACTCAAAAGCAGTCCACTATAAGTAAAGCAATCTCTTGTCTTTTCTGTTTGAAAATGATAAGCACTGGGAGATTGGCACAAGCTGCCAATTGAAAGCCAATGCCATAAGGTCAGGAATGTCAATAAGCTTGAATCATCACCTAAAGTGACAGAAAATAGGTGGCCTTCCCTTCACAATAAACCTCTTGCTTCTAAATTTTTGTTAGGCTACTTACACCATATAATAAAGGTCATTTGATGTTTGTGTTTCTATAATTCATGAGCAATGAGGCTATTCATTTTATGACAACTTTTTTTCTTCTTTTAAGTCTTACTATTGCTTCTCACTTTTCTTTGCCTATAAGGCAGACTATTTGCCATTTGTTATTTTTTGTAGTTCTTTGAAAGTCAGTATAATCAGTCATTCAAGATGTAGCATTTAGGTGACTTGGAATTTCAGTAGTGTTAGCCACACACCAAGTTCTTACTTTAAAATGATTTATAAATTTTAATGAATGAGGAATATTATAGCAACATATTTTTAATCTCCATGACACTTTTAAAATTGTACAGTAACTTGCATCTTTCATAATTGCTTGCATCGACAGAATATTCAACAACTAGTGAATAAATCAAAGAATTCATTAAAAAATGAATAACTATAGACCATCTGTCTTACCATGATTTCTGCTATTTTTAAATTTACATTATTGAATGTTGAAGATGCTCAGTAGAGACTAGAATAGAGATGACAATGTTTGCTTAGCCAATTCTTTGTCTGTCTTAATCAATAATCTTAGAAATTGTTGCCTCAGTTCCACTAGGTACGTGGTCTTCATCTGGCACTTCTTTTTTTTAAATCAATCTTATGTTGGAAATGTTTGTATGTTATCTAAAAAACCTTTTTCTGAATAGTGTATATGAAATTAGCCATTAAAAGTTTTTTTTTTTCTTAGAAAATTCCCCTCTTGCAATTTGTATAGACCTCAAAGGCTCTGAAAAAGTTGGTAATTTAAAATACTATTTTGGAGTGTCTATTTAATTATATGTTAAAAATTTTTGAATGTTGAGTAAGAATTTTTATTGCAGTAATTCATTTTGTAATCACTGTTTGTGAAACCTTTTCATCACAGACCATTGTAGATAATTCATTTTAGACAATCAGCTTACATATTACAGGACTCCAATCCTTTTACTGAAATTAACTAGGTCTCTAAACTTGGGTAGGTCTTTTAACCTATCCAAAGTCTGTGTCTCTTTTTCTTTTTCTTTTTTTTTTTTTTATTTTTATTTTTTGGTCTCTTTTTCTTAATCTATATAATGAAGGGATTATAAGAATCTCTAGTGCCCCTTCTAGGGTCATAATTTTGTAACTATTAAAATCCCAGAATTTACATGTGCAGGTGGTTACCTTTGATAGTCTTTAAATTATAGAGCTCTAAGGGACCTTGAGTGCTATTTATTTAGTCCAGCTCCCTCATTATGCAAATGAGATAACTGAGATCTGGCCCTTTTAAGCAACAACTTAATGTTCTAAATTAAGATTTGATGTTTATCATTTATTGTGTTCTAAAATAAGAGTCACTGATGTTGGTAAGCAGTTACTTTTGAAATTTAAATGAAACAACTCATGGGAGAAAAGTAGTATAAAATTTAGCATTATCATCACCCAAGGGGAATGTTATAATATATCTAAATTGAAAACTTTTTATATATGTGATGAGACCCTTTATTTTTTTTAAAAGCTTCTCATTTTAAAAATGCCTTGGGGCCGGGTGCGGTGGCTCAAGCCTGTAATCCCAGCACTTTGGGAGGCTGAGGCGGGTGGATCACGAGGTCAAGAGATCGAGACCGTCCTGGTCAACACGGTGAAACCCCGTCTCTATTAAAAAAATACAAAAAATTAGCTGGGCATGGTGGCGCATGCCTGTAATCCCAGCTACTCAGGAGGCTGAGGCGGGAGAATTGTCTGAACCCAGGAGGCGGAGATTGCGGTGAGCCGAGATCGCGCCATTGCGCTCCAGCCTGGGTAACAAGAGTGAAACTCCGTCTCAAAAAAAAAAAAAAAAATGCCGTGAAAGGGCATTTGGAGCAATATGGACTGCTGATTTCTAAAATTACTCTTGGTGCTAACCAGCAAAAGTCTTGCAGGAAAAATTGTAAACATGCTGAATGATAATGATCAGTAAAATTTGCCACTCTTCACTATGCTTATCTAATGTAGTTAAATTATGTTTATGTGTGTGTATGATTACTTCTAGAGCAACTTGGACTTAAAACTGAATTTTAGAAGGTAAATTTCTTTTGAATATGATGAAACATATGTAAACAGAATCTCCAGGAGAAACACAGAATATGTGAATATATCCGTCATACATTCTGTTGTAAACTCAGCACTTCCTCTATATGAAATTCCTGTGTGACTCTATGCTTTCTGGAAGAATGAAGTCTCAGTTAATAGGGAATTGATTAGTGTGCCATATATCAAAATGTTTTGGGTAAACCCTATTATAATAGTCCTTTTTGGACAATGATTAGAACTTGAGATGAAAGTAGGATAACTTTTATAGTTATATAAATGTTCTATAAAAGTTACCCTGCTTTCAGACGGGTGTAGTGGTTCATGCCTGGAATCCCAGCACTTTGGGAGGCCGAGATGGGCAGATCACCTGATTTCAGGAGTTCAAGAACAGCCCGGCCAACATGGTGAAACCCCGTCTCTACAAAAAAATATAAAAATTAGCCAGGCATGATGGTGGGTACCTATAATCCCAGCTACTTGGGAGGCTGAGGTGGGAGAATCGCTTGAACCCGGGAAGGGGAGATTGTAGTGAGCCAAGATGGCACCACTGCACTCCAGCCTGGGTGACAGAGAGACTCTGTATTTAAAAAAAAAAAAAAAAAGAAAAGAAAACTAATCCTGATTTATTTTCTAGTTCTAGTTTTAATGGACTGAGCAGAGTACAATTCCTCTGCTCAAATCATTAAGTTATATGAAGTTAGTCTTACATATAAAGTCAGTTAGCTTTTACTTATACTAATAGATGACAACATAGAAATCGATGCTCTAGATTAAGAAAGTTATGCAAAAATAAAAACATTTTCAGAAGAAAACTTGATGATCTTAAAAATGCCATTAGTTTTATAGGACAAAATTACTGAAGCATGTAAAAAAAAGTGAGTTTTAATTAACATTTAGAATATTCAACTCCTACACTTTCACTTATCAATAGTGCATTGCAAGGTTCACTTGGCTGACTATAATTTTTATTTTAATGGTGTAATTTTCCAGGGTTGAGGTTAGACTGTGATTTCCTTAGATTTATGCATGTATATTAATCTAAAACTGAACTTGACATTTTTGCTAACTGATCTTTCCATTTAACTGTACTCTATCTGTCTCTTTGGAAAATGTGTGTTCTCATATTGCATAAATACCTCTTAAATTTGATTTGAGGGAGGAGTCAGTTTTACAGAGGTACATACATATCTTCTACATTCTTTTAAAGAATGTAGCTAATTAATCTGGTTTTTAAAGACTAAGTTAAATATTAACAAGGAATTCAGGGATTCTTTGCCTAATTGGGACTGTAGTTACAAGGACAGAGTACTCATTAGAGATATTTTTGATATATGAATGTATACCAAAGGCCTTCTTAGTTTTTGGATGAATCATGTTTTTGATTGAGCTGGGTGTGTGTGTGTGTGTGTGTGTGTGTTTGGTTGTTGTTCAGATAAATCTTCTATAAAAGCTACTTTTACTAGTTTAAATTCATTGCAAATTTTGCAGTAGTAATGTTTTCTAGTGCCTCCTCCCCAGTTGATTATGAATTGAATTGGGCAGAAGAACAGGATATATTGAAAAATGTCACACAAATATCTGTTTTTCTTCAAGTAGAAAATTGGAGTTTTAGGATTCAACCCAAATTAAGTCCAAATATTGAAATTCCAATTAAAAGTGCCATGGTATTGAGCTATTAAGTCTTCCCTTCTGAAATAACTAGCCATTACATTTTTGCAGAACAGCTGAACTTCTGAAATATAATATCTGAAATCCAAATATCATGAGGGAATATCTTAAGCACACTGAGCCCAATTCAATACCAATGTAACTTTTTGGACTGTCCCCTCAGGGTATCAAAGGATATGAACTGTGGCTAAGTATAAAAAACCTTTCATCTAGAAAGATCCCATAATGCCCAACAGTCTGAAGTGAATCTGTCTGTGCGTTAGTATGCAATATAAGGTAAAAACAGACTGCTTTCAGGGCAGAGAACTGGACCGCTGCGTAAGTGAAATTTATCATACGCTTGAAACTGAACTTTCAGAGCTGCTTTAGCAGTACTATTTTTGCTGAAAGAAAAAAAAGTTGACCTGCAGAGACCCTGTTTTCAAAAGACCTTGAATTTCTTTGTTTGTCTACTCCCAGAAAGATTTTTATGGAATCAGAGAATTTTAACACCCATAAGATTTTTAAAAATACATTAAGATGTAAGTGATGCAGATATGTTTAATTCTCTTCTATTTTATTTCTTTCTTAACCTCTTATCTACAATACACACCTTAGTGGCTATGAAAATATATATGATTAAATAATTCGTTATGAAGAGAAGGATTCTATTGCAATGGGCAGGAATGCCTAGACTAGAATCTCAAGTCTGCTCCTTCCTCTTAGAATGACATTTGACAAGACATCTGGGCTTCCTGTGCCTCAGTTTTCTGCATCCTTAAAATAGGAATAATAAAATCAGCTGCTTTGTAGCACTGTTGTATTAAATGCATATAAGTACATGTATTTGTCTGAATATATACGTATGTTTATGTCATTTAAAAATATTTTATAAGATAATCATATTCTCACACAGTACTTTTCAGTTTCACATGCATGTACACCACCTAGAAATTTTGTTAAAATGCAAACTCAGCAGTTGGGCGTAGGGACCAGAGAGTTCATTTCTAATTAATCCCTAGGGTATATGAATGCTGTTGGAGTGGGGGCTACACTTTGGGTACCAAAGTTCCAGCAAATGTATTTAGCAACTGATGCAGGTAAAGATGAGGGAGAGCAGAGCATCAATTGGCCATGATAAATTGAGGTGTTAAAATAACTCATGAAGGTCTGTCCTAAAGCCTCAAACACATTATATTTTAAGATACATAAAATCTTACCATACTAGAGTTTATATTATAGGGACTTTGAGATAAGTCTCATAGTGAAGTGCAGAAAAGTATCACAGAAAGTTTTGAAGTGTCAGTGCATACTTGCTTGATTCTTCAATAAAGAGACTTTCCCTTCTTTCTTTCTCTCTGTCCACACACACAAATGTGCACATGCACACAAAAATGCACACCTTATTTTTTCAGATAATTTTTATTTGAAAAACAATGCACTCTATTTATACATCACACATGTCATCTAGTTGAACATAAATCCCATTTTTATTTTAGATGGTCACCTATAGATGAACTCTTTATTTCCAGGAAACTGATCAGAAGAAGAACAGGGCAGATAGGGCATTAGCAAAGCAGAGTACCAGCTGCACTGTCAGCTAATCAAGTCAGCAAATATCTCTGCAGGTGAAGTCGTTGTGATATCTATTACACTCAAGCAGATTAAGAATCCTTCTGGATCATTACTGGTGTTGAAGTGCCAACTTTTGCCTATGATTATCAGACTGGAATGGTGAACAAAGGAATCTAAGAAAGTTACAGAAAGTAGATGAAAAAGAGACAGATAAGTTTTCCATTGAATGTGGGGTGCTAGACTGTTTTAGTTGACTACTTTTGTCAGTATAGAGAGGAATTTGGTTTTTGTGTATGGCTGTTGCATCATAAAAAACAAATATCCTGTTAAAGTCCTCATAGTTTTGGGAAACGTATTTGCTTAGCTATTCAATGTGGATGTATTCTACGATAGAAACTTTAATTGGATAACTGCTCATTATGTGGAAGTTTTATTTCTTTTTAAAAAAGCTCATTGCTTACTAATATATCCTAGTTTAATTCCAAAGAGTAAAGAAATATTGACTGAATATTTGCTCTTGCATCTTTTAAAATTATCACCATTCATTTTCTTTGCAATCTCCTTCTCCCAGTATGTTTTAGGAGGTTCTGTGCCTTGAGTCTAATGGGCATAAAATGAAGGGAAGTCTATGTTTTTAGTAACATGATGTTTTCTGAATATAGATGTTTAAGAAAATTGCAGGCAGGTGTGTTTTCATCTCTCACACTATGTAGCTTTTTCTATTTCATGGTAGGAATCAAAGATAGCCAAGTTAAAAACATTGTGGCTCATTTGAATTAAAACTTCATTCAGTTTAAAATGTATTAATCATGTTATTTATTTCAAATTATTTTAGCATTCTCAAATTAACCATCTGAAGTTTCCTGTGAGATGAATAGTTTCATATCTTCCAATAGCAGCAGCAATAATAATCATATAGTCAAAATTTTACTTTTTTCATATTTAAATTTACAGACAACTTTTTGAGATGTTAGAAGTAGATTGATAATGTGTCATTGCTAACTTATAATCAAGCTTATTGTTACATAGGAATAAGTACAGATAAACATTGTCCTCAAGGTGTGGGCGAATATTGAATATATTGACGATGAAACAAACAAACTTACTCTCAACGGGACAGAATAATAAGTATACTTGGCATTTTTATAATTCCAAATCTTCACAGAAACAAAACATTTTTAATATTATGTTTTTTTCTTGTATAGACATGGCAGCACAATTTTCTTTTACTTCATCGTAAGAGTGTATCATTTCAAATTTTTAGTATATTTTTATAATTTTCTTTACAAATGGCTGTATTATATGAGACCAAGCCATTTTATTGTGATATTTTAAGGTGATTTATTGCTAGTAACCCATGGCAATATGCCATCTTTTTATTTAAAAAATTGCACGGGAAGCACAAAGACTACATTTTTAATCAATGCAATTTGTTTAAAGGATTGTATCTTGAACTTAGTAAAGAAACTTCTGTACATATGGAATGCTGAATGCCCTCAGACTTCAGGCTGTGCTGATTTATAACAAGCAATTATCTAATGAAGATAGTGTTAGGCAAGCATGAGGGTTCTTGAAGGAATAATTTGCAGTTTTGAAAAAATTACTATAGATCAAACCATCATGCTTCATATCATCCTTTAATCTATATTTTTACCTTAAGCAAATGTAAAAATGACTTTCAAGAGTTATAGTCATTTGTATGAAAAAGTAAATGGCCTTAAGCTGGATACATGCATTAATCCTTGATGTCCTTTACTCCTTTCTGTTTTTGAAGATTAATTCTGTTATCAAATTAATACATATATGACTCTTTGGTATTGTATATTCAGTGGAAAGAATATGATTAGAAAGAAGAGGACCTGATATATAGTCTGGGTTCTATCAATAACTCTGTGACCTTGTTGACATGAACAAATGGAAAACATTCAAAGCTCATGGATAAGAAGAATCAGTATAATTAAAATGGCCATATTACCCAAAGCAATTTACAGATTCAATTCTATTCCTATCAGACTACCAATTACATTCTTTACATAACTAGAAAAAGCTATTTTAAATTCATATAGAACCAAAAAAAGCCCAATTAGCCAAAGTAAATTTTAAATGAAAAGAACAAAGCAGGAATCATCACACTACCTGAATTCAAACTATACTACAGAGATCCAGTAACCAAAACAACATGGTACTGGTAAAAAAACAAAACAAAACAAAACAGGAACATGGACCAATGGAGCAGAATAGAGATCCCAGAAATAAGGCCACACACCTACAACCATCTGATCTTAGACAAAGCCAAGAAAAATAAGCAATGGGGAAATAACTCCCTATTCAATAAATGGTTCTGGGGTAACAGGCTATATGCAGAAGATTGAAGCTGGACCTCTTCCTTACACCATATACAAAAATCAACACAAGATGGGTTAAAGATTTAAATGTAAAACCCAAAACTATAAAACCTAAGCAATTCATTTGTAACATAAGAACTGGCAAAATTTGGAGACCCCCAAAAGCTAGTGGAACAAAAGCAAAAATTGACAAATGGGAATCTGATTTAATGAAAAAGCTTCTAAACAGCGAAATAACTATTAACAGAGTTAACAGACAACTTACAGCATCTATAAGGAGCAACTGCTAAATTTCACAATTGCTTCTTAGGCAAATACAAGACAAATAATTAACATTGTATTTTCAACTGTTGCATTTGTTCTTTTATATGTGTTTATAATTTTATATATTTGTCAAAAGTATGTATGTGTATGTATTTATATATATATACACACACACATATATTTGTGCATATATTTCAAAGATTGTAATTGAAAATGAATACTACATTTAAATTCTGGAAATTTTACTTCCTTGCCTCTTGAGATACTGACAATGAGGAACTTCCAGAACAAAAGAATACAACAAATAAATGATAAACTGTAAATCACTAATAAAATATAAGAAGCTCATCTTATATCAGTCTTAATGATTAATTACTACCTAGATCTTCAACTTTAAAATATTCAAATCTCCTAGTTATTTTGGTTCAAAACATCCTGAGTTATTTCACCTGTTGTTGCTGTGTGTGTGGCATATCTGTTTATATGTGTATTCTGTGATATGTGTCAGGGCATTTACTTGGCCTTTTTTTTTTTTTTTTTTTTGTAGAATGTGAATCTGCAAGTCACTTTATGCATATCTCCTGTGGCTTTAAAAATAAATCTCTTCTTTCTGCTAAATCAAGTTGTAAATATCTCATTTAATCTGCTACTACAGTAACTCATGAAAAGAGAAAGATTGCTTTTCAATATTTTACCTCTGTCCTCATTTTAAGTCAGTGACTGCTGATTATATGTACTATTAGTGAAAAAGAAATAAGCATGGAGCACTCAAGTTGCTTTCCAAATAAAGTTCTTCTTTCAGCGTTTAGTTTCCCAGAAGGCTTTTAATCAAGGTTATGGGAAAGTCCATAAACTTTCTGCTGAATATTTAACAAGCTGGAGGTCACTGCAAATGTGTTTTCTGAAGGGCAAGTGAAATGAGATTGCAATCAGGAAAACAGAAGACAATAAGCAAAGCTTTGTCTTCTGGATAAAATCTAACAAGAAAATCAAAGTAACTCACATTTTCAAGTTTCTTTGTAGAATTTAAAAGTTTTCCTATTTTGGGTCATCATTTTCAAAATGGTAAATAGGACTGAGTAATTCATTTGAGTAGAATTAGTATCTTATTTTCAACAAGATGATTGGAATGAGATCTGTGCAATGGTGATACTGGCAGAACATAAGAAGACTTCACTAAAGTTCCACCATTTGATACTAAAAGCATAATTATTCTGGATAAAAGAAATTTTATAAAATTTACAAATATCATGTTATAACTGTATATTTTATAACTGACCTAGCCTGCTCTCATCAGTACTTAAAGCAAAACCTCACAAACCATGTTTCCACCCTCACAGCAATCAGAAGTTATGAAAAGATATAGCAACAGATTAAAAAATACTTACATATAGTATTTTCTTTCAACATTATTTACTGAGAATGGTGACAAATAGTAAAAATAAAAATGCATACTTTGGACTTTCAAAGATATGTAAGAATATTTGGAAGCTTTAGTCTGGTAAGGGAAAATTATGATCATGTGTATTATGTCTACCATGAAATAAAAAAAAATGAATAAATTTTCATTCTATCCTCACTTATATTTAAATAATCTATATAGGAAAGTTAAGTCTTTCACTGGATCACATAGAAATGTAGAGTAAAAATTTCACTCTAATCTCCTCTGATGGCTAAATCAGAAAAAATTATACAAGTAGCCTTACTGCATCTTCAAGCTTTGATGTATAATAAGAATACCCACCTGTTTGTTATTTATCTTAAAGTTTTATGTATGGAGATATAATCATTATTCTTTTCTGAAAAATTTGACTTTTAAGGAAAAATTAGATAGTAGGAGTTTAAATAGATTGCAACTTGCCTTTTTCCTGCTTACATAATTTTGGAACTATTCTAGCAGAGTCTCAGAAGGGCTTTGAGGAGTAGGCAATAGGTTGGTTTTTGAGCTTAGTCACTGAATTCCACTTCTCCAACTTGTGCATAAGTAAAATAAGCAGGTATTGGAGAAAGGACGTGGCTACATATTATGGAAGCCAACTCTGGTCTCTGCCACTAGGTGTAAGTGAACATATATCTGAAGAATTTTAAGAGACAATAATGGTTTTTTGTATCTGAGCAATTTTCAATGCATGCAAATTATATTCTATATTCATTCTGTTATTGCCCCTAACACTTCCTACAAAGTAATATATATTATGGAATGATGGGTGGTTGTGACTTGAGGAATTTACATACTCATGCTCTATCAAATTTCCTCCTCTGTATAATGTATGTAAGAATACTGCCTACCTCACTGGATAATTTTGAGGACCAAATGACAGAAGCAATACAATACACATAACACCACATCTTGCATACCTTAAACAATTTGGTGTTAATAATGGATACGTTTCTAATCATATTCAAGCCATGAACTCCCCCCCAGAATAATAAACATACATTCAAGGATCCACATAGGATTTCACAAAGTCTTTGATCACTTTGGAGATTCAGTTGATTGACCTAAACAAGAAAGGCCATAGGTATTAGTTTACTAGGTTAGAGGAATCTTCATTGACCATTTTGTCTTCCAAGACCAAACCACTCATGTTATAGGTGATTTCTCTGGTTCTTTTTAGAAGATAATTGTTTAGATAAATTGAGTGAGTTCATCAGTCATTTTATTTTCATATAGACAAAGCTTTAGTTATATTTTTTAAAAGCAGCTCTTCTTTAGTCTCTATTGCAAAGAACATTATATTGGCATTCAGAAATAAGAAGAAAATAAAATGACCCATAATCTCAGTACCAAGATAATACCAGTTATATTAAAAATAAAAGTAATAACACATGCATACATGGTAAAACATTTAAACACCACTGTAAGATATGCAGGTAAAAGTTAGTGTCTCCCTCAGCACCTCTCTTCAGTGCTTTACAAGTACCTCTTACAACAGATAATTTCTGTTAAAAGTTTTTTCTATTTAATTCCACCTAAAATTTGTATACCAACATTTATGTATATGTATATAGATGATTTTTAAAAAATTAGTCAATATAAAAATGTGTTATTATTGCTATACACAAATGTTGATGTCTTGTTTTGTTTTTCACTTAAAGTATGTCTTGGAGAGTTTTCTACATTAAAAAGAACAAATGTAACTCATTATTTTTAGCGGTGGCATAGTATTCTAATGATTTGATGGACCAAAAGTTACCTATTGATAACTTTTAGGCAATGTCCAGATTTTTCCTAAAACAGACAATGCTGCAAAGAATGTCCTTGAGCAGAAACTGTAATGCTTCATCACTAGTCAATCTGTCAAGGAAAAAATGGAATTGATGGATGAAAAGGACTGTTCAATTTTAATTATTAAAATTTTGAATTATTAAGAAAAAATGACTGATAATACATTATTGTTTTTATCCTCTAATATTTTGAAAGATTACGATTCTGCCATGATTGTGTCATATCACCCTTTATTATTAAAAATTGAACTCTTGGCCGGGCTCAGTGGCTCATGCCTGTAATCCCACCACTTTGGGAAACCGAGGTGAGTGGATTACCTGAGGTTAGGAATTCAAGACCAGCTTGGCCAACATGGTAAAACCACGTCTCTACTAAAAATACACACACACACACACACACACACACACACACACACACACAAAATAGCCAGACATGGTAGCAGGCACCTGTAATCCCAGCTACTTGGGAGGCTGAGGCAGGAGAATTGCTTGAACTGGGGATATGGGATTGCAGTGAGCTGAGATGGCAGCACTGCATTCCAGCCTGGGTAACAGAATGAGGGGTCTCAAAAAAAAAAAAAAAAAGAAAAAATTGAACTCTCAGAGTTATGAATATTCCTCTGTTCCCAATCCACTTCCTCTCTCTCCAGAGTAGCCCACAATTCTGAATTTGGTATTTATTACTCCCAATTATTATTTTTAATATTTTTATTACATACACTATACATTATAAATGGTGTAGTCATGTACAGACCTTTCTGTTTACTCCTTTTGCCAGTTCCTATTTATTGGCATATATAAGTCTATTCCCCCCACTCCCACTGTTTTGTAGTGTTTTGTTTGAACATTTAACAGGTTAGCTCCATATTGGTATTTTCAAGTTATGTTGTTTACAATACTTGACCATTACAAAAACTGCTACAAAGAACAACCTTCTACGTGCTTTCTATTGCTCATGTTTAAAGTTACTCTTAGGTATTTACCTATGATTGAATTGTTGAGTTGTAGAATATAAGCATATTTAATCCATCTAAAGTCTCTCACTAGTACAAGAGACATCTTGTTGCTCAACATCCCATAGCCATTTGATAACGTATTTTAATTTTTCAAATGTGAAAATTGTAGAATAAAACGTCATTTTGTCGTTTATGTACATTTTCTAGTTTACTGATATGGTTGAGTATGTATTCAAAAATGTATCACTTATTATGTGTTTTTCTTCTCTTGATTAAACTATTCGTGAATGTAGCTGATTTTTAAATTGTATTATACTTAGTTATTTTTATATTCTTTACATAGACGATAAAAATAATCAGATATGTGTATGGCATGTGTCGTCTTTCGATATCCTATTCATCTTGTTTGTATGTACATTAAAACACATGTATTGGTAGATATTGTTAAGCTGCTTGACAAAAAGAATAAACTAGATTATAATCCCATTAAGTATGTATGAGGTTACTCTTCCCCTAAACTCTTGGAGATACCGGATACTATTAAAGTGTTTTGTTTTCCTCTTTTCTCTTGAGACGGAGTTTTGCTTTGTTGCCCAGGATGGAGTGCAGGGGCGTAATCTTGGCTCACTGCAAACTCTGCCTCTGGGTTCAAGCAATTCTCCTGCCTCAACCTCCTGAGTAGCTGGTATTACAGTCACATGCCACTGTGCCAGGCTGATTTTTATATTTTTAGTAGAGACAGGGTTTCACCATGTTGGCCAGGCTGGTCTCGAACTCCTGACCTCGTGATCTGCTATCCTTGGACTCCTAACGTGCTGAGATTACAGGTGTGAGCCACCGTGCCCAACCTTAAAGAGTTTTAATA
The DNA here is from genome assembly GCF_049354715.1 of Callithrix jacchus. NCBI lineage: Eukaryota > Metazoa > Chordata > Mammalia > Primates > Cebidae > Callithrix > Callithrix jacchus. The sequence goes on from NC_133524.1 coordinate 88,979,756, forward strand.
TTAAGAAATGAATAGCTGAAAAATTGTCTTATTGATGCCTAGATATAATTTTCCTTATTTATAAGTGAGACAGAGGATCTTAGCATGTTTTAGCATGTATTTATCAAAATAGTAATTTCAGTTACAGAAAATTCCCTTTATCATTATTACTTGAAAATATAAGACTTTTGCAAATTATTGCAGTTTTTTTTTGTAAAAATAATTTGTCAATTTTATAGAGCTGGATGCATCTGAAATGGATTTGCCTTGTCAAGCTCATGTAGAAGGGGGAAGAACCACTACAAATGTCAGTGTTTGCCAGAGTTATTGGAATGCATGTAATGGAAAGAACTGCTTCATGTTTTACTATTCTTTAAATAAATAGTTTTTTTTTTACTTTTATTCAAATCTCTGTAGAATTTATATAAAAGCATGCTTAATCTTAACATATTTTGAAAAATGTAAATGGCTAATAATATTTGGAATGATATAATTTAAGCTGGGAAGTACCAATATTAGATTAATATGTGGTTTATTATATACTTTCTGAGAACTAGATAAGGGGGTGGACAAGCCATTGATTGCTGATTTGAAATAAGTGTCTTTTTTATTTATTTAACTTTAGGTGCATACTATATCTGGCATTTCCTCCCACGTTATCCCTTCCCACCCCCCCTTCACTCCCCCCCGCTGTCTCTCCTACACCCCCAACTGCCCCCAGTGTGTGATGCTCCTCTCCCTGAGTCCACATGTTCTCATTGTTCAACACCCACCTATGAGTGAGAATGTTTTAAAGTATTTTAGTGGAATTTATTTTGCTAGCATGACTTCTCTTGGTTAAGGCTTTACTTATTTTAATCCTGCAAGACAAATTTGTGAGAAGTTATTTACAAAACCAAATGGATTTTTAGAATTAACCTAAATTATATGTCATCCAATAATATGCTTGATGTTGTCATAGTTCAGCAGAGGACAATCTTATATAGTATCTCTGTCACATGCATAATCATATAACACAGTAAGCTAGGACTTGGTCTGGCATTCTGTTTAAACACCCATCAAAATGGTAAACATTCCTCTCACTTAATTGCATTGTTAGGCTTCAAGCAAAAGAAAAATTATAAAGCACTATTATTTTGTAGCTACAACCATTCATTCTACAAATAAATTCTATGTTGGTGAATAGGCCATCTGAGTTACGTGTATTATTAGAAGCATAACATAGATACGTAGACGACAATGGCAGAAAATGTGATTTGGTTGAAATAATGGCAGTATGAAATGTTTTTCTTCCCTAGGTCTAGATTACACACAATTTTAAACTATTTGATTTATAAAATTGCAAATCATGCATTATATTGACTCATGCTTTTTGACTTATTGGGTAGAAAAGTAACAATGTCCAAACTCAAGTGAAGATTTGGTTCTTAACTGTATTTGATTCACATTTCTCTTAGTTAATTGATTTACTCTACCTCATTTTGCTTGTGCTTATTCTGTTTCAATTAGTGGACTCAACATTTGTTTTTACTGAAAAATCAATGCCAAGAAATTGCTTATTTTAAGGCTTATACTTTGAAGTGTGAAATATTTAGCTTTCCCAGAACTTTATAAGCCTATTTTTTAAACATTTTAAAATCAGCATAGATTTATACGTAAAACTGGTGGCAAAAAATTTAAACTAGAAATATGACTGTAGTAATAATAGCTTTAATTACTTTTACAGAATTTAGAATGAGTCTCTATGGGAATAAAAGTTTTCCCCTCCCTTACCCCCCTCCTCCATAGTAGCATCAGTATCATTTATTTTTAAAGAAATATCTCTTATGCATTTCAGTTTTTCCCCCATCATTGTTATTGAGTAAATTGGTAGGAAGAAACATAATTAAGGAAGGAAAATCTCATTTAGGAATTATAAGCAATTATCTCTTTTTCTCCTATTGCTTTCTGGTAAGCATCCATTCAGGTGTTTAGCTGGAAATAGAGTGAATCACCTTTCTTAGTGCATATAGGAAGTGGCTTTACTTGGGGACATACTGTAAATATTGATAATTACCTGCACAGCAACAAAAGGTACATTCCTGTGATATTTTCAAGGTGAAATTGGTAATTGAGTGGTATGCTTCTTGCAGAATTGCCCTTGTGGTACCAAGTTACAGGATTTTAATGCTGCACCTGTGTGAAAGGGAGAATCATAAACGGTATAAAAAAAGATTCCTTTGAGGAGAGGTAGTAGCTTCCATCAAGATACAAGGGAAAATATAGGATATTTTAAAAATCTAGTTTGTGATTATCATTAGTTTTTGCTTAATTGGCTTAAAGGAAACTCAAGCATAATATTTATTATTATAAAATATAGCAGGAAATGTTAGGAATTTAGAAGCTCATATTTTGAACTGACAATGCCAAAATATTATAGGAGAAAATGGAAAAATAAGAGAACTTTTTAAGTAGTAAAGACTGCTTTCTTGAGGGAGCTCAGAAGGGCCAACCGATGTTTAATGGCATCAAAGGATACTGGTCTTCTATTAAAGAACAATTTGTGTCTTGGGGACAAGAAAGAAATACCTGCAAACTCTGTAAGAAGCAAAATGTATTCATGTGGTATCACTAAGAAAAAGGCTTAATTTAATGAAAGCTATGTACATCTCGTTTTTGCTGTGTAAATAAATAAAGTCAGCAGGTCATATATAAGATAATCTCTTCTTTTCACTATTCCTGTTTGTTTTGTATCACCAATTTTTTTATTGTACTTTAGGTTCTGGACTACATGTGCTGATCATGCAGGATTGTTGCATAGGTACATACATGGCAATGTGGTTTGCTGCCTCCCTTCCCCCGTCACCTATATCTGGCATTTCTCCCCATGTTATTCCTCCCCAATCTCCCCACCCACCCTCTCTCCCTCTCCTGGCCCCCCCAACAGACCCCAGTATGTGTCCCCTCCCTGTGCCCATGTGTTCTCATTATTCAACACCCACCTCTGAGTGAGAACATGTGGTATTTGATTCTCTGTTCTTGTGTCATTTTACTGAGAATGATGGTTTCCAGATTCATCCATGCCCCTACAAAGGACATACTATTTTTTTTATGGCTGCATAGTATTCTATGGTGTATATGTGCCACATTTTCCTTGTCCAGGCTATCCTTGATGGGCATTTGGGTTGGTTCCAGGGCTTTGCTATTGTAAACAGTGCCACAATGAATATACATGTGCATGTGTATCACAAATTTTTAAGGCTAATATCAACTATGAAGAGGAAAAGTTTTAAAATCTAAATATATTACAAGAGATTACTATCAGAAAAGATATGAATAGATCAATGCTATAAATACACATTAATGTTATATTTCCCTACAGATTGAATAAATTGGCTAACCAATGTTATTGCAATTTTTAAACATTTTACTTTAAGTTCTGGGATACATGTGCTGAACATGGAGGTTTGTTACATAGGTATACATGTGCCACGGTGGTTTGCTGCACCTGTCAACCCCTCATCTAGGTTTTAAGCCCTGCAAGCATTAGGTATTGGTCCTAATGCTCTCCCTCCCCTTTCCCCCCATCCCCCGACAGGCCCCAGTGTGTGATGTTCCCCTCCCTGTGTCCATGTGTTCTCATTGTTCAACTCTCACTTATGAGTGAGAACATTCAGTGTTTGGTTTTCTGTTCCTCCGTTAGTTTGTTGAGGATGATAGTTTCCAGTTTTATCCATGTCCCTGCAAAGGACATGAACTCATTCATTTTATGGCTGCACAGTATTCCATGATATATATGTGCTGCATTTTCTTTATCCTGTCTATCATTGATGGGCATCTGTGTTGGTTCTAAGTCTTTGCTTTTGTAAATAGTGTTGCACTTTTTTTTTTAATTGAGACTGAGTTTCACTCTTGCTGCCCCGACTGGAGAGCAATGGTGTGATCTCGGCTCACTGCAACCTCCACCTCCCAGGTTCAAGTGATTCTCCTGCCTCAGCCTCCCGAGTAGCTGGGATTAGAGGCATGCACCAACACACCTGGCTAATTTTGTATTTTTAGTAGAGACGGGGTTTCACCATATTGGCCAGGCTGGTTTCAAACTCCTGACCTTGTGATTTGCCCACCTCGGCTTCCCAAAGTGCTGGGGTTACAGGCATGAGCCACTGCGCCTGGTCTATTGCACTTTTTTTTAAGGGTAGTTAAGAGATAACAGGAAATGCAGATTGGACATGCTGTTTCAGAGAGGTATAATCAGATAAACTGAAGGTAAACAAGGGATGCTACGGGTATAAAATTTTGAGAGAGAGAGAGAGGAAGAATAAAGGAAGCAGAAGAAGGAGAAGGAGGAGAAGAAGGAAGAAGAAAGAAGGAAAAAGGAGGGGTAGGAGGGAGGAGGAGAAGAAGAAGAGGAAGAGGAGGGGAGGGAGGAGGCAAAAGAGAAGGAGGAAGATGAATAAAAGGGAGAGAGAGAGAAATATCCCTGTTGCCAAAATAAGGATCCTGCTTTACCTACAACTGCTTAAGCTGAAGGTCTTTCTTTACTTTGTAACACATATGCCTGCAGTAGTTCTTTTTTACTGACTTTCTGAAGGTGAGACTTGGCTCTCACTCTATTGGCACCTGTAACAGTGATACCAGGACTGGCAATTTTTTTTTTTTTTTTTTTTTTTTTTTTTTTAAGCTGAGTCACATTTGATAGTTTAATGTAAGGAGATGCTAACTTAAGAGTGCTGGAGTTTAATTTTTAAAAATCTTGCTACAGATTGGATTACTAATTTGTAATGCTATTTTTTTTTAATTTTTATTGGATTATAGGTTTTGGGGTACATGAGCAGAGCATGCAAGACAGTTGCGTAGGTACACACATGGCAGTGTGCTTTGCTTTTCTTCTCCCCTTCACCCACATTTGGCAATTTTAAACTATGATGTAGTTGCCCAATTAATTGTCCGTCTTAGAACCTACTGAGGTGCTATACTGTCACAAGAAGCTTTAATTGTTAACAATTTACTTTCTAAAAATAAAAATTTGATGTTTTAAATAAAGAAAATAGTATATAGATATATAGAGAAATAGCTAGGAAAACATGGTATATATTTATCATTTCTTTTTTTTATAAACCCACACTCTTGGAGTTTACCTTTTGTTGCCATAATGGGAGTTCACACAACCTTGCATCTATAGTACCATCATTTAAAGATTTGTTCGGTCGGAAGTGCAGAAAGAATTATTTTCTATTAATTAATTATTACCTATTAACAATTTCTCTTATATTTCAAAGAACAGTCTCCCTCTCTATTTCTCTCTCTGTATGTAAATTTATTTTTGGATAGAGAAAAAAGTAAGCATATTCATTCTCTTTAAGATAGGCAGCTAGAAGCTTCGTATGTACATGATCATATGTACATGGTAGGCGGCTCTCTGATGAAGGTAGCTCTATTTCTTCTAAGAAACTGCTTTGTCTTTTGTTTTTGACTGCATGTATAATTTATCTAACTATGTTACCTCATTGGTGGTGTTTTCTGTAAAGCACAGAGCCAAAATTGCAGCCCCAATGAAGCAAAAAGATAGCATTTAATTAATGCATTGCTATCCCACTTACATTTATTTTAATATGCTTTTATATTATCTTTCCTCCTTATAACTCTTACATTTATTTCATTTTGTTGTACATAAAGTTTCTTTCTTATTTGATTTTGATTAATTGTGAGTAGAAGAATTTTGGTGTCTGTTGGTTATAAAAACAGACAAATTAATAGTAGATACCTGATAGTATTCATACCCTGACAATAGGGATCCTTTTTTCCTTAAACATGAACAATTCACATTTGAATAATTGAATCTTTAAATAATAACATATGCATACCACAATTACAATCATCTCTCAGATGTTATGGGGGATTGCTCACATTGTCGTTTATCTTTCCACCAACTAAGTACATTTACTGATACTCAACTCGATCTTAGATTTATTTCCCCCTCAAACTAGCAAGAATAACAAGACAAATCCTGCCATATAAAAGCATTACAGGTTCCTCATAAGCTTCGCTAAGAACAGAAATATATTTCTAAGTAACACAGAGAACTCATTCTGATATTCTCTATTATTCTGGAAGCTTAGTCTTAGAGAAAAATAAGAACAATAGGAGAAAATGAGGAGAGTGAGTTCAATTATTTTAGGGTTTTTAACTCATAGAACAACAGTTCTAATAATCCTATTCAAATATAAATCTGAGAATTTACAAAACCACGTCAATCATCCATCATTTTGCTCTGTCGGTATCCGTCATCAATGATCATTCATGCATCTAACATATATTCATATTTCAACTAATATATGACTCACAGTGTTCTAGGGATTGACCAAACAAAGCAAAACCCAAAATGCACTTCATACTGCTGACTGTCTTTTTCTCTTTTAGTCCAACAATTGGAAATTATGTCATGGTTTCTCCATATTCCATGTAATATTATTTATTATGGATATGACTACCCTTCAATATAGAATAATATTTCTATTTATTTATTTATTTTTGATATAGGGTCTTGCTCTGTCGTCCAGGCTGGAGTGCAGTGGTGCAGTTATACCTCACTGCGTCCTCAAACTCCTGGACTCAAGTGATTCTCTTGCCTCAGCTTCTGGAGTATCTGGGGCTACAGGAACATGCCACCACAACTGGCTAATTTTATTTTATTTTTTTTGTAAAATTGAGTGTCTTGTTATGTTGCCCAGGCTGGCTTTGAACTCCTGGCTTTAAGTGATTCTCCTGCTTTGGCCTCCCAAAGCAGTGGGATTACAAGTGTGAGCCACCGCATCCCATTTCTATATTGCTATTTTATCGGTAAATATGAATTGTACACATCTTATAGTTCTTAGTGGGACCACACACTCAGAAATTAGGTTCTGCACATGATGAATGTCTGAAAAAAAAAAATCAAAATGGGGGAAAAAATGCTGAGCCTGGTGGTGCATGCCTGTATTTCCGGGTGCTGGGGTGGAGATGCTGAAGCAGGGGATGACTTAGCTCAGGACTTTGAGGCCAGCAGCCTGAGCAAGATAGTGAGACTCCGTCTCTCAAAAGAAAAAGAAAAAAAGAAAACAAGTACATGGATTGCAAATTTAGCAAAATCTTGCCTGTGATTTAACAAATAAATGGTCATTATTTTCAAATAATTAATAATACTCTAACCAAAGAACCTTGAGTAAGAGATGTTAAGTATATTGATTCAAATGTAGTAATTGGAAGTTTGATTATATATATATATATATATATATATATATATAATTATATGTAATATTATTTATTACGGAAATGACTACCCTTCAATATAGAATACTATATTTCTATTTATTTATTTATTTTTGATATAGGGTCTTGCTCTGTCATCTAGGCTAGAGTGCAGTGGTGCAGTTATACCTCGCTGCAGCCTCAAACTCCTGGACTCAAGTGATATATATATATATATATATATATATATTTTTTTTTTTTTTTTTGAGACAGAGTCTTGCTCTGTTGCCAGGTGCCAGGCTGGAGTGCACTGGTGTGATCTTGGCTCATGGCAACCTCCGCCTCCCAGTTTCAAGCAATTCTCCTGCCTCAGCCTCCCGAGTAGCTGGGACCACAGGCACGCACCACCATGCCCAGCTAATTTTTGTATTTTTTAGTAGAGACGGGGTTTCACTATGGTCTCGATCTCTTGACGTCGAGATCCACCTGCCTCGGCCTCCTAAAGTGCTAGGATTACAGGTGTGGGCCACCGTTCCCGGCCTGATAATATTTTTTTAAAACTTATTTTAGAAGTTTTAGATTTACAGAATTATTTTGGAGATAGAACAGAGTTCCCGTATATCCATACTGAGTTTTGACAAAGATTATTTGGTTGATCATATCTCATTACGGCTCCTGAACCTTCTCTTAGTTCCATCTGTATACTCTTTTGTAAAATCCAGTTTTAGCAAGAACACACCATCCTCTATATCTGATCACTCTGATATCCCATTGGTGTTATCAGATATATAATGTGATCCTCTACCATCCTCCAGGTAATGTCTGATCACCCTAGCCTGTATTTCACAGGAATCCTATTAGGCAGGTTTAGTCAAGATCTCCCTTAGCCTTGGTGTTTCCTCTTAGTAATTTTCCACTCACTAACCCCCATGCTGCTCCTTGGTTACATATTCCCACTTTTCCATCTGTATTTGGAATTAAGCACAATCTCTATCCCCCACTGCAATATATTGCAGTGCTCCCTATGCCAATTGTGATAGTTTTGCATGAAATCTTCCTTACCATGATTCAACAGGTGTAATTGAATAATTTTCTCTTTAACAGTTTCCCCTGTTGCTCACATTTGACATTTGTATGACACATTTGTTGTAATTAATAAATCAATATTGATACATTATTACTAATGTAATGGTCACTATGGTCTCATAGAGCAGTTTGAAGTCAGGTAATGTGATGCCTCCCGATTTGTTCTTTTTGCTTAGTCTTGCTTTGGTATCGCGAGCTCTTTTTTGGTTCCATGTGAATTTTAGGATTGTTTTTCTTGAGTTCTGCAAATGACGATGATATTTTCATAGGAATTACATTAAATTTTAGATTGTTTTTTGGCAGTATGGTCATTTTCACAATACTAGATCTACCCATCTATGAGCATGGGATGTTTTTCCATTTGTTCGTGTCATCTGTGATTTCTTTTAGCAGTGGTTTGTAGTTTCTTCAGAGGCCTTTCCCCTCATTGGTTAGGCATATTCCTAAATATTTTATATGTTTGTAGCTGTTGTTAAACGGGTTGAGTTCTTGGTGGTGTATATCAGTGCTACTGATTTTTATATATTGATTTTGTATCCTGAAACTTTATTGAATTTATTTATCAGATCTGGAAGCTTTTTGGATGAGTCTTTAGTGTTTTTTAGGTATACAATTATATATTTGGCAAACAGCAACAGTTTCACTTCCATTTTACCCACTTAGATGCCCTTCATTTCTTTCTCTTTTCTGATTGCTCTGGCTAGGATTTCCAGTATGATGTTGAATAGAAGGAGTGAAGGTGGGTATCCTTGTCTTGCTCCTTTTTTCAGGGGAATGCTTTCAAATTTTCACCATTTGCCATAATGTTGGCTGTGGTTTTGTCATAGATGGCTTTTATTACCTTAAGTTTTGTTCCATGTCAATTTTGCTGAGGGTTTTAATCATAAAGGGATGCTTTATTTTGTCAACTGCTTTTTCTGCATCTATTGAGATACTCATATGATTTTTGTTTTTAATTCTGTTTGTGTAGTGTATCACATTTATTAACTCAGTGGATGTTAAACCATCCCTGCATCTGTGGTATGAAACCCACTTGATCATTGTGTGTGTGTGTGTGTGTGTGTGAGTGTGTGTGTTTAATGCTGTTGGATTTTGTTGAGGATTTTTGCATCTGTGTTTATCAGGGATATTGGTCTGTAGTTTTCTTTTTTTGTTATGTCCTTTCCTAGTTTTGTTACTAGGGTGATACTGGCTTCATAGGACAATTTACAGAGGAGTTACTCTTTCTCTCTTTTTTGGAATTGTTTCAGTAGGATTGGTACCAGTTCTTCTTTGAATGTCTGATAGAATTCAGCTGTCAATCTAACCTGGTCCTGGACTTTTCTTTGTTGTTGTTGGCTATTTTAAAATTACTGTTTCAATCTTCTTACTTATTATTGGTCTGTTCAGTTTCCATTTCTTCCTGGGTTTATCTAGGAGTGTTGTATATTTCCAGGAATGTATCCATATCCTCTAGGTTTTGTAGTTTGTGTGCATAAAGGTGTTCATAGTAGCCTTGAATGAGCTTTGGTATTTCTGTGGTATCATTTGTGACATGTCCCATTTCATTTCTAATTTAGCTTACTTGGATTTTTCTCTTGTTAGTTCTCACTAGTGATCTATCAATTCTGTTTAAGTTTTGAAAGCACCAGTTTTCATTTTATTTATCTTTTGTATTTTTTTTCTTTCAATTTCATTTAGTTCTGCTCTGACCTTTGTTATTTCTTTTCTTCTGCTGGGTTTGAATTTAGTTCATTCTTGTTTCTCTAGTTCCTTTAGGTGTGAGCTTGGCTTGCTTATTTGTGTTCTTTTTAATATTTTGACATAGGCATTTAATGCTATGAAATTTCTTCTTAGCACTGTTTTTGTTGTATCTCACAGGGTTTGATAGGTTATGTCACTATTATTGTTCAGTTCAACTAATTTTTAAATTTCCATCTTGATTTCATTGTTGAACCAAAGATCATTCAAAAGCAGATTATTTAACTTCCATGTATTTGTACAGCTTTGTGGGTTCCTTTTGGGGTCAATTTCCAATTTTATTTAATTGTGTATAAGAGGGTACTTGATATAATTTCAATTTTCTTAAATTTATTGAGGCTTTTTTGTGACCTATCACATGGTGTACCTTGGAGAATGTTACATATTCTACTAAAAAGAATGTATATTCTGCAGTTGTTGGGTAGAATGTTTTGTAAATATCTGTTAAGTCCATTTGTTCTATGGTAGAGTTTAAGTCCTTTGTTTCATTGTTGACTCTCTGTCTTAATAACCTGTCTAGTGCTGTCAGTAGAGAACTGAAGTTCCACACTATTATTGTGCTGTTGTCTAGCTCATGTTTTAGGTATAGTAGTAATTATTTTATAAATTTGTGAGCCCCAGTGTTAGGTGCATATATATTTAGAATTGTGATATTTTCCTACTGCTTTTATCATTATATGATGTCCCTCTTTGTCTTTTCTTACTATTGTTGCTTTATTGGCTATTTTGTCTGATATAAAAAATAGCTACTCCTGCTCTCTTTTTGTTTCCATTTGCCTGGTGTATCCTTTTCCACCTCTTTACCCTTATGTGAGTCCTTATGTGTTAGGTGAGTCTGTTGAAGACAGTAGATACTTGGTTTGTGGATTTTTATCCATTCCACCATCCTGTATCTTTTACATGGAGCATTTATGCCATTTACATTCAATGTTAGTATGGAGATGCGAGGTACTGTTGTATTAATCTTGCTAGTTTTTGCCTGAATACCTTTTTTTTCTTGTGCTATTGTTTTATAGGCCCTGTAAAGTTTATGCTTTAAGGAGGTTCTATATTGGTATATTTCAAGGTTTTGTTTCAAAATTTAGAATTCTTTTGGCATTTCTTGTTGTGCTGGCTTGGTAGTGACAACTTCTTTCAGCATTTTTTTGTCTGAAAAAGACTATCTCTCCTTCATTTGTAAAGCTTAGTTTTGTTTAATACAAAATTTGTGACTGATAATTGTTTTGTTTAAGGAGGCTAAAGATGGGAACCCTATTCCTTCTGGCTTGTAGGGTTTCTGCTGAGAAATCTGCTGTTAATCTGATAGGTGTTTCTTTATAGGTTACCTAATGCGTTTGGCTCATAGCTCTTAAGATCCTTTCCTTTCTCTTGACTTCAGATATCCTGATGACTATGTGCCTAGGTGATGATCTTTTTGTGCTGAATTCCCAGATGTTCTTTAAGTTTCTTGTATTTAGATGTCTAGATCCTTAGCAAGATGAGGGAATTTTTCCTCATTTATTCGCTCACATATGTTTTCCAAGCTTTTAGATTTATCTTCTTCCTTGGGACACCAATTATTCTTATGTTTGACCATTTACCATAATCCAAAATTTCCTGAAGCCTTTGTTTACTTTTTAAAATTCTTTTTCTTTGTCTTAGTTGGATTGTGTTAATTTGAAAGACGTCTTTGAGCTCTGAAGTTCTTTCTTCTACTTGTTCTAGCCTATTGCTGAAACTTTATAGTGTATTTTGTATTTCTTTAATGGTGTCTTGTATTTCCAGAGGTTGTGACTGCTTTTTATTTATGGTATCTATTTCTCTGGAGAGTTTTCATCTATATTCTGCTTTTTAAAAAATATCTTTAAGTTGTTTTTCACCTTTCTATGATACTTCCTTGAGTAATTTAATAATCAACCTTCTGAATTCTTTATCTGGCAATTCAAAGATTTCTTCTTGGTTTGGATCCATTGCTGGGGAGCTAGTTTGATCTTTTGGGGGTGTTATGAAGCCTTTTTTGCCATATTATCAGAATTACTTTTCTCGTTCTTTCTCATTTGGACAAACTGTTTCAGTGGAAAGATCTGGAGCTCAGGGGCAACTGTTCAGATTCTTTTGTCCCACTGGGTAATCCTTTAATGTGGTGTTCTCCCCCTTCCCCTAGAAATGGGGCTTCCTAAGGGTTGGACTGAAGTGTGCTATTGCCCTTCTGGTTCTAGCCACCCAATGGCAGTATCAGGCTCTGGACTGGTGCTCAACAATGTTTGCAAAGAGTCCTATGATGTGATCAGTCTTCAGGTCTCCCAGCCATGGATACCAGCACCTGTTCCTGTAGCGGTGGAATGGGAGTAAAGTGGACTCCGTGGTAGTCCTTGCTTGTAGTTTTGTTTAGTGCACCGCTTTTTGTGAATGCTGGTTGTGCTAGCAGTGAAGCTGTCACATGGACAGACTCAGGACCTTTGGTTAGCCAGGATGTTGCAGGCAGTGGAATTAACTGTTGTTTTCTCCTTCTTTGGAACAGGATTGTTTGTTATCAGTTGGTGTAATGGCTTAAGTTGGTTGGCCTCCAGCCAGGAGGTTGCACTTTCAAGAGAGCCAGCTGCAGTAGTAGAAGTAGGAATGTAAGCTTGCCCTATGTTGACCAGAATAAGTATTCAGGCTTCTCAGGTGATGAGGTGGGCCACAGGGCTTCCAAGAGTTTATGTCTTTTGTCTTTGGCTACCAGGCAGGGTTGAGAAAAACCATCAGATGGGGCAGGGTTAGGCAGGTATGAACTCAGACTATACTTGGGTTGGGCTTGCTGTAGCCACTGTGGGAGACGATAGGGTGGTTCTTAGGCCAATGGTGTTAGTTTCCAAAGGGGATTATGGCTGCCTTTGCTGTGTCACACAGGTAAGCAGGGAAATGGGGGAAAGCCAGCATTGACTTTACCCAGTTCCCATGCAGTCACCAAGGCCAGTCTCACTCCCAATGCTGTGCCCCACCAACAGTGCAGAGTTTATATTTAGGCAGCAGGTGCATAGGGCTGAGATATTGCCCCAGGTTATAAATTTCCCTGCTGAGAAAGAAAGCCGGGCTCTCAGTCCTCACCACTCCCTGCCTGCCTGCACCATTAGCGGTGTCTTCTGAGCTCGTATCTGTATCTGCGCTTCCCATTCACCCACCTACCATAAATTCTGCTCAGAAAAGTTTGTGTGCAGTCAAAATTATTACAAAGTTCAGCTAGAAGCATTCTTTACCCTGAGGCTCATCCACAATTCTGCTAGCAGCCTTGCACAAGGACCCCGGTGAGATAAAGCTAGGGTTGGCTTCCCTGGGCTTGAGCTGGGGACCAGGAGTGCCTACAGGGCTTTTCCTGCTTTTTCTTCTACTTTTATATTTCACGTGGCTCCTTGAACCCATTTCAGTTCTAGGTAAGGTTAAATCCTCTACCTGTAATCTGGATTTTCAGATTGCCTAGTGGGGATGTATGTTTGGAGGCTGACTATTCCCCCTCTCACACTCTGGGAGCTCACAGTTCTTCAGCTGTCTCATGGGATTTGCGGTGGCAAGCTGCTTCTTTCAAAGGGTTCATGAATTCTTTTGGTTTTCTGGTATCTTCCTGTGGTGGTTCTTGCAGCAAAAGTTCGTGATGTGAGTCTCCACATACTGTTCTGTCCTTCCAAGTGGGAGTTGCACATTAGTCCTGTCTTCTATCCACCTTTTTTCTGGATTATTTTTTATTTTCATTCTTTATTTATTATTTGCATTTTGTTTTGGAAAACTTCTATTCACAAGTTTTGTCAATAGACATCAAGTCATTGATTCTTTCCTCAGCTGTCTCCAAGTTATTGATAAGGCCATCAAAGACATTCTTCATTTCCATTAAGAAGAATTTGGGAATCTTTAGATCAATCTATCTATCTATCCATCCATCTGTATATATATTATATACAGATACATAATTTTCTTAAGAACTGAATAAATTCTAATGGTACCTCTCTTTGAAAAGAATCACATATTATTATTTGATGCTCATATATTTCTAAAACGTCTTATTACCATGGAGTGGGACTGTTAGGCTTAGGTATTCATGGCTTCTCAACTCATAGTCTGTCAATACACTATGATAATGTCAATTGAAGAATGATGAGGTTCATAAATTTGGGAAGAAGATCTTTATTTCCATAAAGGATTGCAGCCTGTGGAGTGGCCATTGTGACAGGCTGGGAAAGCTAGCCTCTAGTCAGAAGCCAGAAACGCATACTTAAAGGGTCGGAAAAATAAGACAGGGATATATGCTGAATGAACTGTCCAAATATACATACTCAGTAAGCTATAGGAGGAGGCATGAATATTTATGAAAGAAGAAATTCATGCATGCAGAATTGAGCTTTATGACTCTCCATAGGATCCATGTTCAAAAAATGGCAGTGTTAGCATATGAGGGTGGAGCTTTTGACCCTCTGACATTAAAAGATGAAGCAGAGGAAACAAAAACCCTCACTGTGCATTCTACGTAGACTGTCCAGAACCAATCCGTAGCTGGCAGTCTCTTGTTAGGAAGAAGTGCTGATCCGTTGTTTTGTCAAAACTGCAAAAAGATGGAGCAATATATCAGGTGCTTGGTTAAAAACAGTAATACAGCAAGTCTCTTGAAAGGGCTGGTTTTTGTTTAATGCTTAGAGAAGAAAGTCTAATGGTGGTTAGTGAGTGAGGAAAGGATTATAATGAGGAATGACAGCCTCCCATTGAGTCATGGCCAGAAACTCAGGTTCCAAGGTTTCTTTGGGGATCCCTTGGCCAATGCAGGGGGTCATTCAGTTGAATTATAGGCTTAAGATTTTATTTTTATTTCTCAGTAGAATAGATCACACAGTAATCATTATGGAAAATGTAGAAACTACGTCAAACTAAATGTTTAAGTACTACTACTATTAAGTAATAATATCAAGGCCTTTAATCACTTGCTTACCATGCTCAAAGCTCTAACATTTTATTCTGAAAACAAACATATGGGATAAATTTAATATCTCAAATTTAAGGGTTAGTAAACTGAAGCTTAAAGACGTTAAGGAGGTTTTTCAATTTACACCTTTAGGACATGATGGAACGAGTGGTACATGTGCCACCAATATCTGTCTTTAACTGTTATGTTATCCTGAAACAAATAACGTTTATATACAGATTCACCACATTGACACATACACTTCCATGGTGGATGGAACAAGAAGAAATAGAATTAAGACATCACAAACTGTTTCCTAGAATTACTATTTTTAAAAGTCTACAATGTTACAGCTTTCCAAGACCATCAACCATTCTTAACCAAGAGTTGCATGGCTGCGCCAGTAACACCTCATATCTTAAGTTCTAGGATGCAATTCTTATCCAAAGGATGACATAAGCAATCAGAATAGAATTTCTATTCTCAGTCACATCCATTGGCCTATGAATTGAAAATTTCATTTTCAGAAGACAATTATGTTCTCATCTCAGGATTTACCTTTGAGTACAGTGTATACTTTTTTATTTATTTTAGTATAGACTCTCATTTCTAATCCGTAATGCTAATTTGGAAAGAAAAGAAAGTTTTCTTTGCAAGCATGGGGATTTTGATAGAAATCTCATATTTCTTTAAACTTTCCTAGACAATTTCAGCTTTTGTTTTTTTCTCTGAAGCAGATGGTATTGAGTGAAAAGTTCTATAACGCATTCATCATTACCCATTCACTGCTCATTGAGATGAGAGAATGATGTACTTCATCAGAGGAAAGTACTCTACTGTCTGAGTACACTATTGCTTTCAAGAGAAACACTTAACTTCCTAGAAGAGATGGTTAACCATATACGGGTCAACATATGTGTGCCTATCATTTTTCCTTTTAAAACAATTTCCAAACGATTGTGGACCTTTATTTCATGACATTAATGTACATTTACATCATTGACTAACAAATAATGTAATTTGTAATCTTTTATGTGAATGAGAACTCTAGTCCCTTATTGCAATTATCTTTCCTGAATGTTGAGTATGTCTCCTAAAAAATAGTATTTTTACTTTTACTATGTATAAATGAAAAATTTTGCAATAGTCTAAAATATGTCAGCATTCATTTGCATTAAAATAAGAGGAAACAGTGTAGGCAACTAGAAAATATTTTTAATAAAAATTTTCTAATGACTTTAAAGCTGAATTGTATGGATTTTAAGAAAAGAAAAATAATAATTCATTATAACTACAATAAGAGATATGTTTAACCTATTTAGGTCCTCCACTGAATAGCAATCATGAATATGGAAATTCGAGGACACAATTTAGACTGAATGTATGTTTTAACTACTAGGGGATGTGGCACAAGTCGTGAATACCACAAATAGTAGCATTTACAATTCATTTAAATTAATAGAAAAATACATTTTATTTTCAAATATTTATATTATTAAGAAAGAAAATATTCATAGTTCTTTTTTCACTTTGTATAATTGGAACAATTGCCTTAATATGTGTTTGTTATATGAGAGTGAACACTTTTTATTTCTCACTATATGCTATACTCAAAGTCATAGGTTTGCTATTGTGTATGTGTATGTGTGTGTCTGTATTTTCTTGGGCCAAACTATTAATTTTTAGTGTGCAAAAAATTCCTGGATAGAGAAAGCAGCAGGATGGTTATCAGAGCCTGGGAAGGGTAGTGGGGTGATTGAGGAGATGGGGCTGGTTAATGAGTACCCAAAAATGGAAAGAATAAGCAAGCCCTAGTAATTGATTGAACAATAGAGTGACTATAGTCAATAATAACTGTACATTCTGGAAAAAACAATAATGTAATTGAATTATTTATATCACAAAGAATAAATGCTTGAGAGGATTGATACCCCATTCTCCATGATGTAATTATTTAACATTGCATACCTGTATCAAAACATCTCGTGTACTTCATAAATATATACACCTACTATATATACACAATATTTAAAAATAAAAATTGAAATAAAAATTCTATAT
The DNA here is from genome assembly GCF_049354715.1 of Callithrix jacchus. NCBI lineage: Eukaryota > Metazoa > Chordata > Mammalia > Primates > Cebidae > Callithrix > Callithrix jacchus. The sequence goes on from NC_133524.1 coordinate 88,996,734, forward strand.
ATCCAATTAAAAAGAAACTATGGAAGGCATGTGTTTATAAAGAAAAATATCGGATTGAAAATGTGAATTAGAAAGTGATTCCAAAATAACTAGAGGAGTGGAGTTAAAATATTCCTAACACAAAGAAATGATAAATGTTTGAGGTGATGTTTTCCCCGTTTCCCTAATTTGATCATTTCCTGTTGTATGTTTTTATCAAAATATCACATGTACCCAATAACTGTGTATGACTATTATATGTCCATAAAAATAAAGAATAAAAAGTAAAATATGTAATATTTCTCTTTGAGTACATTAAACCAAGCGCTTCTATTGATTCTGATAACAGAATATGTATTCAATACGAATAAAAGTTGCATGTGATTTACTGTGTTTTCAGGATCCAAGCCACTTTAGTGGCAGTTTTTTAGTTTAACATTGTCTCATAATTATAACTTTCATATACCAGACAGTTACTTCATTGCATATAAATATATCTCATTGATTTTACCAGTGACAGAGGTGGGTGGATGACTGTCAGAGCTGTTTTTCTTAATCTCTTGTAGTCCTTCCCTGAATGATGCTGTAGCGTGCATTATGCTTTGAATAAATGCCATCTGTAGACAAATGAATGATTCGTTAGAAGAAAGGTAGCAATAAATAAAAATCCCAGTAAAACTTAACAAATATTGTTAGTTGAACTGTACAATGCAAGTAAATATTAGCTTTTACATTTTATATCAGTAGCCATTTCCAAAGTATCAATTACTTTCATGTATATATTTTTTTCAAATACAGTGCTAATGACCTACCAAGCCTAGAGCTGCCAAATTAGTACTATTCTTTTTGGTTTCTATTTTTTATGAATGCAGTCAGTATTAGAAGAAAAGCTACGTGCTCTGCCTTGGTCACAGTCAACATGGCTGCCAAATGTCTGTCATTAAATCATGAATCCTCTATATTAGCTTTCAAACAAATATTTGTATTACTTACAAGAGTGAAATAAAAATTTTTTCTAATTTTATGTCATAAAAGACACTTAGAGACTACTCAATATGGATCTGAAGAGTGTATTTCAATGTTCAAGGAATCCTAATCTTTACATGTAATTGTTGTCAAACTGTGTTTCTGCTCTTTGCTCACTCTAAAAGTAAAGGTAAAAATGAATGGTTAAAACTGTTATAGGTCAAAACAGTTATGTCTCAGTAAGCAACAAACCTGAATAGTAATTATTCCACATGACTAAACTAGTAGAAACTACTAGTAATAGTAAGGGTGTTAAATTTGAATAACTAATTTCTGATTTAACAAACTAGAAGGTTAAGCCTTGAATAGGCCACTCCTAGTAGACTGGTTTAATACGTAAGATATATTCAGTTTGCTCATTTTTAGAGTAGGCCTTTTATCTAGATTGGTAAAGTGTTTTGTATTTTCCATATGATGTTAAATAACATTCAACTTACCTTTCACTCATATATTTGACGTCTACCTGAACTACTTATCACCATCAGATTTCCATCTTGCTTTTATATGACTGAAACTGTTACAGGCTATGAATATTGCAGAGGCTTAGTTGGTTGCCTGATGTCTTTAACTAGCATTGAACAACTGCAAAATCACTGTGGTTTATAGCCATGGTCGTACACTTTTGTTTTCTTCTTGTTTTCCATTCCCTTTGTCTCTTTCCTCTCTTATGCAAAAGCCTGTTCTGATTTCACAAACCAGAAGGTTAAGCCTTAAATAGCCCAATACTAGCAGGTTGGTTTAATACGTAAGATGTATTCAGTTTGCTCATTTTTAGAGTAGGCCTTTTACGTAGGTAGATAATGTATTTTATATTTTCTACGTGGTGTTAAATAACATTCAACTACCCTTTCACTGATTATATATTGGCATGTACCTGAGCTGCTTATCACTATCAGATTTCCATTGCCACAAGTCAGGTTTCTTCTCTATCTACTAGTTATTCTATTTTTTTTTTTTTACTTATTCAAATTTAACACCCTTACTATTGATAGTAGTTTCTACTAGTTTAGCAACGTGAAATAATTACTATTTGGGTTTGTTGCTTACTGAGACATAACTGTCAAATAAAGCAAATTTTTGATTATCTATAACAGCAGGTAATCTTAAAATACAAATGGCCAGGTAATCACAAAAGCATACATGCATTTCAGATGTATCATGTAATTTTTCTCCTGGAGGTAACAGCAGATATTCTTGATTTTGTTTCCTACATAATATTTTAGTCAGAGTTTTGCTATGATTGACTTTGCCAGGAGGAAAAATATCATTATGAGTAAATGTCATATATACTAAATGCTGCGTATTACCCCTTTTCATTATCCCCACCTTGGACCTTTCAAACAACCAGATTTGGATTTCATATTTTTTTCTATTATTTTTCTGTTCTAAATTTTGTTGATTTATGTTTTTGTTTCATTTTATTTTAGATAGACATGGTCTTGCTCAGTCACCCAGGCTGGAGTGCAGTGGTACAATCACAGTTTACTGTGACCTCAAACTCCTGGGCTCAAGTGGTCTTCTTGTTTCAGCCTCTCTGGTAGCTAGGACTAAAAACACACACCACCATGCCTGGTTAATTACTTATTTTTTTTTAATTACTTCTTTTGGCTTGCTTTGATTATATTTGCTGTTGTTCCAGTTTCTTAAGGTGAAAATTTAGAACACGGAATGGAGAACTGTTTCCTTTTCTAGTTTGTGGTAATTAGTGTAATGTAATGTTCCCTCTTACCAGTGCTTTCATTGCATCTTACAAATTGTGAAATGCTTTATTTTGTTTTCTTTCAACTGTGATTTCCTTTTGGCCTATGTACTGTTTAGAAGTGTTTGTTTTCTCTCTCTAATTGTATTAGGTTTTATTTCATGTATTTCAAAGCTCTGTTTTACTGTGTATATACATGCAGGATTGTTAAATCTTCTTGATAAATTGATCCTTTCATAATTATAAAATTTCACTCTATATCCCTGTTTATGTTCCTTGTTCTGATATATACTTCTTCTGATATTGATATAGTCATTTCAACTTTTTAAATTTTCATTTGTATGGTATATCTTTTTTCATCTTTTAGCTTTTTTTTTTTTTTGTATGTCTGTTTTCTGTTTTCTTCTTTCATAGAGATGAGGTCTTATCATATTGCCCCTGCTGGCTCAAACTCCAGGGCTCAAGAGATTCTTCTACCTCAGCCTACCAAATAGCTGGGACTACAGGTGTACACCACTGCACCTGGGTGGCCCTCTTAACTTTTATCATCCCTAGTTCTTTGTAGCTAACGCAGCTCTTTTGTTGATGGATATCATTTGGCTTTGTTTTTTGTTTTTTAATCCAAACTGAAAATCTTATAATCCATGTGCTGCAACTATGTATTTTCATGTATTTATTGATGTGATTGGATTTAATTTTACCATTTTAATAAGTGTTTTCTATTTGTCCCTTCTCTTTTCTGTTTATCTTTCCGCCTTTCCTTTTGAATTCTTTGGATTTTTCTTCATATTCCACTTTAATATATCTGTTGATCCCTGACTATGACTCTTTTATTATTTCTTCCTTCTTGTGCTAGGCCTGATAATATACGCACCTAACCTTTCACAGTCTACTCAGAGATATATTTTACCACCACAGTAAAAATGTAGAAGTTTTACAATACAGTTTATCTTTTCCCACCTTTTTTGTTATAGTTGTCATGGGTTACAACTATGTACATTGATTGCAAAGATTATACACAATTGAAATAATTTAAGAAGAGAAAATTGAGTATTATACTACCCATTTTTTATTATTCATCTTCCTCTTACTTTATTCCTGAAAATTTTTTCTGCTGGTCTTCAAATTAACATTTTGTTAGTTACAACAATGAAGCTGAACATTTAATTTTCTTCCCTTAAGAAAGAAATTTAATAAATTCAACTTTATGTAAATTTCCTTCAGCCTGAAGTCTTTCAGCAATGACTTCCCTGAGTTTCCCTTCATTTAAGAATGCCTTTCTTGATCCTTCATCCCAAGGAGGGTTTTTCATGGATATAAAGTTTTACATTACCTGTTGTTTTCTTTCATCATTTTAAGATACCATCTCACCGTTTTCTGGCATTCATGGCTGTTAGTGAGAGATTATTGGTGATTCAAATTATTGTTCCATTAATTATAATGAATTTTTTTTTCTCTAGCTACTTAATATTTTCTTCCTCTACTGTTTTTAGCATCTTGATTACGGTGTATCTGGGCATTGATTTCTTTGAGTTTATCATGGTTGGGGGGGTTGCTGAGCTTCATGAATATGTAATTTTTTCTCATCAAATCTGGAAGTTTTTTTATTGTAATTTCTTCAAATTTTTTTTCTGGAACAATCACTTTTCCTTTTCCTGAGACTTCAATGACATTTATTTTAAAACTTTTGAGATTGTCCCACTATTTTCAAAAGCTCTTTTTATTCAGTCTTTCTTCTCTCTCTCTGTTCTTCCACTTGCATAATTGTTACTGATCTGTCTTCAAGTTCATTGACTTCCTCTGTCATTTCCACTCTGCAATTGATCGCATGATCATATTATGGAAATAGTTTATTTATCTGCATTTTGTTTTTTAACTTTTAAGTTCAGGGGCACATGTTATACAGGTATATTGCACGTCATGGGGATTTGGTGTACAGATTATTTTGTCACCCAGGTAATAAGCATAGTACCCAATAGGTAGTTTTTCTCTCCTCAGCTTCCTCCCACTCTCCACCATCATATAGACCCTACTGTCTTCATTGTTTCTTTCTTTGTGTCCATATGTACTCAGTGTTTAGCTCCTACTGGTAAGTTAGATCATGTGGTATTTGGTTATCTGTTTCTGTGTTAGTTTTCTTAGGATAATGGCCTCCAGCTTTATCCATGTTTCTGCAAAGAACATGATCTCATTCTGTTTTTATTGTTGCATAGTATTCCATTGTATATAGGTACCACATATTTTTTTCCAGTATACCATTTAATGGGCATTTAAGTTGTTTCCATGTCTTTCCTATTGTGACTAATGCTTCATTGAACATACACATGCATCTGTCTTTATGGCAGAATGATTTACATCCCTTTAGGTTTATACCCAATGATGAGATTACTGGATCAAATGGTAATTCTACTTTAAGTTCTTTGAGAAATTGCTACACTGCTTTCCACAATGGCTGAACTAATTTATATTCCCAATAACAATATGTAAGTCTTCCCTTTTCTCCATAATCTTGTCAGTATCTGTTGTTTTTTTGACTTTTTAGTAATTTCCGTTTTTATGGGTGTGAGATGGTATTTCATTATGGTTTTAATTTGCATTTCTCTAATGATCAGTGATGTTGTACATTTTTTCAAGTGCTTGTAGGTCACATGTATGTTCTATTTTGAAAAGTGTTTGTTCATGCACTTTGCCCACGTTTTAATGGGGTGGTGTTTTGCTTGTTAATTTTTTTGAAATTCCTTATAAATTCTGGATATTAGACTTTTGTAATTGTTTATTTTAGATATTGCATTTTCAGTTCTAAAATTTTCATTTGATTATCTTATAGTTTCTACTTCAATGAAAGAAATAGAACTTCTACTTATTAGACAATGATTTTAAGCAGCTATAATGATTACACACTGGCTCAGTGAAATAAATGAACACATAGAATTTATTTTTTTATATTTTTATTTCTTTTCCATAGGTTTTTTGGGAACAGGTAGTGTTTGGTTACATGGATAAGTTCTTTAGTGGTGTTTTCTGAAATTTTGGTGAACACATCACCCCAGCAGTGTATACGTTATCACATTGGCAGTCTTTTATCCCTCACCCATATCCCACCCTTTCCCTCTAGACCTCCCTAGTCCCCAAGGTCCATTGTATTATTCTTTTTTTTTTTTTTTAATTTTTTATTGGATTTTAGGTTTTGGGGTACATGAGCAGAGCATGTAAGACAGTTGCATAGGAACACACATGGCAGTGTGCTTTTCTTTCCTTCTCCCCTTCACCCACATTTGGCATTTCTCCCCAGGCTATGCCTCCCCACCTCCCCCTCCCACTGGCCCTCCCCTTTTCCCCCCAATAGACCCCAGTGTTTAGTACTCCCCTTTCTGTGTCCATGTGTTCTCATTTTTCATCACCCACCTATGAGTGAGAATATGCGGTGTTTCATTTTCTGTTCTTGTGTCAGTTTGCTGAGGATGACGTTCTCCAGATTGTATTGTATTGTCCATTGTATTATTCTTATGCCTTTGGATTCTCATAGCTTAGCTCCCAATTATAAGTTAGAAAATATGATGTCTTGATTCTATTCCTGAGTTACTTAACTTAAAAAATAATGGTCTCCGATTCCATCCTGGTTGCTGCAAAAGAGATTATTTCATTTCTTTTTATGGCTGAGTAGTATTTCATGGAATAAAACACAATTTATTTATTCACTCTTTGATTGATGGACATTGGGTTGGTTCTTTTTTTTTTTTTTTTTGCAGTTGTGAATTGGGCTGCTATAAACATGTGTGCAAGTTTTTTTTTTCCATATAATGATGTCTTTTTCTCTGGGTATTCAGTAGTGGCATTGCTGGATCTAATGATATTTCTACTTTTAGTACTTTAAGGAATTTCCACAATGTTTTCCAGAGTGGTTGTACTAGTTTACATTCCCACCAACCGTGTAAAATGTTCCCTTTTCACCACATCCCTGCCAATGTTCATTATTTTTTGATCTTTTGATTATGGCTATTATTGCAGGGGTAAGGTGGTATTGCATTGCAGTTTTGATTTGCATTTCCTTGATAATTAGTGATGAAGAACCTTTTTTCATGTTAGTTGGCCATTTGTTTATCTTCTTTTGAGAATTGTCCATTGATGTCCTTAGCCCACTTTTTGACGGGATTTTTTTTCGTGTTAATTTGTTTGAATTCCTTGTAGATTCTGGATATTAGTCTTTTGTTGGTTGTATAGATTGTGAAGATTTTTGTCCACTCTAAAGGTTGTCTGTTTGCTGATTGTTTCTTTTCCTGTGCAGAAGCTCTTTAGTTAAGTCCCACCTATTTATCTTTATTTTTGTTGCATTTGCTTTGGATCTTGGTAATTAAGTGTTTGCCTAAGACGATGTCTAGAAGGGTTTTTTCAATGTTAATTGCATAATTTTTATAGTTTCAGGACTTCGATTTAAGGCCTTGTTCCATCATAAGATGATTTTTTTTTTTTTTTTTTTTTGAGACGGAGTTTCGCTCTTGTTACCCAGGTTGGAGTGCAATGGCGCGATCTCGGCTCACCGCAACCTCCGCCTCCTGGGTTCAGGCAATTCTCCTGCCTCAGCCTCCAGAGTAGCTGGAATTACAGGCACGCGCCACCATGCTCAGCTAATTTTTTGTATTTTTAGTAGAGATGGCGTTTCACCATGTTTACCAGGATAGTCTCGATCTCTTGACCTCGTGATCCACCCGCCTGGGCCTCCCAAAGTGCTGGGATTACAGGCTTGAGCCACCGCGCCTGGCCATAAGTTGATTTTTGTATAAAGTGAGAGATGAGGATCCAGTTTCATTCTTTGACATGTGGCTTGGCAGTTATCCCAGCACCATTTGTTGAATAGGGTATCTTTTCCCCACTTTATGTTTTTGTTTGCTTTGTCAAAGATCAGTTGGCTGTAAGTATTTGGGTTTATTTCTGGGTTCCCTATTCTGTTTCATTTGTCTACAGGTCTATTTTTGTACCTCCATCATGCTGTTTTGGTGTCTATGGCCTTATAGTATAGTTTAAAGTTAGGTAACGTGATACCTCCTGATTTGTACTTTTTGATTAGTCTTACTTTGGCTATGCAGGCTCTTTTTTGGTGTCATATATGAATTGGAGGATTGTTTTTTCTAGTTCTGTGCAGAATGATGGTGGTATTTTGATGGGAATTATACTGAATTTGTAGACTGCTTTTGGCAGCATGGTGTTTTTCACAATATTCATTCTACTCATTCATGAGCATGAAATTTGTTTGTGTTGTCTTTGATTTCTCTCAACAGGAACATAGAATTTCTATTGGCAAATGTTATTTTTTTTTCCTTGAGAATCTCTCATATTTTTCTGAGAGTTTTATGTTAAATATTATATAGTATAGCCTTCTGTGTTCTATTTTAATCATCTGGATAATGCTAATTTTTTTCTTTGTTTATTTTTTTAACCAGCAGTTGTTCTAGTATCTGTCAAATTTTTAAAGGCTTTCTTTGATATCTGGATTAATCGAGTACATGCATGATTCAGGGGTTAATCTGAAGTTCAGGTTGTAGTTTATATCATAGTTCAGTTTTTAAAACCCCTTACTATTCTGCTTTGGGTCTCTCTCTGGCTGGTGCAGTTCAGAGTTGAACCTGGGATTTGTGTAGATACACACAGAATTAGGGAGTCCCCTTTATTTAACATTTCTGTTTCTAGGACTTCTGCCACATTCTCTGACCCTTTTCTGGTTCCTCTGGCAGAAAGATGCATTTTCAATTGAAGTTTTAGCTGCCAGCTCTGTTTCTCTGTGGAGCTTTGCAAAGGGGACCCATATTATGGGCAAATCTATGAGACAAAAGGGAAAAAATGTATGAGAAATCTCATCCCTGAATGGGTTGCTTCTCTATGATTTGACTACTTTTCTATATCTGCCCTTGTTTCTTTACATTTTAGAGTCCTCGAGTAGTTGCCTTTTGTATATTTTCCAGAGGTTTTAGTTATAACAAGTGTTATATATGGGCTATACTGGGCTTACTACAGTTTGGACAGAACTGCAACCCTCTGTACAGGTTGTGCACCTCAGCTGGTGCTTATGCTTATGAGCACAGAGGAGGGTTCTGTGGGCTTGAGACCTAGACCTTTGAGAAAGAGAGGCTAGCTAACTGGTAGTGGTATTTGTGAGGGAAATGTAATCTGTCTGGTTCTAGAAGTGTTGGAAAAACTGCAAGGGGGGTTCAGCAGTGGGTCCTGGGACAAACTGTTGTTACCAGCACACACAAAAAAAGAGTCTGAGATCACTCCTATAGGAAGATTTTGAGTGAAGTGGCATGATCTAATCTATATTTTAAGATGAATCATTTGATTACTATTTGGAAAACAATAAATGGGACTAGAGCAAAAGGAAGGAGACCACATAGAAAGCTTTGGAAATAATTTACGTGAATTATAGTTTATACAAGGTTCATAGCAGTAGATGTGGCAGATATTTGTCAGATTATAGATGTATTTTGAAGATACAGCCAACAAGATTCCCTAATATATTGTATGTGTGATATGTACATATCCATTCTCCTTTGATAATAATGAAGGAATCAAAGGTGACTCTATTTTTTATCACCTAAGTAAATAGACGGTTGCATTTTTAAAAACAGAGATGGTAAAGACTTGCGGAGAAGAAAGTTTGGAGTTTAGAATAAAAGGTTGAGTGGGAAGATTGGGTTTATCATTCCTCTTTCTCAGGTAAATAGAGATATTATGCAGACACTTAGATATATGGGAATGTATTTTAGGAGAGATCCATTGGCTTGGAATAAAGAGTGTGCAAATGGGGTTTTATACCATGAGAAAGGATGAGATCATGTAGGGTAAGAGTACAGATAGAGAAGATGAAAAGTCTGGGTACTGATTCTAAGATATTCCAAGTTTTCGAAATAGAGGAGGTGAGAAGAAATCAGCCACGTAGACTGAGAAAAGTTTAGTATAATGTAAGTGAAAAACTAAGATAATGGCAGATCAGAAGTCACATAAGAAACTATTTCAAGAAAGGGGAAGCTTGATCAACAGTGTCCAACGTAGAGTTCAGAAAATGAGATCTGTGAAGTAAAATTAGATTTGACAAATAACGATTTGATTTTAGCAGCATGGAGGGTTATTTGTGACCTTGAAAAGATAATTTTCAGTGTAATATTGGGAGTGAAAGTGTGGATCTAGTAGGTTCAAGGTAGAAAGGGAGCAAAGAAATTGTATGAGTTCAAGAAAATATTTATCAGAGAACAAATACAGATTGCTTGTATTTGGATTAAAAATGTTATTAATATGTTAGTTCTTTCAGCAACTGTATTTTTTTAACTATTAAGCTATTAGACAATCAATAGATACCTATTAACCTCAAAGTATAATAGAATTGACCAAAATGTTCTGCTCTTAATAAATAGAGCGTAAGTAGTATTTATAGAGCTAAGGACATTTCAGTAGTTCTAGACTTCAGGCATTGCTGTAAGCAATTTGAAACATTACTGTCCTGTCTTTAAAAAACAATGCAAGGTAGAGAAAGAGAGCAACCAGAGTTGACTAAGATATGTATTTTCATCAGTGTCATGAATATTGTAATAACAGTTTGGCCTGCATTATTTTTGGAGTGCATATTTAGGACCGATATGTGTGTTTCAAATTAAGGAAAAATTTGCATTGAACTACGCTTTCATACAAAAACAAAGATAATGAATAATATAAAGGCTCAGTTTTAATAATATGATAACTAATATCAATGCTTAGTTATCATTGCATAAAATAATACTATTTTAAGAAATTATTAAAATAAATCATTTATATTCATGAAGTTGAAAATATGATGAAATGGCAAAAACATTTTTTTAAATGCTTATTTAAAAAAATCCCTTTAAAAATAATATGGTGTCTCATAATCTAAGCTGAAAATACTAGAGGAAATATAATTTTATTTGAAAGGGACCCTGGAGTTGATTTTTTCCAATGTTCTTCATTTATAAAAGTAGCAATTTAGATGTAATGTGTATAATGGCCTACCCAAGGTAACCCAACTGATTTGGACAATGTTTGGTACTCTGTGGGGTTCAGCACTATTGCCACTTTACTATTCAGAATTATATGAGAGAAGCAATTGAAATGTGGAAAACGTTGCGTTCTCTTCTTTCCTCTTTCCTCCCCTTCATTCCCCGCCTTTCTTTTCTTCTTTCCCTTCTATCCGTCCTCCTCCATTTTCAGCTTTATAAAAAAAAATTTACTCTTCTTTAAGAAAGGAAAACTTAAGTATTAATGCAGTGGGAGGAAGTTGAAAGAGGAGAATTATTTTAGTAGTTTCCCCTAAAATTATTTCCCTTCATGCCTATGTACAAGCACACACGTACCTAAAACCATCTGGAAGATACAATCCTAAAAGCACTAAGTTTCCAAATTATTTCTAGTTTAAAAAGTAACCTTCAATATTGTATCCTGGGACAGAAAGCAATAACAGTAACCATACTTTATTAAATAAACCGAGATTTATTTCATGAACTTCAGATTAATCATGTTCTGAGGTTTCACTTTTCTGTCAGCTATTGACCAATATAGCAAAAATTTAGCATCATAGGAGTGCAGACAGGCACAATTTTAAAATCTGTTTTCATAGTCACTAGTTTTTTATAGTTTGCAGATGATTTAAGACCTCTGTTCCTTAGTTTTCTAATCTAAAAAATAAAGATGATAATAATGCTTATTTTGGAAAGCAATTGATAGCTGTACATGGTACACCTGTCTCATAACTGTTAATTATTTTATTGCTATTATTGCTATTGTTACCAGTAATAACACTCTTCCAATGGAAAATATCTTTCTGAAAACACGTAAATGTATTAATAGTCACTGTTTCAGAAATTAGATAAAAGTAGGACCTGTGAAGTATTGTGGTGCTGGTTAACATAAAATTTAGTTAGTGAAATCACCAATAGATGAAGATAGGACACATCATCTAAATTATGTTTGCTTTGATACTTGTGGCATGTGTCCATACTCCATCCTAAGAAATCCAATTCTTCTAATAATTATAATAGAATTGATTGAGCTTCCTATTAGAGTGTTTAACTGTACAGTTGAAATGGGTTTTACTAAAGTGATATGGAAAATTTTATTTATGAACCTCAAATGAGCATCTGCCAATGTCATTGTAATTTCTTATACAAGTGTACAAATGATACAGCAGCATCTCCTGTAGGTGCTATATTCAGAATCATAACAAAACTCTTGCAGAATATATGTGTGCATCAAAATGAAATGACAATGAATTTTCTCTGGAAATTGATAGCCCATATTAGCATACATTGAACTGTACATCTGTGTCCATAAGGGGCTGAGTGATGTAACAGTGGATTTCTTTGTACACATTTTGTGCTTTGCCTTCTGTTTGCCTTGCTCTGTGTTATTCTCTCTTCTATCCCACCAAGGTGAGACTAAATTCTTCCCTTCCTGCCTTTATTGTTCGAAGATAATGGAGTAAGTCAGGAGCATGTGGAAAGCAAAAGTGCCTGTTGTCACCATTGCCCTTTTCTGGTGTCCCTCTTTATTTCCTTCTGTGCCTTTGATATTCTAGGCCAAACTCTTTTATAACACTTCATTGTATGGCCCCTCCTAGCTACAGATAGGACAGGTGATTGAATGGCTAGCACTCCATGACCTTTGTTCATGTATATTTATAAAAGTGCCATTTAAGGCCGGGCGTGGTAGCTCAAGCCTGCAATCTCAGCACTTTGGGAGGCTGAGGTAGGCAGATCACAAAGTCAGGAGTTCGATACCAGCCTGACCAATATGGTGAAACCCTGTCTCTACTAAAAATATAAAAATTAACTGGGTATGGTGGCACCCGCCTGTAACCCCAGCTACTCAGGAGGCTGAGGCAGGAGAATTGCTTGAACCTGGGAGGCGGAGGTTGCAGTGAGCCAAAGCTACTGCACTCTAGCCTGGGCGACAGAGCAAGACTCCGTCTCAAAAAAAAATTGTCATTTATTTTTCTTTCTTTTTTTAAAATTATAGCAAACTCTTGTACATTTACTTATTTATTTTCTTTCAGTGATCATGCTAGTATGGTTGTTCTATCTGAAAATCTAGCCTTTTAGCCTCCTTGTAAGATATAATTAATATGAACTAAATAAATCCAGCTTGCACCAAACTGTCAAGGCACCTTGGAATGTATAATTTCACCCTCTCTTCAGAACAAGAGAGCTTTTATGACAAACATGTTAGAGTGAATGTGGAGCAGATGAAGCCATATACTCTGACTTTCGATACAGCAAGAGGGGATAACACTTCATAGAGACCAGGTAGCACTCTACCAGGTTACTGAATTGAGTACGCCCTGTACTAGATGTGATGACTCAGTGTGACCAAATGCCTCAAAGCTGGTTTTTTGATGCCTTAAAGTTCTAGATGCCTCAAAGCTGGTTTTTTTGGACCTGCATTTTTTAGTGAAAATTCAAATGTCAACTTATAGGGAAAATGGTAACTCATTTTCTTGGTATTGGTCAATAACTGGAGCTAGCATAAATAGCCCTTTGCACTTATTTAGGAGACATTAACTCAGAATGTAAGTGGATTTCCCCTTTTACCTGTATCATAAAGCCTACCTTGACCAATGAGAAAATAAACTCCTAGGGACCTAGTAAACAAACTAAGATAAGCAAGTCACAGTTGTTATGCTCTCAATCAGCCTATAGAAAATAAACAGTTTGAGAAATCTGTATCTCCTATAGAATCACGCTGACCAGATAGCACAGATGAGACAGCCAGCGCCCTGATCATTAATGTCACAGATAACTTTGTTGTTGATTACTAGTGTCTATCATACAAACCCTTTAGGAGTTAAATGGGCCATCTTTGAAAGCCAAGGTCAAGGAATGAAATTTTAAAATAATAATCCACCCCCAGCTGAAAAGTTAGGGCACATAGTGTTTTAAATGCTTTAGTATTCAGGCCCTTCTTCCAATATGCTATGCCTTATGAGAAGAGAGACTCTTGATTTTCAAGGAGGTTGAGTGGGTGGGAATGCTGCTACAGGGGATGTATATCATGACATATTATGGACCCTTAAAAATTATACCTCTTTCCTACCCAGATTCTCTGAAGCCCATATTGGTGCCAGGCATAGCCTTGTTGAGAATTGCCACGTAGTCAGTGTCACTGATAGATAGTAACACATTCAGGTTTGTTGATGAGTGGGAAAGGTTTAGAAGTAATTGATAACTTTTCTTCCAACATAAATTTTCTTAAAACTTCTAGTATATTGTTAAACAATGGAGAACGAAACTCTTTCAGTCTTGAGAGTTTCTGTCTGTGTGGAAGCATAAACTGCTCCATATGAGAACATGAGCCTTGTCATCTGCTTTAATGCCATTGGAGAACAGTTATCAATGACTACCTTTCTAGGGTGAAAATTAATAGACTTGAGCTTACTGTATTGCAAGCATCTTTAGGATTTCACCAGTCTGAAAATATCCTCTAAATAACATTCTACCAAACTTCAGGCCTTCTCATAAAATTTTGTGACAGTTCATCTTAATATGCCTAATATTTCTGTTCTGATTCCATGTTTGTAATTTGTGCTCTATTTTTATCTGTAGGAGGAGATAATGCTAGATAGAATTCAGAAGAAAAGTGTTTAATATGAAAAATAACTGTTAAGAACTAATATTATTCAATTTCCCATGGCAATTGATTACATCTTTGTTCAAAAGTTTGGCACAGTTGCCTGCTTAAAATATTAACTTTCCAATTTCAATTGAGCAGTTTATTGATTTTACTTTATGCTGTTTACTTTCTGTTAAAATGTCAGTGTTTTTTACTAATGATGTCAAAGGGTGAGCTCCCTTGCCAATAGAACAGCTTGGTTTCGGGTAGTTTGGTCTTCTCAGTGGCTGTAAAGGTGTTGCCTATGTGATTGAACTTTGATCACTGCTCTAACAATAATTTACAACCTCTATGAGATCAGTCATAAATCCATAGTCAATTATGTGTTCTAAAATATATTCAAAAGCCACAGAGGAACAAAATTATGTCATTTCTATTGTGAAAGATTGGTTTAAAATAGGTTTTAGGAATATTCTGAAAATACAACTTATTGCAATCATACTGCAGTTTGTCATATGTGGCTCATTGTTATGAGGCAGTGAAGTGATGGCAGAGGCAGCACTATACATAGCACATAAATAAAAATAAATCAGGTTTACAACTCTGTTTGCAACCATCTGTAAAGCATGATAGCATATGTTTTATAGTTTTATTGAGAGAATACATCTTTGAATTCTCAAAACTGACTTTGAAAGCTCATCTCTGATAGAAGCTAATGGCTGAATTACAAGCTAAAGGGAATTTCATTTTACTTATTCTTTTTTTTTTTTTTTGAGACGGAGTTTCGCTCTTGTTACCCAGGCTGGAGTGCAATGGCGCGATCTCGGCTCACCGCAACCTCCAACTCCTGGGTTCAGGCAATTCTCCTGCCTCAGCCTCCTGAGTAGCTGGGATTACAGGCACACGCCACCTTGCCCAGCTAATTTTTTGTATTTTTAGTAGAGACGGGGTTTCACCATGTTAACCAGGATGGTCTTGATCTCTTGACCTCGTGATCCACCAGCCTCGGCCTCCCAAAATGCTGAGATTACAGGAGTGAGCCACGGCACCTGGCCTTCTTATTCTTTTAATCAGTTTACAAAGTGCAGCTTTACCTGAAGGAGGCATTTTTTCTTTTCTTTTTTTAAAAGTTGAAAATGTAAAAGAAAGCTTACCTCAGCTTTACTACATAATATTGTCTCTTGAAAATAATATTAAAAGTGCAGGATTTCTAACAGTCTCCTTCAATTTGTAATTTAAAGCAGTAAATTGGCCTGGCGCGGTGGCTCAAGCCTGTAGTCCCAGCACTTTGGGAGGCCAAGGCGGGTGGATCACGAAGTCAAGAGTTCGAGACCATCCTGGTCAACATGGTGAAACCCCGTCTCTACTAAAACTACAAAAAATTAGCTGGGCATGGTGACGCGTGTCTGCAAGCCCAGCTACTCCGGAGGCTGAGGCAGGAGAATTGCCTGAACCCAGGAGGCGGAGGTTGCGGTGAGCCGAGATCGCGCCATTGCTCTCCAGCCTGGGTAACAAGAGCGAAACTCCGTCTCAAAAAAAAAAAAAAAAAAGAATGAGTGAAATGCGAAACTCCGTCTCAAAAAAAAAAAAATATATATATATATATAGTAAATTGTCTTGAAAGGAGCTCTAAATATAGAAACACTGCTAAGAGCCAATACAAAAACACACTTAAATACACAGACCAGTGACACTATAAAGCAATCATACAAATAAGCTGACATAATAAGCAGCTAACAGCACAATTACAGGATCAAATCCCCAAAAAATCAATACTAACATTGAATGCAAATTGGCTAAATACCCCACTTAAAAGACACTGACTGGCAAGATGGATGATAGGCTGTCTTCAAGAGACCCATCTCACACATAATGACATTCTTAGACTCCAAATAAAAGGATGGAGGAAAATCTACCAAGCAAATAGAAATCAAAAAAGCAAAGGTTGCAATTCTAATTTCAGACAAAATAGACATTAAACCAACAAAGATCAAAAAAAAAACAAAGAAAGGCATTGCATAATCATAACAGGTTCAATTCAGCAAGAAGACCTAACCATCTTAAGTATATATGCAGCTACAGGGGCACCCAGATTCATAAAGCAAGTTCTGAGAGACCTACAAAGAGACTTAGACTCCTAGAAAATACATAGTGAGAGACTTTAACTCTCCACTGACAGTGTTAGACAGATCATTGAGGAAGAAAGATAACAAAGGTATTCCTGAACTCAACATTGGACCAAATTGATCTAATAGACCTTGTCAGAATTTTCCACCCAAGAACAACAGAATATACATTCTTCTAATTGCCACATGTCACATACTCTAAAATTGACCACATAATTGAATATAAAACAATCCTCAGTAAATGCAAAAGGACTGAAATTATACCAAATTCTTGGATAACAGCACAATAAAAATAGAAGTCAAGACTGAAAAGATTACTAAAAACCATGCAATTACATGGAAATTAAACATGCTCATGAATGATTTTTGGTTAAATAATGAAATTAAGGCAGAAATCAAGAAGTTTTTAGAAACTAATCAGAACAAAGATACAACATATCAGAATCTCTGGCAAAAAGTGAGGGCAGTGGTAAGTGGGAAATTTGTAATACTAGATGCCTACATGAAAAGTTAGAAAGATCTCAAATTAAACCTAACATCACAACTGAAGGAATTGGAGAAGCAAGAGCAAATCAATTCCAAAGCTAGCAGGAGACAAGACATAAACCAAATTAGAGCAGAACTGAAGGAAATTGTGACATGAAAAAAAAATCAAAATACTAATAAACTCAAGAGTTGTTTTTTCAAAAAATTAATAAGATAAATAGGCCCACTAGTTAGACTAATAAAGAATAAGAGAAGATTCAAGTAACCTCAATTAAAAATGACAAAGGGGATGTTACCACTGACCCAACAGAAATAGAAATAATGATCAGAAACTTCTACAATCAACACTATGCACATGAACTAGAAAACCTAGAAGATATGGATACATTCCTGGACATACGTGCCCTCTCAAGACTGGACCAGGAAGAAATTGATTTCCTGAACAGAGCAATAAAGAGCTCTGAAACTGGATCAGTAATAAATTGCCTACTAATCAAAAACAGCCCAGGACCAGATGGAGTCACAGCTGAATTCTACCAGATGTGTCAAAGAAGAGATGGTATCATTCCTACTAAAACTATTACAAAAAATTGAGGAAGAGAAATTCCTCCCTAACTTATTCTATGAGGCCAGCATTATCCTGGTACTAAAACCTGGCAGAGACACAGCAACAACAAAAACTTCTAGCCAATATCCTTAATAAACTTTGATGCACAAATCCTCAACAAAGTACTTTCAAAACAAATGTATCAGCACATCAAAAAGCTAATCTACCTGGATAAAGTAGGGTTCATTCCTGGGATGCAAGGTTTGTTCAACATATGAAAATCAGCACTGTGATTCATCACATAAACAGAGCTAGAGACAAAAAACATATGGGTATCTCAATAGATGCATAAAAGGCTTTTAATAAAACTTCACATCCTTTCATGTTAAAAAACACTCAATAAAGTAGTTATTAAAGGAATTATGCCACAAAATAATAAGAGTCATCTATGAAAAGCCAACAGACAACATTATACTCATTGGGGAAAATCTGGAAGCAATCCCCTTAAAAAGACGTGCAAGACAAGGATGCCCTCTCTCATCATTTCTATTCAGTATAGCGTTAGAAGTCCGAGCAATTAAGCTAGAGAAAGAACTAAAACATATCAAAATAGGAAGGCAGAAAGTCAAACTATCCCTGTTTGCAGGCAACATGATTCTATATCTAGAAAACTCCATAGTCTCTGCCCAAAAGCTCCTTCAGCTGATAAACAACTTCAACAAAGTTTTAGAATACAAAATCAATGTACAAATATCACTAGCGTTCTTATACACAAACAATAGCCAAACTGAGAGTTAAATCCAGAACACAACCTTACAAATGCCACAAAAAGAATAACATATCTAGGAATACAGCTAAGCAGGGAGGTGAAAGATCTCTACAGTGAGTATTACAAAACACTGCTCAAGGAAATCAGAGATGACATAAACAAATGGAAAGTCATCCTATGATCTTGAGTAGAAAGAATCAATAACATTAAAATTACCATACTGCCCAAAGCAGTTTATAGATTCCATGTTATTTCTTCAAACTAGCAAGGAAATACTTTACAGAACTAGAAAAAGCTATTTTAAAATTTTTATAGAACAAAAAAAGAGCCCTGATAGCCAAGGGAATCGTAAGCAAAATGAACAAAGCTGGAGGCATCATGTTACCTAATTTTAAACTATACCATAGGGCTCCAGTAACCAAAACAGTATGGTACTAGTAAAAAACAGGTACATAGACCAATGGAACAGAATACAGAGCACAAAAATAAGGCCACACTCCTCTACATATCTGATCTTTGACATGGCTGACAAAAACAAGTCATGGGGAAATAATTCCCTATTCAATATATTGTGCTGGGATAACTGGCTTGCCATATGCAGAAGATTAAACCTGGACCCCTTCCTCACACTATATACAAAAAGCAACTCAAGATTGGTTAAAAACTTATATGCGAAACCCAAAACTATAAAAACCCTGGAAGACAATCTAGGCAATACCCTCTTGGACATAGAAGCAGGCAAGGATTTTATGACAAAGACACTGAAAGCAATCACAACAAAAGCAAAATTGACTAATAAGATCTAATTAAACTTAAGAGCTTCTGCATAGCAAAAGAAACTACCAACAGAGTAAACAGACAACCCATAGAATAAATTATTTTTTGTAAACTGTGCATCCAACAAAGGTCTGATATCCAGCATCTATAAGAAACTTAAAAGAATTTATAAGAAAAAAAAAACCATTAAAAAGTGGGCAAAGGGCATAAACAGACACTTTTCTAAAAAAGACATACATGTGGCCAACAGGTATATGAAAAAAATCTCAATATCATTAATCATTGGAGAAATGCAAATCAAAACCACAACAAGATGCCATGTCACACCAGTCAATGGGGCTTTTATTAAAAAGTAAAAAAATAGCAGATGCTGGTGAGGCTGTGGAAAAAAGAGAACACTTATACACTGATAGTAAGAGTATAAATTATTTCAACCATTGTGGAAAGCAGTATGAAATTCCTCAAAGAGCTTAAAACAGAACTACTGTTTGACTCAGCAATCTTATTGTTGGGTATATACCCAGAGGAATAGAAACGATTCTAACATAGAAAAACATGTGCACGAATGTTCATTGCAGTACTATTAACAATAGTAAAGACATGGAATCAAGCTAAATGCCCATCAATGACATACTGGATAAATAAGATATGGCACACATGAAATATTATGCAGCCATACAAATAATGGGATCATGTCCTTTGCAGGCACATGAATAAAGCTATAGGGCATTATCCTTAGCAAACTAACACAGGTACAGAAAACAAAATACCACGTGTTCTCTCTTATAAGTGGGAGTTCAGTGATGAGAACTCATGAACAAAGAAACAACAGACAAAGGGGGCCTCCTTGAGGTTGGAGTGTTGAAAGAGGGAGAGGAGTAGAAATAATAACTATTGAGTACTAGGTTTAGTACCGAGGTGACAAAATAATCTGTATCACAAACCTACATTACAGGAGTTTACCTATATAACAAACCTGCTTATGTACCCCAACCTAAAATAAAAGCTAAAAATATATATAATTTGATTGTTTGTAACACAAAGGATAAATGGTTGAGATGATGGACACTCCATTATACATGATGTGATTAGTGTGCATTGCTTGCCTGCATCAAAACATCTCATGCATCCCACAAATACACACACTTACTATGTGTA
The DNA here is from genome assembly GCF_049354715.1 of Callithrix jacchus. Taxonomy (NCBI): domain Eukaryota; kingdom Metazoa; phylum Chordata; class Mammalia; order Primates; family Cebidae; genus Callithrix; species Callithrix jacchus. The sequence continues at coordinate 89,016,905 of NC_133524.1, forward strand.
AACAAAAATTAAAAACACGAAGTGGCAAATATAGTAGATGTGTGCATATGTTTATGTTTTGTATTAAGGCTGAACTTTAACAAACAGAATAGGAATTAGTGTAACCACTTAAAATAGAAAGTCAGGATTCTGTTTATAATTCTAATTAAAAATAACCACATAATGATTTTAGTAAAATTTTATATCTTCTCTAAAGATGTTGGTACAATTTTGTAGTCTGAGCTTCAGTGAATCTCTATCAAGAAAAGCAAAATATTTAAAATGTAATTTTGAAAAGTCAGATACTGATAATTAAGGATAAATCACCTTACTTAAATACATAATTGATCTTATAACAGAAGTATAAATATGATTATAATTTTTAAATTGTCCATATGTTCCCTCCCTTCTTTCTTTAAATTTATCATCTGCTCATTAATTAATTTCACTGACTTCTAGTAAGTGTATCATGTGCTCTGGCACTGTACTATTATTGCTTTTGAGTCTTAAACAAGCAGAAGCAAAGCTTTCTTACATGGAATGACCCACTGTTTTACATGGAAACAGAAGTCCTGCAACAGGTGCAGAACTTTTCCTAGGTGCTGTGTAGTATATCTTTCTCCCTTAAGATATTCTTATAAGGGAATAAAATAACTCAGAATTAGTCTGAATGAAGTCAAGGGTGGAAAAGGACCCTGCTTTAAGCCCTAATATAAGTAAACCTTGCAGAGAAAATAATAACAAAGATTTAAAAAATACAGCTTTAGGTAACAAGACAGATGACCACATGATTTAAGTGTATTGCAAACAATTATACATAAGATTGAATAGAAAGTTGGATGCTGCCAAACATGGCCAGTTGTGTGCTTTGTTTTTTGTTTTCCTTTTCTTTTATATATATATATATTTTTTTAAATTTTTTATTGCATTTTAGGTTTTGGGGTACATGTGAAGAACATGCAAGACTGTTGCATAGGTACACACATGGCAGCGTAGTGTGATGTGCTGCCTTCCTCCCCATCACCTATATCTGGCATTTCTCCCCATGCTTTGAACTTAACCTGTTAGGTAGTAAGACGAACATAAGCAAAGATTGTATTTTAGAGTCTATGGAAATTTGATATTGTAAGTAAATTGAAAGTTCTATATTCCATCTTCAACTCAGTCAAGCTACCTAATCTACATATCGTCCTTTTCCTAACTCTACTGTAATGAAAAAACTACCAGTCAACTTGTATCCTGAATGATGTCTTTTATTGTCTAAAAATTGCATGTATATTGCATGAACATGTATTTCACTAAACATAAGACACACAATTTTATTTTAAAAACTACCTGAGTGCTGTTGCTTTCACTCAAAGCAGTTATTATTAAGGGCATTGATTATTTTGTTTCATTTTTAAAAGTTAATTATATATCAAACATTCATTGGGGTTGATGAAGTTCAGGATATTCTACTCCAAAATATGATACCTTAGCATACTGAATATTTTAAGCTGAAGTAATTTGAGAAGATAGCAGAAGCAGGAAGGTCAGTCTCAACTCCTCCCCATCTCTCCTTGTTACCTAAAGCATGCTGTAAAACTAAGGAAGGATTTTCTGACTGTTCCCTGAAGCAGCTCATAAGACACTCATTAGAAAAGTGCCCTTCTTATACCCAGAGGAAAAGGACATCTTTATATCTGAAGATGAAGGGTCACAGAGAAGGATCTGAACCAACAGTTCTTGCTAACTATCCACCAGTTACCATTAGATCCACCCTTCTTTGTCCAATTATTTCTCCATAATTGTTCATTCTTGGTAAAACATAAGCATAAAAATACACAAGTTTACCTGTTTTTAATGGGTCATCATTTCCTGAGTACAGTCCCCATGTCATATGAAACTTATACTAAATAGATTTGTATGCTTTTCTCTTGTTAGTCTTTCGTCTTTTCATTTTGAGACATGAAATTAATATAAGTGAGGAAAAGATATTTCTCCTCTCCTCCACAGTAAACTTGATATACTTTGACTTATATGTCATGACACCAGAAATAGACATGAATGTAATTTTTAATATTTTTGTATTAGAAAAACACACAGGAGACACCTGGAATTTCAGCAAACATCAGAAGATGCATAAATATATAACCCAGAATTCATTTGTGCTTCTTAGGTCTTATTGTGAATTAATGGCATTTATGTAATTAAACTGAGGTTATGAACTGTCATAAAAAATGAAGAAGTAAAGAAGAGTTTCTTTAGGATCATACCTCTGAAGGTAACAACACTAAGTGGGCTACAATAATAACAATTAAACTTGTGTATTATCTTAGCAATTACTTTGGATTGTGGTCATCTCTATTATATTGAAATGGAAGCCAGAACTTAAAAGGAAAACAAAATGTGACCTGAATTTGGAGGAATATGGACAGACCATAGATGGAATCAGAGTCATAGGATCTTCCTCCTTGTAATGAATGACCAAAACATGCAGCTACTCTGGATGGCTGTGGACCAAGTTACTAAAACCATTATAATTTTGAAAAAATATATCTAGGAAAGTATGAAAAGGTGATTGAGTTTATAAATCAGATCTTGCCAAAAGATTTTTCTCTATATAAAGACTTCGCTGCTTGACTCATTTTAAACATTTTATGAATTTCTTGAGAGTTCAGGTTTAGGTACGTAGAGAGGTATTCACTTAGAAATTTCAGCTCTTTCTTTCCCCTCCTGGATTCTTCTCCCCTCCCTTCCTTCCTACTATCCCTTCTTCTATTTGCATCTACTTATGCATTAGGTACATTCTACGCAAAATGATTCCCGACAAAAGGTTACACTTAAACAGTCTTTGGAAGACTAAAGATTTTTTAAAAACAATAAGCCACAAGATGTTGTAAATTGTAGGATATTACATGAGAGAATGGAGTACAAATAGTTACATTTCAGAGCCATTTTTGCTTGATAATTATACTTAATGACAGTGTTGCCATAGCTAGTTTTTTAAAAATCAATTTCACTCTCTTTTATTATGGAGTGCGAACATGTTTATCCTCTTGGTATTCTCCAGTGTCAGTCTCAATTTTAATGCCAAATAATGTCAAAGATTCAATTTTCTTTTTAGAAATTATTTTTTCAATAATTTGTTACAATTTGAAGATCTTAAATAGTTTTTTTTTACAAGTTTTATTTTAGATTCACTGAGTACATGTGCAGTATGTTACCTGGGTATATTTCATAATGTTTGGGGTACAAATGATCCCATCACCCAGGTACTGAGCATGGTACTGAATAGTTTTTCAACTTTTGCCTCCCTCCCATGCTTCCTCCCCACCCTGGTAGTCCTCAGTGTCTGTTGTTGCCATGTTTATGTTCATGAGTGCCCAATTTTAGTTCTCATTTATAAGTAAGAATATGTGGTGATATGGTTTGGTGGTGTCTCCACACAAATGTCATCTTGAATACCCATGCATTGTGGGCAAACCTGGTGGGAGGTAATTGAACCATGGGGGCAGTATTTTCCCATGCTGTTCTCCTGATAGCAAATAAATATCATGAGATCTGATGGTTTTATAAAGAGGAGTTCCCCTGCACAAGCTCTCTCTGCCTGCTGCCATCCATGTAAGATGTGATTTACTCCTCCTTTTCTTCTGCCTTGATTATGAGGCATCTCCAGCCATGTGGAACTGTTAAGTCCAATAAACTTCTTTCTCTTGTAAATTGCCCAGTCTCAGGTACATCTTTATCAGCAGTGTGAAAACAGACTAATACAGTAAATTGTTACCAGTAGAGTGGGGTGTTGCTGAAAAGATACCCAAAAATGTGGAAGTGACTTTGGAACTGGGTAACAGGCAGAGGTTGAAACACTTTGGAGGGCTCAGAAGAAGACAGGAAAATGTGGGAAAGTTTGGAACTCCATAGAGACATGTTGAATGGCTTTGCCCAAAATGCTGATAGCAATATGGACAATAAAGTCTAGCCTGAGGTGGGCTCAGATGGAGATAAGGAACTTATTGGGAACTGGAGCAAAGGTGTCTCTTGTTACTTTTTAGCAAAGAGGCTGGTGGCACGTTTCCCCTGTCCTAAGGATTTGTGGAGTTTTGAACTTTAGAGAGATGACTTAGGGTATTTGGTGGAAGAAATTTCTAAGGAGCAAAGCATTCAAGAAGTGACTTGGCTGCTGTTAAAGGCATTCAGTTTTATATTGGAAGCACAGCATAAGAGTTCTGAAAATTTGATAGAAAATAAATTATCATTTTCTGAGGAAAAATTCAAACTAGCTGCAGAAATTTGCATAATTAATCAGGAACTGAATGTTAATCACCAAGACAATAGGGAAAACATCTCCAGGGCACATCAGAGGACTTTACAGCAGCCCCTCCTATCACAAATCTGGAGTCCTATGAGGGAAAAGTGGTTTCCTGGACCAGGCCCAGGGTTTCCATGCTGTGTGCTGCCTAGTGACTTGGTGCCCTGTGTGCCAGTAGCTCTAGTCATGGCTGAAAGGGGCCAAGGTAGAGTTCTGGCCATGGCTTCAGAGGGTGCAATTTCAAAGCCTTGGCAGCTTCCACTTGTTGAGTCTGTGGCTGCAAAAAAAATCAATAAATAAGGTTTGGAAACCTCTGACTAGACTTCAGGAGATGTAAGGAAATGTCCAGGCAGAAGTTTGCTGCAGTTGTAGGGCCCTCATGAAGAACCTCTGCTAAAACAGTGCTGAAGGGAAATGTGGGGTCAGAGCCCCTACACAGAGTCTCTACTAGGGCATCATCTAGTGGAGCTGTGAGAAGTGGACTACAGTCCTTCAGGCCTCAGAGTGGTAGATCCAGTTACAGCTTGCACTGTGTGCCTGGAAAAGCCACAGACAACACCAGCCCATGAAAGGAGCTGGGAGGGAGGTTGTACCCTGCTAAGTCACAGGGGCAGAGCTACCCAAGATTATGAGAACCTACCTCTTGTATCAGTGAGACCTGGATGTGAGATGTGGAGTCAAAGATTATTTTGGAGCTTTAAGATTTGACTGCCTTGCTGGAATTTGACTTGCATGGGGCCTGTAATCCTCTTGCTTGAGGCAATGTCTTCCATTTAGAATGGCTGTATTTACCCAATGCCTATGCTCCCATTGTATCTAGGAAGTAACTAACTTGTTTTCATTTTATGCACTCATAGGCAGAAGGGACTTTCCTTTTCACAGATGAGACTTTGGACTGTGCACTTTTGAGTTCATGCTGAAATGAGTAAAAACTTTGAGGGACTGTTGGGAAGGTTTGAAATATGAGGGTTTTGAAATATGAGGACATGAGATTTGGGGGAAGCCGGGGTGGAATGATATGATTTGGATGTATTCCCATCCAAATCTCATTTTTAATTGTGACTCCCCCAATTCCCACATGTTGTGAGGGAAACCCGGTGGAAGGTGATTAAATTATGGGGACAAGCCTTTATTGTGCTACTCTCATAATACTGAATTAGTCTCACAAGATCCAATGGTTTTAAAATTGGGATTTTCCCTGAACAAGCTCTTTTTTGCCTGCTGCCATCCATGTAAGATATGACTTGCTTCTCCTTGCTTTTTGCCATGAGTGTGAGATGCCCCTGCTATGTGGAACTGTATGTTCATTAAACCCTTTTCCTGTATAAATTACCCAGTCTCAGGTTTGTTTTTATTAGCAGCATGAAAATGGACTAATACATGACATTTCCTCTAGGTTTTAAAATAATCCCTAAAGAGATAGAGCATATATGCTACCAAGAATATGTGTGTGTGGTGGGGAAAGAGTGTTTAATTAACTCTTTACAATTTGTGAATTTTGGAAAGTCCAAGTTTCAGCATAGTCTATGTAGTATATGTAGTTTTGTTAGTTTTCAGTAACTTCTTATAGCCAAAAGTTTATCATTTTTTAGCTGGCAAAAGCATTATGTTTAAAAATATAGAGCAACAGATTTTCATATCTTTTTAGAATGACTCACATAAGTAGATCTGTTCTTTTGCAGATGGCTTTGATGTTCCTCAGATAGGCATCACTTAAATGTGCAGTACTAGATAGGGCTTTTCTAAAGTCCTTCTATAATGTAATGTCATTACTTCTATTTGCGAAGCCGAACAAATAAGTGTTTGATATCCTTCAGCTACTAAACTGATTGAGAACAGACAGATCAGCATAGACATGCTCTGAATATTTTGCTGATTCTTGATGGATTACAATTCTTAACCTATAAGTGGAATCTAGATTTTTATTTTTAGGAAAAAATCTCAACAAATAGTGTAGGCATTTTATTTAGGCATTTTCTATGGAGACTGTATGAACAGAAAAGTTAAAGTCAACTGAGTAGAATCAGGACAACATAGATATTTGAGAAGTACACAACTTTCAAATTAAATTCTTGTATAATAACTTCAATCTTCTCTATCAGAAATTGCAATAAACTACTGAACTAAGGATTTTTTGTTTGTCTCCATACTATTCCCGGATGGTTGTTCATTCTCATTAACAGTGGAAGACCAGGAAACATCAAGCAGCAGAAACTGAATTTCTGGTAAACCCACTAATTCCAAATTTAGTCCTTGATATGACAGTGTAAAAATTATTTTAAATTTAAGTGAACATTTATAATAATATATATAAATACCCCATTTTAAAGATGTGAAAATTAAAGCTGGAGAAAGAAAGATTATTTGCAAAAGTTTACACAAAATATTTAGTAATATAACATGTTATTAAACATGTTAAAACACAGTATATATAATCCTCATGAGTATATTTGAATAATATAAGCCCCCACAAATATAATCCTGATTATATTTGAATCATACATGAGAGCTTAATTTACATTGTGCTCTGCTCATTCTGCAAGAAAACATTCTGGAGGGTGATTCTCATGCAGTAGTTAAGCCCAAGAAAAGCTCTACAGTCAGACACTCTTTGTTCCAATCTCAGCTGTGTCATTTGCCTTTCTATTTCACCTTCAGTTTCCTCAGTGATTAAACAGGAATGAAAATAGTATTTATGTCAGAGAGTTATTGAAATGATAAAATGCATCCAAAAAGAGACTTCCTGGCACATGGTAGTTGTATCAAGTATTAGTGTATTGTAGTGCTTTTCTTAAAATTTTGGAAAAGTTTACTTGTATAATTAAAAAAATTAATATTGAATATTATATTGAATAAATAATAACTTTATTATAGAATTCCTGAAATGATAAAGATAAGGTCAATAACATTGTATCCATCTCAGATCATTTGGAAAATTTTCCTCTCACAAATATACACTCAGAAATACATACCAAGAATGCAACCTTAGAGATTAGATATTAGAGCTAAATTTTATTCACAAGGCTAACAAATCTTTGATTAGAAGGTTATAGAACATCAAGGCTTTATTAGCAAGCACATAATAACATTTAATTCCAATAGAAGTTATTTTAACAGTCACAGTCAAAATCAGAGGTAAGATGGTTCATCAAAGCAATCAGATGAACAGGTAAATCATTAAGAAATGCATATATATCTCATATATATTACATATATATGATAAATACTTGAAACAATGATGAGTACCTTAATCTTCCATAATTTGATGTAGAGTCTTTGCCTTTCCTTTGTATATATATTCACTTACTTTAGCACAATGCACCATATTTATTACATACACTGCACCAATATTATATCCTCTGTGGTATCCAGTTTTTGTTCCCATAAAATGGAGTGCATGTTTAAATGCTCCTGAAAAGTGTTTTGAGTATGGAATGCTTCTAGAGTTTTATGATACTTTTTCTGAATCTTTTGTAGTTCTCTTGCTCAGACAGTACTCTATGACAAGTCATTGTAGCACTTTGCCCTTTATAAATGTTTCTGAAAAGTTTAATTTCATCTTCTTATAAGCAATTATTTTTAGATTAATATTAATATCAGGTTATGTGAGATTTTAGTTAAATGGTTGCAATAGCAAATGGAGCTCATGTAAATGTATTTTAAACACATATTTGGCTTTTCTTAAGCGTAATACTCACTTTGGCTCAGAAGTGTGTGGCCATACTATAAAGTGGCATCCTACCTGAGGACATAAAGCTTGTTGAATTCATCAAATGAATGTTTTACTCACTATGGGAATAATGAGCTTTATTTAATTGAAAGATTTGGCTAAGTAGAGGTCTGTCAAAAAAAAGTTTCCAATTTATTAATATTGATGCATGTGCTATATCAGAGTAAGTCATCCAGTTGTGGAAGATTTCACAACTTACCACTATATTTACAAATCTAAACTGAATTTTTGATGATTCTAACATCTCAAGATGTTTGTTTGCAATCTACACATACCTTCATGATAACCTGAGTGCTGCATGACAGCAGCACCAGCCTTTAACCAAAAGTATGAATTTTTGAATGAAACAAGTACATTTGCATAATTTTTTAAAATAGTTAACATCAGTGCACCTCAAACTTTCATGTGCAGATCCATCATATAACATATACATTTTATGTTATGTACGTTTTGCCAAAAGGAAAAAGGCAAAAAAGAAATATTAGTGCCATGTTCTACTAATATTATTATTTCCTTTGAGAGTGTAGCCTGGAAATAATATGTTTGCAAAATTATCCATTTGATCTATGTGCATGCAAATTTAAAAAAAAAAAAAAACGATTTAAATGGAAAACCTTAAAATATGTTCCAGTCATTCACCACTTGAGTTCCAGTGAGAACAAAAGTTAAGATTTATCTTTGAGTCTATCAATTATTTCTGTTACAGGGTAAGAAAATGTGTTTGCTAAGTAGGCGTATTCTTAAGACTGTTAGGCTGAACGTAACATAAAAAAGACTTCATGATAAGAAGAGCAATGAAATTTGATTGATTAATAGAGATTGATTTAGTGAAGAGCCACAAACTTCCGACATTCTTATTTGTTTGTAGTTAACTACTTGACAGTATTTGATGATCACAAAATACATTAGTAGACAGACAGAAATAAAAATTTCCTTTACTGATGTCAAATTCTCCCTATGCTAAATTCCATGTTTTGTTTAATAATCAAAATGTAGGAAACAGAAGAGTGGTAATGATTCAAATGGATATTAAGTTTACTCTATTATACATCATCATATTTTTATTAATCTAAGGTTATTCATTGAACCTGTATGAAAACTGAAGGACTCTGAAGTTATATTTTAGTTCACATAAATGTGTGAATTCTGTTGTATATCAATATTATCGGTATTTGGATATGTATATACAAATTATGTAGATAGAGAGAGAGAGATGTACCCATATTATATCCAGACTAAATGCCTTCTGAGAATATTTATGTAGAAATTCATTTATGAAAACCAAATATTTATCAAAAGAAAGAATATATTCATCTCAACCTTTTGACTTAGATTCAAATAATAACAGCTCTATTAACTCGAGCAAGTAACTACTCATTTCTGAGCTCTCTAACATCTACAATGAAAACTTCCTATAAGAATGAGAATAATTTGAACTCTGTTAGAAAGATGAGTCCATCTTGATAGCATAAGTATTAAAATTGTATTTGAGCACTATACTGCAAAGCTGAGATCATCTAAAACAGAGGAAAATTACATCTATAGTAGTTTATATAATATTATATAATATAAAATATGGTCTAAGATAGCACTTGGAGTATTTGGGTCTCTTCCTTTACTTGTGTATTCTATTTTAATATTTTACTCTGCCCCTCTTTTTCTTCCTTCCTTTACCTCCATATTGTTTTTGTTATTTTCTTCTATCCCTCTTTTATAAGTTACCTTGCATTCTTAGTAAGTACCTTTTTTGAAATTATAATTATGTTGCCTTTTTAGAGATATGTCAATATTTATAACAGTGTTTGAAGTAGACAAATTCTTCTCCTAAATCTGTCTTATAAATGTAACCGGTAATGACACAATTTATGCAGTATTAAATATTAATTTGGGATTATATATTAATGATATGGAACAAATGACTTCCTTTATTGCTAAGTCAATGCAAACTAGTGAAGTGGCTTATTTTGTTGAATTACACTATGTTAAACATTTTTTTAGACCACCACATTACACATTACACAGGACAAACACATAGAAACTTATAGCAAATATTATAGTCATAGGTATCTATTCTAAATTTTATACTAGTTAGTATTATTTTATGAAACTATAGGAAGATGAATTCCTGTATTAAATGTTTCAAGTATAAGCATGTACTGACTTTCAGTATATGCATGGAATCCTCTCCAACTATTTAGTTAACAGAATGAGTTTTTTTTCATTCTATGGTACTACATATAGTGCCGTGTTTTACTTTTCTCTATTGTCTAATAAATTATTTTAAAATAATTCTTTCTGCTGAGACAGTCCATGACTAACATGTTTCTGAAAACCAAGGAAGGTGTTTCCTCAATTTGCAGTAGTGTTTAGAATATCTTAAAAGTCAGAGCTTTTAAAGTGATTACAGGTATTTGCAAATCAGGGGAAATCTGTATGATCTTTTGACTCTTGCTGTATTAATAATATTTTCAATGACAGCTGTACCTACTTGCTTTGTGTGCATATAAATTATTTGATAGTCTAAAATTTTAAATCTCAGTAATAGTTCCAGTGGGCTGATGATGTTCCATAATCTGTATCTGTACTTCCATAAAAAAGATAATTAGTTTGAATCAATCACTTGTAGAAAAATGTCATCTCACCTGCCCATTTTAAAAAGGAGCTCGCTGAAGTGAAATCATTTACACAGCATACTAATCACAGAATGACAAGACTGCTCAAAAATGTGAAATAAAGGCCTGTAATTATCATGTCTTCATACATATATAAGTGAAACATATAATTAAATTATGTGTATGATAATTATATATAATCAGCATATATATACATATTTATATATTCAGTATATATAGATATTATATATGTATCTCTTTGTAAAATATATATCTATCTAAATATATATCTAACTAAATATATATACATACATATACAAACATACAAAATCAGTGCCAAGTGGGGTCTGGGACCATGTCATTTATTCAGCACAGTGTTCTTGGTACATAGCAAGACCCGAAACATATTAAATAATCAATATATGTGTTTGGTTTAATGAATGTCAGAAATGCTTTATTTTGATAGTATTTTAGATTTGGGAATTCTACCCAAATAGGCATAGTTAGCAAAAATATTCTTTCTTTTTTTAAGTTTAAAAGACATGAACAGTGAGGTACAGGGTTTCAGAAATTCTTATTAGTGAAGAATTCATGACTTGGACACTAAGGTAATGATGAATAAGAATGTTCATTATGAAAGAAATGGGTTATAAAGAAGTCTGAGAAAAAGACTATTTAGGAACTTTGTCTTAAAAGTGTAAGAAATTGATTAGATATAGGCATCTATATCTAATAGATATAGGCATCTATCTATTAGATATAGATATAGCTAATTACTATTTTTTTCTTTCATTCTTAGGTTTGCTTTTTTTTCCTTTTCACTGAGCTAGAGTGAGAGTCACAGGGTAATTGTGGCATATTGACCCTTAAGCATTTAACATGTTTTCATTCATTCAACAGATATTTAAGGTTGCATAGTACCAGACACAATTTTAGCTTATTCTTTAGGTAACCTTTATGTAAACTAAATATACATTACCCTTGCACAAAAATTTTGAGAAAAATATTGTGAGAAAATGTGTTAATGCATTATATAATTCTGCATGTATCTTTTTCCCTAAAATATGACTGGGTTTTGATTATACATTGCCAGAAAATAGTTTCACCTATATAAAGAACTTGTTCTTAGTGACTTTTGTTGTCAGGTAGTTTTATATTCGTATTAGTACTTGAGTGTTTGGTGGCATCATGTTTACTTATTAGTGTCAGTGCTACATTTTGTGATACCTTTATGACTCCTAAGACATGTTAATCATGTCTTCTTCCCAGCATATCTCATTTAAATTATTGTAGCTAAAGGGCCAAGTGATAACTGGGAATATTATGTGTCCATTCCTGATGGTACCCATTTCTCAAAAGGAAGAAATTTTGAGATAGGTCCTTAGACTTTAGCATTGCTTGTATATAGTTTAATGTTGAAAGAATGTAATGTTGGACTAACTTTGGCTTATTTATTTATGTTTAGAGACAGGGTCTCACTCTGTCTCCTAGGCTGGAGTGTGGTGGTGTGATCATGGCTCACTTTAACCTGGAGCTCCTTGCCTCAAGCCATACTACTCCGGTAGCCATCCAAAGCCTTAAAATTATAGACATAAGCCACCACACATGTCTTCCTTTACATGTTATTCCATTATTTATTTATATGAAGTAACAAGTTTAATGAAAAGAAAAAAGCGAATTAGGAAGTTTATCCATGTCTAATTCAAAATTACATGACTAATTCTTATTTAACTTAGTTAACTTATGGGGATAATTTGCATCTTAAAAAAGTTATCTTCTATTAGAAAAAAAAACATAATTTCAAAATCTTATTTTTTTCCTCCCTCCCTCCCTCTCTTCCTCTCTTCCTTCCTTCCTTCCTTCCTTCCTTCCTTCCTTCCTTCCTTCCTTCCTTCCTTCCTTCCTTCCTTCCTTCCTTCCTCTCTTTCTCTCTTGCTTTCTTTCTTCTTTCTTTCAACAGAGTCTTGCTCTGTTGCCAAGGCTGGAGGGCAGTATTGCAGTTGCAGTCACAGCTCACTGCAGGCTCCACCTCTTGGGATCAAGTGATTCTCCTACCTCAGCATCCCAGGTAGCTGGGACCACAAGCATGCACCACCGCACTTGGCTAATTTTTGTTTATTTTTTGGTAGAGAAGAGGTCTCACTGTGATGTCTAGGCTGGTCTCAAACTCCTGAGCTCAAGCAATCCTCCTGCCTTGGCCTCCCAAAGTACTGGAATTACAGGTGTAAGCCACCATGCCCAACCCCAAAACATTTTAATGATCACCAAAGAAACTTGGTGCTTTCTATTAAGCAGTTACTGCCTGTTCCCTCACTCTTTCTACCCCTGGTGACCATTCATCTGTGACAATAGAGATGGAATTTTCTATGGATTTATCTATCCTGGGTATTTCATAAAAAGGACTTATATAATCTGTGTATTTCTTTGACTTAGCATATATTTTTTTTCTATTCTTTTTTTTATTATTGCATTTTAGGTTTTGGGGTACATGTGCAGAACATGCAAGACAGTTGCGTAGGTACACACATGGCAGTGTGTTTTGCTTGCTTTCTCCCCTTCACCCACATTTGGCATTTCTCCCCAGGCTATCCCTCCCCACATCTCCCTCCATCTGGCCCTCCTCTTTTCCCCCCAATAGACCCCAGTGTTTAGTACTCCCCTCCCTGTGTCCATGTGTTCTCATTTTTTATCACCCACCTATGAGTGAGAATATGCGGTGTTTCATTTTCTGTTCTTGTGTCAGTTTGTTGAGAATGATGCTCTCCAGATTCATCCATGTCCCTACAAATTACACAAACTCATCATTTCTGATTGCTGCATAATATTCCATGGTGTATATGTGCCACATTTTCCCAATCCAGTCTATCATCAATGGGCATTTGGGTTGATTCCAGGTCTTTGCTATTGTAAACAGTGCTGCAATGAACATTCGTGTGCATGTGTCCTTATAGTAGAATGATTTATAGTCCTTTGGATATATACCCAGTAACGGGATTGCTGGGTCAAATGGAATTTTTGTTTCTAAGGCCTTGAGGAATCGCCACACTGTCTTCCACAGTGGTTGAACTAATTTACACTCCCACCAACGGTGTAAAAGTATTCCTTTTTCTCCACATCCTCTCCAGCATCTGTTGTCTCCAGATTTTTTAATGATCGCCATTCTAAGTGGCGTGAGATGGTATCTCAATGTGGCTTTGATTTGCATCTCTCTGATGACCAGTGACGATGAGCATTTTTTCATATGATTGTTGGCCTCATATATGTCTTCTTTTGTAAAGTGTCTGTTCATATCCTTTGCCCAATTTTGAATGGGCTTGTTTGTTTTTTTCCTGTAAATCTGTTTGAGTTCTTTGTAAATTCTGGATATCAGCCCTTTGATGGGTAAACTGCAAAGATTTTTTCCCATTCTGTTGGTTGCCGATTCACTCTAGTGACTGTTTCTTTGGCCGTGCAGAAGGTGTGGAGTTTCATTAGGTCCCATTTGTCTATTTTGGCTTTTGTTGCCAATGCTTTTGGTGTTTTGTTCATGAAGTCCTTGCCTACTCCTATGTCCTGGATAGTTTTGCCTAGATTTCCTTCTAGGGTTTTTATGGTGCCAGGTCTTATGTTTAAGTCTTTAATCCATCTGGAGTTAATTTTAGTGTAAGGTGTCAGGAAGGGGTGCAGTTTCTGCTTTCTGCACATGGCTAGCCAGTTTTCCCAACACCATTTGTTAAACAGGGAATCCTTTCCCCATTGCTTGTTTTTGTTGGGTTTATCAAAGATTGTATGGTTGTAGATATGTTGTGTTTCCTCCGGTGCCTCTGTTTTGTTCCATTGGTCTATATCTCTGTTTTGGTACCAGTACCATGCTGTTTTGATTACTGTAGCCTTGTAGTATAGTTTGAAATCCGGTAGTGTGATGCCCCACACTGTGTTCTTTTTGCTTAGAATTGACTTGGCTATGCGGGCTCTCTTTTGGTTCCATATGAAGTTCATGGTGGTTTTTTCCAGTTCTGTGAAGAAAGTCAATGGTAGCTTGATGGGGATAGCGTTGATTCTGTAAATTACTTTGGGCAGTATAGCCATTTTCACGATATTAATTCTTCCTAACCATGAACATGGAATGTTTCTCCATCTGTTTGTGTCCTCTCTGATTTCGTTGAGCAGTGGTTTGTAGTTTTCCTTGAAGAGGTCCCTTATGTTCCTTGTGAGTTGTATTCCTAGGTATTTTATTCTTTTTGTAGCAATTGTGAATGGCAGTTCATTCTTGATTTGGCTTTCTTTAAGTCTGTTATTGGTGTAGAGGAATGCTTGTGAGTTTTGTACATTGATTTTATATCCTGAGACTTTGCTGAAGTTGCTTATCAGTTTCAGGAATTTTTGGGCTGAGGCAATGGGGTCTTCTAGGTATACTATCATGTCGTCTGCAAATAGAGACAATTTGGCTTTCACCTTTCCTATTTGAATACCCTTTATTTCTTTTTCTTGCCTGATTGCTATGGCTAGAACTTCCAGTACTATATTGAATAGGAGTGGTGAAAGAGGGCATTCTTGTCTAGTGCCAGATTTCAAAGGGAATGCTTCCAGTTTTTGCCCATTCAGTATGATATTGGCTGTTGGTTTGTCGTAAATAGCTTTTATTACTTTGAGATACGTTCCATCGATACCGAGTTTATTGAGGGTTTTTAGCATAAAGGGCTGTTGAATTTTGTCAAATGCCTTCTCTGTGTCAATTGAGATAATCATGTGGTTTTTCTTTGGTTCTGTTCATGTGGTGAATTATGTTTATAGACTTGTGTATGTTGAACCAGCCTAGCATCCCCGGGATGAATCCTACTTGATCATGATGAATAAGTTTTTTGATTTGCTGTTGCAATCGGCTTGCCAATATTTTATTGAAGATTTTTGCATCTATGTTCATCATGGATATTGGCCTGAAGTTTTCTTTTCTTGTTGGGTCTCTGCCGGGTTTTGGTATCAGGATGATATTGGTCTCATAAAATGATTTGGGAAGGATTCCCTCTTTTTGGATTATTTGGAATAGTTTCAGAAGGAATGGTACCAGCTCCTCTTTGTGTGTCTGGTAGAATTCGGCTGTGAACCCGTCTGGACCTGGGCTTTTTTGTGTGGCAGGCTCTTAATTGCTGCCTCAACTTCTGACCTTGTTATTGGTCTATTCATAGTTTCAGCTTCCTCCTGGTTTAGGCTTGGGAGGACACAGGAGTCCAGGAATTTATCCATTTCTTCCAGGTTTACAAGTTTATGTGCATAGAGTTGTTTGTAATATTCTCTGATGATGGTTTGAATTTCTGTGGAATCTGTGGTGATTTCCCCTTTATCATTTTTTATTGCATCTATTTGGTTGTCCTCTCTTTTATTTTTAATCAATCTGGCTAGTGGTCTGTCTATTTTGTTGATCTTTTCAAAAAACCAGCTCTTGGATTTATTGACTTTTTGAAGGGTTTTTCGTGTCTCAATTTCCTTCAGTTCAGTTCTGATCTTAGTTATTTCTTGTCTTCTGCTGGGTTTTGAGCTTTTTTGATCTTGCTCCTCTAGCTCTTTCAATTTTGACAATAGGGTGTCAATTTTGGATCTCTTCATTCTCCTCATATGGGCACTTATTGCTATATACTTTCCTCTAGAGACTGCTTTAATTGTGTTCCAGAGATTCTGGCATGTTGTGTCTTTGTTCTCATTGGTTTCAAAGACCTTCTTTATTTCTGTCTTCATTTCATTGTTTATCCAGTCAACATTCAAGAGCCAGTTGGTCAGTTTCCATGAAGCTGTGCGGTTCTGGGTCGGTTTCTGAATTCTGAGTTCTAACTTGATTGCACTATGGTCTGAGAGGCTGTTTGTTATGATTTCAATTGTTTTGCATTTGCTGAGGAGTGCTTTACTTCCAATTATGTGGTCAATTTTAGAGTAGGTGTGATGTGGTGCTGAGAAGAATGTGTATTCTGTGGATTTGGGGTGGAGAGTTCTGTAAATGTCTATCAGGTTTGCTTGCTCCAGGTCTGAGTTCAAGCCCTGGATATCCTTGTTGATTTTCTCTCTGGTTGATCTGTCTAATATTGACAATGGAGTGTTAAAGTCTCCCACTATTATTGTGTGGGAGTCTAAGTCTCTTTGTAGGTCATTAAGAACTTGCCTTATGTATCTGGGTGGTCCTGTATTGGGTCCATGTATGTTTAGGATAGTTAGCTCTTCTTGTTGTATCAATCCTTTTACCATTATGTAATGTCCTTCTTTGTCTCTTTTGATCTTTGTTGCTTTAAAGTCTATTTTATCAGAGATGAGAATTGCAACTCCTTCTTTTTTTTGCTCTCCATTTGCTTGGTAAATCTTCCTCCATCCCTTTATTTTGAGCCTTTGTGTATCCTTGCATGTGAGATGGGTTTCCTGGATACAGCACACTGATGGGTTTTGGATGTTTATCCAATTTGCCAATCTGTGTCTTTTGATTGGTGCATTTAGTCCATTTACTTTTAGGGTTAATATTGTTATGTGTGAATTTGATACTGCCATTTTGATGCTAACTGGCTGTTTTGCCCGTTAGTTGTTGTAGATTCTTCATTATGTTGATGCTCTTTAGCATTTAGTGTGATTTTGGAATGGCTGGTACTGGTTGTTCCTTTCTATGTGTAGTGCCTCTTTTAGGAGCTCTTGTAAAGCAGGACTGGTGGCGACAAAATCTCTGCATACTTGCTTGTTCGCAAAGGATTTTATTTTTCTTTCACTTATGAAGCTCAGTTTGGCTGGATATGAAATTCTGGGTGGAAAGTTCTTTTCTTTAAGAATGTTGAATATTGGCCCCCACTCTCTTCTGGCTTGTAGTATTTCTGCCGAGGGATCTGCTGTGAGACTGATGGGCTTCCCTTTCTGGGTGACCTGACCTTTCTCTCTGGCTGCCCTTAGTATTTTCTCCTTTATTTCAACCTTGTTGAATCTGACGATTATGTGCCTTGGGGTTGCTCTTCTTGCGGAATATCTTTGTGGTGTTCTCTGTATTTCCTGCAATTGAGTGTTGGCCTGTCTTGCTAGGTGGGGGAAATTTTCCTGGATAATGTCCTGAAGAATATTTTCCAGCTTGGATTCATTCTCTTCGTCCCCTTCTGGTGCACCTATCAAACGTAGGTTAGGTCTCTTTGTTCTTTCCTTTTTGCACCTTTTTCTCTGATCTTGGTTTCTCCTTTTATTTCATTGAGTTGATCTTCGACTTCTGATATTCTTTCTTCTGCTTGGTCAATTCGGCTATTGAAACTTGTGCATGCTTCGCGAAGTTCTCATATTGTGTTTTTCAGCTCCTTTAATTCATTCATATTCCTCTCTAAGTTATCCATTCTTGTTATTATTTCCTCGAGTCTTTTTTCATATCTTTTTTCAAGGTTCTTAGTTTCTTTGCATTGATTTAAAACATGTTCTTTTAGCTCACAAAAGTTTCTCATTATCCACCTTATGAAGTCTAATTCCATCATTTCATCACAGTCATTCTCCGTCCAGCTTTGTTCCCTTGCTGGTGAGGAGTTTTGGTCCTTTGTAGGAGGCGAGGTGTTCTGGTTTCGTGTGTTTTCCTCCTTTTTGCGCTGGTTTCTTCCCATCTTTGTGGATGTATCCACCTGTCATCTGTGTAGTTGCTGACTTTTTGATTGGGTCTTTGAATGGACACCCAGATTGTTGATGATGAAGTATTTCTGTTACTTGGTTTTCCTTCTACCAGTCTAGCCCCTTCACTGTACGACTGCTGAGGTCCGCTCCAGGCCCTGCTTGTCTGGGGTGCACCTATAGTAGCTGCGGAACAGCGAGGGATGCTACCAGTTTCTTTTTCTGCTATCTTTGTCCTAGGATGATGCCTGCCAAATGTCAGTCTTTTGGATATAGAGGGGTCAGGGAGCTGCTTGAGGAGACTGTCTGTACTTTATAGGAGCTCAATTGCTGAGCTGTGAGCTCTGTTGTTCATTCAGGGCTGTTAGGCTGCTATGTTTGATTCTGCTGCAACAGAACTCATAATAAAACCCTTTTCTTCTCAGATGCTCTGTCTGTGGTGGTTGAGGCTTTATTTTTGAGTGTCTGTTGTGCTGTCCTGCCCAGCTAGGAGGCAGTCTAGTCACTATTTGCCTGCCAAGGCTCCACCCTGCTGGTGTGAGGTTCGCCCTATTGCTGCAGGCTCTGCCCTTCTGCTGCGGTCTCCGCCCTGCTGCCACGGGCTACAGCCTGCGGCAGAGTCTCTCTTTTGTACCAGGTTGCCTCGGCAACGGCATGCTGCGTCAGCAATGGGCATGTACCTCAGTACTGGCAGATGCCCCTCCCCCACGGAGCTGCGCTTTCAGGGAACCTCCCCACTGGGAGCGTTTGGAATTGCCATTTTGTTTGTCACACTGCGCTACCCCAAACATTGTGTCCCTGGAATCTCCTTGGCTGGCTCACTGTCCAAGTCTCGTTCAGTCTCAAGTTCAGCCCTCTCAAGTCTCAGGTTGCCGGTTCAACAGGGCACCCGGACCAGTGCGCTTTTGTGCGGAGTGCTGTGGAGTGCTGCTGCGCTACAGCGTGGGCTGCCGCCGCACCGGCTGCTGGCTACACTGGCCAAAACTTCTGCCTGGCATCCCGCGTCTCTTTTATACCTGGGAATTTCCCCGTTCTGTGGGCAACAAAGATCCATCTGGAAATGCGTCCCTGACTCACTCACTCCATGTATCCAACGAGAGCTTCAATCCTGGGTTGTTCTCACAGCACCATCTTGAGTCCTCTCCTCAAAATCTTATTTAAACCAAATATATTTGTTATTCAAGATAGGAGTATATTTCACTCTCTCTTGACACTTGAAATCCTGGTATAATATTTCAAATTGTAGGGGATAGATTAGAATAATTAATTGTTGTATTTTAGAAAACTCACCTGTGTTTTGGGAATTTTGGCAAATTATAAATATATCCTTCAATTTCCACAAGCAAAAGTACATGTAGACTTGAAGTTAATTCTACTTTTCAAAAGTAAAATAATTTTGGGAAGTATTTCAGTGAGTTATGTCCATGCAAAATAAGTGAACACTGGTAATTATTTGTACAATAGATTACAAAAGATGAAAGAGAATAGAAAAATATTGCTACATAGGGATCAGGGGACGTACCTTTTTCCTCAGCGGACGTGATATTTCATCTGAGCATAATGTGCATTCAAGGAATGGATAGGACTGGCTTATAGTTTAAATAAATATCTTAGCTACTCATGGTTTACAGTCTCTTAGACCAAATTTCAATCAAATTCTTAGCAATATTAATATGCATATTTGAACTAATTTCTGTATAAATTATCCAAACTCTGTAGCAGAAACATCATTTTATTTTTAGAGAAACAAAGGGAGAGATTAATACTCAGGAACTCAAACAAATGCAGAATCAAATTTATAGAGTATTAAAGATATATATCTCCTTCCTTGTTATATAAGAACTAGAACTTGGGCAATATTTTATCTGTTAGTGGTATACTCTCCTTTTATAAATACCAAAATATAATATTTATATTTTGAGTATCCAAAGAGCCATTACCTTAAATCTCTATCTTCTAATCATGAAGTGGAGATGATTTTTAAGGCAGACAACATTTGGTTTATTCAAAAAAACCTTTTAACATGTCTTTTGCAGTGAGTTAATCTGTCAGACTGATAAAATAAGTTCCTCATACCCCCCCCCTTCCTGTGCATATAAGCTTTTATTTAATTCTGTTTGAAATAGCTTGCTTCTATTTTTGCTTCCTCTTCATGTTTGTGGCACTACTTTTTATGCTTTGTTCTTTGCTGACATAAAATATTTATCAACGTATCGTCTAGGAAGATTGGTTCTCCACAGTAGATATCCAATATGTTTCACCACATGGAAAATGTCTCTTTTTGTTTATTCCTAAAATCTGTAGCCAAATTCCCATATGTCTGGTTTATCCATTGATATTTGAAAATGTAAAACTAGGTAATTATGTGGATAGCAATTATGCATAAACACTGCCATTAAAGAGTAAATTTTAAAATAATTTAGATTTAAACTAAAATAATCATATATCTTTCAATATCATGTAAACATGGGTTTGCATTTTATTATATTCCTTTAATTGTTATAATGGAAACAAGCTTATTAATACACTTATTTTTCATTGTTTCTTTGCTATGATTTCCCAAATAGTTAAAATAATGACATTATTCAGAGACTATGTTTTTAGATGTGGCCTATCATTTCAAGGATCCCACCTTTCCCCAGTGTTACAACATACAAATAACCAGCTAGTTCCCTGAATGAAAATTTCTGTCAAAGCTTGTGTTCATACAATCACAAAATCCCAATAAAATATATATTAGAGAGAAAAAATATAAGTATAGAAAATAAATCAAAGTCTGCAATTCTTTGAAACTGCCAGCATGGTACTCCTGTTAAGCTGCCACTAATTCACTGTGATTACAAGAAATCACAACTTCAGTAGATGCTAACATAGCATAAGAGATTATAAAAACATATTTATAAAGAGAATTATCAAGTCAGCTTGCAATTTCAAAACTATACTTTCATTTCAATTATTTCTAAATATTTGGTATGTAAATATTAAGATCTACATGATAAAATAATAAATTTATTTGTAGTTTTATAAGTTGTCCACCCAGATGCATCTCTCTAAACTGATGTATTAGGAGAAAAAATACTGTCAATGAATAAACATCACTGTCTTTTTCATTTTATAGCAAATTTTAAAGTGAAAGTAATAGAACATTACTTTGGGGGAACTATGCAATATTTATTACATAAAAATTATTGAAATTAGTTCAAATTTTTTTATGGGTTTTAAAAAGCATGCTTTCATATACAGAAACAGGTAAACATCTGCCTAAAATAAACTTGAAATAGATATTTTTGAAATGGTAATTTTATTACCTATTTCTTATTCCATTTTTCTGTTACATATGCTATATGTAATACAAAATGTATATAATATAGTATTAATATGAATACAGAGGGCACATAATATGTGATAAATATAAGTCTTTCTCAAATGAAATATCTTATTTTACAAACTATGTCCTAAATTGTATGCAGAGCTTAATATATTTAGCAAGGCATACAAACATGCAGAAAGACAAAATATCCTATAGAACTCACAAAATTGATATTCACTAATAAAATAAAATTTTCAAGTGCTTTTTATTTGTTATTTTTAAAATTAATTATTATATATATAATATTTGCATATATTTATGAGGTATATGTAAAGTTTTGATACAGACATGTAATGTACAATAATCTAATCAGGGTAATTGGAGAACCTATCATCTCAAGCTCTTATAATTTCTTTTGTTTTTGGAACATTCCAATTCCACACTTTTAGTTATTTAACAATATAAAACAAATTACTGTTAACTAGAATCACCCTATTGTGCTACCAAATACTAGGTCTTATGCATTCTATCTAACTCTATTTTTGTACACATTAACCATCTTCACTTTATCCCCAGTCTACTCTCTGCTTTCTAGCCTTTGGCAATAATCATTCCACTCTCTACCTCCATGAATTCAAATCTTTTTTACCTCCCACATATGATTGAAAACGTGTAACATTTGTCTTTCTGTGTCTGACTTATTTCACTTCACATAATATCCTTCAGCTCTATACATGTTGTTGCAAATGACAGAATTTCATTCTCTTTATGGCTGAATAATAACCTATTGTGAATATGCAGCACATTTTCTTTTATGCATTCATCCATTGATGGACACTTAGATTGCTTTCATTTCTTGACTATTGTGAATAGTGCTGCAAAATATACATGGGAATGCAAATATCTCTTTGATATACTGATTTTCTTTCATTTAGATTAAACACAGCAGTGGAATTGCTGGATCATATGGTGGATCTAATTTTAGTTTTTTGAGGAACCTCCATACTGTTCTCCATAGAGGTTGTTCAATTTACATTTTCATCAACAGTATATGAGTATTCCCTTTTATCCCTATCCTTGCCAGAATTTGTGTTTGCCTCTCTTTTGGATAAAAGCCATTTTAACTGGGGCAAGATGATGTCTCATTATAGTTTTGATTGGCATCTCTCAAAAAGCTGGGTATAGAGTGAACATATATCAACACAATAAAAGTCATATGTGTTAAGCCCACAGCTAGTATCATACTGAACAAGGAAAATCTGAAAATCTTTCCTCTAAGATCTAGAACCATAAAAGGATGTCCATTTTCACCACTTTTATTCAACATAGTTCTCTACCCAGATCAGTTAGATAAGAGAAGGAAATAAAGAGCACTCAAATTGAAAAAGAAGAAGTCAAATTATTCTTGTTTGTAGACAATATATTATATTTAGAAAAACCTTTAAGACTCCACCAAAAAATGATTGGAACCAAAAAACAAATTGGAACTAAAAATGTTGCAGAATACAAGTCCGACATACACAGAAAAACGTCAGCAGCATTTCTATATGCCAACAGCAAATAATTTGCAAAAAAACAAAAAACAAAAAGAAATATCATTTACAATAGCTAAAATTAAAATGAAGTATCCAGAATAAATAACCAAAAACTTGAAAGATTGCTACAATAAAAACTATAAAACATTGATGAAAGAAATTGAAACAGATACAAAAAAATGGAAAGATATTTCATATGCATAGATTGGAAAAATATATTGTTAAAAATTCCATACTACCCAAAACCATCTACAATTCCTATCAACACACCATTGACATTCTTCAGAGAAATAGAAAAAATAATCCTAAAATTTATATGGAACCACAAAAGGCCCAGAATAACCAAAGCTATCCTAAGGAAAAATAACCACACTTGAAGAATCACATTACCTGACTTCAAATTATACTATAGAGCCATCATAACAAAAACAATATGGTACTGGCATAAAAATAGACACATAGATCAGGGGAACAGAATAGAGAACTCACAAACAAATTCACACTCCTACAATGAACTCATTTTTTACAAAGCTGCCAGGGACATAAACTGAGGAAAAGACAGTTTCTTTGTTAAATGGTTCTGGGAAAGCTGAATATCCTTATGCAGAAGAATTAAACTTGACCCATATCTCTTGCTATATATAAAAATCAAATCCAAATGGATTAAAGACTTAAATCTAAGACCTCAAACTGTAAGACTATTTACAAGAAAAATTGGAGAAACTATCCAGGACATTGGTCCAGGCAAAAACATATTGAGCAATGCCTAGAGGCACAAGCAGTCAAAACAAAAAATGGATGAATGGGATTACAAGTTAAAAAGTTTCTGCACAGCAAAGGAAACAATCAACAAAGTGATGAGACAACCAACAGAAGGGAATTAATAACTAGAATATATGAGAAGCTCGAGTAACTCAATAGGAAAAAAAATCTGATTAATTGACAAGGGATTTGAATAGACATTTCTCAAAATTATATAAATGGTCTACCTTGAAGTGTTTAAGTAAATGTTATTTCCTGATATTATGTCCACTTATGCTATATAGAGACTTTGCCTACTATTTTCATTATAATACAGCAAATTTTTTAATGAGTTTGTAGTGGAGCAAACAGATTGGTGAAATGTGAAGAAAAAGTTTTGAAAATTTTTATTCTAAAAATAAACTTCAATTATATTTCTCTTCAGGGCAAAGCTAAATTGCTAATTAGTATTTTTCAATAGGCATTATCATTTTATTGGAGCTGCCAAAGCAAGATTTTATTTCTTAAAATATGAATTTTTCTTATTCTCCCCTTGTCAGTTGATGTGTACATGAGGAGGTAAATCACATTTAATATTCATCTAAATTTGAATTTTCCAAAAGTATATTCTAAAAGCACTGATGAAACTTTTCCTTCAGCAAATAGGTCTGGATACACATATTGTTTTCATATCTTGGAAATGATCAGTAAATGGTGAAATTTAATAGTGTGTGTGTTCCTTCGTAATGAAAACATGAATTATAATTCTACTTATTTCCCTAACTAGTTGTGTGAGTCATAGATCTAATTTATTTTATTTATCTTGATGACATTTCTTCGTGTGTATATGAATCATGCTGAATCAGATTACTGTCTAAGGGTTCTGGTCCTTGACTCGTCTAATTATTTTATTCTAGGTAAAATTTAAGTTGTAACTCTATGCTCTTTGAAGTACATAAACACTATCAACATAAAAAATGAGACTTGAAAGTGGTCATTACAATGTTTGCAAGCATTTTCCCTGAATAAAAGAGCGGAAAATAGAGCCAACAGCTTGTGCAGTAGGAAGATTTTGTGAAGAATAGGAAAAATGAGTTAATTACAGAAATGGAAGAAAATATACAACTCTAGATTATGAAAGAAAATAAGCCATTTTGTGTTATGGCACTGCATGAGTTCAGTCAACCAAAATTCTGTTAATGTACAAAATGGTAATTGCATATTTGGTGAAAATGTTTTGATTCCTAAGGTTTTAGTTACCTCTGTAGTAAAGCCAACATTATGAATTTAGCTGTTGTCAATTTTCAAATAAATATTTCTTTGATCCAGTAGTAGCCTAATTTTTATTGAAACCCAAGACACAGAGGAATATGGATGAAAAATTTAATATATGGGGATATATAATTAATTTTATATTTGAAACACTTATTTCACTGCAAATAAGATGCTCATTATATTAATCACCTTGAAGCTTTTCTGTTTGTAGTTCATATGGTTTGGTTGTGTCCCCACCCAAATCTGATCTTGAATTGTAGTCCGCATAATCCCCACGTGTCTCAGTAGGGACCCAGTAAGAGGTAGTTGAATCATGGGGACAGTTACCCCCATACTGTTCTCATGATAACGAGTGGGTTATCAAGAGATCTAATGGTTTTTCTTTTTTTTTTATTGAGGAATCCAAACATTCAGTTTATTAAACTAAGGCTAGTGAAGCCATAGCATGAACAAAAAGCTGCAGTCATTCGGGACAAGTGGATGATTTTATAAAGCTAAAATCAAAAGACTTAAGAAATGGAAAAATTCCTAAGTAGGAAGTAAAGGGCTTTTCCCCTTTTGCTTGACAATTCTCCTTCCTGCTGCCATGTGAGGAAGGATGTGTTTGCTTCACCTTCCACCATGAAGGTAAGTTTCCTAGGGCCTCCCCAGCCCTGTAGAATTGTGAGTCAATTAAACCTCTTTCCTTTATAAATTACCTAGTCTTGGGCAGTTTTTTATAGTGGCATGAGAACGAACTAATACAGAAGTTTTGATATTTTATACAATTTGAATAGAACATTTGATTTTTGCTTCACTATTTTTGTAGTTCAGACTCTATGCAATCCACAAAAGTACAACACTTCTATAGCTTATTAGTTTTACACTCAATAGGGGATTCACTAGGGTGATTTGAATTATACAACAAGAAGAATTGGATCTTTTTGGTGTATTTTGTAGATTTTTTTTTTTTTTTTTTGAGGCGGAGTTTCACTCTTGTTACCCAGGGTGGAGTGCAATGGCACGATTTTTGGCTCACCGCAACCTCCGCCTCCTGGGTTCAGGCAATTCTCCTGCCTCAACCTCCTGAGTAGCTGGAATTACAGGCATGTGCCACCATGACCAGCTAATTTTTTGTATTTTTAGTAGAGACGGGGTTTCACCATGTTGATCAGGATGGTCTCGATTTCTTGACCTTGTGATCCACCCTCCTCGGCCTCCCAAAGTGCTGGGATTACAGGCTTGAATTAAAATTAGCATTATTCAAAGAGGTATTGGTTTATTGAGTTGATATTACGGTCTTCCATACATTGATTTTATATTTTTTTTATACCGCATCTGCCATATCCTGTGACCTTCAGTATAAACTACTGTGTGGCTTTGCATAAGAAAATGAAAAATGTGTTTTCAAAAATTAGCCCATATCATGGTGGCATGTGCTAGTCCATGCTATAGGTGGCATAGGCCTGTAGTCCTAGCTAAAGTGGGATGATTGCTACAACCCAGGAATTTGGGGTTACGCGGAACTATAATCTTTCTACTGCGCTCCTGCCTGGGCTACAAGAGTGAGAGCCTGTCTCTAAAAGAAAAAAAAGCTCATAAGAACAGAATATGTGTTAGTTTTCAGATGAATTGGATCTTGACTGATCAGATTTCATATGTAATAGGAAGTATAATAAACACTGTAATGCACTGAGTTAAGGAGAAGACATATGCATATGACACATGCATATGGGATAAATACCTACATACAATATTGTATTTCAGTTGACTCTAGAAGTAAAGATATCAGATTATTTCTAAACAAATGTCTTTGAAAATGTTTTCACTTCTTATTTATTCCAAGAAATAATACTTTTATTTTAATAGGGCTTCATTAATGCAGCTTTATTACATGACTTTAAAAATTATGCATAATAAAACTGCAACTGTCACTTCTTTATTGAAGTAAATGGCAATTATAGATTGATGCATGACACTTGCTCAACAAACATTATGTCAACACTGTGAATTTTATGGTGAGTTCTATTGACCTTTAAGCTCTTCAAATATCATCTAGATATTGGGAATTCTCTTTTACATTTAGCCAGATATTTCAAGTTTATATTTAGTACTTAAATATTTGTTTTAGGATTATAAAGGAGATATTAAAATATGTGTGTATTTGATAATATATCATGTTTTGGTATTGTTCTCATGGTAAATTTTAGTAATATTTATGAAGCTCAAACAGGAGATTTTTTTCTTTAAAAGATATTTTCCTTAATTTTGTTGTAAAAGAAGCCTAGTTATTTCTATTGTTTTAATTTACTAATTAAAATATTTGCTAGTAATTAATTCAGAAAATAATGTTAAAAACTCAATTTTACTCAAAGTAATAATTTATGGAAATATATTGTTTATTATTAAATTAGTGTAAGTAAAAATAATGATACCTAAACCATTGTGTTTAAATTTATTAACTAATAAATTTAATCACAGAATATTTAATAGCCTGAAAATAATATTCTTGTTAAAACAACCTTTACTTGTGAGATACATTCATCTGTATTATACAAATTATGTTTTAAGTTACACATTAGTCATACTGTATACCTAGTCATTCATAATATGATATTTGGTTGGAGTAATTATTTTAAAACTTCATTTTCATTGTAATGATTCATATAAACTATAGTATTTCAGGTAAGAAGGACTATGCTGATCTGTTTATAACAAACATCTTGGGCTGTGTGGATGCTTTAAGGATGTCAGTGATAAACCTTTAAACCTTAATTAAAAATTACTCTGAAATTTCGAGATACATTTGAAGATGAGCCTTTACCTTATGCAAAAAAGTCCTTATATTGAATGTATTTCTTAGTGGTTGTCAGCATATAATAATATATATATACTGTCTTACAGTGGGAAAATGGTTCCTTTTCCGGACCATTTCTCATGTGATGAATTAAAGAAATTCTTTATATTCAGTCTTAAAAGTTTTATGCCAAATATGCTTATTGTTTTGAATTTTAAGGGAAATTATTCAACATTTGACTTTGGTGGTTAATAAACCAATTTTCACTTTTCAATCTGAGAACTAAAGGTCTTGAATAGATTGTTAAAATGTGTTTGTTTTCTTTTTTATTGTTGTCACATCCCTTGTTGTGCTGCTTTTATTTGTACCTTCGATACTTTTAGAAATAAGTCCAGACCCATTACATTACTTATTTTTCTGACATTCTTAGTCACCAAATTAGAAAGGATGATTATCACTAAGCTCTAGACAACACTGAAATTGCAGTCTTTAAAAGTAAAAAGACTTTCAACCATTTGACACAGCAATCCCATTACTGGGTATTTACCCAAGGGATTATAAGTCATTCTGTTATAAAGACACATGCACACATATGTTTATTGTGGCACTGTTCATAATAGCAGAGACTTGGAACTAACCTGAATGCCCATCAATGATAGACTGAATAAAGAAAATGTGGCACATATCCACCATGGAATACTATGCAGCTGTAAGAAGGATGAGTTCATGTCCTTTGCAGGGACATGGATAAAGCTGGAAACCATCAGTCTCAGCAAACTGACACAAGAACAGAAAACCAAACACTACATGTTTGCACTCCTAAGTGGGTGTTGAACAATGAGAACACATGGACAATGGGAGGGGAATATCGCACACTGGCGCCTGTCGGAGGGTGGGGGTCTAGGGGAGGGAGATCAGTGGGTAGTGGGATTGGGGAGGGATAGCATTAGGAGAAATACTTAATGTAGATAATGAGGTGATGCAGCAAACCACCATTGCACAGGTGTACCTGTGCACGTTCTACACATGTACCCCAGAACAATTAAAAAACAAAAAAGAAAGGAGGATACATTATTACTTCTCTATTTAAAGCAGTCTTCCTTTTTTTACTTCAGTATATTTAAAAACTCTACACTTAAATATTACGAGTTGATTGTTAATTCTAATAAAAATTAGAATGATTGTGTGTGTGTGTGTGTTTCTTATCATTGAAGTAGAATCCTCATTTAAAAGATGGGAAGTTGCATAATTCTGTTTAGAAGACCAATCCTCTCCTTTATGAAAACACTATTTAAAAAAAAATTTTATACTTCAGCTTGTATTACCATTAACTTACATTGCATACAGATGAAACACTTTGTGATGAGAAATAAATGTGCTGTTTGTCAATGACACTTCAAAATATTGTACAATGCTCTCTTATTGATCCTTCTTATGGCACAGAAACATTACCTTCACGTCTACTTTTCTATTTTGCCTTATTACTTCTATCTAAGAATTTCATGTCTTTGATTATATAATATTCTAATTTTATTCAAAATAGATTTTTAACAAGTTCAAAATGTTTATCTTTTAAGCTTTTATCCATAATGCATATTATTAAATAATTCATAAAATACAGATGTCATCAGGAAATCACTTATTAATATTACCTTTAAAATCTTATGGTGAATAAACTTGTGAGTCATCTGCCCAGATCAATACATATTTGGGTGTTTATAAACATAAAATTATTTTGTTTAAAAATACACTTTGCTACTTGTTCCAGATCAAGCATGATTTTACAGTGTTTCAAGAAAAGTTGATAATACAAGGCTTGAATTTACCTAGATAATAATGACAATGATCTCTAATCCCTTACATTCTAATTGTGAGACATAATATAACATTTAGGTGAAGACAGCAATATTATAGAAAAAGTTTCTTAAACAATGATAAGAATAATTTTATTAGGCCATTCTCATGCTAGTGTCTGCTGATTTGGGGTTTTTCTATTAGATTTTACATATAAGAATTTGGAGGAAGAGCAATCTGTTAAGTCAAAATCAATGTCTTTTTTTGCTCTGCATTAATAGTAGGAGATTGCCTGAAAGAAACTGTTATGTCAATAGAGAACTGTACTTAGCCCTCACAGGTGACGAAGCTAGAAAATCTACTGAGTTACTGAAAAATGCGAAGTTCAACAACACATTTCTTTTACAGAAAGAACCAATTATTACTTCCCAGGAAGCCAACGTATTGTATAAGCTTGGTCCAATTCTATAAAAATGTATTAAAAAGGACAAATTTCAAGGAGCACCAGTCCTTGTCTATCTCAATTATTACATTTTGTGCAAAGTGAAGTCAAAAATATATTGCAATATGTTACAGTTTACATTTAGTTAGGTATGTTAACATAATATTGTAGAAATAAGAGAAAATATTTATTGTGTCTAACTTTATTAAAATCTCTTTTTAGCTTTCATTCCTGGACTAAAGAAAGGTACTGTAGAAATCAACACAAACCATAATCATGTTGCATGTTTTATTTTCAAATGAATTGCTGATTTGTGTTTAAGAACTTTTTACCTTTTTGCTTTTCATAAAACATCAACTGTTTGCTTAAAACATGTTTTTAATACATTTAAAACATCTGAAATCTAGGAAGGGCATTCAGTCAGTTGGATATCTTATATATCTGAATGCTTTGTCTAAGTTGTGTGTCATCAGTCTTTAGATAGTAAAATAAATGTGACTCTATAGTTATTTATTTGGCTTAAAGTAGTTGCTTTCAAATTACCTATGAATCTAGTTTTTCATTTTTCTCCTCTGATAGTGTAAGCATTTTCAGTATTTTGAGTACCCATTATATTTTTCTGCATTCTATTCCAATTTGATCTATAAATTGTATATGTTTTCTAAATTACTAACAAAATAAAGTTTACATTTTTTATAAACTTGTAGGTAATATGTAATATGTATTTTCTTTGCCAAATTATAACACATGGATTATGTGTAATCCTATAATAAGGTTGACAGAAAAGATTTCTAAAAACATAGAGTTTAAGCAATCAGTTAAATATATATATAATTTTCTTGTGCTGATAAAATTTTAAAATGCTGCCGGATATAGTGAATCTTCTAAATATATTTGCACTCATCGTGTATATGCACACATTTATTTATTGTCCACTTTATATTTTGCTATGGTTCTGTCTTATTGTTCCACTGCTCTTTATAACAATAATTTTTTTTACTCATACGCTTTTATTTTAAACTGCAATGTATAATACATTGATGTTTTGATGAAATAGAAATAGCATTTGAAGAATAAATTTTCTTGAAATCAATCATAAACCTAAATTGTTATGTAAAGTAGAAATTTACCTTTAATCTTTAATTTTGACATATTAGCAATATTAATGATATACTTTATCAATTTTTGGTATTTTGAATGTTGTGAAATGTTGCTTTTGACTTTTTACATTGTGTTGGGGTAGTTCTCCTGTTCTTCTGTAATCAGTCCTGATGACCATGATACATTTTTGGCTATCATGACATTTCAAGCTGAATATTTTATTACCTTTGAGAAACTTGAAAATTCAGTTTACATGCGTAATTCAGTATGCAGGTTAAAGTAGATGCGTTGTATGTGCTTTTTATTTTGTCTGCTTCTCATTGGTTTCTTGGTATCCTCTGATACTCTTCAGGAAAAACAGATAATTAGTTGTTGTGGGGACTCATTTGTGTCTGTGATACATCATCAAGGTGTTTTGGTCCTAAGTATTCATAGGTATAGTGGAAGGAGCATTTGAATGTGAGTCAGCTCATTTTGAGTTCTGATGACAGTTCTACTCCTGACTAGATGCGAACACTTAACCAAGACATGTAAACTCACAGGATCTCCACTTTTTTTGTTTCCCTCATTTAAAAAATTGCAATATTTGTATATCTCTGAAGCATAATAACAGTGATGACAATAATAGCAGCAATCAACATTAGCTAGCATTTGAGTGTGTACTATGATCTGGACACTGGTCTTAATAATCTATGAATAATTTTAATACTTATAACACTTCTATGCTTAGTTTTTATTATGATTTCCATTTTTTCATAGGTAGAAACTGAAAAGTTTCTTTGAAGCAAAGGAAAGATAAGCAATGTTAGAATTCATTTGATAATCTCTGAAACACTATGCCTCTGTTAGGCATTACCATTACTTAGATTCTTTTCACCTTCTTCTGTACACCACTGAGTAATGATAATTACAATTAAATTCATACTTTAAAATTTGCTTTTATTGAAAAATATTTATTTAGTACATTTATAAGGCAGTTTGGCTCTGACTCTAAGCTACAGTGAAAAAACATCATACCTTTTATTGTTATATGTTATAACTATGTTCATATCACATTTCCTATATTCATTTTCTATTTTCAGTTTATTTGAGTATACTTGCTATAATTTACCTTATATAGTACAAATTTTACGATATTTTATGTAATTAAAAAGTCCTTTATGACCTTATTTATAAATTTATAAAACAAGAATCATTTCATTTATTCAACTTTTCTGTTGAGGGTTGACTGATTTCCAGGGATGACTTGAGTTATTTTCCAAGACACATAAGTCATGGTAAAATTAGTATATGCAGGCAAATACTTGGTAATCAGAGAATTATTTCTAATTCTGAAGATGCCTTACTTGTCCTCAAAGAAATTGACAAATATATACTTATCGACTCATCCAGGGAAAATTTCTTTCTACCTTTTTCTGAGGAAAATATACATTACTAAGTTTTAGTAAACTAATACTTTCCATTGTATTTGTTTTTAAGTACAGGGTCTTTTTCTTCTGCGTATGTTTTAATATAAGAGCAAGAGTCTTAGCTGCATCAATAACATTTTTGGCTATCATTGAGACCTAGGGTTTGTAAGCAGTGGAATGTTACATGGTTAGCCTACCTGCAGTCATTTCCTTACAGTGTTTTATCAAACAATTTTTATCCTTTTGGTTTTCAGCTGACTTTCAAGGGTATGTTCTTTTTGTTTATTTGTTTTCCTTTCCTTTTTTTTTTTTGAGACGGAGTTACCCAGGCTGGAGTGCAGTGGCATGATCTTGGCTCACTGCAACCTGTGCCACCTAGGTTCAAGCAATTCTCATGCCTCAGCCTCATGAGTAGCTGGGACTATAGGCACACGCCACCACACCCACCTAATATTTTCGTATTGTTCATAGAGATGGGTTTCACCATGTTGGCCAGAGTGGTCTTGTACTCCTGACCTGGTGATCTGCCTGCCTAGTGAGCTGGGTTTCTATACTTCTTGTTTGTCCTGAAAGGCCAGCTATAATTTAGAAATGTGTTACTTTAGACTTGAAATGTTCAATTTGAGTCAGAGGTAACTGTTGAGTGACAAGTATGTGGGAAAAAAAGTAGGTTGAGGTGGAAGGATCTAGAAGAGTCTGGGAAAATGGATTCTCTCTCAGCCAAATGAATCACTTCACCCATCCTCATCTGACTGTTTGGGTAATAAGGGTTTGTGAACATAAGACACAATTCACTACTGTTATGAGATATATGGAATTTTTTTATGTCAATGATTGCAAAAAGTAATGTATTTTCAGAGGATAGCTTTTCCTTTTCATGGCCAGGAGCTAGTGAAAATGCATGTGTGTAGTTTCCAAGTGACAAACTTATAGCACAGGCCACAGAATTAATCCCTTCATGCTAATTTAATATCTCCCTAAATTCCCAGACTAAAGGATTAAATCAATGTGAAGTTTATGAGTTTTGTCTTGGATTACTCATAGAAGACTCTAAAATGCCATAGCAAAATACTTGTGAAAGAAATTAAGCCTTAAGAAGCATTAGTAGTTGACTATTTTAGCGTCTTAAATTGCCTTATTCAGATAATATATGGCAAGTTATTCTGACGTATTCATTATGGATTATGCAATGTATTACACAATGACATATGGTACTAGAAGAAATGAGCCCTATATTCTCTTTTAGTAATTGTGAATGGGAGTTTGCTCGTGATTTGGCTCTCTGTTATTGGTGTAGAGGAATGCTTGTGATTTTTGCACATTGATTTGTATTCTGAGACTTTGCTGAAGTTGCTTATCATGTTGAGGAGATTTTGGGCTAAGACAATGGGGTCTCCTAAATATACAATCATATCGTCTGCAAATAGAGACAATTTGACTTCTTTTCCTAACTGAATATCCTTTATTTCTTTTTCTTGCCTGATTGCTCTGACTAGAACTTCAATATTACGTTGAATAAGAACGGTGAGAGAGGGCACCCTTGTCTTGTGCCAGTTTTCAAAGGGAATGCTTCCAGTTTTTGCCCATTCAATATGATATTAGCTGTGGGCTTGTCATAAATGGCTTTTATTATTTTGTGATACATTCCACTGATACCTACTTTATTGAGAGTTTTTAGTATAAAGGGCTGTAGAATTTTGTCGAAGGCCTTCTCTGCATCTATTGAGATAATCATGTGGTTTTTGTTTTTGTTTATGTGGTGAATTACGTCTATAGACTTGTGTATGTTGAACCAGCCTTGCATCCCTGGGATGAAGCCTACTTGATCGTAATGGATAAGCTTTTTGATGTGCTGTTGCAATTGGTTTGCCAGTATTTTATTGAAGATTTTTGCATCTATGTTCATCATGGATATTGGCCTGAAGTTTCCTTTTCTTGCTGAGTCTCTGCCAGGTTTTGGTGTCAGGATGATGTTGGTCTCATAAAATGATTTGGGAAGGATTCTCTCTTTTTTTGTTGTTTGGAATAATTTCAGAAGGAATGGTACCAGCTCTTCTTTGTATATCTGGTAGAATTCGGCTGTGAACCCATCTGGACCTGGGCTCTTTTTGGTTGGTAGGCTCTTAATTGCTGCCTCAACTTCTGACCTTATTATTCGTCTATTCACGGATTCAACTTCTTCCTGGTTTAGTCTTGGGAGGGTGTAAGTGTCCAGGAATTTATCCATTTCTTCTAGATTTACTGGTTTGTGTGAATAGAGTTGTTTTTAGTAATCTCTGATGGTGGTTTGTATTTCTGTGGAATTGGTGGTGATATCCCCTTTATCATTTTTATTGCATCTATTCTGGCTAGCCATGTGCAGAAAGCTGAAATTGGACCCCTTTCTTACACCTTACACAAAAATTAACTCCAGATGGATTAAAGATTTAAACATAAGACCTAAAGCCATAAAAACCCTATAAGAAAACCTAGGCAATGTAATTCAGGACATAGGCATATGCAAGGACTTCATGACTAAAACTCCAAAATCAATGGCAGCAAAAGTCAAAATAGACAGATTGGATCTCATTAAACTTAAGAGTTTCTGCACAGCAAAAGAAACAATCATTAGAGAAAACTGGCAACCAACAGTATGAGGAAAAAATTTTTGCAAGCTACCCATCTGACAAAGGGCTAATATCCAGAATCTACAAAGAACTAAAACAAATTTACAAGAAAAAACAATCCATCAAAAAGTAGGTAAAGGATATGAACACATACTTTTCAAAAGAAGATATTTATGTGGCCAAGAAACATATGAAAAAATGCTCATCATCACTGGTCATTAAAGAAATGCAAATCAAAACCACATTGAGATACCATCTCACGCCAGTTAAAATGTCCATCATTAAAAAATCGAGACAACAGATGCTAGAGAGTATGTGGAGAAATAGGAACACTTTTACACTGTTGGTGGGAAAGTAAATTAGTTCAACCATTGTGGAAGATAGTGTGGCAATTCCTCAAGGATCTAGAAATAGAAATACTGTTTGACCTAGCAATCCAATTACTGGATGTATATCCAAAGGATTATTAAATCATTCTCTTATAAAGACAGATTCACATGTGTGTTCATTGCAGCACTGTTTACAATAGTGAAGACTTGGAACCAATGCAAATGCCCACCAATGACAGACTGGATAAAGTAAATGTGGCACATATACACCATGGAATACTATGCAGCCATAAAAAGGATGAGTTTTTTGCAGGGACATGGATGAAGACCATCATTCTCAGCAAACTGACCAAGAACAGAAAACCAAACACTGCATGTTCTCACTCCTAAGTGGGTGTTGAACAATGAGAACACATTGACACAGGGAGGGGAACATCACACACTGGGGTCTGTTCTGGGGTGGGGTGCTAGGGGAAGGATAGCAGGGGATGGGGAGATTGGGGAGGCATGACATTAGGAGAAATGCCTAATGTAGGTGATTGGGGGGATTGATGTAGTAAACCACCATGGCATGTGTATACCTGTGTAGCAGTCCTGCATGATCTGCACATGTACCCCATAACTTAAAGTATAATAATAATAAAAGATTATTTTAGAAATAAAAACAGACAAATTTATTACTTTCTTTAACAGTTGACCTACTCATTCCCTCTCATTATCTAAGAATACAGATTAGCTGCTTACTCACCCTAGGATAATCAGACCTCAAAGGATTTTTCCATTTATATAGGAGTCCTAGGTTTATGAAAGTGTAATGCTTTGAACCAGAACAAAATGTAAAATAGGTCAAATTTTCTAGAGATTAAACAGAGGGTTAACTGTGAGGTAGTAATATGTTAGTTGTCCCTAAACATGTTAAGATCATGCTTTACAAAGTATATCACTGTTTTATGAAATCTTCATTCCAGGCCCAATAGTTGATATGTAGTTGACCAAGATTGCCTTTTCCTAACACTCAGCTTGACTACACTTTAGACACATTTATTCCTGGATGTAGGCCCCTAATCTCCATTCTTAGGACATTTACTTTAGGAATGTTGCCCTCTTACATTACTTCTTGCCCTCTTCTCTGTCCTTTTGAGCTGGAAATCTGCTACAATCCAGAAATGTCTCATTCAGGTGCCTCAGTGTCATCGATAAAGATGGGGTTTCTATCTCCCAGTCTCCCTGGGCAGATAGGAGCCTAACTACTGTTCTAATTAGTTCTAATTAGCAAACACAGATGATCTAATCACATTGACTAATCCCTCCCCTCCCAAGTCTTTCAGTACTTTTTCACTCTCAGACCTTTTGCTTCAGTGGAGTTGAGTTCAACCCTTCTCTTATACAGCAATTGTCTCTCTCCACTATTTTAACAGTCTTGAATGAAGTCTTTTGTGATGGTTGAAAAAATGAGCCTTATACTAAAATACTATTCTGTATTTTTAATCTTTGTGGGTACATAGTAGGTGTATATATTTATGGGTTACATGAGATATTTTGATACAAGCATGTAATGTATAATAATCACATGAGGGTAAATAAGGTAGGCCTCACCTCAGGCATTTGTCCTTTGTTTCAAACAATCTAATTATATAATTTTATTTATGTTTAAATGTACAATTATATATATATTTTACTATAGGCACCCTGTTGTGCTTATAAATTCTAGGTCTTATTTATTCTATTTTTTGTACCCATTAACCATTCCCACTTTACTCCCACAACCCTGGACTATACTTGCCAGCCTCGTTTTTTTTTAAGTTCAGGAGTACAAGTGAAGGTTTGTTACACAGGTAAACTTGTGTCATGGGGGTTTGTTGCAGTTTATTTCATCACCCAGGTTTTAAGCCTAGCACTTATTAGTTGATTTTCCTGGTCCACATGTGGTATTTGGTTTTCTGGTCCTGTGCTGTTTTGGTAAAGATAATGGCCTTCGGCTCAATTCATGTTCCTGCAAAAGACATAATCTTGTTCTTTTTTATGGCCGCATTAATATTCCATGGTGTGTATGTACCACATATTCTTTACCCAGTCTGTCATTGATTGACATTTAGATTAATACCATGTCTTTGCTATTGTGAATAGTGCTGCAGGGAATATATGCACACATATGTTTTTATAATAGAATGACTTATATTCCTTTGGGCATATTCCCAGTAACGGGAGTGCTGGGTCAGATGGTATTTGGTCTTCACGTCTTTGAGTAATTGCCACACTGTATTCCACAGTGGCTGAAGTAATTCACACTCCCACCAACAGTGGATAAGGTTTCCTTTTTCTCTACAACCTCACCAGCATTTCTTATTTTTTGACTTTTTAATCATAGCCATTCTGCCTGGTGAGATAGTATCTCATTGTGGATTTGATTTTCGTTTCTCTAATGATAAATGTTGTTAAGCTCTTGTCGTATGATTGTTGATCACATGTATGTCTTCTTTTGAAAAGTGTCTGCTCATGTATTTTTCCCACTTTTTAATGGAGTTGGCTTTGTTCTTTGTAAAAATTTTTTAAGTTCATTATAGATGCCAGATATTAGACCTTTGTCAGATATATAGTTTGCAAAAGTTTTCTGTTATTCCATGGGTTGTTTGTTTACTCTGTTGATAGTTTTTGTTTTGTTTTTTGCTATGCAGAAGCTGTCTCATTTAACTAGATCTCATTTGTTAATTGTTGTTTCTGTTGCAATTGCTTTTGGAATTTTTGTTATGAAATTTTTGCCAGTGCCTGTGTCCTGAATGGTATCGCCTAGGTTATCTTACAGGAATTTTATGATTTGGGGTTTTATGTTTACAGGAATTTTATGATTTGGGGTCTTATGTTTAAGTCTTTAATCCATCTTGAGTTTATTTTTGCATATAGTATAAGGAAAAGGTCCAGTTTCAATCTTCTGCATATGCCAGTTATGCCAACACCATTTATTGAATAGAGAATCCTTTCCTCATAGCTTTTTTTTTGGTTCAGGTTTGTGAAAGATCATAGAGTTGTAGGTGGGGGTCTTACATCTTGGTTCTCTGTTCTGTTCCATTCATCTGTGTGTCTGTTCTTGTACCAGTGCCCTACCATTTTGGTTACTATAATCCTGTAGTGTAGTATAAAGTCAGGTGGCATGATGCCTCTGGCTTTGTTCATTTTGCTTAGGATTACCTTGGCTACTAGGGCTATTTTTAGGTACCATATGAATTTAAATATTTTTTAAATTTTATTTCTGTAAAGAATATCATTGGTAATTCATAGAAATAGCATTGAATGTATACATTTTTTTGGGCAGGATGACCATTTTAATGATATAATCATTTCAACCCATGAGCATGAAATGTTTTTCCATTTGTTTGTATCATCTCTGATTTCTTTGAGTAGTAGCTTGTAATTTTCCTTGTAGGGATCCTTCACCTCCCTGGTGAGCTGTAGTCCAAGGTATTTTATTCTTTCTGTGGCAAGTGGGAATAGGCATTTGTTTGTGGCTCTCAGCTTGACTGTTGTTGATATATAGGAATGCCAACAATTTTTACACATTGTTTTTGTATTCTGAGACTGGTGAAGTTGCTTATCAGCTTCAGAAGTTTCAGAGTTGATACAATGGAGTTTTTTTAGATATAGGGTTATGTCTTCTGCAAACAGAGATAATTTGACTTCTCCTCTGCTGGAAGATTTTTATTATGGCTTGGAGCTCAATATTTGTTACAGATTTGTTCAGATTTAGGATTTCTTAATGGTTTAATCTTGATAGGCTGTATATGTCTAGGTTTTGTCAATTTCTTCTAGATTTTTTTCATTTATTGGCATATAGTTGCTAATAATGGCCACTAATCATCTTTTGAACTTCTGTGTTATTAGTTGTAATGTCTCCTTTTACATCTCTGATTTTATTCAGGTCTTCTCTCATTTCTCTTATTCTGGCAAAGGCTTGTCAATTTTGTTTGACTTTTCACAAAACAAATTTTTTATTCCATTGATCTTATGTATTTATTTTTTGTTTTGATTTCATTGATTTATCTTCTATTATTTGTTATTCTTTTTTTCCTACTAATGTTGGCTTTTGTTTGCTCCTGCTTTTCTAGTTGTTTAAGATGCATCATTAGGTTGTTTATTTGAAGGTTTTTTTTGTTTTTTACTGTAGGCACTTATAGCTATAAAATTCCCTCATAGTACTGCTATTGCTATACCTCATGGGGTTCATTATGCTGTGTGCTCATTATCATTTGTTTCAAGAATTTTTCAGTTTTCTTTTCAGTTTTTTCATTAACACACTGATCATTTAGCAGCATATTGTTTAATTTCTATATGTGTATAGTTTCCAAAATTCTTCTTGTAATTAATTTCTGGTTTTATTCCATTGTGGTTAGAGAAGGTGCTTGATAATTTTTGATTTTTTTAAATGTTTTTAAGAATTGTTTTTTGACCTAACATATGGCCTATCCCTGAAAATGATCTATTTGTTGAAGAGAAAAATGTCTATTCTGTAGCAGATGGTTGAAATTTTCTGCAAATATTAGGTTTCTTTGTTCTATAGTGAGTATTAAGTTCAATTCTTTGTTGTTGTTGTTGTTGTTGATTTTCTGTCTGAAATATCCAATGCTGGAAGTATAGTATTGAAGTCACTACCTATTATTGTATTGGGGCCTATGTCTATCTGTAGCCCAGTAATGTTTGCTTTATATATCTAAGTGCTATAGTGTTGAGTACATATATATATTTACAATTGTTATATCCTTCTCCTGAATTGGCCCATTTATCATTATATACTGACTTTCTTTGTCTCGTGATTTTTATCTTGAAATATAATTTGTCTGATATAAGTCTAGCTACTACTGCATTTTTTTTAGTTTTTATTGGCATGAAATATCTTTTACCATCTTTTCATTTGCAATCTATGAGAGTCATTAAATGTGATGTTTCTTGTAGGCAATAGATTACATGATATATTATTTTTATCCATTCATCTTCTCTATGTCTTTTGATTAGAGAGTTTTGTTTTTACATTAAATGTTATTATTAAAAAATAAGGGCTTGTTCTAGCCATATTGTTATTTGTTGTCTGTTCATTTTATGATCTTCTCTTCCTTCTTTCTTTCCTTCCTGCTTTTTTTAGTTAAGATAATTTTCTCTGGTGATACAATTTAGTTTTTTTGTTTTGTTTTGTCAATCGGTTGTCTGTTATTTGATTTGACGTTACCATGAAACTTGCAAATACTATCTTATAACATATTATTTTAAGCTGATAATAATTTAACAGTGTTTGCATAAACAAGCAAGCATAAAACCATAAAGAAATCTCATAAATATTCTACACTTTATCTTTATTCTCCTACTTTTTAACCTTTGGTTTTTTCCATTTATAAATTGTACTGTCTACATCTTAAAAAGTTGTAGTTATTATTTTTTATTGGATCCTGTTTTAATATTTCTACTTATGATAAGAATAGTTTATACACCCAGATACAGTGTTGTAATATTCTGTATTTTTGTGTATTTACTATTACCAGAGCATTTTGTACCTTTGTATGAATTCTTATTGCTCATTAACATTCTATTCTTTTTGATTGAGGTACTCCCTTTAGAATTTCTTGTAGGACAGATCTGGTTTTTAAATCCCTCAGCTTTTGATTTTTGGGGGAAATCTTTATTTTGCCTTCATATATAGAGAATGTTTTAACCTGATATACTATTATAGGGTAAAAGAATTTTTTTTTTGTGCAGCACTGTAAGTATTGTATGCCACTCTCTCATGTCTTATAAGGTTTCCACTGAAATGTGCTGCCAGATGTATTGATGCTCTATTTTATGTTATTTGTTTGTTTTCTCTTTCTGCTCTTTCTAAAATGTATCCATATTATTCCAGTATATTGTATCTATGTTCTTATGAGTTTCAAATAGCTTCTTGATTTCTGCCTCAATTTCATTATTTACCCAAAAGTCATTCATGACATGAGCGAATTATAAAATTTGCATTTAATTGTATGGTTTTGAGTAATTTTCTTAGTCTTGCTTCCTAATTTGATTGTGCAGTGATCTCAGGGAATAATTCTTACTATTTCAGTTATTTTGCATTTGCTGAGAAGTGTTTTGTGTCCAATTATGTGGTCAATTTTAGAGTATGTGCTAAGTGACACTGAGAAGAATGTACATTCTGTGGTTTTTGGGTAGAGATTTCTGTAAATGTCTATCAAGTTCATTTGATCCAGTGTTGAGTTTAGTTCCTAAATATTTTCATGAATTTTATGTCTCAATGATCTAATACTGTCAGTGGAGTGTTGAAATCTCCCACCATTATTATGTGCATGTTTAAGTCTCTTTGATGGTCTCTAAGAACTTGTTTTATGAATCTGGGTGAAAATGTGTTGGGGGCATATATATTTAACACAGTTAGGTATTATTGTTTAATTGAACCCTTTACAATTATGTGATGCCCATCTTTTTTTTCTCTATTTGTTTGTTTAAAATCTGTTTAGTCTGAAATTAGGATTGCAATCCCTGCTTTTTTGTTTTCCATTTGCTTTGTATATTTTTCTGTATCCCTTTATTTTGAGCTTGTGGGTGTCATTGCATGTGAG
This sequence comes from Callithrix jacchus, assembly GCF_049354715.1. Taxonomy (NCBI): domain Eukaryota; kingdom Metazoa; phylum Chordata; class Mammalia; order Primates; family Cebidae; genus Callithrix; species Callithrix jacchus. Next base: position 89,059,012 of record NC_133524.1, read on the forward strand.
ATGTGTCTCTCGAAGACAGCATAACAATGGGTCTTGGTTCTTTATGCAACTTGCCACTCTGTGCCTTTTAATTGGCGGCATTTAGCTTGTGTAGATTCAAGGTTAGTAGTGATATGTATGGATTTGGATCTATTAGCATCATGGTGTTAGCTGGTTCTTTTGCAGACTTGTTTGTTTTGTTCTTTATAGTGTCACTGGTCTGTCTAATTCAATATGTTTTTGTAGTAGCTGGTAACTGCCTTTCCTTTCCATATTTAATGCTTCCATCAGAAGCTCTTGTAAGACATGTGTGGTGGTAATTAATTTCCTCAGCATTTGCCTGTCTGAAAATAATGTTATTTCTCCACTTAGGAAGCTTAGTTTGGCCAGATATGAAACGCTGGCTTGAAATTTCTTTAAGAATATTGAATATTGGCCCCCAATATTTTCTGGCTTCTAAGGTTTCTGCTGAGTGGTCTACTGTTAGTCTGATGGAGTTCTTATTAGGTGGCCTGACTCTTCTCTAGTTGCCTTATTTTTTTTTTGTTTGTTTGTTTTTCTTTTTACCTTGGAGACTCTGATGATTGCAGTGGGAATGGTCTTTTTGTAAAGTATCTTACTGGGGTTCTCTGAATTTCCTGAATTTGATTCTTGGCTTGTATAGCTACATTTAGGAAGTTACCATGGTTGATATCTTGAAATACGTTTTCAAAGTTGCTTCCAGTCCCTTGTCTTTTTCAGGGACACAAATGCTTCATAGATTTGTTCTCTTTCCATAATTGCATATGTTTTGGAGGTTTTATTTATTTTTATTCTTTTTCTCTATTCTTGTCTGACTGTATTATTTTAGAAAGCCAATCTTCAAACTGAGATTCTTTCCTCAGTTTGGTCAATTCTGCTATTAATACTTGTGATTATTTTAAGGAATTTTCATAGTGTGTTTTTCAGCTCTATGAGCTCAGTTGTATTCTTTTTTATAAAGACCTATTTTGTCTGTCAGTTGCTGTGTCATTTTATTGTGATTCTTACCTTCCTTGAATTGGGTTTCAGTGTACTCCTGCATCTGAATGATCTTTGTTTCTATGTGTATTCTGAATTCAATTTCTATTATGTTAACTATTTCAGCCCAGTTGAGAACCCTTGCTAGAGAGCTAGTGTGGTCATTTGGAGGAAAGAAGACACTCTGGCTTTTAGAGTTGTCAGAGTTCTTTCACTGTTCTTTCTCATCTTTGTGGGCTGATGTTCCTTTAGTTGTCAAAGTTGCTATTTCATGAATTTGGGTTTATTTTTAATCCTATTAGATGGCCATGAGTGTTTGATTGTTTTACAAGGTTGGTTCAGTCAACTGGTTTCATTTCTGGAAGAATTTAGGGGGTCAAGGCTCAGTACCCTAGTCATATATTGCATGCTCTAACTCTGGGAGACTGGTATTAAGCCCCGACTTTGTTCTCTGGCTCCTCAAAGTTAGGAACCAAATGTGATGGAGAGCCTGAGATACTCCCAGACTATTGATCACTACACTTTGATGGCTGGTGCCAGCCAGAACATTTGGTAGGTCAGTGGCAGTGAAATCTGTCCTTGTTTGCATGTGCCAGCAGCAGTGAAAGCAGCAGCACTGTGTGGTACATGCATGTTGGCTGTGGCAGGGTGCTGGTGGGTTTTGGGGTACTGGTCTCCCTGCAGACATTCACAACAGTGACAGAGGCAGCATGGCTTTCTGGGGTGGGGATCCCCTCTGGTGACTGTGCATGTGGTCATGCTGGTGGTGGTTTTAGTGCAAGGGCTGGATGCTGCCAGATGCAGGTCTTTGTGCATCCTCTGTTCACATTTATGCAATTGGAGGTCCCCACTCAGGTAATGGGAGAGTCCGCTCTTCTCTGTTCCTAGTTTCCCTCTGACAACAGCATTGGCACAGGGGCAGGGGCTTGGTAAAGGTGGTGCTGGTGGGCTCTCTGTCCACCAAGGCTCTGACTGCAATGACCCTACAGTGGGGAGAGTGGAGGTGGAGTGAACTCATGCTGGCAGCAGTGGCAGAGCAGGGTACACACACACACACACACACACACACACACACACACACAGCACTGACAGAACAGGGAATGCAAAAGCCACCTGCACACACACTCACCAGCAAGGCAATATGGGGAGTGGCTGTGGGACTGGGGGTAGATGTAGTTGGGGGAAAGAGGATGTGGTGTACATGGCCATGGGGTCTGCTCTGCTGGGGCTGTCTGCCAGTGAGATGTAGTCCACCAGTGCAGGAGCTATGATGCATGTCCCTAGGGTACCTCAGAGGTTGCACTGTAATGAGGTACAGTCAGGCTGGGCCTATGGGACTAGCCAGCTGTAGACCAAGGGGTGCTCAGGTTGGACCATCCCCTTCTGATAGGCAAGACTTCCCTGCAGAGTTCAAATATGACAGTTCCCCTAGGGCTAAATTCTCCTATAGAGCAAGTCAAACCTGGGGGGTGAGTGTCTCTGACCATGCTGTGCTACAGGTGTTCCTGGACCAAACCCTCTGCTTTCTGCACTGGATAAAATGCTGCCCCTATCACTTCTCTAAGCAGCTCTCTGCCTACTCAAGTGTCTGTGGTGATCAAGTGGTTTCTTCCTGCTGAGATTCCAGAGGTCCATGGTGAGAGCTAGTTGCTCCTTGCCAGTTCAACTTGCCTGTTCCCTCAGAGTTACTAGAGGCCAGGAATGAGTCCTGGTGCATAGTAGCCCCTTGCGGTATTTCCAGCTTCCTCCCCCTTCAGCCCATTTTTGCCTTCCCTTTGTCCACTTTCAGCGTCTTTCCTCCAAAGATCTGTTAGAAGTGCAGCAGCTGTCAGGATCCTTCCGTGGCAGCCATGCCACCTGGCTGCTTCAAGTTGGCCATCTTGCTCAGTTTCAATCATTTAACCTCTTAAAGTCTGATACTCATTTGTAAAATATAAATACCAATAGCAGCTATTGCAAATACTTTAGCACTGCCATTTAGACATTGTAGATGTTAAATATTATGCTTATATAATAAGAGGATTCTTATTATTTGCATTATTATTATTATTTTTCTGGATGGAACTTTTATTGGATATCCATTAGCTTTTAGGCAAAATTATTTTTATTTTGTTTTTATTTTAAATATAAATAATAAAGGTACTGCTTGTTTTTATTAACCTGTGAAATATTTTTCTATGACTTCATAAAACTGTGTGCATAATTTTGTTCTTTTATCATGATTAGTATTTTCAGCCACTTATATCTTAAGAAACATAGGAGATACATCTTTTTATGAGTTTATCAAATAATCTTATAATTGTTAAATATACTTTGAAGTCTCCATTCTCATAACTAAATCTAGATTGTCTTTTACCTTTAATTAAGCTAACCTCTCTGTTAAGTAATGTCTAACTGTAAAGATGATAAGTCAAGTGCCAATGATTAAATTGCATTTTTAGCATATTTTAAAGTTTCATCAAAGTCTTCATGTAAATTAAGAGATTTATGCATATCAATCTTTGGTTATAGTATATGTTACCCACGTATGTCTTACTAAAATTATTAGGAAAATTCTTCTTCTACTTTGTTTTTCTCTTAGTCTTCAAAGTTTTATGTGTAGACTCCTTATAAATAGCTTGAATCAGATTGTTAGTAATAAAGGGGAATATCATTTTAAGAATCTGACAGCAGTATTTGCATTTTAACATCCATGGGAACAGTATATTGTATCTAACTTAAGTATCTGACACCAAACATTAAACATAAGATTTCCTTTCTAATCTTGTTCTTTGATACTTTTTAGTGTATGAGGTGTTTCAAGGAAAGATGTGAAACATGTAAATTAATTATCTTATTAACCCCTCAAAGATAACCAAGGTATTTATTAAATTCCCTGAAGCCATATGACAAGCCATACAGCTCAACTCAAACTAAATTATCTGGCTCTTGTAAGGTTTATGTCTGACATCATGATAATCCGTATTTTGTTCTTTTACGAAAGTGATGCAATGAATTTATAAATTAACACAGAGACACTGATTGCAATAACTTCATGAAGACAAAGAGAAGCCACACAATTGTGACACCAGGCTTGTTTGACATTCCTTGTACTGAAACAATTTATTACCTTTTACACTATAGTCAGAGGTAGTGAAGTATTACTGGAAAAAAGGATATTTTCTCCAAGCTTTGGAATTTAAATTATTTCTGAAAGACAGTTCTTGCACTGGGTAACATTCCTGGTGTCATCACTTGGCCAACAGACTGTACCTTGGTATGGGAAAATTTGTCAGCTTTTCCACATATGACACAGATGCTGCTTTTAATGATGCATTTGAATAATTTTGCATAGAAAGGGAAGATGATATGACATAAAAACAAAAACAGTTATTCAAGACTATAATATATGGCCTTTAAGTTAGTTTAGGAAGGCTCAAGAGACTGGTGAGCCAATAATACACTCTGAATAAGGACTATGATCTTTCACTTATGAATAATTTACACTTAATTTTCATAAATTACATTTTGATGTGTTTGTTATAAATTATGTAATTTATTTTATTCATAAAATCATGTCCAACTCTTTGCTAAAGTTCATTATACCAATTCCAAAATAAATGATATTGTTTGTTTTAGATTTGGTACTTTCATGCTATCATTCATTTAACATAAATATGTTTCATCGTGAAATAACGAGAAGAAACATAACTTTGTCATATATATATTTTGTTTTAATATCAAAAATTATATTTTCTTATTTGTAGTTTGACTACTGGAATAAGAATAATTCTGTTTTTTTCTGATTTATAGACTCATTTGCAAATTGGAAGTATAATAGTCACACATGCTGCATATCTAATGTTACATACTTCAACATTTTTATTATTTGGGAGCAACTTTAGATGTACAGAACATCTACAAAGGTAGTACAAAGAGGTCTTATGTACCCTTCCCTCCAGTTCTTCTGATGTTACCATCTTACTGATGAAAACTAAGAAATTTAAGCTGCTAAGAGAATCAACCAAACTACACACTTTATCAGATTAAACTAGTATTTCCAAAATTTTTCTTTTCTGTTCCAGAATTCAATCCAGGATACCACATTCCATTTAGATGTCATGTCTCCTTTGTCTTTTCTCATCTGTGACAATTTCTCATAAACTTGACACTTTCAGAGAGTACTGGTCAGAAATTTGCTAGAATCTCCCTCAATTTGGGTTTATCTGATGTTTGCTCATGATTAGATAGCAGTTATGAATGAAGAATAACAAAGAGGGAAATGCATTGCTTGCCACATTTTATCAGGAGGAAGGTGATATCCATATAACATCACTGGTGGTCTTACCTTTAAACTCTTGGTTAATAAAATTTCTGCCAAGTATCCCCACTCAGAAGTTGCCATTTTCCCCTTCCCTTTATTCTTAGGAAGTAAGTTTCTATGTGTGATAAATAGATGATAGATTTTAGCAGCTTCTTTGAGACATAATTCATGTACCATAAAATTTATCCATTTAAAGTAAATTCAGTGGTTATTGGTATATTCACAGTTATCCAACCATCACCACAATTTAATTTTAGAACATTTTTGTCTCCCCAAAAAGAAACCCTATGTCCATTAACGGCCACCCCCATTTTTTTTACTCCCTTGACCTACTGCTGCAGGCAACTATTAATCTACCTTCTATTTTCTATTGATTTACCTATTCTGGACATTTCATATAAATAAAATCATTTATTTGGAGCCTTTGTGACTATCTTCCTTCACTTAGCATAATGCTCTCAAGGTTCCTCCCTGTTGTAGCAGGTATTAGTACTGAAATTCTTTTTTTTTCTTTGTAATTTGGTTTAAAAATGACATTTACCAATTTAGTCATTTTAAGTGTACAGTTCATTATTATTTTGGTTGCTGAATAATACTGAACTTACATTTATCTCATTGTGTGGATATATCACATATTATTTAGGCATGGTCAATTGATAGATATTTGGGTTTATTTTCCCACCTTTTGGCTATTATGAATAACACTAGTGTTAGCAATTGTGCATAAGTTTTTGTGTGAACGTATTTTTTAACTCTCCTTGGTGTATGCTGAGGAATAGAATTACTGGGTCATATGGTAACTCTGTTGAACTTTTTTCAAAGGAACTGCATTATTTTAAGTTCCCACTAGCACTGCATGAAGGTTCCTGATGCTCTATATCCTAACTCACACTTATTATTATTTGTTGTTTTTATTATAGCCATCATAGTTGGTGTGCGGTGGTATCTCAAGTAAAATTTAATTTGTATTTCCCTAATGATTACTGACATGAGCATCTTTTTATGTGCTGCTGGCCATTTATATGTTTTCCCTGGATAAATGTCTATTCAAATTATTTGCTCATTTTTAATTGGGATAATTGTTTTTCAATTATTTTTTAGTTCTAAGGGTTATCTGTGTATTCTTCATACATTCCCTAAAATCTAGGTAATGTTCAATTATTTGGAAGTTCAGACTCCTCATTACAATATTCCTACCCTGTGTGAATATAAATGTCAGTTAAGTTTAAATTCCCACCATCAGAAAGAGCAAGCTTATCTTTTAATTTTTTATTTCATAATTTACTCCATAAAAGAAACCACTTCTTTATAGATAGAGAGATGGTTTAAACATTTAAGCAATATTTTTCATTTGCCATGTTGCCTATTCCAGTGTGAGGTTGCTTCTGATTTTATAATATTTCTGCTAGAAAATGCACACTGCTGAGGAGGCAATGACACAGTGGTATAACATGTAACTGTACTCCTCTGACTATTGCTGATGAAGGAAGGAGCATGGTTTGGTGGAAAGAATACTAAACTTGACTTCAGAGATCATTGCTCTGTGCAAAATTAAGAAAACAGTTGGATTATCTGAGCATGATTTTGGAATTGTAAATAGTAATGTATAAGTCACAAATTGCCATTAAAATCTAAGGAATCTGTGATTACTGATTTAAAAGTATTATTATTTCATTAGTCAAGTTTCTACTGTCCCCAAGTACTAAAATATCTCTTTTTTATTATTTTTTTAAATTTTATTTTACTTTTAAAAATAAAGATGGGCTTTCACCATGATAACCAGGCTGGTTCTGAACTCCTGACCTCAGGTGATCCACTCACCTCGGCCTCCCAAAGTGCTAGGATTACAGGCGTGAGCACCACTCCTGGCCTAAAATGTATCTTAACATTCAAATAACTCCTCTGTTTTTGTTTTTGGTTTGTTTTGTCTTATGCTTTTCCATGTCCTGTATGTTGATAATCCATTTTCCTTAAAATGAAAAGTAGTAGGGCTTTTATGACAATCTGTGTTGGAGAACATTATCTTCCTTCACTTATATGCTATGTTTATGTGATGCCAAATCAGTATTGTAGGCTGTAAATAACTGATATTTAGGTGATGAGTATCAGTTGTAGCTGATTTTTCTTTTACCTTGTCCATGACAGTCAAGGTCACAGAGCTGTTTAGTTATAATTCTATCATATAATTTTCTTACACTTTCTATACTTATTTACTAATAAAGTTTAATTTTGGACAACTAGACATCTAAGATTAATAAAGATTAAAACTTTGAATCTATTGTTTGTGTTGATATGTATATAAATAATGCTTATGAGAGAAATTTCATAAATATTCATAAGCTAATCCTTTAAAAAGAGATTGCTGACTGCAAGTATTTAGCTATATTTCTGGATTTTCTATTCTGTTCCACTGGTCTATATGCTGTTTTTATACCAGTATCATGCTGTTTTGGTTACTATAACTTTGTAATATAACTTGAGATCAGGTAATGTTATTCCTCCAGTTTTGTTCTTTCTGCTTATTCTCGCTTTGGATATGTGAGCTCTTTTTTGGTTCTACATGAATTTTAGGATTACTATTTCTAGCTTTGTGAAGAAGGATAGTGGTATTTTGACGGGAATTGCATTGAATTTAGAGATTGCTTTTCTACCAATTCATAAACATGGGATGTGTTTCCATTTGTTTTTGTCATCTATGATTTCATTCAGCAGTGTTGTTTAGTTTTCCTTGTAGGGGTCTTTTACCTCCTTGGTTAAGTATATTCCTGAGGTTTTTTTTTATTTCTTTATTTTATTTATTTTTATTTCTTGCCACTATTGTAAAAGGAGTTGAGTTCTTGATTTGATTCTCAGGTCGGCTGCTGTTGGTTTAGAGCAGCTCTACTAGGACCTAGTACTAGTTTAATGTTGGCTAAGGGTTTGTCATAGATGGCTTTGGTTATCTTAAGGTTTGTCCCTTCTATGCCGATTTTGCTGAGGGTTTTAATCCTAACGTGAAGCTGAATTTTATCAAATGCCTTCTCTGCATCTATTGAGATATAATGTGATTTTTATTTTTAATTCTGCTTATGTAGTGTATTACATTTATTAACTTGTAGATGTTAAGCCATCCCTGCATCCCTGGTATGAAACCCACTTGATTATGGTGGGTTATCTTTTTGATATGCTGTTGGATTTGATTAGCTAGGATTTTCTTGAGGATTTTTGCATAAAAGTTCATCACAGACATTAGTCTTGTAGTTTCCTTTTTGGTTATGTTCTGATCTTCAAAAAAGTAAGCAAAAACATAAACTGGGGAAATGACCCCTATTCACCAAGTGGTGCTGGGATAACTGGCAAGCCACATGTAGAAGAATTAAAGTAGATCCTCATCTCTCACCTTATATAAAAATCAATTCAAGATGGATCAAATACTTAAATCTAAGACCTGAAACTATAACAATTCTAGAAGATAACATTAGAAAAACTCTTCTAGGCATTGGCTTAGGTTGCCTTCATGACCAAGAACCCAAAAGCAAATGTAACAAAAACAAAGATTAAATATATGGGACTTAGTTAAACTAAAAAGCTTCTGCACAGAAAAAGGAACAATCAGCAACGGAAAGAAACAATCCACAGAGTGGGAGACAATCTTCACAATCTACACATCTAACAAAGGACTAATATACAGAATGTACAAGGAACTCAAACAAATTAGCAAGAACAAAGAACAAACAATCCCATTAAAAAGTGGGCTAAGGGCCTGAATAGACAATTCTCGAAAGAAGGTATGCAAACGGCCAGAAAACATATGAAAAAAATGCTCAATGTCACTAATTATCAGGGAAAGGCATATCAAAACCACAATCTGATACCACCTTTTTCTAGCAAGCATGCCCATAATGAAAAAGTCAAAAACTAATAGATTTTGGCATGGATGTGGTGAAAAGGAACACTTTTTACACTGTTAATGGGAATGTAAATTAGTAGAACCACTTTGAGAAATAGTATGGAGATTCCTTAAAGTACTGAAAATAGATCTACCATTTAATCCAGCAATCAATCCCACTACTGGGTATCTATCCAGAGGAAAAGCAGTCATTATATGAAAAAGATACTTGCACATGCATGTTTATAGCAGCACAATTCACAATTGCAAAAATATGGAACCAGCCCAAATGCCCACCAAACAGTGAGTGGATAAATAAAATTATATATATATATATATATACACACACACACATGCACACACACACACGCACACACACATATATATGTACATACCATTTATATATGTACATACATATATATGTACATACCGTTGATATATATATATATATATATATATGAACATATATATATGTACATACCATTGGATACTACTCAGGCATAAAACGTAAAAAGGAACAAAATAATGACATTTGCAGCAACCTGTATGGAATTGGAGACAATTATTCTAAGTGAAGTAACTCAGCAATGGAAAATCAAACCTCATATGTTCTCACTCATAAATGGGAGCTAAGCTATGAGGATACAAAAACATACAAATGATATAATAGACTTTGGAGATTTGGGGGAAAAGTTAGGAGAGGGATAAGAAATGAAAGACTACACATGGGGTACAGTGTACACTGCTTGGGTGACAGGTGCACCAAAATCTCAGAAATCACAACTAAATAACTTATTCATGTAAAAAATTTTTTAAATGTAATTGCTGTATAAAATGAGGTAACGTTATAAAAAAGATGAGTATGATTTAAGACTTTAGATGAATACTCTTTTTTTATAGGTTAATTAGCTTGATTTAACCATTTCACAAAATATACATGCATCAAAACCACATTGTACACTGTAAAAATGCACAATTTTAATTTATCTATTATACCTTAATAAAGCTTGGATCATGGAGGGGGAGTAAAGACTTCTGAGTCTAATCAAAACATTGAATGTTCTTTTTTTTTTTTGAGATGGAGTTTCCCTCTTGTTGCCCAGGCTGGAGTGCAATGACACCATCTTGACTTACTGTAACCTCCGCTTCCCATGTTCAATCAATTCTCCTGCCTCAGCTTCCTGAGTAGCCAGGATTAAAGGCATGTGCCACCACGCCCGGCTAATTTTGTATTTTTTGTAGAAACAAAGTTCATCTATGTTGGTCAAGGCTGGTCTCAAACTCCTGACCTCAGGTGATACGCCCGCCTTGGCCTCCCAAAGTGCTGGGATTACAGGTGTGAGCCACCTTGCCCTGTCTGAATATTATTTTTTTTAAATATCAAAAGTTAGCTATGATTATATTTATTTCACTTAGTCTTTGTCATAGATTTCTACTTTGCAAAGGTTGTATTACATGAAGAGTCAGAGAGATATTTCTGAGTTATTTATAGAACAAAACATGTACCTGCCTTGGAAATTATAAGATGAATATTCTTGAATTAAAATTGATTTCCATCAAAGACCAATATAAATTTTTGAAATTGTTTTTTTAAAAAATTAATTATACAGTCATTGTTATATATTTATTAATACATATTTGTTTATATTTACATATAAAATTATGGCTGAGATTCTTCAGATAACAAGATTTCATAGTTTTTTCATAATTACTATAGTAGCAAAAGTTGTAAATATTATAGGCAATTTGGAGCAATCTTTCTTTGTCCATATGGCTCAAATTTTTAAGTATACTTAAAAAGATGCCTAACATAAATATATAACAGTGTATATACCCTAGAAACGTTAGTGATTAACGATAAGGATAATAATGTAGGAAAAAGATCAGAAAAGATTCATCTATTATGTAAAAATGTTCACGTTTTTATATATCATAAGAAGCACATTTACAATGAAGAAAAATTTTGCCTTTAATAATAAGTGTTCATAATAATGTAACAGGATGACATAATTGTTCATCACAATTAGAAGCTATCTGTAAGGCCTGAAAGCACATGCAATCTATCTGAGTCAGTATATTATTTTTAATAATCAATGAAATTTCAGTTACTTGTGATAGCAAAGATAATATTTTTCTCTAATATATAACCTTGCATAATAATGGAAAGATTGATGAAATGGTCAGTAATATTAAATTTAGAAGAACATTTATAACTAGAAAAGAACATCTTGTAGTTCTCGAAACTCATTTTTTCTGTCAACAGAGCAAAAATTGAAAATATGTAAAAAGCCTATTATCCCATTAAATGTAGAGCTGAAAGCCTCTTCAGCCTACCTACTGAATTAGCAAATACAAAATTGAATACTTTGATTTATATCACCCTGCCAAAAATACAGCCAAGAGAATTTGAGTAGTTTTATTAAAGCTGGGTTGGACGGTGAGTCTGCGCATTAATTTTTTATGTAGTAGAACACAAGGTCAAAGCTTGCCTTCTGGGACTGCCTTTCCTTGTATTATAATAGATTATCAGATTGAAAGTAACATCAGAATACATAACAGAGTGTAAAGATTAAGTGCAAGCTATTTATAACAGCAAGGAGCATGAAATATTTTGATTGTTGCTATTATTATGTAACATAACAATAACACTCCCAAATACCCCAACTATAAGAAAAATAATCTGGTTTAACTGTTAACTGGATGGTGGAGGTGAGCTAAATTCACTGATTGAATGATACAAAAGGCATTATATTTAACATAGAAAGTTATAAATTTCTTACAATCTTATTTATAAACATCTGCATTATGGTTAAAGATAAAGGTTTTCATTAAAATAAGCCAAAGGACTGCAGAGATAGTACTTAATGTTGTTAATTTTTTGAACTTTACAAACTCAGTGCTGTCATCCTATTGTTTAGTTAATATCCCTGAATCCTAATTTGCTTCAGATTCTAAAACAAAAAATTTCAGATTATTTTACATTACACTATTTACTTAATAATGCTTTTTTTTGAAGAAAAGTAAGGCCTATATTTCTAGTTATAGCCCTTATCATAAGCCACAGAAAAGGAGTTAGGAAGAAACTATTGAAACTTCCTCCTTAGTTATAAGGACAACACCATGATGATTCCTTGTTTTCTCTTCCTCTTTTTCCAGGTTCCCCTAAACAAATTAAAGAGTCAGTTTTCAATATCTAGGTCTGCCTGTACAATATGGAAACCACTAGCTACATATATGAACTAAATCCTTATTATGTGGCTAGCTCAAATTTATATGTCCTATGAGTATAAAGTACATAGGGAATTTTAAAGAGTTAGTACTAAAAAAGAATGCAAAATATATTAATAATTTTACATTGATTACATGTTGAAATGATTATATTTTTGATATAGCATTTTAAAGTTTAATATTAAAATTAATTTCATCTGTTTCCTTTTACTTTTTAAAATGTGGCTACCACAGAATTTTAAATTGCATATATGGCTTGCAAATGGTAATATTTTGGTTACAGCATATTAAAGTAATATTAAAGCTAATTTCATCTGTTTCTTTTTACTTTTTAAAACGTGGCTACAGCAGAATTTTATATCACATATATGGCTTGAATCCATGTATTTTTAGTGGAAAATGCAGTTGTAGCATTTAAAATAGCTGTTACAAATGAAACAAAAGTGTTATATGTTGCCTGTTATTCACTAACAATATGTACTAGACTGTTTAGTTACCATCATAACTTGGATGTTTACAAAATAGTACACATCAGTATCTTTTTTCTATACGTTTAGCCTACATTTATCTAATGTAGTATTTCTCATCCTTGACACAATTAATATTGTGGGCTGAGTAACTATTCGTTGTGGGGAGCTGTCCTGTACATTTGAGGATATCAAGTAGCATTACTGGCTTTTATCTATCAAGTGATTCCAGTAGCATCTCCCTGTCCTGAGTTGTGACAATCAAAAATGTATCCAGACATTACGACATTTCCCCTTGGAGCCAAATCTGCCTTCCATTGAGAATACCGATAAAATACACTTACTGTGTTTAAGTTAATACAAGAGAGTAATCAAGTTTTCTAATATTTAGTTATAAGATGTTAAGTATTTTAGTGTTTTAATATGTCATTATTTTTGTATACAGCAAAATAGAAGGAAAAAATAATATTTTCAAATAGTTGGTATTTATAAATGGCATTTAAATCTTCATTATGAAAAACAGTATTACTGTTGTTAAATAATTCTTCCATTAGCAATTCTGAGCCTTTACTCTGTGTCAGGCTTCAGAAATATGTATACTGCCATCTGACTCTGGGACATATTTAGATTCATAAATAGATAATGTTAGTATAACATAGTAAGTGAAGATAGAGGTATGGAAAGGGTTCTTTCATTTTTCTTCTCTCCAGAGGAGAAAAAAGAAGAGTATTTTGACTCTTAACTAAGAGACCTAACACTTTTGTCTTTAATCCTTAATATTGGCAAAGTAATCATGTATACAACACAGCACTGAAAGCAATACTTTATCTTTTGATTGATAGCCTACAATGGTGTGATTGAATTGCCTTCCAATTAATTTCAAATTCTGTATATCAGGAAAAAGTGAATATATACCAGATGGCGTCTTGCTCTGTTGCCCAGCAGTGCAGTGGCACAATCATGGCTTACTACAGCCTAGAACTGCTGAGCTCAAGTGATCCTCCTGCCTCAGCCTTCCCAGAAGCTGTGACTATAGGTGTGTGCCACCACTCCTGGACTTGGATAATGTTTTATTAGAATCATATAGCATAATTATCTCTTTGGTTAACCCCTTAGCATCAGTAGCATCTTTGTGAAGTGAGAGCACATTACCAGATTGTAAGAAATGACAGGACTATATTCTTGGGAAAGTTTTGTTCAGTGTCTTGAGAATTAGCGATTTTTTTTTTGTCCAGAATAACTTGAATGTAAGCTTACTAGAATATAGGCTCTATGATGGCAGCAGTCTTGTCTGAGATGCTCACCTTGTGTTTCTGTAGCTTCTTCAACAATATCTAGCACATAGAAGATTTTTAATAAATTATTCATTTAGTAAATTTCTACCTAATGTAGCAATCATTTGTCTATTCCCTTAGTAAAGTCTAATTGTTCTAGGTATCTTACAAATATATACAAGACTTGGACATAATAACTAAGGTAGAATTTTTAGGCTAATTAGTTCCTGGAAAACTCAAATTGGTAATTATATATTTTTTATTATACATCTGTATGTGTTATTATATATTTATATCTCTATCTATTAGAGTCAGGCAAGCTTGAGAAAGTTGTTTGTATTCTAAATTCTGTATTCGAAATAGTTTGAATCTGGCCCGAAAAGAAAGGCTGAATTAGTCTCAATATACATACAACAAAATTTGGCTTATTGCCAAGGAGAGGCATATACCATGCAAATTCTGATCTGAAGGAATTTCAGTTGTTTCAAAAGTCATGATATTTCAGATCCTCTGGATTCTGGCATTACATAAATAGGAAGAGAGGCAAGAATAAGCAGGAATGCTAAAAACAATTTTCAGGATGGCAATTTGAAATCATGTATTCCAGCTCAACTTTCCAGAAAGTGACACCTGCAGCTCAGTGGGGGTGTTTTCCTGCACAAGCTAATTTGTACCTGTTCCAAATGGCCAGATGCACCCAGCCCTGAATGTGGGTATATACCCCCATTTACCAAGCATTTTAAAATATGATCTTTAAAGCACAGTTTCTATCCAATCTGATGACTTCTAGCCTGTGAGCACAGGACCCATGTTAACTGAACTTTTAATATTACAAAAGAATGACATTTTTTAAAAAAAAGTATAGTTACAGTGGTATCATAATGGCAGAAATCTAGATGTGAATGAAGTATTTAACTCACTTTTGACCTCTACTCGTTTACTCCTATGTCTGAAAAAGCAAACAAGGCATGAAGGTATATCCGTGGTATTATAGGTGGGTGAAAGGCACCGACTATCAGCTCTGAACTGAAATGGTTGCCACCGGCTTATGTAAGTCATTAGGCCAGGGGAAGACAATGGCCTTCTTAGAGCATATACCTATAAATGCAGGCATATTTACACTTGCATGTTCATTTACCACATAATGTATTTATCCATTATCTCTTCTCTCATGGTATTTCTTTATTTTTCTTCTTGGGCAGAGCCAAGTTTTGTGAGTTTATTTGGTCATTTTCTCCATGTATCCCCACTCCTGCTTTTTTTTTCACCTTCAGATCCTCATGCAGCTAAACTGAGAACATAATAATATATCTCTTCTTTCTCACTCCCTTCTGTTCTCACTATCAAAAATATTCCTAAACCATATACCTCTCTATCATTTTAACCACTTTTACCTATTTCATTTATAAAAATGATGGGAATTATGCCACAAAAATTTATATACATAAATGTATATATATATACACACACATATATAAATACAGATTTATATAAATTTATATGTATGTATACATATATATATCCTTTAAATTGCTAATAGTCTTACATCAGCCACTTTACTAAACAACATGATCTTACTTGGACACAACAAGTAATTAATTCTGGTATGATATTTTGAACACCTATAATTCTATAATAATAATAACACTAAGAACAAAAATAACAACAATAACGTAAGAGGATTTACAAATAAAATTGATATTCAAGGCAGACAGAAAACAATTTTGTAAGCATAGTAAAGCAATATAATCCTTCTACTTGTACAGAAGCAGAAAAAAGTTTTCCTGATACATAAACCTAACTAATTGTTTATAATGGATGCTGCTAGATGAAACGATAGTCAGCACATTCTTAGTACTTCTGATACTAAGAACTTGTCCAAAAGAGATAGGAGAGATCCTTGTCCTGAAAGAGAAATGAGAACATCAGAGTCAAATTAGTAGAAAGGTTAAGACACGAATAATCTTTGGAGTAGATCAACTAATTATATGGTTTATAACAATAAAACTTAAAATATAATTTGTATTCCTACATTTCTACAGGTTTTTTTCCTCCACATAGCTTTACATCACATATTCGGCGCTATTTTTACTCCTTGCATTTATTGTGAGTTGTCAAATTTATGTCAGAAATAGGTATTTGCAATGAACAAAACCTCTAGTATGAATCTGGATGCAGGACAAAGTTAGGTACCTCAAGGAAACAAAATACTATATTCTGTCTTGATGATCTTGAAAGATCTATGTATTTATAATGAACCTGTCACCAATAGAACTTAAGCCAGATGTCAGAAAGTCTAGACACCATGGTTCTCTATATAATACACAGAATGGAAATGGTGTGAACAGTGACACTAAACTTTTGTGCCACATCTCACTACCATGCATGCCCAGGAGCCCTTGTTCTAAGAGAAAGAAAGAAAGAAGACATTTGGTCCTTGGCACATTTACTGAAATGACAACTAGATGAACAATTAATGACAACTGTGAGTTTTGGTGCAGATGTTAGGGAATCCTAAGCTGGGAATTTGACAGCCAAATGACTATAATTAACTATGAAAAGGTCAACCAGAAAAAATAAGACACATACTTAAGGAGACTTGTTAAGCTTTTCTTGTGATGTATTTTGTGATCTGTTTTCATATGAACTGAAACAGGTCTAACATTCAAAAGGAAGAAAGGGTTGAGTAAAATATGAGTGACCATATTTTGTCTATTCAAAATTATTAAATAATATGGCATGACTGTTATTCCCAGAATCGTTTTTGAATTTCATTAAAGCAGTTTAAAAGGGAAAGAGGAGGAGAAAGAGAGCATTTGGAATGCATGCTACATAATAAATCACACTCTGAGAATTACAAGGTCCCTCGAAAATTATCGAGAAGTGAAATAGAGCAAGTATGGTGCATTCCTCCCTGAGTTGCATTTCCAGAAGTATGTTGTATTGTCCTAACAGCTTTATACAAGAGATTTGCTTATTGATATCTTGTATTAAGTGTCTATTTTTAGTTGTGTATTTATGTATTTATTTTTATTGTATATATTTTATTGTATATATTTGTTCTCCGCGATGTTTAGGTATACATCTGCACAGTAAAAAGATCATTACAGTCAAACAAAAATATTAACCTACCCATCACATACCATAGCTACCATTTTTAAATAGTAAGAGCACTTAAAATCTATTATCTGAGTAAAATTTTTCTGTACTATGCAATAATATTAACTGTAGACCTCATGGTATACGTTATTAGAACTCTAGACCTGTTCATCCTACATAGCTGCAACTTTTTACTCTGTGACCAATTTCTCGTCATTTTCTCCCACTCCTTACCCCTGGTAACCACTGCTCTACTCTTTATGTCTATATATTTAACTTAGTTTTAGATATCATGTATAACTGAGATCATGCAGTATTTTTCTTTCTATGTTTGGCTTATTTCTCTTAGGATAATGTCCTCTAGACTCATCTCTTTTTTCACAAATGGCAATATATCCTTTTCAAAGGCTGAAAAATATTATGGAATATCATGAAGTCTTAAATTATTAATAGCACAAAGATCTGGTTTATGTTGGCAATAGCTGGCAGGAAACTTCCTGCTTTTGAATTTAATATAATTTAAGGCTGAATAATATTATGGAATATCATGAAGTCTCAAAATTATTAATAGCACAAAAATATGGTTTATGTTGGCAATAGCTGCCAGAAACTTTCTGGTTTTGAATTTGATATACGCGAATATGCACTAATTAGAAACTGTAATCTTTAATAGTGACAAATCATACTCTTTCAAAGTTTACATTTTATCATCAAACACATTATTTTAGCTGCTTATAAGAACTGCTGTGAGCTGTGATTAATTCTCTTTTAATGTTTAAATGTTCTGTATTTATTATTATTATTATTTTGCTAATTGGCTCTGAGCCTCTGGGTACAATTTGAAGAATTAGAAACTACTTACATTTCTACAATAATGTAATGAGCCACTTAAACTTTAAGGTAACCTACATTATATTAGCAGACAGTATTTTTACATCGATGGCTGTGACAAACAAGTGACTGTAATTCAATTAGTCTGAATTTGCTTTTGCCAGCATAACAACCTTTATTGTAATATTATCTTCTCATCTGAATATCTAGATACAAGTATCCAAATAAATTTCTATGCACATTTTTTTGTCAGATAATCATTTTATTTTGTTCTCACTCACAATTTTTCATAGTAAAACATGTTTGCTTTAGAGAAAGCTGCATTTTTTGTGCATTGATGAGCTGAAGTAAAACTATTGTTATGTCATTGATTAGAAATTTAGGTAGCAACATTCTCCCCCAGCTGGGTGCATAATTGTGGGAAACCGTGTTTCAGATCTATCTCTCTGTACACAAAGGAATGGAAAGTACTTTGGCAAGATCATTACCGCTGATTACATAAGCTAACACTGCTAGGGACACATACGAGATATGACCAGATCAATCAATTTGTGTTTCAATGTAACAATGAGCATTGTACTTGTATAGTCTATTCTGCATTCCTGGTGAAAGTAAACAAATGTGTTTTGGTGGTAGAAAGCAACTATATATTTTAAGTCAATTTTTTCCTTTTAGCCCCAATAACAGATTGGCAAGATCACTACATCAGCCTTTCAGAAATGTTAATGTGCCTGGAGCTGGAAACCTAGAGATGTGCATTTTAATTCTAGCTCCTTTTCTGCCATTTACTATAAGAGAATTCCGACAGGTCGTATATGGCTAAATTGCTCTCCTATCAGATGGAGATCAATCCCCACCCTGATTCATTGCCTGGATTGTTGTGAGACTCAGATGGAAGGTATCAGACTCATTATAAAAGTTGAAAATCCTATGAAAAATGGCTGTATTTCTCAGGTGACTCTGCTGTAAGGTTATTCAGGCTGTTTCTAACTCTTTTGGTTTTTTTGATTTTCAGTTTGTTTTACACATGGGCACACCATAGGGGTTTGGGGGATAGTTAATTAACACAAAAACCAGGACTAGGCTTTAACTTTCTCAGAATACAACTATGCCCTCTGAAAATCATCTGCATGCATCCACCTTGAGGCCCTCTACAAGTATTAATACTATCCCAGGAGGTGCTTCTCTGGGGAGCTAGCATAGCTTGATGGACTGGGCAGAATACTTAAATATTAAATCCTAAGCATTAGAATGTGCACATGTGCCCTTGTGTATGGTATTTAACCTTGTTGAGTCATCTGTGAGATGAGCCTGCAGAATGTCATTAATTAAGGCACTTAAAAACGTTGTATGCAACATATCACCAGGTAACAATGTTGATATGGTTTGGCTCTGTATCCCCTTGTAGCTCTTATAATTCCCATGCATTGTGGGAGGGGCCTGGTGAAAGATGATTGAATCATGGGGGCAGGTCTTTCCTGTGCTGTTCTGTAGATAGTGAATTGGTCTCACAAGATCTGATGGTTTTAAAAACGGGAGTTTCTCTGCACAAGCTCTCACTTTGCTTGTTGCCATCCATGTAAGATGTGACTTGCTCCTCCTTGTCTTCCACCATGATTGTGAGGCCTCCCCAGCCATACAGAACTATAAGTCTAATAAACCTGTTTCCATTGTAAATTACCTAGTCTCTGATATGTCTTTATCAGCAGCATAAAAACATACTAATACAGTAAATTGGTACTAGTAGAGTGGGATATTACCAAAAAGATACCCGAAAATATGGAAGCAACTTTGGAACTGGATAACAGGAAGAGGCTGGAACAGTTCAAAGGGCTCAGAAGAAGACAGGAAAATGTGGGAAAGTTTGAAACTTCCTAGAGACTTGTTGAATGGCTTTGACAAAAATGCTGACAGTGATATGAACAATAAGGTCCAGGCTAAGGTGGTCTCAGATGGAGATGAGGAACTTGTTGAGAACTGGAGCAAAGGTGACTCTTGTGTTTTAGCAGAGAGACTGGTGGCATTTTTTTCTTCCCTAGAGATTGGTAGAACTTTGAACTTTAGAGAGATGATTTAGGGTATCTGATGTAAGAGATTTCTAAACAGCAAAGCATTCAAGAGGTGAGTTGGGTGCCATTAAAGGAATTCAGTTTCAAAAGAGAAACAGCATAAATGTTTGGGAAATTTGTAGCCTTACAATGCAGTAGAAAAGAAAATCCCATTTATTGAGTTGAAATTAAAGCTGGTTACAGGAATTTCCAAAAGTAATGAGGAGCCAAAATGTTCATCACAATGACAATGGCAAAAATGTCTACAGGGCATGTCAAAGATCTTTGTGGCAGCCTCTCTCATCACAGGCCCAGAGGCCTAGGAGCAAAATGTGGTTTTGTGGGCAGGGCCCAGGTTCCCCATGCTGTGAGCAGCCTAGGGAGTTGGCACCCTGCACATTAGCTGCTCTAGCTGTGGCTGAAAGAGGCCAACTTTGAGCTTGGGCGGTTGCTTCAGAGGGTGCAAGCCCCAAGCCTTGGCAGCTTCCAACTCATGTTTAGCCTGTGAGTGCACAGAAGTCAAGAATTGAGGTTTGGGAACTTCCATGTGGATTTCAGATAAATGGAAATGCCTGGATGCCCAGGCAGAAGTTTGCTGTAGGGAGAGGATCCCCTTGGAGAACCTCAGCTAGGGCAGTGCAGAAGAAAAATGCAGGGTCAGAGCCCCCACATAAAGTCCATATGGGGGCACTGCCTAGTGGAGCTGTGAGAAGAGTTCCACTGTCTCCGGACCCCAAATGGTAGATCCACTGACAGCTTGCACTGTGTTCCTGGAAAAGCCACAGACACTCAACACTAGCGTGTGAAGGCAGCCAGGAGGGAGGTTGCAGGCTTCATAGCCACAGGGGTGGAGCTGCCCAAAGCTATAAGAACATACCTCTTGCATCAGCCTGACCTGGATGTGAGACATGGAGTCAAAGGAGATCATTTTGGAGCTTTAAAATTTGTCTGCCCTGCTGGATTTTGGACTTGCATGGGTCCTGTAGCCCCTTTGTTTTGGCCAGTTTCTCCCATTTGCAGTGGTTGTACTTATCCAGTTTGCACTCCCATTGTATCTAGGAAGTTACTCACTTGCTTTTGATTTTACAGGCCTATAGGTGGAAGGGACTTGCCTTGTTTTGGATCAGACTTTGGACTGTGGACTTTTGAGTTAATGCTGAAATTAGTTGAGACTTTGGGGAACTGTTGAGAAGGCATAATTGGTTTTGAAATGTGATGATATGAGATTTTCAAGGGGCCCAGGGTGAAATTATATAGTTTGGCTCTGTGTCTGTACCCAAATCTCAGCTTGTAGCTCCCATAATTCCCGCATGTTGTGGGAGGGACCCAGTGGGAGATGATTGAATTATGGGGGCACGTCTTTCCTATGCTGTTCTCATGGCAGTGAATGGGTCTCAAGGGATCTGCTGGTTTTAAAAATGGAAATTTCTCTGCACAAGCTGTCTCTTTTCCTGCTGCCATCCACATAAGATGTGACTTGCTTCTCCTTGCCTTCCACCATGATTGTGAGGCCTCCCCAGCTACATGGAACTGTAAGTCCAATAAACCTCTTTCTTACGTAAATTGCTCAGTCTTGGGTATGTCTTTATTAGCATCATGAAAACAGACTAATACAGATGCAGATGTAGGAATCGTAGAAGACTCATTTATCAATTTGCATATCTATTATTAAACAGCATATGTGATAATTCAGAAGAGACAGGTGCTGGATGACAAATGGAACATATGAAACAAGCATTAGAGGGACTAATTTTTATAGATAATTGGAACAAAATTTCCTAAACTTTTTGTTTCTGTTCCTTATGATAATCTCGTCTTTCATTTTCCAGCAAGCCTGCTGTGTATTCCTTAAATTTGTCTACCACATTACTGAGTGATAGTTTAAAACTGAGGTAAAGCTTGAGAATATGCAAACATCTTTATAAAACATACCTGAAAGCCTGTTATTTAATGCCGAATATTGTATGATTTTTCTAAATATAAGCAAATAATATAATTGTAATTTTTTTCAAAATCAGAATTATGTAAAATAAACATATTTTCTAAGTAACTATTTAAAATACAGCTAAATAATGCATATTACATATACTAAAATATCATAAATACAGATTATCCCACTGTATAAGACTACAATAGAGTCCAGCGAGATAATGTATTTTTACTGCAATGATAATTTTTAACAAATTCTAAAGTTTCATTTTAGTAAGAACTTCAAAGCAAAGTGAATAAGCTCTAGAGATGAGCTGTACACTGTATCTATAGTCAACGATACCATGTTGGACACATAAAATTTAAGAGAGTAGATCTCATGTTAAGTGTTCTGACTACAATAAAGTACAATTTTCTTAAAAGTTGTCATAAAAAGTTATAGCATTGGAATTATAATGTAATAAATAGGGCAGTTCGCATACCTTTTTTTTTTTTAGTCTCCTTAGAAGTCAATAAGGTAATGATGTGTGCATTTCTAGTACAAAATCCATTTTCAGGAACAAAGTTATGGGAAGCTTTCATTCAAGATTTAGATTCTGCAGAACACAGAAATAGAGAACTTCAGTAGTAAAACTTGCATGTTTGCCCCTTAATTTTTTTTTTTTTTTTTGAGTTGGAGTCTTGTTCACCCAGGCTGGGGTACAATGGCACGATATTGACTCACTGCAACTTCCTCCTCCCAAGTTCAAGTGATTCTCCTATGTCAGCCTCCCGAATAGCTAGGATTACAGGTCACTGCCATGCCTGGCTAATTTTTTGTATTTTAGTGGAGACGGGGTTTCACTGCATTGCCCAGGCTTGTGTCGAACTCCTGAGCTTAGGC
Source organism: Callithrix jacchus (assembly GCF_049354715.1). NCBI lineage: Eukaryota > Metazoa > Chordata > Mammalia > Primates > Cebidae > Callithrix > Callithrix jacchus. Next base: position 89,081,920 of record NC_133524.1, read on the forward strand.
AATGCACCCGTCTTGGCCTCTCAAAGTGCTAGGTTTACAGGTGTGAGCCACCGCACCCGGCCACCCCCTTAATTTTTATAACCCTGTTTTCCCAACAGGTTTGTTTTTAAATGTTATTTTCTTTCTCTTCATGAGGCTATGTGATATAATGCAAAGGAAAATAAATGCAAAACATCTGCTGAAAGGTCACACATAACTTTACTAAAAGAACCGTTTTGCTATTTTGCACATTATCTATTCTAAAGATAGTTGAGAGATCCTCACCCTGAATTCGAACACAATTCAAAATTTTTCTTAAACAAAATCAGGGTGCAATTATTGGACATGAAATAGCAAAGAGGTATAAATTGTGGAGAACATTTTTGTTATAAAATAACATGAAAGTCATTCATACATGGTCAGTCCTAAATTCTTTTCATGTTATTTGTGATTCGAGATATATATTTTGTCCTGGCCTCTCAATAGGATGTCAGTACACTTTTGTCTTTTGTGCATGAACTGCCAAGCAAACAGATCAGAGCATCTAGCCTATTAGGAGTATTAAATGTCACTGTCAGTTTATTCTATGAAAAATGAAGTGTATATCAGTGGGGCTGTCATGCTATATGTACAAACAATTCACCTTCCACTTTGTTTCAGGAGAGGCTGATATTTGATTTTCTGTTTTTTAATCAGCATTGTTTTTGCCAGTGAATTTTTTAGGCCAGCGCTATTATAATCCATTATTCTCACTGACAATACTGAATTTACATAAAACAGTCAAGAAAATGCATTGATCTACAGCTATGTCCTCCTTTGAAATAAGGCATCTGGGGCTGAATAGTGGTGAAAGTGCTTTGACCTGAAGTATCAGTAAATGTGTACGATTTATGAATAGTTCACCAGTATTTGTCAGTACAACAGAACATAAGCATTTTATTGCTGGGTGCTCATTTTACAGTTGTTTATACAGACTACAGCGTACCATTCTACTGCTGATGTCTCTATACCAGATACAAAAGTATCACTACATTGGTATCGTATTTTCCCATAGCTAAGTAAATTCATGTGCTAAGATGTAAACTAAGGCTCAAAGATACTAGGAAACTTGGTAGTCATAGAGTTACTACATGGAAGAATCGATGTTTAGACCCTGATTTGCCATACTCTTTCCTCAGTATGGCATACCACATTTTTAATAGTGAGTTTCCTTGAATATTTTCATAAAATGTTGATATACTGATACAATCCTTTATTTACTATTCTCTTCCATCATCTCAAGTGAATTGCTTAGCATGATAAAACCTCCATGAATGTGCATACCATCTTTTTCTCTCCATACTGATTTCTTCAGTTGCCCCTCAATCCCAGTGCTTTAAACAACCCAGATAATTTCAGGTTCACTTAATGATTCATGAAGCTTCATGTGCCTGCTTATATGCTATTCTGTTCGAATGTCCATTTTGAAAACACTTCTCTTCCAACACACAATCAGAGTCAATTTTTTTGTAATGCTTTCCATGACTCTTCTTTGAGGTAGAACTGAGCATTCTCTTCTCTGTGACATAACTATGCCCTATATGGACTGTTGTCATATCAGCTAAGATAAATTTATTATGTATTTTAATGAGTTTACTGAGAAATAACTGAGAAATTATAAATTACCCATATGTAAAGTATGCAATTTGACATATCGGTACATATTTGAAATTATCACCATGGCATTATTCTGTTTTTATGCTGCTGATAAAGACATTTATGCTGGGAATAAAAAGAAGTTTAATTAGACTTAGAGTTTCACATGCTTGAGGAGGCCACAGAATCATGGCAGGAGGTGAAAGGCTCTTACATGGCAGCGGCAAGAGAAAATGAGGAAGATACAAAAGCAGAAACCTCTGATAAAACCATCAGACCTTGTGAGACTTATTCACTACCACAAAAACAGTATGAGGGAAACTGACCCATGATTCAAATTATCTCCCACTGGGTCCCTCATACAACACATGGAAATTACAGAAATACCATTCAAAATGAGATTTGTGTGGGGACACAGAGCCAAACCATATCAACCATAATGAAAATACTGAACATAATTATTATTCCTAGAAGTTTTTTCATTTTCCCAGTACCTACTGCACTGACTACCATTTTAGATTTTATCAGTTAATTGGTAAATGTGTATTGACTGAAATAACTTTATTAGGCAATATAATTCTGTAATATATGTAAAGTAGTGGTTCATTGTCTATGATATAGATGAGATTGGTTTTAATATATAAAAGCATAAAATTTATATGAGAACCTTTAAAAATTAGGGAGTATAAGAGGCAGATTATCCATTTCTTTCTCATACATTTAATTACAGGTAATCCCTTCAAAATCCCAGAAGTTGAGCCTTATCTGGGGCTTACTATTTTCTAAACAGACTTAAAATGGAAGTTGGTTAATTATGTGACAATTATGTAAGGTAAAATGTGATGAAAATTAAGTATCTCTTATATATAGGCCATCTAGAAATTAACTGTTGGAAGAAAAGTAACTCTTAGGTTTTAGGATATCAATTAATAAACTATAGGTGTATCATTCCTAGCAGCTAGCGAATAGGTGAAGGTGGTTGCATAAGCCTTATTTTCAGAGATGTGTATTCTTTGACTTTGGGACTACTATTAAATATGCCCACAGAAAATATTTGATGAGGATGACAATGGATTATTGAATATGGCAAACACAAAATTATGGTAATGTAGAAACCAAAGTAATTCCACCTTTCTGGGAATAAGCCCAGATATGTAAACACACTGCTTAGCTATTTACATTTATCTTTCTTGATGAGTCCCTAAAATGTTATATTTCAGGTAGTCTAAATAACTCCCTTCTAAGAATGCACTTTAAACTCTTCTTACATACCTTTGCAGTACCTGCCTCTAGAATGCTTTTCCACCCATTCCCAAATCCCTTTATCTAGTTAGTTCTCAGTCATTAGCTCTAATTCTGAAGTTAACTCATCTAAGAGGACATATTTGACCAAATTACTTGAGAGCCTTACCTTTGTGTTCCATAGCACTCTGAGATATTAGTGATAAAGAAAACCAGAGTTGGACAACAGTTAAAGTGGTAAAACAGATTTTATTCAGGAGCTATTGCAAATGGGGAAAAGATGCCCCAGTATGGCACTGAACTCAATTCCAAATACAGCAAGGACAAGTGGAGATTTATAGACAAGGAGGAAGTTGTCGGGTGAAGCCTGGTGGATGGAAAATTACTAAGGGGAGCCATCAAGAGTAGGGGAAATTCTGCTTAAATTCACCTAACATAATTTTTGTGGAGTCCTGCAAGTCAGGTGATATGGAAGGTGGGAGATTTTGACTAAAACTTGGCTAAACAGGTTGGAGGACAAGGCTGAAGAAAAAGGCCTAATTAAGAAAGGTCTTAAAGGAGTTTGACCAAAGTTTGGTCAAGGAGAGGCTCTTCGTTTCTATCAAAACATTCATCACACTGTACTGAAATAGCTTTGTAAAAAATCTTTTTTAACATATTCCTCACTAGATTGAAAACTTCAGGAGGGTAGAGATTATTCTTTATTCAATATTGTATTCCTCACAAATAGCACCATGCTTGGCACATGCAAATAATGTTTGTTGAATTGAAATTAACTTTTAAAGTATAGAGTATAAGGTAAATGTAAGCTACTATTTTAAAAATCATATAGCTTTAGTGGCTGGTATTCATTAGGAATTAGATACTAGGATTCTACAAGAAAATGATAAAGTCTTCAAAGTATAAACTTCTGACTGATGTTTATATATATTTAGTAATTATGAAAATGGAAACTAGTTACTTTCTGATCTATGACTAAAACTTTTATTGATAGTATGACTTTGTTTCAAATAAACATAACAGAGAATGATAAGGAAGAAGGCTAATATAGGACTAAATGGCTGTCTTAAGTTATTTGTATCACATTTTTTTCTGATATGCTGTTGTAAAGGTTGCTAGGCCATTTGTTCCATGCAGATTTTAATCATTTAAGAAAAATATCTGCATGATGACAAAAGGTCTGATTAATTTGTTTAGTGAGGGAAAAGTGAAACACTTTTTGATTAACAGTTTACTAACTGTTTGCAATTATATATTTATTGTTTTGTTAATGAGTAAAGACACATTCCTTGTGCTAAAACTGTAAAATACAGCCAGCAACGGCCAGGCGCGGTGGCTCACTCCTGTAATCCCAGCACTTTGGGAGGCCGAGGCAGGCAGATCATGAGGTCAAGGGATCCAGATCATCCTGGCCAACATGGTGAAACCCTGTCTCTACTAAAAGTACAAAAAATTAGCCTAGCATGGTGGTGCATGCCTATAGTCCCAGCTACTCAGGAGGCTGAGGCAGGATAATTGCTTGAAACCGGAAAATGGAAGTTGCAGTGAGCCAGGATAGCACCACTGCACTCCAGCCTGACGACAAAGCGAGACTCTGTCTCTAAAAACAAATATATATATATATATGGCACAAGCATTTGCATGCATACAGTTTAATGAGAATTCCATAATTTGACCATTATTTCAAATGTCCATAAGTAATCATACCTTGTGACTTTTCCATTTCTCTTTTAAAGTTATTTTATGAATGTATGCTCCTTAAAGGAGATTATTTTGCTTGTCTTTAGTTGAGTAAAATTAGTTCAGCTACAGAATTCGCAAAAGTACAATGATAACTTGCAAAGTTTCTACAGCAAAGACGCTATCCTATTGAGACAGCATGGTATTACATATAGTATGCCAGATTACCCACTCTTAACAGACACTTGTGGTTCACTCACAAAATGTGCTGGAATATCCCTAATTATACAAACAATTGATAGTTTAATTCTGCTACATGTTTATAGTAGGGGCTTCATTTCCTTAAATATCCTATGGCCCAGTTTCTTAAAAATTAAAAAAAAAGTCATGACAAAAGAATGAAGCTTCAAGCCAGGTTATTATATTAGCCATATAGTTAGCTTTACTATATATTAGTAACTAACATATAGCTTTAAGTTGACTTAACCTATTGTTAAATCAATACAATAATGTAGCAATTATCAAGCTGTTGCAAACTGTAAATGTATTACATACTTCTACAATATGTAGCACTTAAAACTCATAAAATGTTTAAAAGCAAAGATCACACTCATACATAATATACAACTCTAAAATAAAAAATAAAAATTATAACATGTAGTGATTGAAGAATACCCAAGGAAAGATAAACGCCTTAACTCAAATAGCAACCTATTTGTTCTTTCATTCATATTGTCATCAACAATATATTAGATATTATAATAAAACTTGAAATCTCTTGAGTGTATTCTTAGATAACTTGAGCAGCTGTATATCAGCATAATATTTCTAGCTGATTATTTAAATGCTTCCCAAAAAACCCCCACAGTTTTGTTTACCACCTTGAGAATTCTTCCTAAATCTATTAAATACCAACTAATGTTCATTGTAAATTTTTTCATATCTTATTTCTTTTTATTTAAATCAAAATCACTTCAATAAACTGAAAAGCTTTTTGAAATCAGAATATAGAAGTTCTGTGATGTTTGTCTCAATATCTATGGCAATTTACCTATAGAAAAAATTTACTCATCAATAGGATATCTAAGTTAACTTAAATTTATTTTTCTTTATGTATATAAATACAAAATGATTGAATATCTGATTGTATGTTAATACAATTTTTTACTTGTAGTAATTTTTGCCTAGATAAAGGTTGTGAATGAAAAAGTAGGAAAAATAAAATAAATGGAAGTACCTCTCCTCATTTGGAGTTTGAAAAAAATAAACCAGTGGATAGTTAACTGCCATCACCTTTAATAAAGGACTTTAGAAATACCTTCCTGACCGGGTACAGTGGCTCATGCCTGTAAATCTCAGCATGATAGGAGGCCCAGGGGCAGAATACTTGAGCTAGGAGTTCAAAACCAGGCTGGGCACCATGGCAAAACCTTGTCTCTACAAAAAAAAAAACACAACAACAACAACAAAAACAAACTATCCAGTTTGGTGGTATGTGACTATAGTCCCAACTACCCAGAAGACTAAGGTGGGAGGACCATCTGAGCCTGGGAGGTTGAGGCTGCAGTGACCCATGATTATGCCACTGCACTCCAGCCTGGGTGACATAGAGACTGTGTCAAGAAAGAAAAGAAAGAAAGAGAGAGAGAGAGAAAGAAATAAAGGCAGACACACAGAAAGAGAAAGAAAGAAAGAAAAAAGGGAGGGAGGGAGAGAGAGAGAGAGGGGGAGGGAGGGAGGGAGGGAGGGAGGGAGGGAAAGAAAGACCTTTACCTTCAAAAGGAAGGCAAGAAATAATTACAGTTTTTCTCTGGCATTTCTAATGCTAGTTCTGGTCACTGTACTATAAATATGTATTTTTTTTTCAATTGCAAATCCAGCTCTTCACTCTATTTGCCTTGTAACACACATTTCTAATGCAGATATTGTATTTCATAGGGGTTATTTATTGATGGAAATTTATGTGCCTTATATAACGTTTTTGGAAATTGATACTAACCTAAGACATTCTTTGAGAAACAGAATAAATTCCGGCTTCCATTGCAATCAAAATGTAAAATATTTTAAAGTTATTGCATTCTACCTTTTCATATGCCTATTAAAACAATTTATCTTTAAAGAATCATATTTCAGGAATCTGAATTCTATTGTAGATCTCTCTACTTAAGGGAGTTTAATTTGTTGAAAATATGACATGAAACTAGAAAAAAGCAACTGATTTCTCCTGCCTTTTATTACCATTTCCACAACATCATTTTCTACACTTCATCTAGAAAGGTATAAAATAAAATGCAGGGGGAAAATATTATATTTCCAGTGTTATTTTTAGAAAACACAGCTAAACCCTTTGTTTAACATCAGGGATAATCTAAAAGTAAATCCTGTAAGCGTAAGAGGCAATGTCAGACACTTGTGATAACATATAAGCCTGAGAGATGGAGGGAAGATTTAAGCAGAACATTGAAGAGTATGCAAGATTAAGACATCCACTCAAAAAGACACAGCTACCTGCTCCTGAATGACTCTTGTGTAAATAATTAAATTAAGTCAGAAATCAAGAAGTTTTTCGAAAATAATGAGAACAAAGAGACCACATACCAGAATCCCTGGGATGCAGCTAAATCAGTGTTAAGAGGGAAGTTTATGGTACTAAATCCCCACATCAAAAAGCTAGAAAGATCTCAATTAAGAACCTATCATCTCAACTAAAATAACTAGAGAACCAATAGCAAGCAATCCCCTAAGCTAACAGAAGACAATAAATAACCAAGATCAGAGTAGAACTGAAGCATATAGAGACATAAAAAACCCTTCAAAAAGTCCACAAATCCTGGAGCTGTTTTTTGAAAAAATTAATAAAATAGACTGCTATCTAGACTCATAAAGAAGAATAGAGAGAATAATCAAATAAACACAATCAGAAATGATAAGGGAGATATCATCACTGATCCCACTGAAATAGAAACAACTACCAGAGGATACTATAAATTCTTCTGTATGCATAAACTAGAAAATCTAGAAGAAATTGATAAATTCCTGAGGACACATACACTCTTCCAAGACTGAAACGAAGAAATCAAATCCTTGAATAGGCCAATAACATGTTCTAAAATTGAGGCAGTACTAAAAACCTACCAACCAAAAAAATCACAAGACCAGACAGATTCACAGTGGAATTCTACCAGAAGTACAAAGAAGAGCTAGTTTCATTCCTACTAAAACTATTCTAAAACACTGAAGAGGAGGGACTCCTCCCTAATTCTATGAGGGCAGCATTATCGTGATACCAAAACCTGGCAGAGATACAACAACAAAAAAGAATACTTTAGGCCAGTATCCTTGTTGAACATTGATGTGGAAATCCTCAGTAGAATACTAGCAAGCCAAAGCCAGCAGCACATCCAAAAGCTTATCCACCAATGTCAAGCTGGCTTCATCCCAGGGATGCAAGGCTGGCTCAACATTCACAAACCAGTAAATGTAATTCACATAAACAGAACTAAAGACAAAACCACATGATTATTTCAATAAATGAAGAAAAGCCCTTCAATGAAATTCAACGTCCCTTTATGTTTAAAACTCTAAATAAACTAGATATTGAATAAACAGACCTCAAAATAATAAGAATCATATATGACAAACCCACAGCCTGTATCATACTGAATGGGCAAAAGCTGGACACATTCCCCTTGAAAATTGGCACAAGACAAGGCTGCCCTGTCACCACTCCTACTCAACATAGTATTGGAAGCTCTGGCCAGGGCAATCAGGCAAGAGAAAGAGATAAAGAGTATTCGAATAGGGAGTGAGGAAGTCAAATTATCTTTGTTTGCAGGTGACATGATCCTATATCTAGAAAACCCCATAGTCTCAGCCCAAAAGCTTCTTAAACTGATAAGCAACTTCAGCAAAGACTCAGGATATAAAAATCAATGTGCAAAAATCGCTAGTATCCCTATACACAAACAAAAGGAAAGCAGAGAGCAAAATTGTGAATGAACTCTCATTCATAATTCCTACAAAAAGAATAAAATACTTAGGAATACAACTAACAAGGGAAGTAAAGGACCTCTTCAAGGAGAACTGCAAACCACTGCTCAAGGAAATCAAGGAGGACACGAACAAATAGAAAACATTCCAGGATCATGGATAGAAAGAATCAATATTTTTAAAATGTCCATACTGTTGAAAGTAATTTATAGATTCAATGCTATTCCCATTAAATTACCACTGACATTCTTCACAGAATTAGAACAAAACTATTTTAAAATTCATATGGAGAGAGGTTTTCAATACCCATTTTTAGACTGCATTCTAGCCTGGGCAATTAAGCAACACTCCTGTTCTCTCTCCCTCCTCCTCTTCCTCTTTTTTCCTCTTCTTCATTCCTTTTTCTTTCTTTCTTTCTCTATTTCTTAAAAAATAAAATAAAATAAAATAAAATTCATATGGAACTAAAAATGAGCCCAAATAGGCAAGTTAATTTATAGCAAAAAGAACAAAGCTGGAGGTGTCATCATTAGAGATCCACAGATCAAAACCACAATGATATACCATCTCATACCAATCAGAATGGCTATTACAAATATGTTAAAAAAACAACAAATGCTGGTGAGGTTGTGGAGAAAAAGGAACACTTTTACACCGTCTGTGGGAGTATAAACTAGTTCAACCAACGTGGCAATTCCCAAAACCTAGAGACAGAAATACCATTTGACTTAGCAATCCCACTACTAGGTATATACTCAAATAAATATAAATCATTCTATTATAAAGGTACATGTATGCATATGTTCACTGAAGCACCATTTACAATAGCAAAGTCATAGAATCAACCTAAATGCATGTCAGTGATAGACTGGATAAAGAAAATATGGTACACAGACCTCATTGAATACTGTGCAGCCATAAAAAGGAACAAGATCATGTGATTTGCAGAGACATGAATGGAGTTGGAAGCCATTATCCTAAGCAAACTAACACAGGAGCAGAAAACTAAACACAGCATTTTCTCACTTATAAGTGGAAGCTCAACAATGAGAACACATAGACACATGGGGGGTAACAACACACACTGGGCATCTGTAGGGGTGGGGAAGAGCATCAGGAAGAATAGCTAATGGATGCTGGGCTTAATACTTCATTGATGCGAAAATCTGTGTGGTAAACCACCATGGCACACGTTTACTTATGTAACAAACCTGCACATTCTGCACATGTAACCTAAATGTGAAATAAAAGTTGAATTAGAAATAAGAGAACTGAAGAGTATGACCATGAGGTGGGATGAGGGGGAGTTCTGGACATCCAGGTTCAAAACTGCTTTTCAGCATTTTCAGAGCTCACCCTTCATGATGTCTCTGAAAGTCTTCATTTGAATCAAATGCTCTAAATCAGCAAGCACCCAAGTTCCAAAAAAAACAAAGAAACTTCGTAAAAATGCATTTCAGAGCACAATATCTGTCTTCATATTATAGATGTTTAAAAAAAACTTTTATTTTGAGTTCAGGGGTATATGTACAGACTTGTTATATACATAAATTTTGTGTTGCAGGAGTATGGTGTACACATTATTTCATGACTCAGGTAATAATCAGAGTACCAGGTAGATAGAATTTCGATCCTCACTCTTCTCTCATTCTCCTTGCTCAAGTAGGCCCTGGTGTCTATTGTTCCCTTCTTTGTGTCCATCCATTCTCAGTGCTTAGCTATTACTTATAAGTGAGAACATATGGTATTTGGTTTCCTGTTCCTGCATTAGTTCACTTAGGATAATGACCTCTAGTTCCATTCATATTGCTGCAAAGGTCACAATCTTATTCCTTGTTAGGGCTACATAGTATTGAATTAAGTACATGTAGCACACTTTCTTTATCCAGTTACCATATATGAACATTTAGATTGATTCCATATCTTGGTAATTATAAATAGTGCTGTGATGAAAATATGTTTGCATGTGTTTTTCTGGTAGAAGGATTTATATTCCTTTGTGTATATACCCAATAATGGGATTACTGGGTCAAATGGTAGTTCTCTTTTAAGTTCTTTGGGAAATCACCAAACTGCTTTTCACAATGGCTGAATTAATTTACACTCTGATAAGCAGTGCATTTGCATTCCCTTTTCCCTGCTGCCTTCCAAACATCTGTTATTTTACGGTTTTTAATAAAAGCCTTTTTGACTAATTGTGATTTGGATTTGCAGTTCTCTAATGATTAGTAATATTGAGCAATTTTTCATATGCTTGTTGGCCAAGTGTATGACTTATTTTGAAAAGTATTTGCTCATGTCCTTTGGCTGCTTTTTAATGGGGAATGCTTTCAGCTTTTGCTCAATTAGTATGTTGTTAGCTTTTTGTTTCTTAATTTGTTTAAGTTCCTTGTAGATTCTAGATATTAGGCCTTTGTTAGATGCATAATTTGAGTAAATTTTTTCCCATTCTGCAGGTTGTCTGTTTATTCTGTTGATAGTTAGTTTTTTTTTTTTTTCTGTGCAGAAACATTTTAGTTAATTAAGTTCCACTTTGTTTTTTTTTTTTTGCAATTGCTTTTAATGTCTTCATCATTAAATTTTGGCAAGGGCCTATGTCCTGAATGGTATTTCTTAGGTTATCTTACAGAGCTTTTGTAATTTTAGGTCTTACATTTAAACGTTTAACTCAACTTAAGTTGATTTTTGTCTATGGTGTATGGAAGGGGTTCTGTTTCAATCTTCTGCATATGGCTAACCATCCCCACACCCTTTGTTGAATAGGAAGTCTTTCCTCATTGCTTGTTTTTGTCAACTTTGTTGAAGATCAGATGGCTGTAGTTGTGTGGCTTTGCTTTTGGTCTCTTTATTCTTTTCCATTGGTCTCTGTGTCTGTTTATGTATTAGTACTATGCTCTTTTGGTTATTATATCTTCGTAGTATAGTTTGAAGTCGGGTAATGTGATGCCTCCAGCTTTGTAACTTTGGTGTAGGATTTCTTTAACCATTTAGGTTCTTTTGATTCCATATGAATTTTAGAATTTTTTTTTCTAATTCTGTGAAATATGTTATTAGTTGTTTGACTGGAACAGCATCGAATCTGTAAATTGCTTTGGGCCCTATGGGATGCTTTTCCATGTGCTGTGTCACCTCTGATTTCTCTCAGCAGTGTTTCATAATTCTTGTTTTGTAGATCTTTCACCACTCTGGTTATGTGTATCTCTAGATACTTTATTCTTTTTGTGGTTATTGTGAAAGATCTGGCATTCTTAATGTGACTCTCAGCTTAGACCTTGTTGGTATATAGAAATGCTGTTTATTTTTATACATTGATTTTGTGTCCTGAAATTTTGCTGAAGATATTTACCAGATCTGGGAGCTTTTGGGCAGAGGCTATGAGGCTTTCTAGGTATAGAACCATATGATCTGTGAACATAAATAATTTGAATTTATGTTTAGATAAACATAAATTCTCTTTTTTAACATTATCTTTTTTAAACAGTATTCTCCTTTTTTATTACATTTTCTTTCTTTCTTTTTTTTTTTTTTTCGTTTTTTTTTTTATTTGTCTGATTGCTCTGACTAGGACTTCCAGTACTGTGTTAAGTGGGAGCGGTTGGAGCGAGCATCCTTCTCTGGTTCCAGTTTTCAAGGGGAATGTTTTTAGCTTTTGCTCAATTAGTATGATGTTGACTGTGGGTTTGTCATAGATGGCTCTTACTATTTTGAGGTAAGTTCCTTCAATGCCTAGTTTGTTGAGGATTCTTTAAATATATGAAGGGATGTTTAATTATATCAAGAGGCTTTTCTGCATCTATTCAGATGGTCATTTCATTTTTGATGTTTGTTCTGTTTATATGATGAATCATATTTTTCGATTTTCATATATTGAAACAATTTTGTATCCCAGTATTAAAGCCTACTTGATTGTGGTGAATTCACTTTTTGATGTGCTAATGGATTCAATTTGCTAATTATTATTTTTTTTGAGGCTTTTTGTATCTGGGTTCATCAGTTATATTTGCCTGAAATTTATTTTTTTGGTTGTGTTTCTACCAGGCTTTGGTTCAGAATGATACTAGTATCATTCTGTAAATTTTTGGAATCATTTCAGAAGGAACGATACAAGCTCTTCTCTGTACATACGGTATAATTCATATGTGAATGCACCTGGTCCTGGGATTTTTCTGTTTGTTAGGCTTTTCATTACCGATTCAATTTTGGAACTCCTTATTGGGCTTTTCATGTTGCAATTTATTCCTGGTTCAATCTTCAGAGGTTTTATGCTGCCAGGAATGTATGAATTTCTTCTAGAATTTCTATTTTCTGTGCATAGGGGTGTTCATAATAGTCTCTGAGGGTTTTTTTGTATTTCTCTGAGTCTGTGTTCATGTCCTTTTTCATTTCTGAGTGTGCTTATTTGTATCTTTCTTCCTTTTTTCTTTATTAGTCTAGCCAGTGATCCATCAATCTTATTTGTTCTTTCAAAAAACAAACTTCTGAATTCATTGATCTTTTGTATGTTTTCGTGTGTCTCAAATTCATTCAGTTCATCTCTGATTTTAGTTATCTCTTGTCCTCTGCTAGTTTTGGGTTTGGTTTGCTCTTGTTTTTCTAGTTCTCTATGTGTGATATTATGTTGTTAATGTGAACTTCTTGGTGTGAATGTTTAGGGCTATTAACTTTCCTCTTAACATTGTTTTAATACCTGTGTCCCAGAGATTCTGGTATATTGTATCTCTGTTCTCAGTGGTTTCAAAGCACTTTTCATGTTCTGGTTTATACTTGCTACGGTCCTTCTCCGTTGGGCTAGATGGGTGAGAGCTGACTCTATTTCAATTTTTTTAAAATAAGATGCATTATTTGGAAACTGACATTATATTCATATGCAGTAAAAAGGTCAGCTAAATCATCTGGTTTTAAATTTGGATACTAAACATGTGATTGATGCTGAAAGAAAAACTTATGTGCAAATGAATGTTTGGTGCTGGCCTTGAAATGAACAGGCAAGACTTCAATAACAGTTCTTACTGAGGAAGCACTGCTTAGAGGTAGCATGCTCCTAAGAGAATGTGAATTCAAAGGAAATTAAACAGGAAGAATCCAAAAAAGAAACAAGAATATTAACACTGAAGCACAAGAACATTTTTTGTTTTTTACACAGTCCTTGCTCTGTCACCCAGGCTGGAGTGCATGGCACAATCTTGGCTCACTTCAACCTCTGCCTCCCGGGTTCAAGAGATTCTCCTTCCTCAGCCTCCCCAATAGCTGGGATTACAGTTGCCCACCACTGTGCTTGGCTAACTTTTTGTGTTTCTAGTAGAGATAGGGTTTCACCATGTTGGCCAGGCTGATCTCACACTCCTGACCTCAAGTGATCTGCCCACCTCAGCCTCCCAATGTGCTGGGATAACAAGTGTAAGACACCGTGCCTGGCCAAACCAAGGACTTTCTTAATACCAACACATATCAGCCCTCTCAAAACGTATAATGCTTTATTGATATTTTTAAAATGATATAAAGCTAAGACTTAAATAAACTCATTTTGTAAATCAATATAAAAAATAAAGAGAATGATGGGAAAATTAAAAATAGCACTTGGGACAAAAATACACCCACAATTTTAATGTAATGAGGCTGAAAATAATTTTGTATATAAAAACTTTTGAAATGGAATGTATTTCTAAATTGCCTGAAGCACGTGCAATTTTCTTACTTAATATTAAGATCGTAACACTTAATTTTAAAAGCTTTATTTCCTGCCTCAATGGATTATATATCACTTGAAAAGGAAAGAGTTTTACCAGCATGAGACATTGGCCATTTATTCATATTGGCTATGAAAACAATAGGTCTGGTGTTAGCCACTGCTCTGCTACTATGATTATTAAGCAAAAATTAATGTGTATATTGAAAAAAATACTTTATAGCCACCTATTTTTATTCACTCTTATGGCAATTTCCCAGGGAAACAAGACATCTCAGAATTAAAGCAGCAACAAGGAAATTGTTTATGAAGGTGAAGATGAGGAAAGCAAAAGTGTCAGCAGTTACAGAAAGCAGCAGTAGCTCTTGAAGTTAAGCTGCTCTGTCACATACGATCAATTGGACCATTACAGGAAGTCTGTAATAAATTGTACGATTTGCTTCTTAGCTTACATGATGGGACGAAAACTTCACAATGTAGATGATGTTCAAGTGGGGGTGCAGCTGAATGGGTTACCAGATTGGCTCATGTTTTAAGCCCTACAATGATTGATACTCTGGCACTAGACATAATTTCTTCAAATAAATTATAAGTCAAAAATCTGGTTATCCTGATTATTAAGGATAAAAACATCACATAAAAAGTGTTATTAATAGTGACAAGAAATACTTGTTTTTCTTTTTCTGAGACATGTTCTTATAATTCTGCAAAACGATTTCTGTTTCAGATACTCATCTTCTTTGAGATACGTATTATTTGAAAGCAATCTGAGTTTCTTATTGATGACACCTTCCCTGTTATTTATTATAAGAGCTAATATTGTCTCAGGAATATTTTTCTGACTTGTTTATTCTGCATTTCAAGAAGGGCAGCACGACATACATGCAGAAACATGAGGCTAAGAGTTAGGTGATCTGGTCTGTAGTCTAGATTCTGATTTACAGGTGATGCTTAATAGCAGTTAGTTTGCATCCTTTCCTCTGAACAAATAATTGTTTGGCTAGCCAAAAATCAGGTTCCTAAAAGCTCCTTTGTGCAACTTATGAAATTATTGATACAATGAAACAACTACTTATTTTTGAGATAGGCTATTAATTTTTTTTCATCATATGTTCACTGGATATCTTGATATCTTTTTCTTTTTCTGAGACTAATAATGAAATATGCCCACATTTATAATAAACAATGAGATAGAGTTAGAATCTAGCTTGAAAATTATAGAATATTTAATAATGTAACAATATGTTGTCCATATTGACATTGTAATTTGTAAGGCTATAATAGTCAGGTTTGTGTGAAAATAAACATGTAGTATACAATTTCAGGGTGAGTGAAATGAAATGTTTCATTCACAACAAACTTATATCTTGACGTAACTGAAATTTATAACTTACTGAGGACAGCAATAAAATATAACTAATAGGGATCATTACCAGGCTATAACATCTTGTCTACAGAAGTATCCTAAGCTGATACTGTATTTCATTCATTTGGTAATAACTAATGAAGGCTGTTTTCCCCTCTTCTTGAATAGCAGCTTGTGGGTAAGATAAGCACTTTAGCTGTATCAACATGGTTAAAAAAATTAAATGAAAGAGGGACAACCTTGCAAATGCCAGTCTCTGTCTCTTTTAAAGTAACTATCAGTATAAATTGAGGAAAGGGTTTTTGTCAGAATTGTCCTGATATAATAATGGCTACAAATCTCTAGTTCTTAACCTATGAAGCGGTAACCTAAGGGCATTTAGTGCATTACTGCCAATTTTCAAAGCACTAAATTATCCCTAAGAGACCGTGAAAAGGGAACTGTGCTACTGCAGCAACCTCACTTATTATCTGGCAGTGATTCAGGTTTTGGAGTAGATCTCATTTAGTATTCCTAACAATCCTTCCTTGTGTTAACAGACTGTATCTTGGGTAGTTCTAGAAGGCACATGTTCTCTCAATAGAACTCTCCTGCTTTTGTATTCTATTAGATTATTTTAAAATTCAGTCTGTCTTATCCTAACTCATCTCCAGATTTTTAAGTACAGCTTCCCCAAACACATCAGTTTCACTCTGCTTTTAAATTACTGTGAATAATAGTTATTATTAAATTATGGAAATCTACCCTCAGGCTTTCAATTATCTTGTTTATCTCTAATAAATAAACATTTATCAATACTTTTTAAAGTTGCTGAATGTTCAGACTGCAGACAGAAACACTGAGTGTGGTTGGTGGTGCTATTGCACCTATAGTTTCCCCAGATGTAACTTAGAAAAGAATGGCCAGTAGAAATTCCTTTTCTCACCATTTGTTGTGTCTTTACATGTGGCCAGTACCCATTCATAT
The DNA here is from genome assembly GCF_049354715.1 of Callithrix jacchus. NCBI lineage: Eukaryota > Metazoa > Chordata > Mammalia > Primates > Cebidae > Callithrix > Callithrix jacchus. Next base: position 89,098,464 of record NC_133524.1, read on the forward strand.
GCAATCTCACTGGAGAGATTAGAACACCTGTGATATCTATGTGTGATATCTATTAGCATCTGTGATATCTATTAGTAACAATGATACAGGTCTGTGGCAGCTTTAGAATGCTCAGTAAACTGTATTGACTCCAGGAAGAGATAGTTGCATGAATGGTGTCATTAAAACATGTCACTAGAAGTTACTTACATCAGAAGTGACAACAAAGACTCAACCTTCACTGTCTCATTTTAGGTAGTAGGGGGACAAATAGGCAATGTTAATGTGACTGAAAAAGAGCGGCTTTGAAGAGTGAGTCTGAGTTTGATTATTGTATTTTTTAGTGGTTAGCCTAATTTGTTTCAACTGTGAAACAATATAATTCAACCCACCTTAGTGAAATAATGTTTTTAAAAACACTCAGTAGGATGCCTGCACAGAGTGTTTTCTAAATTGATTGTAGCTATTGTTATTGTAGCTGTTAGCATTATTATTCCATAGATAAAGTAAGATACAGAGAAGTTAACTGCGCTAAATGAGTCCAAAATTCAGTCTTAATTCAGTACTTTCTACCTTGATGCAGTACTTTCTAGTGAAAGGGAACAGTGGCAAGATACTCTTTGTGATCAGACTTTCTTATATTTTTTGGAAATAATTCAGCATAGCAGAAAAAAAAGGCCTGAAATTCTACAATGCATTATTTGCTTCCTGATGGTGTACATACTATCAGCAAAAGCTATCAAGGAACTTCCACACTTCTGGAAGTTAAGGGGGTGCCTAAGAGTACAACAGCTCTAGCTTCATGATGGCAAACTTAGCAGAAATTCAGTAAGGCCTTTATCCGTGGCATCACCTTATAATGTCTATTGCTTGTCTGTGCTTCTTCTTAAAAATATTCCTCAAAATATGAATCCTTATATAATGATGCTGTGGGGGAACTATTCCTCATGTATAATATGTACTGTTACTTGTTGTTAAGGCAATGTATTGCAAATCAGAATCTTTGGAAGGCTTATCATCAAAGAAGCTAATTTCACATACCATATACTATATGAAGGCCATACTGGCATAATAGTCTCTTTCTCTAAGGCACCAGCATATTAATGCAAACACCTGTACTTTTATCTGTACCTCTCGGAAAGCAAAATAATTTGGTCTACGTGATTCACTGATTTAAATCAGTGTTTCCTCTTATGAAAAGATAGACACTTCATGGAAAGTGTAAGCTTTTGATGGTTGCAACATTTTCAAGATCAGTAGATTGTAACTCATATACTAATAGTGGGAACTTTTTAGGGACATATATAATGATAATAAATTCATCAGAATCCTTTCATCATGTTAAAATGTTTTTAGAGAGCCAACTAAAATGTTTTGAGGAGACTCGGTTTATGAAATATGAAATTGAGATGAATTTCTCCTGAGAAGTAAATTATTTAGTTAGAAGGAATTTACTAGACAGATATTTAAATGACAATATACCAAAGAAAGAAAAATGTCTAATTAAAGTTATATTATCTTTTTATCTATAGGCCATAAAACTGAGCCAGGGTGTCACAGTCAGTGTACAGAGGGCTCAAGCATAATGGGAAGAGTAATTTTTTAGTGAATTTATTAAATCAAAGTATTTTGGATTATTTTTAAATGAAGCTTGAAAATTTAATACAAAGTAGAAGGCAACATTGTATCGGGATTAAGAACATGGATCTCAACTAAATTTTTACTCTCAGCTCTGCAATTATTAGCTATGTGGTCATGGGCAAGTTACTTAATCACGTCTCAGTTTTCTGATCTGTTAAGTGGAGATAACATTGGTACCTACCTTATGGAAATGCTTTGATAACTAAATGAGAGATTATGTATTTAATGTGTTTAGAAGAGTGCCTGGCATAGATGAGGTCTTCAGTAAGGGTCAGCTTTATTTAATATGAGGATTAATTGAGATAAAATGATTGTAAAATATTTAGCATGGTGCTTATTCAGTACAAATTAGTTAGATAGTTCTTTTGTAGTTATAAATATACAAGTAGTATATTCCTATGGTTACTATTGTTAAAATCTGAACAAAAGTGGAAACTCAATGGTGAATGAATTTGTAATATACATGTGTACACATACCTATTGCAATTTGAAAAACATAAGTTTCACCTGTTCTTTCTAAAGCAACACCCACAAATCTATGCAAATTGTTATTTTACCGATGATGACAAGAAGAAGCATTTCCAACTAAGAAAGTAGCAACTTTTATATTATGAGGGTGGTAAAAATATTACTAGCAAAAATAGTGAAGATATTTTGGAAGTAAAATGGGATTTGAGGCTTACGGAATTGATAAAAATAAGGCATAGTGAGTAATTTCTTAATGTTTAGTATTATACAACATGAGAATATTAGAATTCTGGCCACCACATAATGTAAAATTTCATGAGGTTTTCTATTGGCCATAAAACATCTCACTGTACAAATGTTATTTCTTTTGAAAAATTTTAAAACTCAGGTTTTAAATGAGGGTTCAGCTTCTGAAGATTCACTTATTTCAACATGCTTTGCACTTAAACTTTTCAGTTTGAAAAGTCCTTTTTTCCCTTTTGTATTGTTATTTTCATAAAGTTATTCACATTGACTTCTTTATCTTTCAATATGTAGTTTTTCACAGATTCTTTGAAGTATAAATTATATACCATGAAATTCATCTATTATAAGTGTACAATACAATGATTTTTAACAAATTAATAGACTTGTACAACCATCACCATGACCCAATTTTACAACATTTTCTTTGCCCCAAGAAAGATGGTGGCCACCCCAAACCTGAGCAACCACTAATCTGCTTTCCGTTCATGTAGTTACATTCTAAATATTTAATATAAATGAAATTGTACAGTATGTTATCTGGCTTCACTTAGCACAGTGTTTTTAAGGCTAATCTGTGTTGTAGTATGTATTAGTACTCCATTACTTTTTATGGTGGACTGCTATCCCATTGTATGGACATAACACATTTTGTTTATCCATTCATCAGTTGATGAATGTTTGGTTTGTTTCTACCTTTTGGCTGTGATGAGCAATTCTTCTATAAACATTCATGTACAAGTTTCTGTGCACAGACACTTATATGTTTTCATTACTCTTGGATATACGGAGCAAAACACCCAGTTCATATTAACTCTATGCTTAGCATTATGACGACCTGCCAAACTGTTTTCCAAAGCAGCTGTGCCATTTTATATTATCACCAGCATTTTGTGAATAAGAGGCTGAATAAGATCAGATAAATTTCAGTTTTCTCAAATTAGTTTTGGTTATAATTATTTAAGGGCATCTGGCTTAACAGTTTGAAGTGATCAAAATTAGTACTTTTAAATCACCCACTGGGCGCGGTGGCTCACACCTGTAATCCCAGCACTGTGGGAGGCCAAGGCAGGTGGATCACCTGAGGTCAGGAAGTCAAGACCAGCATGACCAACATGGTGAAACCCTGTCTCTACTAAAAATACAAAAATTAGCCGGGCATGGTGGTGTACACCTGGAATCTCAGTTACTTGAAAGGCTGAGGCAGGAGAATCGCTTGAAACTGGGAAGCAGAGGTTGCAGTTAGCTGAGATTGTGCCAGCTTGTGCTGAGATTGTGCACTCCAACCTGGGTGACAGTGCAAGACTCCATCTCAAATAAATAAATAAAAATAAAAAATAAATCACCCTTATCCTTCAAAACTGACTCTGACTCTTGTCATATGTATTGCTTTATCTTATAAGAAAAAGTTAAGTCTTCAAATAGTATTATAATAAATGTTTCAGGGAGATACATGATGAACATATTTTTCATTTATTTACTAGTCAATTCTCATTTCTTATTATTTCATAAAGAATATTTTGTAAATACCCTAAGTTAGTAGTTTAGAATTCAATGTCCAAATGTTCTTATGTGAATTTAAAGCAAGGGTAGTTAGTCAATTGAAATTTCTTCATCTGAAGAAGTTACCTACCATATTGAAAGCAATGACAATTTTTTTCTGCATAATAGGAATAATAATTGCTCTAAGTAATATTACAAATTTAGTGTTATTAAAAAGTACTTGGATACATGTTTGATATTTTACATTAGAGTCCTTCATTTGCAAACATACCTATGGAAGCAAGAGATCAAAGGTAAAAGAAATTGTTCTCTTGCAATGTTATACTGCTCAAGATTCAGTAAATGGGTATAGTTTATATCCTGTTCAAATAAAGAGGAAAGACTCACAGGCCTTTATCTCCTTATAAGGTTCTATTTTACCAGGTGAAGTCTTGATAATTCCATCAACCTTGGAGCCTAATTAGAGAAGCGACTGATTTATATCTTCTCAGCTGTGTGAACATAATTCTGCCTATTGAATTGAGGGGTTGTTAATCCCTGGCAATCATATTTGTCCCAACTTGATTGCTGAGCTTAGACTATTTCCAGTCATAGGAGGTTGAAAAGCATGTGGATTTTAGAAAAGAAACAAGGAAAAGATGATGATTCTAAGTGAAAACAGAAAAGGACTAAACAAAAGTCTTGCTATGATGAAGTTTAGAAAATAAAAGAGTCTGTGAAATGTACTGGTGAAGACCTGGGGAAATAAAGGAATAAATGGAGATTTTTCAGTTTAATTAACGTTTGAAGTTTTGTTAACAGAAGTGAAATATGAAGAGAATAGGATTTATCATCTAAGGGAGAAAAGTATTTTGAAAAATTCCTTCTAGTTCACATAGTTTAACAACAACAAAAAGATTAATATGCAATGCTGAGACTTTTTTTCCCAAGGGAAAAAAAAGATTACTGAATCATATAATTAAACTATAGTTTACATATAGGTTTACTATAAATAATTAAGAATTTCAAATATGATCAATTTATTTTCCAAAGAATGCATTTGCATTGTATTTATAGAGGTAATCAATCTGTCTTATAAAGACTCAGATTTTACAATTCTTTTCTTAATTTTCTCCTGTGATCTAAAAGAAAACACACATCAAATGATGACAGCAACCTCAATCATAAACACAACCATCTATATATGAAGGTTCATTTCGGGGAACAGTATCTTTCTAACATTGAGCATTTGCCATCTTCAGGACCACTGGAGAGAAAAGGGGTTGACCTCTCAAGAGAAATGTAAGATAAGATGATATATGATAGGCACGACTGGGTGTTTTCTGACAATGACTTGCTGAATGAAAGAATGACCTTTTGTGAAAGACTGTGAGAATGGAAGCCTGGATTGATTTATATGAGATATTGTCCAGGCTGAATGTGAACTAAATAATGTCTCACAGTACCCAAGTTTTTATTAATTGTTTTTCATTGAGGGCAAATTGAAGAATAGATACCAATAATCTGAATGATTCGAACATTTCCTATTCTACCCTGTCTATCCCGTAACTTTTATCCTCCCTGCTTTTATTGCAATTGTCTGTATACTTAAAAAAACCAATACAAAAAACAGAGTTTGAGTGTGTGTGTGTCTGTGTGTGTGCGCGCGTGTGCACATACCAAATTTCAAAAGTGAATTGGAATTGCATCAGAGATCTCTATGAAAGCCAATTTAGGCTCCTGAGAAAATTGTCAACAATTAGTAGTTACATAGCTACATCACATTACCATTCTTTGTGTAAAGCTGGAAGTGGATAAACTTTCCATAACCTTCGTGGTAATTCAAAAAATGGATCACTTTATGCCCAGTGAAATAAACTTTGAGATAAGAAAATTAATCATGTCAACTAGTTTTCAAGGGTAATGCTGTATACCAGAACAGTGGTCTCAAATATATAACGTTAAAGAGCCAACTACATAAAAAGGACTGCTCATTTTAAACAGGATTTATGTCTTTAATAAATTTTATATCATAGGATTTTTATTTCTTTCCAAATATATATAGCATTAAGTATATGAAAATTAATACAATCAAATTTATTTTTTCTAATCTATTCACTTAATTCAGACATTTATGTGAAGTACGTTTCCCCTTCTGACTTTTCTTCTCAACTTCTCTTCCTATCATAAAAAGTTACAGCCATAAACTTTGGGTGACATACTTTTTTTTTTTTTTGAGATGAGTTTTGCTCTTGTTGCCAAGGCTGGAGTGCAATGGCGCGATCTCGGCTCAGTGCAAACTCCGCCTCTCAGGTTCAAACAATTCTCCTGCCTCAGCCTCCCAAGTAGTTGGCATTACAGGCATGCACCACCACACCCAGCTAATTGCTATGTTTTTAGTAGAGATGGGGTTTCATCATGTTGGTTAGGCTGGTTTCAAACTCCTGACCTGGTGATCTGCCCTCCTCAGTATCCCAAAGTGCTGAGATTACAGGTGTGAGCCACTGTGCCAGCCTGGGCGAAATACTTCTTGAGCAATGCTACTTTATTCAATAAAGTTTCTTCTCAATTTGAAAAAAAATGTTATTGTTTTCATATATCAAGTCCCTAAAACTATACTCTGATTGTTGACTTCTGTGATTTTTAAAAAATATTGTCATAGTGCAATGATAGCATTTTTATTTACTGGGGCTCATTTACTCTGTCTTCTTTTGGTGAAAATTGATTACATTAAGATGATAGATTAATTCCCACAATTGATGGATTGATTTGTCTTTATTTATTGGTTGTTTTAAGCAAACCAGTATGTGAAAACTATCACATAATTTTAAATAGTTTTTTTAAGTTGAATTTCTTTCCTATCTGCCCCAAACCTGTTTGTTTAATTCTGTGTATTTAACTGGATTTTTATCTTAAAAAGTATGAGTAAACTCATCCAAATTGAGAAGTAAATGTTGTGATATGTTTTCTCTTTGTGAAATGTCTTTCCATGTCTGTGAAAAACTTCCAATGAGTTTCATTTACTCTAGCTTTACCTATCATGTCGATATTGTCATTACAGTTTCCTTAGCAACAATAACCATAAATCCATATGTGTGTTCATGTGCACATATATGAAGTACATGTGTACATACTCTGGAAACTCAACCCAGTGATTAAGGAGTCTTCTATGGATCTACTCAATTGAGTCAATGTATCTTCTTGAACATCACAATCTTCCTAACAACTCAAAGGGGCTTACGTTTTATATTTTTCCACTTGGTTTGGCAACCTACTTGACTTGCTTGTCTAAGTCCTGTTTCCTCAATCTTACAAAAGGTAGAATAATCAGGGCCTCCAGGATTACATCCTAACTTGGCCTGTTTAAGACCTTCTGTGAGCATGCTAGCAAAAGAAGACTTCACTAGATATAAATTAAATCTTTCAGGGAACATGCAGTATGGCTTACACATAAAAGATATTTTATGTTCTGATTCTGCTGCTTACTATGTTGTGTGGCCTTGGAAACTTTGAACGGCATTTCTTCATCTGTAAAATGAGGACCATAATTCACAACTTCATTTGTTGTGATAATACATTACATATGCCTAGTGCTTAATACAATGTATTGGCAGATGAAAAAATCTGTATAGAGAAGATGGGTAACTCACTCAAGCTCACACAGTAGGCAGCAGTAGATTTGGGCATTAGCTGATTTATGATTGAAGCCAAACTTGTTTTTATCCTTCTATTATAGTAGCGAATAGACTTCTTCATCATCTCTACCAAAACATGATACAAAATTGATCTTCTTTCTCCTAATGCCATCTAATATGTGCTTTATCTTTTTATTTTACTTTCTGGTTAAATTAGTATCACTGTCTGGCCATGCACTTAAGTATAATTAATTATCACTCCTTCTTTGTTCAAGATAAAAACATATCATTAGTAACTATGGACTCATCTATCAAAAAGAGTATTAACCTATCTGTTCTAATTAGTTCAATTTATTATAAGGATTAGAAAACAGAAATATCATAGTGACTTCGTATTTTTTGTTTTTTGACTTCTGCCAGGTAAATCAAAAGTGTACCCTTTATTATTAGTTAATTTGTAATTATCTCAGTACATTCAAACAGTGCACTTCATTGCTTCGGTATGTCATAAAGGATATACTTTCTCTTTATTCCTCTCAGTCATTTTGCCTTCATATGCTGTTTCAAAGTAGATTTTAATAGTAAAACCCCTAAAATACATGTGCATCTCTTGGGCTCTTGAGGGTTTCTGATCAAAGATAGCAATAGTATTAATAGCTATATCTTTGGGGATTTGAGTTTTTAACCATAATGGTTGAAAAATAATATGGACACACATTAAGCATTTTTGCTGTCCTGTGGGATAGGGTCAAGGGAAAAACGAATTGGCTTCTAATTACATAAGAGAGAAGATAGGATAATTAGATACCATTTGTAAAAAATAATTCCAAGAACAGGAAAAATGCTGATAAATACAAATCTTTTGGGGATGAAGGAGATAAATAGAAAGGAATCAACATTAACACTTATGGTATTTATAGTACAAATCTATCAGGCATGTTTTTGTTGCCCGGTGCATATACAAATTATGTTTACATTATACTGTAGTCTGTTAAATGTGCAAGAACATTATGTCTTTTAAAATGTATATCCCTTAATTTTAAAAATATTGCTAAAAAACGCTGAAGATCATCTGAGCCTTCAGTGGGTAGTAATCTTGCTGCTAGTGGAAGGTCTTGCCTCGATGTTGATGGCTACTGACTGATCAGAGGGGTGGTTGCTGCAGGTTGGAGTGACTGTGGCTTTTTTTTTTTCTGGTCAAGACAGGGTTTTGTCACGTTGTCCAGGCTGGTATTGAGTTCCTGGACTCAAGAAATCTGTCTTGGCCTCCCAAAATGCTAGAAGCACAGGCATGAGGCACCACGCCTGGTGTGGCAATTTCTTAAAATAAGACAACAGTGATGTTTGCTGCATCAGTTGACTCTTCCTTTCACAAAAGATTTCTCTGCAGCATGGCAGGCTGTGTGATAGCATTTTACCCATCATAGAACTTCATTAAAAAATTGGAGTCAATCCTCTCACTGCTGCCACTTTATCAACCAAGCTTATGTAATATTCTAAATCCTTTTCTGTCATTTCAACAAGGTCCTCAAGATCTTCCTCAGTAGTAGTTTCCATGTCAAGAAACCATTTTCTTTGCTCATCCTTAAGGGGCAACTCCTCATCTGTTAAAATTTTATTCTGAGATTGGAGCAATTCAGTCACATCTTCAGCCTCCACTTCTAATTCTAGTTCTCTTGCTATTTCCATCACATCTGCAGTTACATCCTTCACTGAAGACTTGAATCTCTCAAAATTATCCATGAGGGTTGGAATAGACTTCTTCCAAACTCCTCTTAATGTTCATATTTTGACCCACTCCCATGAATCAAGAATGTTATTAATGGGATCTAGAGTGGTGAACCTTTTCTAAATAATTTTCAATTTACTTTACACAGATGTGATACACATCTGAGGAATCACAATTTATTCCAGCTATACCCTTGGAAAATATATTTTTAAGTAATGAGATCTGAATGTCAAAATTATTCTTTAATTCATGGACTATAGAATGGATGTTGTGTTAACAAGCATTAGAACAACTTTCATTTCCTTGTACATTTCCATGAGAGCTCTTAGCTGACCAGGTACATTGGCAATGAGCAATAATATGTTGAAAGGAATCTTTTTGTCTCAGCAGCACATCTTAACAGTTGGGTTAAAATATTCAGTAAACCATGCTACGAAAATAGGTGCTGTCATTAAGACTTTGTTGTTCCATTTATAGAGTTCAGGCTCAGTTCATTTAGCATAATTCTTAAGTGCCCGAGGTTTTGCAGAATGGTCAATGAGCATTGGTTTCAACTTAAAGTCATCAGATGCATTAGCTACTAACAAGAGAATCAGCCTGTCCTCTGAAGCTTTGAAGCTAGGCATTGACTTCTTTTCTTTATGAAAGTCCTAGATGGTATCTTCTTTCACTATATGGCTGTTTCATCTACAGTGAAAATCTGCTATTTAGTATAGCCACCTTCATGCATGATTTTAGCTAGATCTGGATAACTTCCTGCAGTTTCTTCATCAGCACTTGCTGCTTCACCTTGCACTTTTATGTTAGGGAGATAACTATTTTCCTTCACCTTCATAAACCAACCCCTGCTAGCTTCAACGTTTCCTCTACAGTTTCCTTACCTCTCTCAGCCTTCATAGAATTCAACTTTTCTCTGGATTAGTCTTTAGCTTAAAGGAATGTTGGGACTGGCTTGATCTACTTATACCGCTAAAACTTTCTCAATATTAGTAGTGAAGCTGTTTTGCTTTTTTGTAATTAATGTGTTAAATGGAATTTAAGTTTTACTCTCCTTCAAGACCTTGTCCTCTGCAGTCACAACTTGGCAAACTATTTGGTGCAAGAAGTCTAGCTTTTGGCTTATCTTGGCTTTTGACGTGTCTTTCTCACAAAGCTTAATCACGTCTAACTTTTGATATAAAGTTAGATATGCGTGACTCTTTCACTTAAACACGGTAAGACGCCATTGTATGATTAGTAATTGGCCTGATTTCAATATTGTTGTGTGTCAGGGAATAGACAGGCCAGAGGAAAGAGAGAGAGATGGGAAAATGGCTGGTCAGTGGAGTAGTCATAATACATATATTTATTGATTGTTTGACCTCTTATCTTTGCCTGGTTTGTGGTATCCAAAAGCAATTATAATGGTGACATCCAAGATCACAAATCACTAAAACAGTATAGTAATAATGAAAGAGTTCAGAACATTATAAAAGTTACCAAAATGTGATACAGAGACACAAATTAAGTACATGCTGTTAGAAAAATGGCATAGATGGACTTGTTGGACACAAGGTCGCCACAAAGTTTCAATATGGAAAAAACCAATATTCGTGAAGAACAACAAAGCGAAGTACAGTAAAATTAGGTGTGCTCGTAAATGGTATATTATTGTGTTTACAAGATGCCACATTGAGCAATTAATAGATGTTATATCTAATTTTCAAAATTGTCCTCTGAGGAAGAAAAATTACAAACGCACTCTAGAGCTTAAGAAAGTGTGGGTAACAGATTGTGGTGAGAGAGTTAACTTTCCCAAGATCAAAATTTATAAAGTGCCAAAACACCAAATCAAGCCCAGGTTAGTCTGACCCTAATAATGATGTTTCTCCCGGAACTTGTTATCACTTGGATGCAGTATATCCAAGAGTTATTCTCAGTAGTTAAGATTTGGCCACTAGGAAAGTAAGGCTTTCTGACAAATCTGCCATAGATGGGCCATTCAGTGAGTGAGCTAAATATAAAGGAAAGAAAATAAGAGGGGAGGCCTCCTGCACTATTTTCATGATATGCACATCCTTTAAAAGGTATGCCATTTTAAGGTCTTTTTCCCAAGAATAATATCACAGCGACAGGCAATCTCTTCTGTCATTGCTATCCAATGTCATATCTATTTTTCTTGGTGATACACTGCTTTTTGACCAAAATAATAACATATATTAGTTTGGATGAGCCACTTTTTTTTTTTTTTTTGCATACTACTCTGCCCACAGGCTTCTTTGAGTCTGTTTCTAGATATACAGGGAATTTTCTATTAGTCTAGCTCTTAAATTTTATGTTATTAAATTGGTCCACAGATGTTGTATACAGTCATTTTCTCCTCATTTTCCCCTCTTAAGGATTAGAGAGCTGTGAGCTACATTTTCTTTCTTTAAATAGCAAAAGTAATGTTAGACATCTCTCAGATCTCAGAAAAACATATTTTTATTGAATGAAGATTGAAACTTGACATTAATAGTGCTATTGTAGTCTTAACTGATGGTCACAGGATATGTGACCAGCGAAGTTCACTCCTAGACTCAGAGGTGGGTGGCAGAGATTTTCTCCACTGTTTTCCGTCTCTGCTTTGGTCACTCCGTCCTATAAAGTTGACAGGACTTTCCTAAGGGAAGGATCAGGCACTGTAATGAACACTTACCTTTCCTTTTAAAGACTTCCAGAGAAAGAGCATTCACAGCAGTGAATCAGTATGCCTTTCTGGGACTTAGTAGTTTCCATTATCATGAAATTCTTTCTTTTACTTTCAGTCACTTACTTCCCAATCCAAAGCTTCCCCTGTTTTTTTCTTCTTTTTATTATCCCTCATATGCCTGGTTACCAGGCATATGAGTAAATGCTTAGCACAGAAGATAGGAAATTGGTGTTCGAGAACATTTCAAAAGTGGGTTCAAATGCAAAAATACACTGGGCAAAATATGTACTGTCATTAAGACTTTGTTGTTCCATTGATAGAGTTCAGGCTCAGTTCATTTAGCGTAATTCTTAGGTGCTAATTTTCTCATTTATTACATATTACATGGAGTTACATTTTAAATCCTATTCTACCTCAGTACCCTGATTCTGCCTTTATCTCCATTTGATTTTAACCAACTTATACCCAGAAAAGATCTCTTTTCCATTTTCTCTTTAAGTTGCTCTAGAGTTGTGAATCAGGATTTATAATTTGAAGCAAATACATCAAGCCATAAATCAGGTTGAGTTAATAGGGGAAAATCCAGATGTTCAAATTCTGTTTTATGTCTATTATCCAAAATGTGATTTTTTTGCCTATTCATTTTTCAGAAGGGACGTCTGTAAATACCTATTGTAGTATAACTGATGAGACAGGAATATTTATTTTTCTGGCTTATATTCTGATTTTTGACATGTTATCTTCCAATATGGGTATCTACTGTCGATATTTGGATCTACTGCCCATAGCAACTGCCCAGTTATCAGTAACCTCATCCCTATTTTTGTACTCAAAAAAAATATATAAAAGATTTGTGTTTAGTTTCATTGGAGCAGTAGTTTTCGTCATGAATTTGACTTTTTTTTCTAAGACTAAATACTAATTAAATTTATCCTGTGGTATTCTGTTCTCTGTCCCTTCAATGGACTCGGTTTTCAATCTCTTGCCATTCTGTGACTTGCCACTCACTTGAGACGTGATAACTAACTAAAATTAACTTAATAGCAGCATAGAAAGTTTAGAGAGTATCATCTGTACAAGTGTATATTTATGGTAATGCCTGAAATTTAGTACAGGGCATGTGCTGTGTCTCTAATCAGGGCCTTGTTTCTTTTGCTATGTGGAATTCTATGATTTCTAATAATTAATCCTCAATCTACCAAAGAATTAAGTCTGACAGTTGGAAACATCCAAATGTTTTCCTTACTCAGTCAATATAAAACAGTGCCAGAAAGGAGTCCTTAAATGGAAGCCTAGAAGAATGTTCATAAACTATTACATGTCTTCAATCAACCCACAAATAAATGTAAACTTCATTTTTATTAAATGAACTTAACCTTGGTATCTATGCAGTTTTACAATTAACATTAGCATAACCTTCTTATCAATTTTGAGTTCTTTTTGTTAACTGCTAGATTTTTCTTCCTGAATTATGTCTTTGCAAATTGATGAGAGGCTGCCTGTTTTTATACTTTATAGACATAAGAACAATGTATAGAGGAAGATAAAGGTAATTCAATGTATTCACAAAAGTGATACTGCATGAAATTACCAAAATAAGAATTTTTAAAAAGTGGAGTTGGCTGGGCACAGTGGCTCACACTGGTAATCTCAGCACTTTTGGAGGCTGAGGTGGGTGGATCACCTGAGGTCAGGAGTTTGAGACCAGCCTGACAAACATGGAGAAACACTGTCTCTACTAAAACTACAAAATTTAGCTCAGTGTGGTGGTGCATGCCTGTAATTCCAGCTACATGCAAGGCTGAGACAGGAGAATCGCTTGAACCCAGGAGGCAGAGGTGACAGTGAGCTGAGATTGCACCACTGCATTCCAGCCTAGACAAGAGCAAAATTCCGTCTCAAAAAAAAAAAAAAAAGTAGAGTTACTATCTTATCAGTTCTTGGCCAACCATGTATACAATTGAATATTAAAAAATTGATACATTCTTTACCAACCTTGCCTAACAAATATTATAATGAGATGCTTTCTTGAAGCTAGACTACTGAGTTTTAATTGACAACCATTTAAAGAAAAATATTTCAATAATAATGCAACTTTAGTGAGGGCATAGAATTCATTCATTGGTTCATTTCCATACTTTTTACTCCAATTTGTTAAATTAGAAGATAAACACAGAGCACTACAGAGTGACCTAAGAATGAATTGGGATACAATATTAACAAATAGAACTCAGTACTTGGGCTCCAGATTCCCTGTTGTTCCCTGTCAAATCTTTTTCAGGTGTCAGAATATAATAGGTCAGTATCTGAACTTGGAATAGTATCTGCCCTAAAATAAAATTCATTCTTAATTCAGTGGTGTGATCTTGGCTCACTGCAACCTCTGCCTCCTGGGTTCAAGTGATTCTCCTGCCTCAGCTTCCCCAGTAGCTGGGACTACAGGCACCCACCACCATGCCCAGCTAATTTTTCATTTTCAGTAGAGATGGGGTTTCAACATGTTGGCCAGGCTGGTCTCGAACCACTGACCTCAGGTAATCTGCCCGTCTTGGCCTCCCAAAGTGCTGGCATGAGCCACTGCACCCACCCAAGGTATTTTATAATTAAAAAATTAAGACAGCATAAAAGGTGTTCACTGAAAAACTGCGGTTTTTATTTACAGCAAATTGCTACATCACAGGAGATTTATGTCGTTTTAGACTGACTTTAGCATTTTCTTTCTTCTTCCTGTACAACCTGCAACATAACATTTGGTATCTGATCATTAGCAGCCTTTGGAGTACTGTAAGTGGCAAAAACGAAGTGAAGAAAAGTAGGATTTTCAAATTCTTTTATGAAGCTAAGACTTTGGGAGAATTGAGATTTTTTAATGAGTACCACTCCAATTGCTTAATAGTTCATGTTTACATTGGGGAGCCACTATTTGCATACTATCCATCTGACAAGTGATTCATAACCAGAATATATAAGGAGCTCAAATAACTCTATAGGAAAATATTAATAATCCCATCAAAAATAGGCAAAAGATTTCAATTGACATTTCTGGAAAGAAGACATACAAATCCCATACAGGCATCTGAAAAGGTGCTCAGTGTCATCGAACCTCAGATAAATGCAAATCCAAACTACAATGAAATATCCTCTCACGACAGTTAAAACGGCTTTTATCCAAAAGACAGGCAAGAACATATGCTAGTGTAGATGTGGAGAGAACGGAACCCTAGTACACTGTCGGTAGAAATGTAAATTAGTACAACCACTATAGAGAACAGTTTGAAATTCCCTCAGGAAAAAAAAAAAGAAAGAAAGAAATTGAGCTACCATACGATCCAGCAATCCCATTGCTTGGTATATACCAAAACGAAAGGAAATCAGTATATTGAAGAGACAGTTGCGCTCCTACATTTGTTGCAGCACAATTTGCAATCTAACTTTTCATCAACAGAGGAATGGAGGAAGAAAATGTTATACATACACATAATGGGATACTATTTAGCCATAACAAAGAACAAGATCTTGCCATTTGCAGCATCTATGGAACTGATGACCTTTATGTTAAGTGAAATAAACCAGGCACAGAAAGACAAACATTGCACCTTCCCACTTATTTGTGAGATCTAAAAATAAAATCAGTTGAACTCAGGAACATAGAAAATTGAAGGAAGGTTACCAGAGTCTGGGAAGGGTAGTGAGGCTATGGGATGAGATGGAGATGGTTAATGGATCCAAAAATATAGAAAGAATAAATACGACCTACTGTTTGATGATATAATAGCATGGCTATAATCAATAATAACTTAATTATACATTTTAAGGTAAAGAGTGTAATTAGATTGTTTTTAACTCAAAGGATAAATGCTTGAGGGGTCAAATATCCCATTCCCCATGATGAGATGATTTCACATAGCATGCCTTTATCAAAGCATCTCATGTATCCCATAAATGTATACACCTACTATGTACCCACAAAAATTAAATAAAAAATTAGAAATTTAAAAGTTAAAAGTGTTATGATTTCAGTTCCCATGAAGGATATTTGAAATTAGTGAACACATTTTTTCTTGTTAAATTACACATGGTATTATTAGCATATCTTTAGAAAGATTATAACTTATTTTAAAACACTAGACACGGTTACAAATGAACCAGTCTTATTTAATATAATAAGCTAGAAAATTAGCTCTAAAATTAATTTACTTTAAAACATTTATCAGACCCTAAAGCTAAAAGAAAATACTTTTTAAAAGAGCAACACATAAAATACATTCTCCTATTTAAAAATCCTGCCCTTGAGGAGGAATCTAATAATTGACCATTTCTTGGGAAGAACGTTTACTCATGTTTTCAAGACCCAAGTGAATTGTTTAGCCCAAATATCTGAATTATACTTCACTGACAAAACTAAGTTTCTTCCTTTCAAGCAATAGTATCAAGCGTATTTAAAAACATATTATTGATCTATTATGAATGAATGAAAGAGTGCATGAGTGAATTGAGGGGACCCTTATCTGACATATTTCAAGATAGCTCTTTTGGTGTAAGGAACATTCTACGTTTTGGGGTGAATTGCTAGAACTACTTCTAAAAGTACTCTTATTTCTAGATATGAATCATAAACAGAATGAGATTGATAACTGGGGCTCTATTTGATTAAAATCTCATAATCAATGAGATTGATTAATGGAGAAAAGCGTCTCTTTATTTGATTTAAAAAATTTGCTTCATTTTTCTAGAACAGGAGTATACATAATGTATCTAGCAAAATTAAAGAGAAGTTTTATTTGAAGAAAATAAAATTAGGCCGGGCGCGGTGGCTCACGCTTGTAATCCCAGCACTTTGGGAGGTCGAGGCAGGTGGATCACAAGGTCAAGAGATCGAGACAATCCTGGTCAACAAGGTGAAACCCCATCTCTACTAAAAATACAAAAAGATTAGCTGGGCATGGTGGTGCATGCCTGTAATCCCAGCTACTCAGGAGGCTGAGGCAGGAGAATGGCCTGAACCCAGGAGGTGAGGTTGCGGTGAGCCAAGATCGCGCCATTGTACTCCAGCCTGGGTAACAAGAGTAAAACTCTGTCTCAAAAAAAAAAAAAAAAAAGAAAGAAAGAAAATTATATGCACTCACACATATACACACATATGCACACATGCATATCCTGCATGTATTTAATGAGTCTTAAGTTTTTTTTTGCAGTTGTTGTTGTTGTTATGAGACAGAGTTTTACTCTTATAGCCCAGGCTGGAGTGCAATGGCGCAATCTCGGCTAATCGCAACCCCCGCCTCTCGGGTTCAAGCAATTTTCCGGCCCCAGCCTCCTGCGTAGCTGGGATTACAGTCATATGCCACCACACCCAGCTAATTTTTTATTTTTTAATGGAGTTGGGGTTTCTCTATGTTGGTCAGGCTGGTCTCGAACTCCTGACCTTAGATGATCAGTCCGCCTTAGCCTCCCAAAGTGCTGGGATTACAGGCTTGAGCCATCACTCCCGGCCTTGAGTCCTAAATTGTGACAGGAATCCTTAGAAAAATTCCAGTTCAACCCATTTCCATCTAATCCTAATAGTATTATTATATTTCTCTGTATTTTAATAAGAATTCACATTATTATGTCAGAATCTCTAAGAAGAGGTAATGTTTCACAAAAGTTTTAAATGTGAAAAAGCATTCAGTTATCTTTAAAAAATACTACCTACAAATGCATACTGTACCTCTGGTGATAAAATGAGAATATCAGTGTAAAGACCTAGGAAATAAGGTGCATGTTAAGCCCTATTATTTGTGACATTATTAATTGATGAAAGATAAGTGCAGGATTGATAAAGGTCACAAAGAAATATGCTGCATGAGATAATTAGATCCACATACGTTAAACAAACCCAGCCTTAAATTAGATTTAGATTGCTGACGGAACTAAAGGGTAGAACACTTTAATGCATCACTTTATCCTGAAGCATTATATTTCATATTGAGGAAAGTTGCCATTTTTATGGGTTTATAGGATGAAAATCTTTTGTAAGAAAATTAGGAGCAAAAAACACAGTAGGATTGATGACGTTTGCAGAAGTAGGCAGTGATTAGTGAGCAATCTGTGTTGATGTAACAAGCACACCATCATTGCTTGTTTCTGGATGAGTTATTAAAGATAGGTACATTAGTCATGTGTTCCAGCATTAATTTAGATTTATTCTATGGCTGAAAAAGTTTTTCTAACAGCGGAACATGTCTGTGATACCTTTCAGAGAAATGCTAATCACAGTTCACTGAATCTGTATGTATTATTTAGTGCCATTACCAATTCTAAAGCTTTCTAGATTTTTACTTCTCTGTTATTCATTTGTGTTCATAAATCTTGGTAGTGCTTTATAGCCTTCACGCTGTGATAATAAAGAGCAACTACAGGAGTTATAGCCAGTCTAGGGTCTTGCTCAGAGTAGCATTGAGATGGGAGAGAATGTGCAGAGGATTAGGGAATTTAAAATTATGAATAATTAGATATAAGTAGCACAGAGCAGGTCACATATCCGTTCTCTAGGTGTCAGTGATTGAAGAAAAAGAAAAGAAAAAATAATTAGCTTACTCAAAGGTTGATAAGCAGAGACTACCATTTCCTAAAGTATGTTCTGTTGGATACTAATACAGGGAAATACTTTTAAAAGTAAAAATAAATAAATAAAAGTGCAGTGGTGTATTGTGTTTGGCAATAAGAACCAAAAACTGGAATTACCTATGACTTGAGTCAACAATGAGGTCCATTGTTGTCTTTTCTAGGTTTGGTAGAAATAATAATTTAAAGTTACCTTGTGTAAGGATTTACCAGAAATATAGAGACAAATGACTTCTCTATACTATATCATTTCTTAGAGAGCATTGACCTCTTTTTTTGTGACATATGGGTTTGTAAATAAAAAAGTATGTAATAGACTTAAGGATTATAAAAACAAGTGATTCAAAATACTCTGATAACATGTTTCTTATAAACATGTAAAAAAAAAAAAAAGAAACTTTTGAACCCAAGAAGCAGCTTTCAGTTTAGATGATTCTCAAAGAGAGAAAAAAAAATTTTTTTCTTTTTTTTGAGATGGAGTTTTACTCTTGTTGCCCAGGCTGGAGTGCAGTGTTGCATCCTGGCTCACCGCAACCTCCACCTCCTGGGTTCAAGGGATTCTACTGCCTCAGCCTCCAAAATAGCTGGAATTACAGGAATGCACCACCAGGCCTGGCTAATTTTTGTATTTTTAGTAAAGACTAGTAGAGCCGGGGTTTCTCCATGTTGGTCAGGCTGGTCTCGAACTCCTGACCTCAGGTGATCCACCTGCCTCGGCCTTCCAAAGGGCTGGGATTAGTGGTGTGAGCCACTGTGCCTGGCTGAGAAAAAAATATATTTTAAAGATTAGTAATTTATGTTTATTGTTCTTTAAACCCCCAAGTCAAGGTGTAGATTAGCCCTTCTAATTAGGCTTCATATTTGGGGGAGTACAAATTGTTTCAAGGATTCAAAATCATTCCAATATTTACTATTTTGCAAACAGCTGGATTCCCCTTGCTCTTTTACTTTAAAGTGCATGAATGCAAAACTTCTGGGGAATGGTGGGGAAGAGCATCTACCTCCACCAAAACAAGCCTTGCATTGTTGTTACTTTACAAATTATAAAAACCTTTCTACGATGATAGATTTAACCTATAGATGTTAGGCAGGAGAAATCCCCGAGACCAGTGCTTGCAATACTAAGAGTAAGTTTAGCATTTTCCTAATACTTTGTCATGCATTTCCCTTTTAAAGATACAATGGCCTTTAGTACATAAATTACAGTAATGCTTCACAGTAGATCTGTGCTTGAAGAATAAGATTGCAGAGATTTTGAAAGAGGTACAAGGACTGCTTCAGCCACAAAATTCTAAAGACAGAATATGATATCACCTGGGTGATGAATATTTGAATCGACTGTTTTTAGCTTAGTTTTTTTTTCATCTCTTCTAAAACTGACTACCATAAAAACAACTGTATTAGTCATGAAATTATTGTATTTAGTTATATAGTTCTTCACAAAATTTCAAGCATCGTAAATTATCTTTTCCAGATGGAAGGTAATACAGATGGAGATAGTTTCAGTGCATCTTAAAGTATATTGGTGGCCTATGTAGAATGTAATTTGTTTTTTATAATTCTGAAATTTATACGATATATTAGAGGGTTTTCTTAATCCTCATGTTAATGCATTATCTTCAAAATTATATTTTTATATTGGGAAAAACACTTCAATAGAGCTTGCACATGTGAGAAAAAATCTAGAAATAGAAAGGCTTCCTTAAGCCAAACAAAAATATCAACTTAGTAGGAATAAAGCATTAATTTAAAAGTGCATGTGTGTGCACACAGAGAGTTTTATCAACTTCTATGAAATTTCTTGTAAGAATTAAAGACCAAATATAATGTTTTCTATTAAAATCAACTCTGTAAGTGAAACTCTGCAGTGTACCAAGAACAAAGGGTAAGGACAGGAATATATAGGTACTATCGAAATTGCCAAGGAGACTCCTTTCCGTAGGATGTTTGATAGTGTTTCAATTTTTCTTAACTTTAGATGTCAAAGTTATTAGCTCCATAAGTGAGAATATAATTTCCTGTAATGTAAATAATGGACTAAAGTTTGCTGTTTTCTGAAAATCTGAACTCTATATGAAGACTGTTAGTGAATTTATGTGTTTAATTCTTAAAGATATTCCTACATATTATTAGCTTAAGCCATCTTATTTGCTATTAACAATAAGTAACATGCTATGAAAATTTCCTCAACCAGATTTTATGAAAATTTGACATGAAATTTTTAAATGAATATATTAAATATGCAGCTAAATCCTTATACTAATACTGAAAAGAATAATTTTGACAGTATTTGACATACCAGAGAACTTGATAGGAAAAATATTAACATTAAGTGACTGACCCATTTATATAATCTCTTCATTAGCTCTGAGCTTTTCTGGGTTTTTTGAGAGCCTTATATTGTCACAAAAATAAAGTCAATTATATTTTTCTGAGAAAAAACCATGAAAGATCATGACCTAACAGTATGCCTGGGGACTGGAAATGAAAATTTCTTTGAGTTAATTAATCTCACTAGTGTGGATAATATAATATGTACTCCATTGGTGTTGTAAGAATAAATAGGATTTCTGTCTTGTTGCTATAATGTATTAGTAATGATCACACAGAGCCACTTCAGTACTATAGGGTCAAAGTGGACACTGGAGAAAATAAGGTCTAGTAAGTAGAATTTCATGAAAGAAAGGTATACCAATAGAAATACATTTTAATTCAGAACCTCTGGTACCTTAAAAGGATCTGGTCTGTCTTTTTCTACTTCGAGTTGCCATTATTTAGCTGATATATAAAGATTGCCTTCTGATAAATATACTGCATATTCTCGCAGAGTTACTGAGAGAAGGAGGGACAGGACATCAATAGGAAACTCTTTTAAGAGAGAGATTATTGCATTAGCTTAAATTTCTATTAGACTTGTTTTCTCCTTAAGAAATTAGAGGCATAATGATATCTTTATTTTTCAAATACAAGGAGTAGTTCTAAGGTTCCTTCATTTCCTAAAGAAAATTTTCTTTATGAAATATAATATACTAACGGACACCATACAATCATTATCATGCACTAAGTTTATACTGCATTAAGGATAATGAGAATACACAGTAAAGACAAGATGCGTTTAGTTGTCCTGAGAAGAATAAATCAGGAAAGAGTAGAAATGGAAGAAGAGATATAGATTAGGTTCATGTAAAAAAACAAGATGAAAATTGAACAAATGCTTACCTTTGGAGGCTGTGAGATTTAATAATATATTCAAAGGGATGTGGGATAGTTGGGGACCAATATATTTAACAAGAATAAAGTTCTCTTCCTTCATTAAAAAAAAATTAAGGAGAAGGTAAAGCAAGGTGGTGGGATACAAAGCTCTACCAGTTCACCCCCTGTATTAGTTCCTTTTCACACTGCTGATAAAGACATACCTGAGACTGGGCAATTTACATAAGAAAGAGGTTTAATTGGTCTCACAATTCCACTTGGCTAGGGAGGCCTCACAATCATGGCAGAAGGATAGGAGGAGCAAGTCATGTCTTATATGGATGGCATCAGGCAAACAGAGAACTCGTGCAGGGCAACTCCCATTTTCAAAACCATCAGATAGGGTGAGATCCATTCACTATCATGGGAACAGCACAAGAAAGACCCACCTTCATAATTCAATTATCTCCCACTTGGTCCCTCCCACAACATGTGGGAATTATGGAAGCTACAAAATGAGCTTCAGGTGAGGACACAGAGCCAAACCATATTACCCCCACACAATAGTTAATAATTATCTACACAGAAAAAGGCACTTTCATAAAAACCAATAACTAGGTACGCACTCACAGTATCTGGTTTTAACTTAATATCACTGAAAGAGGAACCTAAAGAGGTAGGAGAAACAATCCTGAATCACTAGTACCACCCCTCTTCCAACCCCTGTGGTGGTGAGCTGGTGTGAAGAGTATCTCTGGGTATTGTGGGAGAGAGAACAGAGCAATTGTGAGTCACTGAACTCAGTGCTGTCCTGTTACAGCATAAAGGAAACACAGACCAAACTCAGCTGATGCCTACCCACAGAAGGAGCATGTAAACCAGCTCTAGCTAGAGAGGAACTGTGGATCCCAGCTGTCTGAACTTGAGTTCTGTGAATTTCAGTGCCTAGGGCAAAAGTGCTGTGCATCTTTAAGTAAACTTGAAAGGCGGTTTAGGCCATAAGGGCTGCAAATCCTAGTTGCGTCCTAGGGCTGAACTAGGCTGAGAGACAGTAGACTAGGGGGACACACAACCTACTGAGATACAAGCTGAGGAAGCCAAGGGAGTGCTAGCATCATTCCACACTTAACCTCAGGCTACACAGCTCTCAGCTCCAAATGATAGCCTTCCCCTGCACTTGAGGAGAGGAGAGGCAAGAGTTGGGAGGACATTGTCTTGCCTGTTGGATACCAGCTAAGCCTCAGTAGGATAGAATGGGGATCTTTTGACCAGAGTCAAAAGACTCCCATTCCCTATAGTTGTTTATAGTGGATACTATATCTTTATAGTATAACTATAGGATAACTATAGCTACCTATAACTGTAGGATAACCATAGGATAACTTTATTGATAAATTTGGTAAAGTTGCAGGACACAAATTAAACATATGAAAATCAGGAGCATTTCTATATGCCAACCATGAAAAATGTGAATAAGAAATAAAAAAATATAATCCCATTTCCAATAGCCACACATAAAATTAAACCTTGAGGAATTATTTCAACTAAAAAGCGAAATATCTCTATAAAAAAATTATAAAACACTGATAAAGGAAATTTAAGAGGACACCAAAACAAAGGAAATCAGTATATCAAAAAGATAGCTGCAGTCTTAGGTTTGTTGCAGCACTGTTTACAATAGCTAAGATTTGAAAGCAAACTAAGTGTTCATCAACAGATGAATGGAGAAAAATATTTGGTATATATACACAGTGAAGTACTATTTAGCCATAGCAAACAATGAGATTCTGTCATTTGCAACAACATGGATAAAACTGGAGATCATTATGTTAAGTGAAATAAGCCAGAAACAGAAAAACAAACATTGCATGTTCTCACTTATTTATGGGATCCAAAGATAAAATCAGTTGAACTAGAGAGTAGAAGGATGGTACCCAGAGGCTGGGTAGGGTAGTAGAGGGATGGGGGTGGGGGGAGGTGGGGTTGGATAATGGTTACAAATAAAAAGAAAGAACAAATAAGACCTACCGTTTGGTAGCATAGTAGGGTGATTGTAGTCAATAACTTTAAATAATGTAATTGGATTATTTGTAGCTCAAAGGGTAAATCCGTAAAAAGATGGATATCCCATTCCCCATGAGGATACTATTTCACATTACATGCCTGTATCAAAAATCTCAGGTACCCCATAAATATATACACCTTCTGTAAACCCACAAAAACTTGAAAAAAATTTTAAAAATAAAAATTAAGTAGATTAACTGCCAATATTAAACATCTGGAGAGAGCGAAAAATTAAACATTAAAGGCTGATTAAAATAGAAAATAACAGGCTTTTTAGAACACAATATCATTTTCAAAACAGAATACAAATAAAATGTCTTTGAGAGGAAAAATTTTTTAAAGTAAATTTTAGTTAAATATAGCCATAATACTTGTGATGTTATCACATAATTTTATATGAATGATAAAAATATCCCTAATGAGTATTTATTGAATACTTTATAACAGGACCTGCTCTAGGATGTTGAGTTCTACCAAAGGACAAACTAGAAAAAAATGTCCTACTTAATGATAAATGAGTATGCTATCAAGAAAGCTGAGAATATCACGGATGGTCTCTCTGTGAAAGTAATATTTAAGTTTAATCCTCAAGCTTTATTTCTACTGGGTGTGTAGATGTGGGAACGATTTCTAGGTGGAGGAAATAGCTTGTACAAAAGCCCTGAAATAAACATGCTTGGCATGTTGGAGGAACTGACAGAGGACCCGTGAATCCAGAGCAAGGATTTTAAATGGGACACTGACTTAAATTTTAGTGATGAAAGAGAGACAATAAATATGAGATAAACAAATTTTATTCTTTGCTAATTTGCTCTCTCAGATTTTATAGTATGTTGAAAGATGTTGTGTGCTGTAGAAAAAAATTGTGCATAGGTAGTGGGATTGCAAGTTGATCTTTGGCGGATAGATCATATGATAATTGTAAATAAGGTTGTCTTTTCAGGTTGGGCCTCTTGAAAAGGTGATAGTTTTGCAAGACCTAAAGGTGATAACAATATTTACTAATTACATTATATAAAATTGACATTTATTTGGTTTAATTTTAAACTTATTATCCAGTGCTAGAACATTTATGATCTGAAGTAGGCAAAGGGAAAAATTATGTTTCTGATAAGACTTATAAAAATATAGTGAATTATCAGACTCTGTGTTACAATGTTTATAACTGATTTTTAAAGAATGATATTAAGACTATGTTTCTAAGCTTTCCTGTACTTCTTAGAAGGTGCTTGGTACAGGTAGTGTAATCGTCTCCAGAATATAAAGCTTGTACAATATTCTTAGAAGCAATTTTGTAGGACAGTAATGTTAACAGAAAACAAAATTTAGCTAATGCCACTAGAAATTTCCTTAGGAGAAATTGCTTATTAATTGCCACTGTGTATACTTGGTCAAAGATAACAGAGCAGATACCTTTTCATAATTAAGCAGTATAGCAAAAGTTAAACTCCTGTGACGTGACAATATGAAGACATACATATTACTAGTATTGAAATTTATAGTGGCTATTATTAATATGACTCCTCACTATTTAGTAAACATAAAGATTTATGTTATGATAGTTACCATGGTTTCCACATGCATGCTAGAGTGATTCTCTCTGGTAATATGATTTAATTTTAGCTTTTTATTTTTGGATGTCTGTTGTATGGTTTTTGATTTGAGGTTATCAGGAGGCTTGCAAATACTATCTTATAACCCATTATTTTAAACTGATGACAACTTAGCAGTGATTTGCAACAAACAAAAGATACAAAAACTAATAAACCCTCTGTACTTTAACTTTAAACTCCCCTTTTTAACTTTTTTTGTGTTATTGTACTGTCTATGTCTTGAAAAGTCTTGCAGTTAAATTTTTGATTGGTTCATCATTTGGTCTTTCTACTTAAGAGTAGTTTACATACCATCATTATGGTGTTATAATATTTCGTGTTTTCCTATGTACTTACTATTCCCAGTGAGTTGTCTACCTTCAGATGATTTCTTCTTATGTGTTTTCTTTCAGAATAAAGACCACCCTTAGCATTTCCCGTAACACAGGGATTCTGTTTATGGAATCCCTCAGCTTTTGTATATTATTTGTTTCTTTCCTTTTGCTGCTTTTAGGATCCTTTCTTTATCCTTGACCTTTGGGAGTTTTGTTACTAAAATGCCTTGAGGTTGTCTTCCTTGGGTTAAATCTGCATGGTGTTCTGTAACCTCTTTGTTCTTGAATGTTGATATATTTCTCTAGATTTGGGGGAGTTTTCTGATATTACCTCTTTGAATAAATTTTCTACTCCCATCTCCTTCTCTACATTTTCTTTAAGTAAAATAATACTTAGATTTTCCCTTTTGAGGAATTTTCTAGATCTTATAGTTGTGCTTCATTCTTTATCCTTTAAATTTTTTTCCTTGTATTTTCCACTAGCCTGTCTTGACTTCACTAATACTTTCTACTGCTTGATCATTTCTGCTATTAAGATTTCCTGATGCATTCTTCAGTATGTCAATTGCATTAATCAGCTCTAGAATTTCTGCTTTATTCTTTTAAATTATTCAATCTCTTTGTTAAATTTATCTGAAAGAATTCTGAGTTCCTTCTCTGCTTGATCTTAAATTTCTTTGAGCTTCTTCACCACAGCTATTTTCAATTATCTGTCTGAAAGGTCACATGTTCCTGTTTTACCAGGATTGGTCCCTGGTGACTTATTTAGTTCATTTGATGAGGCCATGTTTTCCTTGATTAGCTTCATTGCTTGTAGACCTACATCAGTTTCTGGACATTAACGAGTTATGTATTTATTGTAGTCTTTGCAGTTTGAGCTTGTTTTATACCTGTCCTTCATGAGAAGGTTTTCCATGTATTCTAAGGGAATTGGGTCCTGAGCCCAAAAATGCTATGGTTTTTGTGGACTCATAGAGGTGCTGCCTTGGTAGTCTTAGATAAGGTCCAAAAGAATTACCTAGATTATCAGAAAGAGGCTCATGTTGTCTTCCCTTACTTTCTCCCAGTGTCTCCCTCTGTGTGCTGAGCCACCTGGAACTGTGGGTGTTATGATGCAAGTACCATGGGGTCACCATTACTGGGTCTGTGCTGGGTCAGACCTGAAGCCATCAGAACACTGAGTCTCACCAAAGTCCCACTGTAACCACTACCTGGATACCAACTATGTTCACTTCAAGGTTCTAGGACTCTATAATCAGTAGGTAGTGAAACTAGCCAGGTTCCCATTCAGGGCAGTGAGATCTCTCCTGTCCCAGACATGTGCAGAAATCCTGTCTGGGAGCCAGCGATTGTAGTAAAAAAACCTTACAAATTTACCTAATATTTCATTCTACGTTGTGTAAGTTGGCACTCACACCACAATACGAGGTCCTTCCTGCTTTTCCCTCCTCTTTCCACAGGCATAGGGACTTCTCCCTGTTGCCACCACCACCAGAAGCCCACGAGGCGTTCTGCCAGACCACTACTGATGTTCACTTAAAGACCAAGGGCTCTTCTGAGAGATTGTAGTGAATATCGCCAGAACTAGGACACAGCTTTCAAGGTAGTGAGCTCCCCCTCTATCTAAGGCAGGTCCTGAATTGCTGTCCAAAAGCCTAGGCTAGGACTTGACAACAAGAGCCTGCTTGTTGCTCTACCCCACTGTGACCAAACTGGTATCTAGTATGCAAAACAAAGTCTCTGTTATTTTTCCCTCTGCTTTTTTCAACAGAGTCTTTCACTGCAGCCAGCACAGCTAGGAATATGGCTGGTCACACCTGAAGTCAGTACATCTCAGAGCCCAAGGCTCCCTCTGTGCATGGCACTGGTAGATCCCAGTATGACTTTGCTCTCCACTGTGACAAGACAGCACCAAGTTCAATGTAAAGGCCCTTAGTCACTGTGCTCTCCCTCCGGCAAGTGTACAGACTCTCTGTGCCACAGGACAACTGCCAGTGGATGGGGAGGGGTGGTATCAGCTATTTAATACTGTCCTATCCTTTTTAATGCCTCTCTCGGTGATATGAATTTAAACCATGTACTGTGATTACTCACCTAATTTTTGGTTCCAGTGATAGTGTTTTTCTGCGTGCAGATACTTGTTAAAATGTGGTGTTTCAGTGTGGGGACAAATCGTGTAGGTTTTTCTGCTACCATCTTACTCCACCCTCTTTAGATATTTTTCTTAAGTTTTTACTTCTTTTAAACAAGAAGTTCTTTTAAAAAATTAATTAACAAAAAAATCCTATTTGACCATCTACCCCCTTTCACTATGAAAAGGCTATACTACACATAAAGTGATGTTGCCATGTGTATGTTTTCCAGTTCAAACAATTTTCTATATTACTGTTTTCTCAGGGAGATATCAGTTTATTTCAAATGTATTTTACATAATTATATAGCATATTCTCACACTACATATTTAAGATTAAATCTGTAAATACGATTAAATTTGGCTTTAAAATTTTTGAATTGAATAAACTGAAATTCAACACCTATTCGACTGAATTTTACTCTGCCAGGTGAATATTTTGGCATTGCAGATATAATCCCTTTTATTGAAAAGAACTCATTAAATATCACTTTTCCATTGATATTAGGACACCCTAATATGTAGTTGCACATTAGAAGATGAAGAAGATTTACCTGTAGTTTTGCACACAAATACTAATCATTGTCCCAATGATTCCAAACTTTTGACTTTACAATTTTCTGCATTACCATATTTTATATTATATTGTTAGAACACTGGGACTATTAGAACCATTCAAAATGTCCATAAATTAGAATAAAGTTATAATAAAACCACATTTTTATATATTTTTTCTAAGAGCTTATAACAGAAGACAAAGTTTTGTGGGACTCACAATATATTATCAATGTATGTTTCTTAAAAATCATCTAAAATAATAAAATAATTAGAAGTCAACTAATATATAATATATATAAGTCTCATTTTAGCTGAAAGGATAAAACATTATTTTCTGTGAATATAGGCAAAATAACTTCAACAAATGGAATGTTTTACCTTTAAAAAATATTGTAATTTGTTTTCTGATATCTGGGGTACTCTGAAAAATCTAAAGCCTCTCTAGTGGCAGAAATTTACAAAATTCAATACAGGTTTAATATAAAGAATACATGATCTTTGAAACAATACCATAAAGAAAATGTTGTTTTAACATCTCTTGAGAGCCATCTTTCTAGATTTTTCAAAGTATAGAAAAAAATGAAGTGTTTCAACCAATTCTGTTATTAATGATCCTGAACAGGATTATTCATTATAAGACATCAAAATTCTTTAGCCCACATTTTTATCCTTCGAAAAACATGCTTCTTAAATCTAGACTATAAAACCACTAACTTCCACTTTTCTGTATAGAATAAAAGAAACTACTGAGATTATATGATTTCTACAAGTATTTAAAAAGCATTCTAAATTCCAACTAGTGTAAAGTCCCCTGAATATCAGATCACGGCAATTGTTAATCATACAATAATAATATTGTTCTTTAAAATTTTGGCTTTTAATATCTTTTAAACTTTATTTTAAAACATTATAAAGATTTCCTGTAGACATATTCTTTTCCAATCGTGATTGAAAGCAAATATTGCATAAAATTGACTTGCAAAAGATTACAGTAACATACTTATTAATACAGCACTATATTGCATTTATGTTCACATTTTTGGGCCCAACTTTTCTAAAAGATGTCAAGAACTTGTTAAGAATATACATGGAAAGAGATTTTGTTTTTAATCCTACCTTTCCTATAATCCCTAGTAATCAGAAACTAGAAAGAAATATCTAACTAACTCATTTTTTGAAACTTTCTAAATGGTCTAGAAGCTATGATATGAATTTATTAAACTGGGATCAGTGTCATTATTTTTAAATTAAGTTTTGGCCCGACGCGGTGGCTCATGGCTGTAATCCCAGCACTTTGGGAGGCCAAGGCAGGCAGATCACTTGAAGTCAGGAGTTCGAGACCAGCCTGGACAACATGGTACAACCCTGTCTCTAGTAAAAATACAAAAATTAGCTGGGTTTGATGGCACATGCCTGTAATTCCAGCTACTAGGGAGGCTGACACAGGAAAATGGCTTGAACCTGGGAGGCAGAGGTTGCAGTGAGCAAAGATCATGCCACAGCACTCCAGCCTGGGTGACTGAGTGAGACTCTGTCTCGAAATAAATAAATAAGTTTTATCATAATATATAGTCTAGACCGGGCGCGGTGGCTCACGCCTATAATCCCAGCACTTTGGGAGGCTGAGGCAGGCAGGTGGATCACGAGGTCAAGAGATCGAGACCATCCTGGTCAACATGGTGAACCCCGTCTCTACTAAAAATACAAAAATTAGCTGGGCATGGTGGCGCGCGCCTGTAGTCCCAGCTACTTGGGAGGCTGAGGCAGGAGAATTGCTTGAACCCAGAAGGCGGAGGTTGCAGTGAGCCGAGATCGCGCCATTGCACTCCAGTCTGGGTAACAAGAGTGAAACTCCGTCTCAAAAAAAAAAAAAAAAAAAATATATATATATATAGTCTAAAATAACAGAAGGAAATACTATACTCAAACCATCTAAAGGAAGTCATCAAAAGCCAATCCTGTTTTCGAAACATGTTAAAGATAAATAAGAATATAGATATGCTAATATAATAATTTGAAAACTAACCACAAAACTTTGTAAGTACCATAGATGATAGGCAATGGAAGGAAGAAAGGAAGGGAGGTAATTTTAAAAACCACATCCTTCAGAAATTTAAATTACCTTTTTAGATAAAACTAGTATGCTTGAGGGTTAATGTGTGGCCATTGTCAGACACCTTTCTCACCATGGACTTTATAGGTAATTGGAATAAAACCCTGAGTTTTAAGCAAGTACCGTTTTTTCATTAAATTTCTCTTCTTGAGCATGATTCCCACATACTTGACATTTGCCCATATACTTGCTAAGCAGGACAGCAAAATGTCTTAAAGAAATTTACCATTTCAAGAAGGAAGCTTTTTTCCTAGGTACGTAAGTTACCCTTGGAGAAAATATAATTACATTTTCCTGCAAAATAGATTCTGTGAAGAACACAGCCTTTGGAGAATAGAAGAGAAATTATTCACTATAATTAACAAAAGATGCAGCAAAACATTTTGCCCTTGATTTTCTTTTTTAAATAGTGAGACTAGAAAGACTTTCGAAGATATGTTAGATTTAGTTAGCCATTGAGGTACTCTGAAAAGTCAGCATGAGTTGGATTTTATTATGATTTTTTTTGCTTTTGTTTTATCATTTTTTTCCTACTCCTTTTAATCTTGTCTCAGGTGAACAGGTACCATTGAAGACACCTTAAATTTAACCCCATCATATGATTTTATTTTAACTCAGAAGGTTAGGTATGTTCAGCACAAACATCAGATTTTCTCAGGTTCACCCTAATTAAAGGTCCTAAATCAATCAAATTTTTTATGAAGAAATATCTTTTATGAAGAAAAATGTACTTGTATGCATTAATAATGGAAGTACTTTTTGAAAGCAAGGAAAACTAGTATGAATGAAATTTTTATATTCCATTTGGATGCCATGTTTTTACTGATGGTGCAGACTACTATAATTGATATATCCAGATTCAATCCCCTACAAAATGCAGTCAGAGTATACTGCTACCTGTCTCTTCATATTGCCTTTGCCCAGATTCTATGATTCCTTTAAGTGAACAGAAAGCCTATTCAGTAGGGTAGAATTTTAACAGTATAGTTGGAGAGATCCTGCTGTCCAAATGCGTGCTTCCATGTGGAGGCCTGGAATAAAAAGGCCATTTTAGCTTTTGGTACACTCTGTGGGAAAGAATAGAGAGAGACGTTGTAATGATTAGCCAGTAAGTTTTGTGATTGACATGAAAACTCGGGGGCCATATGAGGATTTACCTTAGTGCATATTCTTACATTTTTACCTGAGTGACTTACAACTTAGAGACGTATTGGTTCCAAAGAGCAGTGAGAAGTTACTACATAGGAGACATGTAGTCTATCAAATAAGAAGAGTTGTTAAAACCTCGTTTTTAGTATCATTGACTTCAAGGGTTATAGTCTTTTTTTTTTTTTTTAATTTTTTATTGGATTTTAGGTTTTGGTTTACATGAGCGGAGCATGCAAGACAGTTGCGTAGGTACACACATGGCAGTGTGCTTTGCTTTCCTTTTCCCCTTCACCCACGTTTGGCATTTCTCCCCAGGCTATCCCTCCCCACCTCCCCCTCCCACTGGCCCTCCCCTTTTCCCCCCAATAGACCCCAGTGTTTAGTACTCCCCTTTCTGTGTCCATGTGTTCTCATTTTTCATCACCCGCCTATGAGTGAGAATATGCGGTGTTTCAATTTCTGTTCTTGTGTCAGTTTGCTGAGGATGATGTTCTCCAGATTCATCCATGTCCCTACAAACGACACAAACTCATCATTTCTGATTGCTGCATAATATTCCATGGTGTATATGTGCCACATTTTTCCAATCTAGTCTATTATTAGTGGGCATTTGGGTTGATTCCAGGTCTTTGCTATTGTAAACAGTGCTGCAAGACAGAGTCTTGCTCTGTCGGCTAGGCTAGAGTGCAATGGCTTGATCTTGGCTCATGGCAAGCTCCACCTCCCTGGGTTCAAGGGATTCTCCCACCTCAGGCTCCCAAGAAGCTGGGATTACAGGTGCCGGCCATCATGCTGGGCTAATTTTTGTATTTCTGTAAAGACCAGGTTTTACTATGTTGGCCAGGCTGGTCTTGAACTCCTGACCTCGGGTGATCTGCCTCCTTCCTCCTACCAAAGTGCTGGGAATACAGGTGTGAGCCACCACACCCAGCCTCAAGGGTTAAATTCTGGAATCCGTAATTAATTCCCTGATATGCTTAGAGTTCTCTATTTATGAGTACACATTTAAATAAAGCTTTTACATCAGTCTGATTGAGATATTAGTAGAATTCGTTTAAAGGTGAGATTACATTCAACATCTCAAATTAAGAATACAAAATTTTGATTGCACTTAATGTCTTTGGTTTACAAATAGCATTTTCTCTGATACCATTTTCTGCTAAATTGTATGATAGGGAGTAGGGGAATTATTATCACTAGCCCTGAGGTACTGTTGATGTGAGTCTACCTCTTTCATATTTCTAAAATGTGAACCCAATGATAAATTGGGTTCTGAATATTCCATTTAATGTACTATGTGGTGAGCTGATTATTACACAACAGAGAACCTTTTTCTACTCTTAGAAAAAGAGCAAAGAAAAATAATTGAATTTTATATTTGAAATATTCTTAAAAATCATAGAGACCAAATTATTGTGTATATTGGAAAACTAAGTTTTAGAGCAGATGTGACTTACCCACAATCACACATTTATTCAGTTGTGGAACAAAGAATATAAATTGAAAGAAAAATTATTGGACAAATAATATCCATCTATCAGATTCTAGCTGGAATGGGGCTAACATCAGAAAACTATACAGTATCGAGATGATGCACTGATTTAAAGTCCAAATAATGTTATATTCTATCAACATACATGACAGAGGAGTCTTAAAAAATTCTGGTCTCTCTGTATATATAACAGTTTTCTAATACAAATTTAAGTTATATTACTTGTGTTTTTTCTTATCAATTCTCATTTTGAGAATGAGAATATCAGATAAATGAGATATCCAATAAAATGGACAATAATAGTTCTCATATGTTAGCACAAGGAAGAAAATAAGGTCATGCCTAATTCCTCATTTTCTTCTACAAACTACAAATGTTATTTCAGTCTAACTTAAGTTGCTATATAGTAATAATCCATTTAGGTGGAAAAAAATATCTAGGTTTATATTCATATGAGGAACTATGTAAATCATGTAGGTGTCTGATGAAATGTTGTGTTTTCTTGCAGTAT
Organism: Callithrix jacchus; assembly: GCF_049354715.1. NCBI lineage: Eukaryota > Metazoa > Chordata > Mammalia > Primates > Cebidae > Callithrix > Callithrix jacchus. The sequence continues at coordinate 89,132,055 of NC_133524.1, forward strand.
TTCAAATCACACAATTATTTCATCACTGCTCACTATTTACACAAGTAGATTCCGTTTAACTTAAAAAACAGAATATCTGAAAGTGAGTTTTACATATTGCCCTTTATATTGGGTCTACATCTGCAGGGGCAAACAGACCATATATCATTTAGTCAATATTCAATAATTATATTTCAAGGACTTGTTGCCTGAAATAGCTATACTTTGTTCTCTTTACTGTGTCCTTGCAATGCACCTTAGCATAGTATCTTATTCACCTCCTTGAAGCAGTGACATCATTCGCTGCTGTGGGAAGAAATGATTTTCCTCCTTAGCATGGACATATTTATTGTACCTTAAGGAAAGCCCAGCAAAAAAAGAAGCAGCTGCCAGACAGTTTTGTTGGAAAATACTATTACAGAAATTCTACGTGAATTCCCTTTTAGGAATTGTTAATTCTTTCTGTGAATTTAAGAAGTATTAAGGTGATTTGGCAAGAACTGTGAAAATTAATGATTGATTTCTCTATTGGCTCAAAACTGTCAAAACTCCGGGATAAACTATTTAGAACATGATATAAAAGGTGAGAGATTTGTAGTAAAAGGAAATGGTTATAAAATAAAACATGTTGAAATAAAAGCAGATCTTTTTCAAATGCTGCTTAAGGCAATCTTTGTTATTTGGAAAAATGCTATTGAAATGCAGATTCTACTTTTCACCTGGAGTTTCCAAGGGAAGATTAAATTGTAATCTCAGAAAGAAATGTGAATGAAAATCTCTATCTTCCTTCCTCCCTTTCTCCCTGTCTCCTTCTTTCTCCCTCCCTTGTCCTCTCTTTCTCCTCTTTTCCTCCCTCCTTAATATTTTGAATGTTTCTAGTCACTTTTCTTATACCATTATGAGGATTTATATTTAGTGTTGCTCTTTCCCATCAAGGCCTTTAAAAGCTAAACATTTACCTTGAGAAAAAAAATGATAGACTTTTTTTCTAATGAGCTCCTTCTTTCCTTCCTTCCTTCCTTTTTTTCCTTTTTCTTTCTTTCTTCCTTTCTTTCTTCCTTTCTTTCTTCCTTTCTTTCCTTCCTTCCTTCCTTCCTTCCTTCCTTCCTTCCTTCCTTCCTTCCTTCTTTCTTTCTTTCTTTCTTTCTTTCTTTCTTTCTTTCTTTCTTTCTTTCTTTCTTTCTTTCTTTCTTTCTTTCGTCTTTGTCTTTCTGTCTGTCTTTTCTGTCTTTCTTTCTTTTTTAGATGGAGTCTTGCTTGTTTTCCAGGCTGCAGTAGTGCAGTGGCTGGATCTTGGCTCACTGTAACCTCGGCCTCCCAGGTTCAAGTCATTCTCCTGCTTCAGCTACTCCAGCTGCTGGGACTAATGGCGGACACCATCATAACCAGATCATTTTTTTTTTTTTTTATTTTTTAGTAGAGATGGGGTTTCTCCATGTTGGCCAGACTGGTCTTGAACTACTGACCTCAAGTGATCTTCCTGCTTCAGCCTCCCAAGTGCTGGGATTACAGGAGTGAACCCCCACTCCCAGATTGAACTCTTTGTTGATGTTAAATGGGTTCTCTTTTTCCTGAATAAGTGTATCAATTCCACCTATACATGAGAAAGAAAACTTACACAGGCCTTTGACAAAATGTTCTACTTAATTTTCATTGTATGGACAGTAAACTATTTGCAAGAATTTTAGCATAGATCAAAATGTAATTTTGGGAATACAGAAATTACATTAACATGCTTATTCCATTTTTATAAAGTGCCAATAGCTTCAATATATGTAAAAGGTGATTAAAACCAAAAGCTTTTGTAAAAAGGAGATGAACTGGTTTCCTCCTTTCTCACAACTCATGTTCAAATTGTGCCATGTCATAAAATACTCTTAAAGGAAAGAACTCATTCCTTTCCTGCAATTCTATTTTTTTTTTAACTCTTTCTCTGTCTAGATTTCTTCTTCTTTTCTGAGACATGCTTTCAGTTTCCCAGGCTGGAGTGCGGTGACACAATAATGGCTCACTGTACCCTTAACCTTCCCAGGCTCAGGTGATCCTCCCACCTCAGCCTCCTGAGTAGCTGAGACTACAGATGAGCATCACAACTCCTGGGTAATTTTTGTATTTTTTGTAGAGACAGGGTTTGACTATGTTTCTCGAGCTGATCTTAAACTCCTGAGTTCAAGCGATCTACCCACCTCAGCCTCCCAAAGTGCTGGGATTGCAGTCATGATCCATAGCACACAGCCCCTTAGTTTCTCTTATCTTGCCTTCTGGCATCTTATCATCAGTGTGTGGAATGGTAGTTGCTGATGTTGTCAAACCTATGATAACATGATGAACATCCCCAAGTTAATTTCAGTTAACACTACCACCTACTGAAATGTGAGCCAAATTCAATACTACAATGTCAAGTTTTCCCTTCACCCATTTTCCCCTTATCTTCCAAAATGCTGTAGAAATGCTATAGTCATTTTAAAAGACGACAGAGCCAACACCAAATGACATAAATTCTATTTCAAATAGTTGCTCACAGGATCAAAGAAGAAAAGGTACATTTGTTTTTCAGTGACATGTTTGATCCATCATTAGAAAATATTGCAAGTATTACTAGAGTTTTAAAAATTATATCAGCTGAAACAATAGTCAAACCATAAATGAAAGGTTCAGAAGGTCTTTAAAAATATCTAATCCATTTTCTTGATATGTGAAAAAAACAGTGCAATTGTCATTTATTGAAATCAGGCTTAAAGTGTGCCATTCAACATGGTAAAGCCTATGCCAGGTACATCTGACCATTATAGAACTAGATAATATATAAAAAATGATTCACTATGTATTCTCACAAAGCTTATTATGCAGGTTCAAAATACTGTCTTTCAGTACTTTATGAGGGACACAAAGTTGTAATTGCCAAATATCACAATAACATTTAATTAAGAAATTACATATACATACGTATATGTAACTTGACTTTGCTTTTCTAATTTGAAATTTGATTTAATGCCTTACATTGCCTTATTTTGGAGCACTCAATAATAATTTCATCTTGAGCATGAAATGGACTTTCACTTCATTTCATTTGCTGCTTACTTAGAAAGTATCATGATTTCAGGTCAATATAAAGATGCTACCTGAATCTGAAGTTAAGTGTGTTCAATGCTTACATTTACCTTCAGCAAATTTTCTTTATGCATGTAAATGAGTTCTGAAATAATAGAAAAAATGAGAAGCTGTATGAAAATGATGAGCATTTTTTAATTTGTGATATCTGAATTCAGATTCACTGAGTTCCTCTATAAAATGCTTGTTAAGAAAACACATGTGTTTCTCACAATGAGTAGTGCCTTTTTTTCTGTGCTTTATTCAGAGCAAAGCTTTAAAGATTTATTTAATCTCTTCCTATCATCCTTTTCATGATGGTAAAAGAGAACAAAGAACATCTATGGTTCAGAATAAATAAAATAAAGTCATCTCACTGAAATATACATATAAAGAAACTCAAGTATACTACTAATAATACAGATTAATTTAATTTATATCAGTAGACATAATTGTACATATTTATGGGGTACATAGTGATGCTTTGATACATCAATGGATAGTGATCAAATCAGGGTAATTAGCATATTAGTCACTTGAAACATTTATTATTTCTTGTAGTGAGAATTTCAAAATACTCTCTTCTAGCTTTTTGAAAACATATCATAAATTATTGTAAACTATAGTAATCCTACAGCGCTATAGAATGCTAGCACTTCTTCCTATCTAGTTGTAATTTTGTATCATGGGATGAATGTCTCCCTCTCCTCTCTTCTCCCTAGGCTTTGTAGTAACCACTATTCTAGTAACCATGATTCTAGTCTCTACTTACATGGGATCAAATGTAAGTGGAAACATGCAATATTAATCCTCTGTGCCTGGCTTATTTCACCTAGTATAATATCCTTCAGGTTCACCCATATCTGTGTATTCATGTAAAAGGCATATTAAATGTGCTGTTAATTAAAGGGTTTGTATTTTTCCTATTGTAATATCATAAATATCTTCCTGGGATATCTAGGTACTCTCTCACTTATAGAGTTAAAAAAGAAAGGCATGACTAGTTTAGTATAAATTTCTGGAATACTTTTCTTTCTAAATGTTTTAAATTTTAATTTATTTTGGTATATACTAAGTATATGTATTTATGTGATACATCAGATATTTTGAAACAGGCATGCAATATGTAATAATCAAATCATGAAGAATGGGGTACCTGTCTCTTCAAGCATTTATCCTTTATGTTACCAACCATCCAATTATATTCTTTTAGTTATTTTTAAATGAATAATGAAATTATCATTGACTATAGTCATCATGTTGTGCCATCAAATACTTGGTCTTACTCATTCTTTCTAACTATTTTTGTACTCATTAACTCTTCCCACTTCAACCCCACCACACTCTATGCTTCCCAGCCCTGGGTAATCATCCCTTTACTTTCTATTTCCATGAGTTAGATTGTTTTGATTTTTAGATCCTACAAATAAGTTAGAACGTATGATGTTCATCTTTCTGAGCCTGGCTTATTTCACTTAATGTAATGATCTCCACTTCCATTCATATTGTTGCAAATGACAGGATCTCATTCTTTTTCATGGCTAAATAGTACTCCATTGTATATATGCACCATATTTTATTTCTCTATTCATCTGTTGATAGACACTTAGGTTGCTTACAAATCTTAGCTATTGTAACAGTGCTGCAACAAACATAGGCATGCAGATATCTCCTTGATACACTGATTTCCTTTCTTTTTGGTATATACCAAGCAGTGGAATTGCTGAATCATATGGTAGCTCAATTTTTGTTTTTTTTTGAGGGAACTTCAAAATGTTCTCTGTAGCGGTTGTGCTAATTTACATGTTCACCATCAGTGTTCTAGGGTTCCCTTTCTCCACATCTGTGCTAGCATTTGTTGTTGCCTGTCTTTTGTGTCAAAGCCATTTTAACTAGGTTGAGAGGATATCTCGTTGTAGTTTAGATCTGCATTTCTTTTTCATATACCTGTTTGACATTTGTATGTCTCCTATGGGTTGTCTCTTCACTTTGCTGATTGCTTCCGCTGCTGTGCAGAAGCTTTTTAACTTGATGTGATCTCGTTTGTTTATTTTTGCTTTGGTTGCCTGTGCTTGTGAAGTATTACTCATGAAATTTTTGCCGAGACCAATGTCCTGGAAAGATTCCCCAATGTTTTTTTGTAGTAGTTTCATAGTTTGAAGTCTTATATTTAAGTATTTAATCCATTTTGATTTGATTTTTGTACATGATGAGAGATAGGGTATAGTTTTATTCTTCTACATACAAATATCCAATTTTTCCAGACTTATTTGTTGAAGAAACTGTCTTTTCCCAAGAGTATGTTCTTGGCATCTTTGTCAAAAATGAATTCAGTGTAAGTGTGTGGATTTGATTCTGGGTTCTCTATTCTGTTCCATTGGTCTGTGTCTGGTTTTATGCCAGTTTCATGCTATGTTGCTTACTATAGCAGTGTAGTATAATTTGAAGTCAGGTAAGGTGATTCTGCTAATTTTTTTTTTGTTTCCTCAGGATAGCTTTGACAATTTGAGAATTTTTGTGATTCCATATAAGATTGAGAACTTTTTTTTCTAGTTCAGTGAGTAATCCCATTGGTGTTTTGATATGGATTGCCTTGAATATGTAAATTGCTTTTAGTAGTATGGATATCTTAACAATATTAATTTTCCATTTCATGAACATGGAATGAATATCTTTCTGTTTTTTAGTGTCCTCATCAGCTTTTTATAGTTTTATAGTTTTCATTACAGAGCTCTTTCACTTCTGGCTAATTCCTAGGTATTTAATTTTACTTGTCTCTATTGTAAATAGGATAACCTTTTAAAATTTCTTTTACAGATTGTTCACTGTTGGCGTATAAAAATGCTACTGATTTTTCATGTGATTTTTTATCCTGCAACTTTACTGACCTTGTTCATGAGTTCTATATTATCTATAAACAGAGATAAATTGACTTCTTTCACTCCAATTTGGATGCCCTTCATATTTTCTCTTGTCTGATTGATCTAGCTAGTTCTTGCTGCTATGTGGAATTACAGTAGTGAAAGTGGGTATCCTTGTCAAGTTTCAGGTGTTAGTAGGATTTCCATTTTTCTCCATTCAGTATGGTACTAGCTGAGGTTCTGTCATATTTGGCTTTTATTGTATTAATGTATGTTCCTTCTATACCTATTACTTTTAGTTTTCTTCATCATAAAGGAATGATAAATTTTATCATATACTTTTCAGCATCAGTTGAAAAGGTCATATGGCTTTTATCCTTCCTTCTCTTTATATGATTTATCACCTTGATTGATTTGTGTGTGTTGAACTACCCTTGCCTCTCAGGGGTAAATCTCACTTGGTCATAATGAATGATCTTTCTATTGCTTTTTCTGAATTTAGTTTGCTAGTATTTTGTTGGGGATTTTTGCATCAATATTCATCATGGACATTGTCCTGCAATTTTCTTGTGTGTATGTATATGTTTTTCTTGATGTTGCCTTTGTCTGTTTTTGATATCAGGATAATACTGGTCTCATGGATTGAATTTGGAAATATTCCATCCACTTCTATTTTAAGAATTGTTTGAGTAGCATCCTTATTAGCTCTTTACATGTTTGGTAGAATTTAGCATTAAAGTCTATTCTTAAGAATGATTCATGTGCCGAGAAAAAGAATGCGTATTCTGTAGCTATTGGATAAAGTGTTCTATGAATACCTATTAGATAGATACATTTGGTCTATAGTGCAGATTAAGTTGGATGTTTATTTGTTATTTTTCTGCCCAGAAGTTATATCCAATGCTGGAAGTCAGTTGTTGAAATATCCAGCTATTATTTCTTGGAGTCTATCTCACTTTTTTCTCCAATAATATTTGCTTTATATATCTGGGTGCTCTAGTGTTGAGTGTATATATATTTAAAATTGTTGGCTGGGCACAATGGCTAGTGCCTGTAATCCAAGCACTTTGGAGGCCAAGGTGGGTGGATCACCTGAGGTTGGGAGTTCAAGACCAGCCTGACCAACATGGTGAAACCCTGTCTTAAAAAAAGAAAAAGAAAATGAAAAAAAATTGTTATGTTGACATATTGAATTGACTTCTTTATCATTACATAGTGCCTCTTCTTACAGATTTTGGCTTTAAATCTATATTGCCTAATAAAAGTACAGCTCTCTAGCTATTTTTTTCTGTTGAATTGGCATGGTATATTTTTTTTTATCCCGTCATTCTGAGGCTAAGTGTGTCTTTATGTGTGAAGTGTGTTTCTTGTAGGTAACAGATCAATGGATCTTGTTTTTTAATTTATTCAGCCAGTCTACATCTTTGATTGGAGAGTTCAGCCCATTTACATTCACTTTCATTCATTATTGATAAATAAGGACTTCTGCCATTTTGTTATTTATTTTCTGGTTGTCTTATGGTCTTCCCTTACTTCCTTTTTGCCTTTCTGTCTTTCTTTTGTGTAGTTGATTTTCTCCAGTCATATAATTTAGTTTCTTTTTATATTTCGTGTATTCATTGTATGTTTTTTGGTTTCAGGTTACCATGAGGCTTATAAATACAATCTTGTTACCTCTCATTTTAATCTTCCAACAACATAACACGGTTTACACAAACAAACAAGCAAATAGAAAACTGAGAGAAATATGCTGTAACGTTGTTCTCCTGCTTTTAACAATTTGTTGTTATATTTATATCTTTTTATATTGTTTCTGTCATAAACAGTTGTCATATTTATTATTTTTGATTGGTTTATCATTTAGTCTTTCTTCTTAGCATATGAGTAGTTTATACACCACAATTACAGTTTTATAATATTCCGTGTACTTACTATTAACAGTGAGTTTTGTTCCTTCAAGTGATTACTTATTGCTCATTAATAGCTTTTTTTTCTGGTTGATATACTCCCTTTACCATTTTTTACAGGACAGATTTCATCTTGATGAATTTTCTCAGCTTTTGATTTCTGAGAACATCTTTATTTCTCCTACATGTTTAGAAGATAATTTCACTAGAAACACTATTGTAGCATAAAAGTTGTTTTCCTTCAGCACTTTACATATGTCATGCCATTCTCTCCTCACCTGTAAGGTTTCCACTGAAAAGTCCTCTGCCAGTCATATTGGAACTCCATTGAAAGCTATTTGTTTATTTTATCTTTCTGCTTTTAGAATCCTTTCTTTATCTTTAATCTTTGGGAGTTTATTTATTAAATGCTTTCAGGTATACTTTTCTGGTTTAATTCTACTTGGTGCCCTGCATTTTTCTTGTACTTGAATATGAATATCTTTTTTACATTTTGAGTGCTCTCTGATATTATCTCTTTGAATAATTTTCTACTCCTATCTCTTTCTCTATACTCTCCTTAAGGCGAGTAACTCATATTTGCTCTTTTCAGGCTATTTTCTAGATCCTGTTGGTGTGATGCTTTTTTTTCTATTCTTTTTTCTTTTGTTTCCTCTGACTGTGTATTTGCCAATAGCCTGTCTCCGAGCTCACTAATTATTTCTTCTGCTTGATCAGTTCTGCTATTTAAAGACTGCCACACATTCTTCATTATTCCAGTTGCATTTTCAGCTACAGAATGTCTGCTTTATTCTTTTTAGTTATTTCAATCTTTTTGTTAATGTATCTGATAGAATTCTGAATTCCTTCTCTGTTTTATCTTGAATTTTCTTAAGTTTTCTCAAATAACTATTTTGAATTCTCTTTTTGAAAGGTAACATATCACTGTATCTAATGGATTTGTCCCTGATATGTTATTTAGATCATTTGGTGAGGCCATGTTTTCCTAGATTGACTTGATACTTGTAGATGTTGACCTGAATCTGGGCCTTGAAGAGTTAGCTGTTTATGAGCTTTTACAGTCTGGGCCTGTTTTAACCTGTTTTTCTTGGGTAGGCTTTTCAGATATTTGAAGGAACTCGTATTTCATGATTTAAGCCATATTTACTTTAGGGAGCACCTTAAGCCCAATAATGCTGTGGTTCTTGCACACTCAGAGGTACCATCGTGATGGTCTTGTACAAGATCTGGGAGAATTCTCTGAATTATGAGACAGACACTCCTCTTCTTTTTTCCTTACTTTTCCCAAAACATAGTCTCTTCCTTTGTTCTGAGCCACATAAAGCTGAGGGTGGAGCAGCACAAGCATCCCTATGACCACTACCACTGTGAATGTACTTGGTCAGACCTGAAGCCAGCATAGCACTGGATCTCACTGACAGCCTTCTGTAACCTCTTCCTGGCTTCTGCCTATGTTCACTCAAAGCCAAGATCACTCCACTGCATTCCAGCCTAGGTGACAGAGTGAGACTCTGTCTCCAAAAAAAAAAAAAAATCTGCAATTTATATGACAGGCCAGTAGGTCAGAAGCTCAGGCAGGAGTTTATGCTGTAGTATTAAGGCAGAATTTCCTTTTCTGGGAAAAAAAACCATAATATTTATTGTAAGTATTATGTTTTAATTGTGGAAGACAACGATATTCTGCATTCTACTCTTCAATGTCTTGTATATAGTAAGAATAGATGCAAACTTTCTATGCCACATTTATGCATGCTACTTTCTTTAAATCAGTTAAAAGAACTGCATTATTTATAGCTAAACACTAAGGTTTAGTCTGATATTTCAGGACCTATAGAATTTTTTTTAAATATTACTTTTTTAAAAGTTCATGGGTACATAATAGTTGTATTTATTTATGGGGTACATGCCATAACCTTGTTAAAGCCTTAAACCCCTTAGAATCAGAAGGACTGTATTAATTATACAGTTCAAGCATGTATATCTTACTATCACCCCTTCCATAATTCTCCATTTTTATAAACTATTCTTTAGCCTAGAGCACTTGGCTGCTCATAATTTTTTAATTGATATATTATTAATTTTTGAATTGAATATCACTTCTCTGAATTTTTATTAACTATTTAATGGCTACAAAAAATAATTGAAATGTTTGTAGTTCTTATCTGTTTTCTATGTTCTATAACTTACACCTTTTTTTTTTGTCTTTTTCTATATGTCACATTCTTCTACTAGTGTGAACTAAGAAGGGTCCTTCAAAGGAGCCTTGCTTTCTTCTCCGCATGCCTTTATATAAGCTAGCTCTTCTCACTGTAAACATCCCACATCCCACAAAACTTTCCACACTGTCTAAGATTATTCTTTGTTCCCTTAGCCCACCAAAGCATCTCAATTCTTATTTTAGCACTTTCTAGTGTTATTACTTGTTTACAAATGTGTATTCTCTATTGTAACATCAGAGTCTTAGTAGCAGGATTTTTGTGATGTTTACCTTTGTTTTTGCAATGTTTAGCCCAATATCTGGTGCAACATGGGAAGCTCATAACTTTTGAAATGCATGCTGAATAATATTAATATCAGAAATAATCTTAGAAATCATCTAGTTCTACAACTTTATTATTAAAAAAATAAAATTGAGGCCCACACAGCAGAAGTGGTTTACTGAGTTTATAAGGTTAAATCTTTGGAATGGAAGGGAATTTTTAATTCAAGTGTATAGTCTAAAACACAGACAAAATATCTGACCTTCAGTACTTCTTTAAGTATGTATGTAGGGTCTATCATGATGGTATTTTAGCATTCACATAAAAAAATGCGGTTTATGATAGGGAGATTATTTTTTAACTTTCCCAAAGTCCTGAAATTTTGACCAAAAAATGTCTAATATTTTCTGGAATATAATAATACTATAATCCTGATATAACCAAAGGAAATATGAATCATACAGATTAGAGACTTCAACTGAATATTTTAAAGTTTATTGGAGGCAGCGCTTGCAGTTTGGAGACATCTGAGGTCTGAGGACTTAAACTAACACATTCATGACTTCACATAAGTAGTGCTGTTATATTTCCAAAGCCACAGTGTCCCTTATGAAACGACTGGTTGGTATTTGCATAGCACTTGCATTACCATTCCTTGTGTTCAATTTTAGAAAGGTTCTGTCCTTCTCCATTTAAAAGAACTATTGATAAAAAGTCATATTTCATAGGCTATTATAACAGAAGTTCCTGGAAGGTCCTTTTGCCTAAACACATGTATTGGTTCGTTCTCACGCTGCTATGAAGATATGCCCCAAACTGGGTAATTTATAAAGGGAAGAGATATGATTGACTCACAGTTTCACATTGCTGAGTAGGCCTCAGGAAACTTACAATTAAGGCAGAAGTCAAAGCAGGCACCATCTTTGCAGGATGATAGGACAGAGTGAACGCTAAGCAAAAAGGAAAAAGCCCCTTCTGAAACTGTCAGATCTTGTGAGAACTCACTCACTATCATGAGAAAAGTATGGGGGTAACCACCACTATGATCCAATTACCTCCCACTAGGTTCCTCCCATGACATGTGGGGATTCTCCCATGACATGTGGGGATTATAAGAACTATAATTCAAGATAAGATTCGGGTGGAGACATAGCCAAACCACATAATTCTACCCTTGGCCTTACCCAAATCTCATGTACTCACATTTCAAAACACAATCCTACGTTTCCAACAGTCCCCCAATGTTTTAGCTCATTCCAGCATTAATCCAAAGTCCAAGTCCAACATCTCATCTGAGACACGTCAAGTCTCTTCTGCTTGTGAGTCCGTAAAATCAAAAGCAAGTTAGTTACTTTCTAGAAACAATGAAAGTACAGAAATTGGGTAATTATACCTGTTCCCAGTGGGAGAAATTAGCAAAAACCAAGAGGCTACAGGGCCTATGCAAGTCCACAATCCAACAGGGGAGGTCATCAAATCTTAAAACAGCAAAATGATTTTCTTTAACTTCATGTCTCATATCCAGGCCAAATTGATGCAAGAGGTGGACTCCCCTGTTCTTCGGCTGGTCCACCCCTGTGGCTTTGCAGAATATAACCCCCTTCTGGGCTGCTTTCACAGGCTGGCATTTAGTGTCTATAGCTTTTCCAAGTGCACATTGCTCTGCCTATGGATCTACCATTCTGGGGTCTGGTGGACAGTGACCTTCTCACAGGTCCAACTAGGCAGTGTGCCATTGAAGACTGTGTGAGGGCTCCGCTTTCACATTTCCCTCCTGCACTGCCCTAGAAGAGATTCTCCATGAGGGCTTTCCCCAGCCTGCAGCAAATTTCCGCCTGGACATCCAGTTATTTCCATATATCCTCTGAAATCTAGTTGAAAGTTCCCAAAACTCAATTCTTCACTCTGTGCTAGAAGGCCCAACACCATGTATAATTCCCCAAGGCTTGGGACTTGCACACTCTGAAGCAACTTCCTCAGCTGTATGTTGACCTCTTCTAGCCATGGTGAGACTGAAAGAAGTCACCACAATTTGAGGCTGCACAGAGCAGAAGGGCCCTGGGCCCAATCCACGAAACCATTTTTTTCTTCTTGGCCTCCAGGCTTGTGATGGGATGGATTGCGGTGAAGGTCTCTGACATGCCCTGCAGACATTCCCCAGCTTGTCTTGGCAATTAGCATTCAGCTCCTTATTAATTATGCAAATTTCTGCAGAAGGCTTGAATTTTCCCCCAGAAAATAAAATGGATTTCTCTTTTCTATCGCATCATCAAGCTGCGAATTTTCCAAACTTTTATACTCTACTTCCTCTTAAATGCTTTGCCACTTAGAATTTTCTTCTGCCAGATACCCTAAATTATCTCTCTCAAATTCAAAGTTCCACAGATCTCTGAAGCAGGAGCAAAATGCCACCAGTCTCTTCCCTAAAGCATGGCATGAATCATCTTTATTCCAATTCCCAAGAAATTTTTTCTCTCCATTTGAAACCACCTCAGCTTGGACTTCATTGTCTGTATCACTGTCAGCAGTTTTGGTCAAAGCCATTCAACAAGTCTCTGGGAAGCTCTAAACTTTCCTGCATTTTTCTCTAAACTTTCCTGCATTTTTCTGTCTACCTATGAGCCCTCCAAGTCTCTATGAAGGTTAAAACGTTCCCACATTTTCCTGTCTTCTTTAGAGCACTCCAAGCTGTTTCAATGTCTGCCTGTTACCCAGTTCCAAAGTTGCTTCCATATTTTCCAGTGTCCTTACAGCAGTGCCCCAGTACCTTGGTACCAATTTACTATATTAGTTTTCTCTCACACTGACACACACACACACACACACACACACACACATACACACACACACACACACACACACATACACACACAAACCTACACTACGTAATTTATAAAGGAGAGAGGTTTAATTGACTTATAGTTCTGCATTACTGGAGAGGCCTCAGGAAAATTACAATTATGGCGGAAGGCAAAGCAGACACTTTCTTCACAGGGTGGCTGGCTGGAGTGAGTGCCAAGCTAAGGGGGAAAATCCCTTTATAACACCATCAGATCTTGTGAGAACACACTCACTATCATGAGAACAGCATGGGGGTAATCACCCTCATAATTCAATTACCTCCCACTGGGTTCCTCCCACAGCATATGGAGATTATGGAACTACAATTCAAGATGAGATTTGGGTAGAGATATAGCCAAACCATATCAACACATAATATGTTTCACAGGGGACTCACTATTTGAATATACAGCATTCAAAACTCCACACTTTATTCTTGATATTGTTCTTCCCTTGTACACACTTTCATCATAACACAGGTTTTTTTTTTTCCCCTGCCCATTGTTCTATGTGCCCAGACATATTGTAGAAAATAAAGTTTCTGAATGAATAAATAAATGAGACATCTTTTAAAAAGGCACAAGCTCATAGTAGAGTTACATTGTTACTAATGGCATAATATAAAAAATATATGAACTAAGGTTTAAACTGAAAATATGGAGTTCATTGGGAAGGAACTAATTCAAGAGTAAAGTAGATTAAGACTTACATGCTTGAAGTACTGTATGGAAACAAGACAAAAAATAAGATCTGCTACACTCAGCTTACGAGTGATTTGGAATGCTTTACGGGACTAAAGATACAAGATCAATAATTTTTAAAGTATCAGAAATCCTACTAAAAACTCTTGGAAAAATATTGGTGTTAACGTTAATGGTATTTAAAAGATATTAATTTGAATAAGTTCCTCATTTCCATCTGAGACTTCCTCGGCTTGGACTTTATTGTTTATATGACTATCAGCATTGTGGCCACAGCCATTTAATCAGTCACTAAAATGTTTCAAAGATTCCCTCATCTTCCTATCTTCTTCTGAACCTTCCCCATATTCTTCCAGTTTTTGTCTGCTACCCAATTCCAAAGTTGCTTCCAGATTTTCAGGTATCTTTAGAGGAATTCCCAACTCCTTGGCACCAGTTTTTTTGTATTAGTCCATTGTCCCATTGCCGTGAAGAAATAGCTGACACTGGGAAATTTATAAAGTAAAAAGCTTTAATTGTCTCACCGTAATGCAGGCAGCATAGGAAGCATGATGCTGACATATGCTCAGCGTTTGGGAAGGCCTCAGAAAATTTACAATCATGGTGAAAGGCAATGAGGGAGCAGTTATGTCCCATGGCAAAAGCATGAGCAAGAGAAGGGGGAGAGAGGTGCAACACACTTTTAAATGGCCAGATCTCAGAAGTACTCACTCTCTATCAAGAGGACACCACTAAGAAGGAGGGTGTTAATACTTTTGTGAGAAATATTCTCCTACGATTCAATCACCCTCCACCCTGGTCCCATCCCCAATATATGGCATTATATTTCAATGAGATTTTGGCAAGGATACACATTCAAATTATATCAAGCTCCAACAGGTCTAGAAGCAGACTTTTCAGTGAAAACCTTATAGGCCAGAAAAGAGTGACATCATATATTTAAAGTACTTAAGGAAAAAAGCTTTTACTCTCAAATTTATATCCAGTGAAAACATCCTTAAGGCATGAAGAAAAAATAAAGACACTCCCAGACTAACAAAAGCTGAGGAATTTTATCAACACTGAACCTATCCTACCTGAGATGCTAAAAGTTTTTCACCTTGAAAGAAAAATATATTAATGTGCTAGAAGAAATCATCTTAAGATAAAAACTCCCTGGTAATAGTAAGCACACAGAAAAACAAAACAGAACAGTAGAACATTTTAATGGTGGTGTGTAAACGACTTGTGTCTTAAGCAGAAAGATTAAATAATGAACCAATAAAAAATAATGACAACAACCAGGAAACTTCTAGAACTGATAAATTCAGTATAGTTTCAGGATACAAAGTCAATATACAAAAATCAATAGCATTTCTATATGTCACCAGGAGACAATCTGAAAAAGAAATAAAGTAATATTCCCAACTACAATAGCCACAAGTAAAATTAAATACCTAGGAAATAACCAAAAAGGTGAAAAGTATCTACAATAAACTCTATAAAATACTGGTAAAAGTGACTGAAGAAGACATCAAAAACTGGAGAGGTATTTCATGTTCATGGATTGGCAGAATCAACATTCTCAAAATGTCCATACTACCCAAAGTAATCTACAGATTCAATGCAATCCTTATTCAAATATCAGTAACATTTTTCACAGAAATAGAAGAAAACAATCCTAAAATTTACATGGTTTATTAAAAGACCTAGAATAGTCAAAACTATTCTGAGCCAAAAGGAAAGAACTGGAGTAATCACTTTACCTTACTTCAAATTACACTACAGAGGTATAGTAACCAAAACAGTATGTACTGACATAAAATAGATGCATAGACGAAAGGAACAGAATAGAGAAGTCAGCAATAAATTCACATGCCTACATAGAACTAATTTTCAACAAAAGTGCCAAGAATATACATTGAGGAAAAGGTAGTCTCTTCAAAATATTGTGCTAAGAAAACTTGATTTAAAAATGCTGAAAAATAAAATGAGACACCTATCTCTAACCACATATAAAAGTCAAATTATAATGTATTAAAGACTTAAATCTAAGACCTTGAGCTATGAAACTACTACAAGGAAATATTGGAGAAACTATCCAAGACATTGACCTGTGCAGAAATTTCTTAAGTTATACACCACAAGCACAAGCAAGCAATGCAAAAATGAACCAATGGGACTTAGTCATCAAATTAAAGCTTCTGCACAGCAAAGGGTACAGTGAACAAAGAGAAGAGGCAACCTATAGAATGTGAGAAAATATTTGCCAACTACCCATTGACAAGGGATTAACAACCAGAATATATAAGGATTTCAAACAACTTTATACCAAAAAAAAACTTATAAATAAACTTTATTAAAAACTTATAAATAAGTGTTATAAACAAACAACTTTATACCAAAAAAACTTATAATCTGATTTTAAAAACTTATAAACAAACAACTTCATACAAAAAAATGTATGATCTGATTAAAATAAAAATTAAGATAAATAAAATTTAAGATAGTTAAAAACTTATAATCCAATTAAAATAAGAACAAAAGATCTGAATAGACATTTCTCAAAAGAAGACATACAAATGATGAACAGGCATATGAAAAGGTGATCAACATCATTGATTGTCAGGGAAATGTAAATTAGAATTATAATGAAATATTATCTCATCCCAGTTAAAATAAATTTTTTTAAAATGTCAGGCAATGACAAATTCTGGTGAGGATATAAAGAAAAGGGAAAACTCCTTCATTGTTGGTGGGAATGTAAATTAGTACAACCATGATAGAGAGTGCTTAGGCGGTTCCTCAAAAAATAATTATAATAATAAAATAGGAAAAGGAAAGCTACTATGTTATCCAACGATTCTACTGCTGGGTACACATCCAAAAGAAAGAAAATTAGTATCTAATAGTTATTGGCTCTCCCATGTTTGTTACAGAACTGTTTAGAATAGCCAATATTTGGAAACAATCCAGTGTCTTTCAACAGATAAATGCATAAAGAAAACATGATACATATGCACAATGAAGTACTATTCAGTCATAATAAAGAATGAGTTGCAATCAGTTGCAGCAACATGGATGAAGCTGGAGGTCATTATGTTAAGTAAAATAAGCCAGGCACAGATATACAAATATTGCTTGTTCTCATTTATTTGTGAAATCTAAAAGTCTAAACAATTCATGGAGATAGAGAGTAAAAGGATAGCCACCAGTAGCTGGAAAGGGTAGTGGGGTTTGGGAGGGAAGTTCGGATGGTTAAGAGAAACAAAATCATAATTAGAAAGAATGAATAAGAACTGCTATTTGATAGAACAACAGAGTACTATAGTCAACAATAATTAAATTGTACATTTTATAGTAGCTGAAATAGTATAATTAGGTTGATTGTAATACAAACGATAAATGTTTGAGTAGATAGATACCCAACATTTTATGATGTGACTATTACACATTGCCTGCCTGTACCATAATGCCTTATGTACCTTATAAATATATACACTTGCTATTTACCCACAAAAATTAAAAAAAATAAACATTTTGAACAATATGCTTAGTTCATATTAACCAAGGGTAGATAGAAATTTTAGATGTACTACAGATATTTTGAAATGCTAATCTGGTGAATGTGACTTTGTATACAAAGTCTATATATAAAGATGATATCAACAGGATTTCACAGAAAAATTTCAATTAAAAAAAGATGGTGGTGGTTGTTTTGGTTTAAGCATTACCAAGTAGTTGGCCCTATGAAACCCAAATGAATCCACCAATTCATATTAATATCATAAATTTATTTAAGCTCTAGTAGACACTAGAAAGTAGAACATGGAATGATTAACTATAATTTTGTATTATTTAAACATTAGATGATCAAGTAAAATATATTTGAGAATGTGCAAGAGCCAAATATCAAATCAAAGCATGCTGAATATGTTTGTTCTATTAATATTTTATTGAAAATGGTGAGTTACCTGAACCTCTTTTAGATTTGTAATTAATGCAGAAAGAAAAGGGAAAATACAGTTACTAATAAATGTTTAGTAAAAGTATTTAGCAAACATGTGTATATGCATCTGTCTAAGCATATTTAGATGAACTAAGTCCAGATTTAGAAATAGAGGCTTTGAAAAGCCACCTGAATAAATGTTTTTCTATACCTTAAAATATGCATTATTACCCACAGTAATATGATAAAAATACTTAATAAAACCAATTACTCCCTCTAAAATGTGCCTACATTTTAATTGTATAAAAATATGAAACAACTATTTTCACTTTATTGTTACATATTTCAAAAGTACTAAGTATTTGAAGATCACTGAGCATTTAACTTTAATTTAGCCTACTATTTAACCTTAATATTTCCCTTTTTGCCAGTTGGAAAAGGAATTGAAACTTTTTCTTGAGTTGTTGCATGCCACTGCTTTCCTGAAATACTCAAAATGTCATGTATTTTGTAAATTTTAATATTTTATTAAATGATTAGAATTACTCTGAAGTATCCTAAAGCCACAATTGGAAATCATCCTTCACCAGAACTAAGAACATCCATGAGTTCTCTGTTCCATTGGTCTACGTCTTTTCTTGTACTAGTAACATGCTGTTTTGATTACCATAGGCTTGTGGTATAGTTTGAAGTCAGATAGCATGATGCCTCCAGCTTTGTTCTTTTTGCTAAGGATTGTATTGTCTATACCGGCTCTTGTTTAGTTCCACATGAATTTTCAGATAATTTTGTTTTTAACTCTGTGAAGAATGTCAATGGTACTTTAATAGCAATAAGCAATGAATGTATAAATTATTTTGGGCAGTATGGCCATTTTCACAGTACTGATGCTTCCTATCCATGAGCAAGGGATGTTTTTCCATTTGTTTGTGTCCTCCCTGATTTCCTTGAACAGCGGTTTGTAGTTCTCTTTCAAGAAGTCCTTTGCTTCCATTGTTAGCTGTATTCCCAGGTATTTTTCCCTTTGTAACAATTGTAAATACAAATCATTCACGATTTAGCTCTTTGCTCGCCTATCGTTGATGTATTGGAATGATGGCGACTTTTGTGCATTGATTTTATCCTAAGACTGCTGAAGTTGCTTATCAGCTTAGGAAGCTTTTGGGCTGAGATGATGGGGTTTTCTAGATACAGGATCATGTCATCTGCAAACAAAAATTAATTGACATTCTCTCTTCCTATTTGAATACCCTATATTTCTTTCTCTTGTCTAATTGCCCTAGCCAGAACCTCCAATACTAATTAGGAGTGGTGAGAGAGGACAACCTTGTCTTGTGCTGGTTTTCATGGGGAATGCTTCCAGATTTTGCCCATTCAGTATTATATTGGCTGTTGGTTTGTTCTCACTTATATGTGGGAGCTGAATGATGAGAACACATGGACACATGGGCAAGAACAACACAAACTGGGGCCTGTTGGAGAAGGAGGGTGGTGGGAGGGAGAGCATCAGGAAGAATAGCTAATGCATGCTGGGCTTAATACCTAGATGATGGGATGATCTATGCAGCAAACCACCATGGCACACATTTACCTATGTAACAAACCTACACATCCTGCACGTGTACCCCTGAATTTAAAATAAAAGTTGAGGAAAAAAAAAAAAAGACTATTCAAAAAGCCACTGTCTAACTTGAGAACCAGCTTGTGCACAGAAATGATAGTATGTCAGAACAAATGTACTGAAATCTTCCATCCTCAGTACACGAAAATAATACAATGTTCATAGTAGTCATAGTTTTTATATCACTTTCGAATCAGTATTAAGAATAATTACAAACTTAACAGCGAAGCAAATATCTCTACCACACACAACAAAAGAAATATCCATGAGGAATAATAACAGAAAAAACCATCAGTCAGTTTTGGAAAGAGCTCTGCTTTTTGAGTGATATATTGATACTTAAATATCACTGAAACTGTTCAAAGGCTATATTTAAATATCCAGACTCACTGAATATTATTTATTAACTGCCAGCATCATTTTATTATGAATTCTAGAGGGAGAGTACAACCTAAAGAACCATAATTGTGAAAAAATAATTATAACAAAACTGAGAAGGGGTCAATAATGAAATGTTCAAAGAAACCCAGCCAGTTGCAGGACAGGCTTTTTTGTATGTTTTTAAAAATACACTATTGCATTTTTATCAATTTCCAAATTCCCAGTCTGAAGCAGTGTAAAATTTACATAATTGTTTATCATTTTTAAGTGTTATTAATAGAAAGTCTATTAATTGAAATATGTTTAAAGTTAATTTTCTCTCTCTCTCATGTTCAAAGATGATGAAACCTTTCTCTCGACTTTGCTCGGGAATCTTCACTAATTAAAATTTATATTTCTGGTTCATTATTGATCTTTAAATTTGAAAGAAAGAATTTATAAAATGGCACATATTTCTAATATAACTTCACTAATCACTGGAGAGGTATTGTGCTAAGAGGGAAAGAGTAGAACATTTTGAGCTATAGGCAATGACTTAAATCCTGCTTCTGCTGTTTAATTAGCTCTTTGCTTTGGAAATTTA
Source organism: Callithrix jacchus (assembly GCF_049354715.1). Lineage (NCBI taxonomy): Eukaryota > Metazoa > Chordata > Mammalia > Primates > Cebidae > Callithrix > Callithrix jacchus. The sequence goes on from NC_133524.1 coordinate 89,152,427, forward strand.
TTTAACCTCCTGACTTTCAGTTTCCTCATTAAATACTTGCTGAGTATTTGAATTAAAATCACAATACTTACTTGATAGGGTTGCTGTTATAATTAAACGAAATATTGCAAGGAATGCAGCAGAAACTGTGTTTGACGTTTAGGTAGCTCTTAAAAAATGTCATTAATCCTTTATTGAGGGCCACCTCAATACACATATATGTATGCAAAAATCTGATTATTTTGTTCATGTGTTGATGCATGCTCATAAATAAAATGGAAAATACTAAACATATAGAAAACATCAAAAATTAAAATTACGTAGGTATAATCTCTGTTAAAATGGTGACATGATACTGTAATTTATTACAATCGTTTTATTTTTTGATGTCTTCATTTTTTTAACTTAATATTATACCATGAGCTCTTCCAATGTTATTATTTTTTGAAATTTTGATTTTTAATGGTACATTCCACTGTATGTCCTCTATTGTGTTTTGATTTCTTTGAGTAAATCAACATTTAAAATTATATTTCTTGATATATTTTAATATATTGTACCATTTTTACATATTTCACATCAGTTTAATCAGTTTAACTCTAATCCTTTAAATTTTGCAGCATCTATAGTACATCAGTGAACTTACATTTATATAATCCGTTGTTTTTAAATGATAGAATTTAAGTTCTACCATATGCAATAAAATGTTTTGTCTACACAAGTGTACAGGTACATTTTTATGTGCATATCTTGCTAGAACATGTAATTAATAGTAATCATTGCCATATTTTGGAACGATATTAATCTGTATCTTATGAAATACAATTATAGATAGTTTGTCAAGAGAAAAAAGACGTTTTGTCTAACATAAATCACTTGCCCACGTTAGTTGACTGAGCAGATTGTAACCCCCTGTGAATCAACAGAATTCTAAACAGCTAAATGAGTCACTGTCACTGAAGTTGCTCCTTTGAGGTGCCATTACAAAACTGTATCTCTTCACTGTATGCAAAGGTAATTTGGTGATCTACTGATCATTATAGCATTAGGGTAGGAGGGAGAGAGGAGGCAACCTCTGCCTTCTGGGTTCACGCAATTCTCCCGCCTCAGCCTCCCGAGTAGCTGGGAAAACAGGTGTGCACCACTGTGCCCAGCTAATTTTTGTGTTTTTAGTAGAGACAGGGTTTCACCATGTTGACCAGGATGATCTCGATCTCTTGACCTCATGATCCACCCACCTCGGCCTCCCAAAATGCTGGGATTACAGGCTTGAGCCACTGCACCTGGCCCAGGATAACATTTCTACCTTCCACCTCTCAAACAGCTCAGTTGGTAAGAAGCTTGTTAATAACCATAATAAGTTATTCTCTGTCATAAGCTAAATCTATCTTCTCAAGTTTAATTATTTTTGATGAATATATGCTGCTAACTTGAGCTTGAATGGAAGCACTGGTCTGTAATGAATTAACTATAGACATAGAAACAGTATTATGGGGGAAGGCATATTAGAAAGTAAATAAAAAAGAGTGAAAAAAACATATACATATCATTCCTTTGAAGGCCTCTTTTTAAAAACTTGACATTTTAAAATTGTATGGTAAAGATAATTAAGCATATCTTTGACAAATTTTCAGAATTTATACAAATCACCTTATATTATTCTCAAATTGATGACAGAGCTACCTGAAAAGTTTTATAAAACCAGAATTAAGCTTTACTTTTTATTCCTAGGCACAATATTGAATGAAGCACAGAATGCATGTTTTAAATTAGCTCTCATTTGCTCTGATGATTGCTTTTTCTGGAAAGAGCTTGATCACATGCTTACAATTTCCATTTATGTATTATAAGGAGCAATGTATGGATGCTCTGTTTAGTTTTAATTTGTGACTTTGGCCAGGATACACAAACCTAATTGGTATTCTTCATTAAGTTTTTAATTGCTGTTAAATTAGTATTTTAGTAAATTATAAGTTAATTTATAAATTTAAAGTAAATAAAAATTTAAACTAAAATAATATTTAGTAATTAAATATCAAATTAGTATTAAGGGAGATGAATTGGTGAAAAAATTTGGATATTTTGTGATATAATAAGACATAAAATCGTGTGGCATTTGTTGGAGCATAACTTAAAATTGTATGCAAAGAAAGCAGTCTGCATTCTTTATTAACTATTTGGCATAGTAAATATTGTTGACTTACTTGAGGTCCTAGATACAAGAACTGCCATAATGAGTCAGAACGATGAGGGTTCTAAAAGAAAAGTGGTGCTGTATATGATCCAGTAATTTTATTTGATTTAGGCTGAGTTTAATAGGCATCCCTACTGAGAACTTGCCTGTATTTATTGCAAGCTTCAACAGTTATTCAGCACTATCACCATTCCTCAAGCTTCTACCCTGCTTCCTCTGCTCTCAGCCTTTCTCTGTCACTAGGCTCAGCAGGAAGGACGGAGAAATGGCAAATGTTGAATGGGACCAATACTTAATAGTGTTGGTTAAATAAAATATTTGAAATTCATGATATTAAATAAATGAACAATGAAACAATAAAATTCTCAAGTTGTGTTTTATATCATGTGGAAAAAAGAAATAAATTAAGACTTTGAATTAAACTTGATTATATATGTGTAGATAAAATGTAGAATGAGTTATAAATAACATTTTGAAATTCGACTTACAAGGTCCTCATTAACATTCTAATGCTGATTATATAAATTGCAGTGTAGATTATGTTCACTGTATACTCTCACTAGAAATACAGCTTAAAAACTCATGTCACTATTAAACTTATTTCGAATTATAAATCAGAAGTTTGTCTGAGATAGTCATTGATTTTATTAGACTTGAGAGCAGTTCTTAGTAGGCACCTCTTATGTAATGGATGTGAACAGCGGAAAACTAGTAAATACTTCTGAGAATTGCCCAATTGTGGCTTATATTCTAAAGAGCAGGAAGAAGAGTAATAAACTGTTTGATTGTCTGACTGCTGATGACCAACTTTAAGAATGGTTGAATTTTATCAAGTTATGTCTAAAATATAGGAGTACTTTTTTTTAGCAGCTGAAACATTATTACTATTTTATTTGTATATTATCTTAACTATCATTTAATTTCATCAAATAGTGAAAAGTAAATAAGAAAAGTGAAAGGCATTTTTTTTTTTTAAATCAAGCTCAGGGCCGGGCCCTGTGCCTGCCCAGGTGCACTGGTTTCGGGCCTATAATCCCAGCACTTTGGGAGGCCGAGGCAGGTGAATCACTTGAGGTCAGGAGTTTGAGACCAGTATGACCAACACAGGGGAATGCTATATCTACTGAAAATACAAAAATTAGCCAGGCGTGGTGGCATGTACCTGTAACCCCAGCTACTTGGGAGGCTGAGGCAAGAGAATCCCTTCAGCCTTGGAGGCAGAGATTGCAATGAGCTGAGATCACGCCACTGCACTTCGGCCTGGGCAACAGAGTGAGACTCATCTCAAAAATAAGTAAATGAATACAAAAAAAAAAAACCCGCAGGAATTTGAAGAATTAATTCACATTGTTTTTCAGAAAAGATCTGAATGCAAGCTGTGATAAAATTCTGAAACATTGCATTCTAACTTGAAACCTAAAAATCTTTCTACCTTTTAATTATGAATTGAATGCTTTTGAATGGAGAACATAACACAACACATGTTGTCCTTATTATGCCACAAGAGGAAAGGGTAGTTAGATAAACATTGGATTAGGAATGAAGAAAATGGGGTTCAATGCTTGCCTTTATCACTATTTTTGAGCATTTGGGGAGGTGACTTGACTTTGCCTTGGATTTCTATTCTGTAATATCACTAGATGAGGTGTCTTCAGTTCTTTTTTTTTTTTTTTTTTTTTTTTTGAGACGGATTTTCGCTCTTGTTACCCAGGCTGGAGTGCAGTTGCGCAATCTCGGCTCACCGCAGCCTCTGCCTCCTGGGTTCAGGCAATTCTCCTGCCTCAGCCTCCTGTGTAGCTGGGACTACAGGTGCACACCACCATGCCCAGCTAATTTTTTTGTATTTTTAGTAGAGATGGGGTTTCACCTTGTTGACCAGGATGGTCTTGATCTCTTGACCTCGTGATCCACCCGCCTCGGCCTCCCAAAGTGCTGGGATTACAGGCGTGAGCCACCGTGCCCAACTTCAGTTCTTTTCAAGATAGAAAAGCAATCTGCAATTTATTTTAAGGGATTTGGTTTTGGAGGAAAAGGAATTGACCTGGCTTTTATTGGACAGTCCATAATAAAATAAAATAGAAAAAAATTATTCAACATTATTCCCTCTATAAGATCAACTAAAAACTGACAAACTCATGCTTGGCTTCTGAGTGGACATTCATTTAACATATCATGATTCTGTAGCTTAATGGAAATAGCATTGAGTCTATAAATTTCTTTGAACACTATGGCCATTTCCACAATACTGATTCTTTCTATCCACGAGGATGGAATTTTTCCATTTGTTTGTTCCTTCTATTATTTCCTTGTGCAGTGGTTTGTAGGTCTCCTTGAAGACGTTCACTTCCCTTGTTAGCCGAATTCCTAGGTATTTTATTCTGTTTTTAGCAATTGTATTTCTTTTTGTAGCAATTGTGAATGGATGTTTATTCATGATTTGGCTCTCTGCTTATCTGTTGTTTATGTATAGGAATGTTTATGATATTTGAACATTGATTTTGTATCCTGAGACTTTGCCAGAATTGTTTATCAGCTTAAAAAGCTTTGGTGCTGAGACAATGGGATTTTCTAAATATACAATAATGTCATCTGCAAAGATAATTTGATTTTGTCACTTTCTCCTTGAATATCTTTTAATCTCTTTTCCTTGCCTGATTGCCCTGGCGAGAACTTCCAACACTATGTTGGATAGGAGTGGTGAAAGAGGATATCCTTGTCTAATGCCAGTTTTCAAGGGGAATGCTTCCAGCTTTTGCCCATTCAGTCTAATATTGGCTGTGGGTTTGTCATAAATGGCTTTTACTATTTTGAGGTATGTTCCTTCAACACCTACTTTACTGAGAGTTTTTAACATGAAGAGATGTTGAATATTATTGAAGGCCTTTTCTGCACTATTATGATAATCATGTGATTTTTGTCTCTAGTTTTATGTGATTAATTATGTTTATTAATTTGCATATGTTGAACTAGCCTTTCATCCTAGAAATGATAGTGACTTAATCATGGTGCAGAAGCTATTTAATGCGCTGCTGGATTTTGCTTGCCAGTATTTTATTGTAGATTTTTGAATTAACATTCATCAGGGATATTGGCTTGAAGTTTTATTTTTTTGTTGTATCTCTGCCAGGTTTTGGTATCAGGATGAGGCTGGTCTCATAGAATTAGTTAGGGAGGTGTCCCTCTTTTTCCATTGTTTGTAATAGTTTCAGAAAAAAATAGTAGCAGTTCCTCTTTGTACCTCTGGTAGAATTTAACTGTAAATTCTTCTGGTCCTGGGCTTTTGTTTGGTTGGTAGGTTATCACTTTTTCAGTTTCAGAACTCATTGTTGGTCTATTCAGAGATTCAACTTTTTTTCTGGTTTAGGCTTGGGGGGGTGCATGTATGCAGAACTTAATCAATGTCTTGTACATTTTTCTAGTTTATGTGCATAGAGTTGTTTATAGTATTCTCTGATTGTTGTTTGTTTTTCTCTGCAGTCAGTGGTGATATCCCCCTTATCATTTCTGATTGTGTTTATTTTAATATTCTACTTTCTTCTTTATTAGTCTAGCTAGTGGTTTATCTATCTTTTTTTTTTTTTTTTTTTAATCAGCTCCAAGATTAGTTGCTTTTTTGAAGGGTTTTTTTTATGTGTATCTTCTTCAGGTCCACTCGGATCTTCGTTATTTCTTGTCTTCTGCTAACTTTGGGGTTTGTTTGCTTTTGGTTCTCTCGTTCTTTTAGTTGTGATGTTAGAATGTCAACTTGAGATCTTTCTAGCTTTTTGATGTGGGCATTTAGTGCTGTAGAATTCACTCTTAGCATTGCTTTAGCTATGTCTCAGAAATTCTGATAGATTGTCTCTTTGTTCTCATTAGTTTCAAATAACTTTATTTTTGTCTTAATTTTATTATTTATCCAGGAGTCATTCAAAAGCAGGTTGTTCAATTTCCATGTAGTTGTGTAGTTTTTGTGAGTTTCTTAATTTTGAGTTCTAATTTGATTGTGCTTTGGTTTGAAAGACTTCTTATTGTAATTTCAGTTCCTTTCCACTTGCTGAGGAGTGTTTTACTTCCAATTATGTGATCAGCTGTAGAGTAAATGTCATGTTGCACTGAGAAGAATGCATATTCTGTTGCTCTGGGGTAGACATCTCTGTAGATATTTATTAGGTCCACTTGATCCAGAGCAGAGTTCAAGCCCTGAAGATCTTTGTTAATATTCTATCTCAAGGGATGATCTAATATTGTCAGTAGGGTGTTAAAGTCTCCCATTAGAGTTGAACAATGAGAATACATGGACACAGGGAGGGGAACATCACACACCAGTGCCTCTCAGGAGGTGAGGGGCTAGAGGAGGGATAGCATTAGGAGAAATACCTAATGTAGATGATGAGTTGATGGGTGTAGCAAACCACCATGACACGTGTATACCTATGTAACAAACCTGCATGTTCTGCACATGTACCCCAAAACATAAAGTATAATAAAATAAATATATATATATATATATATATATATATATATATAAAATCTCCCACTATTATTGTGTGGGAGTCTAAGTCTTTTTGGAAGTCTCTAAGAATTGTTTTATGAATCTGGGTGTGCCTGGATAATTAACTCTTCTTGTTGAATTGAATCCTTTACCATTATGTAATGCCCTTCTTTGTCTTTTTAAATTACTGTTTGTTCAAAGAATCTTTTTTCACAAACCAGGATTGCAACTCCTGCTTTTTTCTGCTTTCTATTTACCTGGTAATTTTTTCTCTATCCCTTTATTTTGAGCCTATGTGTGTCTTTGCATGTGAGATGGTTTTCTTGAATACAGCACTCTGGTGGGTCTTGACTCTATCCACCCTGCCATTTGGTGTCTTTTCATTGGGGGATTTAGCCCATTTACATTTAAGTTTAATATGGTTATGTATGAACTGGATCCTGTCATCATGATGCTAGCTAGTTATTTTACAGACTTGTTGCTTCATAGTTTCATTGGTCTGTGTACTTCAATGTGTTCTTGTAGGGGATTATAATGGTACTTCCTTTCATATTTAGTGCTTCTTTCAGGAGCTCTTGCAAGGAAGACCTAGTGGCAATGAATTCCCTTGGCATTTGCTTGTCTGTGAGGTATTGTATTTCTCCTTCACTTATGAAGCTTAGTTAGGCCAGATATAAAATTCTGGGTTGAAAATTCTTTCTTTAAGAATGTTGAATATTGGCTCCCAATATTTTCTGGCTTGTAGGGTTACCACTGAGAGGTCCTCTGCTAGTCTTATGGGCTTTCCTTTGACGGTGACCTAGCTTTTCTCATGGGCTGTACTTAATACTGTTTTCCTTCATTTTCACCTTGGGGAACTGATGATTATGTGTCTTGAGGTTGATTTTCTTATGGAGTGTCTTACTGGGGTTCTCTGGATTTTCTGAATTTGAATGTTGGCCTGTCTTGCTAGGTTGGGCAAGTCCTCCTGTATGATATCCTGAAATATGTTTTTTAACGTGGTTCCATATCCCTCGTCTCTTTCAGGTACCCCAATCAGTCGTGGGTTTGGTCTTTTTACATACTTTGATAGTTCTATTCATTCCTTTTTATTTTTTTCTATAATGTTGTCTGCCTGTCTTATTTTGGCAAGGTAATCTTCAAACTCATATCTTTTCTTCTGCTTGGTCTATTCAGCTATTGGTACTTGTGGTTGAATTGATAAGTTCTTGTGTTTTCCAGCTTCATCAGGTCATTTGTTGTTTATTCTTGATAACAGCTCCTGTAATGTTTTATCATGGTTCTTAGCTTCTTTGCATACTCCTTTAGCTCAGCAAAGTTCATTATTACCTACCTACCACTTTTAGGCTCTTGCTAGAGAGGTCTTGGAATCATTTGGAGGAGAATAGGCACTGTGGCTTTTTGAGTTTTCAGCATTTTTGCATTGATTCTTTCTCATCTCCATGAGCTTATATACCTTTGATCTTAGAGGCTGCTGACCTTTGGATGGGGTTTTTGTGGGGCCTTTTTGTGGCTGTTGCTGCTTTCTGTTTGTTTGCTTTTAACAGTCAGGACCCTCTTCTGTAAGCTTTTGTAATTTCTGGGGGTCCACTCCAGACTCTACTGACCTGGGACACTCCCACACCTGGAGGTGTCACCAGTGGAGGTTGCAGAACAGTATAGATAGCTGCCTGCTACTTCTTCTGCAAACTTTATCCCAGAGGGGTACTGACCTCATGCCAGCTGGAATGCTCCTATATAAGGTGCCTGGTAGCCCATGTTGGGGCATCTATACAGTCAAAGAGCATGGGATTAGGGACCCATTAAATGAAGTACCCTGAATGCCCCTTGGCTGAATAGGTGAACTGCACTGGGGAGGATTCCCCTCATCTGGACTGCCTGGACTTTTCAGAGCCAGAGGGCAGGAAAGACTAAGTCTTCTAATCCATGGAGACTGTGGTTGCCCCTCTCCCCAGGGTCTCTGTTGTGGGGATATCAGAGTTCTGTTAACTGGCTGGAGTTCCTGAAATTTCTACACTGGATTGGAGGCCCAATCCAGTGAAGAGAGATGGATCCTAGTCCCACCTAAAGAAGCAGTCAGGCAATAATTTGCCACAACCACTGCGCAGAGCTGTGGGGAATTCCTTCTGGTCCAAGTAGCCCAGTCTCCCTAGCACTGGCAAGGAGAAAAGGTTGACTGAAGCTGCAGTGATGGCAGCTACCCTTCTCCCTGGGAACTCAGTCATTTTAGGCAGTCTCCAGCCTGCTGCCACTGGCCACAACCCAAGTGGCTGCTGAGAGTGCACAACTCTGTGCTTGGGAGCCAAGGCCCTGGTGGCCTGGGCTTGTGAGGGGGTCTCCTGATCAGTGGGTTGCATGGATCCATGGAAAAAGCATGGTTTCCTGAGTTAGGGAGCATAATCACTTGCCACCATTTTTGGGTGGGGTTGGGAACTCACCTTGCCCCATGTGGCTCCTGCGTGGGCCTTTTCTCCACCCTGTTGTCCTCACTCTTTGTGGGTTGTGCCAACCACCTAATCAGTCCCAACAAGAGAATCTGGATACTTCACTTGAAAGTGCCAAGATTCACTCACTCTTTTCATTTTTCTTGGTGGAAGCTGCTGACCAGTTTCTTCTAATCAGCCATCATGACTTCTCCTCCATAGTAGGATTTTTAAACATGATTAATTTTGCAATTAATAGAATAAATAAAGAAAACAAATCTGTAAGAGACAGTGGGTCTAAACAATGCAGTCAACCACAATGACCTACTTGGATGCTTATACATAGACAAAATACTATATCCTAAAACTACAGAATATGTACATTTTTTTCCAAGTTCACATGGTACATTAACCAAGGTAGACCACTGATATGTTTTGGCTGTGTCCCCACTCAAATCTTATCTTGAATTGTAGCTCTCATAATTCCTACATGTTGTGGGGGTGACCCAGTGTGGGACAACTGAATCATGGGGGTGGTTTTGCCCATACTGCTCTCATCACAGTGAATAAGTCTTAAGAGTCTGATGGTTTTATAAGGGGAAACCCCTTTCATTTGGCCCTCCTTCTCTCTTGCCTGCTGCCATGTAAGACATACCTTTTGCCTTCCACCATGATTGTGAAGCCTCTGCAGCCACGTGGAACTGTGAGTCCATTAAACCTCTTTTTCTTTAAAAATTACTCAGTCTCGGGTATGTCATAATTCACGTTTCATCTATCTTTCCACATTTATCAGGGACTATTTTTGATTAATATTCCTCAATTGAGAAAGAACACTGCCTTTGGGACTTTCTCGTCACTTAAGGTCACAATTAACTGTTCAAAAGGTGTTCACACTAGTTTGCTGCAAACCTTCCCATACAATTTCTCTCTCGTCTACTTATTTTCATTATTTCTGGTCCACTGTGGCTATTGTACTCTCTCCACAACACCAACCACAATCACATTCTGGCTATCTTTATACGCACAAGTATGCGCACACACATGCTCCCCCCAACACACACCATTTGTTAACACAAACCCGTGTCTTATTCACCATTTTTCTCTTATGTGGAGTACTTAACTTGGTTATTATTCATAAGTTAGCTTTGAATCTCCAAATCAAATAATTTTTAAGAAATCTCATTTTTTCTCAAACCTCTCTTCAGCTATTTTGAAAGTAGAATATGATTTGTTCATCACAATGTAACAGTTTATTTATCTGAATAATCAAGACTTTAGTTTTTTGGAAAATGGGTTTTGGTTCAATGATATCATACTCCATAATTGTCCATATTTTATGGCACATACACTTACCTTTGACATCTTGTAAAGGGAAATGCAAATACAAGTTATGTCCATTGCAGACATCAAAGTTATCGGTCATTAGGCTGAACTTGATTTATTTAATATTGATCTTACATCGGTAGAAACACTCTAATGCCTTCTCATTACAAAATTCCAGATAGAATTTTGAATATGTAATATACTTAATACATCCAGGACACTGCCAGTTCTAAAAATCTAATTTGAAGGAAAAATATCTTCATGTGACCTTTACAGTCTATGTATGAGATCTGCATCATTAAAGGTGAGCAATTAGCTTCATCTTTTGACCATTTAACATGTAGTTCTGTTACAAGTGTAACACTATATAAAATTGCTCTTTTAATGATACACCTCTAAACTATATGCAAATCAATACAAGCACAACTAGAAAAGCAAGTAGCAAGCATCCTTCAAAAAGGAAAGGCAATTTTTTTTTAAATCTTGCTCAAAGGCAACCAGCATATTGACACCAGGAACATAATTTAATTAGTTTGACTAAAATACAAAATAGTGAATAAGTGTTTCTAAACATGAAGTTTAGCTTAGTTAAATTAGAATTTATTGACTCTTGCCTTCCAATAATATAAAATAGTCAAATATAAATGGTTAATTCCTACACACCTATAACCTGGAAAATTCTTCATAAATGCCACAATGGGAAGAATAATATTGCCACTAAAGATAACTTTTATGACTTCTTTCACAATTGGATCAATCTATTCTAAGTCACTCTGGAATAAACGTTTACATTGGTTTCATTATATACTTTGGCACTTTCAAAGCTGAGTCCAGAACATTGTAGAGTGGATGTTAGCACTGGGACTCTCTGGTGCCCTTGTTTTTTAATCTTATTCTTACTGTTGCCCTATTTGAAGAGCATCTTTAGAGGAATAAATTCTTTCTTTTCTCCAATTTTTAAGTAGCTGGTAATGACAATAGTGATAGCTAACACTTTGATGTTGTAAATATTTTGCATAAAAATTAATTTTATATAAATAAAATTATATACTTTTTAAAACAAGCATCAAATGCTACTTTTTCAGGATATTTGAATATATTGTTTTCTGATACTTCCTATTCTTTTTTGTTGTTGTTTTTGTTTTTTTTGAGATGGAGTCTCACTTTGTTGCCCAGGCTGGAGTGCAATGGCACAGTCTCATCTCACTGCAACCTCCACTTCCCTGATTCAAGTGATTCTCCTGCCTCAGCCTCCCAAGTAGCTGGGACTATAAGCACATGCCAGCACACCTGGCTAATTTTTGTATTTTTAGTAGAGACGGGGTTTCACCATATTGCCCAGGGTGGTCTTGAACTCCTGACCTCTAGTATTCCACCCACCTCAGCATCCTAAAGTTCTGGGATTACAGGCGTGAGCCACCATGCCTGCCATACTTTCTATTCCTTAAAAGTTAATATACTCATGCTGTAGGTTTTGTTGAAAGGCATATTAAAATGGCATTTTTAAAAATTACTAAATACATTTATTAATTATAGGCATCATTATTCATTAAAATCAACCGTTGCTTTTGCCAAACACAAGTTTGAATAAGTAACTGATGATAAATGTATGAATAAATGTTTCCAAAATAGTTACTAAAATGTCATGAATGCTTTTATGTTAATGATCATTTTTGAGTTTCTGGAAAAAAAAATGTATAATTATGTTCAACTTGATTAACCTTTTCTAATAAATAAAGTGAACATGTTTCTTATTAATGATGTAAGGTTCTAAAACAACTCATTGTTTGAGGAAACTAACATGCTTATAAGAAATTTCCAGAGTTTATAAAAGAGGACGTCTCGAATGGTAGAATTCTTAATTTTTAAAAAGAGAGAACCATTTCTGTTTCTCATCTGGTATATTAAACCTAATAAGGGAGTGGATTAAAACTGAATTATGAAGGGTTAACCAAACGATTTCTTGTATAAGGCAGTTGTGTCCCAGTTTGCACAGTCTAAATAAATACCAGTTTCCTGCTTTATAGAGTAGCAATAGTTATTACCTAATGCACTTCATTAGCACAAATTGGCCAGGGTTATTGGCTGAATGGCATTGGCTGCATTTATTTGTTATGAATAATTCTGTATGTTCTTTCAGTGTCTGTAGCCATAGACCAAAAAACACATTCTTCATCTCCCAAAAGAAAGTTTCAGTCTGACAGATTCTCCATTAAACAAACAAACAAAAATTGGAAGGCATACCAAAGGCAAGGGCTTTGATCTCCTTTGGACTTCAGTACATACTAAGCCTAAGATGTAAATGAAACAATATATTTTTTAAAAAGTCCCACCACAAAAAGGAAAATTTGTTGCATTACTTTGTTCTTGCATTGCGAGAAATAAATTCCTAAGACTGGGTAATTTATAAAGAAAATAAATTTAATTGGCTCACGGTTCCATGGGCTGTACAGGATGCATGATGCTGGCATCTGCTGGGTTTCTGGGGAGACCTCAGAAAGCTTATAATCGGTGGGGCACCGTGGCTCACGCCTTATAATCCCAGCACTTTGGGAGGCTGAGGCGGGCAGATCACAAGAAAAAGAGATCAAAACACTCTTGGCCAACATGGTGAAACCCCATCTTTACTAAAAATACAAAAGTTAGCAGGGTTTGGTGTCAGGTGCCCATTGTCCCAGCTACTTGGGAGGCTGAGGTAGGAGAATTGCTTGTTCCCTAGAGGCAGAGGTTGTGGGGAGCTGAGATTGTGCCACTGCACTCCAGCCTGGCAAAATAGTGAGACTCCAGAAAAAAAAAAGTAAAAAAGAAAGGGGAAGGCAGGGAAGGGAAGGGAAGGGAGGGGAAGGGAGAGGAGGGGAGGGGAGGGAAAGGGAAAAGGGAAGGGAAGGAACAAGGGTAGGGAAGGGAAAAGGGAAGGGAAGGGAAAAGGGAAGGGAGGGGAAGGGAAAAGGGAAGGGAGGGGAAGGGAAAAGGTAAGGGAAGGGAAGGAAGAAGGAAGGATACAATCATGGCAGAAGGCAAAGTGCTATCAACACTACCCATAGCTGGAGCAGGAAAGGTGGAGTGCTACACACTTTTAAACAACCAGATCCAACAATAAGTCACTGACTCACTAGCAAAAGAACAGAACCACGAGGATGGTGCTGAACCATTCATGAAGGATTCACCCTCATAATCCGATCACCTCCCACCAGCTGCACCCCCACCTCCAACATTGCGTATTACAATTCCACGTGAGATTTGGGCAGGGTCACAGATCTAAACCCTATTAATTGTCCTTTCCTATTTCAAAAGCCAAATGTAAATAATGCTTTCTAAAGAATACTTTGAATCACTAAACCTTTAGCATGAGAACATTTTGCATCAAATTGTGATTATGTCTTCATCAAAGTTGAGTGTATTATTTCAATAATACCCATAATATGATAAAATATAAAATGATAAAAGAATTAAAAATTTCGCTTTTATGTGCACTCTGTTTTAACATGGATAGCTTTGGGTGTTTAAAAATACTTTACAGTTATGTGATATAGAATAATATGTAACAGAATATTTAATACTATTATTCATGGGTTATTTTTAGTTGCTAAGGTAATTCAGGGGCTTTTTAAAAATACCAGGACTTAATTGCAATATTCATCAAATACTACTTCTAAAGAAGAAAGACTTTACTGCCTATTGCTGACTGAACCAGTAGAAGGTGGTCATTACACTCCTTTTACTTATATTCCAATAAGCTGATAATGTAAAAAATGCTGCAGGTATTGGTTAATTAGAAATGCTACAGCAAATGAAAGTCACTTGTCATTGTTTGATGGTTGTTGATATAGTCAGCTCTGTATTGCTGTATGGACAGCATTTAAAAATATAAAGAATATTTTTGTGCCACTGTAGATAGTTTGTTTCACTGAGTGAGAATTGTGGATTTTTTTTCATCATTTTATTCTAATTGCAAAGCTAGACTGTTAATAATAAGAATTTGCTTAAACCTGATCTTTGTAAAACTAGGTAACCTATCTAATTTAGACTTCAAGTTGCATAGGAATAAAACTATGGAAACTTGAATAATTGAACCTAGAATACAATTATGGAACCATGGATTGATTAAAGGTCTGGAGTTGAATAAGCACACTTTATTAACATGTATAAGTATATTTGTATGTATAAAGTAGCAACATTTGATGATACTTTCTTAGAAAGCCCAGGCTTACCAAGTTCCTGATGTCTGCTTATCTAATTAGGTTCCAAATTACTAATTTGGTGATGATCACTTCATTAAATTGGTGTCCAGCAAATTCCAGTAAACATTGTAAGAAATATTAGGTGAATGGCCGGGCACGGTGGCTCAAGCCTGTAGTCCCAGCACTTTGGGAGGCCAAGGCGGGTGGATCACGAGGTCAAGAGATCGAGACCATCCTGGTCAACATGGTGAAACCCCGTCTCTACTAAAAATACAAAAAATTAGCTGGGCATGGTGGCGCGTGCCTGTAATCCCAGCTACTCGGGAGGCTGAGGCAGGAGAATTGCCTGGACCCAGGAGGCGGAGGTTGCGGTGAGCCGAGATCATGCCATTGCACTCCAGCCTGGGTAACAAGAGCGAAACTCCGTCTCAAAAAAAAAAAAAAGAAAAAAAAAAAGAAATACTAGGTGAAAACGGGATTACTCATCTTATGGTATTTTTTTCCTAGTGTATCCTTTGGCTGCTCTGGTTAGTTTACATGAATAGAATAGATTGAAGTTATCAATCTTCACAGAATATCCCCAGCAATACAGAGCTTAGTCATACAAGTCGCTAAATAAAGTTAAAATCTGGATTGAATGTTTCAAACAATGCAGCTATGCATGTGTACCACATTTAACTAAACATTGACGTTTCAGCCCATTAGGTGAGTCATTTATTGTTTTGAAAAGACCAAATGATGAACTCTACACAGAAGCTTTTTTTTTTTTTTGACTGAAATTAGTATATCAGTTACAACTTGATATGGCCCTAAAACACAACATTGACAGTCTTCAGTGGGGCAACTGGGAAGCTGTTGAAAGTGCAAGAGATCAAAAAAAAGATCAAAAGCAATTTTACAGCATCTTCTTTCTTTTCATGAGAGTTCAGCTTAGAACATTAATCAGTCTGTATGAGACCTTTATCATATGAAATTTGCTATCAGACATTAACAGATACATTAAATACAACAGTTTGACTGGAAATATTTGTATAATGAACATTCAATTATGCTTTGGAATGATATTAAGAAAAACATCTATAAAATATATATTTGCTCCCAAATTGATAGAGATTAGAAAATAATAGGGACCATCACGAGTGGATTTAATCATGTCTGTTAACTTGTTATCTGAATTTTGAAAGACTGGGATGTTCTCCTTTCTTTCTTGAAACATATTCTGCATCATCCAATTAAAAATATGATATAGTAGATAGTTCTCAAAAGCAATTTAAAGTCTATAAAAGTGTAAGCATTTAGAATGTAGAAAAAAATTGTCCAAAAGAATTTAATACCATAAGAACAAATCTTCCTTCTGAGCCAAAACAGATGAATTATGCTGACAGTGATATTTATTGAATTGTGCTAAAATATATTTCAAAATACTGTAATTGTTTCTTACTTCTTCTCAATAAATGCAGATGGCAACAGTGCACTTGTAAATAGTTTCCAAGAAGAGATATTGGAGCAGTCTTCTCTGAAATCTGGTCTTTGCTGATAGCTATTTCTATTACACTGCTGTATATTCCATCTGCCCAGTGTATTCCATTGATGTGTGTGTTGGCAGAATTTTTGTTCCGCATTTAAAAAATAATTTTAATTCAAGTTTCCTTTTCATCATGATAAAATTATCAACTGTATGACTGCATCACAATTTCCCTAGAGAAGAATTACTGTGATATCCACAGGGTATTTTGGTGCTATGTGAGAGGCTAATATATTTCTCTAGGAAGAATATTCAATTCATAAAAATGAAATGTTATTAATGAGTTACAGAAGCCCTCAGAGTATATTGTTTTAAGTATAATTAAATTGAACCCCACTAATTATCAATGCATGTTATTTTGAAACTACACTGAGTTAATCTGTGATAGTCCTATACTTTCTGCTTGAAAAATAATTTTTAAGATAATTAAATGATGTTGCTATTTAAGAAAGACCATACAGTGCACTATAAATGTATATATTTAGAAGAATATTTTAGCAGCATTCATTCACATAGAAATCCTGAAAATGCTTATTACACTTCTGTCTTTTGTTCATTGTTTAAAATTGATTTACTAGTGTTTGGTAGATTTTCATATACTTGCGTGTGTGTGTGTGTGTGTGTGTGTGTGTGTGTGTATGGATCTACATATATATGCATATATGTATAATTTCACAAAGAGCTTGAAATAATGGGAATCAAGAAGAAATTTTGGAGTTGAAAAATGCAATTAGCATACTGAAGAATGTGTTAGTCTTTTAATGGTAGAATTGATCAAACAGAAGAGAGAATTAGTGAGCCCGAAGACAGACTGTTTGAAAATACACAAAGGAAATGAAAGAATAAATAATAAAAAACAATAAAACATACCTAGAGGATTTAGAAACTAGCCTCAAAAGAGCAATTGTAAGGGGTATTGTCCTTAAAGAAGAGGTAGAGAAAGAGATGAGGGTAGGAAGCTTATTCAAAGGGGTAGTACTTAATAACAGAGAACTTCCCAAACTTAGAGAAAGATATTAATATCCAAGTATAAGAAGTCTGTAGAACACCAAGCAGATTTAACCAAAGAACACTACCTCAAGACATTTAATAATGAAACCCTGCAATGGTCAAGGACTAAAAACAAAAGATTCTAAATGCACCTCAGGGGAAAAAAAATACAATGGAGCTCAGACACATCTAGAAGCAGACTTTTCAGTGAAAGCCTTACAGGCCAGGAGAGACTGGTCAGACAAATTTAAAGTGCTGACAGAAAACAAAACAACCAAAAGAAAAAAAAATACAAAAAGCCTTCTACCCTATCTACCCTAGAATAGTATGTCTGGTTAAAAAATATTCTTCAAACATGAAGGAGAAATAAAGACTTTCCTAAACAAACAGAAGGTGACATATTTCATTAACACCAGACCTCTTCTACAAAAAATGCTAAAGGGAGTACTTGAATCAGAAAGAAAATGAAATTAATGAACAATAAGAAATCATTTGAAGGTACAAACCTGACTGGCAATAGTAAATACACACACACACACACACACACACAACAGATTATTATAACATTGTAACTGTGATGCATAATCTACTCTTAAGTAGAAAGACAAAATGATAAACCTAATAAAAATAATCTAGCAACTTTTCAAGACTTAAACTGTACAATGATATAAATATTAACAACAAAAATTTGAAAACTGCGGGACAAAGTGAAAGCATAGAATCTTTATTAGTTCAATTTTTGCTTGTTTGTTTATGCAAGTACTGTTAAGTTTTTTACCACCTTAAAAAAGGAGCTATAAAACAGCATTTCCAAGCCCCATGGTAATCTGAAACCAAAAAATGCACAATGGATACCGAAAAAATAAAAAGCAGGAAACAAAATCATATCATCAGGGAAAATCACCTTCATTAAAATGAAGAAGCTGCCTTTCCAAAAATTATATGAGTGAGTCAATTATAAAGTGAACAAGATCTGAGCTAACCTACTCCCACCTTACCTTTCCTTTAATTATTCCTGGGCTATTAATACAAGCTAAGGAGAGATATTTAGTCTATTGTTTAAATGATAATAAGCCTTGCCAGAAACTCAAGGGCTTTTGTAAAGCTAATGGGAGGCCATCAGTGTGGGTTGAGGAGAGAAGCCTGAGTCCTGCTTAAAGTGCGGACTTAAAAGATTTTCAGCCATTATTATGAAGATTATAAGATGTACAACTTTCCCAATTATTTCTGCAGATAACACCACTATTGTAGGTTGGCCTTTTGAGATATATTTTTCATTTTTTTTGCATATCTGACACCCATGGCTCCACCTGGACCCACTAACCCCACCCAATTCATCCTGCAAGAGGACAGCTATGACCCTCTATGATTTCATCTCTACCACAAGCAATCAGCAATGAATACTCATTACCTGACCACCCCCCACCCCTTCCCCCAAACTGCCTTTACAAAGCCCTAACTGATGAGCTTTGAATGGGATGATTTAAGTAAAAACTCCGAATCCCACATGGGCTTCCTGGCTTCATGTCTGTTAAACCCTTTTCTGCAATGGCATGGTCTTTCTTTATGCAGTAGGCAGGAAGAACCTCTTGGGAAGTTACAAATTTGGGGGATCATCTGGAATCCCCTGAGCACGGTTTTCTAGTCCCCCCACCAGAATGAGGAACATGGAGGTAAGCCTTGGCAGCTGCTTATTTAACTGAAGGCTATCTCTGGTATTGTCTCTGCTGATGAGGTGCTGTTGACCCATAGTGTTTGGGCCAAATTGCAGTGGAGAAATAGTCTGGAACTTGCCTGGTGAGCATGCTAGGCACTGCCATCACCTCCACCCTTCTCCTGATCTGTTGACCTTACTAAGATACACTGTAGCCCTGTCACAGGGACTGGCCCTATCACAGGGATTTTCAGATTGGGGAACTATCTCCTCAATTGGGTGAAGAATATGGGACTGTTTGAAGGAATGATCCTCTGGTCTGGAATCAGTTTGGAAGGTCTTCTGTTTATCTTTGTTGTGTGTGTTTCTGTTTGTGGATCGGATCTCCGAAGAAATTGCTGATGAAAGTCCAGCAGGCCTAACTCAAGAGAAGCCTCCTTATTTGTCAGGTCACATTTGGTAAGCCCTGAAGGAATTTTTAGTGGAAGGTCAACAGGCCTGACTAGCTGACTATCTCCTCTTCAAATTGCCCAGACACCACCCATTGAATCCTCAGTCAGAAGTCCCTCCCCACTTTGAATGGATCAAAGAAAACAGGGAGCAAAGGGAATAGGTCCATTTTGGGTACTCAGCAAGTTGACTAATGTATGTTTTGTTATGCGTGTTTTGTGTCAGCTGGGATGGAAAATGTTAATTTGGTTCCCCCAATTAGGATTCCCCTCACAGCCCATTGGGTGGCATCTTGCAAAATTAAGAGGCTTTTGTCTAAGGCTCCTTGAAGTGGAGAAAGGTGATTTTCCTTTGTGACTGTAGTGCAGTGAGCAGGGTGGCCAGGGCCCCAAGGGAAAGAGAACCTGGAAATCCTGCATGCCAGCAAAAGCATAAGAATGAATTTCTTACCAATCTGGCTTCTAGGCCCTCTTTCTCTCTGTGCAAACCAGTTGAGTGATCTGTAGAAATCACTGTTCATTAATGAGAAAAAGTATTTGTGAGGCAAGTCTCAGACTGTGGTAAACTTGGTGTACCTTGCACTATGAATGTGTCTTTCTGTGCAATTCTGTCATAAAGAGAGGTATCACAGAATAGAATGTGTATTTAGGGCTCCTATAAGTTTACTACTCAAGCCAGCCCTGCATACTGGTCAGTTACAAACTAAGCTACAGATCTCTGGAGCAAAAATTAGATGAAAGTTTCTTTTTGTCTTGCTTTATGTCCTTGAGAGCATAACTTTATGACCATGTAGGGTACTCTCTCTTGGCCTGTGCCATCTGGAGGGCTGGAGTATTTGAATTTATTTCAGGCAGCCAGTCTGAGAGGAGGAGTCTGAGATGAGTCAGCACGCTCTTCACCCTGAATGTGCCAAGCCCCTGGGTGAGTTTTGTCTTAAAAGGCCTCATCTTTGTTGGGCTTTTATGATCTTTTGCTATCTTAAGCCCTTTTCTGAGAGTTAATTCCTGGGAATCATGGGGATCATGGAGATACCTCCTCTACCCCCTTTCTGGAAACCCTGTTTGCTGATATAGTCAAAACCTGGAAAATTACGATCTGGACTTTACCAGACATTTTGGATTGAGCTGCTATTGGAACTGAGTGTACCATTGAAAGAAAAAGGTTGAATTAAAAGAAGGATGCATAATAATAACATGGCTAGTCTTAGAAAATTGTCCTGAGCAGTTAAAATCCTTTGCAAGCTTGAAAATATTCAAGATTCCCTCAGGGAAGAACAACAGCAGTCACCTTTGCTCTGGGTCAGGTGCTAACTCTTTACCCTCTCCCAGTGGTGGTCTGTGTTCAATTTTGGCTTTGGAGTGAATCCTTTGAAGTTTAATACTTGTGGAAATTTGGCTATTTATTGACATTTTTTCCCCTCCACAGACAGCTTCTGATTTTTTGTCTTGAATTTTATTTTATTTGAACTACCTTTGGGGAGATTCTAGATCTTGTAAAAATCACTTACCATTTCTCCGGAGAAACCTCGTGTGTCTGTGGTTAAGCTATCCCCTTAGTAATGGCTTATTGATTTTTACATAGGTGGTTACCTTTAGTAAAAAAATTCAAATGCCAGAAATATTGACTATTTATCC
Organism: Callithrix jacchus; assembly: GCF_049354715.1. Classification (NCBI taxonomy): domain Eukaryota; kingdom Metazoa; phylum Chordata; class Mammalia; order Primates; family Cebidae; genus Callithrix; species Callithrix jacchus. The sequence goes on from NC_133524.1 coordinate 89,173,254, forward strand.
TGGCTAACATAAAATATTTTAAATGGATTTTTCTTTGGAGAACTCCATAGAAAATATTTGCGCTATATGCATGCAGATACCGTCTTGAAGACCCTGCTCTGCCTCTAATCACTTTTCAGTTGATGGAACTCTGTCTTGATTCTCTGTTTCTGTCTGTCTGTGTAACTATATGTATGTATGTATGTATGTATGGGCTGTTTATATAAAAGAGCTTTAATGGATTGACTTAATGAAAATTAATGCTTAGATCAAATTTCAGAAAGAAACTTTAATATGTTTTAGGTCATGTGACTGAGATAATGTTTGAAAAATAAAGACAGTTACAAGATTATTGGTAAACTAAAAAATGTCTTCAAAGTTTTTACATTTGGTCTGAATTAGGCAGGTCAAATATGGTTTGCTGGATGCTTTAAGGTAATAAACTGCTTATATGACTTTTAATAATTGTTAATTTGTCTGCTTTACAGATAGTCATTAGATGCTAAATAAGGCCTGGAGACATGCATGTCGGTCAGATTCCCTGGCTAGGCTGGGAAGAGTCAGACATTGTCAGCATCTTAGTCTTTGTCATGGGCTCTGCAATGATATACGTGGTTAAAATTGCTTGCTTACCAGGTTTTTTTTTCCAAGAATGAAATTTGCTGAGAGTTCACAGTGTAACGTGTACTTAGAGACTACTGGATAAACAATTTTACAAGCATGTTGTAAAAGGAAAGTAGAATTTGGTTTTTGTAGGAGGTTATGAGAAGGCATAGCAATGTGTTTTTTTGTTGAAAGGCATGTAATTTTGTCTAGTTCAGAAGTTTTTTTTTTTTTTCCAATTCTGAAAAGAATAATGGGACGACACAAAGTTGAAGCAAACTGTAAAGGATTTGTGAAGGATTGATCTTGTAAATGAAGTTTTGTGGGTATTGACAAATTAGCTAAAATTTAAAGCGGATTATTTAGTTTTTCTGTAGGTTAAACCTTAAAATAAAAGCACACTAATGCCGGGCCAGAATCTGTGCCCATGTGTCTGAATAGCATGTTTTTCTTAGAGAACGGACCTGCTGTTTAATAGAAAATTGTAAAGAATTATAAGAGGTTTATGAAAAGTTTGCCTTATGGTCAAGCTAATTAAAATTGTATAGATTGGTTTATAAGGTTTTATTAATGGTGTAAGGGTAGGTGAAAGAAAGGAGAATAGACCCAAAGTCAGGCAAGCAAGTTTTGTTAACCTGCCAGTTGCTCTGTAACAATCAGAGGAGGCAGTGCTGAGCTTACAAAACGACGGGTTTATATATGGTGAGAGGGGGATAAGGGGGTTTTTAGGACTGAGATAATCTATCCACTGGTAACAGGCACAGAGATAGTTTGTTAACTTATAACAGACCTACAATACATCATCCTGTGACTTTTGTGGCGGCAATCTTTTAGAAAAGACAGAAACCAGGATTTTTTTTACAGATATGTGTCAAACAGGAATTTACAAGTATAGATAACCAACATTCGTTTTCCCTGTCCTCCCTCGAGCTGCCCATGCAGCCCGGATGGCTGTAATCAGGCTTTCCTTAATTGTGGCACGTCTGGCAGCCTTGATGTGGCGCCTAGGTAGGGGTTCAGGAATGCAGCTGCAGAGCAGTCAGAGCGAGGGTGGGGGGGGCTGGTTGGGGGGGTAAAGGGTCAGCCTACACGAAGGGCATTTCCTTGTCTCTAACAATAGGGTTTAACATTAATAAGACACTAATGCAAAGGTGAAATTTTGTGTTGTCTTTTAAACAATATTTTAGTGTATTATAAAATATTGTAAAAGATTTTTATATGCCTTTTGAATAAACGACAAAAATTAGAGAGGGGTGAAAGAAAACATCCACTTGTTTTGAAGCTGTCTTTAATGGATCCTGTTTGGAAAGCTGAGTCTCCCCTCTATCAGCAAGTAAAGAATTTTGCTTTTACAATTATTTTAATTATCCTTTTGGGTTAAATAAATTACTTACAGTTACATGGGTTCCATTTTGTAATATCAAGTGTTTAAATATTTGATATTTGACAAACTTTGACTGACAGTCAAATTCTAAAATAAGCCCTTTTTTGATCTGGTTACCCTTTCAGATATTAAATACTCCAAAGTTCAAAAGAGATATATTTGGCTTATTTGGTGTATCAAAATCACACAGGAAGCATTGTCAAGTATGAAATTGTGTTTGGCTTTCTTCTGTGAGCTGTATTTGCATAAATGTGTTATTGGTGTCTGTTCAGAATTGTGTGAGATTCCTGTAATTCTGATATGTCTCAGTATATTTTTAGTAATAATTATGGTTGTTTTGCGATTATGTGCTATAGAGATGGCCAGACCTTAATCATGGCAGTTTTGAGAGTTTTTTCATTCACAATTGTTTTATTTTGATTTTATTCAGGTTGGTTTTATAATCAGCTATAAGTCTCGGACAGGTGCACTTGAATGCAGGTTTGTGATAACTTTGGAGATTGTGACATTAAAATAGGAGAAAAAACTTCCAAGACTCCCATAGAGAGCTAATGTGTTTATGAATATCAAGCAGAACAGGAATTAATTGCACAGACTGAATTAATGGAAAACCAAAATAATCTTTATATAAATTTGTTCAAAACATTGCTAATTCTTTTGTTTTGGAATCCAGCAAACTTTTTTTTTCATTTGAGCTATCTATAGCTTTAAATAATTTGGTGAATTACACTCCCGTGAGCAAAATCTGAAGCATATTTCTCTCTACTTGATTTCTCCAGAACTTGAAAACTATTGCCATGTGTACTTACTTTATGACAGGTATAGTTATTTGCATAAGTTCAATAAGAATCTTTTTTCTTTTGTAACAGGAAAAAATTAGAGACACTGGTTATTTTACCAAGTCTTTCTATGGAATGGCATACTTTCAGATTCTTTTTTTTTTTTTTTGGAGACAGGGTCTTACTCTGTCACCAGGCTGGAGAGTGCAGTGGCTCAAACTCGGTTCACTGCAACCTCCGTCTACCAGAAGCAGGGAGAATCACCTTCAAACGATTCTCCTGCCTCAGCCTCCTGAGTAGCTGGGACTACAGGCATGCACCACCACACCCAGCTAATTTTTGTATTTTTAGTAGAGAAGGCTTCACCATATTGGCCAGGATGATCTGAATCTCTTGACCTTGCGATCCACCCATCTCGGCCTCCCAAAGTGCTGGGATTACAAGTGTGAGCCACACCCAGCCACTTTCAGATTCATTTAAGAGTCAAAGTTGGCTGATAGGGCCAATAGAAGCCCCTTGGGAAAACTGACCTCACACCTTGTCTACACAGTCCCTGAATAAGGTTCCTGCCATGTGGTAAATAAAGAATGTCAATTCCTGACAGGCCCCAAAAGCCCAAATTATCTTGGGGCCTTGAGGTAAGAAATTCACCCAATTAATACAGGTATTTGTAAGCACAGATAAATCTGGGGCTATGCTTAAAGGCTTTAAAAATGTTGTGCCTGAGATTTCTTACAGAATAAAGTTCTAGAAAATTCAATGTAAAAAAGGGACTGTGTGGCAAATAATTATTCTTGCTAGAGTTATGCAAATACTCAAGCCAAGTATAGTAAGACTAAAACTTATTTTACAAAAAAATTCGTCTTACTGTGATTTGTTTTTAGTAAAAACAAGGATAGGAGAAATAAAAATTATATTTCAGAAAAAAAAATGTAGTACCCCTGTTATTAGATTCTAGTCCCCTATTTTGAGTGCAAATTGGACAGAATACTAAATTTTTTCCAGTCTACAGGTGTCCATACTAATCCTTGCAAAGTTTTCATTTTTCTTTTTTGACTTGGCCTCAATAAAATTGTCACTACCTCTTTCCTGAGGCCCAGTAAGTTGAAGTGTATTACTTGTAATACAGGTGAGAGAAAAATGTGTCCGATTGCTACCGATGTCCTCTTCTATTCCTAAAGAAGCTTTAAATCTAACACCTAATTACATTGTACCCAACTTTAACCTTTGTTTTTCTTCTGTCTCTGTAAAAAAGCCTCTTATTAAAATTAGTTTGCCTTCATAAAATAGAGGAGACTCGCCAATCTGAAATGCCACTTCCTCATGTAAGAAATGGCTGTTTAACTGAACTGACTCAAAAGATATTCAAATATACTAACGATGATATATTTAATTTGCCCTTTCCAGTTTCTCCCAATCTGTTTTTCTAACAACCTATGGTATATTGTTCACTTAAGTGCTTTATTAGAACTGTGGGTGAGAACATTAATGTTTTTGTCATACACCAATGATTACACACAGATGGCTGCAAAGCAGCAATTTTACTCCTATTCTCCTGGGACCGACCTTCCCCCATTATACCACCTGTCAGCAAGAAGAAGCCTGAGTAGTCATTGCCGTTTTTCTATCTCTCTGACAAACAACTTAAGAATAAGGTGAATAAAAGGCAGACCAGGCACAGTGGCTTGAGCCTGTAATCCCAGCACTTTGGAAGGCCAAGGCAGGCAGATCACGAGGTCAAGAGATAGAGACCATCCTGGCCAACATGGTGAACCCCCATCTTTACTAAAAATACAAAAATTAGTTGGGCTTGGTGGCGTGCGCCTGTAGTCCCAGCTACTCGGGAGGCTGAGGCAGCAGAATTGCTTGAACCCAGGAGGTGGAGGTTGCAGTGAGCCTAGATTGTGCCACTGCACTCCAGCCTGGTGCCTGGCGACAGAGTAAGACTCTGTCTGAAAACAAAACAAAACAAAACAAAACAGGCAAATGGGGATTGAAACCACCTTTGCAAAAAACAAATCAGTGAAAAAATTTTGACTATGAGCAACTATATGCCAAAAAATTGGAAAACCTGCAAGAAATGGGTAAATTTCTGGAACATGCAATCTACCAAGATTAAACCATGAAGAACTCCAAAACCTGAACAAACCAATAACAAAAAATGAGATCAAAGCTGTAATAAAAATTATCCCAGGATACAAAAGCCTAAGACCTTATGACTTCACTGCTGAATTATATCAGAAATTTAAAGAACTAAAACCAAGCCTACTCAAGCTATTCCTAAAAATAGAGGATGAGAACATTCTTCCAAACTCACTCTATGAATGAGTTTGGTATTACCATGATACCAAAGCCATGCAAAGACATGTTAAAATAAAAGAAAACTACAGGCCCTAATGTCTCTGATGAATATTGATGTAAAAACCTTAACAAAATATTAGCAAACTGAATTAAACAGCACATTAAAAAGACTACTGGTCATGACCAAAAAATCTGTATTTTTACGACACAAGGATGGTTCAACATATGTAAATCAATCAATGTGATAAATCATATCAACAGAATGAAAGAAAAAAACACTATATTTCAATTGATATCAAAATAATAACCTTCAATACCCTTTAATGAGAAAAACCAAGGAAAAATGGACATAACACAACATAATAAAAGCCCCCTGAGACAGATCCTTAGCTAGTATTGCACTGAATAGTAAAATAATAAAAGGCCTTCCTCCAAGAGGTGGACCATGACAAGGATGCCCATTTTCACCAGTGTTATTCAACAATACTGGAATTTGTAGCTAGAGCAATCAGACAAGAGAAATATATAAAATACATTTAAATTGGAAAGGAAGAAATCAAATTATCTTTTTTTGCTGATGTCATAATTTCATATTGGGAAAAAACTAAGGAGTGCCAAAAAACTACTAGAACTGATTTAAAAAATTAGTAAACTTGCAGGACACAAGGTAAGAAGACAATAATTAGTAGCATTTCTATGTCCTGACAGTGAACAAACTGAAATAGAAATGAAAAAGTAGTCAAATTAACAATGGCCACACATAAAACTAAATAGCTAGAATTGACATAACCAAAGAAGTAAAAGATCGCTATAATAAAAAACTATAAACTGTTGATGAAAAAATTTCAGAGGACACCAAAAAAGGTAAAATATTCCATGTTTATGAATTATAGGAATTAATATATTTTAAATGTGCACATCACACAAAGCCACTACAGATTTAATGTAATATCTATCACAACATCAATGTCATTCTTTATAGCAATAGAGAAAATTATCCTAAAATTCATATGGGACCACAAAAAGACCCATAATAGCCAAGGTTATCTTAAGCAAAGAGAACAAAACTGGAGGAATTACATTACCTGGCTTCGAATTATGTTACAGAGCTCTAGTAACCAAACAGCATAATAATGACATAAAAACAGGCACATAGACCAAGGGAACAGAATCGAGAACCTACAAACAAATCCAAACACCTACAAGTGAACTCATTTTCTCCAAAAATGCTGAGAACATACATCGGGGAAAAGACGGTCTTTTCAACAAATAGTGCTGGGAAAACTGGATTTTCACATGCAGAAGAATGAGACTAGATCCCTTTCTTTCACCATATAAAAAAAAAATCTAATCTATATGGATTAAAGACTTAAATCTAAGACCTCAAACTGTGAAAGCATTAAAAGAAAACTATTAAAATTAAACATTTGAAAAATGGTCTACATCAATCTGGGCAAAGTTTTCTTCTGTAATACCCCACAAATGCAGGCAACCAAAGCAACAATGTACAAATGCAGTCATATCCAGTTAAGAAGCTTCTGCACAGCAAATAAAACAATCAACAAAGTGAAGAGACAACCCACAGAAAGGAAAAAATATTTGCAAATTACCCCCTGACATTTTAACAAACAGAACATATAAGGTGTTCAAACAACTTATATTCAAACAACTGTATTAAAAAAAAAACCCTAATAATTTCATCAAAAAATGGGCACAAGATGTCAATATACATTTCTCAAAAGATAACATACAAAAGGCAAACATGATATGAAAAGATGCACAATATCATTGATTATCTGATAAATGCAAATAAAAACTACAATGAGATATAATCTCACCCCAGTTAAAATGGCTTTTATCTAAAAGACAGGCAATAACAAATGCTGGAGAGGATGTGGAGAAAAGGGCACCTTCATACGCTGTTTGTGAGAATGTAAATTAGTACAATCACTATGGAGAACAATTTGGAGGATCCTCACAAAACTAAAAATAGAGCTACTATATGATTCAATGATTCTACTGCTTGGTGTATACCCAATGTACAGAAATTGGATATCTGTACCCCCTGTTTTTGACAACTCTGTGGGGTGACAGAGTTGTCAAATGTGGGGTGAGAGCTCCTACATTTACAATAAGGAAGATTTGGAAACAATCTAAGTGTTCCTCAACAGATGTATGATAAAGAAAATATAAAATTTATATGCAATGTAGTTCTATTAATTTATATAAACAATGAGAGTTAGTCATTTGCAGCAACATGGATAGAACTGGAGGTTATCATACTATGTGAAATAAGAAAGGCACAGTAAGATCAACATTGCATGTTCTCAATTGTTTCTGGAATCGAAAAATTAAAACAATTGAACTTATGGAAATAGAGTGTGGAATATGCTAATCAGAGGCTGGGAAGCAGAGTAGAGAAAGTGGGTGGCAGGGGAGGTTTATGGTTCCAAAAAGTAGTTAGAATAAATGAATAATGCCTAATATTCGGTAGAACAGGATGACTATAGTCAATAATAATTTAACTGTACATTAAAAAATAACTAAAATATTATAATTAGATTCTTTATAACATGAAGGATAAATGCTTGAGGGGATAGATAGCCCACATTTCATGATGTGAGTATTACATTTTGTATGCCAGCAACAAAACATCTTGTTTGTTCTTATGTGGCTTGGCTGTGTCCACACCCAAATCTCATCTTGAATTGTAGCTCACATAATCCCCATGTGTCATTAGAGGGACCCAATGGGAGGTAATTAAATCATGGTGGCAGGATTTTCTTGTGCTGTTTTCATGATCGTGAATAAGTCTCATGAGATCTAATGGCTTTCTGAAGGGCGGTTCCCCTCACATGCTCTCTTGCCTGACACCATGTAAGACATGCCTTTTGCCTTCCATCATGATTATGAGGCCTCCCCAGCCATGTGAAACTGTGAGTCCATTTAACCTCTTTTCTTTTTAAATTACCCAGTTTTAAGTATTTCTTCATTGAAGTAAGAAAATAAACCAATAAGACAAATTGGTACCAGGCATGGAGCACTGTTATTAAGTTACCAGAAAATGTGGAAGTGACTTTGGAACTGGGTAACAAGCAGAGGTTGGAACAGATTGGAGGGCTCAGAAGACAGGAAGATGTGGGAAAGTTTGGACCTTCCTAGATACTTGTTGAATGGTATTAACTAAAAAGTCCAGGCTGAGGTGGTCTCAGATGGAGATGAGGAACTTACTGAGAACTGGAGCAAAGGTGATTATTGCTATGCTTTAGCAAAGAGACTGGTAGCATTTTGCCCCTGCCCTAGATAGCTGTGGAACTTTAAACGTGAGAGAGGAAGGAGGGGACTCAAGATGGCGCTGTGAGAACAACCCAGGATTGGAGCCCGCGTTGAATTCGCAAACGGTGAGTCAGTGCTGCATTTCCAGACTGATCTTTGTTGCCCACAGAACGGGGAAACTCCCAAGTATAAAAAGACACGGGACGCCAGGCAGTAGGTCTGCCTGGCGAAGCCGGCAGCCGGGGCGGCGGCGGCCGGCCCTACCCAGCAATCCCCACAGGGCGCGCTTGTCCGGGTGCCTTGTTGAACCGGCAACCTGAGACTTGAGAGGGCTGGACTTGAGACTGAACGAGACTTGCACAGTAGCCCAGCCCAGGGGATTGCAGGGACAGATCGTTTGGGATACCCAGTGGGACGAACAAAACCGCGATTTCAAACTATCCCGGGCAGACGGTCCGAGACGCTCTGTGGGGGAGGGGCGTCCACCACTACGGAGGCAACCTGCCCCAACTGATATACACGCCCACTGCTGACGCAGCCAGCCATTGCCGAGGCAACCCGCCCCAACTGAGATACACGCCCACTGCTGAGGCAGCCAGCCGTTGCCGAGGCAACCCGTCCCTACTGAGATACACGCCCACTGCTGACGCAGCCTGCCGTTGCTGAGGCAACACGCTACAACGAAGAGACTCCGCCGCAGGGCGTGGCGCAGACCACAGCAGAGCCCGCAGGAACAGCACGAATCACACAACAGCAGGGCGGAGCCTCGGCAGTCAAACAGTGGCTAGACTGCCTTCGAGCTGGGCAGGACACCTGATCGGACATCCAAAAATAAAGCCCAAACCCCTCAACACAGAGCATTTGAGAAAAAAAAAAGGGTTGCTTAATGAGCTGTGTTGCAGCAGAATCAAACACAGCAGCCTAACAGCCTGAATGAACAACAGAGTGCACAGCTCAGCAATTAAACCCCTATAAAGTACAAACTGTCTCCTCAAGCAGCTCCCTGACCCCTCTATATCCAAAAGACTGTCATTAGGCAGGCATCATCCTGGGACAAAGAGAGCAGAAAAAGAAACTGGTAGCATCCCTCGCTGTGCCACGGCTACTAGAGGTGCACCCCAGACAAGCAGGGTCTGGAGCGGACCTCAACAGTCGTTCAGCGAAGGGGCTAGACTGGTAGAAGGAAAACCAAGCAACAGAAATACTTCATCATCAACATTCTGGGTGTCCACTCAGAGACCCAAACGAAAAGTCAGCAACTACGCAGACGACCAGCAGACAAATCCACAAAGATGGGAAGAAACCAGCGCAAAAAGGAGGAAAACACCCAAAACCAGAACACATCGCCTCCTAGAAAGGACCAAAACTCCTCACCAGCAAGGGAACAAAGCTGGACGGAGAATGACTGTGACGAAATGACGGAATTAGACTTCAGAAGATGGATAATGAGAAACTTTTGTGAGCTAAAAGATCATGTATTAAATCAATGCAAAGAAACTAAGAACCTTGAAAAAAGATTTGAAAAAAGATTAGAGGAAATGATAACAAGAATGGATACCTTAGAGAGGAATATGAATGAATTAAAGGAGCTGAAAAACACAATACGAGAACTTCGCGAAGCAAACGCAAGTTTCAATAGCCGAATTGACCAAGCAGAAGAAAGAATATCTGAAGTCGAAGACCAACTCAATGAAATAAAACGAGAAACCAAGATCAGAGAAAAAAGCGCAAAAAGGAATGAACAAAGTCTCCAAGAAATGTGGGACTATGTGAAAAGACCTAACCTACGTTTGATAGGTGTACCAGAAGGGGACGAAGAGAATGAATCCCAGCTGGAAAATACTCTTCAGGACATCATCCAGGAAAATTTCCCCCACCTAGCAAGACAAGCCAACACTCAATTGCAGGAAATACAGAGAACACCACAAAGATATTCCGCAAGAAGAGCAACCCCAAGGCACATAATCGTCAGATTCAACAGGGTTGAAATAAAGGAGAGAATACTAAGGGCAGCCAGAGAGAAAGGTCGGGTTACCCACAAAGGGAAGCCCATCAGACTCACAGCAGATCTCTCGGCAGAAACACTACAAGCCAGAAGAGAGTGGGGGCCAATATTCAACATTCTTAAAGAAAAGAACTTTCAACCCAGAATTTCATATCCAGCCAAACTGAGCTTCAGAAGTGAAGGAAGAATAAAATCCTTTGCAAACAAGCAAGTACTCAGAGATTTTGTCACCACCAGGCCTGCTTTACAAGAGCTCCTAAAAGAGGCACTACACATAGAAAGGATCAATCAGTACCAGCCATTCCAAAATCACACTGAATGCTAAAGAGCTTCAACATAATGAAGAATCTACAACAACTAACAGGCAAAACAGCCACTTAGAATCAAAATGGCAGTATCAAATTCACACATAACAATATTAACCCTAAATGTAAATGGACTAAATGCACCAATCAAACGACACAGACTGGCAAATTGGATAAAAATCCAAAACCCATCAGTGTGCTGTATCCAGGAAACCCATCTCACATGCAAGGATACACAAAGGCTCAAAATAAAGGGATGGAGGAAGATTTACCAAGCTAATGGAAAGCAAAAAAAAGCAGGAGTTGCAATTCTCATCTCTGATAAAATAGACTTTAAAGCAACAAAGATCAAAAGAGACAAAGAAGGCCATTACATAATGGTAAAAGGATCGATACAACAAGAAGAGCTAACGATCCTAAACATATATGGACCCAACACAGGACCACCCAGATACATAAGGCAAGTTCTTAATGACTTACAAAAGGACTTAGACTCCCACACAATAATGGTGGGAGACTTTAACACTCCACTGTCAATACTAGACAGATCAACCAGACAGAAAATCAACAAGGATACCCAGGGCTTGAACTCAGACCTGGAGCAAGCAAACCTGGTGGACATTTACAGAACTCTCCACCCCAAATCCACAGAATACACATTCTTCTCAGCACCACATCACACCTACTCTAAAATTGACCACATAATTGGAAGTAAAGCACTGCTCAACAAATGCAAAACAACTGAAATCATAACAAACAGCCTCTCAGACCATAGTGCAATCAAGTTAGAACTCAGAATTCAGAAACCGAACCAGAACCGCACAGCTTCATGGAAACTGAACAACTGGCTCTTGAATGTTGACTGGGTAAACAACGAAATGAAGGCAGAAATAAAGAAGTTCTTCGAAACCAATGAGAACGAAGACACAACGTGCCAGAACCTCTGGGACACATTTAAAGCAGTCTCTAGAGGAAAGTATATAGCAATAAGTGCCCATATGAGGAGAATGGAGAGATCCAAAATTGACACCCTATCGTCAAAATTGAAAGAGCTAGAGGAGCAAGATCAAAAAAACTCAAAACCCAGCAGAAGACAAGAAATTACTAAGATCAGAGCTGAGCTGAAGGAGATTGAGACACGAAAAACCCTTCAAAAAATCAATAAATCCAAGAGCTGGTTTTTTGAAAAGATCAACAAAATAGACAGACCACTAGCCAGATTGATTAAAAATAAAAGAGAGAACAACCAAATAGATGCAATAAAAAATAATAAAGGGGAAATCACCACAGATTCCACAGAAATTCAAACCATCATCAGAGAATATTACAAACAACTCTATGCACATAAACTAGTAAACCTGGAAGAAATGGATAAATTCCTGGACTCCTGTGTCCTCCCAAGCCTAAACCAGGAGGAAGCTGAAACTATGAATAGACCAATAACAAGGTCTGAAGTTGAGGCAGCAATTAAGAGCCTACCTCACAAAAAAAGCCCAGGTCCAGATGGGTTCACAGCCGAATTCTACCAGACACACAAGGAGGAGCTGGTACCATTCCTTCTAAAACTATTTCAAACAATCCAAAAAGAGGGAATCCTTCCCAAATCATTTTATGAGACCAACATCATCCTGATACCAAAACCTGGCAGAGACCCAACGAGAAAAGAAAACTTCAGGCCAATATCCATGATGAACATAGATGCAAAAATCTTCAATAAAATATTGGCAAGCCGATTGCAACAGCAAATCAAAAAACTTATTCATCATGATCAAGTAGGATTCATCCCAGGGATGCAAGGCTGGTTCAACATACGCAAGTCTATCAACGTAATTCACCACATAAACAGAACCAAAAACAAAAACCACATGATTATCTCAATTGACGCAGAGAAGGCATTTGACAAAATTCAACAGCCCTTTATGCTAAAAACCCTCAATAAACTCGGTATCGATGGAACGTATCTCAAAGTAATAAAAGCTATTTATGACAAACCAACAGCCAATATCATACTGAATGGGCAAAAACTGGAAGCATTCCCTTTGAAATCTGGTACTAGACAAGGATGCCCTCTCTCACCACTCCTATTCAATATAGTACTGGAAGTTCTAGCCAGAGCAATCAGGCAAGAAAAAGAAATAAAGGGTATTCAAATAGGAAAGGTGGAAGCCAAATTGTCTCTATTTGCAGACGACATGATAGTATACCTAGAAGACCCCATCGCCTCAGCCCAAAAACTCCTGAAACTGATAAACAACTTCAGCAAAGTCTCAGGATATAAAATCAATGTGCAAAAATCACAAGCATTCGTCTACACCAATAACAGACTTAAAGAAAGCCAAATCAAGAGCGAACTGCCATTCGCAATTGCTACAAAAAGAATAAAATACCTTGGAATACAACTCACAAGGAACGTAAGGGACCTCTTCAAGGAGAACTACAAACCACTGCTCAACGAAATCAGAGAGGACACAAACAGATGGAGAAACATTCCATGTTCATGGTTAGGAAGAATTAATATCGTGAAAATGGCTATACTGCCCAAAGTAATTTACAGAATCAACGCTATCCCCATCAAGCTACCATTGACTTTCTTCACAGAACTGGAAAAAACCACCATGAACTTCATATGGAACCAAAAGAGAGCCCGCATAGCCAAGTCAATTCTAAGCAAAAAGAACACAGCGGGGGGCATCACACTACCGGATTTCAAACTATACTACAAGGCTACAGTAATCAAAACAGCATTGTACTGGTACCAAAACAGAGATATAGACCAATGGAACAAAACAGAGGCACCGGAGGCAACACAACATACATACAACTATACAATCTTTGATAAACCTGACAAAAACAAGCAATGGGGCAAGGATTCCATGTTTAACAAATGGTGTTGGGAAAACTGGCTAGCCATGTGCAGAAAGCAGAAGCTGGACCCCTTCCTGACACCTTACACTAAAATTAACTCCAGATGGATTAAAGACTTAAACATAAGACCTGGCACCATAAAAACCCTAGAAGGAAATCTAGGCAAAACTCTCCAGTACATAGGAGTAGGCAAGGACTTCATGACCAAAACACCAAGAGCATTGGCAACAAAAGCCAAAATAGACAAATGGGACCTAATGAAACTCCACAGCTTCTGCACGGCAAAAGAAACAGTCACTAGAGTGGATCGGCAACCAACAGAATGGGAAAAAATTTTCGCAGTCTACCCATCTGACAAAGGGCTGATATCCAGAATTTACAAACAACTCAAGCAGATTTAAAGGAAAAAAAACAAACAAGCCCATTCAAAAGTGGGCAAAGGATATGAACAGATACTTTACGAAAGAAGACATATATGAGGCCAACAATCATATGAAAAAATGCTCATCGTCACTGGTCATCAGAGAGATGCAAATCAAAACCACATTGAGATACCATCTCACGCCAGTTAGAATGGCGATCATTAAAAAATCTGGAGACAACAGATGCTGGAGAGGATGTGGAGAAAAAGGAACACTTTTACACTGTTGGTGGGAGTGTAAATTAGTTCAACCATTGTGGAAGACAGTGTGGCGATTCCTCAAGGCCTTAGAAATAGAAATTCCATTTGACCCAGCAATCCCATTACTGGGTATATATCCAAAAGACTATAAATCGTTCTACTATAAGGACACATGTACATGAATGTTCATTGCAGCACTGTTTACAATAGCAAAGACCTGGAATCAACCCAAATGCCCATTGATAATAGACTGGATTGGAAAAATGTGGCACATATACACCATGGAATATTATGCAGCAATCAGAAATGATGAGTTCGTGTCGTTTGTAGGGACATGGATGAATCTGGAAAACATCATCCTCAGCAAACTGACACAAGAACAGAAAATGAAACACCGCATATTCTCACTCATAGGTGGGTGATGAAAAATGAGAACACATGGACACAGGGAGGGGAGTACTAAACACTGGGGTCGATTGGGGGGAAAAGGGGAGGGTCAGTGGGAGGGGGAAGTGGGGAGGGATAGCCTGGGGAGAAATGCCAAATGTGGGTGAAGGGGAGAAGAAAAGCAAAGCACACTGCCATGTGTGTACCTACGCAACTGTCTTGCATGCTCTGCTCATGTACCCCAAAACCTATAATCCAATAAAAAATTAAAAAAAAAAAAAAAAACGTGAGAGAGATGATTTAGTGTATCTAGTGGAAGAAATTTCTAAGCAGTAAAGCATTCAAGATATAACTTGGGTGCTCTTAAAAGCATTCAGTTGTATTCATTCACAAGGAAATAGTTTGAAGTTGAAATTTATGTTTAAAATGAAAGGAGAACATAAAAGTTTGGAAAATCAGCAGCCTGATGACATAATAAAAAAGAAAAGCCCATTTTCTGAGGAAAAATTCAAAGCTGGCTGCAGAAAATTGCATAAGTAATGAGAAGCCAAATGTTAATCACCAAGACAATAGGAAAAAATTCTCCAAGAAATGTCAGAAGTCCTTGTGGCAGCACCTGCCATCACAAGCTGGGAGGCATAGGAGGAAAAAAATTGTTTTGTGGGCTAGGCCCAGGGCTTTGCTGCTTTTTGTAGTCTTGGGACTTGATGCCCTGCATCACAGCCATGGATAAAAGGGGCCAATGTACACCTTAGGCCATTGCTTCAGAGGGTTCAAGCCCCACCCATTGGTCTCTTACATGTGTTGTTGGGCCTGTGGGTGCACAGAAGTCAACAACTGAGGTTTGGGAACCTTCACCTAGATTTTGGAGGATGTATGGAAATTTCTGTGTGTCTAGGCAGAGGTGTCTTGCAGGGGCAGAGCCCTCATGGAGAACCTCTGCTAGGGCAGTGCAGAAGGGAAATGTGGGGTGAGAGCTCCCACACAGAGTCCCCATCGAGGCACTGCCTAGTAAAGCTATGAGAAGAGAGCCACCATCCTCCAGACCCCAGAATGGTAGATCCAACAAAAACTTGCACCATGCACCTGAAATAGCAACAGACACTCAATGCCAGCCTATGAAAGCAGCTAGGAGTGGGGCTGTATTCTCCAAAGCCACAGAGGCAGAGCTGCCCAAGACCATGAGAACCCACCTCTTGGATTACTGTGCCCTAGATGTAAAACATGGTGTCAAAGGTGATTATTTTGGAGCTTTAATATTTGACCACCTAGCTGGATTTCAGCCTTTCATGAGGCCTGTAGTCTCTTCATTTTGGCCAATTTCTCCCATTTGAAATAGGCATATTTACCCAATGCCTATATCCCCATTGTTCTAGGAAGTAACTAACTTGCTTTTGATTTTACAAGCTCATAGGTTGAAGGAACTTGCCTTGTCTCAGATGACACTTTGGACTGTGAACTTTTGAGTTAATGCTGAATTGAGTTAAGACTTTTTGGAACTGTTGGGAAAACATCATTTTTTTTTTAAATGTGAGAATATGAGATTTTGGAGTTGCCAGGGGCAGAATGATATGGTTTGGCTGTGTCCCCACTCAAATTTCATCTTAAATTGAAGCTCCCATAGTCCCCATGTGTTGTGGGAGGGAACCAGTGAGAGGCAATTGAATCATGAAGATGGGTTTTTCCCAGGCTATTCTTGTGATAGTGAATAAGTCTCAGGCAAAGAAGGAAGGAAGGGAGAGAGGGAGGGAGGGAGGGAGGGAGGGAGGGAGGAAGGAAGGAAGGAAGGAAGGAAGGAAGGAAGGAAGGAAGGAAGGAAGGAGGACAATTATGTGAAGGTATTATAATGCTAATACATTTCTGATGGGAATGTAAAATGGTATAGCTACTAAGGAAAATATTATGGCGATTCATCAAAAAAATTAAATATAAAATTACCATATGACCCAACTCTTATACTCTGGATAGATATTAAAAAATTTTTTGAAATGGAGATTCAAATGGTATCAATACCCATATTCATAGCTGGATTATTCACAGCAGCCAAGAGTTGGAAGCAACCTAAGAGATTGTCGTAAGAGCAAACAGCAAATGCAGAAGCACTTATTCTACCAAACCTGCTAGTATTCTGCATGAACAGTGAGAGCCTGTGGCATGGGAATCATAACCCATATCTCTCCCCACAATTTAGTGTGACGAAAGCTTCATCCCTTGCAGGGTCATTCAAAAACACAGAACTCCTTTTCCCTCCAACTCCAAGTCTAGGGTTAAGATACCTTCCACTGAGGCACAGGCTTCCAGGATTTCTAATTTCTAACAAGTCTATGTTGCAGAAACTCTATTATAGGCAAGAATGGTTAAGAATACTGTGCCTAATTGCCCATACTCCCATTCACTTATATGGTAAAAATACCATGCTGGGTTAGGCAAGTTAAGAAGACCAGAGGATACTTCACCTATCTGATAAAAAGCAGGGGTATCAACCAGAAGACGCAGGCTACTGTTCTCATTTTTAATCTCCAAAGCAGTGGCACACACATTTTGCCCAGGGGACCATAAATACAGAGAGCACCAAAGCAGTCCTCAAGAGAAGGGACTTCCTTTGGAGCAAAGTATGGGAAAGTTCAGGCTAAGGGATTTGTCAAAATTAGTGGAGATTTTGATGGTAAGGCAATAAGAAGAAGCTGATAGCTCCATGAGAGCAAAATAAATTAATAAACATTAAATTAAAAATTAAAAGACTGTAGATTAGCTGTACATTTAGCAGAGAGAACCAGGAAAAAGTGCAGAGAAAGAGCCCACCTGGGTCAGAACGAACACTGAAGTCTTGGCTCAAAGACTACCCCTGCAAAGGGGTTTAAATTTAATTGGATTAGACTGATGAGCAATTTATGCCCCAAGACATTGCCAAAAACAATCAAGCAATCAGCCAGTAATAAGTGAAGCCTAACTGGCTGAGAATGGATACCAAATGAAGCAGGTAGTTTAGCTGAAAATTCAGGTAAAGAGACTATCAAAGAAAGCTCAGCTAAAATCCCTGACATCTTAGTGTATGTCCATATTTAAGGCTGCACCCTCTGACGCATGACATCAGGGCTAGCACATTAAATGGGATATAGACTTCGACAAATATTCCAGCCAAGTAACAAAACAAATAAGCAAATAAGCAACAGGAAAATCAAGTCTTAGAGAGGGTAGGGGTATCAGTATTCGCAGTTAATGCAATATGTAATCTAAAATGTCTACTTTTTGACAAAATTATGAGGTATTCTGTGACAAAATTATGAGTTATACTGTGACCTACACATGAAAAAAAGCAACCAACAAAAACTAACTGTGAGAGGGCCCTTATGTCAGATTTAACAGACAATGGCTACAATGAAGCCATTATAATAAGATTCAAAGATTTAAAAGAAGCTCTGCTTAAATAAGTAAAGGAAGGTAAAATGCCAATGTTTTATCAAATACAGAGTATCAACAATTAAATAAAAGGCATAAAAATACCAAATGGAAGCTCTGGAATTGAAAAGTATAATAACCAAAATATAAAATTGATTAGAGTGATTCAACAATACATTTGAACCAATAGAAGAATTCATCAGAACACTTGAATTTGGGTAGATAGATATTATGCAATCTAAAGTAAATGATAGAAAAAAAAAGAAAAAGGCATATACTCAGATTTTTTTTTTTTTTTTTTTTAATTTTTTATTGGATTATAGGTTTTGGGGTACATGAGCAGAGCATGCAAGACAATTGCGTAGGTACACACATGGCAGTGTGCTTTGCTTTTCTTCTCCCCTTCACCCACATTTGGCATTTCTCCCCAGGCTATCCCTCCCCACCTCCCCCTCCCACTGGCCCTCCCCTTTTCCCCCCAATAGACCCCAGTGTTTAGTACTCCCCTTTCTGTGTCCATGTGTTCTCATTTTTCATCACCCACCTATGGGTGAGAATATGCGGTGTTTCATTTTCTGTTCTTGTGTCAGTTTGCTGAGGATGATGTTTTCCAGATTCATCCATGTCCCTACAAACGACACGAACTCATCATTTCTGATTGCTGCATAATATTCCATGGTGTATATGTGCCACATTTTTCCAATCCAGTCTATTATCAATGGGCATTTGGGTTGATTCCAGGTCTTTGCTATTGTAAACAGTGCTGCAATGAACATTCGTGTACATGTGTCCTTATAGTAGAACGATTTATAGTCTTTTGGATATATACCCAGTAATGGGATTGCTGGGTCAAATGGAATTTCTATTTCTAAGGCCTTGAGGAATCGCCACACTGTCTTCCACAATGGTTGAACTAATTTACACTCCCACCAACAGTGTAAAAGTGTTCCTTTTTCTCCACATCCTCTCCAGCATCTGTTGTCTCCAGATTTTTTAATGATCGCCATTCTAACTGGCGTGAGATGGTATCTCAATGTGGTTTTGATTTGCATCTCTCTGATGACCAGTGACGATGAGCATTTTTTCATATGATTGTTGGCCTCATATATGTCTTCTTTCGTAAAGTATCTGTTCATATCCTTTGCCCACTTTTGAATGGGCTTGTTTGTTTTTTTCCTGTAAATCTGCTTGAGATGATTGTAAATTCTGGATATCAGCCCTTTGTCAGATGGGTAGACTGCGAAAATTTTTTCCCATTCTGTTGGTTGCCGATCCACTCTAGTGACTGTTTCTTTTGCCGTGCAGAAGCTGTGGAGTTTCATTAGGTCCCATTTGTCTATTTTGGCTTTTGTTGCCAATGCTCTTGGTGTTTTGTTCATGAAGTCCTTGCCTACTCCTATGTCCTGGATAGTTTTGCCTAGATTTCCTTCTAGGGTTTTTATGGTGCCAGGTCTTATGTTTAAGTCTTTAATCCATCTGGAGTTAATTTTAGTGTAAGGTGTCAGGAAGGGGTCCAGTTTCTGCTTTCTGCACATGGCTAGCCAGTTTTCCCAACACCATTTGTTAAACATGGAATCCTTGCCCCATTGCTTGTTTTTGTCAGGTTTATCAAAGATTGTATAGTTGTATGTATGTTGTGTTGCCTCCAGTGCCTCTGTTTTGTTCCATTGGTCTATATCTCTGTTTTGGTACCAGTACCATGCTGTTTTGATTACTGTAGCCTTGTAGTATAGTTTGAAATCCGGTAGTGTGATGCCCCCCGCTGTGTTCTTTTTGCTTAGAATTGACTTGGCTATGCGGGCTCTCTTTTGGTTCCATATGAAGTTCATGGTGGTTTTTTCCAGTTCTGTGAAGAAAGTCAATGGTAGCTTGATGGGAATAGCGTTGATTCTGTAAATTACTTTGGGCAGTATAGCCATTTTCACGATATTAATTCTTCCTAACCATGAACATGGAATGTTTCTCCATCTGTTTGTGTCCTCTCTGATTTCGTTGAGCAGTGGTTTGTAGTTCTCCTTGAAGAGGTCCCTTACGTTCCTTGTGAGTTGTATTCCAAGGTATTTTATTCTTTTTGTAGCAATATACTCAGATCTTATTTTTTATTCTATCTGACAATATTTGCCTTGTTTGTGTTGTTTAATCCATTTACTTTGTTGAAGTAAAAAAGAACAAAAGAACAATTATGAAGAAATGGCATATCGGAAGGAAAGGAGAAAAAAAGGAGTGGAAATAATACTAGAAGAAATAATGTTATTAAATTTCTCAAATTAGTTAAAAAGCCATATATATACACACAATAAACTTAATGGAGCCTGATAAACACAGAGATCCACACAGACACATCTCAGTATTTAGAAAATGAAAAAATTTGGGAGGAAAAAAAATGAGTCTCAATGGATACCAGAAGGGAAGAAGGCTGTGAAATAACCAAAAATTGCAAGAAAAAAAATTAAGAAATAATTTTTTATTCAGCAAAATATTTTTCAGAAATGAAAGTGAAATACAAACCTTCCTAGCCAAACAAATATTGAGAAAATTTATTGTTAGTATATACATGTTACATAAAATACAGAAAGAAATTCTTCAGGCTGAAAGTCAGAGACCCAAGATAATAATTGAAATCATATTAAAAAACACAATATTGTCAGTAAAAGCAATCATGTAGGTAAGTACAAAAGACAGTATAATTTTATGTTTTTTCTCTTTTCTCCTCTTAAGGAATTTGATAAGCAATTGTATAAGGCAAGATATATACATCAATATAAACAATTGTATAAGACAAGATTTATACCTATATAATTATATGTATATATATCTCTATACACACACAATTATATATAATTTTGTTGTTGGGTCTATAACACATAGAAATGTCATGTATAATAATAATACATAATTAAAACAATAGCACAAAAATAGGTAGAAACAAAGCACTGGAGTAAGGAAATGATACCAGATCATAATTAAAAATCACAGGAAAAATAAAAGAATAAAAAATGTAAAATAGGAAGGTTAATGAAATATAATTTATAATTATGTACTACTCCCTTTTTATCAGCTTTATTAAAATACATAAAATAATAATTACGGCAATGTAGTTATTGAATTTTTTACATATATATGTTACAGGAAAGGAAATAGTAAATACAGGTATATAGGAGTAATATCTCTCTGTCCCCATGGAATTAACTTACAATAAGTCAAAAGCAACTCTGATAGATTAAGATTCAAGCACTAGACACTAAGAGAATAACACTCATATATACATATACACATACATATGTATACCTACACATGTATAGTGAAAAATATTAAAAGTATTAAAATATTACACTAGAATGTATTCACCTAATGCAAAAGAAAGCTGCAAGGAGAAGTAGGGGGAAACCACAAAACACATAGAAAATAAAAAGAAAAATGGCAGATATAAGTTTTTTATATTAATAACAAAGTAAATGGATTAAACAACATAAAACAAGGCAAACACTGTCAGAATAAAAATAAAATCTGAACATATGTCTCCAGCACACATACCCTAGATTCAAAGATACAAATGTATTGAATGTAAAAATATGGAAAAACACTATACCATGTAAGAATCATGAGAAAGCTGAAGTGACTACACAAATATTTGGCAATGAAAGACTTTAAAATATGTTAACAGAAATAAAGAGAAATATTTTATCATGATGAAAAGGTTAAACTGTCATAAAGACATAGTAACTATAAATATATATGCCCCTAACTCCAGTGCCACCAAAATCATGGAGCAAATCTGACAGAATTGAAGAGAGAAATAGACACTTCAATAACAATTGGATATTTCTATATTCCTTTTTCAATAATAGAACAACTAAGCAGTAGATCAATAAACAGGAGACTCAAGCAGCACTCTAGCTCAACATGACCTAACAGACGTGTATCTAACTAGTAAGAGCGGAATACATATACTCTGAAAGTACACAGGCATTTTCCAGGATAGACTATATGGTAGGCTATGAAAGAAACCTCAATAATTTGAAAAGATTGAACTCATCCAGAAATTCTTTTGACCAAAATGCAAGGAAATTAGAAATGAATAACAAAAGAAATTTGGAAAATTAACAAATATATCGAAATTAAACAAGATCTTCCTAAGTAATAAATTGGTTAAAGAAGAAACAAAAGAAATGACAAAACATTTAATGGTGAAATATTCAATGCTTTTCTCGTAAGATCAGAAACACGACATAGGATGTTCATACTTAGCACTTTTTAAACATTTTACCACAGGTAATTAGGAAAAAAAAAAAAAAAAGATACAAAAGCATCCAGATTGCAAAGAAAGAAGTAAAATTATCTCTATTTGAAAAAGATGTGAGTTTTTTTATACAGAAAATCTTAAGTAATCTTTTAAAAACCTGTTATAACTAATACTTTAGAAGTGCTTCAAGGTATAAGAGAAATATACTAAAAATTGAGTGTATTTCTATACTCTAGTGTTAAGCACATCTAAAAATATTAAGAAAACAATCTGATTTACAGTAGAATATAATGAAATAAAATACTTAGAAATACATTTAACACAAGTACATCTTATCCACTAAAAACTCTAAAGTATTGGTGAAAGATATGAACAATCTAAGTAAGTGAAGCCATTCCATGTTCATAATTTGTAAGACAATATTATAAGATGAAATCCTTCAAAGTCATTTTCTCTGGACAAATCTATTGAGAAAAGGTAGATTAGGGATAGCTTAGGACTCTGGAGTTTGACAGGTATTGGACAGTGGCTGCTAATAGTTTCTTTTTGAAGTGAAAAAGATGTCCCAGAATTGAGATGGTTGCACAGTGCTGTGAATATACTAAAAACCATGGAATTTCTCACGTTAAATGGGTGAATTTTAAGGTATAAATTATATCTCAAGAACATTGTTAAAAAGGAATAATTATAAATTATATCATTTTCCAGAGAAAATGACTTTGCATCAATTTCTTTATCACAAATAGGCTGGAAGCTCAATGTTGAAACTATGATGGATTTTTTTTTTTTTTTTTTTGAGACGGAGTTTCGCTCTTGTTACCCAGGCTGGAGTGCAATGGCGCGATCTCGGCTCACCGCAACCTCCGCCTCCTGGGTTCAGGCAATTCTCCTGCCTCAGCCTCCTGAGTAGCTGGGATTACAGGCACGCGCCACCGTGCCCAGCTAATTTTTTGTGTTTTTAGTAGAGATGGGGTTTCACCATGTTGACCAGGATGGTCTCGATCTCTTAACCTCGTGATCCACCCGCCTCAGCCTCCCAAAGTGCTGGGATTACAGGCTTGAGCCACCGCGCCCGGCCTATGATGGATTATTTTTTGTGAAATTTCAGGCTACCAGATTAATTGCTTTTCTGATGACCAGGACATTAAACTTTGTTCGAAAGTAAGGTTATATGTGTGTTCAAGTATTTTCATGACTGTGATTATGATTTAATATTGTCTGAAATATATAAAACTCTATATTCCCAACTATTTCTCAAATATAATTGTGCAAAAAATATAGAACATTTTTAATGTTAATAACCTAGGGACACGTTTATTTTAAGTGAGCTCTAAATAAAGAAAGATAAATGGTTATCTAATGGGGAGCTATTAGTCTAACTATAATTTATTTTACATCCCATTCTTTAGTACTAAGCATGATAAGATGATGAGTCGCTGGACTCTATAAGAAATTGAGGCTCTATTTTTAATTTGTTAAATTATGCACAAAAATTTGAATTGCTATTATCACGCAGCAAGCACACATGTAAAGAGAGAAAAAAAATTTTTTTTTTCTTTTCTGGAAACTAAGTGTGAAAACAAATTATATCAATCACTTATAAAGTTTTTGAAATTAACTAGTAGTTGCAACTCAAAGTTGAGAAAATAGTGAGGGTTATATGGACGGTTTCTTCCCCCCAACCAAAAAAAAAAAACAAATTGTTTCTTCCTGCTCTGCTCTTCTTTTAATACCATGCACCTAAACAAAAATCATTATGTCATTTTTGTAGCTTTGTGAAAGTTGAAAATGTGTGAGGCTAAATGTCTTAGAAAACCTTTGCATTATAGTTTTTCCTATATTTTCTGTAAAGAAATATGGTATTTGCTTATGTTTTTAAATATTTCCACATATTATTTTCAGTTATGTTTTGAATTTGATAACTTTATATTACAAATATTAAATACAGTGAGTCCACAAAGAAGCACATAATATTTGCATCCAGTGCTATTTAATTCGATTAGGATATTTTTTGGAAAAATAATTCTGAACTGAATAAAAGAGGTAAAAGATAATTTATAAAAAGTACAATTCTCAATAGTTGAAAACGCTCATTGAAGTTTTTTATGTTTACGTACAATAAAATTCACTCATATTCTATAGTTCTGCCAGTTTTGATAAATGCCTACAATCATGTATCCATCACAATTTTCATATAGAGAACACTTTCATTATTCCTAAAATTTCTTTGTGCTGCTCTGCTGGTCAACATTACCTTAATTCCCAGCTCCTGACAAACACCGATAGGTTTTTCAACCCTGCAAGCTTGCCATTTCCAGAATATTATGTAATAGAAATCATACATGATGTAGACTGTTGATTATGGTTTCTTTCACTTAACAAAATTCATTTGAGATTCATCCATATTGCTCTATGAATCAATATGTTCCTTATTACTGATGAGTAGTACTTCAGTGTATGGCTATGATACAGTTCATCTTTTACCAGCTGAAAAACAGTAAGGGTTGTTTCTACTTTTTGGTGATTATTAATAATGCTGTTTAACTTGCACATATAAATTTCTATGTTAACATAAGTTTTTAAATATTTTGCATAAATGTGCAGGACTGAGATCGCTGGTTTTCTTCTGTTTTTGTTTTCATGTCTATGTGTAGCTTTATAGGAATTTGGCAAACTGTTATCTAAATTCCCTGTGCCATTCTGTGTCAGCAGCATTAATTGAAGATTCCAGATGTCTGGAATACTTACCAGCACTTGGTATTTTTAGTTTTTACTTTTAATCACTCAAATAGAATGGTATCTCTTTGGGTTTTTAATTTGCACTTCTTCAATGTCTGACTGTGCTGAGCATCTATTTACATGTTTTTCTGACATATTCATATCTTCCTTGTTAGAGTGTCTATACAGATCCTTTGCCAGTTTTTTTTTAATCATAGAGGACTTTATTTTTTATTTATTTTATCTTATTTGCATTTTGGGTTTTGGGGTACATGTGCAGAACATGCAAGATAGTTGCATAGGTACACATGTGGCAGTGTGATTTGCTGCCTTCCTCCCCTTCACCCATATCTGGCATTTCTCTCTGTTTTTTAATTGAGTTCTTTATTTTCTTATTGTTGTTTTTAATTTTTAAAAATTTCAACTATTATTTTTGATTCGGGGGTACATGTGCAGATTTGTTACCTGTGTATATTGCGTGATGCTGAGGTTTGTGGTATAAATAATCCCATCATATTCATAGTTCTTCAATCCTTTCTCCCCTCTCTCCCCGGTCTAATACCCCTCAGTGTCTATTGTTGCCATCTTTATTTTTATGAGTACCCAATATTTAGATTCTACTTGTAAGGGAGAACATGTGCTATTTGGCTTTTTGTTCCTGTGTTAATTTGCTTAGGATAATGGCCTCCAGCTGCATCCATGTTGCTGCAAATAATATAGTTTGTTATTTTTAAGACTGCGTATGTCCTACAGTATATGTGTGTTACATTTAAGAAATTCAGTCCACCATTGATCCATTGATGGGCACCTAGGTTGACTTCATGTTTTTGCTATTATGAATAGTGCTGTGTCATCATGCAAGTGGTTGTGTCTTTCTTGGTAGAACAATTGTTTTCTTTTGGATATATATACAGTAGTGAGATTTGCTGGGTTGAATGGTAATTCTGTTTTGTGTTCATTGAGAAATCTTCAAAATGCTCTCCACAAAGGCTGAATTAATTTACATTCCCATCAACAGCATATAAAAATTCTCTTTTCTCCACAACCTTATCAGCATCTGTTGGTTTTTGACTTTTGAATAATAGCTATTCTGACTCGTGTGAGATAGATTCTCATTGTGGTTTTGATTTGCATTTATCTGGTGAAGACTGATGTGGGATATTTTCTCATATATTTCTTGGCCCCTTGTATGTCTTCTTTCAAGAAGTGTCTGTTTATATCTTTTGCCCACTTTTGAATGGATTATTTTGGTTTTTGCTTGTTGTTTATGTTCCTTATAGATTCTAGATAGTAGACCTTTGCTGAATGTATAGTTTGGGCATATTTTCTCCCATTCTATAGTTTGTCTGGTTGGCTCATAGCTTATTTTGCTTTGCAGAAGCTCTTTAGTTTAATTAGGTACCATTTGTCAATTTTTATTTTTACTGCAATTGCTTTTGAGGATTTAGTCATAAATTATTTTCCAAGACTGATGTCCAGAATAATGTTTTATGTGGTTTCTTCAAGAATTCTTAGTTTTTGGTCTCACATTTAAATCTGTAATTCATCTTTGGTTAATTTTTGTTTATGGTGATAGATGAGGGTCCAGTTTCATTCTTTTTCATGTGGCTAGTCAAATATCCCAGCACAATTTATTGAATAGAATGTTTTTTCCCCATCGCTTAATTATGTTAACTTTGTCAAATATTAGATGGCTGTAGGTTTGCAACTTTATTTCTGTGTCCTATATTTCTGTTCCATTGGTCTATGTGTTTGCTTTTCTACCAGTACCATGCTCTTTTTATTACTGTAACCTTACAGTACAGTTTGAAATCAGATGTCATGCCTCCAGCTTTGTTATTTTTGCTTAGGATTACTTTGGCTACTTGGCTTATTGTATGATTCCAAATAAATTTTAGAACAGTTTTTTCTTTCCCAAATTCTGGAAAAATGACTTTGGTAGTTTGATAGGAAGAATGTTGAATCTGAATTTTGCTTTGGCCATTTTTGTATTTATTCTTCTAATCCATGGGCATAGGATAGTTTTTCATTTGTGTCATCTGTGATTTCTTTTAGCAGTGTTTTGTAGTCTTCTTCTTGTACAAATCTCTTGCTGATTTGATTAGATGCATTTCTAGCTTTTTTTGGGGGGGCTATTGCAAATTCTATTCTATTCTTGATTCAGCACTCAGCTTTAATATTATTAGTATATAGAAATTCTACTGATTTTTGCACATTGATTTTGTATCCTGAAACTTTGCTGAATTTTTTGTTTCAGGAATCTTTCAATGCTCTTTAGGGTTTTCTACATATAGAATACTACTGGCCACAAACAGAGTTAGGTAAACATCTTCTTTTTCTGATTAGATGCCTTTAATTCTTTATCTTTCTGGATTTCTCTGTCTAGCACTTCCAGTAATGTGTTGAAGAGGAGTGCTGAAGACAGGCTTCCTTTTCTTATTCTATTTTTCAAGAAGAATGCTTCCAGTTTTTGCCTGTTTAGTATGATGTTGACTGTGGGTTTGTCATAGATAACTCTTGTTGCTTTAATGTGTGTTCCTTCAGTGCCTAATATTTGAAAATTTTTATTATGAAGAGATGCTGGATTTTACTAAAAGCCATTTTTGTGTCTATTGAGACTATCGTATGGTTTTTTAAAATTTACTGCTGTTTATGCAGTGAATCACATTTATTGATTGCATATGGTAGACCAATCTTGCATCCCAGGAATGAAGTCTACTTGATCACAGTCATCACAATCTATTAATTTTTTTAAGTGCTGTTGGATTCAGTTTGCTAGTATTTTTTTGATAATTTTTGTGTCTTTGTTAATCAGAGATATTGGCCTGTAATTTTCACTTTTTGTTGTGTCTTTGCCAGGTTTTGGTATCAGGATGATATTGGCCTCCTAGAAACAGTTAGGGAGGAGTCCCTACTACTTGAATTTTTTGTTTTTGTTTTTGGTTTTTTTTTTGCATAATTTCGGTAGCATTGGTAACATCTCTTTTTTTGTATGTCTGGAACAATTTGGCTGTAAATCCATCTGGTCTGGGTTTTGCTTTTGGTTTGTTTGGTAGTTTTTAAAATTACTGATTCAATCTCAAAACTCAGCATTGATCTGTTCAAGGTTTCAATCTCTTCCTGATTCAATCTTGGGTGATTGTGTGCTTCCAGCAATTTCTCTATTTTCTCTAAATTTTCTATTTTGTGTCTAAAGAGGTGTTTATATTTTCTGAGGAGCTTTTGAATTCCTGTGGGATCTGTTGTTATATCACCTTTGTCTATTGTGACTGTGCTTATTTGGATCTTCTCCTGTTTATCTAGCTAGTAGCCTGTCAATCTTGTTTTTCTTTTCCAATGGGTTGTATAATTTCAATTTTTTAAAAATTTATTGAGACTTGCTTTGTGGGTAAGAATATGGTCAACCTTTAGTGTATGTTCGATGTGTAGAAGAGAAGAATGTGTAGTCTGTGGTTATTGGGTAGAGTATTCTGTAGATGTTTATGAGGTCTAACTGGTTAAGTATCAAATTCAAGTCCAAATTTTCTTTGTTAGTTTTCTGTCTTGATGATCTGTCTAATGCTGTCAGTTGGATGTTGATGTCCCCCATTATTATTGTGTGGCTTTCTAAGTTTTTTTGTAGATTAAGAACAACTTGTTTTATAAATCTGGGTGCTCCAATGCTGAGCAAATAGATATGTGTGTAGTTAAGTCTTCTTGTTGAATTGAACCCTTTACCATTATGTAATGCCCTTTTTTTGTTATTGCTTTAAACTCTGTTTTATCTGTTATAAGAATAGCAATCCCTGTTCTTGTTGTGTTCTGTTTCCATTGAAGATCTTTCTCTAGATCTTTACCTTGAGTCTATGGATGTTTATGCATACAAATTGGGTCTGTTGAAGACAGCAGACTGATAGGGCTTTTTTATGCAGCTTGTTACACTATATTTTTTAAATAGGACATTTGTGCCATTTAAATGCAAGATTAATATTGATATCTGAGGTTTTAATCCTATCATGAAGTTGTTAGCTGGTTGCTCTGTGTCTCCTATGTTGTGGTTGCTTTATAGGGTCTTTGGGCTATATATTTAAGTTTGTTTTCCTGGTAGCTGGTATGTTTAGAACTTTCTCAACAATCTCTTATAAGGCTGACCTAGTGGTAACAAAGTTTCTCAGGACTTGCTTGTCTGTAAAATAGTTTATTTCTCCTTTGCTTATGAAGCATAGTTTGGTGGGATATAAAATTCCTGGTTCAAATTTTTTGTTTTTAAGAACATTAAAAATCGGCCC
The DNA here is from genome assembly GCF_049354715.1 of Callithrix jacchus. NCBI lineage: Eukaryota > Metazoa > Chordata > Mammalia > Primates > Cebidae > Callithrix > Callithrix jacchus. The sequence continues at coordinate 89,202,388 of NC_133524.1, forward strand.
CCAATTTCTGTTAGCCTGTAAGGTTTCTGCTGAGAAGTTCATTGTTAGCCTGATAGGCTTCATTTGTATGTGATCTGATCTTTTACTCTAGTTGCCTTTAAGACTTTTTTCTTTAGTGTTGACCTTCGACAGTCTTGTGACTGACTATACGCTTTTGTGATACTCATTTGGTATAACATCTGTCAGGTGTTTTGTGGATCTTTTCTGAATTCGAATATCTGTCTTTCTAGCAAGAATGGAGAACATTTATTAAATTATTACCCCAAATATTGTTTTCTAAGTTACCTACATTGTCTGCTTCTTTCTCAGGTATGCCAGTAATTTGTATGTTTGTTCACTTTACATTATCTGACATTTTTCAAAAACATTATTTATTTCTTAAAATTCTGTTTCTCTTTATTTTTATCTGCCTATGTTATTTCAAAATACTAGTCTTCAAACTCTAAAATTTGTTCTGCTGCTTGGTAGATAAAGCTTTCAGTTGTATTTTAAAATTCCTTAAGTTACTTTTTCAAATCTAAAGTTCTGATTGCTTTCTGTCAAGATGTTTATCTCTTTCTTTATTTCCTGGATTGCTTTAGAAGTTCTTTGTATTAATTTTCAACTTGTCTTGGATCTCACTGAGCTTCCTTGAAGTCCAGGCTTTGCATTCCTTACCTGTCATTTCTACATTTACATTTTGGTCATGAACCATTGGTGGAGAGGTACTGCAATGTTATGGTGATGTCACCGCATTCATATTTATAGTGCTAAAATTCTTGCATTGGTGTCTTCTCATCTGAGACTGTTAGCATTTCTAATTTTTGAAAGTTTGTGTGAGTAGGATTTTTTTTCTTTATTTCAGTATAACATGGTTTTTTTTTTCCTTTCCCTTTCCCTTTCCTCTCCTCCCTGCAGGGTGTGACTGTTGTGAATGCTGGGTATGTTCAATTGGCTTTGCTTCTATAACGCTATGTACTTTCATCGGCAGATTTTATATTGATATATGTAGTTCAACCTACAAGCCTGTAGATGGTACTTGTGAGTGAGAGCTGGCTGTAGCTGATGTGGCTGGATTTATACTGATCCTCGTTTACTGGGAGAAGCTCTCTGTCTTCTAAGGCAATGGGCTGATATGTGCAGTACACAGTTGTCTGAGCTCCTTGCTCAGCACTATGTTGGGTCAGATCCAAGATGGGTGTGGCCTGCCTAAATGTCCCCGGATGTCAGGCACAAGCATCAGCACTTAGTGAGGATCCAGTGGACAGCCACTAAACACCCAAAGGTGTGCCTAGGCATGGAGCTGGGAGACCTCCTGAGCCCCAAGTTTCTGGACAGGGATTAGAGGAGGCCTAAATTTCGAATCCAGAAGAGCTAGTCCTCCAGATGCCTGGAGATATGCCTTGGTATGGAACAGAGAGAGTTGCCTGTGTGTGAAGCAGAGTGAGCCACCCTTCACCAAGATCTCTGCACAGTAGGTGTGGGGCAGCTCCAGGTTGCTGAACCAGGTAAGTGGGAGCTCTGAATGTCTGAAGATCTGAATGGGCGTAAAGTGTAGATGGCCTGACTGCACCATGATCCATGCCCAAAAAGGGCAGAGTTGTTCAGGCTACTAGTCCATGTGAGCAAGTACTCCAAATTCCTGGAGATTTGTCTGCATGTGTTGTGATGAAAGCCCCACGGCATCACCATCTGTGCACAAAAACAGGGGCAGCTAAGGCTGTTGATCCAGGTGAGGACGTGCTTCAAATAAATAGCTGGAGATCTGTTTGGGCATTGAGTGCAAAGTGCCTGCTATACCACAATTTATGCCCATGAAGAGTGGGGCAACTCAGATTGCTGATTCGAGCAAGTGGGTGCTCCAAATGCTTGGATTTCTGCATGGAGGTGGAACGGAGAGGGCCCTGCTATACTACAATCTCAAGGGAGCATGCTGGGGTACCCATTAATGGCATATGCAGGTCAGTTTCAGGTTGCCAGCTGGCCTTGAATGAAAGTCTCGTCATTCAGGAGAAACTACAGCTATAGTAGCTCTTCTCCTGCCCCAGGGCTTCAACAGGGGAGCATACAATTCTGGTGCCTACTGCTGTGGTGCTTTCTACTGTTCTGGCCATAGAGGCCCCTACCCTGCTCCAGAGCAGGTGTTCCAATTTCTGACCTGAGACTAAAATACCTGCACGGCCATGCTGCTAGGTCTCAAAGGAATGGCTGATTTTGTATGTGCCTGGATTGAAAATGGCATCCTGCTCTCAGTCCTCAGCCTGGACAAATGTCTGTAGTTTTTCCTGGTGTTTTTCCCTCACAGGTCTCCAAGCCTCTCCCCAAGTTAACACCAGGACTTTAAAAACAAAATATTCTCCCTCCTCTTGGGTTGCTCAGATCCCCAGTAGAAAGGTGAGTCAGAGCGAGGCTCTCTGCCTCTCTCATGTACTGGGGCTTCACTTACTTTTATCACCTGGATGCCATCACATGGAGTGTTTGCCCACGTTCTCCTCCGTTAGGAGGACTGGAGCACCCTTCACAATACTGATGGATTCTCATTTTTCTTCTTGAATTAAAGTTTACAAAGTTGCTCTTTACATACTGTCTTGCTATTTCCAAGTCACTGAGGCATGATAAAAGGCTTTAATCTGTCATCATGGAAAAATAATCTATTATTACAGTTACTTTACATCCTTTTCAAAATATAGAAGTCTCTTGTAAGAAATGTGATTTGCAAATATTTTTACTCAGTCAGTGGCTTGCCTTTTCATTCGTTTACATTACCTTTGCAAAGTAAATATTTTTATTTACAAATAAGCTCAACTTACTATGTTTTTAAAAATAAATTGCGCTTTTGATGTTGCAGTTAAGAATGCTGCCTAACCCATAGTCACAAAGATTTTATCCAGTATTTTCTAACAGAGATTGTAGAGTTTTACATTTAGACTTTTGGTTGATTCCAAGTTGATTATTTTATAAGACTAAAAATGTGGGTCAAGTTTTAATTTTTTGTTTATAACCTATAATCGTTCTATTGCCATTTGTTGAAAAGTCTGTATTTTCTCCATTGAATTCAAACCTTCATTGAAAATCACTTTGTATTTTTGTGAATCTATTTCTGAACAGATTATTCTATTTTTGTTAATAATTTTGCTAACATTACACTGTAATGATTAGGTATATATATATATATTTTTTTTTTTTTTGAGACGGAGTTTTGCTCTTGTTACCCAGGCTGGAGTGCAATGGCACAATCTTGGCTCACCGCAACCTCCGCCTCCTGGGTTCAGGCAATTCTCCTGTCTCAGCCTCCCGAGTAGCTGGGATCACAGGCATGCGCCACCGTGCCCAGCTAATTTTTTGTATTTTTAGTAGAGATGGGGTTTCACCATGTTGACCAGGATGGTCCCGATCTCTTGACCTTGTGATCCACCTGCCTCAGCCTCCCAAGATTAGGTATATTTTATAGTAAATCTTGAAATCAGATCATGTGAGTCCACAAATAGGTTTTTTAAAAATCAAAATCGAATGCCTAGTCTAATTCCCCTATCTTTCACTATAAATTAAAGTGTCAGCTTGTTGATATCCACAAAAACAGAAAATCTAGCTAGGATTTTTTTGTTTGTTTAGATTATTTTGAGTTTACAGATCAATTATGAAACTACTGACATCATAACTATATTGAGTATTCCAAGCTATTGAACATGGTATATCTCTCCATTTCTTTAGATCTTCTTTATATTTTATCATTTAAAAAAAATTTTAAGCACACAGATACAACATACGTTTTGTTATATATATAGGTAAATGTGTCTGTGAATAGATAGTGTTATTTGTTTATTTTCAATCTGTATGTCTTTCATTTTTTTTTCTTGCTTTATTTCATTGGCTAGAACTTACAATATTATGTCAAATAGGAGTGGTGTCAACCTTACTGTTTCTGATTTTGGGGGAAAGATAATCAATATTTAACCTTTAAATATAATGTCAGTTGCTATCTTTTTGTAGAACCTGCATGTCAATTTGAAGATATTCCCCGGTTTCTAATTTGCTAAGATTGGATAATTCTACTAATATTAGTTTTGATATAATTGGTTGATTGTATTATTCAAGTCTTCTATGTGTTTACTGATTTTCTATTTTTTCCATCAAGTTCTAGAAAGTATAGTAGTGTCCAAGTGTAACTGTGGATATGTCTATTTCTCCTTTCATTTCTAGCTTATTTTGCTTCTCATATTTTGAAGCACTGTTGTAAGGAGCATACACACTTAGGATTCATATGTCTTCTTGATGAATTTGTCTTTTTGTTGTTATATAATGTACTTATTTATACCAGATAGTATTTATTGCTCTCAAGTAAACTTTATATAGATGTGGTAACTTGATCTCTATTTTACTTCAATTTGTATAACATTTTTATTGATGTCTGATTATCTATTGACATTTGAGGACTATACAGAAATTTTATAAAAAGAGTATTACAAGCTATTATAGTTTACAGCTAAGTACTTGGATCTCTAATTTATTATGTTGCTTACTTCTATTTTATGATGATTTCAGAAAATGAAAAATACAGAAATTAATTATCTTTAAAACAATTGCAACTATATTTTATTCTTGAAACTAAGTCATATCTTAAGAGTTCAATAAGCTACATTTCCAAATTTATGTAATTTATTCTCAACTATTTTTTAGCTATAATTATTTCATTATATATTCTTTTAATTTGTTTTTCTATTTGTTTAACTTCTATGTCCTCTCTAAGTGCTAGTTAGAAGCCATATTTCAGCTGACTTACATGTTTTGATGAATGAGCATAGTTTCCCTTGAGGGTCACAAATACAATAAAAGATGCCTACATTTGGGACACTAGGCCAAAAGATCCTAATAATAATAATGAGATCTCATCCACCCACTCCAAGTCATTTATACTTCCCTAGGAATTATGTCTCGACAAATTAAAAATACTAACTGTAAATAACAGAAGTCGCGTTTGTATATAGGTTGTTACCTTTCTTTGTTACAATCTTACTTAAGTAGCTAATAAAAATATGCCTTTGAAATATAAATTTTATTGTTTGTTTCCTCATTCCAACAGCTGCAGAAATAACTGTTCAACCAACTGTGGAAGAGGCCTCCGACACCTGCACTCAAGAATGTCTCATCTTGGGCCATTCTGATGCCTGCTGGATGCCGGCATCTCTGACCCATTCCAGTTCTTCGCAAGCACAGGCCTCTGCTCTCTGCCACAGCCTGCCACTGTCACGGGCCTCTACTCACCACCACAGCCCATCGGTGACACAAACCGTTGCTCTCTGCCACAGCCCTCCAGTGACACAGACCATCGCGTTGTGCCATAGCCCTCCACCGATACATGCCTCTGCTCTCCGCCACAGTCCTCCACTAGTGCAGGCTACTGCACTTTGCCACAGCCCACCATCAGCACAGGCCCCAGCCCTCTGCTATAGCCCTCCTTTAGCACAGGCTGCTGCAATGTGCCACAGCTCTCCTCTGCCACAGGTTACTGCCCTCCATCTCAGCCAGGCCCAAACGTCAATGAGTTTGCAGCAAGGTCGGATGCAAGGTGCTGATGGACTACGCTCTGTTGATCAGGGAGTGCAGGGTAGTGCAGCATCTCAGTTTTATACCATGTCTGAAAGACTACATCCCAGTGATGATTCAATTAAAGTCATTCCTTTGACAACCTTCACTCCAAGCCAACAGGCCAGACCCTCTAGTCCTGAGTCCCCCATTATGGAGGAACATCCCTTATAAAGCTAAAATAGTTATTTCAAACTTTCAGAAAAGAAGTATGTAGTCAAAATTTAAGATACAATTTCAATGACCATTCTGATTATCAGGTTTGTAAATAGCTATGTAAATAGAAACAGATACCAGAATAAGTCTAGAGCTAGACCCTTAGTCAAAAGTTAACCAAAAAAATTGCAATTTGTTTAATTCAGAATGTGTATTTAAAAAGAAAAGGAATTTAAAAATTTGCATCCCCTTGTACAGTGAGGCTTATCATGACAGTGTACTATTTCTGATGTACAGTATTTTTGTTGTTTTTTGTCACCATGTGCAATATTACTGATTTTTTTTCCTTTCTGATGGTGTGGAACCAGTATGTAGCAAATGGAAAGCCTAGAAATATCTTATTTTCCAAGTTTACCTTTAGTTTATCTTAACTTTTCTTCAGATAATATTAAAAGGTGTACATACTCTAGCATTTTTTTTTTTGGCTTTTTGTTTGATTTTTGTTTGTTGCTTTCAGGTTTTTTTGTTGTTGTTTTTAGTGGTTTTCCCTTCAAAATACACAGTAGGTAATGTAAATACCGCTTGTTGTTTGTGTCTCTGTCTCTGCTTTTATATTTTCTACTTTATTCCAATACTATATTGTTGATATAATTTGTATATACATTTTCAATAAAGAATATATATAAACTGTACAGATCTAGGTTTATAACCTATTTCTCTACTCTTTAGTAGAGTCCGAGACACAAAAGTGCAATAACTGCCCAAATTAGGCAACTATTTGCTAAAATGGGCCTCTTTTTACTTTAATAGTTTAGTGTAAAGTACATCAGAAATAAAACTGTATCTGCCATTTTAAGCCTGGAGTCCATTATTACTTAGGTCTTTACTGCGGGGAATTTGTATGTAACAGTCTAGAAAATTAAAAGGAGGTGGATGCATTCAATGCACAAGTCACTTACAGTGTTGACTGTAAATTTCTATTTTGTAGAGAAACTCAGGAAGATTTAAATGTTGATTTGACAGCTCAATAGGCAGTTGCCAAAGGGTGTTCAGTAAAAATAACAAACAAATACATATAACTGTACATAACACCATATACTAAATCTATAAGACTAAGGGATTTTTCTTATTCTAGCTCAACTTACTGAAGAAAATGACTAATAACAACAAGAAAGTCAGGAACAAACTTTTTCAGAAATGTAATTCTAAACCTACATCAAACAGATTTTAAGGAAAAATGCAGAGGGAGAAATAAGGCTCATGACTGCTTCTTGCAGTCAACAGGAATATACACAAAACAAAAAAACAAGAAAATCTCACATATAATGTCAAATATGTCCTTCTAAGCAAAGAAACAGTATTATTCAGAGAAAACATTAGTTTTCTTCTGTTGTTCTTTACCTTTTTTCTTTTATCCTCTTAACTGGCCATTATCTTCTACGTGAATTATTTCATAAATTTAGAGAAACACCACCAATTTAGCTTTCTTCCATAGTAAAACTGAGAAAATACCTTGTTTCAGTGTAACACTAAACCAATTGATGTTTAATGAGGGCAGTCGGGAGGAGTGAATATCTCCTATTAAGTTAGACATAGATTTTTGTGATGTGTAACTTGATATTTAATTTACAACTAAACTGTGTGTAAATTTTGTAACATAAACTGTGGTAATTGCATAATTTCATGTGCCCAGCAGGTTAAGTGCCGTTTTCAGAATATATATTATTCCATCGATTGTAAAGCTCCTGAAATCGTATTTGATTGGGCGTGCAGAGCAACTTAACTTTTAACTATCAGTTTAATTAATACAATTAATTAATATTTCGTTTTCTCTTGTGTTTGTTGATGTTCCAAGGGATTTGGAGCATACTGGTTTTCCAGGTGCATGTGAATCCTGAAGGTCTGATGATATTTAAAAGTTTATTAATATATTATTATATAAATGTGTTGATATTGTTGCTATTGTTGATGAAAATTTTGAACTTGAGGAAGATAAAAAAAAGAAAAAATAATGACAAAAATCAGTGCTTACAGTAGATTTTAGAACATTTTTTGCCTCAAAAAACTTGTAAAGATTATGTGAATAAGATTTTTTTCTTGTATTTTAATTATTTTCACATTTTCTCTCTGCAAACCTTTAATTTTGTTATGTTCTACACACACACACACACACACACACACACACACACTCTTAATGGATATAAAAGGAAGAGGCTGAAAGATTATTAAATAACTTATCAGGCATCTCAATTGTTACTATCTATGTTAATGAAAATCGAACAGGACCCCAAGTTGGATGTTTGGGTTTTTTCTTCTGATAGTATAATTTACTGAGTTACTTGGGAGGTTCTTAAATCCTCGTATATAAAAACTTGTGAAGTTTTGACACCTTTCCTATAGATATAGGAATGAACCAATATGCTTTTATTGCCCTTTCTAACTCTGATTTTATAATCAGACTTAGATTTGTGTTTAGAATATTAAATGACTGGGCACCCTCTTCTTGGTTTGTACCAGAGAGGCTTTGAATGGAAGCAGGCTGAGAGTAGCCAAAGAGGCAAGGGGAGTGAGCCCAGTTATTCTCCCCTATGCATTCTCTTTCTAAGCTTCCACTAGGACTGACCCTGGAAACATGTAACTTCTAGGGCTTCAGATCTGATGAACTCTGTTTCATCACATTACAAATTCTTTCTTTGACTGAATAGACAGAGGTATCGGTTGAAACAGCTCACAGGTGGCTATTGTCATGTATGAATATGTAGTCCTAGAACTGCAACATGTCTTACTTAACCGTCAATCAAAAAGTGGTTCTGTTTTAAAAAGAAGGATTTGGTTTTATTTAAAATTAAAACTTCAAATTGGATGTCTTATATGAGAATACTAGGTTCAATCAAACTACTTATTCTATTTTGTGTCCATATTCAATTTGATTATAATGATTAATTTTCTAGCTATTGCATTACTATTAAACTTGTAAGTACGTATTCAAATACTAAGTACCTTTATGCTACGTGCATACACACTCTTTTCTTAAACTTTATCTTCGTTTTAACTAATATTGTGTCAGTGTATTAAAAATTAGCTTTTACATGTGATAACTACAATGTAATAAATTTAGAGAGTAATTTTGTGTAGTCTTATTTAGTTACTTAACATTCTATTTTTAATTATGTAAGTTTGGTTAAAAAAAAAATGATTGTTAAATGGTTAGTGCTATTGTGTAATGGTAACAGTTCCAAAGAGCCTCTGCCTTTCCAAACTAATATTTATCACACACAGCCATTAAATGGGAAAAAATAAACTAAAAAATCACAAATTGTTCAGTTCTTAAAATGTAATCATATCACACACACACAAAAATCCTTTCCAATATTGAGAAAGTTAAGGGGGTTTTACTCATGTGTATATCTCAACATTTAGTTTTATTTGTTTCTTTTTCATGTTATTACTGAAGTTGTGTGTACTTCCTAATATACATTTATGAAAATCTACTTGTTTAGACTTTTATTTATACACTTCTGATTTATAATTTTCATTATTATTTCTTATCTTTCTTTTATATTTTTTGAAAACCAAACCTATAGTTAGTTTAGATAAAATTTTTATCATTATCATTAGAAACTATGTTGAATATTTCCAACTGACTCCATTGGCCTGGAAAACATGGGAGCAAGAGAAGCTGAAATATATTTCTACAAGAACCTTTCTATATTATGTGCCAATTGCCACACCAGATCAATTTTATGCAGAGGCCTTAAAATATTCTTTCACAGTAGCTTTCTTACACTAACCATCATGTGCTTTTAGTAAATACGATTTTTCAAAGCAGTGCAAGTTGCAAACAGCAGAAGCAGTAATGAAAAATCTGCTCAGAAAAATGTATGTGCACAAATAAAAAAAATGATGGCAATTGTTTAGTGATTGTAAGTGATACTTTTTTAGGAGTAAACTGTGTGAAATTTATGCTATCCCTGCTTAAAATGTTAAGAATTTTATAAAATATGTATTTATGTTTGTGTTGTGGAAAGATTCCTCCTCTGTGATATTATACAGCATCTGAAAGTGAACAGTACCCCAAAGCAGTTCTAACCATGCTTTGGAAGAAGGTTGGCTATTGTATGGCTGAGGATGGCAGTGTGTAATCCAGCAGCAAACTTGTATTAATTGTTCTATTTCAGGTTCTGTATTGCATGTTTTCTTATTTATTAATATATATATTAATAAAACAGTTATGAAAAAATTCATTTTTATTATGTGTGTTCATTAATACAAAACACAAAGGATTCACTTTATTTTAAATAAATTTTTAAATTTATGTAGAGTAAAATACCCTTTTTCAGTGGTATATTTTCGAGTTAGCATATTTTTGTTCACTCTGATAGCTCCATCCATATAATTCCTGACTTGAAAGTGGTTGAATATAGTTTCAATCACTTTCAAAATTTGTGAACACTATTATAGTGTTTCTGAGCATTTATTTTGCATCTTTTAAGATGTGGTTTAAGAGATATTTATTTCTTCCAGATTAGACCTATTGCTTGACTTGATGTAAAAGCTACCTAAGGATTTCTCTGTAGCACCGCAGGCGATCCACGTGAAATAAGTTTCTGGAGATTGTTGATGATATTTGTGGAACAACATAACTTTACTCCTGCCTTTGTTTTCACTTTGGCTAAATGGAGAGAATTCATTGAAACCTCTCAAACTACATGGTGTCACTCAATATGTAATTCCATTTAGAATATTATTAGCCCAAATTTTGATTAAGAATTACATACTGTGATTTATAATCCTTTGGATATATACCCAGTAATGGGTCAAATGAAATTGAATGTTCATTGCAGCCCTGTTTACAATAGCAAAGACCTGGAACCAACCCAAATGCCCATCGATGATAGACTGGACTGGGAAAATGTGGCACATATACACCATGGAATATTATGCAGCCATCAAAAACGATGGGTTTGTGTCCTTTGTAGGGACATGGATGAACCTGGAGACCATCATTCTCTGCAAACTTACACAAGAACAGAAAATCAAACACCGCATGTTCTCACTCATAGGCGGGTGTTGAACAATGAGAACACATGGACCCAGGGAGGGGAGCACTACACACTGAGGTCTGTTGGGTGGAATAGGGGAGGGACAGTGGGGGGTGGGGAGTTGGGGAGCGATAGCATGGGGAGAAATGCCAGATATAGGTGAAGGAGAGACCTAAAATGCAATAAATAAATAAATACATACATACATATTGCACTGTCTAGTGCTTTTTCTTTTATTTCTTTTCTCACTCATATATTTATTATTGTGATATTAATTCATTCATTTTTACCAAGGATTAGCTGGTGAAGAAACAAAAAAAGAAAAATTTAAATCAAGCAACATTTTAACCTCTGGGAAAAAGGAGATTGCAGTTTTAGAAGTACAATATATGTGTGGGTTAATTTGTGTTATTTCTCATCTTCACTCCAGCCATTTGGGAAAGAAAAAACCCACAAGTTGTTGTGACTTAATTTGTGAAGCTGATTGAGAATAACCAGGTTATATATAGATATTATCATAATAACTTTAGCAAGAACTCTAGAGACTGAGAAAGTGAATATAATGAAAACATACTCTGAATAGGAGAAAAAAATACCCTACTGAAAAGGACTATTACAAATTTCTTCTAACATTTAAACAAGTGGGAAAATAAGTGAGCTAATCTTTGGCTTGATTGAAAACATTGAAGTTACTGGTCTTACTGTCAGAACTGGTCACACTGACTTACAACGTAAAATGTTGATGAAGTAATGGCAATTGCTATAAAATAAAAAATGAAAACAAGGACAATCCTGATGCAGGCAATTCAGTTCAGAATTTGATTTCTGTATATTGGTTAACAAATTTAATAACCATTTCCAGTATGCGAAAATCAACAACACATATATAAAATCAATGGAAGTTTAAATTGTGCACTGGCTTAATTCCTTATCTGTTAAAGTATTCTAAAGTTAATTAGGGTAAAACAGAAGCAAAATATATAAATGAAGAAAATGGAAAAATGAAAGTTTAATTTGTCAACAATTTAATTCTGAAATCTGGTCATATTCTGTTTTCTTCATAAGCTTTTTTGAACAGTATTAGATTTGCAGAAAAACTGTGAAGATAATGCAGAGTTCTCAAATATTCCACTCCCAGTTTTCTTTCTTTCTAACATGGCATATTTGTTATAATTAATGAGCCAATGTTCTTACATTATTGTCAACTGAAGTCCATTAGTTTTTTTCAGATTTCCTGAATTTTTACTTAGTATCCTTTTCTGGTTCCAGATTCCCAACCAAAATTCGACATTTATTTATTGTATATGTTCGTAGGCTCCTGTGGACTGTGACACTTGCTTAGACTGCCCTTGTTGATAGTAACCTTGACAGTTTGTTACAGTACTGATCAGGTATTTCGTAGAATGTTCCTTAGTTGAGATTTCAATGGCATATTTTCTTGTGTTTAGACTGGGGTTATGGATTTTGTGTGGAAGATTTCAGAGGTAATGTATCTCATCTCATCACATGCTATCAGGAGTAAGTGATAGCACATTTTTAACCTGTATAAGTTAGCATTTGAAATCATTTTGCTTTATGCTCAGGGTTCACTGTTCACCATTGAAGCAGAAACCCACCTTTCCTTACTAAGTTTGAAGGCTAGGACAATTCAGGACATGCTCCTTCCTCAGATTCCCAACTATCATATAGATGACCAACTTCCAATTTTATTTTACTCTCTCAGTCTCTAATAAAACAATTGAGAATAAAATATTAATAGAAACATATTAAGTAAATGTGTTTCCCTTTCCAATTTTCTGAATAGGAAATGAGTTGTGTGGTACATCTCACTAGCAATGAAAATTTCAGAAATTATGGCAAACAGAAATTACGGCTATATTAGTACAGTCGTGGCTATACTAATCTGAGGATGTGAAGGTTGTCCCGTAAACATCTTTTCACTGGCTATTTCCCTAGCGGGGGTCATTTTTGACGGCCCTGCTCCCATGGTTTCACTGGTCATTGCCCCAGTGGGGCTTTCTATAGTGGTTCTACCGCTTTAGCAGTTATTTGCCTGGGCCTCGAGACTCTCCAGGGCATCCTTTGAAATCTTGGTGAAGGTAGGCATGCTTCCAAACCTTGTGCAAGTTGCACACTCCTGCGGATGCCACTATGTAGATGCCACCATGGTTTACCATCTGTGCCTTTCAGAGGGGCAGTCTGAGCTGCACCTGGGCCTGCTTGAGCCACAGATAGGGTAGCCAAAGAGTGCTTTACTGGAATGTGGAGAGTGGAACTTTGTAATAATTGTGCCCCAAAAGCCCTGGCTTTTAGGCCCATAATGGGTGGTACAACCCAAAGATGTCTGAAAAGCTTTTAGGATCATTCTTCCATTGCCTTGATAAAAAGCATCTGGCTTCCTTCTATTCAGACTAATCTCATTATCACTCACTTGGCCACATCCTTGATGTTCTTTCCTGAACACATTTTTCCACTCTACAACGTGGCCAAGCTGAGAATTTTTCAAATCTTTAAGCCCTTCCCTTCCGATTATGAATTCAAACTTTGTTTGTCATATTTTACTATACGCAGTCTAATAAAGTCATGCCATACCCTCAACTGTTAGCTTAAGGATTTCCTCTGCCAAATATTCTATTTCATAACTCCTTCCATGGTACACTATGACCTGAACCTTTCAGCCAAGTTGTTTGCTGCTTTATGTCAAGAATCACCTTTCATCTAGTGTTTAATAACATTTCCTCATTTCAGTCTGATATTTCATGAGAATGACCTTTGCTGTCACATTTCTACAAACATTCTGGCAGTGATCACTTAGGTAATTTCTAAGAAGACTGAAGTTTTCTCTACAGCTCTCTTCTTATTTAAGGTGTTTGCCATATTTTCCCTTTTTAGTCAGTTCACAGCAATACAGGCTGTTTCTAGCATGCATTTCAAGATTCCTCCAGGCTTTGCCCATTACCTAGTCCCAAAGCTGCTTTCATGTTTTTTGTACTGGCTGCAGCAGCACCCCACTTCTTAAAACCAATGTCTTTTTTAGCCTATTTGGGCTACTATAACAAAATACCTTAAACTGAGTAATTTATAAGAAACAAATTTATTGGCCAGGCACAGTGGCCCATGCCTGTAAACCCAGCACTTTGGGAAGCCAAGGTGGGAGGATCACTAGGTCAGGAGTTCAAAACCAGCCTGACCAATATGGTGAAACTCAATGTCTCTACTAAATACAAAAATTAGCCGGGCGTGGTGGCCCATGCCTGTAATCCCAGCTACTCAGGAGGCTAAGTCAAGAGAATTGCTTGAACTTGGGAGGTGGAGGTTGCAGTGAGCCAAGATCACACCACTGCACTCCAGCCTGAGCGACAGAGCAAGACACTGTCTCAAAAGAAAAAGAAAGAGAAAGGAAAGAAAGAAATAAAGAAAGAAAGAGAAAGAAAGAAAGAGAAAGAAGAAAGGAAAGAAAGAAAGAAAGAAAAGAAAGAAAGACAGAAAGAAAGAAAGAAAGAAAGAAAGAAAGAAAGAAAGAGAAAGAAAGAAAGAAAAGAAAAAAAGAAAAAAAAAAAGAAAGAAAAAAAGAGATTTATTGATCATAGTTCTGGACACCGGGAAATCCAACAACAAGGCACCAGCAGATTTTTGTGTCTGATGAGAGCTGCTCCTCTTGAATGGCACCTTCTTTGTGTCCTAACATGGCAAAAGGAGTTAAAGTCTTCCTCAGCCCTTTCTATGAGGGAAATAATTCCCTTCATGAATCAAAGCCTTAATGACCTAATGACTTCCTAAAGATCTCAGCAATTAATACTATTGCTGTGGTGGTTAAGTCTTAACACATAAATTTTGGGGGAGATACAGTCAGACCACAGCACTCACCTAAAGAACCAAACAGTCTGTGGTTCTTTATTGCTTTGAGGCAATGCTTACCGTCATTTTCAAATTCCTAACCTGACCGTGGCCATCACATTATGGCTAAACATTTCTACTTACAACACCATTAGTGAAAAAGGAAGCAGCCAAGGAAAGACTCCAGGGAAACAAATATTTCAGGCGCGAGCTAGTGAGACAAGAAAGAATATAAGAGAGGCCTAAAAGAGAATGTTTATGTATCCGATGAGCATTTAATGAGTGCCTATGCATCGTTGTAGGTGATGAAAATACAATGCCGACAAGAAAAGCAGTGTCGCTTTTATAGAGCTTATGATCTAATGATGTGCTGGAGACAAAACACAACAAACAAGAACAAATAGACACTTATAAGAGAATGTCTGATGGTGATAAATAAGTAAGGAAAATCAAACAAGGTAATATGATAGAGGCTTTTATTTTTTTGAGACGGAGTTTCGCTCTAGTTGCCCAGGCTGGAGTGCAATGGCCCAATTTTGGCTCACTGCAACCTCCGCCTCCCGGGTTCAAGCAATTCTCCTGCCCCATCCTCCCGACTAGCTGGGATTACAGGCATGTGCCACCACGTCCGTCTAATTTTGTATTTTTAGTAGAGACAGGGTCTCTCCGTATTGGTCAGGCTGGTCTTGAACTCCCGACCTCAGGTGATCCACCCACCTCGGCCTTCCAAAGTGCTGGGATTACAGGCATGAGCCACCGTGCCCGGCCAATAGAGGCTATTTTATCTAAGATTTGTATCAGTTGATAAGTTTTGCTCCAGATAACAGAAAAACTCTAATTCACAGAGCTTCAAAATGAGAAATTTTATTATTTTCCTTTACATGATATCCAGAGGTAAGAAAACTTCCTCTTTCCTTTACGTGATATCCACAGGTAAGAAAGCATGGCACATCCAGGGTCTGAATTTGTTTTCCTGTATTTCCATTGCTTTCTATTATTGTTGTTTTTTGGCTCTCTCCTCAGGATGATATTAAAATTTGGCTGCAGTTTTATTGTTGCGTCTAGACACAGCAACATTCTTAGAAAGAGGAGGAGATATCACTGTTTAAAAAAGAGAAAAATCTTCTCAGGAGCCTTCCATCTGACTATTTTGTTGGCCAAAATGAAGTCATATGCCCTTATTAAAACCAATCCCTGCTAAACTGAGTGAAAGGCCATAAATAAAGTAGACTATATGGTATAGGTTTGGTGTAGTTAACCACCATAAGCAGTTTGGAAGGTATTTGTGAGAAGACATTTGAGAGGGGATATGAACAATAAAAAGAGACAAATATGTGATGACTTGAGAGTGAGAAGAAGATGATATAGACAAAGAAAACACCAAGAGTAATTTTTGGAAGCCAAAGAGGAAAATAATATCAATGAAATGTGAATATTTGGTTTTGCTAAATGTCAGAACTTTAGGTTAATGGTCTCTCCCCTCAAATGGACCTTAGTGCTGGCTTACAACCATACAATATGAATTTGATTTCTCTCCTTCTTTTGTAGATTATTAGTTCACTCTCTCATAGTTGATAATCTTGTTTTCTATTTCAATGAGAATATTAGAGCAACACAAATAGAACATCCACAGCTCCTACCAACAATACTTACTTCCAACTGCTTGCATCTGTGACTATGTAGTCTTCTTTCTCTCCTGTTAGTATCAGTGAGCTGTTGAAACTGTAATTTAAGGTCAGTCACTGTAGATATGCATTGGGTCAAATCTTCTGTTGCCTACTTAAGCAAATTACTTCAACAATCTCCCCCTGTCTATTTCGTATCATTAACTTTTATACCTTTACCGTACATGCTTATCAGCATTAAAATATGCAATCGTTTTTGCGATTTAAAAAGTTATTTCCTGACCTTATTTCATCCTCCAGTTACTATTCCTTTTTTATCTTTCACCTTTAGCAAAACTCTTTAGGGGAGCTGTTTTTAGTCAATTTATCTAATTAAGCCATTGATTATTCTCTAATCAGCTCTGTGTCCCACAACTGTACCAAAATTTCCCTTATCAAGGTAACCAATCACGCCATGCTGCTAAATGCAATGACTGGTTTTCCAATTCTGACTTAAGTATTCAGAAACATTTGACATAGTTTCAGCATCCATCATGAAAAGTTTTCTTCACTTGACTTGTATGACACCACATGTATCTGGTTTTTCTCCTACAGCTCTAGCTGTTGCTTCTATTTTCAAATATGCTGGTTTCTCATCATATCCCCAAGGTCTTTTTCTGTCTCATACAATCTGTTTTTCCCTAAGATGTAATTCACGTACCACAAAATGCATCTGCTTAAGTTGAAGAATTAAGTGGTTTCAGTATCTTCAAAAAGTTGTGCAATCATCAGTACTATTTAACTCCAGAACATATTTCTTCATCCCCAAAAGACATCTTATGCCAACAAAAAGTCACCACTCTACATCTCCTGGTGCAAGGCCTACGCAGCCAATAATTTTATTTCTGTTACACATTTGCAAATTGTGACTATTTTATATAATTGGAACCACACAATATGTGGTCCTTTGTGATTGGCTTCTTTCATTTATCATAATGTTTACAAGGTTAATTCATGTTGTAGCATGTATTATTAGGTTGGTGCAAAAGTAATTGTGGTTTTGGACCATGAATTTTAAATCATTATAAGTCGGCTCAAACACATCTTTATTAATCAAAATAGAAACCATTTCAATCAGCTCATTTTTGCCAACAATAAATAAGTATGTTTATTCCTGTAGCATAAAAATAGGCACTTCAGGATTCAGTGAACTCGTTGAAGGCATTTTCTCATCTTGCTGGTTGTAGAAGGGTTTTCACGCAAAAAGTTGTCGAGATGCTTGACTAAGTGGTAGTCGGTTTGGGAGAGGTCAGTTGAATATGGCAGATGAGGCAAAACTTCGTAGCCCAATTTGCTAAACTTTTGAAGTTTGGCATGCAACATGCAGTTGAGCATTGTTGTGAAGAATTGGGCCCTTTCTGTTAACCAATGCGGGTCACAGGCATTGCAGTTTCAGTGCATCTCATCGATTTGCTGAGCATACTGCTCAGACGTAATGGTTTAGCTGGGATTCAAAAAGCTGTAGTAAATCAGACAGACAGCAGACCACCAAACAGACCATGACATTTTTTTGGTGCAAGTTTGGCTTTGGGAAGTGCTTTGGAGTTTTTTCTCAGTCCAACTACTGAGCCATACAAATTTACACTGATTGTCATACAAAATTTACATTTCATTGCATGTCACCATCCAATACAGAAATGAATTGTTGTTGTTGCAGAGAATAAAATAAGACAACACTTAAAAACAACAATTTATTAAAATTTTTGCTCAGCTCATGAGGCACCCGCTTGTCGAGCCTTTTCACCTTTACAATTTGCTTCAAATGCTGAATGACAGTAGAACGGTCGATGTTGGGTCCTTCAGCGACTTTTTGTGTAGTTGTAAGAGGATCGGCTTCAATGATTGCTCTCAGTTGGTCATTGTCAACTTCTGATGGCTGACCACTATGCTCCTCATCTCCAAGGCTCTCATCTTCTTTGCAAAACATCTTGAACCACCACCGCACTGCATGTTCATTAGCAGTTCCTGGGCCAAAAGCATTGTCAATGTTGCGATTTGTCTCCACTGCCTTACAACCCATTTTGAACTTGAATAAGAAAAACGCTCAAATTTGTTTTTTGTCTAACATCATTTTCATAGTTTAAAATAAATATAAAATAAACAGCAAATAATGTCATTAGCAAAACAACATAAAGAGAGAAATGTGCATTAAAATGATGTATAACATAACCACCCTTATTTAAGAATGTATTCCAATATCAAACTACAAATTTCAACAATGCAAAAAACACAATTACATTTGCAACAACCTAATAGTACTTTATTACTTCTAAGGCAGAATAGTATGCCATTGTATGGAATCAACCCATTCCTCTGTTGATAGAAATTTGTGTTATTCCCACTATTTAAATTATGAGTAATCCTGCTGAGAATATCCATGTACAAATTTTTGTGAGGGCCAGGCATGTTAGCTCATGCAATGATCTCTGGACTTTGGGAGGACAAGGTGGGAGTATTGCTTGAAGCCTGGAGTTTGAGACAAGCCTAGACAGCAAAGTGAAACCCCACCTCTACAAAAATAAATAAAAAAAGAGGGAGCATGGTGGCATGTGCCTATGTTCCCAGCTATATTAGAGGCTGCAGCAGGAGGATTTCTTGAGCCCAGGAGGCCTAGGCTGCAGTGAGCCATATTTGTGCCACTGCACTCTAACCTGGGTGACAGAGTGAAACTCTTTCTCAAAAAAAAAAAAAAAAGTTTGGGCAAATGTGATCAATTCTCTTGGGCACATACCTAGGAGTGCAATACCCGGGTCAAATGGCAACTTTATATCTAATTTTTGAAGAACTGCCAAACACTAATTTCCAAAGTGGCTGTGCCATTATATAGCCCCACCAGCAATGCATAAGATTCCCATTTCTCTACATTATCACTTACATGTTATTGTCAGTCTTCTTGATTACAGCCATCTTAATGAGTTTTAAGTGATATCTCATTGTGTTTTTTATTTTCATTTTCCTACTGATTCATAGAGCTTTTTATGCATTTATTGGCCATTTGCACATCTCTTTTGGATAAATTTATGTTGAAATTCTTTGCTCATTTTAAATTGGATTATTTGAATGTTTATTGCTGAGTTGTAAGACTTATTTATATACTCTAGATACAAAATCATTATAAGATATATGACATGCGATTTGTTTTTTAATTTTTCGATTACCTTTTACACTCTTGAAAGTGGCCTTTGAAACAGAACATTTGCTTCAGTTTATATGCAGTTGAAATATCAATATTTTCTCTGGCTGCCTAATCTTTGGTCTTTTTGAAGATTGTTTCATACAAAATATTTTTTAAAAAATTCATAAGAACTTCAAATAAGCTTTTATTTTTTATTTTTATTTTTTGCCAAAAATAATGCCAGCTTAAACTTTGTTAGAGACTTTGTTGAAACTGTTGATCACTTTTTGGCCATTTTAACATGTCTTATGATGAATTAAGTCTTCTTATCTCTAGCTCAGGAGTCAAATAATAACATGGAAAAGGTTGTTAATTCTCTCTGCAGAAGCAGCTTAACTTTTTAGCTGCTGTGGCTTTTCAAAATAGAAGGGCCCTGGATCTGCTAACAGTAGAGAAAGGAGGAACATGTTTCTTTCTAGGAAAAGAATGTTGCTACTTTGTAAACTGATTGGGATTTTACTTAAACAAAGTTAAAGAACTCAGGGACCAAATCAAACACAGGGCTAAAAGTGTTCAAGAAACAGGATCGTGGAGCTTGTTTAACGACTGGCTGTCCTGGTTCTACCCTTTTCTAGGCCTGTTTATAACCACTCTATTATATTTCTGGCCTTCGGGCTTCTAGTCTTTCATGTTCTTGTAAAATTTGTTTCTTCTAGAATTGAGTCCATGAGGCCACAAATGGTCCTGCAAATGGAACCCCAGATATCCTTGGCTCATGAGTTCTATCGTGGACCTCTGGATCAACCTGCACCCCTGGAAAACTTCCCTTAGGAGGAAACCTCAACTGCAGTGCCCCTTCTATGCCCCAATTCAGCAGGAAGTAGTTAAACAGCAGTTGGACTTTGCTGTTCAGAGTGAGATAGCTTATAATAAAACTGAGTAGAGGTAGTAACTTCTCCGGTACCCAGTCCTCCTATTATTCCACCCCACTGGCCCACTATGAAAGGAATAATTGGAGATCGAGTATGGTGTGGCCTTGGCAAGAGAAGATTCTGCACTTTAGAATCAGTGTAAATTGTCATGGGGGGCACTAGGAAGGAGGGGAGGAAGCTATTACGCCAATCCATAGGGGCAACTGCATAGAGTCCAGTCTCAGATAGTAAAGTTAAGAGTGATCGTCCTGTTAATGCCAGGATGTAAGTTAGACTCATGAGTAGTTACTTTCCTGGGGATCAATGGAAGATCAAATGTAGATCCTCTAACAGCTCACAGGTGTATGAAGGGTCGTCTCCTGCAACTTCAGGCTGTCGGGTGGAGGGCATATGATTTTCTTCAGGAGATGTCCAAGGCTTCAGCTGAGTGTGATGAATCCACTAGTCAGTTCCGACCACCTTAACTGCCATTGAGGTAGGCAGAATAATAAAAAATGGTCCTTCCCAACATGGGCCTAGAGAGGGAGAGTCTGAGGGAAGAGATTTAGCAAGCACTAGGTCTCCAGGGCAGAACAACTCTTTCCTCTTTTCCCTAGGGTGTCCTTCAGGTAAGGTCCTAACAGCCTGTTGGTACTTAGCCAAGGAGGTTATATCTTTTATTAGATCTGCTGTTTCCTTGTCTAATACAAGATCATTAGTAAGAAAAGGCCATCCATAAAGCATCTCATAGGGGCCGAGTCCTATTTTCTGAGGAGAGTTTCAAGCCCTGAAGAGTGCTATTGGTAATAGAGAAGACCATGGGAGGTGGGTATATCTCCCTAGTTACAGCTTAGGGGCTGGGAGAAGTATTGGGAGACTAAATATTGGCAGTGCTTGTCCTAGCACTCCTCAGACAGTTACATAATTGGAGGACAACCATCCAGGACAGGAGAGCAAAACTGAGAAGGCCGCGCCATTGTCCAAGAGGAGATCGACCTCCTGGCCCTCTATGGTTAGCTTCACCTGGGGCTTGGCGAGGGTGATGGCTTGTGCTGGCGCTTGCCCCGGGCACCCTCAGTCTTGCTGTTGGGTCATCTGCTTAGCCACCTCAGGCCCTGGGAACTTTCATCCCCTGGGACAGTGTGCCTTCCAGTGATCCCTTTGGCACAGTGGACAAGGATAAGGAGGTGGTCCGTTCCTCTGGGGACAATCTCTCTTAAAGTGTCCCGGTAGACCACAGTGGTAGCAAGCTCTGCCAGACTGAAGGCTAACCCAAGCCTTTCTCTCTTCCGAGCCCCTGGGTCTGCTTGCCTGAAAGCCATGACTAGGGCTACAGCTTTTCTCTGGTCCCTCCTGTTTCTTTCAGCCTGTTCCTCCTGGTCTCTATTATTGAATACCAAGGTTGATAGATTTCGTAATGCTTTTAGACTCTGCTTTGGCCCCAGGGCCAGTTACTTCTTCAAAGACCATGGGTCAAATTGGTCCCAGTTATCCAGGATACACTTTAAGGGTGATTTTGCCTTGGGAAGAGTAGCACCCATCTGAAATTGAACACAGGGATGCCTGCATCCCTAGTTATTCCTTGCAACTGCTAGTCCTGGGGCATCCCCTATTTATAGCACCTTGTAGTTTCCTTGCACTCTAGATGTATGATCATCTCCTGGGCCCCACCATGTGCTGGGTTTAATCACACTAACCAGCATCTTGGGTTTACCCTCACTGTCTAAAGGTCCTATGGCCACCTGAAGGACATGGAGACTGCTAGGATTAGTGGTCCTGTACTGGCACATCCTTTAAGAACTAGGCCAGTGAGGCTTGGGTGATGGGTGTCAATATTCCCTAGCAAGAGTTCAATTAACATAGGCATGACCATAAAGCTGTCCTAGGAGAATAAACTTCCTGAGAGGGACCCCTAAGCACAATTGTAAAGAAGGCAATGGCTGGCCACATGGACAAGGCTGGAGCCATGCCCTCGGGACCTGGGCCTTTCCCCCCCACCCTATTTTTCATCATAGGAATATGATCTAGGGTTGTGGGACCTGTAACTAACAATTCGACCCTCAGACCTGGTCTGACTATGGTATCCTAGATGGAGAAGTTCTGCTGTATGGAGAGCCAATCCTAGGCAAGAGAAATTGTACGTCATCAGATTCTGGCACCATTCAGTTGGATTGGGAAATTGTGGGTGACAAAAAACACAATGTCCTATAGCCTCCAGTACCCACTGATAGACTCTGGCTCCTTTAGGACATAACCTAGCACTGTGGACTAAGGGAACTTTCCCTGTGCATTTATACTGCAGGACGTCCTCAAAGGCCTAAGACTGAGGGCACCATGGGCATGGGTCCCTGCCTCCCGCCCCAAAAGCCTTGAAATCCTTGCAAAATGGGTAGTAGCATTATGTGTAGAAAATATCTTAGAGGAAAGAGCTGGAAGTTTGCCTTATGGAAATCTGCACACAGGAGGTTGGGGTCTGAAAGGCTGGGCATGGCTTGCATAGGCGGCTGCATTTCAGCTGCCTGGCATGGCCTGGCCACCCGGCCCAGCAACTGCCTCCACTGTAGGTCTGAAAGTCTGGGCGTGGCTTGCATAGGCAGCTACTGCTTTTGCAGCCTAGGCCCAGCTGCCACTGCTGCACATGGCCCCATGGAGGCCCAGCCAGCCACTTTCCACAGGTGGCAACCACCCAGTCTAGCCTCCACTGCTGTCCATGGCCCCTGTAACCAGTCTTTACCTCCTTAACAAATTTAAAAGAAGCAAAAGGGCAGATTAGCAAGGGAAAGGGGTCCGATATCACTCGTCGCTTTGAAGTCCAACAATGCTCCTGGCCGTCTCGACAAAGATGTAGCTAGGGGAGGGAGTCAGGAGCCCTGAAGATGCTCCCAATTCCCCAATCCAGTGTCCTTGGCCTCTCTTACCCTGAAGAATGGGGAAAGTGGCCCTGGAGGTGTGGTGAGCTTACTGTTCAAATAAATATTATGAACCCAAAGCATTTTGCAGAAAAAAAGAGATTTATTAGGCAGAGAGAGAAAGAGAGAGAGAGAGAGAGAGAGAGAGAGAGAGAGAGAGAGAGAGAGAGAGAGAGAGAGAGAGGGCTCCCACGCTGTTGTGGGAGGGGAATCTGGAGAGGATATCTATATAGGTAAGGCGCAGTGGTGCTTTAACCCTGGAGTTATTCCCTCCTCATTCATGTTCTTATCTAATAAGAGGAGTTCTTTCAAACTTCCTCTGGAGTGATTGATCTTTGATACTGGGAAGAGAAGTTTTTTTCCTTAACACAGTTCCTCAGTACTACATCGAAGGAAAATCCTGCAGGACAAAAGAATCTAGACATCTGTATCCCTTCATTTATCCATAGTTTAGCTCCCACTCGTAAGTGAGAACCTGCAGTATCTGGTTTTGATTCCTGAGTTACCTCACTTATAATCACGGCATCCTGTTCCACACAAGTTGCTGCAAAGACTTTATTTTAGTTTAGTTTTTTTTTTTCGTGTGTGTGGCAGAGTATTATATCATGGTATATGTGTGAACTTTTAGGTATTTGAGAAATCTCCATACTGTTTTCCATACAGGATGTGCTAATTTACATTCCCACCAGGAGTGTATAAGCATTTTATTTTCACCTCCATGCTAACATCTATTATTTTATTAATTTTAAATAATGGCCATTCTGGCTGTGGTAAGGCTGTCTTTCTAATTTGAATTACCCTGATGGTTAACAATATCAACCATCTTTTCATGTGTTTTTTGGCCATTTGTTTATCCACTTTTGAGAAAACTCTATCTATGCCCTTTACCAACTTGTTAATTAGATTATTTGTCTCTTTCTTACTGATTTGTTTGAATCCCTTGTAGATTCTATATATTAGTCATTTGTCAGATGCATAATTTGCAGTTGTTTTCTCTTATTCTATAGGTTGTATGTTTACTCTGATGATTATTTCTTTTGTGAAAGTTTTTACTTTAATTATATCCCATTTATTTATTTTCATAGTTCTTCCATTTACTTTCAAGGTCTTAATCACAAATTCTTTGCCTAGTCCAATGTAGAAAACAATGTTTTCTAGCTTTTCTTCTAGAAATTTTATGGTTTCAGGTCTTAGATTTAGGTCTTTAATCCACCTGGAGTTAAGTTTTGTATTACGGTGAGAGTTAGGGATCCAGTTTTATTCTTCTTCCTTTGGTTGTCCAGTTTTCCCTGCACTATTTATTGAATAAGGTATCCTTTCCCCAATTCATGTTTTTGTATGCTTTGTCAAAGATCAGTTGCTTGAAAGTATTTGGTTTTATTTCAGTGCTCTCTGTTTTGCTCAATTGGTCTCTGTGTCTAATTTTTAACTATTCTCACATGGTAACTGTAGTTTAGTAGCATAATTTGAAGACCAGTAAGATGATGCCCCCAGATTTGTTCTTTTTGCCTAGGATTGCTTTAGCTATTTGGGCTTTTTTTGGTATATTAAGTCTTTGAAACTATGGGCATGGAATATATTTCCATTTGTTTGTGTCATCTATGATTTCTTTCATCAGTATTTTGTATTTCTCTGTGTAGAAATCTTTCTTATCCATGGTTAAGTATATGCCTAGGTAGTTTATTTTATTTGCAAATATTGTAAAAGGGGCTGAGTTCTAGATTTGATTCTGTTTGGTCATTGTTGACTTGTAGTAGTACTAATGATTTGTGTACATTGTTTTTGTAACTTGAGACTTCCTAAATTTGTTTGTCAGATTTAGGAGTCTTCTGGAAGAGTCTTTAGAGATTTCTAGGCATAAAATTATATTATCAGCCAACAGAGACAGGTTGACTTCCTTTTTTTTTTTTTTTTTTGGTCAATTTGGATGTTCCTTTTCTTTTTCTTGCCTGATTGCTCTGGGTAGGACTTTCCATTCTATGTGGAACAGAAGTGGTGAAAGTGGGCCTCTTTGTCTTATTCCAGTTCTGAAAGTAAATGCTTTCAACTTTTCCATATCAAGCATGATGTTGGCTTTAGGTTTATTACATATAGAGTTTTTTATTTTACTGTATTATTTTATTTAAGGATTTTAATATTTTGAGTTATATTATTTTTATGCCTAGTTTATTGAGGGATAAAGAGATGCTGGATTTTATCTAACGCTTTTTCCACAACTATTGAGATAATCATACAATTTTTGTTTTTAATTTTTTTATGTGATGAATCATATTTATTGACCTGCACATGTTAAAACATCCCTTCGTCTCTGAAATTATTTTGTTTGACATGCTGTTGAATTTCATTTGCTAGTATTTTCTTGAGGATTTTTGCATCTGTATTCAAGAGGAATATTGTTCTGTAGCTTTCTTTTCTTTCCTTTGTTGTCATTTTCTGATTTTGATATTAGGGTGATACTGGTTTTAAATAAAGGAATTAGGGAGGATTTCCTTCATATCAATATTTTGAAACAATATCAGTAGAATTGGTAATAATTTTTTAAGTGTTTAGTGAAATTTGGCTCTGAATGCATTTATCCCTGGGCTTTTATTGTTGTTGGCATTTTTTTTTTCCGTTTAAGTCTCAATGCTTGTTACTTGCTTCTTCAGAATTTCTGTTTCTTCCTGATTTAAGCTAGGGTGAATTATATGCTTTCAGAAATTTATCAATTTTCTCTGGATTTTCTAGTTTGTTTGCATAGAAGTGTTCATAGTAGTTCAAATAATCTTTTGTATTTATGTGGTGACCTTGTAATGTCTTTATTTTCATTTCTATTTGAGTTTATTTGAATCTTCTCTCTTTTTATATTGGTTAATATATCCTCTAGTAATTTGACAATTCTGTTTCTTTTTAAAGAACCACCATTTTGTTCGTTGATCTTTTGGATATTTTCCTTCAGGTTTATTTAATTATGCTCTAATCTGAGTTTTTTGTTTTCTTCTACTAGCTTTGAATTTGGTTTGTTTTTGTTTCTGTAGTTCCTTGAGATGTGAGGTTAGGTTACCAAACTGTGATCTTTCAGACTTTCTGATGTAGGCATCTAGCAATATGAATGTTTCCCTTAGCACTGCTTTTGCTATATCTCAGAGGTTTTGATAAATTGTGTCAGTTATATCATTCATTTTGAATATTTTTTAAAATTTTGATATTGATTTCATTTTTAATTCAATAATTATTTGGGAACAGATTATTTAATTTTTATGCATTTGTATAGTTTGAGGGTTTCTTTTGCAATTAATTTCTAGTTTTATTCTGCTGTGATTTAAGACACTTATCATTTTAATAAACAGTGCTGAGATAATGGGCTAGCCAGATGTGGAAGATTAAAACAGAACTCCCTCCTTACACCATATTCAAAAACTAACTCCAGATAGATTAAAGACCTAAATGTAAAATCCAAAATTATAAAATCCCTGTAAGACAACATAGGCAATACCATTCAGGACATAGGCGGGAGCAAAGATTTTCGATGAAGACTCTAAAAGCAAATGCAACAAAAACAAAAATTGACAAATAGGGTATAATTAAGTTAAAGAGCTTCTGCACAGCAAAAGAAGCTATCAAGAGACTATCAATAGACTAAACAATTATTTTCCTTGAAAATTTTTTTAAATTGTGCATCCTACAAAGGTCTAATATCCAACATCTAAACTAAACTTAAGTAAATGTATAGATTAAAAACAAACAGCCACATAAAAAGTGGGCAATGGACATGAACAGAAACTTTTCAATAGAAGACATACATGTAGGCAACATTCATATGAGACAAAGCTCAACATCACTGATTGTTAGAGAAATGCAAATCAAAACCACAATGAGATACCATCTCACAGCAGTAAGAATGACTATTACTAAAAAGTCAAAAATAACAGATGCCAGCAAGGTTGTGGGTAGAAAGAAATGCTTACACACTGTTGATGGAAGGGCAAATTAGTTTAACCATTGCAAAAGACAGTGAGACAATTTCTCAAAGACCTAAAGATGTAAATACAATTTGACCCAGCAATCTCATTACTGGGTATATACCCAAACAAATATCAATCCTTCTGTTATAAAGATGTGCATGTGTAGTTCATTGCAGCAGTATTCACAATAGAAAAATACATGACACCAACCTAAATGTCTACCAATGGTAAACTAAATAAAATTATTCATATACATTATGACATACTATGCAGCCATAAAAAAAGAATGAAACCATGTCCAAGATAACAGGTGGAGGCCATTATCCTTAGAAAACAAACGAAAGAACAGAAGATCAATACAGGACATTCTCACTTATAAGTGGGCGCTAAATGATGGGAATACATGGACATGTAGAGGAAAACAACATACAATGAGGCCTCTAAAAAGTTGCAGGTTGGGAGGAGGGAGAAGACCAGGAAAAATAACTAATGGTCATATGGTTTGGCTGTGTCCCCACCCAAATCTCACCTTGAATTCCCATGTGTGGTGGGAGGGACCCAGTGGGAAGCAATTGAATCATGGGGGTAGGTCTTTCCTGAGCTGTGCTGGTGATAGAGAACAAGTCTCATGAGTTCTGATGAGTATATAAGGAGGCGTTTGCCTGCACCAGTTCTATTCTCTTGTCTGCTGCCATGTGAGAACATGCCTTTCATCTTAAGCCATGACTGTGCGCCTCCTAAGCCATGTGGAACTGTAAGTCCATTAAACCTCTTTCTTTAGTAAACTGACCAGTCTTGGCTATCTCTTTATCAGCAGCATGAGAACAGATTAATATGATAAATTGTATGGTACCACAGGAGTTAGGTGCTGCTGAAAAGTTACCTGAAAATGTGGAAGTGACTTTGGAACTGGGTAACAGGCAGGGGTTGGAACCGTTTGGAAGGCTCTGAAGAAGACAGGAAATGTGGGAAAGTTTGAAAATTCTTAGAGGCTCGATGAATTGCTTTGACCAAAATGCTGATAATGATATTGACAATAAACTCCAGGTTGAGGTGATCTCAGATGGAAATGAGAAACTTCTTGGGAACTGGAGCAAAGATGACTTGTTATATTTTAGCAGAGGCAGGTGGCGTTTTGCCTTTGCCCTAGAGATTTGTGAAATTTGAACTTGAGAGAGATGATTTAGGGTATCTCGAGGAAAAAATTCTAAGCAGCAAAACATTCAAGAGGTGACTTGGGTGATGTCAAAGGCATTGGTTTTTTTTTTTTTTTTTTTTTGAGACGGAGTTTCACTCGTTACTGAGGCTGGAGTGCAATGGCGCGATCTCGGCTCACCACAACCTCTGCCTCCTGGGTTCAGGCAATTCTCCTGCCTCAGCATCCCAAGTAGCTGGGACTACAGGTGCGTGCCACCATGCCCAGCTAATTTTTGTATTTTTAGTAGAGACGGGGTTTCACCATGTTGACCAGGATGGTCTCGATCTCTTGACCTTGTGATCCACCCACCTTGGCCTCCCAAAGTGCTGGGATTATAGGCGTGAGCCACTATGCCCGGCCAGGCATTCAGTTTTAAAAGGCAAACAGAGCATGAAAGTTCAGAAAATTTGCAACCTGACAATGCAATAGAAACCAAAATTCCATTTTCTGAGGAGAAATTCAAGCCGGCTGTAGCAATTTGCATACGTAACAAGGAACCTAATGTTAGTTTCTAAGTTAATGGTCAAAATATCTCCAGGGCATTGTCAGAGGGCTTCACAAAGACCCTAGCATCATAGACCTGGAGGCCTAGGAGGAAAAAGTGGTTTCATGGGCTGGACCCAGGGTACCTGTGCTGTGTGCAGCCTAAGGACTTTGTCCCCTGTGTCCCATTCACTCCAGTCATGGCTAAAAGAGGCCAACATAGAGCTTGGGTTGTGGTTGCAGAGGGTGAAAGCCTCAAGCATTGGCAGCTTTCACATGGTGTTAAGCCTGCCAGTGCACAGAAGTCAAGAATTGGGAACCACCAGCTTCATTTCAGATGTATGAAAGCATCTTGAAGATCTGATGAGTATGTAATACGGAGGTTCCCTGTAAAACTCTCTTTTCTTTTCTGCCTCCATGTTACAAGTACCTTTCACCTTCCACCATGAATGTGAGGCTTCTCCAGCCATGCCAAACTGTAAGTCCATTAAAATTCTTTCTTTTGTAAATTGTCCAGTCTTGGGTATTTGCAATCAGTGTGAAAATGGGCTAATAAAAGTGGGTACTAGGCTTAATACCTGGGTGCTGAAATAATCTGTACAGCAAACCCCCATGACATGTTTACCTATGTCACAAACATGTACATGCATCCTCAAACTAAAAATAAATCTTTAAAAAAGTACATTCTTTTCCTTGTAATTTTGAAATAACAATAAAATATTTCTTAAAAAAAAGCAATGGGGAAAGGATTACCTATTTAATAAATGGTGTTGGGAAAACTGGAGCTACATGCAGAAAGCCAAAACTGGATCTCTTTCTTACACCTTATATAATAATTAACTAAAGATGAATAAGACTTAAATGTAAGACCTAAAACCATAAAAACCCTAGAAGAAAACCTAGGTGATACCATTCAGGGCATAGGCATGGGCAAAGATTTTATGACTAAAACACCAAAAGCAATGGCAATAAAAGCCAAAATTGACAAATGGGATCTAATTAAACTAGAGATTCTGCATAGCAAAATAAACTATCATTGGAGTGAACTGGCAACCTACAGAAGGAGAGAAAATTTTTGCAATCTATCTATCTGACAAAGGGCTAATATCCAGGATCTACAAGGTATGTAAAAAAATTTAAAAGAAAAAAAACAACCCCATCAAAAAGTGGATGAAGAATATGAATGGATACTTCTCAAAATAAGACATTTATTCAGCCAACAGACATATGAAAAAATTCTCGTCATCACTGGTCAGTGGGGAAATGTAAATTAAAACAACAATGAGATACCATCTCATCCCAGTTAGAATGGCGACCATTGAAATTTCAGGAACCAACAGATGCTGGAGAGAATGTGGAGAAATAGGACCACTTTTATACTGTTGGTTGGAGTGTAAATTAGTTTATTGTGGAAGACAGTGTGGCAATTCCTCAAGGATCTAGAACTAGAAATACCATTTGATCCAGCAATCCCATTACTGGGAATATACACAAAGGATTATAAATTATTCTACTATAAAGAAAAATTCACATATATGTTTATTGCAGCACTGTTCACAATAGCAAAGACTTGGAACCAACCCAAATGTCCATCAACAATAGACTAGATTAAAAAAAAAATGTGGCAAATATACACCATGAAATACTAAGCAGCCATAAAAAAGGACGAGTTCAAGTTCCTGTCCCTTGCATGGACGTGGATGAAGCTGGAAACCATCATTCTGAGCAAACTAACATAAGAATAGAAAACTAAACACCAGATGTTCTCACTCATAAGTGGGAGATGAACAATGAGAACACGTAAACACAGAGAGGGGAACATCACACATTGGAGCCTGTCAGGGGGTGGGGGGCCACATGAGGGATACCATTAGGAGAAATATGTAAAGTAGATGATGGGTTGATGGGTGCAGGAACCACCATGGCACATGTATACCTATGTAATAAACCTGCACATTCTGCACATGTACCCCAGAACTTAAACTATAATAAAACAAACACACAAACAAAAAAAAAGAAACAACTTTGGGATAGTAGAACCTTAAAGTGTTAAGAGGTTGTAACCTTGCATAGTAAAGCAGGATTTTGACAAAAAAAAAATACTTCTACAAAAAAATTTTGATTTTGAAGAATTTATTGAGGCTGGTTGTGTGTCCTTTGATAGGGTTTGTCTTGAAGGATGTTTTGTGTGTTGAGAAAAATGTATATTCTATAGTACTTGAATATAATGTTCTGTAAATGTTTGTTATATCCAGTTGTTCTAGAGTACAGATTAAGGCCATTGTTTCTTTGTTGACTTTCTGCCTTAATTATCAGTCTCATGCAGTCAATGAAGTGTTGAAGTCCCCCACTATTACTGTGCTATGATCTCTCTTTACTTTAATAGAAATAGTTTTATGAATCTGATAGCTCAGGGGTTAAGTGTATATATATTTACAATTGTGGTATCTTCTTATCAAACTGATCCTTTGTTCATTGTATAATAATCGTCTTTGCCTTTTTTGTTTTTTACTGTTGTTACTTTGAAGTTTGTTTTATCTTATAAAATAACAGCGATTCCTGCTTACTTTTGGTTTCCATTTCTGTGAATTATCTTTCTCCACCCCTTTGCCTTGAGTATTCAAAAATTCTTCTGTCTTAGGTACATTTCCTGAAGGTAGTAGATATTTGATTTACAATATTTTCATCCAGTCTGCCTATCTGTATTTTTTAATGGAATATTTAGATTATTTAAATTCTACATTAATACTGAGTTGTGAGGTTCTGTGCCAGTCATCGTGTTGATTTTGACCTAGTAACTTTGTTTTCTTCACTGTGTTATTGTTTATAAGACTGGTGGTTTTTATGCTTTTAGGAGTTTTTATTCTGGTGTATATTGACCTGTTATTTCAAGATGTAGAACTCCTTTTAGAATTTCTTGTAAAACTGGTATAGCATTGACAAATTTCGTCAGTATTTGCTTGTCTGAAATACTTTATTTCTCCTTCATTTATAAAACTTAGTTTTGCTGGATACAAAATTCTTGGCTTACTGTCTTCTTGGCTTAAGGAGACTAAAAACAGGACTACAATCACTTCTGGCTTGTAAGGATTCTGCTGAGAAATCTGCAGTTAGTCTGATAGGTTTTCCTTTTAGGTTACCTGGTGCTTTTGTCTCATTGCTGTTACAATTCTTTCTTTCACATGGATTTTAGATAGTTCGATAACTATATGCCCTTTTCTCAATGAGTATCACAGGAGTTTGAGCTTCTTATCTTTGTATGTTTAAAACTCTATGAAGACCAGGGAAGTTTTTCATAATTATTTCCTCAGATGGGTTTTTCCAATATTTTGCTTTTTCTTTTCCCTAAGAACACCTATAATTCCTAGACTTGGGCATTTTACATAATCCTATTTTTCTTGGAGATGTTGTTAATTTAATTTTTTTAAAATTTTTGTCTGTTTGCATTCATTTGAATGCCTTTTATTTGAACTCTGAAATTCCTTCTACTTGTTCTAGTCAAATATTAAAAATTTCCATTGAATTTTGTATTTTCCTAAATGTTTCTTTTATTTCCAGAAGTTCTGATTTGTTCTTTTTTTTTCAAAGTATCTATCTCTTTAGAAACTTTCTTATTTGGATACTGATTTTTTAAAAGATTCTTTATGTTGGTTTTAACTTTTCTCTTGTGTCTTCTTGAGTAAGTTAATAACCAAACTTTAGAATTTTTTATCTGGTATTTCAAATATTTTATTTTGACTTGGATCTACTGTGCTGGATAGTTATTGTGATTTAGGGAGAAGGAATGATATAGAAACTTGTTTTTTCCATATTGCTAGAAATATTTATTTGGTTTCTTCTTATTTGGGCAAATCTTACCTTTTCCTTATTTTTAATTCAACTGGGTTTTGTGCTTTTTTCCCCTTAAGGATTTGACATTAATGTTTGCAGTTTATTGTCACATAGTTTTGATCTGGGTGATTTCATTGGAGAAGTGTCAGTATGACTTCCTTGGTTATAGATAAATTTTGTGTCATGGCTTTCTCTGATGTTGGTTGTGTTATAGTTATGCTAGGTTTATGAGCAGATTCAGTCTCCTGTTTGGCTGAAGTGGCAGAGTCCTCACGAAGCTTATCTTGTTTCCCAGTAGTGTGCAATTTTAACCTTTTCCCCCAAATAATTTTTTTAACTGGGTTGAACAGTTCAGGCTTCAGGCCAGTAGGAGATGCCCAAAGATAAAATCAGCAGTGGCTAAAATAGGTAAGTAAATGCAATACCTCAATGATGAGAAGAGGTTCCAGCTATTAGATGTTGCTATGAAAATTCTCAGTAAACTGCAATGTGGTATTTTCAGGGGGAAGAGAGGAAGCTGCCACAGCTCTCCTTCTAGGCCTCAGAAAAGCAATCTGCCTTTCAGTCATATTCCTAACCAGTATTCTGTCTATTCAGATAAGGCAGGCACCTCTATTCATCTGTAGGAATGCTGATGTTCCATGAAGAGAGGGATTGTGACTTTCCCTCTAGTGCAAACCTGAACCTGTAAGGCATTCTTCTTTTCGGGATGCAATCACCCTGAAGTCTTCCAGAAATGCTGCCTGCAGATGGATCCATGCCAAGTTCCCATGGTAGACACCCCAGATGTATCTGCAGTGGTGGGTAAGGGGGACAAGAAGTCTCCTCCTCCCAGATCCTACACAAGAATGATGGGTGCCTGACTGTTGGAACCAAACCACAGACTTTTCCACTGAGCCTAACACTGCACTTGTGCCAATGCTGAAGAAAACTTCCCACACATGGAAAGTTCAGAGATGCAAAGCCTTCAGTCTGGTTTCTTTTTCCCAATTGGGTACTCCCTTAATGTGGTGTACTCCCCATTCCCCTAGGATTAGCAGTCCCTGAGGGCAAGGCTACTGTGAATCCTGTTACTTCTCTGGGTCTAGCCACCCAGTTTGGCTGCCACACTCCAAGCTGATGCTGAGAAATGTCTGCAAGCGATCTGGTGATGTGACCTGTCCTCAAGTCTCTCAGCAGTGTTTATAAGCACCATCTCTGATGCAGGCTGGAAGGGAATGACGTAGACTCTCAGATTTCCTTGATTATAAATAGCCTTAGCATGTTGGCTTTCTCAAACGCCAGCACAGACGCAAGACCTCTTGGTTCATCAGGGTGATGCAGGCATTGGAAATAACTGAGGTCATGCAAGTGTCTTCTTCCTGAGTGCTGTGTTACTGTGTCTGCAGATGTAATAGGCTTTGCTGGTTGACCTCAAACCAGGAAGTGGCACTTGCAACAGAGTAACACCTGCAGTGGCAGCAGTAGAAGGAGTTCTTGCCTTGTTACCCAGAGGAGGTAGTACGGTGCCTCAGGCAGTAAGCAGGGCCTTGGAGCTCCTAAATGTCCCTGTCTACATGCTACACTACCAGGGTGGTGAAGGGATAAAGCTGAGTTGGGGGTGGGTCAGGCAGGGTTATCCTCTGGCTCCCAACATGCAGCCACAAGCAGTTGCTGTATGGAGATTAGATGACAGTTCCCTGGCTGCTGGAGTAATGTTCCAGAGAGGAGCACAACTAACTGCTGCACATAAGAATCTGCACGAGGAGCCAGGTACAGCAGGTGGCAGTAAGCTCCACTCAGCTACCACACACTTGGCAAGGCAGGTCTCGTATCCGGAGTCTTATGCCAACAACAGCTATTTGGATTCCAGGCAACCAGAG
Source organism: Callithrix jacchus (assembly GCF_049354715.1). Taxonomy (NCBI): domain Eukaryota; kingdom Metazoa; phylum Chordata; class Mammalia; order Primates; family Cebidae; genus Callithrix; species Callithrix jacchus. The sequence goes on from NC_133524.1 coordinate 89,236,902, forward strand.
CTCAGAACTCAAAACTGCCCCAAGCCATAAGTCTTTTGCCAGGAAGGCTGAAACTGTAGGTTTCAGGCCACACCCCTCTCTATATGCCCATGAAACAGGGACACCCAGGGTCACGGAACTCCTGCACATATGGCTGTAGCACACTTCCTGTTCACCCCTCGGTTCCTGCCAATGGGGTTCATCCCCACTCAAGATTATATCGCAAATCTACGTCGGGAGTGTCTCTGAACTGCTGCCTGAGTTAGCTGGCAGACTTCCATGGTCCCCTCTGAGGAATGAGCAGGAATGCCTTCTCTCCATCTTCACTGGAGTCTGAGAGTGCGCACAAAGCATGCTGCTTCTTATATATTCCCCACTGTTCACTAAATCAGTTCCAGTGCTGAGTAGAGTCACAGCCTTGCCCCATGGGTTGGATTGCCTGGCTATTTTGTGCATGTGTGTGTCAAAGCAGCAGTCTCTCTATTTCACGCAGTGGAGACTCAACGATTTTCCTCTGGTTCAAATTGGAGGCTGCTGCCTGCTGCTTCTTTCAAAGGCTCTGTGGTTTTGTTCTGTTTTTCTGTTAATTTCTTGTGTTGCTTCGTGGAAAAAATTTCACAGTATGAACCTCTACACACTATCTTGTCTTTACAAGTTGAAGAAGTATGCTAACAAACTGCTAATCTGACCCCTTGGGGGATGAAAACCCCTACCTTTGCCTTTTTATTTGATTCTTTAATGAATTTACAATCATTGATTTTATTGCTGTAATTGAGTTCATATCTGACGTTTAACTTTATGTTTTCTATGTGTCTCATCTCTTTTCTGTGGCTCTGTTCTTTTTTTACTACATTGTTTGGCATTCAGTAAATATTGTCTATTGTAACATTTTAATTCCTTTAATGATTTTTTTCAATATATTTTTGAGTATTTTTAGTAGTTTCTCTAGAGTTAGTATACATCCTGACTTATGAAAATCTACTTCAAATTTATACCAACTAAGTTACTAATAGAAATGTTATTCCTATAAACGTCTTATTATTTTCCCACATTTTTTACTATTATTGTTACTACATTTATATAAATCCAAAAATACATTGTTTCAATTTTTATCTTATATGATTTTATGTCTTTTAAAGAAGAGAGGCAAGAATAGAATACATTACTTTGTTTTTTTTTTTTTTTTTTTGAGACTGAGTCTCGCTCTGTCACCAGGCTGGAATGCAGTGGCATGATCTCGGCTCGCTGCAACCTCTGTCTCCTGGGTTCAAGCTAATTCTCCTGTCTCAGCTGCCGAGTAGCTGGGACTATAGGCACACACCACCATGCCCAGCTAATTTTTGTATTTTTAGTAGAGATGTGATTTTACCATGTTGACCTAGATGGTCTTGATCTCTTGACCTTGTGATCTGCACACCTTGGCCTCCCAGAGTGAGGGGGCTACAGGCGTGAGCCACCACGTCCGGCCTAGAATACATTTTTAAAGAGTTCATTATATCAACATTCTTATCAAAATTTCTTCTTCTTTTCATTTGTTCCTGTGGGTCTGAGATACCACTTTGGTGTTCTCCCCTTAATTCAGTGCAACTTTGCTTCTACTCACCTGCTTTGTGCTGCTATTGTAAAATACACTGAATTTCCATATAATTTCCACTTGTTTGCAGATTGAAGAATTTCTTTCCTTATGTACTTTTTGTTAGGTGGGTCTTCCAGCAGCAATTTGTTTTAGTTTTTGTTTATCTGAGAATATTGTTACTTTGCCATCATTTTCGTAATATAGTTTTGGCAAGATTTTAAATTCCTGATGGATACCATTTTTTTTCTTTTAGTGCTTTAAATATACAATTCCATTTATTGTTTACACCGAGAATACAGCTGTTAACATTTTTGGTTTTCCCCTACATATGATTTTTCTTCCTCTTGCTGCTTTCAAGATTTTCTCTTTGCATCGGATTTTCAACGGTTTTACTGTTATGTGTGTGGGTGTGGATCTTTAGGATACACTCTTCAGAAGACAATGTTACTTTGCAACATTTAATAGAATGTTTGGCAGATTGTTTTCCATCAAATTTGGGAAGTAAGCCTCAACTTCCCATTTGATTCCTTTATTGGTTTTAACAATACTTGAAGGTATAAATTGCTCTACTGGTTGATTAAATTAAACACTGTTCCGTTTATGAGTACAGTTTTGAGGATGGTCTTTGACATATCTTATAATCCCAGGAGGTGTCTTGTTAGCTACCATTTTCTCTGGTTGTCTGGTAAAGCTCTACGTGGTCTACAGTTTGGCTTGTTGCTCTCATGGAGCCAAAAGTCTCCTTTTAATTGGTTGTGACCAAATCTTCCATTACTTTCAACTTACTCCTGGGATTGAACTTTTACACAGTCTGTTCTAAAGACAGTCTTATAACTTTTGATGAGCTTCACTGTTTTTCATTCTTACAACCTGCCTCCTTCCCTATGTAACATTTTTGAGCCACTTCTCCAAAACTTGCTATGATGACAGTGACTCATTCCTATTATCATCGAGGCACACTTGCTTCATGACCAAGGTGGTAAGTGGTAGCTTCTGATTATCCAAGTTTGCCTTCTTTAGTGTGAAATCCTCACTTTAGAAGTAATTTGAAGTGAAGACAAATGGGCCCCTGAATCCTTCGTGTGCCACACCTGGGGAAGAGCTTGTATATTATGAGTAGCGACTGGGTAGTAGAAGAGAGCCTCAGAAATTTTAGATGCTATTGTTTGGAACAGAGCATTTGTATGTTACACAGAGCTGAGAGAGAGAAAAAAATGCTGGTGGCCTCCTCGTCCCTGCAATACCCTGTAACTCTTGACTGGAAGTTGAAAGAGAGAGAACCCTGAGTTCCTAGGTGACCCCACCATGCGTAAGCCTCTTGTTATTATAAGCTGGAGTTGGGGTGAGGGAGTGGGTTATAGTCCAAATGCCACAAGCCTGCTTTGCTCTTGCCAAGATTTAGTACATTTTCTTGACATAAAAAGTGTTTTCTTTCAAATTTACAGTATGCCTATAGAATAATTTTCAGACACTTTAAATATTTGTTATTAAATAATTTATACCAGTTATGGTTGTTGTTTTGGGGAAAACTTCGGATGCTACTTTTTTGGAACTAAATTCTCTATTTTTTTAATTTGAAGAAATGGAAAATAAAAATAAAAGTTAATTCTTGAAAAATAGGAATGAAATGGGAAACTGAAGAGTAAGATAAGAAAGTTAAAAAACATATGAAATAAAGGCTGAGAAGGACTACATACTCAGATTTTGAAGTAACTGAAAAATTTTAAATGTGGAACATTATTCAAGAAATTTAAAAATCTGGATAAAATTATTTTATTTCAAATAGAAATTACCAAACCACTTTAAAATACACTACAAAGCTGAAATAACTAAAAACAGCATGGTGCTGATATAAAAAAAGACACATACACCAATGTAACAGAGTAGAGAACCTAGAAAGAAATCCATGTATTGACAGCCAACTGACTTTTGACAATGGCACCAGGAACATATATTATGGAAAGGACAGTCATTTCAATAAATGGTGCTGGGAAAACAAGAAATCCATATGCAGAAGAATGAAACTGGACTCTTGTCTCTCATCTCATACAAAAATCAACTCAAAATGGATTAAAAAGCTCTGTGTAGTGACAAGAGCTTGTAGTCCTAACTACTCAAGAGGCTGAAGCAGGAGGATCACTTGAGTCTAGAAGCTTGAAGCCGTAGTGCTCTCTGATTGCACCTGCACTTCATTCTGGGCAACAGAGTGATACCCCATCTCTCATCTCTAAAACCATTTTAAAAGTGGATTAAAGACTTAAGAATCAAAAGTATAAAACAACTAGAAGGAAACATAGGTAAAATGCTTTAAGACAGTGGTCCGGAAAAAAAATTATAAGTAAGACCTCAGAAGCACAGGCAACAAAAGGGAAAACAAATAAATGGGGTTACAGCAAACTAAAACACTTCTACACTACAAAGGAAACAAGCAACAGAGTGAAGGCACAACCTGCAAAATGGAAAAAAAAGTTTGCAAAGTATTTATCTGACAAAAGATTAGTATTCAGTATATAAATGGAACTAAACAGCAAAAAAGTACAAATCAAGTATGAAATGCACAAGTAATCTGAATAGATAGATATTTCTAAAAAGAAGACATGCAAATGACGAACAAGTACATTAAAAATGCTCAACATTGTCAATGATCAGGAAATGCAAATCAAAACTGCAAGGAAATATTATCTCACCACAATTAGGAAGGCTATTATCAAAGACAAAAACTAACAAATGCTGATGGTAATATGGAGAAAGGGGAACGCTTTCATACTGTCGGTAGAAAGGTAAAGTAGTACACCTGATGTGGAAGACAATATGGAGGTTCCTCAAAAAAACTGAAACTGAACCTACCATATTAACCAGCAACTCCACTGTTGAATATGTATCCAAAAGAAGGAAAATCAGTTCATCGAAGGGATATCGCCACTCCCATGTTTATTGCAGCACTCTTCACAGTAGCCAAGGTTTGGAATCAACCTCAGTGTCCATCAAAAGATGAATAGGTAAATAAAATATAGACAATGAAATACTATTTAACCATAAGAATAAAATCCTTCATTTGTGGCAACATGGATGGAACTGGAGGACATTATGTCAAGTGAAATAAACCAGGCACAGAAAGATAAATACTGCATATTCTGTCTTATATGTTGGAGGCTACAAAAACAAAAACAAAAAAACTTGCTCACATTCAAGTAGAAAGTACAAGAGTGGTTACTAGATCCAAAGCAGGGAAAGAGGGGAGAATACAAAGATGTTGGTTAAAAAAAAATACAAGTTATAGCCAGATAGAAGGAGTAAGTGCTAGAATTTTATAGCACTGTAGGGTTACTAGAATTAACTATAATTTATTTTATATTTTTAAATAGCTAGAATAAAAGAATTGTCACATTCCCAACACAAGAAAATAATAAATGTTTGAGGTGATGGATATGCTAATTCCCCTGATGCAATTATTATGCATTGTATGTATCAAAATTTTACAACATAGCTCATAAATATGTACAATTATGTGTTGATGAAAATTTTTAAAAATTAATGTGGGTCTAAAATCTGGAAAAAGTAATTTATTTCTCTGCAAACAGAATTACCAAAACTGACTGAGGAAATGGTAAAATATCTAGACATTAAAGTAATCTCAGAAGAGAGAGCAAAGGCAATTTAAAATCGACTTATTTAAAAAGCGATCAGGCTTAGATTATTTTGCTCTTTAATTATACATAATGATTTGGGCACATAAAACCATAAAATTCTTATTTTTTTATTTATAATTGGTTCATGTACAAAAATGCTGTACATATTTTATGTGTACATCTTGGTGAGTTTGAAGATAAGTATATGCCTACAAAATCATTACCATAAACAATGCCATAAATGGATTCATACAGTATTTGCTCTTCTGTGTCTGTCTTATTTCACATACCATGGTATTCTCCAAGTTTATTTACATTGTAGCAAATGGTAAAATTTTCTTCTTTTTTTAAGGCTGAATAATATTCCATTTTATGTATAGGTCACATTTTCTTTATCCATTCAGCTGTTGATTGACATTTAGGTTGTTTCCATGTCTTGGTCATTATAAATAGTGCTGAAATAAGTATAAGAGTGCAGATACATCTGTAAAACCCTGATTTTAATTCTTTGAGGCAATATATTCAGAATTAGGATTGATGAATCATATGGTAGTTATATTTCTAAATTTTTGAGAATCCTTCATACTGTTTTCCATGGTAGCTATACCAATTTACATTCATACCAATAGTATACAAGGGTTTTCTCTCTCTACATATTCATCAACATTTATTTTATTTTTCTTCTTTTATATTTAATAATAGCCATCTTAAGAGATGTGACATAATTTTTTTTATAGATTGGTTTGAGCACCATCTCATATACCTGTCGTCCACTTGTATGTATTCTTTTGGAAAAATGTTTATTCAGATGTCTTACTAATTTTTAAGTAAGTTTCTTGGTTTTATTTCTGCTACTAAGCTGTAGGAGTTTCTTATATATTTTGGATATTAAGCCTTTATCAGATATATGGTTTACAAATTTTTTTTCCTGTTTCATAAGGTTTGTTTTTTCATTTTGCTGGCTATTCCTTCTGCTGTGCAGAAGCTGTTAAGTTTAATGTACTTTCCTTTGTCTACATTTGTGTTTCCTGTGTTTTGTTGTTATATCCAAGAAATCATTGCTAAGGCCACTGTCATGAGGCTTTTCCCTTGTGTTTCCTTCTAAGAAAACTTCTATGTTATCCAAACTTATTCCATTGGTAAAAAACTATTAAAAACCTTCATAATTAATCATATAAAACTAACAAATATTTTCTACTGAAATGAAAACTAAGAGCAGTAGTACAAAATTAGAAAATGGTAGCGAATGTAAATTATAAACATCAGTGAAAAAATTTAAAACAAATCTTAGTCAATCAAATCGAGAAGTAAATGAAGAGAATAATACCGTGATTTCTGAATATGTCTTATTTTTTAAATGCAACTTTTTGTTTAAAGAAAATGACAAAAGATTTCACTTTATCAATAAATTTAAGGGGAAGTATAAGATTGCATCAATAGATGTCAAAATAAACATTCAACTCACATAAAAATTTAGATAGAAATTAAGAGGAACTACAAAAATTGATAAATGCATTTTGCAACAGAACTAGAAGCAAACATAGTTTTTACTGAAATACTAATTTTTATTGCTGTCAGAAAAAGACTGATGGCTGCCATCCTCACTATTATTCAACAATGTTTTTGGAGACTTTAGCTAATACAATGCAATAAACAAATGAAACATTCATCATGAATGTTGAAAAAAATTTTAAAACGTCAAAAATAAAAGTATTCTAGTAATGTAAAAGATTCTTTCTGTTATTAGAATTAAGACAATTTGATAGTACAATTATTAATTTTTTTGATCAAATTTTTATCATAAAAGTATCAATACATTTTTTTGTATACTACCTTATTAAAAATAGAAACAAAAAGTATCTCATTCACACTAATAACACAACCATCAACTACTTTGAAATAAATTTCAACAAAATGGAAACAATCTATATGAATCTATAAAATTTTGTAGAAAACACAAAAACAAATCAGTCTAAATGGAAGAGCAAGCCATGGTCTCAGATAAGAAGCCATAATACCATCAAAATATGAAAACCTTGTAATTAATTACATTTTTTTATTGCATCTAGTAATAATCCCAATGGAGTTATTATTTTGGGAATCTTCATAAAAATATTATTATTTTTTTTTTATTTTAAGTTCTGGGATACATGAGATGAATGTATATATGTGTCATGGTTGTTTTCTGCACCTATCAACCCTTCATCTGGGTCTTAAGTCCCGCATGCATTTCGTATTTGTTCTAATGCTCTCTCTCCTCTTTCCCTGCACCCACTGACAAGCCCCTGTGTGTGATGTTCCCCTCCCTGTGTTCATGTGTTCTCATTGTTCACCTCCCACTTATCAGTGAGAACATGCAGTGGTTTTCTGTTCTTGTGTTAGTTTGCAGAGGGTGATGCTTTACAGCTTCATCCATGTCCCTGAAAAGGACATGAACTCATTCTTTTTTATGGCAACATAATATTCCATGGTGTATATATGCTACATTTTCTTTATCCAGTCTTTCATTGGTGGACATTTGGGTTGGTTCCAAGTCTTTGCCATTGTAAACAGTGCTGCAGTGAACATATATGTGATGTGTTTTAATAGTAGAATGATTTATAATCTTTTGGGTATATACCCGGTAATGGAATTGTTGGATCAATTCCATTGGGAAGAAGCCAGCACAAAACGGCTGAAATTTCCAAAAGCCAGAACTCCTTTTCTCCTCCAAGGGATTACAACTCCTCACCAGCAAGGAAACAAAACTGGATGGAGAATGAGTTTGACAAACTCACAGAATAAGGCTTCAGAAGGTGGCTAATAACAAACTTCTCCAAGCTAAAGGAGCATGTTCAATCCCAATGCAAACAAACTATGAACCTTGAAAGAAAGATTAGACAAAATGCTAACTAGAATAACCAGCTTAGAGAAGAACATAAACGACTTGATGTAGCTGAAAAACACAGCAGGATAACTTCACAAAGCATACACAAGTTTCAATAGCCAAATTGGTTAAGCAGAAAAAAGGATATCAGAGATTGAAGATCAACTCAATTAAATAAAATTTGATAGTGTTCCATATTAAGTGATAGTTTTTACCTTTTGATGATTCTCAATGACTATTTGAAAACTGGCCTTCCTAAGTGCTACACATTAAAAACTGAGATTTTTATTTAATCTGTAATGTTTATGAGAACATAATAGGCTTGTACCATGCTAAATTAGGCTGTAAAAATCTAGGGTTAGAGGTAACCCACTTTTATAATATCTCCTCTTTATTTTTCTCTAGACCCTCGGTCTATAAAAATATACATTCCAAATCATCTTAATGGAATTTGTACTGTGATTGGTTAATTATTTGATTTATTTTAGTTTCAAAATTAGTTGAATCCCACTATACCAAAGGCAAAGATAAAATCAGGATTATAAACTTCTTGTTTCATAGTAAAATAAAGGTTGGCTGTGGAGATTAAATTATTTGGAGCATGCAAATCATAGTGCTTTACATATAGTAATGGTGGGTGGTGCACTTCTAATTGTAATTCACTCATCTACACTTACCCAAAACTGTTCTGCCTTGCTTTAAAAGTTCTATCACAGATGCCTTAAAATATGTGCTTATACTATTTCCTCCAGTACAAAAAACTCATTTCTGTGAGTTCTGTATCTGTTGTTTTAATTCTTTTTTTTTTTCAAATTTTTATACAATTCTTCCTTTCATGACCAATTCTGAAACCCACAAAAGTCTCACAATGTTACTAAAAATCAGAAAATATCTTGGAATGCACACGCTTACCTCTATACTTGAAGAGGTTGTTGGAGTATCTGTAGACAGTCTTCCACTTCTCTGACTGATAGACAAGTTTGCACTCCTCCATGTGTGTGCTAAGTACTCAGCCTCCCTAGCTGTTTTCAATCCAAATTATTACTTTTTCTACTAAATAAGAGAGTTTTTGAGACAGACATTAGGTTGACAATAGGGAATTGATTGAAAGTATAAATATTAATGAGTAAATTTCCCATTCATTCTATCATAAAAAATAAGTATTGCCTCCACATCTGGAAGTGCTAGCTTCCAGATATAATAAATTGTTCCAATTAAAGAAAACTGAGCTATCTTAGAGTGAAATTTTCTGAGTTCTCCATTTGAACATTTACCAACATAACAACCAAATCTCTAATGAAACAAAGGTCTCACTAAGCTTACATGTAAGCAAGCTCAATGTACTTATACAGAGCTTCTTAACAGTTTTTAGTTTCTCATTCTTAACTATGAACATATATTCTGACTTTTGAGAAAAACTGGAACACAAAATGTCAATAAAACAACAACATAAATCTGGAGTAGTTATCAGAGTACTGATCAGTTCATGCTTGGGAGGAAACTACTCAAGGCAAAAGAACTGCCGGATAATATGAATAAAACAATTTATCGAACTCAAAGAAAGTAACAGATATTTGATTGTTTTGCCTAAAAGCGAGCAATAACTTGAAAAACATATGAAAATAACACTTTTCAAAACATTGGGGTTCAGGCATTGCATAACAATAATTTCCCAGCTGACCACCTTTTGAGAGATTCTCAGATGCAGCTCAGAGACGGGAAACCCAGGGGAAGCCCAGCAGACTCTCACAGTTGAGGAGATATGGCTCAAGAGACAGTCAAGATATGAGTCAAGAGAGAGCAAGGTGGTTAGACTTTACAAGGTGGAGTAACTTAAAGGAAAGGTCTGCGCAGAGAAATCAATTTGGAGAACACAATAAGATCATCACTGAGTATTTAACAGAATACTGTTAAGTTGATGCTTGAGAGAAAATTACTCAAGACAAAATAACTGCCCAAAAGAATTAGAGAATAGCATACTTAGAGCTCAAAAAGCCCCAGAATATTGCCTATTCTTACCAGCTGGACAAGTAAATGTAATAATTCACAGAGCATTAAGTAAAGTGTTTTTTTTTTTTTTGAGATGGAGTTTCACTCTTGTCACCTTTGCCTCCCAGGTTCAAGCAATTCTTTTGACTCAGCCTCCCATGTAGCTGAGATTATAGGTGCTCACCACTATGCCTGGCTAATTTTTTGTATTTTTAGTAGAGACGGGGTTTCACCATTTTGACTAGGCTAGTCTCAAATGCCTGATCTCTGGTGATCCACCTGCCTCGTCCTCCCAAAATGCTGGGATTACAGGTGTGAGCCACCTTGCACAGGCATATAAAGTATTTTTAAAAGTCTTTCCTGGGCCAGGCGCGGTGGCTCAAGCCTGTAATCCTAGCACTTCGGGATGCCGAGGCGGGTGGATCACGAGGTCAAGAGATGGAGACCATCCTGGTCAACATGGTGAAACCCCGTCTTTACTAAAACCACAAAAAATTAGCTGGTCATGGTGGCGCGTGCCTGTAATCCCAGCTACTCAGGAGGCTGAGGGAGGAGAATTGCCTGAACCCAGGAGGCGGAGGTTGCGGCGAGCTGAGATCGTGCCATTGCACTCCAGCCTGGGTACCAAAAGCGGAAACTCTGTCTCAAAAAAAAAAAAAAAGTCTTTCCTCAGGATTGGAGATAATGGAGATAATTAGCCTTACATTAAATGTTTCTTAGGTCTCACCTAACAAACCGTAAAATGCATGAATAAGGCTGTTTATGAGATGAAAGTACATCCCAGAATAAAGCTTGAGAAGAATTATAGAATAGAAAAATCACCACCACATCAAGAGAGTTGAAGAATTAAACATTATGTAGAGACAAGAAAAATATTTAAAATGACACAAATACAGTCTGAAAGATTTTAAAATACAATGTCTCAACTGATATTCTAGATCAATGGCAGATTAGACACTACAGAAGAAAAGATAATTGAACTTAAAGACTTATCATCAACGATCATAAATGAAACTGGAATAAAAAGGAATAAAAGATGTGAGCTGGGAGAAAACTTTAACTTAGTAAACATGTTAATTTGACCTCCAACATTGGAGAGTGGGGACAGAGAAAATATTTAAAGAAAAATATTTGAAATATGGTAATCAAAAGCCATGTGCTTCTGCAAACAACTGTGAAGGGTCTGAAATTTTACTCAAACTAGTTAGGTGGGCATGGTTTTGGGCCAGCTGAATGGAAATGTAACCAAAGAGGATGATGTTACCAGAGGGATGATAGCACTATTCCTTCCCTGATCAGGTGTGCCTGAGGTTCCTGGGTCTCACACTTGAACAAGAATAGGGGAGTGGACCCCACCAGCGATGGTGAGCTCCTTAAACTAAATATCAGACCCCAAAAGTTTTACAGAAAAGTGATTTATGATAAACCAACAGCCAATATCATACTGAATGGGCAAAAACTGGAAGCATTACCTTTGAAATCTGGCATGAGACAAGGATGCCCTCTCTCATCACTTCTATTCAATATAGTACTGGAAGTTCTAGGCAGAGCAATCAGGCAAGAAAAAGAAATAAAGGGTATTCAAATAGGAAAGGAGGAAGTCAAATTGTCTCTATTTGCAGACGACATGATTGTATATCTAGAAGACCCCCTTGTCTCAGCCCAAAATCTCCTGAAACTGATAAGCAACTTCAGCAAAGTCTCAGGATACAAAATCAATGTGCAGAAATCACAGGCATTGCTATATGCCAATAACAGACTTGAAGAGAGCCAAATCAAGAATGAAATGCCATTCACAATTGCTATAAAGACTATAAAATACCTAGGAATACAACTCACAAGGAACGTAAGGGACCTCTTCAAAGAGAGCAACAAACCACTGCTCAATGAAATAAGAGAGGACACAAACAGATGGAGAAACATTCCACGTTCATGGTTAGGAAGAATCAGTGTCATGAAAATGACAATACTGCCCAAAGTAATTTACAGATTCAATGCTACCCCATCAAGCTTCCAATGACCTTCTTTACAGAACTGGAAAAAACCACCTTAAACTTCATATGGAACCAAAAGAGAGCCCGCATAGCCAAGTCAATTCTAAGCAAAAAGAACAAAGCAGGAAGCATCACACTACTGGACTTCAAACTATACTACAAGGCTACAGTAATCAAAACAGCATGGTACTCATAGGAAAACAGAGATATAGACCAATGGAACAGAACAGAGGCAATGGCACACATCTACAACCATCTGATCTTTGACAAACCTGACAAAAACAAGCAATGGGGAAAGGATTCCCTGTTTAATAAATGGTGTTGGGAAAACTGGCTAGCTATGTGTAGAAAGCAGAAACTGGACCCCTTCCTGACACCTTACACTAAAATTAAGTCCAGATGGATTAAAGACTTAACCATAAGACCTGGCACCATTAAAAACCATAGAAGAAAATCTAGGCAAAACCATTCAGGACATAGGAGTAGGCAAGGACTTAATGACCAAAACACCAAAAGCACTGGCAACAAAAGCCAAAATAGACAAATGGGACCTAATCAAACTCCACAGCTTCTGCACGGCGAAAGAAACAGTCACTAGAGTGAATCGGCAACCAACAGAATGGGAAAAAACTTTTGCAGTTTACCCATCTGACAAAGGGCTGATACCCAGAATTTACAAAGAACTCAAACAGAATTACAAGAAAAATACAAACAAGCCCATTCAAAAGTGGGCAAAGGATATGAATAGACACTTTACAAAAGAAGACATACATGAGGCCAAAAAACATATGAAAAAATGCTCATTATCACTGGTCATTAGAGAAATGCAAATCAAAACTACACTGAGATAGCATCTCACGCCAGTTAGAACGGCGATCATTAAAAAATCTGGAGACAGCAGATGCTGGAGAGGATGTGGAGAAATAGGAACACTTCTACACTGCTGATGGGAGTGTAAATTAGTTCAACCATTGTGGAAGACAGTGTGGCGATTCCTCAAGGACCTAGAAATAGAAATTCCATTTGACCCAGCAATCCCATTACTGGGTATATATCCAAAGGACTATAAATCGTTCTACTATAAGGACACATGCACACAAATGTTCATTACAGCACTGTTTACAATAGCAAAGACTTGGAACCAACCAAATGCCCATCGCTGATAGACTGGACAGGGAAAATGTGGCACATATACACCATGGAATACTATGCAGCCATCAAAAACGATGAGTTCGTGTCCTTTGTAGGGACATGGATGAACCTGGAGATCATCATTCTCAGCAAACTGACACAAGAACAGAAAATGAAATACCGCATGTTCTCACTCATAGGCAGGTGTTGAACAATGAGAACACACGGACAGAGGGAGGGGAGTACTACACACTGGGGTCTGTTTGGGGGTATAGGGGAGGGAGAGCAGGGGGTGGGGAGTTGGGGAGAGATAGCATGGGGAGAATAGGTGAAGGGGAGGAAGGCAGCAAATCACACTGCCACATGTGTACCTATGCAACTATCTTGCATATTCTTCACCTGTACCCCAAAACCTAAAATGCAATAAAAAAAGAAAAGTGATTTATTTTGGGGAGAGAAAGAGAGAGACAGAGAGTGAGGAGTGAGAGGGAGAGAGAGAGAGAGAGAGAAGTGAAAAATAGCTCTCACAGTGAGTAAGAGGAGAGAAAAACAACTGTCACACTGAGTGAGAGGGGATCCAAAAAGATGGAGTCCATGTGGGCAAAGGAGCAGGAGAATTTAACCTGGGAGTTGCTCCTGCCCTTTTCACGGTTTTTGTCCTATGAAAGGAGTTCCTTCAGACTTTCGCTGGAGTGATTGATCTCCGTTTCTGGGCAGTCTATCTATCTGTGCGGGTGAAAGTCAAAGAAAGACCTCTAAGCAACCAGGTGGAGAAGGCGGAAAGGTATGGCGCTGGGAAGTTATTTCATTCAAAACTGCACCCCCTTGTGGACCCAGAGAGAGAATACATTCCCTCAGAAAGAAGACCTGAGACTCCTGGATCAGCAACAAAGGACAGTTTATTATTCACAGCAATAGCAGTAGTCAAGAGTGCCACCATTTTTTGCACTGCTTTATTGAGCCCCAGTTCTCACAGGGTGATGCAATAGAAACCTAGTTGATAGTCTCTCTAACAAAAGGATACATACAAGAGAGAAATCTTGAGTTTATGAAACTCACATCTTTTATAATGAGTTCTCTATATGCCTTCCTTTTTCTCCAAAGGGGAAACAGTCTCAATCTTTCAAGGTTCTTCTCTACACACATTCTTGAAATGTTTGTTTGGAACAAGGGACACTTAGCACCCCATTCACAAGAGTTGCAGACACTCAAAAGATCTATTGATAATTATCTCCCAAAATTTAATTAAATTTGAAAAGTCAGTTCCTTAGGTGCATGAGTCACCTTTAAGAGTTCAGTAGTCACATATGGCTAGAAGCTATCTTATGACAGTGAAGATATGGAACATTTCCACTGTTGAAGAAAATACTATCACAAAGAATGGCTGTATATCATATAATAGCAATAATAATGTGTAATAATAATAATAGTAGCCCTATAAATTAGGGGTTATTATCTGCACTTTACGTATGAAGAAACTATGCCTTAGGAAAGTCAAGCAATTTACTAAGTTCATACGTCTAGCAGGTGTCAAAATTTGGACTGCATGGCGCTGTTTTCTTATATTGCTTTCTACAATGACTGTGGCAGATTGTTTGTTCAAGTAATGACTGCAACAATATTTATGATCCCACACACGCTTCTACATCCTTGCTACTATCCTGTCAAGAAGTGGAGTCTAGGGCTGGGCATGGTGACTCATGCCTATAATTCCAGTACTTTGGGAGGCTTAGGTGGGCAGATCATGAGGTCAGGAGTTCGAGACCAGCCTGTCAGCATGGTGAAACTCTGTCTCTACTAAAAATACAAAATTAGCCAGGCATGGTGGTGCATGCCTATAATCCCAGCTACTTGGGAGTCTGAGGCAGGAGAATCATTTGAACCCAGGAGGCAGAGGTTGAAGTGAGCCAAGATTACGCCATGGCACTCTAGCCTAGTGACAGAGCGATACTCCAGTCTCAAAAGAAAAAATAAATAAATAAAAGTGAAGCCTGTATTTCTTTCTCTTGAATTTGGGTGAGCCTTTGTTACTGCCCCAATGCAAGTGATATTACATACAGTGTAAATGATGATATATAAGGTTCAAGGATAGACTGTGTCCTTGAAAAGATATCATATCTTTAACAAGATAATAGAGCTTCTTCTTGGCTCCTTTTGGGAAAATAGTCCAGGTCACATCACATATTTATATCTTTTAGCTGAGGCCATTATTGAGTTCCCAGGCAACAGCCAGAATCAACTGCCATATACATGAATTAGGAATCCTTCTAAATGTCTCCACCCCCGGTCACCTACGGATTATAGTCTGGGAGACCCACAAAAATAATTGTCTACCTGATCTAATCCTAACCTATATTTTAAACCATAAAAGGTAATAATTAAAAGAAGTTTGTTTTATGTTATTAAGCTTGCGATGATTTCTTACGTAGCAATAAATCATTGAAACAACGTATCTTCAAACCAATTATTTAAAAACCTTTATTTTAGCCAATGAATCAATATTTGTTTGCTTTATTCACTGGTGGATTGAACAAATGAACACATGCATAGGTAATTTCTTGCATAGCCTATGTCAAGTTTTGAAGAGCTAGAATTAATAAGAAAAAGTCAATTTATGGCTTTTATGAAAAAATCTAAATATTGAAAAAAAGAAATTCTATCTAAGCAAAACTGTTTATTAAGTAGCTTTGTACATTTTTTATATATTTTCATATTTGAATTTCATACCCCAGGCTTCTGTCCTTCATTTATTTATGTTGGTTAATAAATAAGTTGCCTTATTTAGATTATTTCTAAAGATGTGAAAAAAATATTTTGATTTTTAAATGTTAAAGCAAACATATCTAATACTTTTCACCAAAATTGCAAAATATTATAATAAAATAAATGACACTTTTTCAAAGAAACATGAAGCATAGTGACTATAATATATAACTTTATTATATCTCTATATTCTAGAATCAGTTTTTGCATTGACATATATTTATAGTACATCTAGAAAATACCTTGTTAATTTTCGTAGATTAAAACATTTCATAGGTTTAATTTTAGTAAGCTGACAATTTTCTAGAGGTTTTTTTTTGCGAATAAAAATTATTTACAGTCAAACTTTGAAACTGGATATTCATTCCAACTTGATCAATTCTTGAAGAACTGAGAAAAGTTGCAAAACAAAATGTGTTAGAAATAGTTTATATACTATTGCTTTAAAATCATTTCAAGTAGTTACAATGTACTTTCACAGAAGCATCATTTTGCCTAAAGTATACAGGAGGGACCCAGAATCAGAAACTAACAGAATGGAGGATCCTGGAGCTATGTTTATAGATCCCTGCTCATTTATTGTACTATTTATTCACTATAGCTTAAGGGACAAGCAAGCATTCATCACCCACGGCTCCCATCATTTTCAAGGCTGTTTAGTGGAGAAAACAAATGCTAAGCAAACAAGTCTTTTGATACATTTTAATCAACTTCTGATTTTTCTTTTAGGTAACAAAAGCTTATTGAATTGACTCTATGTATGTATTTCTATCTCTATGTCTACATGTAAAATTTTTCCATTTATATCTTTATTTACATGTAAAGTTGTCAAAAACACCACCTTTGTCCGTTTTTTATATATTATCATATTTGAATTTGACACCGTAGACTTCTGTCTTTCATTTATTTCTTCTGGTTGACAGATAAGTTTGCTTTATTTCCATTATTTCTAAAGATGTGAAACATTTTTTGATTTTGAAAACGTTAAGGCAAACATATACACCCTTAGAGTAGTCTCTGAACAGAGACAGAAAGTAAAATTGGTTGGTACCAAAAGGGATTTCCATATACGAGTTTGATATGTGTGGAGTCTTAAATAGACAAAGGAGTTAGGCTGGTGAGAGACGGGAAAAACAAAAAGGAAGAAACAGATAAGCTGTAAGTGTGCCTTTCTTCATGGTTCAGGGCACACAGATCTCCCTGTGCACACCCCTGACAATCTTCCTGAGCCCAATTACCATTAGTTACCTGCAAATTAGGTCACTGCAACCTTGGCATTATCAGTACTGCACAAAACTCTCTTCAGCAGACAGCATAAATGCTATTCTATTAGATTTCCAGTAAGCCTTTGTTTCCTGGCAGTCAGCTTCTGCTGGCCTGCCCATTTCCTCCTTGAAGGCGATTTTCCTAATACATTTTCTAATAAGTCTGCCTTTATTTATCTACAATTGTCATGGTATATTCTTCTAGCCCCATGCCACTGGCATAGTTGTCGTTTGCCTGTAACATTTTGGTGGCCCATTTCGGGACTCTCCTTTCACGGGGAACTCTCTCCCCTCTCTCTTTCCCTTTCCCAACTTGGAAAGTGAACCAAGACTGCCGTGGACCCCTAGCAGACAGCATCTAAGCACAGAGCCAAGTGCAGGTCACGGATTGGAACTACACTCTGGTGGGACCAAAAGGTGTCTATGTGGAAGTGTCTGACCATCATAACTTGTTTCATAAGGGACCTGAGTCTACTAACTTTTTTTCTGTCTTTCAGCAGCCAGCTTCTTGCATCCCTCTGGTGATTAAACCTCTTTTCCTTGTAT
This sequence comes from Callithrix jacchus, assembly GCF_049354715.1. NCBI lineage: Eukaryota > Metazoa > Chordata > Mammalia > Primates > Cebidae > Callithrix > Callithrix jacchus. The sequence continues at coordinate 89,254,640 of NC_133524.1, forward strand.
ATTACCCAGTCTCAGGTATTTCTTTATAGAAGCATGAGAACGGCCTAATACACTAAGATGATACAGCAGAGAGTGGGGTGCTGCTATAAAGGTACCCCAAAATGGGGAAGCAACTTTGGAACTAGGTAACAGGCAGAGGTTGGAGCAGTTTGGAGAGCTCAGAAGAAGACAGGAAGATGTGGGAAATTTTGGAACTTCCTAGAGACTTGTGGAATGGTTTTGATTAAGATGCTGATAATGATACAGACAATGAAGTCCAGGCTGAGGTGGCTTCAGATGGAGATGGGAACCTGTGGAAAACTGGAGCAAAGGTGACTCTTGCTATGCTTTATCAAAGAGACTGGTGGCATTTTTTGCCCCTGCCTTAGAGATCTGTGGAACGTTGAACTTGAGAGAAATGATTTAGGGTATGTAACAGAAGGTGTTTTAAAGTGGCAAAGTGTTCAAAAGAAAGCAGAGCATTAAAGTTTGGACAATTTGTAGCTTGACCATTCAATAGAAAAGAAAAACCTGGCCGGGCGCGGTGGCTCATGCCTGTAATCCCAGCACTTTGGGAGGACGAGGCGGGTGGATCACGAGGTCAAGAAATCGAGACCATCCTGGTCAACATGGTGAAACCCCGTCTCTACTAAAAATACAAAAAAAATTAGCTGGGCATGGTGGCGCGTGCCTGTAATCCCAGCTACTCAGGAGGCTGAGGCAGGAGAATTGCCTGAACCCAGGAGGCGGAGGTTGTGGTGAGCAGAGATCGAACCCTTGCACTCCAGCCTGGGTAACAAGAGCAAAACTCCGTCTCAAAGAAAAAAAAAAGAAAGCAAAGGAAAACCCATTATTTTGGGGAGAAATTCAAGCGGGCCACAGAAATTTGTATAATGAGAGAGAACCTGAATGTTAATCCCCAAGCTAATGGGGAAAATGTCTCCAGGGCATGTCTGAGACCTCCGTGGCAGTCCCTCCCATCAAAGGCCCAAAGGCCTCAAAACAGTACTTGGTTTTGTGGGCCTGGCCCAGTGCCCTCCTGTTTTATGCAGCCTTGGGACGTGGTACCCTGCATCCCAGCTGCTTCAGCTCCAGCTGTGGCTAAAAGGGGCTATGATTGTAATTTCCTGAGGCCTCCCCAGCCATGCTGAACTCTGAGTCAGTTAAACCTCTTTCCTTTATAAATTACCCAGTCTCTGGTATGTCTTTATTAGCAGTGATACAACAAACTAATACAGAGGTTTCTGATTGTCTCACAGTTGTATGTAGTGAAGGATCTTGGTGCCAGAGTGACTTTGACCCTGGAGAAGTAGACCCCTGGAGAGAGACCTCAGAGATTTACAGCCATTGGAGTGGCAGGAAGAACTTGATATGGCCCAGTCCCAACAGATTCTAAAGGCCGTTCATCCTATGGGAGAGTTTTAAAATCCACCCAGTCCACAGGCATCAGTTTTGGCTGTGTGTTCTCTGGAAAAGAGGGACTGGGCTTTAGACTATGAAGATTTTGGTAATGGTTAATGGTTTTGATGGTGTGTCTCAGAGGTATAGCAGGCTGTGTGAGATAATGACTTTCTGGATGTAACAAGAGGTCTGTCTGTAAGAAGGGCCTCCCATAAAGAACTTCAAAAGGGCTGAGATGGGTTTCTGAATTTGGGGTAATGCAAGATCTTAAGAGGGCAATAGGGAGCGCAGTGGGCCATAACTGTTTCCTGCATTAGCTTTGTGAGATGCCTTTTTATGGTTTGATTAGATTTTTCTACCTTTCCAGAGGATTGTGGACATCAGAATGCATGCCAGTAGTATTTGATTTGAAGGGCCTTAGCAACTTCTTGTTTTGAGAAATGAAGGCAGGGCCATTGTCTTACAGAAGTGAGTAAAGGAAGCCCAACACTGGGAACAATGTGGTCCAAAGGGCCACCGTGACTTCTAATGCCTGTTTAGTTTTGGTGGAAAGGCCTCTATCCACCCAGTGAAATTATCTATAAAGACTAGCAAGTATTGAAGTTCCTTGCACTGGAGGCATGTGTGTAAACTCTAGCTGCCAGTCTTCTCCTGGTAGGGCCCCTCGTCTTCAAATTGATTAGAGGAGAGGAGGAGATTTGTGGGCCCCTTCAGGACTGTTTTTTGCAGCAGGTGGCACAAGCCTGCGAGATGGCTCATTAAAGATTGGGTTATTTCTTTGCCAATGAACACTGGATTTATTAAGTTTGAAAGGGCTTTGGCCCCCAAATTAGTTGATTTGTGAAAGCTTTTTTTTTTAAGAGATGAAATCTTGCTCTGTTGAGCAGGCTGGAGTGCGGTGGCCAATCTCGGCCTCCTGGGTTCAAGCAATTCTCTGCTTCAGTCTCCTGAGTAGCAGGGATTACAGATACCTGCCACCACGCCCAGCTAGTTTTTGTATTTTTAGTAGAGATGGGGTTTTACCATCTTGGCCAGGCTCATCTTGAACTCCTGATCTTGTGATCCACCAGCCTAGGCCTCCCAAAATGCTGGAATTACAGGCGTGAGCCACCGCACCTGGCCTGATTTGTGTAAGCTTTTTAAAAGTTTCCTTGTGAGGCTTCTGCAACCAAAGCTTGCCATTAGAGCTTCTTAGCCAGGAAGGCTAAGGAGAAGCCTTTAACTAGAGCCCTTTCGGTTTCTTTCTGTGAATAGTGTGAGAGGAGACTGGGATTAGGAACCAAAACTGCCTGGCAGCGGCTTTTGCTTAGTCATCAGCTCAATTGTTCCCGATTGAGATTTCATCACTGTTTCCCTGATGGGTTCTGCAGTGAATGATAGCTACCCGTGCAGAAAGCAAAATTGTCTTTAACAGAATCATGATTATAGGTGCCCGTCTAATTGGAGAAGTCTAGTCTGTTAAGAGTTTCCTTTCCCATCAAATGGCTGCATCGGCATTAACTACGTGAATGCATAGGCTGAGTCTGTGTAAATATTAAGTTTCATGCCAGCTCCTAATTGCAAGTCTTGAGTAAGGGCAATAAGTTCTGCCTTCTGGGCTGAGGTGGTGCCACCCGGTAGGGGCCTTGATTCTATAACTTCAGTAAGGCTAACAATAGCATATCCTGATAACTGGGTACCCTCTAACATGAAACTATTGCTGTCTGTGAACCCAGTGGCCAATAGATTGGTAAGGGGAGGTGTCTTGGAGGTCCATTCTGGTGCTACAAGTTAAACGAATAGTTTGTAAGCAGGAGTGCTTAAGTGGTCCATCTGCATTTGGAGCTCGTAACAGGGTGGTAGGATTAAGAAATCGACATGGCTTAATGTTTAATTACGGTGTTTACTGTAGTGTTTGACATCTGCTAATTTGACCCAGTGAAGGTCTTTGAGTTTAAATTATTTATTACATTGTGTGGGGTATATATCATTATTTCTTTGCCCAGAGTTAGCTTGGAGACCTCCTCAACCAATAGGGTCACAGATGCTAGTGCCTGGAGGAATGGAGGCCAGCCCTGTGCCAACAAATCAAGGTTCTTTGATAACTATGTGATTGGTCATTGGAAGGCACACAATGGCTGGGTTAGGACCATTTTCAGGGTACAGCCCTACTCCCGGCTACTTTCATGGGCTGGCATTGAGTGTCTGCAACTTTTCTAAGCACATGGTGCAAACTGTTGGTGGATCTATTATTCTGGGGTCTAAAGAACAGTGGCCCTCTTCTCAGAGTTCCACTAGGCAGTGCCCCAGTGGGGACTTTGTGTGGGGGCTTCTACCCTACATTTTCCTTCTACACTAACCTGGCAGAGTTTCTTCATGAGGGCTCTGGCCCTGCAGCAAACTTCTGCTTGAATATCCAGGCCTTTCCATACATACTCTGAAATCTAGGCAGAGTTTTCCGAACCTCAATTCTTAACTTCTGTGCACCCACGGCCCAACACCATGTAAAACCTGCTAAGGCTTGGGTCTTGCACTCTCTGAAGCAATGGCCTGAGCTGTACGTTGGCACCTTTTGGCCGTGCCTGGAGTGGCTGAGATGTAGGGCACCAAGTCCCAAGGCTGCAGACAGTATTTGGGGCCACAGCCTGGCCCAGGAAACCACTTTTCCCTCTTAGGCCTTGGGACCTATGATGGGAGGGGCTTCCCTGACGGTCTCTGACATGCCCTGGAGACATTTTCCCCATGGTGATTGACATCTGGCTCCTCATTACTTATGCAAATTTCTGCAGCTGGCTTGAATTTCTCTTCAGAAAATGGGGTTTTCTTTCCTATCCCACAGGTCAGGCTGCAAGTTTTCCAAACTTTTATTCTTTGCTTCCTCTTGAATGTTTTGCTACTTAGAAATTTTTTCAGCCAGATACCCTAAATCATCTCTCTCAAATTCAAGGTTTCACAGATCTCTGGGGGAGGTGCAAAGTGCCACCAGTCTCTTTGCATAGCAACGGTGACCTTTACTACAGTTCCCAACAAGTTTTCCATCTCCACCTAAAACCACCTCAGCCTGGACTTCATTGTTCATATTATTATCAGCATTTCAGTCAAAGCCATTTAACAAGTTTCTTGGAAGTTCTAAATATCCCACATCTTCCTGTCTTCTTCTGAGACCTCCAAACTGTTCCAACGTCTGCCTGTTATCCAGTTCCTAGGTTGCTTCCACATTTTTGGATATCTTTATAGGAGCATTACACTCCTGGTACCAATTTTCTGTATTAGTCCGTTCTCATGCTGCTAACAAAGACACACCTGAGACTGGGTAATTTATAAAGAAAATGTCTGGTGGAGGACCCTTGGGCCCCCTAGCCACATGGAAAGTACCTAACTTCCCGATAAGGAAAGCCCCTCCTCCCTCGCAAGGAAGGTCCCTTATCTCACTCTGTCTACCGTCTTGGCTCCGCCTGATTCCAGCAACCTTCCCGCCCCGCAACCGACTGAACCAATCACCATCCACCCCCTCAGCTCTCCAGTAACTTCCCGCCCAACAAGCTCCCGCCCGGCAGACTTCCCGCCCGACAGCCAACCTGGCCAATTGCTACCTGCCAGGTCGGCTCTCCCACTCCCCCAGTCCCTCTACCCCTATAAAAGTCGCCGAACAAAGAAAGCCAGCGCGAGACTGCTGACTCTTCCCCCGTCACGAGTCTGGTCCGCCCGGAGACTCTCCAATAAAGCCTGAACTCCTCTTTCGTCTGGTCTAATTCGGTCGCGCCTTGGGGTCCAAGTTACGAGGGTCTAGGCAGGTCAGACAGAAAAGAGGTTTAACTGACTCACAGTGCTGCATGGCTAAGGAGTCCTTGGGAAACTTACAATCATGGTGGAACGGGAAGCAAACACATACTTCTTCACATGGTGGCAAAGAGAAGAAGAATGAGTGCCCAGTGAAGCGGGAAGTTCCTTATAATGCCATCAGATCTCCTGAGAGCTAACTCACTGTCATGAGAACAGGATGGGTAAAACCACCTGCATGATTCAATTGTCTTCACCTGGTCCCTCCCATGACCTGTTGGGATTTGGGGAACTACAATTCAATATGAGATTTGGATGAGGACGTAGCCAAACCAGACTCTATCTGTTATTTAGACAAACTGAGACTCTGAGTTGGACTCAGGTAATATTAACTCAGGTAATTCTCAACTCTAGCTTCAAGGAGTTTATTTTTCCTTACTCCCTTTACTTTCTTTAAAAGTAAAGAATTCTATTTTTCCTTGATTCTTTACTTAATAGAGCTGTAAACTGCATCCGGATCATTGCTTTCATTGTCCTGCACTTTACCTACTTTGTTACATCTTGATGGAATAACATTCGCCTTTGTTCTTGAACTTCACTCTTAAAGAATAAGCATTCCAATGACCCAACCACCATAACAATGTTCGGCCACTGCAGCTAACAATTAAAGCTATTACTGAGTTCTTTTCAATCTCCGGTTGGGATCCCAGATAGTTAATCTATTTATTAAATTAACAAACAGATACACATCAAGGCAATTTGCACTCTGTCAAGCACATAAAAACCTACAAGTACCGGTGGACTCAGGCAATAATACCAACTTTGAGCATTGAGTTTATCTAATTAGCCATATAATTTAATGTCACCAAGTCAATACCACATACTATAGAGAAAATAGCATAAAATTTTCAGTAAAATTTTCCCTTGTTTGGATTTTCTGTGAAGATAAGCAATTAGAACAATGTCTAAAAACCAGATGCCTAAACAATATTTTATCCTTAATGTCCTTGTGTGTAATTGTGCTTTCTAAATTACCAATCAGCAAAGCAAGGAGGGACGAACTTCAAGGTTATAATTTATAGAGATCCCCGAAACATCATTTAATAACAGGGCTTCCTGCTTTCCCAAGAGACCTAGAATATTTTGAACTCTCCTGCAGTTGGTGGAGATTAGCCCAATGCCTTATTTAAACCTTATTCTTAGATCCAACCCTTTTTACTCAATTCTATTACAGGCTCACAGTAATTATCCAACGGCCTCACTTAAACAGCATCATCCTCTTGATATTAATACTATTATAAGGGAAGTAGACTATGGTTGCTATTTGCAGGGGGACTTCCAAGATTACCACTCAGATAATCTCATATCCCTCCACATCACAACAACAATATATCAAGATACTAGGGGTTTGGTTAACTATTTTTCTTATATTCTTTACAGTCCTTCTCCTTTCTTGTCTCCCTGAATTCGCTATATATTGTCAATTTTGACAGGTCAGGGGTCATCCTAGTTACTTGGATGTCTCTCCACTTAGCATTAACAATTAGATTGAATCTTACTCTGACAAGTCTTGTGGATTACACCCTACTTGAAGGGACTCATAAGCTCTTAAGGATACAACATTCTCGGTATGCAAAGGATTGTTGGTTTTGCTTACTATTAGCCTCTGAAAGGTATGATTTCACATTCCCCATTTATGCTCAGAATTTCATCCCTTTTTACGCCACTTTGTACCCCAAATTCCTGTTTCCCCACTCCCATGAGACCCTAAAAAGCATACACAAGGAATGGTAGCTTCTTCATTCTCTGCCCATTTAAGTTGATACACAACTAAGCCAAAAACAGAAACCCTCTCAAAGGACTGGTTCTCCGACTCAAGAGAAAACCCCATTGTGGCCCCACTTTTTAAACAAGTCCAACTTAAACATTAAGCTTCTATTTTTTTAAAGCAACAGAAAACAAGCAATACTTCCTCCTTGTTGGTAATGTTCCTCAACCCCTTTGCAACTACGCTATAACTATAAATGGCATCAATAGAAAATATGTATTGGAAGAAAATATAATTTGGTACCAGTTGGAATAGAAGGCCTAGCCAACTTCAATGCCCCAAATCGCCGAAATATAATGTGTCACTTCTGTACAGTGAGGCCCTCTCCAGACACTTGTACTGATGTAACTCCATGGTGAAATTGCAAGGTCGTGAATTCCCCTAACAATTGCCTACAAATTCTCATGCTCAGCAACCCCAAAGCTCAGATTTTTCTAGACTGCCAATGCTTTCAGTTATTCTGGGAAAACAAAATCCACCCAATGCAAACTATAATATCCAAGTTTTACAGCTCTTATGGCTGCTACCCTAGCTACCTAATACTTCCTCTTCAGGTCAGAAGGCCAAAACACACTCCTTTCTTCACTCTAACTTCAATATCTTGCCTTAAATTTGAGGGAGCATTCTTCCTCTGTGAATCAAGTGTATATAGTTGTCTTCCAGCCAAGTGAACTAAAACTTCTACACTAGTTTACTTAGCCCTAGACATCCAAATTGCTCCTTCCAATCAATTCCTCCCAATTCCACATTACAGTTCTAGCAGGGAAAACTGAGCAATCCATCTGATTGCCTTGCTCATTGGCCCAGCAATTGCCATTGGATTAAGTATGGGAATAATAGGTATGAACTTCACAGCCCGTACTTATTACAGCCTTTCAATGGAACTCACGGCCAAGTTCAAACGTATCTGACACCCAGGAAGTCCTCCAAAGTCAGGTCGACTTCCTAGCACAAAGTGTAATGCAAAATGGCTGTGCCATAAATCTGCTTATAACAGCCCAATGGGGCATTTGTTTAGTCCTTGGAGAAGGATGTTGTGTTTATGTTAATCAATAGAGAATAGTGCAGAACCATGTCAAAAAACTCAGGGAACAAGCTGCCGAAATAAAAAAAAAAAGCATCACAAGAATGGTCTTCATGCGTATCTATTTAGGGATGGTTCTCCTGGTTCCTCCTCTTTTTGAGGCCACTAACAGGTTTTTATTTTTCCTTCTTTTCAGCCCTTGTATCTTCAATTTGTCAACTTTGCTAGATCTTGTGGGCATGCTTCAATCCTTTTATTCTTTCTTCTTTAGTCTCCTTTGACTGTGCACTTTCAAATAGCCTGTCTTCAAGCTCATTAATTGTTTCTTTGCTTGATAAGTTCTGCTACTAAGATTCTGATGCAAGCTTCAGTATGTCAGTTGCATTTTTAAACTCCATAATTTCTGCTAGATTTTTAAAAATTGCTTCAATCTCTTTGTTAAATCTATCTGATATTCTTTTAAATTTCTTCTCTTCCTTATCATGAATTTCCTTGAGTTTCCTAAAAACAGCTATTTTGATTTCTCAGTCTGAAACAACATATTTATCTGTTTCTCTAGCATTGTTTCCTGGTGCTTTATTTCATTTATTTTGTGAAATTATGGTTTTCTGGGTAGCTTTGATGCTTGTGTGTGTTAACTGCTGTCTCTGCATTGAGTAGTTAGGTATTTACTGTAGTATTCTCAGTATGCGCTTGTTGCCCAGAGCATGTTCGAAAAGACCTTTCAAGAGCCAATGTTTTTTGGTTTTAAATGTATTTATTATAGTTTAAGTTGTGGGGTACACGTGCAGAGCATGCAAGTTTGTTACACAGATATAAACATGCTATGGTGGTGGTTTGTTGCATCCATTGCCCCATCATCTACATTAGGTATTTCTCCTAATGCTATCCTTCCCCAATCCCCCACCCCCTGCTATTTCTCCCCTAGTCCCGAACTCCCAGGCCTTGGTGTGTGATGTTCCCCTCCCTGTGTCCGTGTGTTCTCATTGTTCAACACCCACTTATGAGTGAGAATATGTGGCATCTGGTTTTCTGTTCTTGTGTCAGTTTTCTGAGACAAGTTTCCAGTTTCATCCATGTCCCTGCAGAGGACATGAACTCATCCTTTTTTATGGCTGCATAGTATTTCATAGTTTATATGTGCCACATTTTCTTTATCCAGTCTATCGTTGATGGGCATTTGGGTTGGTTCCAAGTCTTTGCTATTGTGAACAGTGCCACAATGAACATTCCTGTGCATGTGTCCTTATAGTAGAACAATTTATAATCCTTTGGGTATACACCCAGTAATGGGATTGCTGGGTCAAATGAAATTTCTATTTCTAGATCCTTGAGGAATCACCACACTGTCTTCCACAATGGTTGAATTAATTTACACTACCACCCACAGTGTAAAAGTGTTTCTTTTCTCCACATCCTCTCCAGCATCTGTTGTCTCCTGATTTTTTAATAATCACCATTCTAACTGGCATGAAGTGGTATCTCAATGTGATTTTGATTGGCATTTCTCTAATGACCAGTGATGATGAGCTTTTCTCATGTTTGTTGGCTGCATAAATGTCTTATTTTGAAAAGTCTCTGTTCATATCCTTTGCCCACGTTTTAATGGGGTTGTTTGCTTTTTCTTTGTGAATTTGGTTAAGTTCTCTGTAGATTCTGAATATTAGCCCTTCGTCAGATGGGTAGATTGCAAAAACATTTTCCCATTCTGTTGATTACTGGTTTATGCTATCAATAGTTTATTTTGCTATACAGACTCTTTTAAGTTTAATTAGATCCCATTTGTCTATATTGGCTTTTGTTGCCAATGCTTTTGATGTTTTAGTCATGACGTCCTTGCCCATGCCTATGTCCTGAATGGTATTGCCTAGGTTTTCCTCTAGAGTTTTTATGGTGTTGGGCCTCATGTTTAAATCTTTAATCAATCTAGAGTTAATTTTTGTGTAAGGTGTAAGGAAGGGATCCAGTTTCAGCTTCCTGCATGTGGCTAACCAGTTTTCCCAACACCATGTATTAAACAGGGTATCCTTTCCCCATTGCTTGTTTTTGTCAGGTTTGTCAAAGATCAGATGGTTGTAGATGTGTGGCATTCTTTCTGAGGCCTCTGTTCTGTTTCATTGGTCTACATCTTTGTTTTGGTACCAGTACCATGCTGTTTTGATTACAATAGCCTTATACTATAGTTTGTAATAAGGTAGCGTGATGCCTCTAGCTTTGTCTTTTTTGCTTAGGATTATCTTAGCTATGTGGGCTCTTTTTTGGTTCCATATGAAGTTTCAGGTTTTTGTTTTTTTTTTTTTTCCGATTCTCTGAAGAAAGGCAATGGTAGCTTGTTGGGGATAGCATTGAATCTATAAATTACTTTGGGCAGTATGGGCATTTTCACAATATTGATTGTCCCTAACCATGAGCATGGAATGTTTTTCCATCTGTTTGTGTGCTCTCTTATTTCCTTGAGCAGTGGTTCATAGTTCTCCTTGAAGAGGTCCTGCACATCTCTTGTCAGTTATATTTCTAAGTGTGTTATTCTCTTTGTAGCAATTGTGAATGGGAGTTCACTCATGATTCGGCTCTCTGTCTATTATTGGTATATAGAAATGCTTGTGATTTTTCCACATTGATTTTGTATCCTGATACTTTGCTTATTAGCTTAAAGAGATTTTGGGCAGAGATGATGGGGTTTTCTAAATATGCAATCCTGTCATTTGCAAACAGGGACAATTTGATGTCTTCTCTTTCTATATGAATGTCCTTTTTTTTTTTTTTCTCTTGCCTGTTAGCCCTAGCCAGAACTTCCAATTCTATGTTGAATATGAGTGGTAAGAGCAGGCATCCTTGTCTTGTGCCAGTTTTCAAAGGGAATGCTTCCAGTTTTTGCTCAGTCAGTATGATATTGGCTTTGGGTTTCTCATAAATCTCTCTTATTTTGAGGTATGATCCATCCATACCTAGTTTATTGGGAGTTTTTAGCATAAAGGGCTGTTGAATTCTGTTGAATGCCTTCTCTGCATCGATTGAGATACTCATGTGGTTTTTCTCTTTGGATCTGTTTCTGTGATGGATTACGTTAACAGGTTTGTGGATGTTGAACCAGCCTTGCCTCCTTGGGATGAAGCCAACTTGCTCGTGATGGATGAGTTTTTGATGTGCTGTTGCATTCGTTTGCCAGTATTTTACTGAAGATTTTGCATCAATGTTCATCATGGATATTGGCCTGAAATTTTCTTTTTTAGTCAGATCTCTGTCAGGTTTTGGTATCAGGATGGTGTTGATCTCATAAAATGACTTAGGGAGGATTCCCTCTTTTTTGTATTGTTTAGATAGTTCCAAAAGGAATGGTAGCAGCTCCTCCTTTGTACCTCTGGTAGAATTCTGCTGTGAACCCATCTTGTCCTGGACTTTTTTTTGTTGGTAGGCTATTACTTGCTGCCTCAACTTCAGATCTTGTTATTGGTCTATTCAGGAATTTAACTTCTTCCTGGTTTAGTCTTGGGAGGGTGTATGTGTCCAGGAATTTATCCATTTCTTCTAGATTAACTGGTTTATGTGCATAGAGGTGTTAGTAGTAATCTCTGATGGTAGTTTGTATTTCTGTGGAATCAGTGATAATATCCCCTTTATCATTTTTATTGCATCTATTTGATTCTTCTCTCTTTTCTTTTTTATTAATCTGGCTTGTGGTTTGTCTATTTGGTTGATCTTTTCGAAAAACCAGCTCCTGGATTTATTGATTTTTTGAAGGGTTTTTCGTGTCTCTATCTCCTTCAATTCTGCTTTTATCTTAGTTATTTCTTGCCTTCTGCTAGGTTTTGAATTTGTTTGATCTTGCTCCTCTAGTACTTTTAATTGTGACATTAGGGCGTTGATTTTATATCTTTCCTTGCTTATCTGGTGGGCATTTAGTGCTATGAATTTCCTTCTAGACACTGCTTTAAATGTGAGCCAATGCTTTGAAGCAGGGATTCCAAGCTCCCTCTTGGTGTTCTTCTACGATACAATCTAGCTGGTACCTAAAATGCAAGATAAAGTCCTCTTTACTTTTCCCTCTGCTTTTCTCAAGCAGGAGTCTGCCCTCATAGCCACCACAGCTGTGAATGTACTGGCTCTCACTAGAAGCCTGCACACCTCAGAATTTCACCCAACGCCTATGGTGTATACAACTTGGATCTTGCTAATGGTTATTCAGGGACAAAGACCCTTTGGTTAGCAAGTGATGAACAGTGCCAGGACTCGGTTCTTCCCTTCAAGGTAGCAGGTTTTCTTCTAGTCTACTGTGTTTCTAGAAATGTCTAGGATCTAGGGCCTAGAATGGGAGCCTCACTACTCTGCCCAATGCCACATCATACTGTGACTGAGTTGGTATCCAAATTGCAAGACAAAGTCCTCTCCTCTCCTCTCCTCAAGCAGAAGGAAGGCATCACTTTCTTTCTTTCCGTCTTTCTTTCTTTCTCTCTTTCTTTCTTTCTTTCTTTCTTTCTTTCTTTCTTTCTTTCTTTCTTTCTTCCTTCTTTCTTTCTTTCTTTCTTTTTTCTTTCTTTCTCTTTCTTTCTTTCTTTCCTTCTTTCTTTCTTTCTTTCTTTCTTTCTTTCTTTCTTTCTTTCTTTCTTTCTTCTTTCTTTCTTTTTTTTTGAGATGGAGTCTTGCTCTGTCACCAGGCTGGAGTGCAGTGGCACAATCTTGGCTCACTGCAACCTCCAACTCCTGGGTTCAAGCGATTCTTCCAACTCAGCCTCCTGAGTAGCTGGGACCACAGGCACGTGCCACCACTCCCAGCTAATTTTTTTTTTTTTTTTTTGTATTTTTAGTAGAGACAGGGTTTCACTATGTTGGCCAGGATGGTCTCAATCTCTTGATCTTGTGATCCGTCCGCCTTGGCCTCCCAAAGTGCTGGGATTACAGTAGTGAGCCACCGCGCCCAGCCGGAAGGCATCATTTTCATTGCTAAATGCTGAACTGTATGGACCTTGCAGCGGGGTACCACAAGCACTCTGTTAGCCACCCTGGTTGATGTCTCACTAGGTATTGTGCCACCTAAGCCCACTGCGTCCAAGTTCAGCTCAGCACTAGGGCTTGCCTAGAAATTACAGACTCTGTGATCTAAACTGCCTTTTAAGTTTATTTAAGACCCCAGAGAAATTTTAGCCCATGGTGGCAAGCCTTGCTGAAACTCTAGTTCCTATCACTGGGATGGGTGAAGCCTCTCTACCTAGGGCTGCTTTAAATGCTCTCTCCATGGGTAGTTGACAGCTGAGTTTAGCCCAGTTTTGCTTTTCTCTGTGATAGGACAGCACTGAATTCAATGCAATTTCCCACAGTTGTTGCACCTTGCCTTCCCCAGGTGAACAGATTCTCATGGCCACGCAGCCACTGCCAGAGTATACAGGAGGGGTAGCATCAGCAATGTATGACTCTTTTTCTATTCCCTTTAGTACCTCTTTCAGTGATACAAAGTTAACACTATGTACTGTGATTGCTTACCTGATTTTTGATTCTTATGAAGGTTCTTTCTAATTTGGTGGAGGTAAAATTGGTGGAGGTTTCTATTTAGCCTCCTTGTTCTGCCCCTTTGCGAGATGTTTATTTTCATGTATAATAGCAAAGATGAGCCGGCCGGGCACGGTGGCTCATGCCTGTATTCCCAGCACTTTGGGAGGCTGAGGCGGGTGGATCAGGAGGTCAAGAGATCGAAACCATCCTGGCCAACATGGTGAATCCCTGTCTCTACTAAAAAAATACAAAAATTAGCTGGGAGTGGTGGTGCACACCTGTAGTCCCAGCTACTCAGGAGGCTGAGGCAGGAGAATTGCTTGAACCTGGGAGGCAGAGGTTGCAGTGAGCCGAGATCACGCCACTGCACTCCAGCCTGGCACGTGGTGATGGAGAGAGACTCTGTCTCAAAAGAAAAAGAAAAAAAAAAAAAAAAGATGAGCCTGTTAGTTTTGCTATTGTACTGGTACATCTTTATAGAAAAAAAAAAAATGTTTCTGAAGCTTTCTTTATTTGTATAATCTTCTAGCCTATGATAAACCAGAAATAAAAGCTGGCTTCCACAGCTTATTTTGTAAAAAGGAGAGGCAGTGGCTAGTGCATTTCAAGGTAAAAGAAATCTTAATTCATACCGTTGATTGGTGTTTACATAGTAACATAAGAAAGATTAATTACAAAGAAAAAGAAACAAAGGAACAAATAATAGTCAATTGTTTTATGTATACCTAACTTATCACTCTACATTGACCTGCAATTAAGTTACTATTTAAAACAAACCAAAATAGATATTTAAGGCCTGCTGTTTTATATGACTTTCATTTATCTAAAAACACATAGTGTACAGAATAACACTTAGATTCCATCTTTTATAAATCACCGACTAAGGAAGAAAAACTTCTGATTCTTCACCTTTTACTTTGCATATAAATTGCCTCTTGAATATTTCCACATAAATCAGAGTTATTATTTGCAACCCAGAATGCAATGGATTAAATATATGTACTTATTCTTTCTCTTATGGAAAAGCTGCCTAAACAGAAACACCATTGAAGAAAAAGAGATTGCAATCTTCCCCATTTCTGTCATGTTTACATTTGGATACATTGTTTTTGTGTCTTCTGTAGAAGAAATACATTTGATTTGTTTATTTCTTTTATCTGCAATATGTGAAAAGTAAATGTTGGAGGTGTCTAGTTTATTTAAAAAAATAGTGCATTCCTCAACGCAGTTGGAAGGGCTTAGATATAAATAGCATTGAAAATTATAACTGAAATAAGGCAAAACTCCTAACTTGTCTCTTGCTCAGCAAGTTCTGTTGATTTCCTCTGTGTTATCTTTGGCAGGCAGCATATCCCTTCATTATTCTAAATTTGGTGAAATAAAAATTGTATTCATTTTCAATAGAATTATGTATTTCGGTACATACTTTAAAAATATATATATATGTATATTATTATTTTTTCTATATGGAATCTCACACTGTCACCCAAGCTGGAGTGCAGTGGCACAGTCTTGGCTCAATGCAACCTCCGTCTCCTGGGTTCAGTGATTCTCCTGCCTCAGCCTCTTGAGTAGCTGGGATTACAGGCACCCCCCCACCACGCCCAGCTAATTTTTGTATTTTTAGTAGAGAGGGGGTTTCACCATGCTGACCTGGCTGGTCTGGAACTCCTGACCTTGTGATTCATCAACCTCGGTCTCCCAAAGTGTTGGGATTACAGGCATTAACCACTGCACCCGACCCCAGAATTTATTTGGGTAGGAATTACCAACAGTATCTGTATATCGCTATCTATCTATGTATCTATGTATTTATCTATCTCTCTATCTATGTCTCTACCTACCTATCTGTCTATCTATCTATTATCTATCAATCAATCAATCTATCTCCTATTAATTCTTTTTCTAGAGAACACTAATGAATATAGTGATGCATTTTGAGGTGTGCTATAAATATATTAGGGGGCAGACCATAGTGTAGCTCTATTTGTTGCCAGTCTGGTTCTACTCAAGAAACTATTAGACTTCCTTCTGCTTTTATGTGCACTAACAGATGTTTTACACTTCCAGTTTATACATTAAAAAGTCTTACTTATTTGAAGTTTTTATTCAACTGAATGATGCCACCAATTACTTTCTATTTATCATAAATCTGTTAATCACTACAGGAAACACAAACATAAGTAAGATCATCTAGAATCTTAAAATGCTCAGATACTAGCTGGCATGAAGTTGGAGGTGGATCTATAAGGTGAGGTCTAAAAAAGGCTGGTAAGTAAAAAAATGTAAAAACAAAAATCAGGACAGGGACGAGTGGCATTTAAAAATGTACAAAATGATATGGGAACAAATGAAGGCATGATTGCATGTAATTAGAGGATCAAATGTGCTTTCATTAAAGAGGTGGTGAGATATTATTTCAGAATTTTGACATGTGACATTCAGGGTGGAGATATAAGACATTCTTTAAAAAATGGAGTAAAATATGCATAGCAAACCAAGAGGCAGAAAGCACCTAGTGTGATGGTGGAGTGATGCTTTGTAGAAAATCTAGCAGATTAGACCATTAGAAGCCTGAAGATGTAGTTTGAACAAAATGATAAGAGTCTTGAATAGGAAGTTGAGGAATTTTGAGTTAATTTTACCGTCAGCTGAGGAGCAATGAATGCTTTTGAGTAGGTCTATACAATATAGAAAACTTACTGAGGGGAAATTATGCTCATGGCCAAGTGGGAAAATTTAAGTCAGGATGTGGAAGACATGGAGATCAGGTAAAAACCTCTTACAATAGCACAAGATTGAGTCACTCAAGCCTGAACTCGAGTGGTGGCAGAGGAAACAGAGGAGAATAGAGTTTTTTTGTGGAAACTAAAATCAATACAATTCAGCAACTGGCCATAAGGAATAGTAGATAGAGTGGAATCAATGATGATAAAGAGTTCTCAAGCCTGGTTAGAGCTGTTAGAATAAATTAAATATCAGGAAAATAAGTTACCTTGAGCACACACAAAAAATGTTGAATGTATTGTGCTCATGAGGTAGAAAAAATCAGTGAAGCAGTTGGATGTGTAGGTCTCCTGAACTAGAGAGATGATAGGACAGAAGACATGGTCGTAAGAGTCATTTACATAGGGGCGGCAGTTGAAGCTATGGATATAGACATATTTTCTGATAGATTCTAAAAAGAAATGTGAATAAAATCTTAAGGGATATACAGAAGTAGTAGAATCCACATTGAAGATAAAAGTCATTAGGACATATCTAGCAAATGTCTAAATAGCTCATGTCGTGAGTAAAATTTGAGGAAACAACTCAGAGTTTGTCATGTCCATCAAACTAGTGAGCTCTCCCAAAATAAGTCTTTCAGCGGAGAGGCTTAAAAACCCTATGCTTGATCCAGTAACAATGCTTAGTTAATTTAGGCAATAATAATCTAAGTAAAACATTGTGTCCTCAGTATGAATTTTGAATGATGGTAAAGTCTACTTGTTAAGAATATAGTTTCTAGAGCCAAAGTGTATGGGTTTGAATTCTTGCCCTGTCACTTACTAGCTTGGTGACTTTGAGCAATTATCTTAACTTCTCTACTTCTTAGTATCTTCATTATTATTATTACTTTTGAAACAGGGTCTTGCTCTGTCACCGAGGATGGAGTGCAGTGGCACGATCTCGGCTCACTGTTACCTTTGCCTTTTGGCTCAAACCATCCTCCCACTTCATCCACTCAAGTAGCTGGGACTACAAGTGTACACCACCATTCCTGGATAATTTTTGTATTTTTGGTAGAGATGGGGTTTCACCATGTTGGCCAGGTTCGTCTTGTACTCCTGAGCTCAAGTGATCCACCCACCTCGGCCTCCCAAAGTGCTGGGATAATAAGCATGATCACCCACACCTGGCTGTCTCAGTATCTTTAAATGTATAATTGGGAAAAATAATACTACACCAAAGATTAGTTGTAGTAATTTAAAAAGTTAAAATACATTAAGTATATAAGACAGTTTACTAAGGTTAAAATACACTAAGTATATAAGACAGTTTACTAAGGTTAAAATACACTTAGTATATAAGACAGTTTACTAAGGTTAAAATACACTAAGTATATAAGACAGTTTACTAAGGAGGTTTACTAAGTCCTTAACAAATGTTTGCTGTTATTAAGCTTAGTCGCCTGGCCCTAATTGATTTGGATTGTCTGAGACCTACGGAGAGATCTTTCGATAAATGTTCTTTAAGATATAGATCCACAAGAACAATTCTTAAGGATTTCTGTAACAAATTCCAAAAGAAATAAGTACTTACTCTTTATCACACTGTCATGCAAACCTTTTTAGCTTTGGCAACTGAAAGATAGCTGTTGTGCCTAGCAGATCAAGTAGGAAGACTACAATACCCAAAAAAGCAGGGGCGTCATATCAGTGGCAACAGTCTGTTCTGTGATACTGAAGGAATTAATGCCTGCTGCAGTAGGCAGAGAGGCAACCATCAGAATTAGAGAACTACTGTACTTAGCTGAACGGCAGTGATGACTATAGCACCTAATAGAGTAACGCAGATACATTGGAAGTGCAGCATTCATAAGGTTTTCTGAACAAGGATAGGGGCAGTCATTTCAGGGAGACTGGAGTAAATCTTGTCAGCAGATATGATAACAAGATAGTGCAATTCGTGTTATATATATTTAGCAGGCTGACAGAATAAAGAGAAGCTGCAAAAGGATACAGAATCAGCCAGATAGAAATGAGGAGAGTATAGTATTACAGAAGGCAAAGGAGGAGAAATTCCTGGAAGTATGGTGTTATCAACAGCCTCAAATACTGCAGAAATGTCAAGAAGAATGAATACTAAGAAAGCTGACTGGATTCAGAAATGGGAAACTCATTTGTAGTATCTCATAAAGCAGTTTCAGTAGAGCAGTGGTGTAAAGAGACTGATTGTAAAAAGTATGATTATAAATGGGTACGGAGAAAGTGAAGAAAACTGGTGTGAAATCTTCTCTGGAGGAAATGTGGAACTATGAAAAATAGACAAGATAGTCCCTTGAAGAGGTGATAGGAATTAATAAATGATTTTTTGGCTTAGAGGAGCTGAGCCATGTTTGTAGATACAGGAGGGAAACCTGACATAAGGAGATTTTAAAAATTCAAGGGATGGGGGCTGGGTACGGTGACTCAAGACTGTAATCCCAACACTTTGGGAGGCCAACGTGGGCAGATCATAAGGTCAGGAGTTCAAGACCAGCCTGGGCAATATGGAGAAACCCTGTCTCTACTAAAAATACTAAAATAAGCAGGGCATGGTGGCATGTCCCTGTAGTCCCAGTTACTCAGGAGGCAGAGGCAGAATTGCTTGAACCTGGGAAGTGGAGGTTGCAGTGAGCCGAGATGGCGCCATTGACTCCAATCTGGGCAACAGAGCAAGTCTCTATCTCAAAAAAAAAAAAAAAAAAATTCAAGGAATAGAAATACTAATAACTAGAATATAATACCAAGGACAGAGGCAGATAAAAGCTTCCTTATACTCTATGTATCTATTCTAATTGAAAGGAACAGAGTCTCTCACTGACTAGTTCAAGATATAAGCGCAATGTAAGGAGACATATGCAGAAACACATAATGAGACCCATAAAAAGCCCAAAAGACATTGGTCACATTTCATAGAGACAGGAATTAAAACATATTTCTGAGACTATATTATGGACTGTCAAAGACTATTTTAGAAACCTCTGCAGCATTTTGAATGGATTTTCAATTTAATGTTCCATTATTATTTTAACTCAGGTACTCTTCTGTTTTTTTTAATTTTTTTTGTATTATTCATTTCATCTTCTATGCATTGATTTTTTTACACCATTTAATATATTTCTTATTTGACCTGATGTTAACCAGATTTATTATGCATAACTCACCATACCCCAGTATCTCCCAAATTTTTTTCATGAATTCCTTTTATTTGTGTGTAAGATTGAGATCCTACAAAATTAGCCCCAATTTACTCAAATTTTCTGTGTGCTTATAATTTTGACCCATGAACTTCATTATTTCTCATGGTCCCTCTTGCATTTTTGCCCCTCTTTATGCATGCTTTCAGTCTTACCTCCCTCTATTAACTATCCCATTCTCTTTGGACTCCTAATTTAAGTTGCTTAACAGATAATTTATTAGGCCAGTTTATCTATATTTGGCCAGAAATCTTTATGTTTTGTCACCTTATAAGTTAGTGATGTTTAGGAAATGGCTTTTCTTGGTCAAGTTGGTCAAATGATCATTTGTAGTCGAATCTTCTGTATTGGAGTACTGGTTATAGAGAATAATAAAGGGAAACACCATGTGGGCAGAACATAATCAAAAAACAACTGGGGGTCACTTCCTTCAGCAGGAGTCTTGCTGAGGACGATCACACATAGAATAAACTTTGACCTAGCAGGCATTATGACTGGCTGATAAAATCTGTGAAGTAAACAAATTAACACAGAAAAACTAAATCCATTTCTGAAGTGATCTGTCTTTTCTTCTTTATTTTCATCAATAGTGTCTTAGCTTACATATTATTTTCTTCTCTTATTTGGACCTTTGCTAATTTGTCTGTTTCTGATCTTTTCTTCATTATAAACTATCGTCCAAAATAATTTTTGAGTTTTATTTTAAAAACACAATAGATAACTCTCCTATTCAATATATTTAATGTCAATGAAAGTTAGCATGTTGAAGTGCAATGTGTATTCTATTCACTTGACCTGTTTAGTTGTTTAAAAATGTTCTTCAAGTCATAGATTACTATTATGATCATCCTCCTTTATATACAAGGATATTGATACTCAGAAAATTCAAATAATCTGAGCAGATGAATAAAGTTAGTAAGTGTTGAAACTGGAATGTAAACCAATATGTATTGATTCTGATACCAAATCAATATTTATAATTTTAAACTCTCTCCTTCACAACTTTCCATTGCCTGCAGAAAGAAGTTCAAGATTCCTACAAATTCATACATAGTTCTTCATAATTTTCCTCTAGCCACATTTAGAGGCTGATTTTTTTCCTCTTTCTCCCATTATGTGGCTACCCTTCAACATAATCGTACTAAACTTCTTGCAGTTTCATAAATATCTCCACTTTAAAAAATATCTCCTGTTTATTCCAAACATTCTAGGATGAAAATATTCAAATGACCAAATTCAAAGTTATTTGTAGTGTGATTTTTTTTTCTTTTTTTTAGTACTACAGTAGCTGGAACTACAGTTATGTGGGCTGTAATAGACAGAATTCTATCTGCTCTCTCTAGCTTCAAGGTTTCCATTCTTGGTTACTGAATCAGATTATTAATTTAGGTATGGTTGTGAAGGGATTTTACAGCAGTAATTTAAGTCTTTAGTTAATGGGTGTTAATATACGGCGATTATCTGAGTGAGCATGATCCAATCAAGTGAGTCCCTTTTTTCTTTTAAAAATATTTAATTGACAAAGTTTGTACATATTAAATGTGTACAACATGATGAGTTGATATGTGCATATATTTTGTAATAATTGTTGCAATCAAATAAATTAATACATCTGTCACCACAGATAAGATCCATTATGTTCCCAGCACATAATAGTCTTGCTGGAAGTTTATACAGTTTGACCATCCTTTATTCCCTCTGAACCCCAGCTCTTAGCACCCACCATTCTGTCCTCTGTTTCTATAAGTTTGACATTTTTAGATTCCACATATAAGTGAGATTATACAATATTTGTCTTTATCTGTCTAGCTTATTTTGGCTGGCATAAAGCAGAACATTTTGTTCAAATAATAGCAGAAAACAATATTGAAAAGTTTCGAAGCAGTAGAAACATTTAATGGACTTCCATTTCTGACTTTGAAGATGAGGAGGACCATGTGCAAGGACCAGAGAGTGGCTTCTAGGAGATAAGAGTGACCCCTGACTGACAGCCATTAAGGAAATGTAGACCTAAGTCTTACAACCTCAGGAAGCTAAATTTTGCCAACAACTAGAATGAGCTAGGAGTACATATATTCCAAACCCTCTAAACCGGAACTCAGACTGACATTTTGATACCAGCTTTGTAACATGCTGGGCAGAGAAATCAACTATGACATGACAATTTCTGAACTACATAAATGTGGGCAAAAAAGTTAATGTTGTGTTAAACCACCGAGTTTGTGGTAACTTGTTATGTAGTAATAGAAAGCTATCACAGAGTCAAATTAAGTTTTACTAATAAGTTGAACTTCTATAAGATTTTAAGGGTAATATGAGGCATAACTCCTCTAAAATGACTTTTTCAGTTTTCTGTCTGGCAAACAATATCTATGTAGATTCTGTTGTTTAATTTCCAGTTTTAGCAATGAAAGTTGCAGTTACAGCAATAATAATGGACTAACATTTTAAAATTTGTTTATAAGCATCCTGAGTGTTGAGAAAAATGGTGGCTAGATTTCATATTTCATTTTCTAGACACTTGTGTTCCCAGACAAAACAAGGTTTGGCTGCTTGTTCTTGCGGCCCAGTAACAAGATGCATACAGACTGGGAAAGAAGTGAGTTTATTTCTGCAACTGGCTACAGGCAGAAATTCGAAGTGACTCAACAGATCAACTCAAAGTTACGAGTTTCTTCTCCAGTGCTCATATAAATCCAGACCATATGCCTATGTGTGAGAGTGCACCTGCAAGCCAAGGTGTGTCACCCTGTTTAATCTTTAACTAGGGTCTGGGGTCCGAAAAATTACTTTAGAGCCTTGTAAGCATTCCTTAATCTAAAGTGGACTTAAATGCATTTTTTTTTTTTTTTTTTTTTACATTCTAGCCTTTGTTCTAAGGTGTCATTTTCTTTAGTTCATTAGTATTTAACTTATACTTTTATCAGAGTTACTGCAGGGTGTTGGTGAAGGCTTTCTCTGGTTCCTACCACAGTCGTAGTAATTGTAGCAGTAGTCATAGCTTCCTAAACAGTCTTCCTAATCCCTGGATCATGGCTTCAATGAGATTACATTAAAGTTCATATTTTAGGATGAAGCTTTCTGATTTCTTACCTTTCTGATTATGATGAAGGTAGTAGTGGTTCTGATGTATTTGTTCTTACGAGTAGTAGGGGTTGTTTCTAGAGGTACAGCCTTAATCTTTACTCTCTAATTCTTGCAATAAACTAGTCAATACTAAATTTACTACATTGTTTCTTTTTTACTTACACATTCTAAGTGACTTCTATTACCTAAACTGAGCCCTGATTGATACTACAGTGCTTGATACTAGAAGTAATTATAGACAATAAAACTTCAAAATTGGTATTTGTGTTGGTTATCTGGCCTTGGTGTGTATAAAGCTATGACAATCCTGTTACTATCAGGAAATGCATTACTGTTAGTTCATAGGACACTGTGGCCAATAGTTAAGGATTTACTGATAACTGTACTGAATTGCAATTGTTATAGACTGTTATTTTTGGAATGAATAATATAGGTTTGAGGGTTGGGTATTTGTTTCTGACCATAGTAGAGAGATTAATGAAAGAAAATGATGATTTCAGGCTTGTACATTTTTGGCTTAGGATTTCTACTCTGAACTTCCACTAG
This sequence comes from Callithrix jacchus, assembly GCF_049354715.1. Lineage (NCBI taxonomy): Eukaryota > Metazoa > Chordata > Mammalia > Primates > Cebidae > Callithrix > Callithrix jacchus. The sequence goes on from NC_133524.1 coordinate 89,277,692, forward strand.
CTTATGGCAGAGATATTGAAACAGAAACCTCGGTGACCATATACAACAAGAGTTTATGCAAACTTTGCAAAAACAGTTTGAAAAAGTTACTAAACAAACGGATCATGGCAGCTATCACCAAGCAAAAATAAGCAACCCTTAGGAATAAGAAAATATAATTTCCAGAGTTACCAAATTATAACATTTATTTTATTTTATTTATATTTTTTGAGACGGAGTTTTGCTCTTGTTACCCAGGCTGGAGTGCAATGGCGCGGTCTCGGCTCACTGCAACCTCCTCCTCCTGGGTTCAGGCAATTCTCCTGCCTCAGCCTCTCTAGTAGCTGGGATTACAGGCACGTGCCACCATGCCCGGCTAATTTTTTTGTATCTTTAGTAGAGATGGCCTTTCACCATGTTGACCAAATGTATAGTTCCAAAGAACAGCAACAATAACAAAATTACAAAAAAATACAAAAAACCAAAATTGAAACATATAGCCCACTCATAGGGGAAAAATTGACAAAACCCATCTCTGAAAAAGCCCAAACATTTGAATTTATAGTAAAATATGTTACACAGAATGCCTGAGATATCCTCAAAGAGCAAAACGACACCAAAAAAAAATGAATTTAAGTTATTCAGAAGAATGCTGTCTGAACAAATAGCAAATGTTAGAAAAGAGATAGATCTTTCAGATAATGGAACCTATGAAGGTTCCTGGATGGTGGTGTATTAGTCCATTCTCACATTGCTATAAAGACATACCTGAGACTGGGTAATTTATTTAGAAAAGAGGTTTAATTTGCTAATGTTTTTGTGGGCTGTAAAGCCTTCTGCTTCTGGGGAGGCCTCAGAAAGCTTTTAATTACAGTGGAAGGTGAAGGGGAAGCAGGCATGGTTTTCATATGGCCAGAAAGCAGGAGACAGACAGAGAGAAGGGGGATGTGCTACACACTTTTCAACAACCACATCTCATGAGAACTCTATAATGAGACAGCACTAGACAGCCCCGCCTCCAACACTGGGGATCACAACTCAATATGAGATTTGAGTGGAGACACAGAGCCAATCTATCAGATGGCACACCTAATGAGGGCATTTAAGCTTCATACTCCTTTGCATATGCTTTGCCCTATGCATCTTTTTGTAAGCTGCTGGCCATGGAGGTGGACTGGCTCGGGTGGAATAAGGTTCCGACTGAGCCAGATAGCTTCAGGTTATGACAGCCACACTTGGCCACATTTGGCCTGTTGGTTTAACCCAGTGGGCCTCTCTGCCTTGACCAGTCTTTTGGAATTTCCTTTATAATACAATGGAAAATATAAGTAAATGTTTCCCTGGGTTCTGTGAGCTGATTTAGCAAATTGATCAAATGAAAGGAGGGGGTTGTGGGATCTTTGATTGATAGCCAGTTGGTAAGATACACATGTAAAAGAGCCTGAAGCTTGCAATTGGCGTGTGTAGGGGTTACACAGTCTTGGGGATTGAGATCTCAATTTGTGGGATCTGAGACTATCTTCAAGTAGACAGTGTCAGAATAGAACTAAATTAGAGGAAACCTGGCTGATGTGAACTGTGGAAGTGATTGATAGCTTGTTGATGGAGAGAAATTCCCACACATTTTGTCATGGAAGTGTTCTGTGTTGATTGTTACTGATGAGAGAATAGAAAGAGCACTTAGAGTTTGTGTGTAAGCTTTTTCTACTCTCGACTGGTGTCAGTGGAGTGGGGTTTACTAGAACAGTACTGGCTCTTAGAAACATGGTTTTGGAAGTAAAGAATAAAAGGGTGATGATAAGGAATCTTTGATTCCTGAGGGGCCATGTGGTCACCCATGGTTTGGAGCCATGGATGTGCTGAAATCAGTTACTAAAGGTAAAATTTACCAGTGGAATTCAGAGATGAATCTAGGTCCCAGGGACTTAGTTCTGTAAACCAAAACAAAGTAATGAGGAGCCCCAGCCATATGAATGAATCTCTCTTTGGCCAATGGCATTCCAAAGTTAACCTGACAAACTTGTTGAGGCCATGATGGTAAGGTGGACCAGACATGACTCATTACACCCTCCTCACTTTTGGAACTACTGATGGAATAGACTCTTTAAGTCTAATAATAAATATTTATTTACAAGACATTTTCTCTGAAGCCTGCTACCTGGAGGGTTCATCTGCATGATAAAACCTGGGTTTCCAAAACCTCTTATCATAACCCAAACATTCCTATCTATCAATAATCACTCTTCCAACCAACTGCCAATCAGAAAGTCTTTGAGTCCACCTATGACTTAGAAAACCCCCACTTCCATTTGCCACCCCCTTCTAGACCAAACCGATGTACATCTTAAATATATTGATTGATAACTTATTTATCCATAAGATGTATAAGACCAATTTGTGGCCAGACCACCTTGAACACATGTTCTCAGGACTTCCTAAGGACTGTATTACAGGCCTTTGTTAACTCATATTTGGCTCACAATAAATCTCTTCAGATATTTTACAGATTTTGAGTTTTTTAAATCAAGAGTTCACTGGATGCTTTAAGAAATACCACCTCATAAGAAAAAAAAAAGCAAAACATTCAAGCCCTTGGTTGTTATGTGTGAAAGCTGAAATGAAACCAAAAGAGAGTACTGGGTCAGACTTTCATTCTAGCACAAGCACAGACTTCAGTGAGTCTGAGCTTCAGCTACTAAACCCTAAGCTGATATCCAAGGGAAAAATTATGTAGGGATAACAGACAGTACTTCTAAGACCTGTGGTTACTAAGAAGGAATCCAATGTGGGGGAAGGGGAAAACCAAGTAATGACTGAAACCAGAGGGTATAGTGTAAAAAAATTGTTTCATTTTGTAGATCTGTATTATCACGTCCTCAGAAGCCTTTACTAAAATGGATTGTGAGAGTATAACTGCCCAATGGGTTTCCCTTGCCAGCTGCCCAGACTGGGCACATTTATCAAGACAGGGAAATGCCAATAGAGAAAGTGTTTAACTCATGCAGAGCTGGCTGAATGGGAGACTGGAGATTTTTTATTACTCAAATCAGTCTCCCTGAAAATTCAGAGACTATAACTTGGGGGGTACAAAAGAGTAAGCGGGGAGTGTTGATTGGTTGGGTTAGAGATAAAGTCACAGGGATCAAAGCTGTCTTCTTGTGCTGAGTCAGTTTCTGGATTGCAGCCACAAGACCAGATGAGCCAGTTTCTTGATCTGGGTTGTGCCAGCTGATTGAGGACAGGGTCTGACAAATATCTCAAGGACTGATTTTATGTTTTACAATAGTGATGTTAGCTCCAGGAACAATTTTGGGAGGTTCCCCATCTTGCAGCCTGCATCTGCATGACTTCTCAACCATAATTTCTAATTGTGTAGCTAATTCGTTAGTCCTGAGAAGCTATCTAGCCCCCAGCCAGAGGAGCTACTTTTGGAAAACAGTTGTTATCATCTTTGTTTCAAAGTTAAACTATAGACTCCATTCTCCCAAAGTTAGTTCAACCTATGCCCATCCCAGGAATGAACAAGGACAGCTTAGAGATTAGACACAAGATGGAGTCAGTTAGGTCAGATCTCTTTCACTGTCATAATTTTCTCAGTTATAATTTTTTCAAAGGCAGTTTTACTGGGGACCTAAAGCTTTTGCGCACAAGAGGGGATAAAATGGTCTGAGAGTGGAGAAGAGAAGTTCCTAAGACTGGAACATAAAAATGTAAGGGTTGATATAATTAGAAAAGTTGGAATGTTTTAACTGGTTTCATATAAAGAAGTTGTATCTTCTTTACCTAAATATTTTATGAAACTTTATATTATATCTGAATGGGGAACACCTTTCCTACCTGGTATCGTAAAACAAAAACCTACTGATAAAGTTCTAACGGAGGCTACAGTTAGGAAAGTAAGAGTTGATAAAATGAAAAGTTTGTAGGAGAGTTTGTACATTTGAATATGAGTTATATGAAGTGGTAGTGTCTCTTTTACTTAATTGTATAACGGGCATGGACATTGTATCTGAATGAGAAATCTCCTACCTAGTTGTTTAAAATAGAAGAAATATAAATCTGCCTATTTAGCAATATTAATTGGACATGTTAAACAGAAACCAGTAAGGTTTTCTGAGCCCACAGAATGTAGAACAGAAGCTGGAGTTCTGGTAGGGATAAATTCTCCATTTAATAACCCTGTGTGCAGTGAGAGAAAAGAAAAATAGCTCAGAGCAATCTGAACTATGTGAGGTATGCAGAACCAAGAGAAAATGAGTACAGGATGTTAGTCATCTCCCTCTGTTCACACTTATGCCTGGGGAAAATTTTTAAAAGCGATTTGTGTCTGAATAGCTGTCTTACCCATTATTTTTATGTTCCTGAAATTTGTGATAAAAAGAACAATATATAGTTGATCAATAGCTTATGTAATTTTAGTGTAAATTCTGGGGAAACAACTCAGAAACTATTTTCCTTTAAAAATCCACATGTAACTAGAAATAGAAATATCATTTGACCCAGTAATCCCATTACTTGGTATATACCCAAAGGATTATGAATCATTCTATTAAAAAAAGACACATGCACTTGCATATTTATTGTGGCACAGTTCACAATAGCAGAGACTTGGAACCAACCCAAATGTCCATCAATAACAGACTGGATAAAGAAAATGTGGCACAGACACATCATGGAATACTATGCAGCTATAAAAAAGATGAGTTCATGTCCTTTGTAGGGACATGGATGAAGCTGAAAAGCATCATTCTCAGCAAACTGACACAAGTAGAGAAAACCAAACACTGCATGTTCTCACTCCTAAGTGGGTGTTGAACAATGAGAACACATGGACACAGGGAAGGGAACATCACACACTGGGGCCTGTCAGGGGGTGGGGGGCTAGGGGAGGGATACCACAGTGTGGGGGGATAGGGGAGGCATAGCATTAGGAGAAATACCTAATCTACATGATGGGGGATGGATGCAGCAAACCACCATGGCATGTGTATGCCTATGTAACATACATACATGTTCTGCACATGTACCCCAGAACTTAGTTAAAAAAAATACACCTGTAATTGCTGTTAATTGAAGTTGTTCTGCTATATTCATGACAACATTAATCTATGTTCTTAAGTTGCAATTCTCAATTTTGGCCCCAATAAAATCTCTACTTTTGTTACTTTTGTCCCGGCTTCTTCCATTTAGGTCAGCAAGTGTTCACTGAGGTAGGGTTTATGGCAAAACCTGTGAGTGCCTGATGACTCCTGAAAGTTTGGACTAAAATCTTTTTACTTGCAGGACATTTACTGATTCTGGATTAGGTTTTGATTATCCTGTGGAAGATGTAAATGTTCAAAGTGTTATAAGAAAACCAGAAAAGAAAATATTGCATAGAGGTGAATGGTCAAGCATTATTACTGCAGGCTGAGAGACTCACCATACAGGCAATAATGTTCAACAGTGGGCAAAGAGATCTCCTTCTCAGAGCAGTAGTTTTATAGAAAAATAAAACAGGTAATGAAAACATTAGCTGTCTAAAACAAGGAAAGATATAAGAATAAAGGAATGGCTTATGAGTGTGAGCACAGGGCTTCATAAATGTGTGCCCACACTCAACATAAGTGAGGCTAAGGGAAGTTTCCCATTGGTTAGATCCCTTCACATTTCTGTGATTTTGGCAAAGAGGGGATGGGAAAGGACGCTAGTGTAACTGTGTTACAGTTACCAAAAGAGGAGGAGTATATTAGTATAACGACTATACTTTTTCCCCACATAACCTCAAAAAATATTTCCCTTATTTGATGCAAGTGCTGGAAGCAGAGACAATTTCTAAGAAAGAACCTATAACTATGTATTGAAACTTTACGTCAGAATTTCAAGAGGCCAGATGGGGGTGGGTGTTGCATTCACCCCATCTGGCAAAATTGGAGTTAACAGTGAATGTAGCTATCTTTTCTGGTGGTAAAAATAGCCATCTAAATGTGAATGGACTGAGGAGGAGGTACTTGCTAAACTAGTGCCTGCAATGGAGATCAACACAACTGCTGATTCTAAGGTCTCATCCAAAGGTGAAAAAGTCTGAGTGTTAATGGAGAGATGGAATAGTAGCTGAGGGTAAAGGAATGAATAAATGGGTTATGAATTGAGGGAAATCCTTTATTATATTAAAACCTCAAAAGAGACTTAAAGAAAGAGATTATATTATCTCTTAGCTCCAGTATGCCAGCTGCCTGAAAGGATGAAGACCACTGCTGCTTTTGTAACCTGCCAAGATTGAATTAATGTCTGTAAACATCAATGGCTTTACCCTGGAAGACATTCATGCAATATAATGGACTGAACTAATTATTAATTGTTATATGGGATTCTAGTATGCAGCAGGGTCCTCTGAGTTGTATGTCCTTTTGATGTAAGGGATTTGAATTTGAAGACCAGGGGCAGTTTGTCATATTGTGAAATACATATTTAGTCTTCAATCTTGTTTCCAGTAATGCAATTTCCAAAATCTTTAGAAACTCCAAAGCGATATCTTTTTATATGCTAATAAGTTGACTGATGACTGGCAGCCCCAAGGTAACTTCAGGATAGGAGTTGGTTATGGGAAACATTAAGGCAGGATTAGAGGGTTGAGAGATTTCCCCAGATTCTCTCAATTTAGAAGACTAAGTTGATCACCAGTAGCCAACTGTTTAATCAATTATGCCTACATAATAAAGCCTTCATAAAAATTCAAAAGGATGGGTGTGGAGAGCATCTGAATAATTGAACACATGTAATTTCCTGAATGATGATGTGCCAGGAGAGCCATAAAATCTTCACACCCCTCCCATATGCTCAAGTTTGAGCAGGCAGAAAAATGAATCAGCAAAATTGAAGATAAATCAATTAAAGTTATCCAGTGTGAGGAATAGAGAGATAAATAATGAAAGAAATGAATAAAAACTGAAGCAAATGTCAAACATCAAAAATGTATTAACATACATGTTATGGGAATGCCAGAAGGAGAAGAGAAAAAAAAAAAGGGAAAGAGAAAACACTAAATAACTAATGGATGAAAAGTTAAATATGATAAATTATATGAATCTACACACCCAGGAAGCTAAATGAACTTCAAATAGGAAAAACTAAAAGGGATTCACACTGAAACACATTATAATCAAACTGTTGGAACCTAAGACAAAGAGACCTCTTGAAAGTGACAAGATAAAAAGATTTATTTCACATAAAGAAATCCTCAATAAGATTAACAACTGATTTCTTTTTAGAATCAATAAAGCAAGAGGTGAGATGACATATATAAAGTGCTAAAGAAATAAAACTGGCAACCAAAATTCTATAATTGACAAAACTATTCTTCAAAAATGAAGGAGAATTAAAATATATCTAGATAAGCAAAAGCTGACAAAGGTTATTAATCACAGAGCTTCCTGCAAGAAATACTAAAGGGACTACATTAAGCTGAAATAAAAGAACACTAGACAATAACTTTAAGACTCTCACATAGGGATATACATAAAGGCAAAGAGAATAGAAATGAGAGCTCAGAAGGAAACCTTCACATATATCACTAATTGATTTATAAGAAAGTGCCAAGCCTATTCAATGTGAAAAGAAAGTGATTCAACAGATGGCACTGATAAAGCTGGATATCCAAATGTATTGAATGAAGTAAAATCCTTACTTTACAGCATATCCAAAAATAGATCAAAATAAATGAAATACCTAAATTGAAGAGCTGAGACTCCAAAATTCTTGGTAGAAATCTTAAGAACAAATTTTCATGACCTTTTATTTGGCATAGTTACATAAACATTATACCAAAACCACAATGAACAGGAAAAAAAACAGATAAATTAAACTTTATAATATAAAAATTAACAACTTTTATATATCAAAGGACACAATCAAGTGAATAAAAGGACAACCCTCAGAATGGAAGAACATATTTGCAAATAATACCTTAAGATTTAACATCTAAAATATATAAAGGACTCTAACAAAGAGGTAACCCAGTTAAAAAATGGTCAAAGTGCTTCAACAGATGTTGTTTCAAAGAAGATATATAAATGGCTAATAAGCATATAAAAATATTCTCAACACCATTAGTTATATGAAAATGCAAACCAAAACTGCAATGAGATACCATTTCCCACCCACTAGAATGGCTACTAAAAAGTAACATTAATTGCAAAGGATATGGGAAATTGGAACTTTTTGCATTACTTGTGCAAATACAAAATGTTGCAGCCTCTGTGAAAAGTGGAGATTGAGAGTTCCTCAAAAAGTTAAAATGTAGAATTACCATAAGGGATTCAAACTGATAGTGGTGCATGAATGTACATAGAAGCATTATTCACAGTAGTCAATAAGTGGAAATATAACTCATGTCCATCACTGAATTACTGGATAAAAAATGTATAGTCACATAATGGAATATTATTCAGTCATTAAAAGGAATGAAGTTCTCATACACACTGCAACATAGATGAACCTTAAAAACATTATTTGAAATAAAGTAAGCCAGACACAAAAGGACAAAACAGAACTATGTAGAATAGACAAATATGTAGAGATAGAAAACATTTTAGAGGTTTCCAGTGATTGAAAGGAGAGGCACTGGAGATTTATTGCTTAACAGGTATATAGTTTTTGCTCAGTGTGATGAAAAATTTCTAGAAATATATAGTGGTTTTGGTGCAGAATATTGAATTGTACACTTAAAAATGGTTGCAATGGAACATTTTTTGTTATGTCATAATTTACTACATCAAAAATGTATAATCTCTGAAAGAAGAGTGAACATCTTCACAGGCAATTTGATTTAATTTTGAAACAACCAAAAATAAAACATCCACAACTGCAATTATATACATTGTCAGACATGAAATATAGAGTAGTGAAGCACAAAATGTTTAAAGAATAAAGGATTAAATTACAAAGATCATTTAGTAAGAAAATATCAGAAAGCAATAGACATCTGTGGACAACGTGAAACTTCACGAAATGAAAAAATACATATTCAGTGTAATAACAAAACTCCAATGAGCAGATTAAATAGAAGATTGCAGGGGAGGGGACTCAAGATGGCGCGGTGAGAACAACCCAGGATTGAAGCTCTCGGTGAATGCGCAGAGAGGGTGAGTCAGGGCCGTATTTCCAGATGGATCTTTGTTGCCCACAGAACGGGAAATTGCCAGGTATAAAAGAGATGCAGGACGCCAGGCAGAGGTTTTGGCTGGTGCAGCCGGCAGCTGGCGCTGTAGCGCAGAGGCGCTACACAGTGCTCCCCACAAGGCGCACTGGTCCGGGTGCCCTGTTGAATCAGCAATCTGAGACTTGAGAGAGCTGAACTTGAGACTGAGCGGGACTTGGACAGTGAGCCAGCCCAGGAGATTTTAGGGAGACAGCGTTTGGGGTAGCGCAGTGGGACAAACAAAGCGGCAATTCCAAGTGCTCCGGATGCGGGCACAGCTTAACCCAGGACGGTGCAGCTCCATGGGGGAGGGGCGTCTGCCATTACCGAGGCAATCTGCCCCTACTGAGGAACACACCCATTGCTGACGCGCCTGCCGTTGCCGAGGCAACCCGCTACAACAGAGATACTCCGCCGCAGGGCCTAGCCCGTGGCAGCAGGGCGGAGAATGCAGCAGCAGGGCAGAGCCTGCAGCAACAGGGCGAACCTCACACCAGCAGGGCAGAGCCTCGGCAGGCAAATAGTGACTGGACTGCCTCCTGGTGGGGCAGGACAGCGCGGTGGACACACAGGAGGAAAGCCCCAACCCACCCTCCCCGAGACAGAGCATCTGAGAAAAAGAAGGGTTTTTTTTATGAGTTCAGCTGCATCAGAATTAAACGTAGCAGCCTAACAGCCCTGGATGAACAACAGGGCTCACAGCTCAGCACTTGAGCTCCTATAAAGTACAGACTGTCTCCTCAAGCAGCTCCCTGACCCCTCTATATCCAAAAGACTGACATTTGGCAGGCATCATTCTGGGACAAAGATAGCAGAAAAAGAAACTGGTAGCATCCCTCACTGTTCTGCAGCTGCTATAGGTGCACCCCAGACAAGCAGGGCCTGGAGTGGACCTCAGCAGTCATACAGTAGAGGGGCTAGACTGGTAGAAGGAAAACCAAGTAACAGAAATACTTCATCATCAACAATCTGGGCGTCCACTCAGAGACCCAATCGAAAAGTCAGCAACTACACAGACAACAGGTGGATAAATCCACAAAGATGGGAAGAAACCAGCGCAAAAAGGAGGAAAACACCCAAAACCAGAACACCTCACCTCCTAGAAAGGACCAAAACTCCTCACCAGCAAGGGAACAAAGCTGGACGGAGAGTGACTGTGACGAAATGACGGAATTAGACTTCAGAAGGTGGATAATGAGAAACTTTTGTGAGCTAAAAGAACATGTTTTAAATCAATGCAAAGAAACTAAGAACCTTGAAAAAAGATTTGAAAAAAGATTCGAGGAAATGATAACAAGAATGGATAACTTAGAAAGGAATATGAATGAATTAAAGGAGCTGAAAAACACAATACGAGAACTTCGTGAAGCATGCACAAGTTTCAACAGCAGAATTGACCAAGCAGAAGAAAGAATATAAGAAGTCGAAGATCAACTCAGTGAAATAAAACGAGAAACCAAGATCAGAGAAAAAAGCACAAAAAGCAATGAACAAAGTCTCCAAGAAATGTGGGACTATGTGAGGAGACCTAACCTACGTTTGACAGGTGTACCAGAAGGGGATGAAGAGAATGAATCCAAGCTGGAAAATACTCTTCAGGACATTATCCAGGAAAATTTCCCCCACCTAGCAAGACAGGCCAACACTCAAATGCAGGAAATACAGAGAACACCACAAGGATATTCCACAAGAAGAGCAACCCAAAGGCACATAATCGTCAGATTCAACAAGGTTGAAATAAAAGGGGAAAATACTAAGGGCAGCCAGAGAGAAAGGTCGGGTCACCCACAAAGGGAAGCCCTTCAGACTCACAGCAGATCTCTCGGCAGAAACTCTACAAGCAAGAAGAGAGTGGGGGCCAATATTCAGCAACCTTAAAGAAAAGAACTTTCAACCCAGAATTTCATATCCAGCCAAACTGAGCTTCATAACTGAAGGAAAAATAAAATCCTTTGCGAACAAGCAAGGACTCAGAGATTTTGTCACCACCAGGCCTGCTTTACAAGAGCTCCTGAAAGAGGCACTACACATAGAAAGCAACAACCAGTACCAGCCATTCCAAAATCACATTAACTGCTAAAGAGCATCAACATAATGAAGAATCTACAAAAATTAATGGGCAAAACAGCCAGCTAGCATCAAAATGGCAGTATCAAATTCACACATAACAATATTAACCCTAAATGTAAATGGACTAAATGCACCAATCAAAAGACACAGACTGGCAAATTGGATAAAAATCCAAAACCCATCAGTGTGCCGTATCCAGGAAACCCATCTCACATGCAAGGATAACAAAGGCTCAAAATAAAGGGATGGAGGAAAATTTACCAAGCAAATGGAGAGCAAAAAAAAGCAGGAGTTGCAATTCTCATCTCTGATAAAATAGACTTTAAAGCAACAAAGATGAAAACAGACAAAAAAGGCCATTACATAATGGTAAAAAGATCGATACAACAAGAAGAGCTAACAATCCTAAACATATATGGACCCAATGCAGGAGCACCCATATACATAAGGCAAGTTCTCAATGACCTACAAAGAGACTTAGACTCCCACACAATAATAGTGGGAGACTTTAACACACCACTGTCAATATTAGACAGATCAACCAGACAGAAAATCAACAAGGATATCCAGGGCTTGAACTCAGACCTGGAGCAAGGAAACCTGATAGACATTTACAGAACTCTCCACCCCAAATCCACAGAATATACATTCTTCTCAGCACCACATCACACCTACTCTAAAATTGACCACATAATTGGAAGTAAAGCACTCCTCAGCAAATACAAATCAACTGAAATCATAACAAACAGTCTCTCAGACCATAGTGCAATCAAGTTAGAACTCAGAATTCAGAAATCAACCCAGAATTGCACAGCTTCATGGAAATTCAACAACTGGCTCTTGAATGTTGATTGGATAAACAATGAAATGAAGGCAGAAATAAAAAAGTTCTTTGAAACCAACGAGAATAAAGACACAACATGCCAGAATCTCTGGGACACATTGAAAGCAGTCTCTAGAGAAAAATATATAGCAATAAGTGCCCATATGAGGAGAATGGAGAGATCCAAAATTGACACCCTATAGTCAAAATTGAAAGAGCTAGAGGAGCAAGATCAAAAAAACTCAAAAACTCAGCAGTAGACAAGAAATAACTAAAATCAGAGCTGATCTGAAGGATATAAAGACACGAAAAACCCTTCAAAAAATTAATAAATCCAAGAGCTGGTTTTTTGAAAAGATCAACAAAATAGACAGACCACTAGCCAGATAGATTAAAAAGAAAAGAGAGAACAACCAAAAAGATGCAATAAAAAATGATAAAGGGGAAATCACCACAGATTCCACAGAAATTCAAACCATCATCAGAGAATATTACAAACAACTCTATGCACGTAAACTAGTAAACCTGGAAGAAATGGATAAATTCATGGACTCCTGTGTTCTCCCAAGCCTAAACCAAGAGGAAGCTGAAACTATGAATAGACCAATAACAAGGTCAGAAGTCGAGGCAGCAATTAAGAGCCTACCGCACAAAGAAAGCCCAGGTCCAGACGGGTTCCCAGCCAAATTCTACCAGACACACAAAGAGGAGCTGGTACCATTCCTTCTGAAACTATTCCAAATAATCCAAAAAGAGGGAATCCTTCCCAAATCATTTTATGAGACCAATATCATCCTGATACCAAAACCCAGCAGAGACAAAACAAGAAAAGAAAACTTCAGGCCAATATCCTTGATGAACATAGATGCAAAAATCTTCAATAAAATATTGGCAAGCCGATTGCAACAGCAAATCAAAAAATTTATCCATCATGATCAAGTAGGATTCATCCCGGGGGTGCAAGGCTGGTTCAACATACGCAAGTCTATCAACGTAATTCACCACATAAACAGAACCAAAAACAAAAACCACATGATTATCTCAATTGACGCAGAGAAGGCATTTGACAAAATTCAACAGCACTTTCCGCTAAAAACCCTCAATAAACTCGGTATTGATGGAACGTACCTAAAAGTAATAAAAGCTATTTACGACAAACCAACAGCCAATATCATACTGAATGGGCAAAAACTGGAAGCATTCCCTTTGAAATCCAGCACTAGACAAGGATGCCCTCTTTCACCACTCCTATTCAATATAGTACTGGAAGTTCTAGCCAGAGCAATCAGGCAAGAAAAAGAAATAAAGGGCATTCAAATAGGAAAGGTGGAAGCCAAATTGTCTCTGTTTGCAGACGACATGATAGTATACCTAGAAGACCCCATTGCCTCAGCCCAAAAACTCCTGAAACTGATAAGCAACTTCAGCAAAGTCTCAGGATATAAAATCAATGTGCAAAACTCACAAGCATTCCTCTACACCAATAACTGACTTAAAGAAAGCCAAATCAAGAATGAACTGCCATTCACAATTGCTACAAAGAGAATAAAATACCTAGGAGTACAACTCACAAGGAATGTAAGGGACCTCTTCAAGAAAAACTACAAACCACTGCTCAACGAAATCAGAGAGGACACAAACAGATGGAGAAACATTCCATGTTCATGGTTAGGAAGAATTAATATTGTGAAAATGGCTATACTGCCCAAAGTAATTTACAGAATCAACGCTATCCCCATCAAGCTACCACTGACTTTCTTCACAGAACTGGAAAAAAACACCATGTACTTCTTATGGAACCAAAAGAGAGCCTGCATAGCCAAGTCAATTCTAAGCAAAAATAACACAGCGGGGGGCATCACACTACCGGATTTCAAACTATACTACAAGGCTACAGTAATCAAAACAGCATGGTACTAGTACAAAAACAGAGATATAGACCAATGGAACAGAACAGAGGCATCGGAGGCAACACAACATATCTATAATCATACAATCTTTGATAAACCTGACAAAAACAAGCAATGGGGAAAGGATTCCCTGTTTAACAAATGGTGTTGGGAAAACTGTCTAGCCATGTGCAGAAAGCAGAAACTGGACCCCTTCCTGACACCTTACACTAAAATTAAGTCCAGATGGATTAAAGACTTAAACATAAGACCTGGCACCATAAAGGACATCTGGCACCATAGAAGGAAATCTAGGCAAAACTATCCAGGACATAGGAGTAGGCAAGGACTTCATGAACAAAACACCAAAAGCATTGGCAACAAAAGCCAAAATAGACAAATGGGACCTAATGAAACTCCACAGCTTCTGCACGGCAAAAGAAACAGTCACTAGAGTGAATTCGGCAACCAACAGAATGGGAAAAAATTTTTGCAGTTTACCCATCTGACAAAGGGCTGATATCCAGAATTTACAAAGAACTCAAACAGATTTACAGGAAAAAAACAAACAAGCCCATTCAAAATTGAGCAAAGGATATGAACAGACACTTTACAAAAGAAGACATATATGAGGCCAACAATCATATGAAAAAATGCTCATCGTCACTGGTCATCAGAGAGATGCAGATCAAAACCACATTGAGATATCATCTCACGCCAGTTAGAATGGCGATCATTAAAAAATCTGGAGACAACAGATGCTGGAGAGGATGTGGAGAAAAAGGAACACTTTTACACTGTTGGTGGGAGTGTAAATTAGTTCAACCATTGTGGAAGACAGTGTGGCAATTCCTCAAGGCCTTAGAAATAGAAATTCCATTTGACCCAGCAATCCCATTACTGGGTATATATCCAAAAGACTATAAATCGTTCTACTATAAGGACGCATGCACACGAATGTTCATTGCAGCACTGTTTACAATAGCAAAGACCTGGAATCAACCCAAATGCCCATGGATGATAGACTGGAGTGGGAAAATGTGGCACATATACACCATGGAATATTATGCAGCAATCAGAAATGATGAGTTTGTGTCGTTTGCAGGGACATGGATGAATCTGGAGAACATCATTCTCAGCAAACTGACACAAGAACAGAAAATGAAATACCGCATATTCTCACTCATAGGCGGGTGATGAAAAATGACAACACATGGATCCAGGGAGGGGAGTACTAAACACTGGGGTCTATTAGGGGGAAAGGGGAGGGCCAGCGGGGGGGAAGTGGGGAGGGATAGCCTGGGGAGAAATGCCAAATGTGGGTGAAGGGGAGAAAGGAAGCAAAACACACGCCATGTGTGTACCTATGCAACTGTCTTGCATGTTGTGCACATGTACGCCAAAACCTAAAATGCAATAAAAAAATTATAAATAAATAAATAAATAAATAAATAGCAGATTGCAACTGTCACATGGACAATGAGATGATTAGTGAACTAGAAAATATATCTAAAGAACTTATTCAGAGTGCAGTTGAAGATATAAGATGGAAAATATAAAAAGAAAGGCTTAAAGAAATGGAGGATAGACTGAGAATGTATAATGTTTGACTGATTAGGTTCACCAAGAGAAAATGAAAAAGAAGCATGAAATACAAAAATCAAAACTGAAAAAATAATTGTGGCTTTAATGTCCAATAATACTCATATAGATATTTCAGAAAAAAAAATATCAGATTTAAGTTATAATGCACTTATATTTTAAATCTAATTTTACTAAACATAAAATCATTTGGGAAAACTATTGTTGAGATATTTCTAGAAATTTTAAGACACCAAATGAATCGCATATCTGTGATAAATATAAATAAATCATTAGGTATGTTCTAATAAAATTTCAAAACACCAAAGATAACGATACATTTCAAAAGTAGCCAGAGGAAAAAGCTGAATTACTTTTAAAAGGTTACAGTTTAAATAGAAATCTGACTTTCCAACTACAGTGATTTTCAGAATAATATCTTTATACTGAATAAAGATTTAAAAAACAGCTGCCAAAAGAGTTTTAAACTGAGTAGGTATATTTCATGACTAACAGGGAATGAAAACATTTGTGGATAATGAAATCTGTAATAACCAACTGAAGTTCTTAAATAAAAATCCTAAAGGATATGCTTCAACTGGAAAAGTAAACAGAAACAGAGGTTCTGAGATGTAAGACAAAATGCGAAACAAATAAAACAGTAAATATGTAAAGAAATCTGAATGAACATTGACTGCATAAGGCAACGATAATGATAACATCATGGGGCAACAAAAAAGATAATTAAAATGAGTAAGAAAAGAGACAAATGCTTTTTGAGGTGATTAAATTGAATGAAGGTATTCTAAGGTACTTGCACAATCACAAGGTATGAATAGAGATTTTGTTTATACTAAGAATTCATTGAGTAGGCATCTGTAATTTCCAGGTTACCCATGAAAAATTCAAAATGGAAAGTAAAATTTCTGAATAAATAGAGAAAAAAGTGACATAATAAAAATTATTCCATTCAAAATTAGGCAAAAAAAAAAGAGATGAAGTAACACAGATTTTTGTTTAGCACAAACAAAAATCGCAACACAATACAATTCATTAAAACTCAATATTTTTAGTAATTTCATTGATTATATATGAATTATATGTTCCATTTATTAAGCAAAATATTGGAAGAAAAATCTACCCATATACTATTATAAAGAAACATTTAAGACATAAGAATACAGAAAGTTTGGCAGTAAATGAATCAAAAATAAAATAATAAGTCTACATGAACATAATCAATGTTCACTAAAATATTATAGTGAAATGATGATAAAAAAAATTTATAATAAATATACCAGGTCTATAACACCTGTGCCTAATCAAATGTAATGTCATAAAAGTGAAATGTCCAGACACTGTCCACCAGATTGTAGAAAATGCAAAGTAAAAGAATATTAAAAGCCATAAAGATGATTCAATCTTGCAATTCCAGAACATGGGAACTTCTAAAAGACAAATTGTTTTGATCAATATGTAGCAAAAAGGGAAAGGGAACTGTTATTGAATAAAAGTGACATCATGACCAAATGTAGTGTAATATCTTTGTTTGATCACGGGTTGAAGAAACCAACTATAAAAATTCATATTGAATCAATCAAGGACATGTTAATATTAACTGGAATTGTATTGCTTTAAAGGATTAGTATTAATGTTTTGGTGTAAAAATAGATTGTAGTTATAGTAAAAAAAGTGTGCCTTTTTTGAAATTTACATCAAATTATTGATGAATAATATTATGTGATATTTGGAATTTTCATTATCATAGTTAAATTTTCATTAATAATAAAATCATAAAAAGGGAACAACCCTTGTTGAATGCACATTTGATCTCTGTTGAAGCAGGCATTTCTGACCTTTTGGGAAAAACAAAATATAAATGAGAAGATTGTCATGTTATAAATATGGATGGCTACCAGGGGCTGCAGGGTGGGGAAATGGGGAGAGGTCGGTCAAAGGGTACAAAGTTTTAATTGTTCAGGATAAGTAATTAAGTTATGGAGATCCAGTGTACAACATGATGACTATAGTTAATAGTACTGTATTATATACTTAAAATTTTCTGAGTAGATTGGAAACGTTCTCATCATACACACACAGAAAAGGGTAACAGTGAGGTGATGAATACATATTCAAGCTAATCACTCAATTAGCTTTATTGTAATCATTTCACAGTGTACGAGTAAATTAATAAATCATGTTGTACTCCTTAACTATATGTATTTTTTGTCAATTATACCTCAATAAAGCTGGGAAAAATGTAAAAATAAATGAATATATAAATAACCAAAAAAATTCCAAATATCCATACATGAAAATGACACCAAATCTGGTGTCAATCTTTACAATGGATGTAAAAGTGAAGAGTTAAAATCTTTAACATACATGCTTACTATGTTAAAAGATTGTATACTTGAAAACAAGCATAGTTTATTGTGATTTTTTTCTGTAAATGATGAAAATCCATCATAAAATAGCTTATGTAAAACGGGGAATGTAGCAACCTGTAAAGAGAGGAAGACTAAGTGTAGTTTCAGTTTCAGGCATGACAATACCAAGATATTCAAAAGCTGTTTTCTCCCTCATTCTTTTGGCTCTGCTTCACTTTGTGAACTGTGTGTTGCTTCATTCTCTTCTCCTACATGTGGGTTTCCCTCATGTGGCCTATAAGAAGTTGGAAGACAGAGCAATACATATCCATGTAAAATACAAATGATTAGCAAGAATATGTTGGTTCAATTATAGTTATTTAATACATTCCAACTTTGCTTGACTATGAGAAAAATTTAATTATATAGCAGTGTTATGAAAGTGCCTTCAGATATATGAATGCAATATCTTTTCTAATTGTCTACGATTGACTTGACTTTTATTTCAGGACCTGTTCATGACCCTATTAGATAGTGATAAAAAGAAATAATGAAAACTACCCCCACCCAAGGTTGAATAGAATCCCATAATCTAATTTTACTCCAATAACTTAAACTATCTCTTTAGGTAATTCAGTTCATGTCTCCTTGGAAGACCCAAGTATCTCAGTTTTTAGTGTTCTGCCTCCCTCCTCCTGATTCTTCATCAGATAGCTTGTCAGTATGTTTGGAAGGAAAGTAGACATGGCTTATGTGACCCTCAAGGCACTAAAAGGGATATGGGGTGTCTTGCATTATTATGGAACCCATTGGACTCCCGTTGTTCTCTCCAGATACTCAGCAGTTGGTGCTGCTTCTTAGAATGATGAGTTCTGATGTGCAACTGGTCTCATTTACCCTCCTAGGTGTGATGTGCTGCCCCTACTTGTTGCACTCATGTTCTTGGATATTGGCCCCTAATCTTGAAGTCTCAATTCACATAGTTTATCTTTATTACAATTCCAAGTTGCTGCTGCTCCAAAAGTATCCTATGAACTCCAAATAGCATCCACAATGAGGTACATTGAAACATCTAAGTCCCAATTTTCCAGGCCATAGGGAATCAGATACTTTGACTCAGGTTAATCAAACAATTTACCTAATACCTACACTTCAACATTCATAGCTCAAACATTGTGTTGAAAGTAGGGGCATGTGGGGAATCTTCTAGAGGTTTGCAGCCTCTGCCTAGTGTGTCAATAATCTTAATATTTACATCCATCTGACTCCTCCACCTCTATCTATTTGTTCTAGTAGGGGTTTGTGAAAGTTCTGGTGTCTAACCTCCTAACCCTAGTTGTGTTTCAATTTTTCTTCCCAGAATTTCCTGGAACCAGAATGAGAATGAGCTGGCTTTCCTTTCTTTTCCCATCTTAGTAATATTGTTATTTGAAATTTTATAATCAACTAAGTCTGCCTCTTAATTTCTTAAATGGTAGATAAAGTTACTTATTATTTCCTCTTGTCTCATCTTTAACAATATTTCTCTTGCTAAATAATTTAAGAAAGTCAATGTTGACACTCATGACTAATAAAGTAAATTGATCATGTTTAACCAAGGAAATTTGATTCCTGAAAGGATTGGAGGTAGAAAGTTGCAAGTAAACAGTGTTTAAGAAAGGAGGAGAATGACTGAATGGTTTAATTTTTTAAAATACAATTTACTATAAGGGGACACTTGAAAATATTGCTCCATGAAAGGACAGACACATGAAGATGTTACCAAATCATACAACTTTTTATTATTTGAATAAAAAGTGGAGAATCATGAGTAATTTTGGTCTTTGTGATTTATCATAATGCATACTACACTGAACTATAATTATTTTATCAATATGAAAATTATCCAGTGATGATACAGGCAGACAAGTAAAACAAGCATGTAGAATAAACTGATCTGAGGACCTAAAGTAATTTCCATCATAGCATAAGGCAGATACTTTCTCAGTGCCCTAAATGTTGTTCATTATGTATACTAGTAATAATTCTTCTAAGTGTATCAGAATCACCAATAGAATACTGACGAAAAGTGATGTTAATAGTAGGGGTAGGAAACAAAATATGGAAAGGAGTGAGGATGAAAGTTAAACATAGAAAAAATAAAGATAGAGGAAAAAGAGTATGACATAACATTTCAGATAATCAAATGAGACTGAAAAGAAAGATTATACCATTCTATCAGATAGCTAGTGAAATTCTAACTTTTAACCATAGCTTCTTGCAATTGATTCAGCTGAATCCTTGGCATCAGTTCTTCTTATTCACTGTGATCCAAAATGATCTGTAAATACTTAGTTTGCCTATTCAGTTAATATTCAGCTGGATACCTTTGCGAGAGTTAAATCTCCTATTTTTAAATTTTCCTGTTAGTGTCCTGTATTTGCAAACTCATTTAATTATTTTATATTATTGTTTTACTATACACAGCATTTCTGATAAAAATTCATCATCTTCAATTTGAATGGATAATTCCAACATCACATTGCCTGGCATTCTCACTAACAAGTTTATCCTACCCACTATCAGATCTAGCACTATAGCAAAATGATGATGAGCCAACGTTACCCAAATATATTGTTTCCTTTTCACAGTGTGTTATATATGGATAGCACATGTTTAAATAAGGGAGAGGACTGGCAAGTCACAGAGAGATTTGAGTTTTGTTTAATGATTTTATTTATTTTTTCTTTTTTATATAACTCATTCAATTTTCTTTAATTTTTTTTTTAAATTTCTGGTTCAGCATTACGTGTGCATGTTTGTTACATAGGTAAAGTATGTAATTTACCTATGGGGATTTGACGTACAGATTATTTCATTACCCAGGTACTAAACGTAAAACTCAATAGTTACTTTTTATTTTTTCTGCTCCGTTCCCTCCTCCCATTCCCCTGATAGGTTGCAGTGTCTGTTGTTCCCCTTTTTGTGTCCATGTGTTCCCATCATTTACCTCCCACTTATAAGTGAAAACATGTGATATTTGGTTTTCTCTTCCTGCATTAGTTTTCTAAGGATAGTGGCCTCCAGTTTCATCTATATTCCTTCAAAGGACATGATCTTGTTCTTTTTTATGGATACATAGTATTAAATGGTGACTAGGCACCACATTTTCTTTATCCAGTCTTTCATTGATGGGCATTAAAGTTAATTCTATGTCTTTGCTATTGTGAATAGGGCTGAAAAAACATACACATGCATGTGTCTTTATGATAGAATGATTTATATTACTTTGGGTATATACCCAGTAATAGGATTGATGGGTCAAATGGTAGTCCTGTTTTTAGCTCTTTGAGGAATCACCACACTGCTTTCTGCAATGCTTGAATTAATTTATACTTCCCTCAACATCATATAATTAATCTATTTTCTCTGTAACTTCATCATCATCTCTTGGTTTTTGACTCTTTAATAATACCCATTCTGATCGGTGTGGGATATTTTAATTATTTTCTAGTTCTATGAAAAATGACATTAGTAGTTTGATAGAAATATCACCTAATCTATAAATTGCTTTAGACAGTATGGCCATTTTATTGATATTTATTTTGCCTATCCATGAGCGTGGAATGTATTTCCATTTGTTTGTGTCATTTCTGATTTCTTTGTGTAGTATTTTGTATTTAACATCGTAGAGATCTTTCATCTCCCTGATTAACTATATTCCTATTTTATTCTTATTGTGTCAATTGTGCATGATATTGCATTTGTGATTTGGCTACCAGTATGTCTGTTGTTGGCGTATCAGAATGCCAGTGATTTTTGTACATTGATTTTGCATCCTGAGACCTTGCTGAAGATTAAGAAACTTTTAGGCTAGAGTATGGGATTTCCTAGATATAGAATCATGTCATCTGCAATCAGGGATATTTTGACTTCCTTTTTTTCTATTTGGATGTCTTTCATTCCTTTCTCTTGCTTGACTGTTTGGGCTACGACTGCCAATGGTATGTTAAATAGGAGTGGTGAGAGATGGCATCCTTATCCTGTGCCAGTTTTCAAGAGAAATGCTTCCAGCTTTTGTCCATTCAGTATGATTTTTGATTGTGGGTTTGCCATAGATGACTATTATTATTTTGAGGTACTTTTCCTCAATACCTAGGTTGTTGTGAGTTTTAATAGGAAGAAATGTTGAATTTTAATAAAAACCTTTTCTATATCCAGATAATCATGCAGTTTTTGTCTTTACTTCTGTTGATGTGATGAATCATGTTATTGATTTGCATAAGTTGAACTAATGTTGCCTCTGAGGGATAAAACCTATTTTATTGTGGTGGATTCATTTTTGATGTGCTTTGCTTTGCCAGTACTTTGTTGAGGACTTTGCATCAATGTTCAACAAGAATATTGGTCTGAAGTTTCTTTCTTGTGGTGACTCCACCAGGATTTGGAATCAGGTTGATGTTAGCCTCACAGAATGAGTTGTGGAGGAGTTCTTCCTCTTCAATTTTTGGAATAGTTACAAGAGAAATGGTTCAAGCTCTTCTCTGTACATATTGTAGAACTTGGCTTTGAATATGTCTTGACAAGGGCTTTTTTGGGGGGTGTGGGTGTGTGGTAGTCAATTACTGATTCAATTTCAAAGCTCATTATTGGTCTGTTCAGAAATGTAATTTCTTCCAGGTTCAGTCTTGGAAGGCTGTGTATATCCAGGAATTTTTCTAATTCTTCTACATTTTTAAGTCTGTGTGCATAGAGGTATTCATAAAAGTCTCTAATGGTTGTAGTTCTGTGTGGGCAGTGGTAATAACTCCTTTGTCATTTCTGATTGTGTTTATTTGGATTGTCTCTCTTTTCTTCTTTATTAGTCTAGCTAGTGGTCTTAGAATTTTTTTCAAAGAAACTAGCTCCTTGCTTTATTAAAAATCTAGCTACTTGCTTTGTTTGTCATTTGAATGGTTTTTTATATCTCAAACTCCTTCACTTCACCTCTGATTTTGGTTATTTCTTGTAATCCGCTGGCTTTGGGGTTGGTTTGCGCTTGCTTCTCTAGTTCTTTTAGTTGTGCCATTAGGTAGTTAATTTGAGATCTTTCTATCTTTTAGATGTCAGCACTTAGTGCTGCAAGTTACCCTTTTAACTTGGCTTTAGCTTTGTCCCAGAGATTTTGGTATGTTGTACCTTTGTTCTCATTAGTTTCAAATACTTCTTGATTTCTGCCTTAATTTCATTATTTACCCCAAAGTCATTCAGGAGTAGGTTAATTTCCATGCTATTGTATGGTTTTGAGTGATTTTTCTTAGTCTCAAATTCTATTTTTATTGTGCTGTGGTCCAAGAGAGTGGTTGGTATTATTTCAGTTTTTTGCATTTGTTGAGGATTTTTTAATGTTTAATTCTGTTGCAAGTTTTAGAGTATATGCCATCTACAGATGAAAAGAATACATATTCCCTAGTTTTGGGGTAAGGAGTTCTGTAGATGTCTATCAACATCTGGGGTAGACATGTTGGGGTAGAGAGTTCTGTAGAAGTCTATTTGATTCAGTTTTGAGCTCAGGTCCTGAATATCTAATTAATTATCTGCCTTGATCCGTCTAATACTGTCAGTGGCATGTTAAAGTCTCCCATTATTATTATGTGAGAGTCTAAATTTCTTTGAAGGTCTCTAAGGAATTTTTTTAAGCAGGAATTGTTTTACGAATCTAGGTACTTCTGTGTTAGATGCATATATATTTAGAATAGTTGTCTTCTGGTCGAATTGAACCCTTTATCATGATGTACTGTCCTTTTTGGTTTGTTGTTGGTTTAAATTCTTTTTTTGCCAAAACTTAGAATGCAACTCGTGCTTTCTCTCTGTTTCCCATTTGCTTGGTTGACTTTTTATCTCTTTATTTTGAGCGTATCAGTGTCATTGCATATCTCATGGCTCTCTTAAAGGCAGCATACCATTGGGTCTTGCTTCTTACCCAGCTTGCTACTCTGTGTCATTTAATTAAGGCATTTAGTCTATTTGCATTTAAGGTTAGTATTGATATATATGGATTCGACCTTCTCATTGTATTGTTAGCTGTTTCTTATGCCAACTTGTTTGTGGTTGCTTTATATTGTCACTGGTCTGTTCACTAAAGTGTGTTTTTGTAGTGGCTGGTGACAGTCTTTCCATTACAGGTTCAGTGCTCCCTTCTGGAGCTCTTGAAAGGCAGGTCTGGTGGTAACTAATGTTTACGGCATTTCAGGTGAAATGGATCTTATTTCTCCTTTGTTTATGAAGCTAGTTAGGCCAGATATAAAATTCTAAGTTGAAATTTCTTTTATTTAAGAAGATTTAGTATAGGCCCCCAATTTCTTTTGGCTTATAGGGTTTCTGTTGAGAGGTCCACTGTTAGTCTGATGGGCTTCTTTTTGTAAGTGATCTGTCATTTCCCTCCGGATACCTTAATTTTTTTTTTCCTTAGACAATCTGATGTTTATGTGCCTTGGGGATAATCTTTTGAAATATTTTTTGGGAGTTATCTGCATTTCCTCAATTGGAATGTTGGCCTGTTTAGCTAGGTTAGGGAACTTCTCATGTATGCTAACCTAAAATATATTTTCCAAGTTGCTTACACCCTCCTCATCTCTTTCAGGAATGCCAATGTGTTGTAGATTCAATCTCCTTATGCAATCCTGTATTTCTTAGAGGTTTTGTTCATTCCTTTTCATTTTCTCTTTAAAAATTATTTTCTGACAGTTTTATTTCTGAAAGCCAGTCTTCAAGCTCTGAGATTCTTTACTGTTTGGTATATTCTGTTGTTAATACTTGCAATTTCATTAGGAAATTCTTATAGAGTGTTTTTCAGTGCAACAACATTAGTTACATTATTTTTTATACTGGTTATTTTTTCTATCAGCTCCTGTATCATTTTATTGTGACTCTTAGCTTCCTTAGATTATGTTTCAACATTCTCCTGAATATTGATGATCTTCATTCCTATCCATATTCTGAACTATATTTCTGTCATTTCAGCTATATCAGGTTGGTTAAGAATTCTTGCTGTAGAATGAGTATGATCATTTGGAGGAAAGAAGGCACTCTGGCTTTTTGAGGTGTCCGAGTTCTTTTGCTTGGTCTTTCTCATCTTTATGGGCTGATGTTTCTTTAATCTTTGAAGTAGTTGTTTTTTGGTTAGGATTTTTCCTTTTTTGAAAACCTTGGTGGTTTGATTGTGGCATAAGGTAGCTTCAGTGATCAGTTTCATTCCCGGAAGCTTTTAGCGACCAAGTCTTATCTAAGGACTCCTGGACTGGGTGTTCTAACTCTGGAGGACTAATATCAGGCCCCAGCTTTAATCTCTTGCTCCTCAAAGGTTAAGAATCTTCTGTGCTGGAGAGATCAAAGTGCTTTTGGACTTCTGGTCATAACAATCTAATGAGAGGAGTCAGACAAATCACTTCATAGGGCAGTGGAAGCTGGATCCATCTTAATTCACATGTGGTAGTAACAGCAGCAGTGGCAACAGAGGAGGGTTCATGGTTTTTGGTAGTGATGTGCTTGGTTGCTGGCCTCTGTGGAGGCATTCACAGCAGTGTTAATGGCAGTAGAGCTCAGGGGGGTGGGGAACCCCCACCAGTCACTGTGAATAGTCACTGTGAACATGTTCATGCTGATGTCAGCATTGGGGTGCCTTGCTTGAGAGTGCTGTAATATGTGCACCCTCTCTGAACACATGGTGGCTACTGCCACCAGGTGTGGGCAGGTCTGCTGTTTTCCATGCCTAGTTTCATACCAGCAGCAGTGCTGGTACAGAACTGGGGCAATGGTTGGGGCAATGGCCATGTACTGTAGGTGGAGGATGTGTGCAGTCATTTCTGCAACAGTGGCACAGCAGGGTGCGTGAGCACTCCAGCATTGGTAGAGTGTGCTAGATCTTTTCATGCACACAAACACTGGCAAAGCAATGGGGAAGGCTGGTTGTGGGTGAGTGTCATGGGGGAGGCTGCAGTGGGGAGGGCAGGGGTGGACTGGTGCGTGTCTATGGGGGCCAATCTATTGGAGCACTCTGCCTGTCAGACATAATCTGCCAGTGCAGGAGCTATTATGTGAGCTCCCAGAAGTTACCTGGGGGCTGCACTGTAAATAGGCACAGACAGGCTGGAGACTCAGAAGAGGCAAGCAGGCTGAGGGGTGCTGAGGGGAGGCACCGTGACTCATGGGCAACGACACCCTCCAGAGTTCAGGACCAACACTTCACTTAGGGCAAAAATCTCCCATGAGAGCAAGTGGAAACTTCAGGGATGGAGATCCCTGGCCATGCTCCACTACAGACGCTCCCACACTAAACTCTCTGGGCTCTGCACTGGCTGGAATTCTGTGCCTACCACTTCTCTAAGCAGCTTTCTCTGCCAACTGAAGTTCCATACTTATAGAGGAGTTTTCGCCTGCCAGGATTCCAGAGGTCTGTGGGGAGAATGGGTTGCTCCTTGGCAGTTCAAGTCACTGGCTGCCCCAGCCACTGGAGGCTGGGAATGAGTCCCTGTGCATGTTAGCCCCTTGGAGGATTCCCAGCTTCCTCCTGCTTCAGGCTAGCTTTGTGTCTTCCCTCCATCCACTCTCAATGCCTTCCCATCTGAAGATCTGTTAGGAGTACACCAGTCATCCCCATCCCCCTGCTGCAGCTGTTCCACCTTGCTGAGTCTAGTTAGCCATCTTGCTCAAATCCACCAGAAAACTCTGGTGGATTTTCTCAATTCCAACAGAAAATTATCTATGCTGAGTAATTACAATAGGATCCTTGATTCCAGCAATCCCATTTTTAGGTATTTCTTCAAAAGGAATGAAAATATATGTCCATACAAACACCTGTACACATGTGTTTATTATAAGACCCAAATACCTCAACAGCCCAGACTACAACCAGTTTCAGAGACAACCCAAGCTCCTATCCTTGATTTTTGATAGACACTTTCATTGAAGTGTTGCTAAAAATAACATGGTGTCTTTAATGGACTAAGACTTTCACACAATTTTTAGATATGTATGTATGTATATTCATATTTATACATATATGCTTTTTATGTATACATAAAAGATCTGTACAAAAACAAGTAAAAATTGACACAACTCCATTTTAGAGTAAAATAAAGCTAAGAAAAGCAAATAATAAATAAAAACAGAGACTGTCATATGTTACTTTATTACAAAATCTTGTAAATTTGCTACATTAAAATTGCAAGATGAAATTTTTTCTACTATGATAGAAAAACTGGTATTGGACTTGCCCTCCTTTCAGAAAAACTTACAAAACTGGAAAATAAAGATAAAATACTGTTTGCAGACATTGACAAACATGCAGCATAGGACTGTAATTAGTGAAGGGATAAAAGAAGGTAAGCACCAAAATATTCCAAACAATGAACATTAGTGTGCATATGTCCTTATAGTAGAACAATTTATAATCCTTTGGGTATATACCCAGTAATGAGATTGCTGGGTCAAATGGAATTTCTATTTCTAGGTCCTTGAGGAATTGCCACACTGTCTTCCACAATGGTTGAACTAATTTACACTCCCACCAGCAGTCTAAAAGTGTTCCTATTTCGCCACATTGTTTCCAGCATCTGTTGTCTCCAGATTTTTTAATGATCGCCATTCTAACTGGCATGAGATGGTATCTCAGTGTGGTTTTGATTTGCATTTCTCTAATGACCAGTGATGATGAGCATTTTTTCATATGTTTGTTGGCCTCATGTATGTCTTCTTTTGTAAAGTGTCTGTTCATATCCTTTTCCCACTTTTGAATGGGCTTGTTTGTTGTGTTCTTGTAAATTTGTTTTAGTTCTTTGCAAATTCTGGATATCAGCCCTTTGTCAGATGGGTAAACTGCAAAAATTTTTTCCCGTTCTGTTGGTTGCCGATTCACTCTAGTGACTGTTTCTTTTGACGTGCAGAAGCTGTGGAGTTTGATTAGGTCCCATTTGTCTATTTTGGCTTTTGTTGCCAATGCTTTTGGTGTTTTGTTCATTAAGTCCTTGCCTACTCCTAGGTCCTGAATGGTTTTGCCTAGGTTTTCTTATGGGGTTTTTATGGTGTTAGGTCTTATGTTTAAGTCTTTAATCCATCTGGAGTTAATTTTAGCAGCACTGTTTACAATAGCAAAGACCTAGAACCAACCCAAATGCCCTTTGATGATAGACCGGACAGGGAAAATGTGGCACATATACACCATGGAATATTATGCAGCCATCAAAAACGATGAGTTCCTGTCCTTTGTAGGGACATGGATGAACCTGGAGACCATCATTCTCAGCAAACTGACACAAGAACAGAAAATGAAATACCGCATGTTCTCACTCATAGGTGGGTGTTGAACAATGAGAACACATGGACACAGCGAGGGGAGCACTACACACTGGGGTCTGTTGGGGGGAATAAGGGAGGGACAGTGGGGGCTGGGGAGTTGGGGAGAGATATCATGGGGGGAAATGCCAGATATAGGTGAAGGGAAGGAAGGCAGCAAATCACACTGTCATGTGTGTACTGATGCAACTATCTTGCATGTTCTTCACATGTACCCCAAAACCTAAAGTGCAATAAAAAAAATTGAAAAAAAAGAAAAAAATATTCCAAACAGAGAAATAGGAAAGGTAAACTCAGGGAAATACCAGTAATCTCCCTGGATTGAAAAGACCAGAATTGAAATTTTGGAAAGTTTAGATGGCTAAACATTGGAATTTGCAGAGGAGAGTACCAGAGTTGAAGGAATAGCACAGAGAAAGAGCTTCACAAAGCGGCACAAAAAAGCCTTTGAGAATTTTGTTCTATAAAAAGCTGTGCATGCATAGGATGAAACTCTATGACTTAAGACAAACAACTAGAAAGTTTTGACTTTAATAATTCCCAGAAATTACACAAGGTGGGAAGACATTTAAAGTCTAACCAATCAGGTTGAAAAAACTCATTTAATCCTTCTCTGCTGAAAAGTCTGTCAGACTTTAACCAATCACGTTGACAGATTTTTCTGTAGAGAAGGATTAAACTGATCTATAAGTAACATAGCTGCCTGTCTAAATATAATTCAAATCTCATTAATGTAGGACAACAAATATAGGGTCATAATCTACCATACAGTGAAAAATTACTAGATGTGCAAAGACACCAAAAATTATGAACCATGAAAGTAAAATTATGGAGGAACATATGCCATGCTAACAACACTAACAATAAGAAAGCTTTGGTAACTATATTAATTTCAGACAAAGCAGATTTGAGAGTAAAGAAAAATATCAAAAGTAAGGAAGGGCATTATACAATAATAAAGGAATCAATTCTTCAAAAGATATAAAAATTCTTAATATGTGTGTGCTTAACAATGAGCATTGAATATGTGAAATAAGAAGTGATAGAAATGAAAGAAAAAAATAGAAAAATTTACCTTTTTATAGTTGGAGATTTCAACCCACTCCACTATCATTATTGACAGATTCAGAATTCATAAAATCAGTATAGACATGTTTGGACAGAATAATATCTTTAATAAACTGAATATAAGTGACATTTACAAAAAAATTTATTCAAAAACAGAAAAATAAACATTTTCTTAAGCTTATATGAAACATTTGCCAACTTAGAAAGTATCCTGAGTCCTAAAACCCACCTTAATTAATTTAAATTAATAGCAATCGTACAAAGTATGCTATCAGACCATAATGCAACTAAACTAGAAATCAGTGACTGAAAACATCTAACATACTTGGAGTTTAATATTTTAAAATAACATACATATCTAATAAGAAGTGTGAAGATAATTTTAGAAAATATTTTTAAATACCTCAAATGGAAATCACTGACTTTTGTAGAATAGAACCAATGCAGTACTTAGAGGGAAATGTATAGCATTTAATGCCTGTATTAGAAAAGAAAAGAGAACTAAAATCAGCAATCAAATCTCCAACTTAGAAAACTAGAAAAACAGCAAAATAAATCCAAAGCATGCAGAAGAAAAATCAACATTAGAAATTACAAAAAGAGCAGAAACCAATGAAATTGAAAACAGGAAACCAGCAAACAAAATAAAGATTATTAGATTTTGATCCTGTCCTCATGTTGTTAGCTGATTTTCGGTTTTCAATTTTATTGATTTCTATTATTTCTAATGTTTACTTTTTTATACTTAGGGGAATATAAGCTGTTCCATTATAAAGATACATGCAAATGTATGTTCATTACAGCACTATTCGCAATAGCAAAGACATGGAATCAACCTAAATGCCCATCAGTGATCGACTGAATAAAGTATGTTATATATACAACATGGAATACTATTGTATCTTTTTTTTTAAATAGGATTAAAAAAGGAAGAGATCATTCCCTTTGCAGGAACAGGGATGGAGCTGGAGGCCATTACTTTCAGCAAACTAACACAGGAACAAAAAAATATATATCACATGTGCTCACTTATAAGTGGGAGCTAAATGATGAGAACACATGGACACATAGAGAGGAACAACACACACTGAGGCCTATCAGAAGGTAGAGGATGGTAAGAGGGAGAGGATCAGGAAATATCAGTAATGATTATTAGCCTTAATACCCGGATGATGAAATGATCTGTAGAACACACCTTCATGACACAATTTACCTATATAACAAACTTGTGCATGTATCCCTGAACTTAAAATAAAAGGTAAAAAATCAATATCAACCCCAAATGAAAATGGTCAAAATGCCTGACTTAAATTGCATAGAGTGACAAGCTGGATTAAAAGACAAGACTTAACTCTCTGCTATCTTCATGAAACCCGTCTTACATGTAATGACACCCGTAGGCTCAAAGTAAATGAATGAAGAAAGATCTTCAATGCAAATGAAAAACACAGAGGACCGGAGTCACTATTGTTATCCTAGATAAAACAGACTTTAAATTGACACAATCAAGAATGACAAAGAAAGACATTACTTAATTACAAAGGTTTGAATTCAACAAGAATACTTAACTAACTAAAATATATCTGTACCCAGCATTGGAGCACCCAGATTCATAAAAGATTTTTTTTCTTATTTGCAGAAAGGCCTAAACACACACACAATAAGAGTGGGAGACTTCAACAACCCACTGACAGCATTAGACAGATCATCAAGTTGGAAATATAATAAAGAAATTCTGGAATTAAACTTGACACTTGACAAACTGGACCTAATAAACATTTATAGAATATTCCACCCAACAACTACAAAATATGCATTATTTTTATCTGCATATAGAACATATTCTAAGATTAACTACATGTTTAAATAAAGCAAGTCTCAAAAATTTAAAATATTAAAATCATATCAAGCATGCTCTTGACCTCAGTGCAATAAAAATAAAAATCAGTATCAAGAACATATCTCAAAACTATACAGATACATGGAATATAAACAACTTCCTCCTGAATAACTCTTAGGTGAACAACAAATTAATGCAAAAGTAAAAAAATATAAAATGAATGAAAACAGAGACAAAAATTACTAGAATCTTAACGGCTAAATCGACGTTAAGGGACAAATTTACAGTGCCAAATGCTACATTAAAAAGTTAGAAAGATTTCAAATTAATAATCTAACATTGCATCTAGTGCAACTAGAAAGAAACAATTCAACTCCAAAGCTAGCAAAAGAAAAGAAATAACTAAAATCAGATAACTTAATAAAATTAAGAGGTGATAATCCATAAAAAGATCAATAAAACTGAGTTGTTTCTGAAAAAAAAAAATAAGATTGATAAACCAAAGGTAAACAAGATCCATCAGAATGTCCTGGATAAGGAACATAGACTCTAAAGAGATTATTTTGGATCTTTAAGATTTAGGACTTCCCTGTTGTGTTTAGGACTCACATGGGGCCTGTAGCCTCTCTGTTTTGGCTACTTTCTCCCTTTTGGAATGGGAGTATTTACCCAATGCCTGTATCCTCATTGTATCTTGGAAGTAACAAATTTATTTTTTTATTTTACAGCCTCATAGGTAGAAGGAACTAGAGTTGTCTCCAATAAGATTTTAGGCTTTTGAGTTAATGCTGAAG
This sequence comes from Callithrix jacchus, assembly GCF_049354715.1. Taxonomy (NCBI): domain Eukaryota; kingdom Metazoa; phylum Chordata; class Mammalia; order Primates; family Cebidae; genus Callithrix; species Callithrix jacchus. The sequence goes on from NC_133524.1 coordinate 89,309,594, forward strand.
TGAGTTAAGATTTGAGGGACTGTTTGGAAGGCATAATTATATTTTGCAATGTGAGAAAGGCATGAGATTTTGGAGGGGCCAGGGGCAGAATGATGTGGTTTGACTCTGTGTCCCACCCAAATATTATGTTTAATTGCAATCCTCAATGTTGGCCCAGCATGGTGGCTCAAGCCTGTAATCTCAGCACTTTGGGACGTTCAGGCAGTCAGATAACTTGAGGTCAGGAGTTTGAGACAAGCCTAACTAAAATGGTGAAAGACTGTCTTGACTAAAAATACAAAAAAAAATAGCTGGGCGTAGTAGCAAACACCTGCAGTCCCAGCTGCTCAGGAGACTGAGGCAGGAGAATCACTTGAACCTGGGAGACAGAGGTTGCAGTGAGCTGAGATCACACCACTGAACTCCAGCCTAGGTGACAGAATGAGACTCAAAAAAAAAAAAAATCCCCCATGTTGGAGATGAGGCCTGCCATGTGGTGATTAAAACATGGCGACAGATTTCTTCTTGGTGCTGTTCTCAAGACAGGCAAAACCATTCAGGACATAGGCATAGGCAAGTACTTCATGACTAAAACACTGAAAGCATTGGCAACAAAAGCCAAAATAGACAAATGAGATAAAATAAAACTCCAGAGCTTCTGTACAGCAAAATAAACAATCATTAGAGTGAACCGGCAACCAACAAAATGGGAAAAAATTTTTGCAAGCTACCCATCTGACAAAGGGCTAATATTCAGAATCTACAGAGAACAAAAAGAAACCCATTCAAAAGTGGGCAAAGGACATGAACAGACACTTTTCAAAAGAAGACATATATGAGGCCAACAAACATGAAAAAATGCTCATTATCACTGGTCATTGGAGAAATGCAAATCAAAACCACATTGAGATACCATCTCGCACCAGTAAGAATTGCAATCATTAAAATATTTGGAGACAACAGATGCTGGAAAGGATGTGGAGAAATAGGAACACTCTTACACTGTTGTTGGGAGTGTAAATTAGTTCAACCATTGTGGAAGGCAGTGTGGCAATTCCTCAAGGACCTAGAAATAGAAATTCCATTTGACCCAGCAATGCCATTATGGGGTATATATCCAAAGGACTATAAATCGTTGTTTTATAAGGACACAGGCACAGGTATGTTCATTCTGGCACTGTTCACAATAGCAAAGACGTGGAACCAACCCAAATGCCCATTGATAATAGACTGAACAAGGAAAATGTGGCATATATACACCATGGAATACGATGCAGCCATAAAAAATGATGAGACCATGTCCTTTGTAGGGACATGTATGAATCTGGAAACCATTATTCTCAGCCAACTGACACAACAGAAAATCAAACACCGCATGTTCTCACTCATAGGTGGGTGCTGAACAATGAGAACACATGGACACAGGGAGGGGAGCATCACACACTGGGGTCTGTTGGGGGGGAATAGGGAAGGACAGTGGGGGTCAGGGAGGTTGGGGAGGGATAAAATGGGGAGAAATGCCAGATATAGGTGATGGAGGGATGGAGGCAGCAAACCACATTGCCATGTATGTACCTATGCAACAATCCTGCATGTTCTGCACATGTACCCCATAACCAAACATGCAATAAAAAAATATATATATATATGTGTAGTGAGAACATCTCATGATATCTGGTCGTTTAAAAGTGTGTGGCACCTCTCCTTCTCCCTATTCCTCTATCTTCAGCCACGTGAAGGATTGGCTCTCCCTTTGCCTTCCATCATGATCAAAAGTTCCCAGAGGCCTCCCCAAAAGCTAATGTTACCATGCTTTCTGTACACCTGTGGATCCATAAGCCAATGAAACCTCTATTTTTTTTGTAAATTACCGAGTCTCAGGTAGTTCTTCATAGCAAGGATGGAACAGACACAACCACGAGAGTTCCTCCATATCACTCACCATGTTTTGTTGTACACTGCACACTTTTATCATATCAGTTATTGCTCTGTATTGTAACATGAGGTTTGCCAATCTGCTTGATTCACAGTGTTTTAGGTCAAGGTATGGTATGGATTTCTAGTGTGCACTAATATCTAATGAAATTTTCTCTTTTTTCAGGTACACAGGATAATTATGCTTTTCTTTCCTTTATAATTAAGCTGGAGATGGTGCCACAGTTATGGTTAATTGGTTTAAAAATATCAGTTCCAGTCTTTTCTTCCTGCGACATGTTAACACATATACATATTCTAAATGATGCAGCTTCAAGAGAGTGAAAGGTCTATCAGTCTCTGTCTCTGGGTGATTGTGCAGAGCCTCCAAAATTTGTTAGTTTCTGTAACTGCAGTATATAATTTTTAGATGAATTTAAAAAAACCCTAAATTTGACTGTAGAAATGGCAACAGTAAAATAAAATATTTTAATATAGCTGGGATGGATGGTAACCATATTATACAGTGACAATGCATTTGGAATAACTGTCATGTTCCACAAGTTATTCATCAGAACATGGAACAAAGGAACTTGTAGCCAAAAAGAAGATAGAAAGCAAAGTAGGAAATGAAAACATTATTAGGTTGATGCAAAAGTAATTGTGGTTTTTGCAACAATTTCATTGCAAAAATCGCAATTACTTTCTCACCAACCTAATGGTAATTGTGTTAGTTATTTGTTGTGTTTGGCATAGTATTATAAGTAAAAGAAGAACTCTGAAAATAATTGGCTAGTTTCAAAGCAAATAATAATAATAATGGGAATTTCTAGTTCAAAAATTCTAGACCTTCCAATGTTTAAAAAGTCTACTTACTTATGAGCTCCAAATATAAAAGATAAGGGTGATAAGACTTTAAGAAATGAACACCCAATAAAACCTTTAATCTGATTTAAATTTCCTCTGGTAAAAGTTTTGCTTAAGAGTGTGGCACCTAATAAAACATTTTAATTTAATAAAGTAACTCAGAACAAAAATCCCATTAAGTATGTGGTCTTCCAAGAGAAGACCATACTGAAAGCCTCATCTCAAGGCTGTCCCCATTAAATTGAGGGAGGGTAGGGAGCTTCAAAAAGTCTCTCTTTTCTCTCTCTGTCTCTCTATATATGATATATTATGTAATATAAAATAAAACTAAATACAAATATGTAATATATAAATATATGTAACAATACAATGAAAATATATAGCATAGTATAATCCATAATATTTTTATAATTGATGTAATATTTGAAAATATAACTTGAAAATAACTGGAGGTATAGCTACTGATATTTTTACCATAATAATATGTTTATTTTGCAAGTGATTTTAATTATTTAGCCACAATGTCCCTATATTTTATTTATATATAAAAATACATTAAAATATATATTTATATATATATAAATAAATATTAAAATGTATTTTATATTTTTCTATACTTTTTATATATTAGATACAGAATTTGTTAGATTTCATATATACATATATATCTCCTATTAGTTCTGTCCCTCTAGACAACCCTAATACAGCAATCCCAGAAAAATGGGATAGACCCTCACCCAAAATTTGGTTTGGATATCAAGGCTGATGATGTCACATATGCACCAAGAGTGTATAAAAAGTTATAGTACTCACAAAATGAGTTTTTCTTTAGAAGAACAGGACAATGTCTCAAACATAAATAAGGATGGCTTGAGAAAGTGGAGAAAGGAGACTAGCTTTTTATGGTAGCTGGGAGTGGGTTTAGGATAAGAATTACTGAGTAGGGGCTAGCACTTTTGTGTTTTGAACTTCCTACGGACACCAAAGGTAAGAACACCCAGGCTTTCTCATGGCAGATGTGTGTGGAAGGGCAAGCAGGAGTGTTGGGTCTTAAAAGTTGTCTGCTGTCCACTACAAAAAATTCAGTCACACTCTTTTTGTTAGATCTTGGCAAAGTCTACTCCAATGTGGTTGTACCCTTTTGTAGTGCCAGATTGCCTATTTTTTTCCATAGCTTTGCCAAAAAAAAAAAAAAAAACAAAACTATGTGGTCAAGCTTTTGAATTGTTAGTAATCTGATAAGTGATAAATTATACCACCATGTCATTTTAACGTTAACCTATTCTGTGATTTTGTGAGGTTGTATACACTTTAATATGTTTAAGCTGTGGCTAATATGCTCTTATCTTATGTCTATTTTCCCATAAGGCTATTGCTGTTTTCTTCTCTCTCTTTTTTTAACAATCTCTTTGTATATTATTTACATTAACTATTTTTCTGTTATATAACCTACACGTTTTTTTTTTAATTTTTTTATTGGATTTTAGGTTTTGGGGTACATGAGCAGAGCATGCAAGACAGTTGCATAGGTACACACATGGCAGTGTGCTTTGCTTTCCTTTTCCCCTTCACCCACGTTTGGCATTTCTCCCCAGGCTACCCCTCCCTACCTCCCCCTCCCACTGGCCCTCCCCTTTTCCCCCCAATAGACCCCAGTGTTTAGTACTCCCTTTTCTGTGTCCATGTGTTCTCATTTTTCATCACCCGCCTATGAGTGAGAATATGCGGTGTTTCAATTTCTGTTCTTGTGTCAGTTTGCTGAGGATGATGTTCTCCAGATTCATCCATGTCCCTACAAACGACACAAACTCATCATTTCTGATTGCTGCATAATATTCCATGGTGTATATGTGCCACATTTTTCCAATCCAGTCTATCATCAATGAGCATTTGGGTTGATTCCAGGTCTTTGCTATTGTAAACAGTGCTACAATGAACATTCGTGTACATGTGTCCTTATAGTAGAACGATTTATAGTCTTTTGGATATATACCCAGTAATGGGATTGCTGGGTCAAATGGAATTTCTATTTCTAAGGCCTTGAGGAATCGCCACACTGTCTTCCACAATGGTTGAACTAATTTACACTCCCACCAACAGTGTAAAAGTGTTCCTTTTTCTCCACATCCTCTCCAGCATCTGTTGTCTCCAGATTTTTTACTGATCGCCATTCTAACTGGCGTGAGATGGTATCTCAACGTGGTTTTGATTTGCATCTCTCTGATGACCAGTGACGATGAGCATTTTTTCATATGACTGTTGGCCTCATATATGTCTTCTTTCGTAAAGTGTCTGTTCATGACTCAGGATATAAAATCAATGTGCAAAAATCACAAGCATTCGTCTACACCAATAACAGACTTAAAGCCAAATCAAGAACGAACTGCCATTCACAATTGCTACAAAAAGAATAAAATACCTTGGAATACAACTCACAAGGAACGTGAGGGACCTCTTCAAGAAAAACTACAAACCACTGCTCAACGAAATCAGAGAGGATACAAACAGATGGAGAAACATTCCATGTTCATGGTTAGGAAGAATTAATATCGTGAAAATGGCTATACTGCCCAAAGTAATTTACAGAATCAACGCTATCCCCATCAAGCTGCCATTGACTTTCTTCACAGAACTGGAAAAAACCACCATGAACTTCATATGGAACCAAAAGAGAGCCCGCATAGCCAAGTCAATTCTAAGCAAAAAGAACACAGCGGGGGGCATCACACTACCGGATTTCAAACTCTACTACAAGGCTACAGTAATCAAAACAGCATGGTACTGGTACAAAAACAGAGATACAGACAAATGGAACAAAACAGAGGCACCGGAGGCAACACAACATATCTACAACTATACAATCTTTGATAAACCTGACAAAAACAAGCAATGGGGAAAGGATTCCCTGTTTAACAAATGGTGTTGGGAAAACTGGCTAGCCATGTGCAGAAAGCAGAAACTGGACCCCTTCCTGACACCTTACACTAAAATTAAGTCCAGATGGATTAAAGACTTAAACATAAGACCTGGCACCATAAAGGACATCTGGCACCAAAGAAGGAAATCTAGGCAAAACTATCCAGGACATAGGAGTAGGCAAGGACTTCATGAACAAAACACCAAAAGCATTGGCAACAAAAGCCAAAATAGACAAATGGGACCTAATGAAACTCCACAGCTTCTGCACAGCAAAAGAAACAGTCACTAGAGTGGGTCGGCAACCAACAGAATGGGAAAAAATTTTTGCAGTTTACCCATCTGACAAAGGGCTGATATCCAGAATTTACAAAGAACTCAAACAGATTTACAGGAAAAAATAACCTACACGTTTTTAATTTTTTTTTTTTTTTTTTTTTTTGCTGATGGTGTTTTCTTTGAGACAAAAGCTTTTTAAATTAAATGTGCTCAAATTTATTAATATTTTCTCTTACAGTATCTGAAGTTAAAGTCTCAATTAAGAAATATTCATTTCTCACAGGTAATAGATTAAAGCATCCTTGCTTTAATCTATTACTGGTATTGTGTTTCATTTTACTTTTCAATCTTTTCAACTTCTGGTCTACTTGAAACACATCAAGGTATATGGTGTGAGGAACAGAACAAATTTTGGTTTTTGTGTGTTTTGCTTTTGTGTAGTTTCAATACCACTAATTTCAAAAGCCCATCTTTTCTGCCAGCTGTTGTGAGATGTCATATTTGTCACATATAACATTTTTTTTATTTCTTGACTGTTTTGTTCTGGTCCATTAATCCATGTATCTATGTATATGCATATAGTTCACTGGTTTAATAAAAGAAACATCATAATATATTTTGACGTTTGCCCTCCTATCCACGTGGCTATTTTTCAAGGTCCTTCTAAGTATTCTTACTTGTTGGTTTTACCAAATGAATTCTAAAACCTAGGTTCATAAAAATTCTTGATGGCATTTTTATTGGAATAGTTTTACATTTAGATAACTCAAGGAAAATTGACATATAATGTTGATTCTTTATTTTCAAGACCGCAGTATCCTACTAATTTTGAAAAGATCTGTACTGTGAAAGATACCAGAAAACACCTTTGCAAAAATTATAACTGAGACAATTTTTACAGTGAAAGAGATATGACCTGACTCCATCTTGCTTCTTACATCAAAGTTGTCCTTCTTTATTCTTGAGTGTGGGCCAAAATAACTTTGGGAGAAACTTAGTTTATAGTTTAGCTTTGAAACAAAGACAATAATATCCCTTTCCCAAAACAAACCCCCTTCCTGCCTGTGAACTACACTGCCTTTGCAAGACTAACAAATTAGTCACAGCATTAGAAATCATGTTTTAGGAGTCATACAGCTGGAGGCTGCAAGAATCTTAACCTCCCCAAATGGTTCCTTGGAGATAACATCACTATTGTGAAACATAAGATCAGTGCTTGACATACTTTGCATTGGATGTATTAGCAGGCACTATCCATACTAATCAACTAGTTCATCTGGTCTTGTAGCTCCTCGCCCCTTTCAGGAACTGATTCAGCACAAGAGGACAGCTTCAATTCCCTATGATTCATCTCGGACCTGACCAGTCAGAAATCCCATCAAATTATCTTCCAAAACCCCAGTTCCTTAATTCTCGGGGAGACTGATCTGAGTAATGATAAAACTTAGGTCTTCTACACAGCTGGCTCTGTGTGAGTTACTCTTTCTATCTTGCAGTTCCCCTGTCTTAATAAATCAAGTCCGTCTAGACAGTGGGCAAGGTGAATCTGTTGGGTGGTTACAAGACTATCACAGTAAATCCTCACTTTAGGTCTTTGATAGGTTCATGGAAACAGCAACATCAAATGAAACAATGTATATAAGAAAATCTTTTTTTTTTCTCATCACCCTAATGTTATTCAAGGACCTGCTGTATGTTGTTTCATTTAATGTTGCAGTTTCCAAGAACCTATCCATGATGTTAAATGACAACATACATTACATATAAAGCATGGAATCTGACATGAATAGTGTGTGTTCTATATGAGGGAAGGAGAAGGAACCACACATTTGGTAACAACAAGAGGGCAATCCTGCATGAACTGCTGTGGCCACCTATATTCAGTTTTCCTCTATTTCTGGGAACACGGGAATTTTTTTTCTATCTCTTGCGGTTGAGTGGGGTTATCTGCTACGATGACATATGCATGTATTTTGACTAATACATAGGAATTGCAATTTTCTTTTTTATAACCCTGGTGCCCTGTACATTATATAGACAATTAGAATATATGTATTTAAAAAGTTATTATATCAGAAATTCTAGCAGTATTAGCCCATGGCCTCACATAATTTTCAATTGTAAATATAGCTAAATATTCAAAGTTGTATTATATATTAGTTTTCCATTAACCTACAATTTTCTGAACACTTCTAAATTTGTATCTGAGAAAATTATTATACATTTTTCTGTATTTTATTCATCCATTAGGAATTCTATATTGTTTCTATTAATCTCCTAGTCATAGGTATGCATTTTAACACTGTTTAAATAGAATAATACATAAAACTAAAAGTGAAGTTATGCAGTCTTCATAATAAAATCCACCAATTGCTTTGGTGAAATTGGTATAGAAATCAGATAGAGCTCAGCAGTAACTCATTTTACGTTAAACCTAATGGTTTATGTAACTTACAGCTAGTGTCTCCTTTTAGGATAATCTGAACAGTAATTAAGAGTAATTTGAGCTTGATAAAGTACTGATGATATAACAGGGAGACCTGGGTTCGTCAATTGGTAGCTATTTTTAAGGAAAGTAATTTCGTGGCATTCCCAAATTCTTCGCTTTGAGGGTATTCTATTCCCTAAAGTGAATATGCTATAAAAAAAGCCTTCATTAAATCCTAATGATCCAAGAAAACCCAATCTTATATAGCCTGTCAAGGACTACATAGCCAAATAATATTCAATTGCTGAGGAAAAACAACTGTGTTTTGAAGTTTTGCATAAACTTTTAAAGTAAAATATATATATATATAATTGCTTAAACTGTCCTTTTAGATGCTCAGACTACTTATTGTTTCAAAAGTTTCTTTTCTAAAACATGATGCAGTATGTTCTTTTGCTTTAAAGCAGGCATTCAGTAATTTTGATGTGGTATTATAAAAATCAACTTTTGAGTCACCTAACTTTAGAAATTACCTAAAAACTTATAGCTGAAAAACACACTTACACAGTTGAAGTGAGTTACATTACAACAAACGTTTTCTACTAGCATTCTCTTTTAAGAGCAAGAAAAAAAATAAATTTTGGCAACATGATTTAACAGCTGCATATAGTATTTATGCTAAAGAAATCACATAGCAGATTTTTGATTACCCACAGAAGGAGGTCCAAGGAGAGCACACAATTAAGCTACACAGATAATCATCTCAACCATGAGATTCAGCCATCTCAGCTGTTAGTAATTACCCAGTTTTTATTTCACTACTACCCTTGCTATTCTTCCTGGGAATATTACAAGAGATATTCAATGATGAGGAGCAACAATGCTTTATTAATAACAAAATACTCCACATACTGAATCAATATTGCATATTAATTCTTAAATGAGAAACATGCTATATCAATGAACAACAAGAGATAGAAATTGTTGATAGGACAAAGTTAATATCAACACTTTGCTTGAAGGATAGCTAGGATGTTATATGAGGCCTAGCAGCATACTCAAGGAACAAATAGCTAAAGAGTTCTTTTATGAACACATTTTATTTTCTATGTTTCTATAGCCTAAAATCATTATTTAAAATGGTCATTGACATATAAAGACTCAGATATAATCATATGACTATTATAATTCATAGCCAATGTTGAATGGACAGTTTTAAAAAATTTTGCAGCCTTTTTGTGATTCATAATATATGGCTATCTTGAAAGTTAGCAGTTACTTCTTGCACTTTTTTCTGCTTATGAAAACTTCAAATATTCCTTTTCTAATATTTAGTTCATCCCTCAATTACTTATCAGTAGCATGTTTTTATTTTAATTGGTTCATGGCACTATGCCCAAAAGTGATTTAAAAATCTTTCAGTGTCAGAAATGTAATGAGTGGTGAAAATTATGCTAAACTATATTTTACTACAAAGATTATGGTTTCATTTCCAAAATGCCACTGCTGCTCTGCTGCTGTTAATTATTTCCATTCAAAAATGTAAGGCCAGGATTACCAGATCTTCCATTACTTCTAAAAGAAGCCACTAATAGCATGATTATAATAGTTGCACAGATTAATAGTTTTATCATCTTTGTGTTATTTATATTTAAAGAACAAAATTGCATAGTACAGATAACCTATCCCTTAAATGTGTAATTAATTTTTTTGTGTTGCCACATAGTTTCATACTTTGGTTGAATAATTAATTACGTGTGTGTGTGTGTGTGTGTGTATGTGTGTGTGTGTGTGTGTGTGTGTGTTTTGAGACAGAGTCTTGTTCTGTCACCCAGGAGTACAATGATGTGATCTCGGCTCACTGCAACCTCCACCTCCTGGGTTCAAGCAATTCTCCTGCCTCAGCCTCCAGAGTAGCTGGGATTACAAACGTGTGCCACCATGCCTGGCTAATTTTTGTATTTTTAGTAGAGATGGAGTTTCACCATGTTGGTCAGGATGCTCTCCAACTCCGGACCTCATGACCCACTCACCTTGGCCTCCCAAAGTGCTGGTATTACAGGCATGAGCCATTGTGCCTGTTCATTAATTACATATTTTAACTTGCCCTTTCTCATTGTTAATGCCACATGCTGACCACAAAGACAATACCCATTGACTAAGAAAATTGTTTTGCACAGTAATACCTTTTATCTTGCTTTGATAGACAATTTCTCATTGTTCTGCTATACTCTTCTTTTTGCATTGTAGCCCCCAAAACTGGAAACATTTCCCAACACTGTTTCCATTAAAAAAAGAAAAAGACCCAGTCTGGCCAATATGGTGAAACCCAATCTCTACTAAAAATATGAAAATCAGCTGGGCATGATGGCATGTGCCTATAGTCCCAGTTATTTGGGAGGCTGAGGCAGGAGGATCACTTGAACCTGGGAGGCAGAGGTTGCAGTGAGCCAAGATCACGCCACTGCACTCCAGGCTGGACCACAGGGCGAGTCTCCATTGCAAAAAATAAAATAAATAAAAAAGGGAATAATTTCATATTTATATGAAATAGATAATTCATAAATTCTGTGAAACACTCCAAACCAACCCTATGATGATAGCAAAAGAAGTAAACATACAATAAGGACAATCTCTCAAGAATATGTTTGCACACGGGCTAATGATGACAATATTGTGGCATGAAACTGAAAAGTGTATGCATAGGGCGTGTATGTGTGTGTTAGACAGAGACTGCTTTTTAAATCTACTACAGATGAGTTCAAAAGGCTTACCTTTCACATGCACAAACACACACACACTTATCATCTTAAAACCTTTTAATATCTGTTTATGAAACTGTCTCAGGAGAATGATAAACAGTAAATTGATTTTCCTTTAGGCCTTTTTTTTTCTAACCATATACTATAGAAGTGTCTGTTAGTCAAAGATTTAGGAGAAAATATAACAAATTTTATTTGAATAGTTGCTTTATTCAACTAGCTGCATATGCTATAGAGTAGGAAGTAATTGCCTAGGTAAACTTCCATCCTTCAAATCTTGAAGAAAACTAAAGGTTAAACACAGAGGAGACAATTCACGTCTAGGTGATGCTATAAGTTCTCTTTAAAATACTTGCACATGCACACCATCAATATTTTTAACATATTAAGAAGACATCAAAATGTTCAATATTAATTTAAAACTCCATGGAACAGAAATAACAGTATTATCCTGCCCCAAAACACACACATGGAGTAAATAGTAGGGGTGATGCTATTGGCTAACTGAATGCTAATACTGCAAAAAAGCAAAAGAGTCTGAAAAATAAAATATCAAGTGTTAATTTGGACTGAAATCCTGCCACACTTTTTACGAGACAAAATCAGACTCATTGTAGAAGACATATTCACATATTCTATGCTTGCTAAGCACACACATATTAAGAATTGTTATATGTTCTTGGAGAATTGATTCACTTATCTATGTAATGCCCTTCTTTACTTTCGATATTTTTCCTTACTCTCAAATCTGCTTTGTCTGAAATTAATATAGTTACTGTAGCTGTCTTCTTGTTAGTGTTGTTAGCATGGTATATGTTTTTATGGGTCATAATTTTCTGCTTCTTTCATATTAAATAATTTTTACTCTATGGTAAATATTGGTGATTATTATGGTGTTGAGTGTCTAAATTTGTTATTTTACATTAACTAACTTTGAATTGTGTTTAGACAGGAAGTTAAGTTACTTAGAGATCAGTTGAATCCTTCTCTACTGAAAAATCTATCATACAATGAATTTTTTTCAACCTCATTGGCCGGAATTTAAATGTTTCCCAACCCTGGGTATTTTTTGGAATTATTCAAGTCAGCGCTTTTAAGTTATATGTGTTACCTCATGGAATTCCATCTTACATATGCACAGCTTTTTATCTAGCAAAAATTTCAAAGGCTTTTCTATGAAGATTTTTGATGCTCTTCCTCTGTGCTATTCCTTCAACTCTGGTACTCTACTCCACAAATTCCAAAGTTTAGCCATCTAAACTCTCCAAAATTTCAATTCTGGTCTTTTCAATCCAGGGAGATTCCTGGCATTTTCCTGAATTTACCTTTCTGATTTCTCTGTCTGGGTATTGTGGTGCTTACTGTCTTTTATCTGTTCACTGATTATGCTTCTATGCTGCCTGTTTGCCAAAGTCTGCAAACAGTCTCATCTATATTTTCAAGTTTTGTAAATTTTCTGAAAGGAGGGCAAGTTAACTACCACTTATTCTATCAAAGTAGGACAAATTTCATCTCATATTTTTAATACACCAAATTTACAATATTTTGTAATAAAATAATCACTATTGATAGTCTATGTTTTTATCCATTACTATTTGCTTTTCTTAGTTTTATTTTACTATAAAATAGAATTCCTGGAACCACCCCCCTTTTACCCCACATCCATGTAAATTTCCTTGTGATCCTCTATGAGGTATAAGCCTGGGAGGTGGCAGACAGTAGCTCCCCTGGTCCAGCAAGAAACTCCCAGGCTCAAGGTGTAGCTGCCATTGAGAAGCCTAGGCTGGGGCCACAACTCTGAATAAACTCTGTTGGCACATAACCTTTAGCTGTGTGTGAGTGGATTAGTCCTGCAGTATTGGTTGGGTGTTGATTTGTGTGTGGAGAAGACGTGGTTGTTGGTTGGTGAAGGCTAATGGAAGAGTTAGCACCCCACTCTCCCCAGCCACTCCTGCAAGTAGCACGCAGGGCATATATATACCTGTCAGGAATGCCTGGTACCTGGTTCTTTGCCTCATCTACTTTCTTCCAAGTTTGCCTGGAGCCTAAACCTGTTAGAGGCTATAGCGCTTTACCAGCAATGTCTGCCTCCTTCCAGCCCCTAGGCTGCCGGCACTATATACAAGTAGGAACTTCCTTTCCTTCACTTCCCTTTTAATCCCTAGTCAGAGCATTCCAGCTACCATGGTTTGCTACCTTGATTCCTCCTGTGTTGGACAGAGGCTGGGGGAAGTGCCAGCCTGATTCTTCCCACCTAGCTGTCATCTATTCCCGCCTTCAGAAGGATGGACAGTTTGCTGACTGTTGATAGAAGTGAAGACTGGGTGGGGGCTTCTCTCTATACCCAGGGCTGGGCTGATCCCCATACTAGTTGTTGCCCCCGCTCCTGAGTTGAGAGGGTGAAGGCTATGGTCAGTCCAGGCTGTGGATTCTTGTGCCTATAGGGAGTTACTCCAACCCACCTATTCGGTCTAATACCTTTGCACCAAGTCCTCCACTCCTCAAATTGGGAAGAGACTGTTCATCACCTTGTGGTAAGGGATAATATGCTAAGGCTGGTGCCAATAGTTATTAGTAGCCTAGCACCCCTTCCCCAACAGTAACCCCCACCCTTTCAGGATCATTCAAGGGAAAGTACTGGAGCCTCTGGGTATGGAAAGAAAGGTGGAAAAAAACCATAAAAGAAATAATTATAATATGAAGGTTTGTAAATAGTCCTTGATGATGTCATGGCAGAGTCTGATTTCTATATAGAGGTAACTTTTTTTTTAAATACTGTGCAAGCTCTGTGCTTCTGGAGTGTGGGAAATGGCTTGGGGAGGGTGTCCCCAGCCTAGAAAGACTGTTGTGTTATTTGTTAAATTTCAAGAAAATTATTTGTGGATCCTGCAAATAAATAAATAAATAAAATAGACTTCTTAATGTCAATTTTGACTTGATTTTGTCAAGATCTTTTATGTGTACATATAAAGCATATGTGTATAAATATAAATATATATGTGTGTATTTGTGTGCGTGTATATATATACACACACATATACTTGTATACATATATACATACATACCTATAAATTGTGTGAAACTTTTACCCCACTAAAGAAACCACATTTATTGAACGGCTAAGGAGCAACCCACTCTCCCCACAGATCTCTGGAATCCCGGCAGTAAGAGACTCCTCTACAACTATAGACACTTGAGCTGGCAGAGAAGGCTGCTTAGAGAAGTGATGGGGCAGAATTCCAGCCAGTGCATAGCACAGAGGGTTTAGTGTGGGAGCATCTGTAGTGGAGCATGGCCAGGGATGCCCATACCCTACAGGCTCAACTGTTCCCATAGAAGACTTTAGCACTCGGGGAACTCTCAGACCTAAATTCTGAAACAAGAGCTGACAGACACAGTACCAAGTCTAGAAAAGAATGTAACCACCCTGATAGTGCTGAAAAGCATTCTACAGGAATTTCATAATGCAATCATAAATTTTAACAGCAGAATAAACCAACCTGAGGAAAAAATCTCAGAGCTTAAAGACTGGCTTTCTGAAATAAGACACTCAGACAAGAATGGAGGAAAAAAATGAAATGGAACAAACAAAACCTTTGACAAATAGGGTATTATGTAAAGAGATCAAATCTGCTACCCATTGGTGTCCCTGAAAGAGATGGAGAGAATGGAAGCAACTTGGAAAACATATTTCAGGATGTCATCCATGAGAACTTTCCCAGGCTGGCTGGAGAGGCTGATGTTCAAATACAGGAAAGGCAGAGAATCCCAGTAAGATACAGCATTAGAAGATCATCCCCAACACATGTAATCTTCAGTTTCCCCAAAGTCAAAGTGAAAGAAAAAATGTTAAAGCTAGATAGGAAACTCAGTTCACCAACAAAGAGAAGCCCGTCAGGCTAACTGCACACCTCTCAGTAGAAACCCTAAAGGCCCAAAGAAATTAGGGGGCAAATATTCAACATTTCTAAATAAAAAAAATTTTAATCAATAATTTAAATCTGGCCAAACTAAGCTTCATAAGCAAAAGAGAAATAAGATCCTTTTCACAAAAGCAAATGCTGAGGTAATTCTTTACCATGAGTCCTACTTTACAAGAGCTCCTTAACAAAGCACTAACTGTAGAAAGGAGAGGTCACTACAGTCACTACAAAAGCACACTTAAATACATAGAACCATAACAATATAAAGCAACCACACAAACAAGTCTGCATAATAACCAGCTAATATCTTGATGACATCATCAAATCCACAAATATCAATGCTAACCTTGAATGTAAATAGACTAAATTCCCGAATTAAATAGCACAGAGGGGCAAACTGGATAAAGCACAAAGACTCAATGGTATGTGGTCTTCAAGAGACCCATCTCCCGTCTGTAAGTTCAAAACAAAGTGGTGGAAAATATTAGCAAGCAAATGAAAAACAAAAAAGCAGGGGTTGCCATCTTAATATCTGAAAAAAGAATTTAAACTCAAAAGATAAAAAAAGACAAAGAACAGCATTACATAATGGTAAAGTGTTCAATTCAACAAGAAGAATTTAACTATTTTACATATATATGCACCCAACGCAGGAGTATCTAGACTCACAAAAAAAGTTCTCAGAGACCTACAAAGAGACTTAGACTCCCACACAATAGTAGTGGGAGACTTTAACATCCCACTGATAATATTAGAGAGATCACTGAGACAGAAAATTAAGAAAGATATTCAGGACCTGAACTTAGCTTGGAATCAGATGAACCTGACAGAACTCTCCATCCAAAAACAATAGAATATACATTCTTTTCATCTGCACATCACCCATACTCTAAATTTGACAATACCATTTGATATAAAATAATCCTCAACAAATGCAAAAGAACCAAAATCACACCAAACCCTCTCTCAGACAACAGTGCAATCAAAATAGAATTTGAGGCTAAGAAAATCACTACAAATTACACAATTACATGAAAATTAAACAACCTGCTCCTGAATGACTTTGAAGTAAATGATGAAATTAAGGCAGAAATCAAGAAGTTCTAAGAAACTAACGAGAACAAAGATTCAACATAAAAGAATATCTAGGACAAAGCTAAAACAGTGTTAACAAGGAAATATATAGCACTAAGTGCTCGCATCAAAGTTTATAAAGATCTCAATTTAAAAACCTAACATCACAACTAAAAGATCTAGAAAATGAAGAGCAAAGAAATCCCAATGCCAGCAGAAGACAGGAAATAACCAAAATAAGATCTGAAAGACACTGACATGTAAAACACCATTAAAAAAATCAACAAATGCAGAAGTTTAAAAAAAATAAAATAGACCTCCAGATAGTCTAAAAGATCCAAATAAACACAATTAGAAGAGACAAACGGGATATTACCACTAATCCCACAGAAATACAAATAACCATCAGAGAATATTATGAACACTTCTACGGACACAAACTAAAAAATCTAGATGACATAAATAAATTCCTGATTACATGTATTCTCCCAAGTCTGAACCAGGAAGAAATTAAAGCCCTGAACAGAGCAATGACAAACTTCTAAACTGAACCAGTAGTAGCCTATCAACCCAAACAACCCAGTATCAGATGGATTCGCAGAGGAATTTTACCAAATGTATAAAGAAGAGCTGGTACTAATCTTACTGAAACTATTTTAAATCTCTAAGGAGGAGAAACTCCTCTCTAACTCATTCTTTGAGGCCAGCATCATCCTGAGACCAAAACCTGGCAGAGACACAACAACAACAAAAACAATAACAACAACAACAACAACAAAACTTCAGGCCAATACCGTTGATGAACACTGGTGAAAATATTCTTAATGAAAGTACTGGATAATTGAATCTAACAACACATCAGAAAGCTTATCCATGATCAAGTATGCTTTATCTCTGGGATGCAAGGTTAGTTTAACATATGCAGGCCAAGAAATGTGATTTATCACATAAACAGAGCAAAAGACAAAAACCACACAGTTACTTCAACAGGTACAGAAAGACTTTTGATTAAATACCCTTTCATGTTAAAAAGTGTCAATGAGTTAGGATGTGAAGAAACATACCTCAAAATAATGAAAACCGTCTATGAAAAACCCACAGCCAACATAATACTGAAAAGGGAAAAGCTGGAAGCATTCCCTTTAAAAACTGGCACAAAACAAGGATGACCTCTCTCACTGCTCCTATTCATCATAGTGTTGGAAATCCTGGCCAGCATAACCAGGCAAGAGAAAGAAGTAAAGGGCATGCAAATAGAAAGAAAGACACACTATCTCTGTTTGCAGGTGACATTATTCAATTCCTGGAAAATCCCATAATCTCAGTCCAAAAGCTTATTAAGCTGATAAGAAACTTAAGCAATGTCTCAGGGTACAAAATCAATATACAAAAATTACTAGCATTCCTATAAACCAAGAGTCAAAATGACAGCCAAATCAGAAACGCAATTCCATTCACAATTGCCACAGAAAAATGAAATATCAAGGAATACAGAAAACAAAGGAGGTGAAAGAACTCTGTAAACAGAACTATAAAACACTTGTCAAAGAAATCAGAGATAACACAAACAAATGGAAAAACATTCCATTTTCATGTATAGAAAAAAATCAATATCATTAAAATGTTCATACTGCCAAAAGCAATTTATAGATTTAATTTTATTCCTATTAAACCGTCAGTGAAATTTTTCACAGAACTAGAAAAAATTATTTTTAAATTGATATGAAACCAGAAAACATTCTGAATAGCCGAGGAAATCCTAAACAAAAAAGAACAATGCTGAAGGCATCACACTACTTGACTTCAAACTACTACAGGACTATAGCAACCAAAATAGCATGACACAGGTATGAAAAGAGACATAGAGCAATGGGACAGAATAGAGAGCCTACAATTAAGGCCACACACCTACAACTGTCTGGTCTTCTAGAAAGCTGAAACCACCAAGCAATGGGTAAAGCATACCCCATTCAATAACTGGTGCTAAAATAACTAGCTAGTTATATGTAGAAGAGTAAAACTGGACCCCGTTCTTACGCTATATACAAGAATTAACTAAAGATAGTTTGAAGACTTAAATGTAAAACTTAAAACTATAATAACCCTGGAAGACAACAAAGACAATACCATTCTGGATAGAGAAATGTCAATGATTTTATGACAACGATGTCAAAAACAATTGCGACAAAAGCAAAAACTGACAAATGGGATCTAATTAAACTAAAGAGCTTCTGTACAGCCCAAGAAACGTTCAACACAGTAAACAGACAACTTACAGAATGGGAGAAGATTATTTCAAACTATGCATCTGACATTCAGTATCTATAAGAAACAAATTTACAAGATAAAAATAAACAATCCCATTAAAAAGTAGACAAAGGGCTGGGCTCAGTGGCTCATGCCTGTAATCCCAGCACTTTGGGAGGCTGAAGCAGGCAGATCACCTGAAGTCAGAAGTTCAAGACCAGCCCGACAAACACGGAGAAACCCCGTCTCTACCAAAAATACAAAATTAGCTGGGCGTGGTGGCACATGCTTGTAATCCTACCGACCCAGGAGGCTGAGGCAGGACAATTGCTTGAACGCGGGAGGCAGAGGTTGCAGTGAGCTGAGATCTCACCATTGCACTCCAGCCTGGGCAACAAGAATGAAACTCTGTCTCAAAAAAAAAAAAAAGAAAAAAAGTGGACAAAGAACGTGAACAGACACTTTTCAAAACAAGACAAACATGTTTCCAGCAAGCACGTGAAACAAAGCTCATCACTGTTTATTCGGGAAATGTAAATCAAAACCACAATGAGACAATATCTCACACCTGTCAGACTGACCATTATTAAAAGTCAAAAAATAACAGATGCAGGTAAAGTTACAAAGAAAAAGGAATGGTTATACACTGTTGGTGGGAGTATAAATTTGTTCCTTGTGAAAAATTCATAGAGCAATTCTACCAGAAAGACCTAATAATAGAACTAACAGTTGACCCAGCAATTCCATTACTGAGTTTATACCCAAAATAATATAAATCATTCTATTATAAAGACATACATGTGCATGTTTATTGTGGAACTACTCACAGTAGCAATGACATGGAATGAACCTAAATGCCCATCAGTGGTAGACTGGATAAAGAGAATGGGGTACATATACACCTTTGAGTACTATGCAGACATGAAGAAAGAATGAGATTATTTATATCCTTTGCAGAAACATGGATGGAGCTGGATGCTATTATCTTTAGAAGACTAACAGAAGAATAGAAAGGCAAATACCTTGTGTTCTCACTTCTAAGTAGGTGCTAAATGATGAGAACGCATGGATTCATAGAGGGGAACGACAGACACTGGGGCCTACTGGAGGGTTGCGAGTGGAGGTGGGAGAAGATCAGGAAAAATAACTAATGGGCACTAGGCTTAATACCTGGGTGATGAAATATTATGTACAACAAACTCCCATGACATGAGCTCACCTATATAACAAACCTGCACACATACCACTGAACTTAAAATAAAAGTTAAAAACATTAAAAATGGTAAAGAATTCCTATCAACACATGTTGTGTAATATATTTTGCCAAGTCTACCAGCATTTCAAATTCAATAGTCAGATTACATAGTTTTTGAAATAATGTATTGAAAAATAGAAACAAAATAGAAAAGCCTGAAATAATATTCATGACCTTAAGAAGAAAAAAATCATATTTAACAAAGAAAAAACTCAATCTTTGTATCATAACAATTGTATACCCTAATAGAAACAATGCTTCGATTGTTTGGTGCATGGGTATATTTTTTTTTATTTATTTTTTTTTTTGAGACGGAGTTTCGCTCTTGTTACCCAGGCTGGAGTGCAATGGCGCGATCTCGGCTCACCGCAACCTCCGCCCCCTGGGTTCAGGCAATTCTCCTGCCTCAGCCTCCTGAGTAGCAGGGATTACAGGCACACGCCACTGTGCCCAGCTAATTTTTTGTAATTTTAAGTAGAGACGGGGTTTCACCATGTTGACCAGGTTGGTCTCGATCTGCCGACCTCGTGATCCACCCGCCTCGGCCTCCCAAAGTGCTGGGATTACAGGCTTGAGCCACCGCTCCCGGCCTGCATGGGTATATTTCTTATAAATATTTGATTCCTTGTTGTTTTCTTAGGAAGTCTTATCAAACTATATGCTTTTGTAAATTATTCACAATTGTATTAGACAGAACAAAGACATAGAACTGTCATAGTTTATTTTTATCAAAAAGAATATAAATTCACTTAAATTATTGTAATAAATAATAAATGCCGCTTATGTCAGTGAGGGAAAGAGCAATTTTGCAGAATTTCAGAATTAATTGTATGACTGCATAGCTGGAGATGAAATGCAATTTAGAGACTGAGTTGGCCCAATCTTTCGGGGTATAATTGCCTCTTGGTGGCCTGTCTTAGACATCTTTCATTCTGGCAATTCCTTTTCTCTTGTCTTCCCTTCTTCTGTACTTGTTACTACCAAGAATTACCTCAGTCTTTACATTGTGCAACTTTTTTTTCTCTATATACTGTTTTCCTAATAACTTTGTATTTACTTGTATCACTTCTTCTTACTCATAACTTGACTTTTCTATGAGTCACTTTCAGCCTTTCTTATTTGCTAGGCTGCAAATTTTCCAAACTTTAATGCTCTGCTTTCCTTTTAAATATAGGTTCCAACTGTAGGTCATTTCTTTGCATCTGTATCTGATCATAGGCTGTTAGAAGAAGCCAGGTCAATTCTTAAAATGCTGTGCAACTTAGAAATTTCTTCCACCAGATACTCTAAATTATCAATCACCCTTTTTTTTTTTTTTTTCTTTTTTGAGACAGTGTCTCGTCTCACTTTGTCTTCCAGGCTGGAGTATAGTGGCATGATTTCAGCTCAATGCAACCTCTGCCTCCCAGGTTCAAACAATTTTCCTGCTTCAGCCTCCTGAGTAGCTTGGATTACAGGCATGTGCCACCAAGCTCAGCTGTTTTTTGTATTTTATTTAGTAGAGACAGGGTTTATCCATGTTGGCCAGGCTGGTCTCAAACTCCTGACCTCAGGTAAGTCACCCATCTCAGCCTCCCAAAGTGCTGGTATTACAGGTCTGAGCCACCATGCCAGGCCTTAATTATCACTCTTAAGTACAAACTTCTGCAAATTACTAGGACACAAACACAACACAGCTGAGTTCTTTGTCAAGGTATAACACAAGTGACCTTTGTTCCGGTTCCCAAAGTTTCTCATTTTCATTGGAGACCTCATTACTCTGAACTTCACTGTCCATCACTGTTACTGAAAAACAAAGGTCTTGGCCAGGTGTGGTGGCTCATGCCTGTAATCCCAGCACTTAGGGAAGCCAAGGCGGGTAGATCACAAGGTCAGGAGTTCAAGACTAGCCTGGCCAATATGGTGAAAGCCCATCTCTACTGAAAATATAAAATTAGCTGGGTGTGGTGGCAGGCACCTGTGATCCCAGCTACTTGGGAGGCTGAGGCAGGAGAATTGCTTGAATCTGGGAGGCGGAGGTTACAGCGAGCTGAGATCATGCCATTGCGCTATAGCCTGGGCAACAAGAACAAAACTCTGTCTCAAAAGAAAAAAAAAAAAAAGAAAAAGAAAAAGAAAAAAGTCTTGATCCAGACCCCAAGAGAGTATACTTGGATCTCATGCTGGAATGAATTCAAAGTGAGTCTCAAATTACAGTGAGAAGAGATAGTTTATTGAAAGGTATTCCATTACAGAGTAGGGAATCCTCAGAAAGTAAGTGGAGAAATGCACCTTCTTTAAGTTTATATATATATATACATATATATATGGGTCTTGCTGATGTAAAAGCTAAGTAAAGGTGTGCCTATGTGTAGGTGCACTGACAGCATGATAAAATTTATTATCGTATTGATTTAAAGAAAACTATCCTTGACAATGTAGCATGCAAATAAAACAAAGCAGAACTATAGTTATCTTCAAAACATATATGATTATGGGTATTAGGATCTCTGGACTTTCTTCTGTTGTAGGAGACACTTGTAGGTGTCTTTAGGCTGTATCCTCAACCATAAATATTCTAAGACCATGGGTCATGACTGACAAGAAAGGTGCCTTGCTAGTTTTAAGATGAAGTTGATTTTAAAATGGTGTCACTCTGGCTCCCTAGGCTCCTGCTTCCCTCACATCACTTCAGCATTTTGGTCACAACAAGTTAACCAGAGTCTAAGAAATTTCAAATTTTCTTTCATCTTTCTCTCTTCTTCTGAGCCCTCTAAACTCTCCAACCTCTGCCCACTACCCAGTTCCAAAGTTGTGTCCATACTTTCAGATATTTTACAGCAATGCCCCACTCCTTGGTATCTATTTTCTGTGGTAGACCATTCTTGTATTGCTATAAAGAAAAATCCAAGACTGGGTAATTTATAAAAGGTTGAATTGGCTCATGGCTCTGCATACTGTACAGGAAGCATAGCACTGGAGATCATCGCAGAAGGCAAAGGGGGCTCAAGCATATTACATGCAAGAGTAGAAACAAGAGAGAGAGGGGGTAGGTACCACACTCATTTAAACAACTAGATCTCATGAGCGCTCACTGACTGTTGTCAGGACAGCACCAAGCTATGAGAGATCCACCCACATGATCAAAACACCTCCTACCAGGCACCACTCTCAACATTGGTGATTACACTTCAACATAAGATTTGGGTGGAGAAAAGTATCTGAACTATATCAACTGGTTTCTGGCATTCTTACAAAGCTGTTTTGGCCTATATATTGTTCATCTGATGCTTCCATGGGAAAGTTAGGGCCCGGAACTTCCTATCCCAACATCTTGCTGAAGTCATGCTTTAAAGAGATCATCTTTTCTCTATGGTTCCATAGTAATACACTTGTCATAGATTTAAATATCCATAATATGTGGAGTTGTTTCTGGACTCCACCATTTACTACTTGTCTATTTGTCTGTCTTGTTAGAATGCCATGCTTCAGTTTTATAACTAGTCTTCATATATCATGGTACAGGTTTGCAAACTTTTGATATATATATATTTTTTTGTAGTTGCTGTTGTTATTCTCCTCCTCCTCCTCCTCCCCGTCCTTCTTTTCCTTCTTCTCTTGCTCTTTCTAGAATTACTTAGCTATTTCTGACCCTTTGAATTAAATATTAGGTTAGAAATCCACTTGTCGATTACCACTAAAAAGCCTTAGAATTTTGATTGGTATCATATTGCATCTATTTGTTAATTGGAGAAAGATACTAAATTTTTCATTCCTTGAATACAGTGTATTTCCTCATTTATGTATGACTTTTGAAATTTCTCTCTGCATTGTGTTTAAAATTTTAGTGTAGCTGTCTTGTACATCTTTTCCTTACATATCATCCTTGGAATTGCATGTTTTTTGGTCACATTGAAAACTCTATATTATGAATATTTGTTGCTTATTAAAAATCATTTTTGATCAGTTAATCTGCATCCACTAACCTTAATAAATTCTAATTCACTCAGTCATTTATCTGATTATTTTTGTTTTGAACATAGACAGCAAGTGTTTGTGACTAATGAGATTTTTACTTCAATTCCTTATTATGTTATTTTTTTTTCTTGTCCTGATTTCCTTGTCTGTTAGGGCTGGTATATTTTTGGTTTGTCTTCCTTTCTGGAGTATAGGCTTTTTAAATTTTCAAACTGGTTATCTGGTATGTCGATCAAGTTGAATTATCATATAAAATGCAGGAGACCCAATTAAATATGGAAGTCAGATAAACAATACATAATTTCAAGTATAAGTATGTCTAAGTATTGCATGGTATATACTTATACTATAAAACAATTGCTATTTAGCTGAAGTTCAAATTTATGGAGGCATATTGGACTTTTATCTGCTGATTGTAGCAATCTTATTACCAAGACTCATCATATTTTTCTCAGCCTTAACTGCAGTATTTTTTTTCTCTCCAACTCCGTGAGATTACTAAGAGCTATATTTGACTTTTCAGCCCTTTATTGTAGCCTTCTCTTTTTTCCTCTCAACTTGTTCTTAGCCTCCTGACAATTATGGAATGGAAAATGTCTTGGGGACAAATTGCTACAGAATATTGGGCTGATTTCAACATGCTTCCCTTCCATGCGAGATCCTGGTCTCAAAATTCTTGGAAAACTTGGTCATTTTGTGACATTATTAAGCATATGTTGTCTACATTGGGTAATGATTCTTTAGTTACTAACACTTGAAGAATTAGTCTAAAACAGACTACATTAATATTACTGAAAAAAGTAACCTATTTCTTGAAACATTATTGGAACATTCAAGTAAAACCATTTGAGGTAGAATTTCATTTTTGCTCAGCAGTAGGTGCATGAGAATTCAAACTTTTTATGTTTTATTTTGAGTCAGTTTTATATATGATATTTTAAGAGAAGTGTATCTCATTTGACTGAATTTTTGATTTATTGCTGAAAATATATCACAATTTCTTATTGTCATTATATATCTGCTCTATTTGTACTTATGTGCCCTTTTAAGTTCATTACATTTTTTGATATGCCCTTTCTCTAATTTTTCTTCATCGATTTGACTAGTGTTTTTCCATATTATGAAACTTAAAACTAACTCTTGGCTTTGTGGATTCTTATTCTATGAAGCATTTATTTTCTGTGTGATAGATTATTGAGATTCTCATTATTTTCTCTTTTATTCTGTTTTTCTTTTACATTTATTTTCTTATTATTTTTAAATTTCCGAAGTTAGGCACATATTTTAGTCTTTGTTATTTTTTTAATACTGTCATTAAGACCACAAATATTTCTAAAAGTAACATGTTGCTGCTGCCTCTTAAAAAGCTTTATAAGAAATATTTTTATTATTTTTCTTTTCTCCATAATTTAAAAATTTCATTATGATTCATTTTTTGACCAAGAAATTATTGTGTGTTTTAAAATTTCTGTAAATATGACTTTTTAAAAAATGTGCTTAATTGATTGTATTTTAATTTTAGTGTGGTAGTAAATATGTTATTTTGTTGTTGAAATTTGCTTACATCATAATCTAAAATGTGAATTTTGAAAATTATCTTCCTTGTATGATTGAGGATAATGTATCTTCTCTAATATTTTGGTACAGAATGCTACATATGGCAATTATACTGTAATTGTTAAATATATTTATAAAATTTTATTTACATATACAGATTTCTAGATAACTATCCATTAATCCATTAATAATGCAGAATTAGTCTCCAACTATTGTGGCATGTTTTTATTTCAATTTTTTTTTCCTATCAACATTTCAAGTATGGCTTGATATATTTTGAGAACATATTAGTTGAATATAAGTGTATCAAATTCTCTAGAGAAACAGAGCTTATAGGATGTGTTCATGTGTTGTGTGTCTGTCGGGATAGAGAGAGACAGAGAGAAACAGAGAGACAGATTTATTTTAAGAAATTGCTTAAGTGCTCAAGTGCTTATGGTGGTTGGTAAAACCAAAATCTGAATGAGTGGCTGCCTGGCTGGAGATCCAGGGAGAAGCCAATATTGCAGCTCCAATCTGAAAGCCATCAGGCTGGAGAGCCAGGGAAAATCGTATATTGGTGTTCAAGTCCAAAGGTTGTATCTTGGCAGAATTATCTCTTGCTTGGGGGAGGTTAGTCTTTTGTTCTATACTGTTTGTTAACTGATTGGATTAGGTCCACCCATATTAGGGAGAACAATTTTGTTTACTAAAAGTCTATCAACTTAAATGTTAATCTCCTCCAAAGTCATCTTCCTGGAGTCATGCAGAGAAATATTTGATCAAATATTTAAGCTCAATGGTTCAAACAAGTTGATACATAAAATTAACTATTAAAAGAAGCTTAGAATTTTTATATTTTGATAATTTAAAACTTATTATTATTTGTAACTCTCTTTGTTCCTAATAATAATTTTGTCTGATATTAGCTTTCTTTTAATCAGTCTTTCTTAGTAAATCAATTTCATACTTGTAACCAATCTTCATTGTTATACTTAAGAAGTGTCTCTTGGCTGGGCACAGTGATGCATGCCTTTAATCCCTGCACTTTGGGAGGCCAAGGTGGGTGGATCATGAGATCAGGAGTTCGAGATCAGCTCGGCCAATATGGTGAAACCACGTCTCTACTAAAGATACAAAAAATTAGCCATGGGTGGTGGTGTACACCTGTAATCCCAGCTACTTGGAAGGCTGAGGCAGGAGAATCGCTTGAAACTGAGAGGTGGATGTTGCAGTGAGCCGAGATCATGCCATTGCACTCCAGCCTAGGTGACAGTGTGAGGCTCCGTCTCAAAAAAATTTTTTTTAAATAAAAAAATAAAGAACTGTCTCTTGTGAAGACATTTACAGCTGTAGTCTTTACAATGCTGTTTGATTATCTCTTACTTACTTAAATTTCATCTACCTATATTTTATTGCAATGGTCATTATTGTTATGAGGCTTACTTCCACCATGCTAATTTTATTTATATTTGTCCTGCATTTTCTATATGCTTGGCTTTTTATCAGTTTAGTTTTTGTCTGCTTTTGTTCTTTTTCCATATTTTCCACTTATATGGAATTACCTTCTGCATTATTTAAGTAATTTTCTTTGAATTTTTACCAAAATAAATGTATCAGTAATCACATAAATGCACAATCACAAATCTCAATCAACCTAAAAAATGCAGATAACATGAAAACAAACAAAACAAAACAGATATAAAAAAAGTAAATTTATCTTGCAGCCCATTCTGAATAGTATAAAGGACTTAGAACACTTTAATCCAAAACATTTGCATCCTGATTCATATACCACTTTTGTCTCTTATTTTGTTTTTGTTTTTTTAATATCATGCATTATAAATTATTTCTATTAATTAAAAAAATAGTTTGAGGCCAGGCACGGGGGATCATGCCTGTAATCCCAGCACATTAGGAAACTGAGGTGGGTGGATCTGTTGAGGTCAAATGTTTGAGACTAACCTGGTCAACATGGTGAAACCCTATCTCTACTAAAAATACAAAAAATTAGCTGGGCGTGGTGACACACAACCTGGGCAACAGAATGAAACCCTGTCTCAAAAATTAATTACTTGAATTTACATACCTATTTACCATTGTATTTGATCACTACTCTGCTCAAACTATTCTAACATCAGCTGTTAATCCTTAAAAAGATGAGTTAATACACTTTCTATATGACCTTTTTTCTTTGTCCGAAAATATATTTATTCCACCATTATTTTAAATTTATTGATTTGCTGGGTATATGTATCAGTTATCTATTTCTATATCACAAAGCAGCTACATATATTTTATCAGGTGATCACAATATGAATTATCAACTAGAGTTATGTTTAGCTGGATGGGTTTTTTTTTGCTGATCTTATCTGACATTAGTCATATGGCTGTGCTTAGCTTGTGAATTTGCTTGGGCGTGTTAGCCTAGGATAGGAATTGTAAACCTCAGAACATTTGACATTTTGAGTTGTATATTTTTATGTTTTGTGGGACTTTCCTATGCATTGCAGAATGTTCATGATATTCACAGCCTTTCTCTATTACATGCCATGTAACTCCAAAAATTGTGACAACCAGAAATGTCTTCACATACACACTTGTGTCCTCTGACATTTCTGGCTGAGAGATACTTAGCTAAGTTTTTATTTCTTATTGCTGCTGTAACAAATTAACAGTGATTTAAAATAACCCAAGGAGAAAGAAGCAGAGCAAGATGACAGAATAGAAGACTCTACTGATCATCTCTACCATGAGAACCAATTTAATAACTATCTACACATACATAAAAATTACCTTCATAAAAACCAAAATCAAGTAATCTCCCTCACAGTACCTGGTTTTATTTTCATATCACTGAAAGAGGCACTGAAGAGGTAGAAGAAAAAGTTCTGCATTCCCGATGCCACCCTTTCACCATCCCCAACAACAGTGTGGTGGTAAGAAGAGCATCTCTGGGCCCTGGGGAAGGAAGAGTACAGCAATTGCAAGGCATTGAAATTAGGGTTGTCCTGTTAGAGTACAAAGGAAAGTCTGACCAAACTCAACTGATGCCTGTCCATGAAGGGAGAATTTAAAACAGCCCAACCCAGAAGTGAATCAACAATCTCAGCAGCTGGAAGATGAGTTTCTTCAAACCTGGCCACCAATGGCTAAACTACTCTGGGTCTGTAAAACAAAACAAAACAAAACAAAACAAAACAAAACAAAACAAAACAAAACACCCCAAAAAACTTGAAAGGCAGTCTAAGCCATAAGGACTGACACTCTTAGGTGATTCCTCATACTGAACTGGGCCCAGAGACCGTGGACTGGGAGGACACATGACTTACTGAGACTTTAGCTCAGCTGGGCCAGCTAAGCGAGTGCTGGCATCCCCCATCTCCTAACACCAGGCTGCACAGCTCATGGCTCCAAAAGAGACCTCTTCCTTTTGCTTCAGGGGAGGAGAAGGAAAAGTGGGGAGGACTTTGTCTTGCATCTTGGATACTGGCTTAGCCACAGCAGTATAGAGCACTGGTAAGGGCTGGGGGTTCCCCATTTCGGGCACTGGCTCCTAGATGACTTTTCTAGACACACTGTGAAATAAAATAAAATGTGTTGACTTTAAAGGAAAGACTCAGTCTTGGCAGCGTTCATCAACTGCTAAATTAAAAAGCCATTGGGCCTTGAATAATTGGCAGCAATACTCAACTATTACCTTGAATACATTGAGTGAGCTCTAAAACTTGCTAGCTTAAGGCAAGACTAGGCACATTACCAGCTATGGTGGCTACAAGAAAAAATGCCTTCTGCTCCAGCAAGGGGAAAGTAAAGGAGACTTTGTTTTGTACCTGTTGCATGGCAACAGGAGGGTAGAACACCAAGTGGGTACTTGAGGCCCCTAATTCCAGGATTAGATATTTGAGTGGCATTTCTGCACCTGCTCTGGGATACAGGGGAGCCCACTGCCTCAAAAGGGTAAGTTCAGGCAGCATTTACCACAAGCTGACTTAATAGCACTTGGGATTTAAGGAAACATCAGTGGTAGTCTGGCAGTATTCCCCATGGTCTGTGGTGGGGGTGGCTAGGGAGTGAGCCTCCTCTGCCTTTAGAAAAGGAAAAGAGGAGCTGGAAGAATGTATCAGAGTTTTTTAATAGTGGACTCAAGCACAACAAAGAATTAGTGAGCTTCAAGAGCTATTTGAAAATGCACAGTCAGAGGAGACAAAGGAAAAAAGAATAAAATCCAATGAAACATTCCTGTATGATCTAGAAAATAACCTCAAAAGGGCAAATTTAAGAGTTATTTAGCTATTAAGAGAAGGTAGAGAAAGAGATATAATTAGAAAGTTTATTTTAAAAGATGATAACAGAGAAATTCCCAAACCTAAAGAAAAATATCAACATCAAAATACAAGAAGGTTATAAAACACCAGACAGGTTTAACCTAAGAAGACTATCCCCAGGCATTTAATAATCAAACTCTCAAATATCAAGAATTAAAAAAAAGGGGATCCTAGAAGAAGCAAGAGAAAAGAAACAAATAACATACAATGGAGTTCCAACACAACTGACAGCAGACTTTTTGGTAGAAACCTTAGAGGCCAGAAGAGAGTAGCATACCATCTTTAAAGTACTGATATAGAAAAACCTTTTTCCCTAGAACAGTATATGTAGCAAAAATGTCCTTCAAACATAAAAGAAAAGACTTTCCCAGACAAACAAAACTTGAGGGATTTAATAAATATCAAGCCTGTCCTACAAGATATGCTAAAGATAATACCTCAATCATAAAGTAAAGGATGTGAATGAGCAAAAAACTCACTGGTAATAGAATGCACACAAAAAAACACCTAATATTATAACACTAACTCTGATGAATAAACCCTTTCGTCCTAAGTACAAAGGCTAAATAATAAATCAAAAATAATAACTACAGCAACTTTTTTTTTTTTTTTTGAGACAGAGTTTTCCTCTTGTTACCCAAGCTGGAGTGCAATGGCGCGATCTCGGCTCACCGCAACCTCCGCCTCCTGAGTTCAGGCAATTCTGCCTCAGCCCCCTGAGTAGCTGGGATTACAGGCACATGCCACCATGCCCAGCTAATTTTTTGTATTTTTAGTAGAGCCGGGGTTTCACCATGTTGACCTGGATGGTCTCGATCACTTGACCTCATGATCCACCCGCCTCGGCCTCTCAAAGTGCTGGGATGACAGGCTTGAGTCACCGCGCCTGGCCTAACTACAGCAACTTTTAAAGACAAAGACATACAAGAAGATATAGGTAGCAACAATAAAACATAAAAGAGGAGTAACAAAGTTAAGATGTAAAATTTTTGTCAGTTTTCGTTTGGCTTCTTTGTCTATGTCATAGTGTTAGTTGCTTTCAGGTTAAAATAATAGGTTATAATATAGTATTTGCAAGCTTCATGGTAACGTAAAACCAAAAAAAAAAAAAAAAATGGATACACAAAAAAAATTAAAAGCAAGAAGCTATAACATATTATAAGAGAAAACTACATTCCCGAATCAGAAAAAGGGAGAAACAAAGGATGACAAATACAGAGAGGGAGAGAGAGAGGGAGAAAGACCACAAAGCAATCTGAAAGCAAACAAAAAACAAAAACAAAAAAAATGGTAGGAGTACATCCTTAGTTATCAATAGTAACATTGAATATTAATGTACTAAACTCTCCAATCAAAAGGTATAAGCTGGCTGAATAAATGAAAAAAAAAATAAATTGAGCTGCTGCCTATAAGAAATGCACTTCACCTATAAAGACATATGTAGCCTGAACATATAGGGATAGAAAAATGTTTCATGCCAAAGGAAACTACAATATAGCAGGAGTTGCTATACTTACATAAGAAAAAGTAAATTTTAAAACAAAAACCATAAGAAGAGACAAATAAAGTCACTATATAGTGATAAAAGTTCAATTCAGCAAGAAGATATAACAAATTTAAATAAATATGGGCCCAACACTGAAGCAGCCAGATAGAATTAAAAAATATTATCATAACTAAAGAGAGAGATATGTCTGAATACCACAATAGCTGTAAACTTTCAGCATTGTACAAATCTTTCAGACCAAAAAGAAAGATCAGACTTAATCTGAGCTATAGAACAAATGGATATAATATGTATTTATAGAGCATTTCATCCAATGGCTACAGAATACACATTCTTTTCCTCAGCACATGGATCATATGTAAGTTATAGTATAGACCATATGTTAGGTCACAAGAGGAGTCTTGAAACACTAACATAAAATTGAAATTGTATCAGCCGTCTTCTCTTACCACAATAAAACAAAACTAGAAATTTAAAAACAGGGATTTTTTGTAACTATCTAAATACATACAAATAGTATGCTTCTGAATGACAAGTAGGTCAATAAAATATTAAGAAAAAATTGAAAACATATTGAAACAAATGATAAAGAAAAAATTATATAAAAACCTATGGGATACAGCAAATGTCATATTAAAGGACAATTGAATAGCTACAATGACCTACATAAAGAAAGAGGAAAAACTTCAAATAAACAATCTAATGATGCATCTTAAAGGAATGGAAAAGGAACAGCAAATCAAACCCCAAATTAGCAGAAGGAAAGAAAAAATAAAGATCAGAACAGAAATAAAGAGAATTGAAATGAAGAAGACAATATAAGAGATAATGAAACATGAAACATAATAGTGGTTTATTGTAAAACAAAACTAACGAACTTTTAACCATATTAAGTAAAAAAGACATGATCAAAATAGACTCAAACATATAAAAGTAGATGTTACAACTGACATTACAGTAATTAAAAAAATTGTTAGTGGCTCTTATGAGCAACTATATATCTATGAATTGAAAAATATTGAAATGGACAAACTCCTAGACACATACCACAATTGAAACAAGTAGAAATCCAAAACCTGAACAGACTAATAAGAGGCAACAAGATCAAAGCCATAGTAAAAAGTCTTCCAGTAAAGAAAAGCCTGGAACCCTATGGCTTCACTGCTGTATTCTACCAAACATTTTATTAAGAACTAATACCAATCCCATTCAAATTATTCTGGAAAATAGAGGAGGGAATACTTCTCAACTCAGTATACGAGGTCAGTATTGCCCCAAACCAGAGAAAGACACATTAAAAACCACACAAACAAGAAACTACAGGCCAATATCTCTGATGAATATTGATGCAAAAATTCTCAAAAAATTACTAGCAAACCAAATTCAACAATATTTTGGAAAGATCATTCATCATGACCAAGTGGGATTTATCCCTGGGATGCAAAGATGACTCAACATATGCAAATCTGTCAATGTGGTGAAGGATAAAATCACGTGATCCTTTCATTTGATGCTATAAAAGCATTAATTCAACATCCCTTTATGATTAAAAAAACCCTTCAAAAATTTAGTTATTAAAAAAACACATCTCAACATAATATAAGCTGTATATGACAGACCCATAGCTAGTGTCATACTGGATGAGAAAAAGCTGAGTCTTTCCTCTAAGGTCTGGAACATGATAAGGATGCCCACTTTTACCAATGCCATTCAACATAGTACTGGAAGACCTAGCTAGAGTAATCAGACAAGAGAAGAAAATGAAAGGCATTCAAACTGGAAAGGAAGAAGTCAATTTTTCCTTGTTTGTAGATGATATGATCTTATATTTGGAAAATCCTAAAGAATAAAGAAGAAAATGATTAGAACTGATATGTTCAGTAAATTTGTAAGATACAAAATCAATGTACTAAAATTAGTAGCATTTCTATACGTCAAGAGTGAATAATCTGAAAAAGAAATTAAAAAGTGATCTCATTTACAGTAGCCACATATAAATTTAAATCCCTAGAAATTAATGTAACCAAAGAAGTGTAAAATAGAGATAGTGAAATCTATAAAACATTGATAAAAGAAATTGAAAAGGATACAAAAAAATAAACAAAAATATATTCTATGTTCATGAATTGAAAGCATTAATACTGTTAAAATGTCCATATTACCCAAAAGCAATGTACAGATTTAATGCAATCCCTATTGAAATGTCAATGACATTTTTCACAGAAATATTTTAAAAATTCTAAAACTTATATAGAGGCACAAAAGACCCAGAATAGCCAAAACAATCTGGAGTAAAAGGAACAAAACTGAAGGAATCGAATTACCTAGCTTTAAATTATACTACAGAGCTATAGCAACCAAAGCAGTATGGTACTTGCATAAAAACGGACACATAGAAGAATGGAATAGAATAGAGAACCCAGAAACAAATCCACACACCTACAGTGAACTCATTTTCAACAAATATGCCAAGAACATACATTGGGAAAAAGACAGTCTTTTCCATAAATGGTGCTGGAAAAACTAGATTTCCACACACATAAGAATAAATCTAGAACACTAGCTCTCACCATATACAAAAATCAAATCAAAATGTATTAAAGAGAACGATCCAAGATGGCCGATCACTAACATCTCAGGATTGCAGCTCTCAGTGAAACTGCAGAGAACTAGAGGATGCCACACTTTCAGACAAATTCTGGTCGCTCACGGAGCAGAAGATCCCCAGTGGAGGAGTCACATGGGTTGCCAGAGAGACTCTTGTGGCCAGCGCAGCGGTTTCACTGGCACCTCAGCGCGGCAGATCTTGGAGCAGAGTAAACAGGGCTGGCTCCGCTTCTGACCGAGGTTTGGAGGACCCACACGGGTCCCCAGCACGACTCCTGAGGCGGGCGCAGCGGCTGTGATGGCACGTCAGTGCGGTAGCTCTCCGCGCAGAGTAAATGAGACTGGTTCCCCTTCTGACGAAGGTTTGGAGCTCCAGGAAGGCAGAGTCGCCTAATACGGACACAAGAAGGAATCCAGACAGGAGAATCCTGGGCAGAAAAGCACCAACAGTCTTAACACCACTGTTCTGGCCCTGGGAACTAACAACTTGGACGTCCACTCAAGAGAACTAATCTGAAAGTTGGTAATTTCAAAGATGACAGGAGGATAAATTTACAATGATGGGAAGAAATCAGCGTAAAATGTCTGAGAATACACAAAATCAGAACGCCTCTCCCTCTAAAGATGATCACAGTTCCACATCAACAATGGAACAAGGTTTGATGGAGAATGAGCACATCCCAATAACAGAATCACGCTTCAGGGAATGGATAATAAGAAACTTTTGTGAGTTAAAAGAACATGTTGTAGCCCAACGTAAAGAAACTGGGAACTTTGAAAAAAGGTTTGATGAAATCCTATTGAGAATAGACAACTTAGAGAGGAGTATGAGTGAATTAATGGAACTGCAGACTACAATACAGGAACTCCGAGAAGTATGCACAGGTTTAAACACTCGAATTGTTCAAGCAGAAGAAAAGATATCAGAGGTCAAAGTCCAACTTAATGAAACAAAACAAGAAGACAAGATTAGAGAAAAAAGGATAAAAAGGAATGAGCAAAGTCTCCAAGAAATGTGGGACTATGTGAAAAGACCAAATTTACTTTTGATAGGTGTACCTGAATGTGACGGAGAGAATGAATCCAAGCTGGAAAATACCCTGAAGGGTATTATTCAGGAAAATTTTCCTAAACTAGCAAAGCAGGTCAATATTCAACCCCAGGTAATACAGAGAACACCAGAAAGATATTCCTCAAGAAGAGCAACCCCAAGGCACATAATCGTTAGATTCACCAGAATTGAAATGAAGGAGAAAATACTAAGGGCAGCCAGAGAGAGAGGTCAGGTTACCCACAAAGGCAAGCCTATCAGACTTAGCAGATCTCTCAGCAGAAACTCTACAAGCCAGAAGAGAGTGGGGGCCAATATTCAACATCCTCAAAGAACAGAACCTTCAGCCCAGAATTTCATATCCAGCCAAACTAAGCTTCACAACTAAAGGAAAAATAAAATCTTTTATGAACAAGCAAGAACTCAGAGATTTTATTACCACCAGGCCTGCTTTACAAGAGCTTCTGAAAGAAGCATTACACACAGAAAGAAACAACCAGTATTAGCCATTCTAAAAATATACCAAAAAGTAAAGAGCATCAACATAAAGAAGAATTTACACCAACGAATGGATAAAACAGTCAGTTAACATCAAATGGCAGTAACCATAAATTTAAATCGACTAAATCCCCCAATCAAAAGACACTGCCAAAACCCAACGGCATGTTACATCCAGACCTGTTTCACATGCAAGGATACACAAAGACTCAAAACAAAGGGATGGAGAAAGATTTACCAACCAAATGGAGAGCAAAAATAAATAAATAAAAAGCAGGAGTTGCAATTCTCGAATCGGATAAAATAGATTTTAAAGCAACAAAGATATAGTGGTAAAAGGATCAATGCAACAACAACAGCTAACGATCCTAACACCCAGATACATAGAGACTTAGATTCAATGAGACAGAAAATTAACAAGGATATCAAGGACTCGAACTGTGATCTGGAACAAGTAAACTTAATAAATATTTATAGAGCTCTCCACTTCAAATACACAAAATATACATTCTTGTCAATAGCACATCACACCTACTCATAGGTTTAAATGAAACATTGATCTGCCATTATTAATACCCATTTTTTTTTAGAATAAAGCAATAATTCTGTTCACCCTCCCTCTTTCTCTTCCTCTTTCTTCCTCTCCTTTACTCATTTTTTTTCTTTCCTTCTCTCAAAAAAAAAGAACAAAAATGGATTAAAGACATAAATCTAAGATTTCAAGCTATGTAACTACTACAAGAAAACTTTGGGGAAAATCTCCAGGACATTGGTCAGGGTAAGTATTTCTTGAGCAATACCCTACATGTACAGGTAACCAAAGCAAACATGGACAAATGGCATTATATCAAGTTAAAAAGCTTCTGCACAGCAAAGGACACAATCATGAAAAGAAGAGACAACCCACAAAGTGTGAGAAAATATTTGGGAATTACTCATCTGACAAGGGATTATTAACCAAAATATGTAAGAATTCCAACAACTCTACAGAAAAAAAATTCTATATATGTATATATACACATATATATATAAAATAGTGTAATTAAAAATCGAGCAAAGGATTTAAATAGATACTTCTCAAAATAAGACATACAAATGACAAATAGGCATAAGGAAGGGTTCCCAACACCTTTGATTATCAGAGAAATCCAAATCAAACCTATAGTATTATCTCACCTCACTTAAAATGGCTTATATACAAAAAAGAAAAAAACAGACAATAATAAATGCTAGTAAAAATGTAGAGAAAATGTAATTTTTGTACACTTGTTGGGAATGTAAATGAGTACAACCTCTATGAATAACAGTGTAGAGTTTCCTCAAAAAACTAAAACTAGAGCTACCATATGATCCGGCAATGCCACTGCTGGGTATATATACTAAAGAAAGGAAATCACTAAAATTAACTCCCGTTGGATTAAAGACTTAAACATAAGACCTGGCACCATAAAAACCCTAGAAGAAAATCTAGGCAAAACCATTCAGGACATAGAAGTAGGAAAGGACTTCATGACCAAAACACCAAAAGCATTGGCAACAAAAGCCAAAATAGACAAATGGGACCTAATCAAACTCCACAGCTTCTGCACAGCAAAAGAAACAGTCACTAGAGTGAATCGGCAACCAACAGAATGGGAAAAAATTTTTGCAGTTTACCCATCTGACAAAGGGCTGATATCCAGAATTTACAAAGAACTCAAACAGATTTACAGGAGAAAACCAAACAAGCCCATTCAAAATTGGGCAAAGGATATGAATAGACACTTTACAAAAGAAGACATACATAAGGCCAACAAACATATGAAAAAATGCTCATCATCACTGGTCATTAAAGAGATGCAAATCAAAACCACATTGAGATACCATCTCACGCCAGTTAGAATGGTGATCATTAAAAAATCTGGAGACAACAGATGCTGGAGAGGATGTGGAGAAACAGAAACACTTTTACACTGTTGGTGGGAGTGTAAATTAGTTTAACCATTGTGGAAGACAGTGTGGCGATTCCTCAAGGCCTTAGAAATAGAAATTCCATTTGACCCAGCAATCCCATTACTGGGTATATATCCAAAGGACCATAAATTATTCTACTATAAGGACACATGCACACAAATGTTCACTGCAGCACTGTTTACAATAGCAAAGACCTGGAACCAACCCAAACGCCCATCGATGATAGACTGGATCAGGAAAATGTGGCAAATATACACCATGGAATATTATGCAGCAATCAGAAATGATGAGTTTGTGTTGTTTGTAGAGACATGGATGAATCTGGAGAACATCATTCTCAGCAAACTGACACAGAACAGAAAATGAAATACCGCATATTGTCACTCATAGGCAGGTGATGAAAAATGAGAACATATGGACACAGGGAAAGGAGTACTAAACACTGGGGTCTATTGGGGGGAATAGGGGAGGGACAGCAGTGGGAGGGAGCTGGGGAGGGATAGCCTGGGGAGAAATGCCAAATGTGGGTGAGGGGAGGAAAGCAGCAAAACACACTGCTATGTGTGTACCTATGCAACTGTCTTGCATGTTCTGCACATGTACCCCAAAACCTAAAATGCAATTAAAGAAAAAAAAGGAAACCTATTAATCTAGTTTAACATCAATAAAAGCATCAATTTTTTTTTAAAAAAAGAAAGGAAATCAGCATATTGAAAAGATATCTGCACTCTCATGTTTGTGGCAGCACTGTTCACAGTAGCTAATAATTGGAAGCAACCTAAGTGTTTATCAACAAATGAATAAATAAAGAAAACATGGCACATATACACAATGGAGTACTATTCAGCCATAAAAGAGAACAAGATCCTGTCATTGACAACATGGACAGAACTGGAGATTTTTATGTTAAGTGAAATAAGCCAGGCACAGAAAAAGAAATATTTCATGTTGTCACTTATTTGTAAGATCTAAAAATCAAAACAATTGAACTCATGGACATAGAGTGTAAATGGATGGCCACTAGAGGTAGGGAGGAGTTGGGAAAAGGTGGGGAAGGATAATGGGTACAAAGAAATTGAAGTATAAACAAGGTTTAGTATTTCATAGCACAACAAGGTGACTATAATTGATAATATTTTTCATTTTAAAATAACTAAAAGAAGGTAATTGGATTGTTTGCAACACAAAATAGAAATTCCTTTTTATAAAAGGGAAAACGAATTGATTGGTACATCATTATCCATTATGTCATTATTTAATATTGCACGCTTGCATCAAAAGATCTCATGTACCCTATAAACATATACACCTACTATGTAACCACAAAAGTAAAACAAATGTTTTAAAAACAACCCAAATTTCACCATCAAATATGAAAAATTTGTAAAAAAAAAAAAAAAAATCTTTAACAAAATAAAGCTGGAACAATGCTGGAAGTATTGCACTGCCTGATTTCAAATTGTGCTGCAAAGTTGTCATAACCAAAACAGCAATTCATATAAACTGGACATAGAACAATGAAACAGAATAGAGAACCCATAAATAAATCCTTGCACTTAATGCACTTACAGCCAACTCATTTTCAGCATTGCACCAAGAACATACATTGGAGAAAGAATAGTCTTTTTAATAAAATGATGCTGGGAAAACTAAATATCTCTATTCAAAAGAATGAAACTAGATCCCCATCTTTTGATGTATAAAACTAATAAACTCAAAATTGACTAAAGACTTACATGGTAGTCCTGAAAATTTGAAACTAATATTTCTGGGGTAAAATCCCAAAAGAACAGAAAACAAAAGCAAAAAGAGACAAATGGAATTACCTCAAAATAAAAAGCTTTTGCATAGCAAAACACACACACACACACACACACACATACACACACACCAATTAACACAGTGAAGAGATCACCTGCAAAATGGGGTTAAATGTTCACAGACTATCCACCAAGATATTAGTAACCAGAATATATAAGAAACTCAAAATCAATAGGAAAAATAATAATTTCTTCAAAAAGTAAACAAAATACATTAATACACATTACTCAAAAAAGAAATGGAAATGGCTAAGCTATATAAAAAACTACTGAACACTAATCATCAAAAAAATGCAAATCAAAACCACAATGAAATATCTCACCTTAGTTAGAATGGAAATCATTAAAAAAAAATTACAAATGCTGGTGAAGATATGACAAAAAGAGAATGCTCCTACACTTTTGGTGGAAATGTAAAGTAGTACAGCCACTATGAAAACAGTATTGAGGTGCCTCATAAAAACTAAGAATAGAACTACCATATGAAACTCACTGAGACACGTTAGAAAGACTACTTATTTTCTTTCCAAGAAATTTATATCCAAGAAATTTTCTTTCTTGAATATAAAGATATCAAAGAGATACATTTACTCTCATGTTTCTTGCAGCACTGTTCACAGTAGCCAAGATCTGAAATCAACCTGTGTCCATCAATAAATGAATGGATAATGAATAGTGGTATATATACACAATCAATTTTATTAAACCATAAAGAATAAAATCCTGTTATTTTAAGCAACATGGATGGAACATGAAGACATTATGTTAAGTGAAATAAGTCAGGCACAGAAAGACAAATATTTCATATTCTCATTCATTAGTAGAAACTAGAAAAGTGAATCTAATGAAGACAGAGTAAATGGTGGTTATCAGAGGCTGTGAAGAACAGGAAAGTGATAAAGAGAAGTTGGTCAATGAGTACAAAAAAACAATTAGGAGAAACTTCTATTGTTGGATAGTACAATAGGAAATTATAGTTGAAAATCATTTGTTGTATATTTCAAAATAGCTAGAAGAGAAGAATTGTAGTGTTGCTGATAGAAATAAAAGGTAAATATATGAGGCGATGGATATCTCACTTACCCTTATTTAATTATTACATACTGTATATGTATATCAAATTATCATATGTGCCATGAAAATATGTACAATTTTAATGTATAAATTAAAAAAATGTAAAAACATAAAGCAATCCCAATTTTTATCTTATAACTCTGGAGCTCAGAAATTCAAAATGAATCTTACCTGGGCTAAAATCAATAGGCTGGTGGAGTTGTGTTATTTCTTGGGACTCTAGTGAAGAATCTCCTTACATTTTCTAGCTTCTAGGGATTACTTACATTCCTTGGTCTTTCCTACATTTTTAAAACCAGCAATATTAGCATCTTTTTCCTCTCTCTGTGTTTCTGTTGTCACATCTTTTTATTTGACTCTTTTAAGGATATTTTTTATGACATTAGGACCACTGGGATACTGAATGACAATGGCCTCATCTTAAGGCCTTTAATTTAATCAAATATATATATTTAAAGTCACTTTTGCTATGTAAGGTAACATATTTATACATTCCAGGGGTTAAGATGTGGATGGTTTAGGGAGAAAATTATTAGGTCTACCACAGCCAATCTAGGAGGATCTCACTTGAGATTTTTTTTGTTTCTGCTCCATATGTTTTTAGCTTTTAGTAAGCTAGCCCAGACTTCTTCATATGTTAGAGGTAGACTTTCCAACAGTAAGAGGCTAAGCCCCAGTGATCAAGTGCTTCTTAAGTCTCAGGTTTGATAAAGTCTAATTGGCAAATCAAATCACAGAACCAACCCCAAAGTCAATATGGAAGGGGAATATGCAAGGACATGGTTATAGGAATATAGGGAGGAAAAATGATTTGGCACAATTACTAAAAATTTAAACCAGTACAGTAATCTATACTGAATTACTTTCTTTCAGAAATTTTGGTGATTTGATTTTACTGTATTCTAGTTCGTTCATCACACTCATTCTCCATTCCACTTTGTTCCCTTGCTGGTGAGGAGTTGTGATCCCTTGTAGGAGGAGAGGTGTTCTGGTTTCAGGTGTTTTCCTCCTTTTTGAGCTGGTTTCTTCCCATCTTTGTGGATTTATCCACCTGTCATCTTTGTAGTTGCTGATTTTCAGATTGGGTCTCTGAATGGATGTCCAGTTGATGATGAAGTTACTTCTGTTTCTTATTTTTCCTTTTAACAGTCTGGCCCTCCTACTGTAGGACTGCTGAGGTCCACTCCAGGCTCTGCTTGCTTGGGGATCACCTGCAGCTGCTGCAGAACAGCAAGGGTTGCTACCTGTTTCTTCTTCTGCTATCATTGTCCCATAATGATGCCCGCCAAATGTCAGTCTGATCAGTCCTTTGTGAGGTGACTCTTTGGATATATGGGGGTCAGGGAGCTGCTTAAGGAGACAGTCTGTCCTTTATAGGAGCTCAAGTGCTGAGCTGTGAGCTCTGTTGTTCAGAGCTGCTGGGAAGGTACGTTTAAGTCTGCTGCAGCAGAACTCATATCCCCCCCGCCTTTTTTTCCCAGGTGCTCTGTCCCAGGGAGTTAGGGCTTTATTTATGAGTTTCTGTTGTGCTGCTGCCTTTTTTTCAGGGCTGCCCTGCCCAGCAAGGAGACAGCCTAGTCACTGTC
This sequence comes from Callithrix jacchus, assembly GCF_049354715.1. Lineage (NCBI taxonomy): Eukaryota > Metazoa > Chordata > Mammalia > Primates > Cebidae > Callithrix > Callithrix jacchus. Next base: position 89,351,155 of record NC_133524.1, read on the forward strand.
TGCCTGCAGAGGCTTTGTTGAGCTGCTGTGGGCTCCGCCCTACTGCCCTGTGAATTTCCCTGCAGTTCTGTTTATATGGGTGTGGTTAGAACTGCCTCGGCAATGGTGGCTCACCTCTGTAATGGCGGACTCTCTCTGTAGTGGTGGGTTGCCTCAGCAATGGCAGGCTGCCTCAGCAATGACGGACTACCTCTGTGCCTCAGCAATGGTGGACGCCCCTCCACCGCAGAGCTGGACTGTCCTGGGTTCAGCTGTGCTTGCTATGAAACTCTCAACCCCAGGCATTTCCAATTGCCGGTTTTTTTTTTTTGGGGGGGGCAGGGTGGGTGGGACCTGCTGAGCCTGATCACCTGGCTCCCTGCCTCAGAGCCTTTTTTTTGAAAAAGTTGAACGGTTGACTCTCTCCCAGGCTTTCCAGTCTCCTGTTGAAAAGGCTCCAGGATCTGTGTGATTTCCCATGCTGTGACCCACTGTGCTGGCTGAAACAATGGCGCTGCCCAGGAATCTCCTGGCCTGGCTCCCTGTTTCTGTCCCCTGTTTAATCAGATGAGTTGGCGACTCTGCATTCCTGGAGCTCCAATCGCCAGCTTAAAAGGGCAACCAGACCAGTGTATTTTATAAGGAGAACTGCAGCGCTGGAGTGCCGGCAATACAGCCACGCTGGCCAAAATAGCTGCACTGGTGACCCGTGGGGCTCCTCTGCCTGGGAATCTCCTGGTCTGTGGGCAATAAAGATCCCTCTGGAAATGCGGCATCCAGTCACCCGCTGCGCTTTCACTGGGAGCTGCAATCCTGAGTTGCTCCTAAACCACCATCTTCGATCCTCCTGTATTCTAGTTCTTAATGTTTTAAAGAAGTTGCGATTAAAATTATTGTTTCTTTTTAGATACTCTTACTTTCCAAATGCTTGGCTGTGCTGTGGTTTCTAGATCTATAGTCCTGTTTTTGTTAGTTCTAGAAAAAATTTCAGCCATTATCTTTTAAATATTGCTTCTTCTTCAATTATATTAGTTCTTTTTCTAAAAAGTGCTACTTTATTAAGTGAATAATTAGTGTTTACACTGATAATTGTAGCATCAATTAGTGATTGTAATTGCATTTGTTTTGTTTTATGGCACTTCCATTTTTCTGGAACTATTAATAGCCTGATTTTCAATTGTGCCATTTCAATTTTGCCATTTGCAATCTACACATGAAATCTTTTCCCCAGTTCTTTCTGATATCAAAGGCTTTTCTTGAGTTTCTATTTTCTCTAGATTCTTTACTTCTAAAGTCCTTTGTCATCTTGAACTACTTAATCAAATTTGCAACCTCTTTCTTTTGTCTCTGTGACTTTAAGGCCATGTGTCAAATGATACATGATATCATGTTTTTGCCATAGCAAAAAAGCATATAAAGATTGTAATAAGTTTAAGAGACATGAAAGAGAGCACATATGTATATAAAAGAAAAAAAATTTTCTGGGGGGGAGGACTCAAGATGGCGCTGTGAGAACAACCCAGGATTGGAGCTTGCGTTGAATCTGCAAACGGTAAGTCAGAGCTGCATTTCCAGACTGATCTTTGTTGCCCACAGAACGGGGAAACTCCCAAGTATAAAAAGACACGGGACACCAGGCAGTAGGTCTGCCCGGCGAAGCCGGCAGCTGGGGCGGCGGTGGCCGGCCCGACCCAGCAATCCCCACAGGGCGCGCTTGTCAGGGTGCCTTGTTCAACCGGCAACCTGAGACTTGAGAGGGCTGGACTTGAGACTGAACGAGACTTGGACAGTAGCCCAGCCCAGGGGATTGCAGGGACAGATCGTTTGGGATACCCAGTGGGATGAACAAAACCGCGATTTCAAACTATCCCGAGCAGGCGGTCCGAGACGCTCTGTGGGGGAGGGGCGTCCACCACTACCGAGGCAACCCGCCCCAACTGAGATACACGCCCACTGCTGACGCAGCCAGCCGTTGCCGAGGCAACCCGCCCCAACTGAGATACACGCCCACTGCTGACGCAGCCAGTCGTTGCTGAGGAAACCCGTCCCTACTGAGATACACGCCCACTGCTGACGCAGCCTGCCATTGCTGAGGCAACACGCTACAGCAAAGAGACTCGGAGACCACAGCAGAGCCTGCAGGAACAGGGCGAATCATACAACAGCAGGGTGTAGCCTCGGCAACCAAACAGTGGCTAGTCTGCCTTCTAGCTGGGCAGGACACCTCATCGAACATCCAAAAATAAAACCCAAACCCCTCAACACAGAGCATTTGAGAAAAAAAAAAAAGGGTTTTTTAATGAGCTCTGTTGCAGCAGAATCAAACATAGCAGCCTAATAGCCCTGAAGAAACAACAGAGCGCACAGCTCAGCAATTAAACCCCTATAAAGTACAAACTGTCTCCTCAAGCAGCTCCCTGACCCCTCTATATCCAAAAGACTGACATTAGGCAGGCATCATCCTGGGACAAAGAGAGCAGAAAAAGAAACTGGTAGCATCCCTCGCTGTGCCACAGCTGCTAGAGGTGCACCCCAGACAAGCAGGGTCTGGAGCGAACCTCAGCAGTCGTACAGTGAAGGGGCTAGACTGGTAGAAGGAAAACCAAGCAACAGAAATACTTCATCATCAACATTCTGGGTGTCCACTCAAGAGACCCAATCGAAAAGTCAGCAACTACGCAGACGACCAGCAGACAAATCCACAAAGATGGGAAGAAGCCAGTGCAAAAAGGAGGAAAACACCCGAAACCAGAACACCTCGCCTCCTAGAAAGGACCAAAACTCCTCACCAGCAAGGGAACAAAGCTGGACGGAGAATGACTGTGACGAAATGACAGAATTAGACTTCAGAAGATGGATAATGAGAAACTTTGGTGAGCTAAAAGATCATGTATTAAATCAATGCAAAGAAACTAAGAACCTTGAAAAAAGATTTGAAAAAAGATTCAAGGAAATGATAACAAGAATGGATAACTTAGAGAGGAATATGAATGAATTAAAGGAGCTGAAAAACACGAGAACTTCGCGAAGCAAACACAAGTTTCAATAGCCGAATTGACCAAGCAGAAGAAAGAATATCTGAAGTCGAAGACCAACTCAATGAAATAAAACGAGTAACCAAGATCAGAGAAAAAAGCACAAAAAGGAATGAACAAAGTCTCCAAGAAATGTGGGACTATGTGAAAAGACCTAACCTATGTTTGATAGGTATACCAGAAGGGGACGAAGAGAATGAATCCAAGCTGGAAAATACTCTTCAGGACATCATCCAGGAAAATTTCCCCCACCTAGCAAGACAGGCCAACACTCAATTGCAGGAAATACAGAGAACACCACAAAGAAATTCCGCAAGAAGAGCAACCCCAAGGCACATAATCATCAGATTCAACAGGGTTGAAATAAAGGAGAGAATACTAAGGGCAGCCAGAGAGAAAGGTCAGGTCACCCACAAAGGGAAGCCCATCCGACTCACAGCAGATCTCTCGGCAGAAACACTACAAGCCAGAAGAGAGTGGGGGCCAATATTCAACATTCTTAAAGAAAAGAACTTTCAACCCAGAATTTCATATCCAGCCAAACTGAGCTTCAGAAGTGAAGGAAAAATAAAATCCTTTGCAAACAAGCAAGTACTCAGAGATGTTGTCACCACCAGGCCTGCTTTACAAGAGCTCCTAAAAGAGGCACTACACATAGAAAGAATCAACCAGTACCAGCCATTCCAAAATCACACTGAATGCTAAAGGGCTTCAACATAATGAAGAATCTACAACAACTAACAGGCAAAACAGCCACTTAGCATCAAAATGGCAGTATCAAATTCACACATAACAATATTAACCCTAAATGTAAATGGACTAAATGCACCAATCAAAAGACACAGACTGGCAAATTGGATAAAAATCCAAAACCCATCAGTGTGCTGTATACAGGAAACCCATCTCACATGCAAGGATACACAAAGGCTCAAAATAAAGGGATGGAGGAAGATTTACCAAGCTAATGAAAAGCAAAAAAAAGCAGGAGTTGCAATTCTCATCTCTGATAAAATAGACTTTAAAGCAACAAAGATCAAAAGAGGCAAAGAAGGCCATTACATAATGGTAAAAGGATCAATACAACAAGAAGAGCTAACGATCCTAAACATATATGGACCCAATGCAGGAGCACCCAGATACATAAGGCAAGTTCTTAATGACTTACAAAAGGACTTAGACTCCCACACAATAATAGTGGGAGACTTTAACACTCCACTGTCAATACTAGACAGATCAACCAGACAGAAAATCAACAAGGATATCCAGGGCTTGAACTCAGACCTGGAGCAAGCAAACCTGATAGACATTTACAGAACTTTCCACCCCAAATCCACAGAATACACATTTTTCTCAGCACCACATCACACCTACTCTAAAATTGACCACATAATTGGAAGTAAAGCACTGCTCAACAAATGCAAAACAACAGAAATCATAACAAACAGCCTCTCAGACCATAGTGCAATCAAGTTAGAACTCAGAATTCAGAAACCAACCCAGAACCACAGAGCTTCATGGAAACTGAACAACTGGCTCTTGAATGTTGACTGGGTAAACAACGAAATGAAGGCAGAAATAAAGAAGTTCTTCGAAACCAATGAGAACGAAGACACAACGTGCCAGAACCTCTGGGACACATTTATAGCAGTCTCTAGAGGAAAGTATATAGCAATAAGTGCCCATATGAGGAGAATGGAGAGATCCAAAATTGACACCCTATCGTCAAAATTGAAAGAGCTAGAGGACCAAGACCAAAAAAACTCAAAACCCAGCAGAAGACAAGAAATAACTAAGATCAGAGCTGAGCTGAAGGAGATTGAGACACGAAAAACCCTTCAAAAAATCAATAAATCCAAGAGCTGGTTTTTTGAAAAGATCAACAAAATAGACAGACCACTAGCCAGATTGATTAAAAATAAAAGAGAGAACAACCAAATAGAAGCAATAAAAAATGATAAAGGGGAAATCACCACAGATTCCACAGAAATTCAAACCATCATCAGAGAATATTACAAACAACTCTATGCGCATAAACTAGTAAACCTGGAAGAAATGGATAAATTCCTGGACTCCTGTGTCCTCCCAAGCCTAAACCAGGAGGAAGCTGAAACTATGAATAGACCAATAACAAGGTCTGAAGTTGAGGCAGCAATTAAGAGCCTACCACACAAAAAAAGCCCAGGTCCAGATGGGTTCACAGCCGAATTCTACCAGACACACAAGGAGGAGCTGGTACCATTCCTTCTAAAACTATTTCAAACAATCCAAAAAGAGGGAATCCTTCCCAAATCATTTTATGAGACCAACATCATCCTGATACCAAAACCCGGCAGAGACCCAACGAGAAAAGAAAACTTCAGGCCAATATCCATGATGAACATAGATGCAAAAATCTTCAATAAAATATTGGCAAGCCGATTGCAACAGCAAATCAAAAAACTTATCCATCATGATCAAGTAGGATTCATCCCAGGGATGCAAGGCTGGTTCAACATACGCAAGTCTATCAACGTAATTCACCACATAAACAGAAACAAAAACAAAAACCACATGATTATCTCAATTGACACAGAGAAGGCATTTGACAAAATTCAACAGCCCTTTATGCTAAAAACCCTCAATAAACTCGGTATCGATGGAACGTATCTCAAAGTAATAAAAGCTTTTTATGACAAACCAACAGCCAATATCATACTGAATGGGCAAAAACTTGAAGCATTCCCTTTAAAGTCTGGCACTACACAAGGATGCCCTCTCTCACCACTCCTATTCAATATAGTACTGGAAGTTCTAGCCAGAGCAATCAGGCAAGAAAAAGAAATAAAGGGTATTCAAATAGGAAAGGTGGAAGCCAAATTGTCTCTATTTGCAGATGACATGATAGTATACCTAGAAGACCCCATCGCCTCAGCCCAAAAACTCCTGAAACTGATAAGCAACTTCAGCAAAGTCTCAGGATATAAAATCAATGTGCAAAAATCACAAGCATTCGTCTACACCAACAACAGACTTAAAGAAAGCCAAATCAAGAGCGAACTGCCATTCGCAATTGCTACAAAAAGAATAAAATACCTTGGAATACAACTCACAAGGAACGTAAGAGACCTCTTCAAGGAGAACTACAAATCACTGCTCAACGAAATCAGAGAGGACACAAACAGATGGAGAAACATTCCATGTTCATGGTTAGGAAGAATCAATATCGTGAAAATGGCTATACTGCCCAAAGTAATTTACAGAATCAACGCTATCCCCATCAAGCTACCACTGACTTTCTTCACAGAGCTGGAAAAAACCACCATGAACTTCATATGGAACCAAAAGAGAGCCCGCATAGCCAAGTCAATTCTAAGCAAAAAGAACACAGCGGGGGGCATCACACTACCGGATTTCAAACTATACTACAAGGCTACAGTAATCAAAACAGCATGGTACTGGTACCAAAACAGAGATATAGACCAATGGAACAAAACAGAGGCACCGGAGGCAACACAACATACATACAACTATACAATCTTTGATAAACCTGACAAAAACAAGCAATGGGGAAAGGATTCCATGTTTAACAAATGGTGTTGGGAAAAAAGCCATGTGCAGAAAGCAGAAACTGGACCCCTTCCTGACACCTTACACTAAAATTAACTCCAGATGGATTAAAGACTTAAACATAAGACCTGGCACATTAAAAACCCTAGAAGGAAATCTAGGCAAAACTATCCAGGACATAGGAGTAGGCAAGGACTTTATGAACAAAACACCAAAAGCATTGGCAACAAAAGCCAAAATAGACAAATGGGACCTAATCAAACTCCACAGCTTCTGCACGGCAAAAGAAACAGTCACTAGAGTGGATCGGCAACCCAAAGAATGGAAAAAAATTTCACAGTCTACCCATCTGACAAAGGGCTGATATCCAGAATTTACAAAGAACTCAAACAGATTTACAGGAAAAAAGAAAACAAGCCCATTCAAAAGTGGGCAAAGGATATGAACAGACACTTTACGAAAGAAGACATATATGAGGCCAACAATCATATGAAAAAATGCTCATCGTCACTGGTCATCAGAGAGATGCAAATCAAAACCACATTGAGATACCATCTCATGCCAGTTAGAATGGCGATCATTAAAAAATCTGGAGACAGCAGATGCTGGAGAGGATGTGGAGAAAAAGGAACACTTTTACACTGTTGGTGGGAGTGTAAATTAGTTCAACCATTGTGGAAGACAGTGTGGCGATTCCTCAAGGCCTTAGAAATAGAAATTCCATTTGACCCAGCAATCCCATTACTGGGTATATATCCAAAAGACTATAAATTGTTCTACTATAAGGACACATGTACACGAATGTTCATTGCAGCACTGTTTACTATAGCAAAGACCTGGAATCAACCCAAATGCCCATTGATAATAGACTGGATTGGAAAAATGTGGCACATGTACACCATGGAATATTATGCAGCAATCAGAAATGATGAGTTTGTGTCGTTTGTAGGGACATGGATGAATCTGGAGAACATCATCCTCAGCAAACTGACACAAGAACAGAAAATGAAACACCACATATTCTCACTCATAGGTGGGTGATGAAAAATGAGAACACATGGACACAGAAAGGGGAGTACTAAACACTGGGATCTATTGGGGGGAAAAGGGGAGGGCCAGTGGGAGGGGGAGGTGGGAAGGGATAGCCTGGGGAGAAATGCCAAATGTGGGTGAAGGGGAGAAGAAAAGCAAAGCACACTGCCATGTGTGTACCTATGCAACTGTCTTGCATGCTCTGCTCATGTACCCCAAAACCTAAAATCCAATAAAAAATTAAAAAAAAAAAAAAAAAAAGAAAAAAATTTTCTGAGTCCTTTAGGAATTTGTGTCTCTAACACCTGCTTCTGACAAATTCAGACAATGCAGAAAGATTTGAGTGACTTTTCAAAGGCATAATAATGACACATCAGACTTTGGGGACTCAGGGAAAGGGTTGGGGGTGGCAAGAGATAAAAGACTACACGTTGGGTATGGTGTACACTGCTCAGGTGATGGCTGCACCAAAATCTCAGAAATCATCACTAAAGAACTTATTCACGAAACCAAATATCACCTATTTCCCAAAAACCTATTGAAATTAAAAAAAAAAAATCAACATCCAAAAACTATCTTTAGAGAACATATAAAAGTCAAAACAAAGAGCAAATATGACCAATGAAGGACAAAAATAACTCTTGTAAATGAAAAAGATAGTTGCTAAAATGAAAATTGTAATGGCAAATTTTGATGATAAAGTTAAGAAAATGTCCCAAAGTACTAGTAGATAGTAAAGAAAAAAAATACTTTATCATTCCAGGAGGTCCAACTTTTACCAATAAAGTTTTCAAAAGGAGAAAATATAGAGAAAAAAATTGTCAGAGCCCACCATGGTGGCTCTTGCCTGTAATCCCAGCACTTTGGGAAGCCGAAGAGGAAGGATCATCTGAGGTCGGGAGTTCAAGAGCAGCCTGACAAATGTGGAGAAACCCTGTCTCTACTAAAAATACAAAATTAGCCAGGTGTGGTGGTGCATGCCTGTATTTCCAGCTACTTGGGAGGCTGAGGCAGGAGAATCACTTGAACCCAGGAGGTGGAGGTTGCAGTGAGCTGAGATCTGCCATTGCACTCCAGCCTAGGCAACAAGAGTGAAACTCTATCTCAATAAATAAATTAATAAACTGTCAGAAAAACACAAGAAAGTGTTCTAGATTAAAGGATCTCATGAGAACTCTGCAGCATAGATGAGAAGAGACATAAAACAAAGAGTACCATGAGATTCGAGAAGGTGGATGATAAATACAAAATACTTCCCACAATAATTTGAAAGAAGAGGCAGAAATGAAAAAAATGATAATGGGTTAGAGCATCAGACCTATCAGCAGCAGCTTTGGAAGTCAGTAGAATCACTTTAAAATTCTGATTGACTATTATTTCCAACTTAAGACTCCATACCCAAACGAGCTGCCAATCAAGTGTGAGGACAAAGAAAAAAGATTACTATGCATGCAAAGACTCATAAAATGTACCTCTACAGTGTGTTCTTTCTTAGGGAATGACTGGAAGATGTACTGCACCAAAACAAGTGGAAAAAAATAAAAGGAAAAGCCACAGAATCCAAGAAACAATAAATCCTACCTAAACAGTAATACAGAAAAATTTCAAAGTGACAGTTGAGCCTTAGATCAAGACTTATTCTTTGCTTTGGGTCTTAACACTGTTTTTGTTGCATTCCAGAGATTTTGGTATGTTACATGTCTATTATCATTTACTTTAAAGAATGTTTTGATTTCTGCTATAATTTCATTGTTTACTTAAAAGTCATTGAGGAGCAGCCAGGCGCAGTGGCTCACACCTGTAATCCCAGCACTTTGGGAGGCCGAGGTGGGTGAATCACCTGAGGTCAGGAGTTCAAGACCAGTCTGGTCAACATGGTGAAACCCTGTCTCTACTAAAAATACAAAAATTAGCTAGGTGTAGTAGTATGTGTCTATAATTCCAGGATGCTGAGGCAGGGGAGGCTGAGGCAGGAGAATTGTTTGAACCCAGGAGGTATAGGTTGCAGTGAGTCAAGATCATGCCATTGCACTCCAGCCTGGGCAGCAGGGGTGCAACTCAGCCTCAAAAAATAAAAGAAGTCATTGAGGACAAGTTTAATTTCCATGTAATTGTGTGACTTTGATAGAGTTCATTGTTACTGATTTCAATTTTTATTCCACTGTGGTCCAAAGGAATTCTCGATATGATTTTTTAATTTTTTTGAATTTATTGAGTTGCTTTATAGTCAAATATGTGGTCAATCTTCGAATATGTTCTGTGTTAAAATGAGGAGAATGCATATTCTGTGGTTGATGAGTGGATTATGTTGTAGATATCTACAACGTCCAGTTGGTCAAGTGTCAAATTTAAGTGCAGAATTTCTTTATTAGTTTCCTGCCTCAAGAGTTTGTGTAGCTCACTCATTGTGGTGTTGAAGTCCTCCAGTATTATTGTGTGGCTATGTTTTTAATAGATTTACAAGTAGTTGTTTTACAAATCTGGGGGCGTCGATGTTGGATGCAGATATATTTTAGGGTTAAGTCTTCTTGCTTGATTTAACACTTTATCATTATGTATTGCCCTTGTTTGTCCATTTATATTGTTGTTGGTTTAAGTCTGTTTTATCTTTCATAAGAAGAGTGACCTCTGCTTTTTTGTTGCTGTTGTTTTCTGTTTGCATGATAAATTTTTGTGTATTCCTTTACTTGGAGCCTATGCATGTTGTTATGTGAGACGTGTGTCCTGAAGACAGCAGACAGTTGAGTCTTGCATTTACTCCACCTTTATACTCTGCCTTTTAATTGGGGTGTTTAGACTATTAACATTCAAGGCTATTATTGATGTGTAAGGTTTTTATCCTGTCTTAATGTTGTTAGGTGGTTTCTTTGTAGTCTCTACTGTGTAGCTTCTTCATAGGGTCTCCAGACTATGTACTTGAGTGTGTTCATGTGATAGCAAGTATTATTCTTTTGTTTCCATGCTTAGAACTCCATTAGGAATCTTTCATACAGCTGTTCTAGTGAAAACAAATTCCCTTTGCAGTTGCCTGGCTGAAAAAGGTTTTGCTTCTCCTTCACTTATAAAGCTTAGTTTAGTGGAATATGAAATTCTTTATTGGATTTTCTTTTCTTTAAGAATGCTGAAAATAAGCCCCCATTTTATTCCGGCCTGTGAAATTTCTGCTGAGAAGTCTGTTGCTACACTAATAGGATTTCCCTTTTAAAGGATCTGATCATTCTCTTTGGCTGCCTTTAAGATTTTTTATTTCACATTGACCTTTAAAATTCTGATGACTGTGTCTTTGGGGTGATTGTCTTGTACAGTTTCTCATGGGATTCTCTTAATTTATTGAATTTTCATGTTGATCTCTATCATGAATGGAAAAATTTTAGTGAACTTTATCCTCAAATATGTTAATTCTATATTTCTCAGAAACTTTCATTGTTTTATAGTTTTCTTCTGTCTTTGACTGGGTTGAGTTGAAGTAGTTATCTTTGCAGTCTGAAGTTCTTTTCTTGGCTTTGTTTATTCAGTCATTAAGGCTTTCAGCTGTATTTTGAAATTCCAGAAGTTCAGTTTGGTTGTTCCTGAAAATAGCTATGTCATCTTGTGACTCTCAAATAATTTTACTCACTTTATTGGATTGGATTTTCATTTTATTAAATATCGTTGATCTTTTTTCCCCATCCATATTTTGAATTCTATGTCTGTCATTTCAGACATTTCAATCTGGCAATCTGGTTGGGATTCTTTGCTTTGGAGCTATTGTGTATATTTAGAGGTATGAAAACTCTGACTTCTTGAATTGTTGAAGTTCTTGCATTGATTCTTTCTCATCTGAGAAGCTGGTATTCCATTATCTTTTTGAAATTTCTGTAATTTAATTTTTTGCCGCTTATATAAAGCTCTTTGTGAGTTCCATAGTTATGACTGGGTTTCTACATTGGGTTTCACAGTGTGAAATGAATTTATTTTTGTTTAGTAATGTTATTCAGGCTGTGATCCAGTAGATGGTGCTTAAGAGTAAAGGTCAGCACATAGGCTCATATGCAGCAGTGCTCTGTGGAAAGAGAGATGGGGTGTGCAAGAAATAACTCCCTCACCAAGTCTATTCCTGGGCCTTGGGGAAACCATTTTTAATCACTGGTGCTGTGCACATTTTCTTTTAGCTCTAAGGAGAGCCCTGGCAGCCGGCATTTCTCCTCCCTTAAGGGTGGCCAGAGCCAAAGTTTAGGTTACCAGGATTCCTGCAACTCCTCAGGTACTCATTGGTTTTCTGAGCTTAGCAAAGACAGAGCAGGTTGTGGTGTATCTCTTCAGGTGATCTGGTGATATAGTGGGTCTAAGGTGGAGGATCCTTGGGCAAAGAGATCCCCATATCTAGCCTGATCAGCTAGTTTTGTGTCAAACCTTCTGCACTCAGATTGCTGGCATGTTCTAGGTGATCAAGACCATTGTACTCTTTCAGGAAGAAACTGTGGCTGGTAAACAGGCTCCACCTTTCCCTGACTGGTCTTGCAGAGGGAGGGACATTTAGCTCCTACACCAACATATGAGTTCATACCTCACTCTTCTCTGTGTTCGGAGACTTGGGGTTCCCCTCCCAACTTGAACTGTAGCATAAATCTCAGCTCAGTAACTGTGGTTGGTGGGTTCAAACCCTGGGGAGTTGAAACTAGTCCTATGGCTTTGTCTTCTGGGGTCTTGGGGCCAAACACTGGCTGTACTGGGCTGTTGAACTGCTCTTCGGATGCTGGCAAATACACTCAGACAGAGTCCTGGAGGCTGTACTGTGTGCATTCTCTTGTGGGAGCTGAAAGGCACCTTGCTTTGTGATGGGCCAGTGAAAAAGGGGGCATGCAGATAAGTTGAACCTTAATGCTGCAGGAAAAGCAGCCTTGCTCTCCCCAGCCAGCATTCAGGAGGGGCTTCACCCATTCAGAGCAAGATGGAAAACCTTGGGAGATGGGCGCTTACGGTCACGTTTTGCTGCAGTTGCCATTGTGTGCCATATAACATTTTAAGCTCTGTGCCAGTTTATTCTCTGCCTCTGCCTACTGTTCAGGCAGTTTCCTCTGCCAGTTGAAATGTTTGTGAGCATCATGATATCTGTTGTTGCTAGGATTCCAGAGGCTCCACAGCAGGAATGTGGTGTCACAGAGTTCCTTCATTTACCTCTTCCTTAGGACCTGTTCAGGACCAAGAGCCTGGTCTGGTGATTCTCTGTGGACTTCTCAGCCTACTCCCTGTTTAACCTTGGAGACTGTGTTGTGTCTTTGTCAAAGTTCAGTGTTTCCTCTGAAATAACTTTGAAGTTTGGTTGTATACCCAAGGTTTTGGTTTCTCTCAGTGAGACACGTTCTTACTAGCTGCATCTGGTTGGCCATCTTGTCCCTTCCACCAAGAAATACTTTAGACAAACTAAATTCATCAGAGTTTAATTGAGTAATGCATAATTTATGAATCGAACAGTCTCCAAGACCAGAATATGTTCAAAGAATCTCCAGTGATGTCCCATGGTTGAAGGATATTTGTGGACTAAAATAGCAAAGTGGCATACAGAAACTGAAAGTGAGGTCCAGAAACAGGTGGATTGAATACAGCTTGGTGTTTTGTTTATTTCAACATGGGTTGAATAGTTGGTTGCCTTTAACTGGCCAAAACTCAATGATTGGTACAAGAATAAGTGCCGTCTATTCTTAAAACCAGTTAGATTACAGCTCATTGTGTACACAGAAACCTTTAGATTGCAGTCAAAATATGTAGGGTGGCAGCTTTAGACTAAACTTAATAGTTCTAAAGAGTAATCTTGTGTATCTTTGTGTCAGAGCACTTCGAATTTGTAGGTGACTGCTCTAGAGGAATTACTGAGAACAGAAGATATGATTAGGCAAATGTTTACATAGTTTATGTGACATGCAAGATTAAGCTCAGTTTCCGGAAAAAAAGCTGAATATAGTCTTATTTGAGAAACAGTGTAATGAAAAACTTGATAATACCTCCTGGGTAGGGAGTGATGTAGGAGGATGTAAAAGATTTTTTAAAGTTTGAAGACTGAAACTGGAAAAAGAAGGGTAACCATTAATAAAAACGAGTTGTGGTTCATTAGACGATGGGCTCGATGTTTTGACATATTGAGAGTGAGATCTGGATAGAACTTCAAAATGGAAATAGCCAGCTATCAAATACAAATATAAGAAGAGTGTTCCAGCGATGTTTGAACTGAGTATACAAACTTCACATAGAAGTAATAATTAAGATAATGAAATAAATTATCTAAGGTGCAAAGCAAAATTCAATCAAGGGCAGAGTATTATATTAAGCAGCAGCAGGAAAAAGGAGTTATTAGAAAAACAACAATAAGCCTAGTTGAATAGATGAGAGGAGAAACATGATAATAAAAGGTCACAAACTATGAAGTTTAAGATTGTTTCAATAAGAAAGGATTAGTCAACTACTACAGGGAAATAAATTTTAATGACAACTACAAAATCAGTTTTATCATTTGGAAATCACTTCTAAGAATAGTTGTAATAATGAGAAAGAGAAAGAAATCAGATACAAACAAATAAAGATCAGATCAAGGTTACCAAAAAAGAGGAAATAATTGTATAAAGTTCTAAAGAATTTTATGCAAACAAGAAGCCCAAAGTAGGCAGAACTTGATATTTAAGGCTTCTTCATAAGGACAGGACTAAGAGCTTAGTGGTAAAGTTGATTGCTCCACCCACTGAAATCTCAGTAACAATTTGGAAATAGTTGGTCCTGAGGAGAATACTCAGACATAAGGATCTTAATTGTTGGAAGAGATTTAAGGAGTGCCCAGCCCTTCTTTAGAACTTTTTTTTTTTTCAGGAAAATAAATGGATTAGATCCTTAGTCCTCAGCCCTGAGACTACACTAATGAGCAATTCTGCAGTTCGAGTGAAATAGGGTAAAAGTAAGTCAAAACAGCAGGGTGATTAATAGGTGAACAGGAGATATGTCAGGACTCCATCCCAGGAATAAAAACTAGACAGAAAGAATAACCTGTCACAATTAAGAAATATAAACTAACACAAAAACCCGGGTCTGGCGAATGAAATGTTAGGGCTCAGAAGTCAATACTCCAAGATATGGTACATAGATATTCTGAAGATCCTTCAATGTCTCTATGAATTTCTTCCCCTAAACATTAGGTGTCCAAAAGCTTAAATTTTTTTTTTCTTCAGATCCAGATCCACCAAGGAGAACAATTTTTCCTTCTCTATAAAGCCAAGAGTACAATCGCGTGTTAACAAATCCTTTCACAAGATAATGCACAAGTTACTTGTTCCCTGATCTAATCATTCTCCCTAGTGATCCCCTTAATAGATTTTCTCTTTTCTCTCCTTTCATAACCTTTTTTGCCAGGGTGGTAAATTCCTGAACTCCACTGGAGAGTGGAAAATCACTCTGTGATGCTTCCCATCTGTACAATAAATGTATATGCCTTCTCTCCTATTAATCTACTTTATGTCAGTGATTTTCAACAAACATTCAGAGAGCAAGAAGAAAGTCTCCCTTGGCCTCTATAAAACTAATGTGAATTAGTTTTATAACTAATTTCTGTAGAAAAGAATTGAATGTTGCACAATACATCTATGAATCTAGGAAAGCACATTCTGAAGGGTATATCTCAGCGAACCATATTCTAGACTGTTTGGCAGCAAGAATTATGGGGAAACTCAATATATAGCTATTACTACTCTGTAGAATTAGAGCTATGGCAGTTGATGTAATGTATATATCATTTTGGATCAGCTAAAGAACAAGCTTTCAAATCATAGGCATCCAGCTGGAAACAGCTGGCAAGGCAGCGGTTGAGAAATCAAGGCATGTCTTGACAGATGGGGCAAAGTTTTCTTTTTGTTTCCTAAAGATAATTAAAACATATGTATAACAAATGAAAAAAAAAAAAACAATTGAGTAGAAGACATTAAATATGTAACAGAAAGGATAAAATTTGTGGAAGGAAGTAATGAATTGAGAAAATAAGCTGGCATTTTCTTATTCCTTGACAGAATAAAAGTTATTTCTACAGTGAATAAATGTTTGTTTTTTAAATCAGGTACCATTCTAGGTGCATATTATAGATTGGTAATCAATAAATACAAGGATATGACTTCATGAAGCTTAAAATCTAGTAGAGGAGACAGAAACACATGCACACACACACACACACACACACACTTCAGACCTCCATTTTGAACCAAGAGGAAAGTTCCTAGAGCTAAATTAATGTAACTTAATAGAGCAAGGCAAGGCACTGAAAATGGCTAGAACAGTTTATGCGACTCGTAAACATGAAGTATATATAGATGGTTTTTTATATATATGTATATGGTGATAAGACTTCTGTAGAAAAGAATTGAATGTTGCGAAAAAAAATATGGAAAAGGGGAGGAATTAGACAGTCTATTTAGATCAGGTTGTAAAGGAAGACCAGCTTTAAGAGATTTCATTGGAGCTAAGATCTTACTAAGTTTGCTAAACAAGGTGCTGACCAGCTGGAAAAGCCTTTCAAGTAGAAATAACAGGAAAATAAAAATGTTCAGAAGAGGTAACAAATTTAGCATATGGAGGGTCATAAAGTGGCTGGAGCATATCATGTGAGGGAGAAAGTAGCAGAAAGTATGGGGGAGTCAGTAAAGGTTCAGATCATGCAGGGTTTTACAGGTTTTTTTTAATAGAGAGTTTGAATATTACATTCTATGTGTAAAGGGAGAAGAGATTGAAAGATTTGAATAAGACAGTGAAATTTTCTAATTTACATTTTTAGATGATCATTCGCATTGCTGTATGGACAGCATAACTAGGTGGAGAGAACCAGGTGCAAATAATAATAAGGCTATTTTAATATTCAGCCAAGAGGTGAGGGTGGCCTAGCATAGGCTGGTGATGATGGGGAGAAAGAGAAATGGAGAAGTGGGACATTCCTTGCAAGCAGAAATTTCAAAACTTTGATGGATTAGATGTGTGCGAAGACTGAGAGAAAAGTGTCCAGAAAGAAATTAGATTTCTAATTCAGGCATTTACTTGATATTTTGATTATGTTAAAGAATAGGGTTAAAAAGAAAACCCAATCTAATCAATGTGGCAGATGGAAATCAAGTGATAGAAAGGACAATTTATTCAGTCTACTGAGATATGATGAGGTTAAAATTCAGTGGTAGATTAAAATGACTTACTTGTGTCATTTTCTGTTTATTATTATTCAGACATAACTAAAAAATAATGCATATAAAATAGACAATTCTAATTTTGAATGTTTCTCATGAATCAAAATTGAAACAGTTGAAATTAAATTGTGTTGAAGTAGGTAGGCGAATTTTAAAATACTATCTACTATAGAAATTCTTAAAATGCAAATCTACTTTATTAAATGCCTTCAAACTCCATGTTGCCTGCTATAAGATTATTTGGAGATATTAAATGATTTAATTGGAAGCATCTACTAAAATATAACATATTACCTTATATGTTAAAGGCTATATGTGTGTGTGTATATATATATACATATATATGTATATACAAATTTTTGGAAATGGAATTTTGCTCTAATTGCCCAGGCTGAAGTGCGATGGTGCAATCTCGACTCATGGCAACCTGTCTCTCAGGTTTAAGCTATTCTCCTTCCTCAGCCTCCCAAGTATCTGGGATTACAGGCATGTGCCACCAACTCAGGCTAATTTTGTATTTTTAGTAAAGATGGGGTTTCTCCATGTTGGTCAGGTTGGTCTTGAACTCCCAACCTCAGGTGACCCGGCCACCTTGGCCACCCAAAGTACTGGGAATACAGGTGTGAGCCACCATGCCTGGCCTTAAATGTACAAAATTTAAGTATCTGACCTAGTTGACTCCTAGAGGATCAAGTTTTTGTTACAACAAGAACATGCCTCTAAGTACCATACTTATAATATGAATTGTGATTAACTGTGGTTATTTCCTTTCTGCTATGAATAAAGATGTCTACTAAATAAATCATGAAGTATGAAAACTTCACCTCACAAATTTCTCTAATCCATTTTTTAACTTCTTTCTTTCTACACATTTCCTGGGAATTGAATATTCTATTTCTCCCTCTGGCTCTTCTTTCTCTGTACCAATTGTGGCATCCTATGTAAGACTTACATCCTCTGCACTCCTATGTTATGAATATTTTCTTTCCTACATGACTCAAAGATGATATAACCAAGCAATTCTACTTCTAGGTATATGTTCAAAAGGTTTACATACTGGTACTCAAAAAATACTTGTACACAAATGCTCATAGCAGCATTATTCAAAATAGACAAAAGTTCAAAATAACCCAAATGTTCATTGGCAGTTAATGAATAAACAAATTGTGGTATATATAAAAATATCCAGCCATAAAAAGGAATGAAATAATGATACACGACATAACCTGAAAAACATTTATGCTAAGTGAAATAAGCCAGACAGAATAGGTCACATACTCTATGATGTTATTTACTTCTTCATATCCCTATCAAAACTGATTCACAGATGACATGATTCTATATATACAAAATCTCATAGGATCCACCAAAACCTACTAGACCTACTAATGAATTTAGCAAATCTTCTGGGTAAAAACCAACACATAAAAATCAACTGTCTTTTTATACATGAATAATAAACAATCTGAAAAGAAATTATGGAAGTAATTCTATCTACCATAGGGTCCAAAACAGTTAAGTACTTAGGAATAAATTCATCCAAATATGTGAATAGCTTATACATTGAAAACTGCAAACCATTACTTTCATAAATTAAAGAATACATAAATACATGGAAAGATATCTCATGTTTATGGATTAGAAGACTTACTTTGTTAAAACAGCAATACTACTTCAAGAATCTATAGATTCAATGCAATCATTATCAAAATTCTAAGAGCCTTTCTTCAAGAATGGAAAATCCAATTCTTGAATTCATATAAAATTGTGAAGAGCATTGAATATTAAAACACTCACAGAGGAGCAAAGTTGAAGTACTATCATTTTCAAGTGTTATAACCCGCTATAAAACTACAATAATTAAACAGTATGGTACTAGCATAAGAATAGACATACACACTGATGGAACAGGAATGAGAGTTCAGGAATAATCACATATGTGTATGGTCAATTGATTTTCAACAAGGATGCCAAGATCATTCAATAGGTAAAGAATAGTTTCCTCAAAAAAAGGTGCTCAAATTGACATTTATATACAAAACAATAAAGTTGGAGCTTTATACAAAATTATACAACATATACAAAAGATTATTTAAAATTTTATCAAAGACCTAATTATAAGAGCTAACCTCTAAAACTCTTAGAAAGAAAAGGGATTTCTTGACCTTCATTACCTTGGATTTGGCAATGGATTCTGAGAGCTTGCTGTACCCGAGCAAGTTGAAGGAAAGCACCACACTCTGAGATCGAATAAGGGGTCCTTTATTTGCTGAAGACCGAGAGATGGCTAATGTGCAAAATTCTCTCAGCCTCATAGAGGGGGCTTTGTTTCTTTTTATACCTTGCTTAAAGGAGGGGAGGGGGAGCCTGGCTGAAGCAAATTTTTACAGAAGCAGAACAAGCAAAAATTAAAAGGAAAACTATTACAGAAAGATTAACAGTTGCAGATGTAGGGGCTTTTGGTTATCAGCAGGCACATTCCAAGGGGCTGCTGATACTATCAGCAGACACATCCCTAGGAGTGGCTGGTACAGCTTACCTCTGTATCTTATCTGTAAGGACATTCCTGGGTCTGCTTAGAGTCAGCTTAACCCAGCTACATGCTCAGGGAAGGAAAAAGGGGGGAAAGTGAAGAAGCTAATATGGAGTCTGTCCAGCTGAAAAAGCTAACATGGAGTCTGTACAGCTCACAGCTAAGAAAGAGAGAGTGGGTTAGGCTAACAAAGGGTTGGTTATCACAAGCTGACATCAAGAGTACAAACAACAAAAGCAAAAATAGATAAATTTGAGTTTGTTAAAATTAAAATGTTTTTCATGTTAAAGGATGTTATCAAGGAAGAGAAAGACAACTTACAGAATGGGAGAAAATATTCACAAATCATATATCTGATAAGGATATAGTATCCAGATTTTATAAAGAACTCCTACAACTCAATAACGAAATGAAAAGTACTGCAATTCAACTTTTAAAAGTCTTTAACAACAACAACAAGGAAAACAATCTCATACAACCAACCCACGGACTTGAACTGATGCTCCTCTAAAGATGTGCAAATGACACTTCAAAAGATCTTAAACATTATTAGTCATTTGGTCAATGAAAATCAAAATCACAGTCAGATACCAATTCATTCCCATTTAGATGGCAATTTTTAAAAAGCAGAAAAATAACCAGCAATTGTCAAGGATATGGAAAAATTGCAAGCCTTTTACATTGTTGATGAGTATGTAAAATTGGTCAGTTGCTGTGGAAAAGTTTAACAGTTCTGATACAGGAGATAGAAAGAATTATTTAGGCAGATAGAGCAAAAAGAGTCCTTGGCAGAACGTCCCTTCTAAAGAAAGCAACCCAAAAAATCATTTTATTTCTAACAAAGAGCAGCCTGAAAGATTGAGCTGCAAATACAGATAAGGAAGGTGGAAGTTCGCAAGGGGGAATGCCTGCAGCTGCGTCAATAGAAAAGGGTTACCTGGGAGCCAGCCATGTCTACCATGGAAGCTCTGTTTTCTTTTTGTTGTTGTTGTTAGCACTTGTACAGTAAGAAAGAAATGGGCCACATGGAGAAGCTCAGGCAGAAAACCCACATGCATAATAAAAGATCGGGGTGGGGGCTGCCAGAGATTTCTGCCTTATGCAAATGGCAAACCTTGTTCTAACTGTTTTTTCATGTCCTGTGTAGATAAGATGCCACCTCCCCACTAGCTCATCTATAAAACTTCATTTCACGGCAGATCAGCAACCCATTTTTCCACGACCCCTCTCTGTAACAGAAAGCTATTATCTTCCTTTTACCTATCAAATTTCCACTTTTAACTTCACTCTGCATGTATGCATCCTTGATCTCTGTGGCTGAGACAACAAAACTCGGGTGTCACCCCAGACAACAAGGCCACTTCATTGTCGGGGCTCACCTGGGATCCAAGGTACATTCATCAAAAGGGAGAGTATAGGAGCAGTTATTTAAAAATGTAAACATAGAATTATCCTATAATCCAGCAATTTCACTTTTAGGTATATACTCAAAAGAATGGAACACTAGTACTGAAAAAAAAATACTTGTATACAAATATTCATAGTAGCACTAGTCAGAAGTGACAGAATCTGGAAACACTGAAATGTCTATAAATAGCTTAATGAATAAATAAATGGTGTTTTATATATATTATATATATATATATATATATATAAAATGAAAAATATTTAGCTATAAAAAGGAGTAAAGCACCTATATGTGCTATAACCTGCAAAATATCTTTTGTTAAGACACAAAAGGCCATATACTGTATGATCCAATTTATATATAATTTATGAATAGGTAAATTCATAGAAATAACTAGATTGATGGTTTTCAAAGGCTGGGGGAAGTGGGAATGGAGAATAACTGCTTACTGGGTATGTGATATTATTTTGGGCTGATGAAAATGTTTAGAACTAGATAGAGGTGATTAACATTGTTAATGTAACTAATGATACTGAATTATTCATTTTTATATGTCTACTTTTATTTTATGAGAAATTTGCCTCAATTGAAGAAAACTGGCTGTGTCTAATTTTTTTAAAATCGAACCCATCTGAAGTTTACATTTAATGGCTTAATATTCTACTCCCTGTTGGATAATACATGCAATCTGATAGAGGGATGTAATAATGTTTTAACACAAAGAATTGGCTAATGGGGAACATTTCTGGCAGGGCAAGTTCGATAAATTTTATAGGATATGGAGGTAGTCTAACCTTCTCAATTAATACAAATATAAATGTGTTTTTTCTTACAGAAAAACTTTAGTACATTGGTAATGGTGGTACTTCATGATTTTTGCATTTTTATGATTGTGTCAAGTTTTAAAATCCTAATTATATACATAGTTAAAATTTGCTCAGATGACGCTTATTGCAGAATTAGGGGTTTATTTCCGAAAGCATGTGGTCTTAAGTGCTAGTAGTTTTGAATGCTATGTCTTTAGAAATATTATCATGTATATATATATATATTTAAATCATTTGTCTTTTGCAGGAGGAGAGCACCTAGTGTCATGGTGGAGCGTGTCCAGGTTCTTGGAATCTCAAACAAAGAATTGGACAAACCACACAAACAGAGCAAGGAAGAAATGAAGGGATTTACTGAAAATAAAAGTACACTCCACAGTGTGGGAGCAGGCCATTAGGGGCTCAAGGGCCCCATTACAATATTTTGGGAAGCTGCAATACCCTCTAGAGGATTCCACTGGTTACTTCTGGTTGGGCCTACGTAAATGGAGAGGATGAAGTAAAGTTACAAAGTCATTTACATGTCCTATGCCCTGTGGAGAGATTATTTCCTGTCATAGCTGAAGTGTGAATTGGCCTTACGATTCCTGCCTCCAGACCCTATTTTCCTGTCTCACAAGGACTTCAGCAGCAGGCACATTGACAAGTACGACATTTATCATCTTACCATTTAAAAAAAAATATTTGCTTGGTTTAGTGCTTCTATAAATAGGGCACTTTTAATTGAAAAATCTAAATCTGATTTAAAGCTATGAAAACCTTTTCTCCTTTATGACAATTTTGGGTAAGTACTATCAAAATAGTGAACTTCCCGTTAGAGTAACTACTCCACTCCTCAAAGATGAATAAAGATTTCTGCCATTTCTTTCTAAGCAGATGAAACATACACAGTTACAGTAGTGTTAGAGTTTGTTAGAACTAAATTGTGTCATAAAACTTTATAGTGCACTGATGTCAGAAATGTAAACTGGGTACCACTGAGGACTATACTCTGCTTTTTTTATCTTGCCCAAATTCTCAGCTAAAGAGTCTGGGAGTCATGCTGTACAATCCAAAAACTCTCATGATATGGATTTTATTTAACCCTGTGTGTTGGGAGTTACTTTCCAATATGACTGGCATAATATTATATGACAAAAAGGAAAATAAAAATATTTTACCCCAAAACATGTTTCACAGTGATATTTTGAAATATCCCTGCAAAGCAGTCCTTTGTGGGAGAAAATTTGCATCTGTAGAGAATCTCTATTAACAAAGCTGGAATTTTTTATTCCAGGCCCTCACAATTCTGAAGAGATTAACTGAGAATCTAGCACTTTTAAAGGTCTGAATAGGAAACACTTGTCATCTATTGTCTTTAAGAGTAGCCACTATGAGACTTCAAAAGAACCTTCATCTTCACAATCTTTTATCTTAACCTTAACATTTCCTTTCTATTAATCTCAGGTCTTTAAACAAACTCAACCGTCAGCCAAAAAAATGTTTAAATTTACCTACAGCCTGAAGCCCTCTGCTTTGAATTGTCCAAAACCAAACCAATGTATTTCTCAAATGTATTTGATTGATGTCTCATGCCTCCCTAAAATGTATAAATCCAAGCTGCACTTTAACCACCTGGGGCACATGTTCTCAGGACCTACTGAGAGCTGTGTCATGGACCATGATCACTCATATTTGGCTCGGAATAAATCTCTTCAGATATTTTACAGGCTTTGACTCTTAATTGACATGCAACACATTCTAATATACTGTAATAAAATGCCAAGCAATAAGCAAACCCAAGAATCAAAATTAATACTTCAAAATGTTTCAACAAAGGACATAGCTTAGTAAGAAAACATGCTTCAATTATTACGCCAACAAAAAAGAAAAAAAAGTAGAGAGGTGTTTAAAAGCAGTTTCTTGTCATTTTTTACTGTCAAAATGAATGTGTGGTATTTCAAGTAAATGACTAAATTTGATAACAGCTGTTCAGTAAGACAAAATTTGCTTGCTAGAGGAAAAAGAAATAACTAATTTTCCTAAAAGAATTTTACTTCCCAAGTTTCCATACATATCATTCTATCTGTAATAGTCTAATATCTATAAATTAACATCTTCAACAGTTTTAAAAACATATTGTAAGGTGTTTGTATCATTGGACAGTTTCTATTACTATTGCTATCACTAGTGATTTTGGAAGGTATTTCAGATTTACAGTAATTTGCTAACTGTATTAGGTTTATGATTAATTACAAGAACAATTATATTCTGTTTGAAGCAGTAGATAAATTAATGCTTCGTTGGACAAGAAACTTCATCTATAATTTTCACATGAAAATAATCTTGTCAAGGTTACTAGCTGCACAGACTAAGATGTTGTGAGGAGACTATAGCATCAGTATTTCCATGTATGCAACATAATGGAGAATTTATAAAGTCTTTGCTAGTGATGATAGTTCTTGATCTTCCATAGAAAATGTTACAGGAATTCATAAGGAATTTCAGAAAATGAATTCCCAAGAGAAGTCTCTCATGATGCCTTTTACATATCACCAGAAATACTGACTAGCCTGGACTTCCACACAATTGTTGGGTCATCTTCCTTCATTTCTCTTCCCACTCCTTGAAAACTGAAATCACAAAAAGACTCCTTTGAGTTCCAGAATAAAGAGGTGTTACACTGAAAGTATTTCTGTTTTTGGCCATTCATCATTCTTTCTCTTCTTCAAGTAATACTACCTTTCTTTCCGCTTATAGGATTACCTTTGCCCTATCATGATCAGTGTTTATGAGATAGTGAATCAGATTTTTCATTCTTTCTTTAGCCACTTTGTGGTATAAATATTCCAAGCTTGGCTGAGCATGGTGGCTCATGCCTATAATATCAACACTTTTGGAGGCCAAATCTAGGAGTTCAAGACCAGCCTTAGCAGCAAAGTGAGACCCCTATCTCTATAAGGAAAAAATTAGTTGGGCATGACGGTACATGCCTGTGGTCCCAACTACATTGGATGCTGAGGTAGGACGATCACCTGAGCCCAGAAGGTCGAGGTTGCAATGAGCCATGATAGCACCACTGCAGTCCATCCTGGGTGACAGAATAAGACTCTTATCTCAGAAACAAAAATATTCAAGCTTAAACAGTTAGAGCCTCTCTTGAGCAGAGTAAAAAAGGAATAGTAAAAACAATTAGATTTAATTTATCCCAGCAGAAGCAGCATAATATAACTGTTATGTAGATCACTGGAATTATCCTTTCTGTAACTAGTAATTCAGCTCTTTTTCTGAGTCTGAGGACTATACAACATCATTCAGATAGGAAGACAGAGAGATAGATAGATAGATAGATACATACATACATACATAGATTTTTCCATTGCTTGAGTTATTCAAAGTCATTTTTTTTTTTGCTTTCAAACAAAGGGACTAATTGACAAAATGAATTATATTGCCCTGGCAAGATCCTTGTCAGTGTGAAACAAAATAAGGAATGCAAAAATTCTAGCACGGTATATGTCTAAAAAGTGTGTAATAATAATAATATTAATATTTATAATAGTTAACATGGATAGAATCTGACAGAACTGAGCACTTCACATGCATTATTTAACTTAGTGCTCACTACGGATGTGTGGAGTAGATTCCAATTATCTCCATTTTATAGGTTAAAAAAAAAAAACCAGATAATGAGAAGCCCTAGCTAATGCAGCTAGAAAGTAAAGAGGCTGGGATCTGACACCTGGCAATCTTCAAATACATACATTTCAACATTGCATTCTGTAGGGTAGGTGGAGCAAGATGGCAAAATCGAAGGCTCCACCTATAGTTCCCACAAGGACATGAATTTAACAACTATCTACATAGGGAAGACACCTTCAAAAGAAGCAAATATCAGGTGATCATGGTACCTGGTTTTAATTTCCTGCCTCTGAAAGAGGCTATAAAGAGAAAAAATAAAACAGTCCTGAATGATGGACACCACTCCTCCCCCAACCCTATGGGGCAGTGGTGGGGTGCTCATAACTTCTCTGGGTGCTGGAGTCGGGAGAGCACAGCGATTGTGAGGCATTGAACTTAGTGCTTTCCTGTTAGAACGGAAAGGAAAACCAGATGAAACTCAGCTAACAGCTGCCCGCTAGGGAAGCATTTAAACCAAACTTAGCTAAAGGGAAATTGCAGGTGCCAGCAGTCAAAACTTGGCCAACCTTGTTACCAAGGGCTACACTGTTCTGTGTCTTCAAGTAAACTTGAAAGGCAGTCTAAGCCATAGGGACTGCAACTCTTTGGAGATTCCTGGTGCTGACCTAGATCCAGAGACAGTGGAATTGGAGGAACATGTGACATACTGAGACACCAGCTGGGGCATCTGAAGGAGTGCTGGCTTTAGCCCCTCCCCTAAACCCAGGTGGCACCGTTGTCAGCTCCAAAAAAGATCCCTTCTTTCAGCTCAAACAGAGAAGCGGGAAAAGCTTTTTTTTTTTTTTTTTTTTTCATCTAGGATACCAGCTCAGCCACAGCAGGACAGGGCATTGGTCAGAATCAAGAGGCCCCCATGCTGGGCCCCAGGTCCCAGACGTTTTTAGACACACCCTGGACCAGAAAGGAACTTGCTGCCTATAAAGAAATGTTCCAGTCCTGGCAGCATTCATTGCCTGTTAACTGAAGAGCCCTTGGGCTCTGAATAACCAGCAGCAATATTACATCTTGGGCCTTGGGTAAGCCTCTGAGATTTGTTGGCATCACATTAGACTCAGCACATTACCAACTATGGTGGCTAGAGGGCAAAACTCCTTCTGCTTGGAAAAAGCTGAGGGAAAAGTAAAGATGACACTTTCTTGTGCCTTAAGTGCTAGTGTGGCCACAGGGTAGTAGAGCACTAATTAGGCTCTTGGGGTCCCAATTCCAGAATTAGACTCTTAGATGGCTTTTCTGCACATGCCCTGGGCCAGAGGGGTGGCCACTGCCCTGAATGGTGACACCCAGGCTAGGCAGCATTCACTACTAGCTGACTTAAGATACTTTCGGCATCAAAAGAACATTGGTGGTAGTCTGGCAATACTCCTCATGGATTAGGGTGGCAGTGGCTATGGAGTGAGACTCCTCTGTCTCTGAAAAGGGCATGGAAGAGTGAGAATAACTGTATTTTGTCATTTGAGTGCCAGCTCAGCTGCAGTACAATAGAACACCTGGCTGACTTCTAATGGTTTTGGCTCTAGTCCCTGACTCCCAGATGCCACTTGTGGACGCACATAGAGCCAGCAGAAACTCACTACACTGAAAAGAATAACACAGGTCTGGCTAGCTTTGCCATTGGCTGGTTGTAGAGCACCTGGGACTTCAGAGCATATAGATAGTAGCTAGGGAGTGGTTATGGCAGGCCTTTGGAGAGCCTCAGTGCTGTGCTGGCTTTAGGTTTAACTCAGAGTAGTCACAGTAGTTGTGGCCACAGGGGCACTTGTGTCAATCTTCCACCAGCTTCATGTGGATTTGAACAAAGATAGAGACTCTGTTTGAGAGAAAGTAAAGGAAAGAAACAAGAGTCTCTTCTTCGTAAACCAGAAAATTATCCCAGCCCTTCCCCAAGAGCATCAAGGCAGTACCTCTACAAATCTGCAAAACACCCACAGTGCTACTGGGTTTGGGGTGTCCTCTAAAGCAGATAAAGCTGGGATCACAACACTCAAGTTCTACCAAATATCTGGAAAGCCTTCCCCAGGAGGCCTACAAACAAGCCCAGACAGTAAAGATTAAATAAATATCTAACTCTTCAAAAACCAGCCACTAAAATACATCTGCTAGCAACAACAGCATCTAGGAAGGTGTAACCTCATCTAATGAACTCAATAAGGTACCAGGGACCAATCCTGGGGAAAAGAAGGTATGTGACTTTTCAGACAGAGAATTCAAAATAGCTGTGTTGAGGAAACTGAAATAAATTCAAAATAACGCAGGGAAGAAATTCAGAATTCTAGAAGATACATTTAACAAAAAGAAGAATAATTAAAATGAAATGTAAATTTTGAAGCTGAAAAATGCAATTGGCATAATGAAGAATGCATCAGAGCTTTTTAATAGAAGAATTAATCAAGCAGAAGATAGAATTAGTGAGCTTGAAGATAGGCAGTTTGAGAATACATGCTCCGAGGAGACAAAAGCGAAAATAATAAAAAACTATGAAGTATGCTATTCAGAATCTAGAAAATAGCTTAAAATGGGCAAATTTAAGAGTTATTGGGTTTAAAGAGGAGGTGGAGAAAGAAACAGGTAGTATGTTTATTCAAGAGAATAATAACATAGAACTTCCCACACCAAGAGAAGAAGTCAAAATTTAAGTGCAAGAAGCTTATAAAACACCAAGCAAATTGAAACAAAAGAAGACTATATGGAAATATTTAATAATCTAACTCCCAAAGAGTACAGAAAAAAATAGAAGGGTTCTAAATACAGCTAGAGAAAAGAAGCAAATAACATACAATGAAGCTTTAATAATTCTGGCATCAGATTTTTCAGTGAAAAACTTACAGACAAAGAGAGTGTGGCATGAAGAATTTAAAGTGCTAAAAAAAAAAAAAACTTACCCTAGAACAATATACCCTGCAAAAATATCCTTCAAACATGGAGGAGAAATATTTTCCCAGACAAATAAAAGCTGAGAGATTTCATCAACGCCAGACTTGTACTAAAAGAAATGTTTAAGGGAGTACCTCAATTAGAAAGACAAGTACATTAATGAGCAATATGTAATCCCTTGGTGGTACAGAACTCACTGGCAATAGCAAGTACACAGAAAAACACAGAATATTACCACACTGTAACTGTGGTGAGCAAACAGCTCTTATTCTAAGCAAAAAGGCTAAACACTGAACCATCAAAAATGATAACTACAACAATTTTTCAAGACATAAATCCAGTGCAAAAAGACATAGATAGAAAAAACAAAATGTTACAAAGTGGTGAAGGGAAGTTAAGATGCAGACTTTTTAAATCAGTTTTCTTTTTGCATGTTTATTGTTTATAAAAACAGTGTTCAGTTATTCTTAGTCTAAAACAATAGATTATAATATATTATGTAGAAATCTCATGGTAACTTCAAACCAAAAATCATATAATGGATACACAAAAAATAAAAAAGCAAGAAACTATCATATTATAAGAGAAAATCACCCTCGCTAAAGGAAAATAAGAAGGAAATAAGATATAGAAAACCATAGAATGACTAGAAAACAAATAGCAAAGTGTCAAGAGTAAATCCTTACTTAATAATAACATTAAATGAAAATGGAGTAAACCCTCCAATCAAAAGACATAAATTGGTTGAATGAATGAAAAAACAAGACAAATTGATCTATTTCCTACAAGAAACACACTTCATCTATAAAGACACACATAGAATGAAAATAGAGATGGAAAATAATATTCCATGCCAATGAAAACCAAAAAAGAACAGGAGTCACTACACTTATAACAGACAAAATATATTTCAAAACAAAAACTATAAGAAGGGACAAAGAAGGTCATTATATAATGATAAAGAGGTCTATTCAACAGGAGTATACAACACTTTTAAATATATGTGCACCTAACACTGGAGCACATAAATATATAAAGAAAATACTATTAGAGCTGAAGAGAGATATAAGTCCCCCCCAAAAAAAAACTGGAGACTTCAACATGCCACATTCAGCATTGGACAGACCTCCTACACAGACATTCAGCAAATAAACTTCTAACTTAATCTGCACTGTAGACCAAATAAATCTAATAGATGTTTACAGGATATGTCATCCAGTGGCTGCAGATTGCACATTCTTTTCCTTGGCACATGTATCATTCTCAAAAATACAGGTCAGAAAACAGGCCTTAAACCCAAAAATTTGTAATATAATCAAGCAACTACCTTGACCACAGGAAACAATACCAAAAATTAATAAACAGAGGAATTTTGAAAACTATAAAAATATATGAAAGTTACACAAGATGCCCCTGAATGATAAGTGGGGCAATAAAAAATGAAGTGGGAAATTTAAAATATGTCTTGTAATCGATGATAACAGAGACACAACTTACAAAGACCTATGGGATACAGTAAAAGTAGTAACAAGAGAAAACTTTTTAACCATAATAAGTGCATACATCAAAAAACAGGAAAAACTTCACATATACAATCTAATGATTCATCTTAAAAAATTATAAAAGCAACAGTAAACCCAGACCAAAATTAGTAGAATAAAAGAAATAAAGATCAGAACAGAAATAAAGGAAACTGGAATGACGAAAACAATACAAGAGATGATGAAACAAAAAGGTGGTTTATTGAAAAGTTAAACAAAAGACAAAGCTTTAGCCATATTAACTAAGAACAAAAGAGAATTCAAATAAAATAAGAAATGCAAAAGGGGAAATTACAACTGATACTGCAGAATTCAAAGGTTTATTAGTGGGTACTACGAGCCCACTATGCTAATACATTGGAAAATCTAAAAGAAATGAACAAATTCCTAGACACATCCAACCTACCAAGACTGAAACAGAAAAAATTCAAAACATGAGCAGACTAATAACAAATAATGAGATCAAGGTCATAATAAAAACTCTTACAGTAAAGAAAAGCCTGGGACCCTATGGCTTCACTGCTGTATTCTGCCAAACATATAAATAAGTACTTATACCAATCCTACTCAAACTATTTTGGAAAATATAGAAGGAGAGAGTACTTCTAAACTCATTATAAAAGGTCAGTATTACTCTGATACCAAAACCAAACAAAGACACAATCAAAAAAGCAAACTACGGGCCAATATCTCTGATAAATATTGATGCGAAAATCCTAAAAAAATACTAACAAACCAAATTCATGAATACTTCAGAAAGATCATTCATCATGACCAAGTGAGATTTAGCTCTGGGATACAAGGATGAATCAACATAAGCAAAACAATTAATGTGATACAGTATATCAACAGAATGAAGGACAAAATCGATGCTGAAAAGCATTTGGTAAAATTCAACATCCCTTCATCATAAAAGTTCTAATAAAACTGGTTACAGAGGAAACATATCTCAACATATTAAAAGTCATTGATGATGAATCCACAGGTAGTATTATACAAAATGGGGAAAAATGAAAGCCTTTCCTCCAAGATATGGAACATAACAAGGATAAACAGTTTCATAATTATTATTCAACGTAGTGCTGGAAGTCCTAGCTAGAGCCAACAGAAAAAGAAAAAAAAGTCTTCCAAATTAGAAAGGAAGAAGTCAAATTATTCTTGTTTGCAGATATTATAAGTGCATAGGTGGAGAAATCTAAAGACTACAAAAGAAAACTGTTAGAAATGATACATTCAGTAAATTTATAAGATACAAATCAATGTACAAAAATCAGTAGCATTTCTATATGCCAAAAGTGAACAATGTGTAAAAGAAATAAAAAGTAATCCCATTTACAACAGCCACACATGAAATTAAATACATAGGAATTCACTTAAAGAAGTGAAGGATCTCCTTAATAAAAACTATAAAACACCAATGAAAGAAGTTGAAAAAGGCATGAGAAATTGGGAAAATATTCCATGTTCATGGATGGATGGAATCAAACTGTTAAAATGTCCATACTACCAAAAGCAATATACAGATTCAATGCAATCTCTACCAAAATACCAGTAACATTCTTCGTTGAAATAGAAATAAAATCTTAAAATTTACGTGAGACCACAAAAGACCCAGAATAGACAAAACAATTCTCTGTAAACAAAACAAAAACTGGAGTAATCACATTGACTTCAAATTACACTATAGAACTATAGTAACCAAACAGCATGATATTGGCATAAAAGACTCACAGACTAATGAAACAGAATGGGGAACCCAGTAACAAATATACACATTTTCGCTGAACTCATTTCAAACAGAGGTGCCAAACACATGCAAACAAAGGTGAAAAGGCAGTCTCTTCAATAAATGGTGCCAGGAAACCTTCATATCCATACGAAGAAGAATAAAACTAGACCTCTCTCTCCTGTCATATACATAACTCAAATCAAAATGGATTAGTTACTTAAATCTTTTTTTAAACTTTCATTTCTAATTACTTAAATCTATGACCTCAAACTATGTAACTGCTAAAAGAAAATATTGGCAAAATGTTCTATGACATTGATGTGGGCAAAAAAATTATTGAGCAATATCCCATAAGACAAGCAACCAAAGCAAAAATAGACAAATGGCATCACATCAAGTTAAGAAAAACTATAAAAAAAGTGAAGAGATAACCCGTATAATGGGAGAAAATTTTTAAAAACTACCTATCTGTGTTAATCTGTTTTCATACTGCTATTAAGAACTATCTGCAACTGGGTAATTAATGAAGAAAAGAAGTTTAATTTACTCACAGAACTGTAGGCTTAACAGGAAGCATGACAGGGAGGCC
Organism: Callithrix jacchus; assembly: GCF_049354715.1. Taxonomy (NCBI): domain Eukaryota; kingdom Metazoa; phylum Chordata; class Mammalia; order Primates; family Cebidae; genus Callithrix; species Callithrix jacchus. The sequence goes on from NC_133524.1 coordinate 89,383,108, forward strand.
TCAGGAAACTGACAATTATGCAGAAGGTGAAGGGGAAGCAAGCAGCTTCTTCATATGTCAGCAGGAGAGAGAGAGAGAGAGAGCGAGAGAGAGAGAGAGAGCTAAGCAGGAAGTGTCATACACTTTTAAACAGTCAGATGTCATAAGAACTTACTCACTGTCATAAGAACAGGATCCAATCACCTCCCATCAGGTCCCTTCTCCAATTTAACATGAGATTTGGATGGGGACACAAATCCAAATCATGTCACTCTGCCCCAGCCCCTCCTAAATTTCATGTCCTTCTCAAATTGCAAAATACATTTATTCCTTCTTAACAGTACATCAGTTTTAACGCATTTAACCATTAAATAAAAAATCCACAGTCCAAAATCTTATCTGAGACAAGATAATTTGCCTCTGCCTATGACCCTGTAAAATAAAAAACAAGTTATTAACTAACAAGATACAATGGGGTACAGGTATTGGGCATATGCTCTTATTCCAAATGAAAGAAATTGGCCAAAACAAAAAAGATACAGGCTCCATGCAAGTCTGAAACCCAGAAGGGCAGTCATTAAATCTTAAAGCTCCATAATGATCTCCTTTGATTCCATGTCTCACATCCAGGCCACACTGATGCAAGGGGTGGGCTCTCAAGAACTTCGGAGCTCTGCCCTGTAGCTTTGCAAGGTACAGTCGCTGAGGCTGCTTTCACAGGTTGGTGTTCAGTTCCTGTGGCTTTTCCAGGCACACAGTATAAGCTGTTGGTGTGTCTACCATTCTGGGATCTGGAGGATGGTGATCTCCTTCTCACAGATTCACTAGATAGTGCCACAGTGGTGACTCTGTGTGTAGGTTCCAACCCCACATTTCCCCTCCACACTGCCCAAATAGAAGTTCTCCAAGAGGGCTCTGCACCTGCAGCAGACTTATTCCTGGACATTCAGGTGTCTCTATACGTCCTCCGAAATCTAGGTGGAGGTTCCCAAACCTCAACTCTTGCCTTCTGCATACCTGCAGCACCAATACCATGTCAAAGCCTCCACGACTCGGATCTTGAACCCCCTGAAGCCATGGATTGAGATGTACCTTGGCCCCTGTTAGCTACCACTGGAGCTGGAGCAGCTGGGACACAAGATGCCATGTCCCAAGGCTGCACAGAGCAGCTGAGCCCTGTGCCTGGCCCATGAAACCCTTTTTCCCTCCTAGGGCTCCAGGCCTGTGATAAGAGAGGATGCTGCGAAGGTCTCTGAAATGCCCTGGAGATATTTTCCCCATTGTCTTGGATATTAACATTCAGCTCCCCTAACTTTTGCAAATTTCTCCAGTGGGCTTGAATTTTCCCCAGAAAATGGGTTTTCTGTTCTACCACATGGCTGGGCTACAAATTTTCTAAGCTTCAGTGTTCTGCTTCTCTTTTAAACATAAATTCCAGTTTCGAATAATCCCTTTGGTCATGCATATGAGGGTACACTTTGAGAAACAGCCAGGTAAAGTCTTAAATGCTTTGATACTTAGAAATATCTTCCACCAGATATCCCAAATCATCTCTGTCAAGTTCAAAATTCCACAGATCTCTAGGTGAGGGACAAAATTCCACCAGTCTCTTTTTTAAAGCATAGCTAGAGTCACCTTTACTCCAGTTTCCAATAAGTTTCGCATCTCCATCTGAGACCAACTCAGCCTGTCCTTCATTATCCATATCACTATTTGGTAAAAAACATTCAACAAGTCACTAAAGTTTTCAAACTTTCCTACATCTTTCTGTCTTCTGAAACCTCCAAACTGTTCCAACCTCTGCTTGTTACCCAGTTCCAAAGTTACTCCCACATTTTCAGGCATGTATATAGCAGGGCCCTACTCTTCTGGTACCAGTTTTCTGTGTTAGCCCATTTTCACACTGCTATACAGAACTAACTTGGACTAGGTAATATATTTTAAAAAGAGGTTTAATTGACTCACAGCTCTGCAAGCTTAATAGGATGCATGAGTTGGAGGCCTCTGGAAACTTACAATCATGGAGGAAGGTGAAGAGGAAGCAAGCAGCCCTTCACATGGAGGGAGGAGAGAGAAAGAATGAAAGGGGAAGTGCCATACATTTTAAAACCATCAGATATCTTGGGAACTCATTATCACAAGAACAGCAAAGGGGAAATTTGCCACAATGATCCAAGTACCTCCCACAAAGATTCTCCTCCAATTTGACTTGAGATTTGGGTGAGGACACAAATCCAAACCACATCACCATCTAACAGGAGATTAATAACCAGAATACATAATGAGCTTATACAACTTTATGGGACAAAAATCTAATAATCTCATCAAAAATGGGCAAAAGATGTGAATAGATATTTCTCAAAAGAAGACATACAAATGGTAAACAGGTATATGAAAAGGTGTTCAATATCATGGATCATCAGAGAAATGCAAATCAAAACTACAATGAGATATCATCTCACCCCAGTTAAAATGGCTTATATCCAAAAGTCAGTCAATAACAAATGATGGCAAGGATGGGAAGAAAAGGAACCCTCATACACTGTTGGTGAAAAATGTAAATTAGTACAACCATTATAGAAAATAGTTTGGAAGTTCCTCAAAAAACTAAAAATAGAGCTACCATATGATCCAGTAATCTCACTGCCAAGTATAAACCCCCAAGAAACAAAATCCATGTATCAAAGGATATCTGCACTTTCATGTTTGTTGCAGAACTGTTTACAACAGCTAAGATTTGGAAGCAATGTAAATGTCCATCAACAAATGAATAAAGAAAATGTGACACATATACACAATGGTGTACTATTAATTCATTAAAATCAAAAAATCTAGTCTTTCGCAACAACACGGATGAAACTGGAGATCATTATGTTAATGAAATAAGTCAGGCACAGAAAGGCAATAACCACAAGTTCCCACTTATTTGTGATATATAAAAATCAAAACGATTGAACACATAAACATAGAGAGTAGAAAGATGATTACTCAAGGCTGGAAAGGGTAGTGAGGGGCTGGTGGGAAGGTGGGGATGGTTAATGGTACAAAATAAAATAGAAAAAATAAATAAGACTTACTATTTGATAGAACAACAGGGTGACTATAGTCAACAAAAATTTAATTTTACATTTTGAAATGAAGAGTGTAATTGGATTGTTTATAACTCAAAGGACAAATTCTTGAGGAGATGAATATTTCAATTTTCATGATGTGCTTATCTCAAATTTCATGCCTATATCAAAACATTTCATGTACCCCATAAATATATAAGGCTACTCTGTAGCCACAAAAATTAAAAAGAATATGCGCATGTACCCTCCAAATCTAAAGAAAAGAAACAAAGATAGTGTTCTAATTCTGTTTTTCATTTTCTTATGTGGTATTGAAGAATTCTTAATTGGCTGAAGCTGTTAACAGTGCAGTATTGCCCTTACTTCCACATGAGAAATGCTAGACTCCAGAGCTCTTTCTAATAGCTTTGCCCAGTATGAAAGCATCACACTATTAATTAGTTCTCTGCTAGGCTTGTTGTTTCTTGGTATCATTTGTTAACTAACCCATCCTATATCAATAACACTAATAACAAATCATATTCCCAAACACACGTGTAGTTTCTTATCCTATGTGCAAAGTCAGAGACGTTTTAGTAGTTGGATGCAACTGTGCCTTCACTACCAAATACATATTACATCTATGAAGTAAAACAATCAGTATTTGATCTTTGGAATCATTATTTTTTTGTATAAATGGGAGTTTCATGGCTTTTATAAAAGCAACATCTGCCTCAATCTTGCTTAAGGTTCTAGGTTTCTGTCATAGCTGAGGCCTTTAAAATGATCCAAGTTTTTTATATTTCCTATATAATAAAATTTTTTTGGATTAGTTGCTGGAGTAAACCAAATACAACATTACAAAAGCAGTAAACAAGAAATTTCAATTGGCATCTTTAGTTTTTTTTCCTCTTATAGACTAGAATTCAGTGCTTACCAAGCAAAGCTATTTTTTTGAGATAGCAGCTAATTAGTCTATGTTCACAAAACAAATAGGCAGGAAAAGATACTGCCAGGTCCACTATGAAGGGGAAGGAATGATAGTTAAATGTCCTTTTGAGTTGCAATGAGTCATGTCTTTTCCCTTTTGTCCTAAGGAAATTGTCTGGCCAAGTGATTCCTCAACACACATAAAACACACCGAATAAAAGCTTGGACTTAAAGTCATTAGAAGAATTACCTCCCATGACAAATGAGATTTCAAAATGCCTCCAGGTCTTTTTTGTCTTCAGACATTATAAAAACATACTTAAAATTTTAAGTAGCAGTTCATTATTAAATGGATCTTCCATCCTTTCCAATTAAAACATACTTTACCTCTCTAATTTTAGAAAAGTCTGCGTGTATCTCTGGGATAAAATAAGAGATAATGAGTGATAAAGAATGCAAGTATTGATGACTCAAAAATCTGCACACCTTATTTTGTATTTGAAATGTTTAAAAAATAGTTTAGGTATGTTTAGTTTCAAAATGACATGATTCCTCCTCATACCTTCAAGGGTCCTGTTTAATTGTTAAAGTTCAGCCTTATGGTCTGAGGACCATGATTCTTTCATGTCCATCATGTCTTTCAAACACACACACACACACACACACACACACACACACACACCCCATAAATAAATAAATATATATTTCAATTTATCTTTTCAGAACTTTTATGTGGTCTCTATTGAGTTAGTCTCCAGTATTGTAAAATGTTTGATGAAGTTTATGAGAAGTTTGATCTCTACCATAAACAAAAAAATCTTCCTGTTATTTTCAATGAGTGGTTATTGAACATCCAGTAACTGCAAGATTATATGCTCAGTTCTGTTGGTGCAAAATTGAATTGAACAATGATTCATACCCTGCCAAAGCTTTGTAGTTAGCCATTATTCTGGCTCAATGGTATTTCTTACACTATTTCTATACTGCTACTACAAATTACATTCTGAGGTTCCTTTTATATCTCGTCTACATGATGGAGATATCAAACTTTCTCTTTGTGTTTTTTGTTTGACATTGTTTTGAATGTTACCTCCATAAAGCACTGAAATATCAAGGTCTAAGTTAAAAGAAACATGAAAGTAGCAATCAGGTACCTAGTGTAGTTCATTTTCTAATCCATTGTACAAGTTTAGGCACATCTCAGCTGCTTGCTTTCTTCATCTTCCACATCGACCTCTCAAAACATTTACTGCATGGATAAACTGGGACCATTAGAGTATATATTTGTTTATTTAGTTTGGTATTTGAATTCTCTGAATCATAAGCAATTCTTTACAAGGACCTCAGCTCTATGAAGTCTAGCTGAGAATTAACTAAATACTAGCCATCTTATGGCTAATTAATATTTGTTGAATGGAACCCATAAAGGCCTTTCCCGGGATAATGATACTCTAGCACCTTAAAATGTGTATATTACTTTATTTATCTCAGTCTCTTTTTTCTTCCTTCCAAATTTATTGTCTTTTCTTTACCTTTCTTCTGCTCTCTTTATTTTGTGATTCTTACTTTACCTTAGACTTGTTAGTGTTATTGCTTAAATTTTTGCAAATGCTCAAAGTTCAACAAACTTTTTTAACCATCAGAGGTTTCTAGAGTAAATACAAGATTCTTTTAAATTTGATTTTAATAAACAATGAAAAATTTGTAGCATAACTGTGTCACATATAATATTAGTAAATGTATTTTATACAGTAAATAAAATGTTAATTATTTATCCGAATCTTTAATTTTATTGGGTATCATATATTTTTATTTGCTAAATCTAGAGACCCTTGACTCCTCATTAGAACATTTTCTCTTAGGTGATTAAATACTTATATGTTCATTTATTCTTTACTTTTCCCCAAAGTATTTTAATGTTATTTTATAGTTAATAATATATGGTTAAAAAATATTATTTTATACTTCTTTTACCATTGAGAATTTCATGTCTAAAATTGAATATCCCTCCTCTTTCATTTCTGACTTCAGGACTCAAGTCCAAAGCTTCATCTTATTCCTTTTTTACTGTCAGCTCTTATACTCAAAACATGCAAATTCATTTTAATTCTTCATAATTTATCTTGAATTAGTCTATTCATTTCCACATTTCTGACTACTATTGTGCCTTGTGAAGCATATTATTATTATTATTATCATCATCATTTTCCAGGAACATGTGCACTTTGTTGAACGCCGTTGTAGAAAAGCATGTGAGGATAAAGGGCTGATACAGGACTTGGCTTGGGGGCGGGGTGAGGAATGGAAGATGGTGTATGTGGGAAACGGGTCACAGGCAGAGCCCATGGCCTGAATGATTCCTCTTGATCTATTGAAAGGCTTGCAAAATCAATATTCAGGTGATGATAAGTAGAATGGTCGTGATGATGCCCAGAATCAGGGCCCAGATGTTCAGGCACTCGTTGGTGGAGGCACAGGCCTGGGCCCTGGTCAGGTCACCAACTGTCTTCCTGTCCCTAGATTTCTGGGGGAGGCTGGCTGCCAGTCTGGAAGGTGAGGGTGTAATTTCTGGTTCTGGGTTATGGAGAGACTTGCTTGGGGCTGCTTCATGGAGTAGGCGAACGCTACAAAGCCCAGGCAGCAGGAGTTCATGAAGAGGGTGTTGAACAGGGACCAGATGACATGGTTGGGCACATAGGTCTTGCTGAGGATGTGGATCACGGTGGATGTCGGGGGAGCAGGGTTGTGGGGCACCCCCAGCACATCCACCTCGTACTCTTCTTTCAGCATCTCTTAGTTGAGGGGAGGGTCGGTGTTGGCTGGAGTGAAGAAGGTTTGGACAGTGTGGTTCATGTTGTCCAGGGAAGACAAGCTTTGATCTGGTTGCTGCGATGGTTCCAAAGCATATTATTTAAAGTGTGAAAAACATACTATTCAAATTTTTAGCCGGTTCATCTTATGAAAGGGCAATTAATGTTGCAGCATGAGGAAACTATATTCTTTGACTGATCGAAACATTAACAAAATGATGTAAAATAGAAGTAAATGAAATGTTCTGCAGCTGTCATTTTTTAATCAGTTGCAAAAGTAGATGACGACAGTGCAATTTTGCATAGTCTTTTTATTTGTCTTCCATTAGTAATCATTAAAATTTTGCTAAATGTATACTTTGTTTTACATACATTCTAATAATTGTTTCATCTTGAGGTGATTACTAGCATTTTCTCTGTTTTATAAAAGAACCTCCTGAATCAGAAAATTTAAATAACTGTTCCAATTTCCTAACACATTTTATAGAAACATTATTTATAGTAGTCAAAATTTGAAAGAACTGAAATGTCCTATAGCTAGATAATTGATAATTTGGATTATAGTCACACAATAGAATACTACACAGCAATACAAAGGAGTTAACTACTGATACACAGAACAATGTGGATGAATATCAAACGTGCTGAGTAAAAGAAACCAGTCTTCAAATGTTACATATTACACGACTCCATTTATATGACAGATTTGAAATGACAAAATTGGAGTGCTGAAGAACAAATCAGTGGTGTCCATGGGTTAGAGCTAGGGATAGAGTATGATTATAAATTAAGAGCATAAGGTAGTTTTGTTTTTTGAAGGATGGAAATGTCCATATTCTGATGGTGGTTGCAGTTCCAAAGATCTATATATGTCTTAAAATTTATAGAAATGTGCACTGAAAGAAAAGTAAAATCAGTTTTACTGCATAATAATTTTAAAATAATTTTTAAGTAAAAAAATACGCTGGTTTGTTTTGGTGTGTATTTTAAAGTCATGTTTCTAAACAAAACAATATGCATTTTAATACAGGAGATTATAATGTAATGTTTGGTTTATAGATATTTCTAGCAGAGAAATTTTATTTGTTGATTAAGCTAAATGTATAGCACTGATTTTATTTTGATAATTTAAACAACAAATTTAGAGACTTCCTAATTAGTCATATTTTTAGATTCTAGAAAAAGAAAATACAGTAGTCATTAATTTGGAAGGAAACGTGAAGGGTTAGGTGCTGATGCACAATAATGCGAATGCTCTCTGCTCTTAAAGGGGAATAAAATAATACAGAAAAATAAATTGGGCCGGGCGCGGTGGCTCAAGCCTGTAATCCCAGCACTTTGGGAGGCCGAGGCGGGTGGATCACGAGGTCAACAGATCGAGACCATCCTGATCAACATGGTGAAACCCCGTCTCTACTAAAAATACAAAAAATTAGCTGGGCATGGTGGCGCGTGCCTGTAATCCCAGCTACTCGGAAGACTGAGGCAGGAGAATTGCCTGAACCCAGGAGGCGGAGGTTTCGGTGAGCCGAGATTGCGCCATTGCACTCCAGCCTGGGTAACAATAGCGAAACCCCGTCTCAAAAAAAAAAAAAAAAAAAAAAAAGAAAAATAAATTATGTGCATAAGTCCAAAAAAGATGTGCACAAACAGACTGGGGCATATTCATATGAAAGTATACCACTCATCAATTGAAAGGAACAACCTACAGAAACACACTACATATTGACACTTAGAAACCTGATGTTAACTAAAAGATACCAGCCTCAAGAGTTTGCACTGTCTGACTCCATTAATGTGAAATACAACAACAAGCATACCTGACCTATAGTCATAAGGTAAGAAAAGAGTGAGCCAGTTGGAAATGAGGTGGTAGATGTGAAAAGGGATAGGAGCAAACTTTCTTGGGCAAAGCAACTGTTCTATAACTTCTTGTGGTAAATGGTTACATGATGTATACAATTGCCAGTATTCAAAACATGTAAGATCTTTGTATCACTGTATGTAAATCATGCTTTAAATTTTTAAGAATAATATTTAATCATATAAGAAAATATTCAAAATACATTAAAGAATATTTACAATATGCTAATAAAAATTAATTATATTCAGTTTATATACTGCATTCAAACTGTACAAATATAATGATAATTTAAAAATTATGCACAACTGCAAAATTTGCATGTTAAATGTGTCATTTAATTAACAAAATTTTAGACCACATTTTGGCTAATTATCAATTTCTGTTTGTTTCTCTTCTTACTCCTTGGCTACAGAAGAAAGTGATTGAGTTTAATATAAAAGTCATGTATATATATGTATACATAGATAAAAGCACACATATATTTTTACAACTGAGAAATATTCAATGCTGACTCAAAACGTATATAATGGTATTTCATGTAATTAGTTTTTGTTTTACTTAATATTAAGTCATTCCACATGTTTTAATATGTCTAACATACAACATTCCATAGGCTTGAGCCCAGGCTCATTTCTAGAATTTGCAGGACAAACGAAAAAGTACAAATGAAAGCTTCTCGCCCAATTACTCTTCTCACCTCTGGAAATGTTTTCCACCCAGAAAACAAGTGTGTGGATCTTATTATCACTGCTGAGTCTATTACAATCTCTCTATCTACTTTCCACCTTCATATAACAAAAACATTCTTTTAGCAACATCCTGAGTTCATCAATTACGGTGGTCAGGTTTTCATTTTCTATCTTTTTCTCTTATTTAGAAATGATTCTCAGAAAATAAATATGCAGAAATCTCTTTATTCTGTCATCCTAAATCTAGATGTCCCTTTATGATATTTTGTATGTCTTTTAAAATGTGTATGCTCTTCTTGCATACAGCATTATTTTTTGTGCAATTAGCTCCTTCAGGAGACTATAAGATCTGTGGAAACTGTCTCATTACTTACTCATTTTTGTTTCCCCTAAAGGATCTAATTTGGTGCCTTCACTACAGATGATTCTCAGTTTACCATTGGGTTATGTCCCTATAAATCTATTGTAAGTTGAAAATATCATGAGTTGCAAATGGATTTAATACATTAACCTGTTGAACCTCAGAGGTTAGCCCAGCCTGCCTTAAACATGCAGAGAACACATATATTATTAGACTGTGGTTTGGCAAAAGAACATGGCAACACAGCATATTGTAGAGTATTGGTTGTTTACCCTTGAGATGCATGGCTGCCTGGGAATTTCAGGGTTTCATACCACATATTGATAGCCCAGAAAAAAAAAATCAAAATTTGAAGTACCATTTCTACTAAATGTGTATTGTTTTCACACTATTATAAAGTCAGAAAAATCTCAAATTGAACTATCATAAGTCAGGGACCGAATGTATTTGTTGCTTAATTCAACAAGCAAATACTTGTTGAATTAAATTAGATTAAATTAGGTTTCCAGTATTTAAAAAAACAATATGTAAACTGCATTTATGGATATCCTGTCTTTGTTAACAGTATGAAATAACGTTTTTCCTTTTTTTTGGAAATCCATAGCCATACTAATGAAAAGCAATTGTTTCATTGGCCAGTATTATCTATTAGAAGTCATATTTTATTTGGAAGTCAGATAGTCTTTGTTTCAAAAGCAGGATATTAACCTAATTTGGGGATTGTGAGGATTAATCAGATAAATACCTCTGTGAAAGTATCTGATGTGTAGTTGTTGCTCAAGAAACCACTGTTATTGTTGCCTCTATTATCATTTTCATGTTATTATTATTCCTTTGTGCTAACGCAATGCTACCCTTAGAGGATTTTTTGCAGTGTGTGAACTGCTCCTAGAGTGGTGAGTCTTTTTGCTGCTGCTACTTTTCTGTTTCTGTTTACCATCATTCTTCAGTATTTTAATTTCCAACAGTACAGCATAAAGGTAAACAATGCAGACTCTTAAAGCAGATTTTCTGGCTTCTGAAAATGACGCTAATCATTAATTGGGTTTTTTATCTTGAACAATATATTTATGCTTTGAATGCTTTACATCTCTCAAGGGTAAACAAGGGATAGTCATAGAATGTATTTATAGTCTTGCTTTAAGGATGGAATTAGTAATGTAGCACATTTAAAACAGTGTCTGGACTGAAGTAAATATTGTATATAAGGTTAGTTATTAAGGCAGTCCTGATTTCTGGTTGCTTCTAGTATGTTTTTTCAAGCAATAATATGTAAACAATGTAACATTTAATTCTAAGCTGCTTTTTGCTCCCTGCTCTGGGAATTTCCTCAAGGAAATGTGCATAGACTCTATAGAAACCATTGTTCTCATTTATTTATAGATTTTGGATGATAAAACCTACTAATAGTATGGCTTCTAAAAGCATGGAATTATGATTGATTATTTACAATGTGATTTTGCCAAAATATGCTAAGTGGAAACATCTGGTATGCCCTAAACCTGTGAAACCATTCCATATGGCATGGCTGAATCCTAGCCTTTGCATGAAAAAATAATATAGAGACTTACCCATTTACCAATATCTTCAGTAAAATGCTGTGAGCTTTTGCTTGGAAAAAGAATAGCTATAGGTAATTTTTTATCTAGATATTTAAATTCAAGTAATATAGTTCTATCTGTTTAAATACTTAAACACTGAAAGCAATCTCCTCCCTACTGCTTCCGAAGCTGTATTAGTTGACTGGGGAGAGAGTAGGAGTCTATTATCATATTCATAATTAATTCATCTACAGTTGAGTAGACAGAGGGAATATGAAATGGGCTTAACTCGAGAATGAAGAATCCCCTCTCCCTGCTGTTTCAACCAATATCAAGTGTAATTTTATAGACATTGAATTTGAGTCTTTTCTGTCTACAGGACCCAATCTTTAGTTACATTGAACATTTAATCTTGTTAGTCATGATAGTCTACCATGATTTATTGCTTGGCTAATATTCCTGATGAGTTTCAGTTGTGAATTGCATCCCTACAGCTCATAAAATTTGTAAATGCGTTCCTCTACTACTGCAAATCCTTCCTATGTTTACATTAGCAAATAGTATAAATTGTTGAGGGTGTCGCAGTAGAAAAAGCATTTTCTCCATCAAATATGTCATGTGGTGTATTACCTGGATGTGAGGTATTGTCAGGGGTGTTTACTTGCTTGTCTGAGTTTGGGACCTTCACTAATGACATATTTCTCTTCAGGAATGTATCATTTATCTTGTCCCTCCTTTAAAACAGTAAACAGGGATATGAAACTGGAATTTTCCAGCAATCTGTGAAAGAAATGAAAGCAACTATTTCAAGTTTTATTCCATCCCAGCAAAGACAACCTTTATAATGGATTTCCAATGTATGCGAAGAAACACTAACCCTGCATACAAAAGGGTACGTCTAGACCTTTGTGCATACAGAGTACCCCTCTTATTAGTTATGCCTAGTGCTCATAAAATGCAATAATAGCGAGAAGGTTGTTTTGTTTTTCAAACCAAGAAAAGGGCCTTCTGCAGAGTTTTTTTATTACATATATTTTTTTTTAACTTGTAGACTATATCCTTCTAGGATTTCTTGTAAGAAATCAATATATTTCTATCTTAATAATATTGTCAATAGTACTTTCAAATATAAATATATTTTAGTGTGCTTCATACGTAGTATACTAGCAGTATTTCCCCTTTCTGGCAAGAAGAAATATTCACTTTTAATGATTTGTCACTGCCAATTCACAAAACTGAATTCAATTTTCAGAAAAAAAATTGCTTAATTTCTACAACCCTATCATCCATTTCACAGTTCTCAGTGGAACTCAGACTTCAACAACTGAAGGCTATCTGATGACTTACGATCATCTTTCTTGATGCTTCAGAGTTTAAACGACTGATAATTTCTCAGGGCCATCACTTTTTTTGTTGAATGGGAAGGGTTGATTACAAATCAATTATGAAAAGAGCATTCCTTCCTGTTTCACAACAGCCTATTCTGTTTCCACTCTGTGATAGGGTATGGAGATTGATTCTTTGTTTATTTAAAGAATCATTAATAACTCACTGTGTTCCAATTATATAATAGATAACTAAAATCTTCAGTCAATTCAGAACCTTGATTCTAACACCTCTCCTGATAAACCTTTTTTTTTATTTTTCTATAAGTTATTAGGGTACAGGTGGTATATGGTTACATGATTAAGTTCTTTAGTGGTGATTTGTGAGATTTTGGCACCCATCACCCGAGCAGTATACACTACACCATATATGTAGTCTTTTGTCCCTTGACACCCCCCACCCTTCTCTCCAACTCCCTGAATTCCATCATATAATTCTTACTCCTTTTCATCTTCATAGCTTAGCTCTCACATATCAATGATAACATATGATGTTTGGTTTTCCATTCCTGAGTTACTTCACTTATAATAATATTCTCTAGTCGCATCCAGGTCACTGCAAATGCCATCAATTAGTCCCTTTTTATGGCTGAGTAGTATTACGTCATATAAATATACCACAGTTTCTTTATACACTCATTCATTGATGGGCATTTGGGTTGGTTCCACAATTTTACAATTGTGAATTGTGCTGCTATAAACATGCATGTGCAAATATCTTTTTCGTATGACTTCCTTTCCTCTGGGTAGATATCCAGTAGTGGGATTGATGGATCAAATGGTAATTCTACTTTTAGTTCTTTAAGGAACCTCCACATTGTTTTCCACAATGTTTGTACTAGTTTACATTCCCACTAGCAGTGTAGAAGTGTTCCCTGATCACCACATCCACGCCAACATCTACTGTTTTTGGATTTTTTGATTATGGCCATTCTTGTAGAAGTAAGGTGGTATTGCATTGTGGATTTGATTTGCATTTCCCTGATCATTAGTGATGTTGGGCATTTTTCCATATGTTTGTTGGCCATTTTTATATCTTCTTTTGAGAACTGTCTATTGATGTCCTTAGCCCACTTTTTGATGGGATTGTTTGTTTTTTTTTCCTACTGATTTGTTTGAGTTCATTGTAGAGTCTGGATATCAGTTCTTTGTCAGATACTTAAATTGTGAAGATTTTTCTTTCACTCTGTGGGTTGATTGTTTACTCTGCTGACTGTTCCTTTTGCCATGCAAAAGTGCTTTAGTTCAATTAAGCCCCAGCTATTTATCTTTGTTTTTACTGCATTTGCTTTTTTTTTTTTTTTTTTTAACTTATTTGAGATGGAATCTACCTCTGTTGCCAAGGCTGGAGTGCAGTGGCATAATCTCGGCTCACTGCAACCTCCGTCTCCCAGATTCAGGCAATTCTCCTGCCTCAGTTTCCCAAGTAACTTGGACTACAAGTGTGTGCCACCACATCCGGCTAATTTTTTGTATTTTTAGTATAGACAGGGTTTTACCATGTTAGCCAGGATGGTCTTGATCTCCTGACCTTGAGATCTCCCCAACTCAGCCTCCCAAAGTGCTGGGATTACAGGCATAGCCCCTGCACCTGGTGCTTTTGGGTTTTTGGTCATGAAATCCTTGCCTAAGCCAATGTCTAGAAGGACTACGAAAAGCAATCTACAAATTCAATGCAATCCCCATCAAAATGCCACCATCATCCTTTTTTCTTTTTTCCCTTTAGACCTGCAAGTATCAATTAGTTGAACTGCTTTGTTATTTACAATTCGTTTTTTCTTTCTTTACATATAGAACATAGTTAGAATTATAAAATCTTACAAAATACATGGTTTTGTTTAAGTGATATTATCTCTATATAGTTATGGACATCAAGAAAATTCAAAACTGCTTCTTCCTTTGGATAATACTATCATAAAATTTGGTACCACATGTTTTTGTTTTAGAAGCAGTTTAGTATTAAACACAAGAGTCTCTACAAAGTCTCTTCAGTGGGACCAAATTTGTAACCATAGGTTTGCAGCTGTCATAATTGCAGTCCAAACTGCATTTACAATCTACCACAGTAATTATATGTGTGAACATATAATTTTCTTCTTTCATTCTGTAACTTCACATGGGAGACAAAAATCATTATTCTCTTACTCAACACTTGAAGTTAATTTGTTTTACCAATTAAATATCTTAAAACATGAAACACTTTTCAATGCTACTGAAATCCATGTTATGCATATCTTTCCTCTCCCTGTAGATTCAATATCCAAGGATTGTTTAACAAAGAAGAGATTTATTTCAAACCCATTATTCTATTTAAACTATTATTTCAAATTCATTGTTAACAAAACTTGAAAAATCCAATGAACTTATATCCTGTCTTTTTCAACTTTGATGATATTGATTTACTCAACAGTATTTATTGAGAAATAACTATATATCAGTTCCACAGCAGCGTTAAATCAAATAACAAAGCTGATAATAAGTTATTCCCTCATAGAGCTGTTATTCTTGTGTGTGCATTTCATGATGGTAATGGTGGGACATTTTATCCTGATGGATATCCCAACTTTGTTATACTAATTCTTGACTTTATTTCTGTGACCCACTGTCATATTTTCAAGGATCACATATCCAAAAGAGATTCTGTCAACTATTTTTAAAGTATTTTTAAAATTTAGCTATAATTCACATGTGTAAGAAAAGGATAAGTCTTACACATGTAGTTTGATGAGATCTTACAACTGCATAATCATCTCAAGTAAGTTATTGAACATTCCCATCACTTAAGAAAGACCCCTTTTCCCCCTTCATTTGATTCTACTCTCACTTCCAGGCAACCACTGTTTCATTTTTATTTCTTTTCACCAGAGATAAGTTTTACCTGTTGTAAGAGTTTAGATAAATGGTATAACAAAGTCAGTACTTGTTTGAGTTCAGATTTTTTCCATTCAGCCCAATCGTTGCATATAATAATACTTTGTTCCTTTTCATTACTTGGTAACATTTCATTGTACGAATATTCCACAATTTTTTTATTTCTTCCCTTGTTGATGAATATTTGAGTTGTTTCTTTGGGGCTACTATGAATAATAGTGTCTGAGACTACAAAGAATAAAGCTTTTTAAATACATTCTTGTACAAATCGTTTTTGTATATTATTTTATTTTTGTTAGGTAAATATCTAGAAGGATTGCTGAGTCATTGGTGGGAGTACATCTAATTTTAGTAGAGGCCGACAGCTGAGTTTCCAAAGTGGTTAAACAATTTTAACTCCCAGGGTCAAAGTATGATAGTTTCAGTTGTTCCACAAACTTTCTGAGTTCATTAGGACTGCTACAACAAAATACCATAGACCTGATAGCATATAAGCCACTAATGTGTGTTTCTCACAGATCTGGAGGCAAGAAAATCAAAGATCAGGGAGCTAGCAGATTCACTGTCTCACTCCTCATAGATGATAGCTCTGCCCACTTCCTCATAGATAGCTTTCTCTTCAGGCTAACCTTACAGGGTAGAATGAGCAAGACTTTTTCCTCAGGCCTCTTTTATAAGGGTAGTAATCTTTATGAGGGCTCTGCCCCCATGAGATAATCACCTCCCAATAGGCTCAACTTTTAATACAGTTACCTTGAGGGTGAAGTTTTTGAGTAGACATAAATATTCAGACCATAACATCTGTCAGGATTTAGTGTTTTTATTCTTTTTTATTTTAAGCATTATAAAACTTCACTGTCAGATTTTTCCTATTCATATTTACTATTAAAGTCCAGGTAGGCAAGACTAGAACAGTATTCAGTGTTGGGACAGTTATTTCCCAGTACTGAGGCGAGACACTACTGAATTATCTGTGAATGTGAAGGTTTTTCAATCTGGCAGATGGGAAGAGGCACCGTTCAAATGTTTTTGGCTGTTTTTGTTATTTTCTCTTCTTGTTATTTCAGTTGTAAGGATAAATCGGGTACCTATTAATGTGTCTTGTTAGCAAGCAGAGGTCTATAGATTATGTCGTTTTAATATTTTTCTAATATAAGGTGAGAAATGATGGTGGATAGGAGGCAGTTTTGGTGTGTCTTTCCCACTTGGAAGGACAGAATAGTGGGCAGAGATTCACACTGTGAATGTGTTCTTGAAGAATCCCCACAGAAAGTTACCAGGAAAATCAAAACAATTCACTGATACTCTGAAAGAAGTGGCAGGCTGCAACCTACTCCATGAGAGAAGCAAAAAACTGTCAGTTTCCAGAGTGTGAGGAGTGGACCACATGCCTCCAAACACACATCTCCACTGAGAAATTTGAAAATTCAGATCACGGGAGAAGACCTTTGCCCTACTAAGAGCTGGAGCAGATTTATGGAGTTGTGTGAAATATAAAAGTAGAAGCAGCAGTGGATAGTGCCTTATAAGTATTCCCAGTCTCCAGCACAAGCCCAGGGAAGCTACTTGTAACTATATCTCACAGGAATCCTCAGGAAAGTCACAATGGATTCAGAGAGAGGTTGCAGAGTGAAAGAAGTTCCCAATTTAATTTTGTGATACAACTTCAACTGGGAAAAAGCTTGCTTGAACAGAATCTGGGGATGAACGGGAATTGTGCTGCAGATATGTGAGCAGAAGCTGTGCATCCAGCCTTGCAGGCAGACAGGAAGGGTCATGGCCCTAAAGACATGATTGTTATCTCTATAGGGAAGCATCATCCCATGAGAGACCATACTGCCAGATTTGACTTCTGTATTCAGGCTACCTGGATCTAAACCTGAAGCTGTTAGCAGGACACTGCAGGAATGAGGGTGGCCACGCCAACTGCATGGGAGCTAGGTGAGGCCTACCATTGCTGGCTGTTCCCCACTCCCCTTGAAAACTCTTATTCACAGCAGAGGCAGTTATTCTCCCCTCTGGAACATTACCCAAGTGACCTGAGATTCATCCTTCATTCCTTACAGTGAGTGTGGCAGGCCCTGCCCAAAGAGAGTCTGAGTTCTGACCTGACTAACCCTCCCTAAACCTGATGAAATATCTTTACCTGCCCTGGTAGGTTAACAAAAAGGACATACACTCTTGAGAGCTTTATAATCCCGCCCTTCAGCTGAGAAACCAGAATATTTCCCCTAAAATATTCTAAGAACAACTTAGAAAAAGCAAAAATTCTACTGCTACTACTGCAGCTGGGGCTCTCTTGCACATGCCACCTTCTGGCTGGAGATCAACCAAATAAGGCCATTAAAACACCTCTTGATAGAATAACACTGCACCCAAGAAGAAGAAAATGGTTGCTAACACCACTGCCTGCAACATCCTGGCTAACCAGAGATCCCGAGTCTGTCCACAAGAGAACTTCATTGCTAGCATAACAAGCATTGGAGAAAGCCAGCACATTAAGCTTATCTACACCCAAGGAACCTAATATCATCTACATTATTCCCCTGCCATCTCCATCAGAGCAGGTGCTTGTATCCATTGCTGAGAGACCTGAAGAGAGGTCACATCACTGAATGCTTTGCATACATTACCCAACACCAGCTCAGAGTCTGGTACCCCACCGGGTGGCTCCACCCAGAAGAGCAATAACAATCACTGTAGTCTGGCTCTCAGGGTACCCCATTCCAGGGGAAGGGAGAGAGAACCACATTAAGGCATCACCCCATGGGAGACCGTACTGCCAGATCTTTCCACTTGTGGTTAGATTCTTATAGCACAGACACAATTGTAGTGCTGGACATAGTAGAGAAAGTTTGCATCTCTACTCCAACAGGCAGGCAGCCTCTGTGATTATGAAAGGCCTTGGAGAGGGAGGTCTTTATTGCCCTTGACACACCACTGCAGAGGCAGCTATGGCTTCTCCTATGGGAATGCAGCACTGTTGCACCTATAGACAGCCTTCCTGGAACAATCCAGGGTGATTGCAACCCCACAAGAAGAGCACTCCACAGATTCAGGCCTGCATAAAAGGCAGAGCCACAATTCCTCCCTTCTTGGAATATCAACATTTCTTATAGATAAAAAAAGTTGCCGTCTCATCTGACTAGTCAGAACGCCTGCACAGGAATGAGGCTGTGAGGTAGATAGTTTTCCTGCTGGTTTTGCAGGGAAGCTGAGGCAGCTACTACTATTCATCCCAATAAAACCTCAGCAATTCTAATTGAGAGCTCCTCCAGCCACCTTCATCAAGCCTGGGACCTCTGCCCACCATTGGGTATTATTTCTACCCACCTGCCTTAGCTGTAGTCAGTGCCTACTCAGGGATATCTCCCATTTTGGCATGAAGCTTAAATAATCAACTCAGCGAATAAAATACTGGGGGGAAAATTAAATAAATAAACTATGCACCATGAGAGAATGAGATAACCTTCAAGAGATCCCTGACATTCCAACCCCATAGGAGATAGTGAATGTGCCCACACACCAAGTACATAAATACTACAACCAGCATCTGGGAAAGCTAGTGCACAATGATTTTGTATAACTGAGGAACTCATACAGAGTCTTCACTTTCACCCTTAAAAGCACCAAGAATCAAATTAGGCTAAAATAAAATATAAACATTAAAGACTGATCCTTAAGCAGAACAAAAGAAATATTAAAAAAAAGTTCAATAAAAAATGAATTCAAGAACAATTTGAATAAATGGTCTACCCAAATGAGAAGGAACCAGGAAAGTAATTCTGGCAATAAGACAAAATAGGGTTCTATCATATCCCAAAAAGATCACATTAGCTCTCTGGAAATAAATCCAAACCAAGAATACATCTCTGAATTACCAGATAAAAAAATTCAGAAGATTGATTTTTAAGCTACTAAAAAAGATTGCAGAGAAAGGTGAAAACCCACTTAAATTAAAAAAAAAAAGTTGAGGATATGCATGAAATATTTTCCAGAGAAGTTGATATTATAAAGAAAAACAATCAGAACTTCTAAAAATGAAAGACACATTTAGGAGAATACAAAAATGCAGTGGTAAGTTTCATCAATAGACTAGAAGAAGGAGAAGAAAGAATTTCAGAGCTTGAAGACAAGGCTTTTGAATGAAACCAATCAGAAAAATATTAAAAAAAAAAGAATTTTAAAAAATTAACAGAGTCTCAGAGGCATAAACTAGATATGTGGTAAATATTAATAAATATTTGCAGAATAAATGACCGAAGCCTCAGAAATAAGAGGAAATGTAAACACACACAAAAAATAAATTTACTCATAAACTCACTGTAGTGAAGCTATTTACATTCTAAAATAAAGATAAGATTTTGAAAGCAACCACAATAAAAATAGAAATCAAATTAAATTAAAATATAATTATACTATATTTCTGTAAAAATCACAGAAAGATTTCAAAAATACTAAAATATAGCCTGAAGAACACTCTTCTTTTATGAACATTCTCTAAGTGAATGTAGGTTAGATTTTTTTCAGTATTAAAGTTTTTTGAACATAGATATATCTATATATATATGAGGTTGTATTTAGAACTAAGAGAGACCATATTTAGCAACTGTTACTAAAACTATATTAATTGGTTGGTAAAAGAGAAACAATGTCTAAAGCATTTTATGTCCTAAGAAGAAATAAGTAGAGATTTCACTGTTTTTAATTTAGGTTTTGAGATTGATTTGTAATGAATTGTAAAATTTCTTATTTTAAAGAATGGCATTCAATTAGCATTTTTATGTAGAACATCTGATATGCAGGAACAAAATGTGGATCAGTGGGAACTCCAATGTTATATTGTGTTTGCAATAGTTTAAACGAGCAAATTTGCTTTGGAAAACAATTGACTTTTTTTTTCTAAAGTTGAATATTGATACTGTTTTTGATCCAGCAATTCTATGATAAGGTATTCAAAACATAAAAGACTACACATTCGGTACAGTGCACCCTGCTGCAGTGATGGGTACACCAAAATCTCAGAAATCACCACTAAATAACTTGTCCATGAAACCTAACAACACCTGTTTCCCAAAATCCTATTTAAATAAAAATAAAAAGATAATATTGGGAGATTTTTAAAAAACATTTCTAGAATACAATGTATATGGCAACAATTTTCTAACAGCAAAAACATAGACTAATATAAATATTGTGGTAGTATAATGGATATATATATATATATGCATTGGCATATTGCCCCTACATAATATTATCCAACTGTGATACTTGAGGAACTAAAACTATACTTTACAACTATGACAAATATTAGAGACATAATTTCTGCATCAAAGAGCAATACACAGAAGACAATTTCTGTCACGCAATTTTTATAACTCAAAAGAAGCATAAGTGAGTGCAGCAAGATGGTGAATTAAGAAGAGCCAAGTGTTCACCACCCTGTGGAAACATTAAGTACACAACATATGGACCAAAGTAGTTTTATGGAAACTCTGGAAATCAGTAAAGAAGCATCTAATGCAGCATCTAAGAGAACCCTCAACCAAGAAAAAGCCACACTCAAAATGGTGATATATTTTGTGACATTTGTTTCTTGCCCACATCCCTACTCCCTCCCTGATGTGGTGTGGCATAGTTGGGAGGAAGCGTCCTTGATTCCTAGTTTCTCAAGACAGAAGAAAAACAGTAGAACTTGTTCACAATAACTTGTCTTGTCTTGGGCCTGCCCTAGGTAATGGTTTCTGTCTTAACTGGAACACTGATGGGGACAGTGGCATAGATTTAATATCAGGTTGTAAGGTACTGAAAACAGTAGTGGGCACAGTGGTGTGTGAAAATCACAGGAAAACTGCAGACTTGTGGATGCCTGAGGACAAGAGATTACAAGCAGAATAACAGAACCTCTAAGGACCAGAGAAGAAACAGATGAGGCTTTTAAAGGAATGAAGATAATTAAAACCAGCCATGTACATGGGGGATTGGGTAATAGAGCACAAGTACAGTCCCCATGAATGTGTATCCTCAGAAAAGGCCAGAGAAGATCTTGAATATTCATGCAGAAGTGATTAGTGAAGATGTCTTTTGTATAGAGTTAATCTACAAGCACTGTAAGAAGTGATTGTTTTTTCAAAATCAATTTTCAACAAAAGATCACAATGCATAAAAGACCCGGGAAATAATGTCCCATTTTAAAGAACAAAGTAAATCCTCAGAAACCATCCATAAGAAAACAGTCTTAGAAGTTATTTGACAAAGTATTTTTAAAAATTGTCTTAAATATGCTCAAAAAGCTAAAGGAGAACAAAAGAATTAAGAAACTTAGGAAAATAATACCTTAACATAATAAAAATTACTAAAAGATATGAATTATTAAAAATAATCAAATTATATTCTGGAGCTATGCAATTTAATAACTGAATTGAAAAATACACTAGAGAAGCTCAACAGCAGACTTGAACAGGTAAAATAAATAAACAGCACACATGAAGACAGATCATTTAAAAGTATGGAGTCTGAGGAGAAGAAAGAAAAAAATAATTAAGGAAGTAAACAGAGTAAGGGACTTATGGGACACCATCAAGTAGATTAATACATACATTATGAAAGTCTCAGAAGAAGATACAAAGAAAGGGGAAGAGAGATTATTTGATGAAATAATTATCACTATCTCCCAAATTTCAAGAAAAGCATACAAATTCCAGAGGCTAAAAATCTCAAAATATGAAAAGTTCAAAGATACCCACCCTAAGACTGATAATAACAAAATAGTTGAATGTCAAGGAAGAGAGAATCTTTAAAGCAAACAGAGAAAAGTGACTCATTGCATACAAGTTTTTCTCAGCAGAATTATCAGCAGATATCTCAGCAGAAATCTATTAGGCTAAGAGAAAATTGGATTATATATTTTAATTACTGAGATTAAGAACAAAAAATGTCAAAGGAGAACTGTGTACCTCAAACGTCTGTCCCTCACAATTAAGGGATAAATTAAGACATTCCTAGGTAACCAAAGAGTAGCATCCATTCATTCACTATTATTAGACCTACTCTACAATATATGATAAAGTGAATCCTTCAAGTTGCAATAAAAGGACTCTAGAGGAGAACCTGAAGCAATACAAAAATATAAAGTTACCCAGTTAAGGTAAATAGATGAACAAATATTAAAACCTGTATTATTAAGATTTTGGTTTATACCTTTGCTTTTATTGTTTTAATGGAATTTAAACACAACCTCAGAAAACATTTATGAATCTATGTTAATTCATACCCAATCTATAAAGATGTAATTTGAGACATCAATAACAGAATGAAAAGTGGAGTGGTAAACAAGTAGAGATTTTGTATGAAATTAAAGTTATGTTTAAAATTGACTGTTGTAACTGAAATGTTTTACGTTATATCCATGTTAATAACAAAGAACAGATAATTTTCTACAAAGAAAATATACACAAAGGGAAATAAGGAAGGCATCAAAATGTAGTACTACAAAAATAAACTAAACACTCAGAAAAACAGTAAGGAAGGAGATGAAGGACAAAAAAACCATAAGACATAGAGAAAACCATTACCAAATGGCATTAGTGAGTCTTTGTCTATTAATAATTATTTTAAATGTAAGTACTTACCTATTAGTAATTACTTTACATGTATGTTAAACATAAATGTAAATAACTTTCACTGCCAATCAAAACACAGATTGTCACAATGAATAATAAACAAAAACCCAAAATCCATTCCACTATTCTGTCGATAGGAGATTCACTTTAGATCTAAGGACCCATATGAGGACAAGTAAAAGAATAGAAAAATATATTCCAGACAATGTGTTGTAGTTTATGCCTATAATTCCAGCACTTTGTGAGGCCAAGGCAAGAGGATCACTTGAGGCCAGGCCAGGAGTTAGAGACCAGCCTGAGCAACACAGCCAGATCCCATCTCAAAAAAACAAAAAGGAACAACAAAAAGCCAGGCATGGTGGCGCATGCCTTTAGTCCCAGGTACACATGAGGCTGAGGTGTGGAGATTTCTTGAGCCTTAGAGTTTGAGGTTACAGTGAGTTATGATCATATAACTATACTCCAGCCTGGGCAACAGGGTGAGACCATGCCTCTTAAAAAAGTAAAAAAAAAAAAAAAAGAGAGAGAGAGAGAGAGAGAAAATATTCCATGTGAATAGATATTAGCCAAAAGGAAACCAGGGTGGCTATACTAATAGCAGACAAAATAGACGTTAAGTTACAAACTGTTACAAGAGACAAAGGACATTAAATAATGATAAATGAATCAATCCACCTAGAAGATATTACCATTATTAACTGGACGCAGAAAGAGCTTGACAAATTGACAGAAGTAGACTTCAGAAGGTGGGTAATAACAAACTCCTCCGAGCTAAAGGAGCATGTTGTAACCCAATGCAAGGAAGCTAAGAACATTGAAAAAAAGTTAGAGGAATTGCTAACTAGAACAGCCAGTTTAGACAATAACATAAATAACCTGATGGAGCTGAAAAACACAGTACAAGAACTTTGTGAACCACACACAAGTATCAATAACCAAATCAGTGAAGAGAAAGAAAGGATATCAGAGATTGAAGATCAACTTAATGAAATAAAGTGTGAAGTCAAAATTAGAGATAAAAGAATAAAAAAGAATGAACAAAGCCTCTAAGAAATACGGGATTATATGAAAAGCCTAACCTACATTTGATTGATGTACCTGAAAGTGACAAGGAGAATGAAACCAGTTGGGAAACACTCTTTAGAATATTATCCAGGAGAACTTCCACAATCTAGCAAGACAGGTCAACATTCAAATTCAGGAAATGCAGAGAACAGCATGAAGATACTCCTTGAGAAGAGCAACCCCAAGACACATAATCATTAGATTCACCAAGGTTGAAATGAAGGAAAAAATGTTAAGGGAAGCCAGGGAGAAAGGTAGGGTTACCCACAAAGGGAAGCCCATCAAACTAACAATGTATCTCTCTGCAGAAACCCTTCAAGCCGGAGAAGTGTGGGGGCCATTATTCAACATTCTTAAAGAAAAGAATGTTCAACCCAGATTTCATATCCAGCCAAACTAAGCTTTATAAGTGAAGGAGAAATAAAATCCTTTACAGACAAGCAGATGCTGAGACATTTTGTCACCATCAGGCATGCCTTATAAGATCTCCTGAAGGAAGCACTAAATATGGAAAGAAAGAACTGGTACCAGCCACTGCAAAAACATACCAAATTTTAAGGACCATCAACATTATGAAGAAACTGCATTAATTAATGGGCAAAATATCCAGCTAGCATCATAATGACAGGATCAAATTTACACATAATGATATTAACAATAAATGTAAATGGGCTAAATGCCCCAATTAAAAGACTCAAAGTGGCAAATTGAATAGAGTCAAGACCCATCAGTTTGCTGTATTCAGGAGACCCACCTCACATGTAATTTATTTTACATTTGTCTTAAAAATGAACTTGATTTTTTTACATGTTTAAAAGCAAAAGCTCCTGTTAAATTCCACAGGTAATTTTAAATTCTGCACCAGTGAAATAACGTATTTTGTAGTTGAGTAGATAACTAAATGAAAGTCTGGTATTATAATAGAGCATTATAGTGAATATTATGATCCCCTGAGTAGATTCACTCTTCAGGGCTGCATCCATTCCCTACCTGCTTGTGAATGGCCTGCTGACAAGCCACAGCTGCATTTCTCATGGAAAATTGCAATTGCCCTTAGAGAACTGCCTCTCTTAAAGCTATACCTTTTGTAAGGAAGCAGGCCACAGGAAATGACTGGCCAATGCAGGGACACAAAAACCCAGGCCTTTGTTTCAACTGGAGCAACTCTGAAGGGCCATCCCACCTCCAGAGCTGCTGTCTGTTGAATATACTACCTGAATATCACTTGAGAACTCAGTTTTTAGGGAATTGTGCTAAGTTTCTCCCACTACTCAATCCTAGACATCTCAATTCACTACAACTGAAACACTTCTCAATACATTTTCTGTTTGCTAATTCCTATATCAGTCTGTTAGGGAAAATAATTAACATAATTGGTGGCAGGTGTAAGCCTAGGACGCAAACTCTACAATGGGATTTTGGTACTGTGTCACTTTTCAGCCAGCTGGCAATGAGGACAGTTTAAACAGAATGTGGGTGACAGTGGGGCTATTTGTTAGGGTGCAGGTTTAGATTCCATAACAAACAACAAAAATGTAGCAGTTTAACAAGCTAGAAGTTTTGTTTTCTCTACAATAACAACCTGAGCAAACGCAATTCAGTACAGTGGTTGCATTCTGCCTGAGACCCAGGGTAGTCTATTTTGTCATTCTGCCATTCTTAACATTCATTAATTTTCTACTGTAGCTATATCGTTGCATTTATAATAATTAACTAGAAAGTTTTTAAAATATACTATAGGATTAGGTAGGTTATTTTTGAATGTTTGTATTTACTTTATTATTTGTTTTTAATTAGTTATTTATTTTTTAGAGATAGGGTCTTTCTCTGTTACTCAGGCTGGAGTATGATGGTGGGATTATAACTCACTGGAGCCTGGAGCTCCTGGGCTCAAGAGACCCTCCTTCCTCAGTCTCCTGAGTAGCTGAGACTACAGGCACATGCCACCAAGCCTGGCTAATTACATTTACTTTCACAAGTTAAACAGTCAATATGCTTTTGATCTTGAATTGTTCACAGCTGTTTTAGCAATAAATACTAACTTGCATTATGAAAAGAGCTGAGAATGTACAGTCTTTAAAAAGTATTTTCAGGAAAATTTGTTAAAATATAGACTAACTTACATAAAAGTTGGATAGAAGTCACTTGCAAAATTATTGGGCATGTGATTGGAGGAACAAAGGTTTTGGCCACTATTTCTATTTTTTGATGCTTCTAGATATACTCAAGTACCTTTTTCTTCTTCCAATTTTGCCATTTTATATTATTTTATAAAAGTATTCATTTAATCTAGGTTTTCAAATTGATGTTATAGTCACCAATTTTGTTCCTTATTATTTACTAGAATTATGTTGGGTCTGTAGCTATTTTCTTTTATATTATGATTGTATTAATTTGGTATTTTTTCTAGTTTATTAAACACTTGAGAGAAGTCTAACAATTATATTACTCCTTTTAAGGAAATATTGTAATCTAAAGAAAGTTGTTTCTGAGTTTTATTATCATTATTACCATTACTATTATTTCTGCCCATTGTCATTTTTATTCTATTAGATAAATTGGTTTCAGTTTGTTTCAATTTTTCCAAAATCTTGAACTAAATTCTTAATCATTTAAAAATGATTCTTATTTGTTTATAAGACATAAACTATACACATTCTCCAATAATTATTGCTTCTCTGTGACCCACAATTTCTGACAATCGGCATCCAAAATCACACCCAAAATATTTATTTATTGTAATTTTGTATGATTCTTTTTTAAAACTATGAGTTATTTATAAATATGCTATTTTATTTTCTAACTTGTGATATTAAGCTATTCTTTTATTAATATTGATTTCCAATGTTATTTCATTTTACAGATCTTTTGGAATTTACAGAGACTTTTCATCAGACAAAATATATGGTCTATTACTTTAAATGTTTTATGTGTGACTGAAAATAATTTTCAGTTTTTTGTAGTTATATGTGCCCACACAGAGTATGTATATGTATATATAAACCTTTATTTTTGGTTCTCTGGAAGAGTGTGTTAAAGTCTCTAATTAAAATTGTTTATCTATGTTTCCTTAAAGTTCTGTCACTTTTTAATTAACACATTGCGAGTTGGCACTCTTGGGAGTATATATTTATAATAGATATATCTCCTTGTACAGTGGTCCCTTTTACCATAATATAACATTATTTTTCCCTAAATTATTTCTGCTTCACCCCCAGCTTTTCTTGGTTCTTACTGCTTATTATTTCTTCTTCTCCTCTATTTTCAATTATTCTGTGTACTTTTTTTTTTTTTTTTTGAGACGGAGTTTTGCTCTTGTTACCCAGGCTGGAGTGCAGTGGTGCAATCTCAGTCACTGCAACCTCTGCCTCCTGGGTTCAAGCAATTCTCCTGCCTCAGCCTCCCGAGAAGCTGGGACTACAGGCGTGCACCACCATGCCCAGCTAATTTTTGGATTTTTAGTAGAGACGGGGTTTCATCTTGTTGACCAGGTTGGTCTCGATCTCTTGACCTCATGATCCACCTGCCTCGGCCTCCCAAAGTGCTGGGATTATAGGCGTGAGCCACAGCACCTGGCCGTATTCTGTGTACTTTTAAACAATGTTTGTAAATGCTTTTTTTCCGAAACTGTATATTGACTATGCTTCATTAATCACTATAATCTATTTATATGCATTGAATTTGCTGTTACATTAGGACGTGTTTGTCAATTAAATTCACATTTTCTACTTAGTAAAAGTTTCTTGTGTTTCCTTTCTCATTTCTTATGGGTGTCAGTTGCTTATATAAGATTAGTTATAATCTTTGATTGATGAAATATTGTCACCATTGTTCTATGTATTGTTCTATCTTAATTTATTTGCTAATTTATAAAATAATATATACACATAGATCAGCTACCTTCCTAATCCAAGTACATGGATATTTCATGTGTCTCTTTGTATTTCTCCTATATCCCATTACTGACTCCCTTGATTCAAAGAAACTACTATTTGGCCCACTTTGTATCATTTCCGGAAATAACATCTAAAACAAATTCCCTATCATCTCTTACCTGAACTACTATAGCAATTTTCTAGTTAGTTTTACTATAACTGATAACTGCTTTTGTCCACTGCAAGTCAACTTTCCACAGTGCAAATAGAGTGAGCTTCATAAAATATTAGTTGGTGTAAAAGTAATCATGGTTTTCTCCATTAAAAGTAATGTGACTAACCTAACACAAGTCTGATCATTTTATTTTTCTGGTTAAAACTTCTCAATTACTTTCAATTGTGTCTTTGGCTAAAGAAAAATATCTTTAGCATGGCTCCCAACACCTTGTTTGATTTGTCCCTCTCTATTTCTCCAGCCTTGTCTATTACAAATATTTTCTTTTTCTCTGAACACTAAGTCACACAGGTGTTTTTGCAGTTTCTCAATCAATGCTCCCTCGATTACAAATTATGATGAGGAATTTTATAGAAGTTCATAAAAAAAGAAGAATAGAATTTATACAAATTTGATTTTCAACTGAAGTTTGTTAGACTGTTTTATATTTTTCTGTCATGTTATATTAAAAGTAGTCCTTGTTCTTGGGGCCAAACATGATGGCTCAATTCTGTAATCCCAGCCCTATGGGAGGCCAAGGTGGGAGATTTGCTTGAGGCTCAAGTTTAAGGCAAGCCTCAACAAACGGCAAGACCCTATATCTACAAAAAGTAAAAAAAGAAATAGCCATGCATGGTGGTGCATGGATATAGTCCTAACTACCTGTGAAGCCGAGGTAGAAATACTGCCAAGAAGAGCCCAGGAACTCAAGGTTGCAGTGAGCTCCTAATATACCACTGAACTCCAGCCTGGAAAATAGAGCAAGATCCAGTCTTGAAACAAAATTAAAAATATAAATAACATAAAAGTATTCCTTGTTCTTACATATCTCCTCCCTTTTTTCTAAGAACTTAAAAATCTTTACCTAATGGAAAATAATTAACATTCATAACATTCTACAATGTTTGAAATGAATAGATGTGTAATGATATTTAATGGATGAGACCAGGAAAAGTGATATGATGTCCTTAAGACTATATAGCTCTGGGTTCTACATTAGGAACAAACTACTCTTTCTTAGAAAAACTTGTGTTTTAGGTTCAGGGGTACATGCACGGGTTTGTTATATAGGTAAACTCATGCCAGTTGCCCAAACTACTTTGTTACCTAGGTATTAATACAAGTACCCAGTAGCTATTTTTTTGTATCTTCTGCCTTCTCTCATCCACTTCCATCAGGTATGCCCCTGTGTCTGTTGTTCCTCTCTCTGTGTCCATGTAGTCTCACCGTTTAGCTCCCATTTATAAGTGAGAACATGTACTATTTGGTTTTCTGTTACTGCATAAGTTTGCTAAGGATAATGGCCTCCAGCTTCATCCAGGTTCCTGCAAAAACATGATCTCACTCTTTTTTATGGCTGCATAGTATTCCAGGGTATATAAGTACTACATTTTCTTTAGCCAGTTTACCATTGATTAGCATTCAGGTTTAATCCATGTCTTTGCTATTGTGAATAGTGCTGCAATAAACATATGCATGCATGTGTCTTTATGATAGAACAATTTCTATTCCTTTGGATATATAGCCATAATGGGATTGCTGGGTAAAGTGGTATTTCTATCTTTATGTCCTTGAGGAATTACCACATTGTCGTCCACAAAGGTTGTACTAATTTACACTCCCACCAATAGAGTATAAGCATTTCTTTTTCTCTGCAACATTGCCAGCATCTGTAATTTTTTGATATCTTAGTAATAGCCATTCTGACTGGTGTGAGATGGTATCTCATAGGGGTTTTGATTTGCATTTCTCTAATGATCAGTCATATTGAGTTTCTTTCATATGCTGCTGTTTTCTATTAAAAAGTATCTGTTCAAGTCCTTTTTCTATTTTTTAATGAGGCTGTCTGTTTCCTTCTTATATACTTTCTAATGAGGCTGTCTGTTTCATTCTTATAAATTTGTCTAAATTCTTTATAGATGCTGGATATTAGACATTTTTCAGATGTACAGATTGTAAAATTTTCTTTCATTCTGTAGGTTTTCTGTTTCCTCATAGTTTTGGGTTTTTTTTTTTTAATGTGTGTGTGCTGTATGGAAGTTTTTTTATTTAATTAGAGCCTATTTGTTATTTTTGCCTTTGTTGCAATTACTATTGGCATCTTTGTCATATAATCTTTGCTTGTTCCTATGTCCTGAATGATATTGAATAGGTTGTGTTTCAGGAATTTATAGTTTTAGGCTTAACATGTAGGTCTTTAATCCTTCTTAAGTTGATTTTTCTTTATGGTATAATGAAGGGATCCAGTTTCAATCTTCTGCATATGGTTACCCAGTTATCCCAGCACCATTTATTGAATAGGTATCATTTCTCCATTATTGTTTTAGTTAATTTGATTGAAGATCAGATGGTTGTAAGTGTGCAGCCTTATTAATGAGCTCTTTATTCTGTTCTGTTGGTCTGTGTGTCCATTTTTCTGCCAGTACTCATGTTCTTTCGGTTACTGTAGTCCTGTTGTATAGTTTGAAGTCAGGTATAGTTTGTAGTCAGGTTATATGATGCTTCCTGTTTTGCTCTTTTTGCTTAAAATTGCCTTGGTTATTTAAGCTCTTTTTTGTTCAATGTTAATTTTAAAATAGTTTTTCTTACTATTATATAAAGAATGCTATTCGTAGTTTGTTACGAATATCATCAAACCTGTAAATTGCTATATGGCCATTTTAATTATATTGATTCTTCCTATCCATGAGCATAGGATATGTGTCTCTTCATTTGTGTCATCTCTTATTTATTTCAGCAGTGCTTTGTAATTCTCATTTTAGAGATATTTCACCTCCCTGGCTAGCCGTATGCCTAGGCATTTTATTGTTGATTTGTTTTGTTTTGTTTTTGGTAATTGGGAACGGGGATGTGTTCCTGATTTGGCTCTTGGTTTGGCTGTAGGTATATAGAAATGCTAGTGATTTTCGTACTTTAATTCTGTCTCACAAAACTTTGCTGCTGTTGTTTATCAGCTCAAGGAGCTATTGGACAGAGACTATGGGGTTTCTAGACATAGAATCATACCATCCACAAACAGGAATATTTTGACTTGCTCTCTTCCTATTTGGAAGCCCTTTATTTCTTTCTCTTGCCTGATTGCTCCAGCCAGGTCTTCCAATATTAAGTTGAATAGGAGTGGTGAGAGAGAGCATCCTTGACTTGTGCTAGTTTTCAAGAGGAATGCTTGCAGCTTTTATCCATTCAGTTTGATTTTGGTTGTAGATTTGTCATAGATGGCTCTTATTAATTTAATGTATGTTATTTCAATACCTGATTTTCTGAGTATTAGACAGATCATTGAGGCATAAAATTAACATAGATATTAAGGATCCAACTCAACACTGGAAAATGGACCTGATAGACATCTGTAGAACTCCCCACAACAAAACACAGAATGTACATTTTCTTCATCACCACATGGCACATACTCTAAAATTAACCAATCATTCAGATATGGAACAATCCTCAGAAAATGCAAAAGAACCAAAATAACACCAATCACTCTCCTCAACCATAGTGTAATTAAATTTGCAATTAAGATGAAGAAAATAGCTAAAAACTGTACAATCAAATGAAAATCACACAACCTGCTCCTGAATGGCTTTTGGATCAATAATAAAATAAAGACAGAAATCAAGAAATTGTTTGAAGCTAATGATAACAAGGTAAAGATAATAGATTCTCTGGGACACAGCTATGGCAGTTTTAAGAGGAAAATTTATAGCACTGAGCACCCACTTAAACAGTTTAGCATTATGTAATGCCCTTGTTTTTTTAGATCTTTGTTGCTTTAAAGTCTATTTTATCAGAGATAAGAATTGCAACTCCTGCTTTTTTGTGCTCTCCATTTGCTTGGTAAATCTTCCTCTATCCCTTTATTTTGAGCCTACGTGTGTCCTTGCATGTGAGATGGGTTTCCTGGAAAAAGCACACTGATGGGTTTTGACTTTTATCCAATTTGCCAGTCTGTGTCTTTTCACTGGGGCATTTAGCCCATTTACATTTAAGGTTAATATTGATACGTGTGAATCTGATCCTGTCATTTTGATGCTAGCTGGTTGTTTTGCCCATTAGTTGATACAGTTTCTTTATTGTGTTGATGCTTTTTACCATTTGGTATGTTTTTGGAGTGGCTGGTCCAGGTTGTTCCTTTCTGTGTTTAGTGCTTCTTTTAGGAGCTCTTGTACGGCAGGCCTGGTGATGATGAAATCTCAGAGCAATTGCTTGTTCATAAAGGATTTTATTTCTCCTCCACTTATGAAGCGTAGTTTGGCTGGATATGAAATTCTAATGGTAAAAGATCAATGCAACAAGAAGAGCTAATGATCCTAAATATATACACACCCAATAGAGGAGCACCCAGATACATAAAGCAAGTTCTTAATGACTTACAAAGAGACTTAGACTCCCAAACAATAATAATGGGAGACTTTAACACTCCACTGTCAATATTAGACAGATCAATGAGACAAAAAATTAACAAGGATATCCAGGACTTGAACTCAGATTTGGAACAAGCAAACCTAATAGACATTTACAGAACTCTCCACCCCAAATCTACAGAATATACATTCTTCTCAGCACCACATCACACCTACTCTAAAACTGACCACATAATTGGAAGTAAAACACTCCTCAGAAAATGTAAAAGAACAGAAATCATAACAAACAGTCTCTCAGACCACAGTGCAATCAAAGTAGAACTCAGGATTAAGAAACTAACTCAGAACCATACAACTTCATGGAAACTGAACAATT
Source organism: Callithrix jacchus (assembly GCF_049354715.1). Taxonomy (NCBI): domain Eukaryota; kingdom Metazoa; phylum Chordata; class Mammalia; order Primates; family Cebidae; genus Callithrix; species Callithrix jacchus. The sequence goes on from NC_133524.1 coordinate 89,416,104, forward strand.
GGATCTTGAATGTTGACTGGATAAACAATGAAATGAAGGCAGAAATAAAGATGTTCTTCAAAACCAATGAGAATGAAGACACAACATACCAGAATCTCTGAGACACATTTAAAGCAGTCTCCAGAGGAAAATATATAGCAATAAGTGCCCACATGAGAAGAGTGGAGAGATCAAAAATTGACACCCTATCATCAAAATTGAAAGAGCTAGAGGAATAAGATCAAAAAAACTCAAAACCCAGCAGAAGACAAGAAATAACTAAGATCAGAGCAGAACTGAAGGAGACAGAGACATACACACACACAAAATCAATAAATCCAGGAGCTGGTTTTTTGAAAAGATCAACAAAATAGACCACTAGCCAGATTAATAAAAAAGAAAAGAGAGAAAAAACAAATAGATGCAATAAAAAACAATAAAGGGGAAATCACCACAGATTCCACAGAAATACAAACTACCATCAGAAGTTACTACAAAGAACTCTATGCACATAAACCAGTAAACCTGGAAGAAATGGATAAATTCCTGGACATTTGCCCCCTTCCAAGCCTAAACCAGGAAGAAGTCAAAACCCTGAATAGACCAATAACAAGGACTGAAATTGAGGCAGCAATGAATAGCCTACCAACCAAAAAAAGCCCAGGTCCAGATGGGTTCACAGCCGAATTCTACCAGACATAGCAAGAGGAACCAGTACCACTCCTGAAACTCTTCCAAGCAATCCCAAAACAGGGAATCCTTCCCAAATCATTTTATGAGACCAACATCATTCTGATACCAAAACCGGCAGAGACTCAACAAGAAAAGAAAACTTCAGGCCAATATCCATGATGAACATAGATGCAAAAATATTCAATAAAATACTGGCAAGCCAATTGCAACAGCACATCAAAAAGCTTATCCATCACAATCAAGTAGGCTTCATTCTGGGTATGCAAGACTGGTTCAACATACACTATTCTATACACGCAATCCACCACATAAACAGAACCAAAGACAAAAACCACATGATTATCTCAATAGATGCAGAGAAGGCCTTCGACAAAATTCAACAGCCCTTTATGCTAAAAACTCAATAAACTAGGTATCAATGGAACATATCTCAAAATAATAAACACTATTTACAACAAACCCACAGCCAATATCATACTGAATGGGCCAAAACTGGAAGCACTCCCTTTAAAATCCTGCAGTAGACAAGGATACCCTCTCTCACCACCCCTATTCAATATAGTATTGGAAGTTCTAGCCCAAGCAATCATGCAAGAAAAAGAAATGAAGGGAATCCAAATAGGAAAGGAGGAAGTCAAATTGTCTCTATTTGCAGATGACATGATTGTATATTTAGAAGACCCCATCGTCTCAGCCCAAAATCTTCTTAAATTGATAAGCACAGTCTCAGGATACAAAATCAATGTGAAAAAAAATCACATGTGTTCCTATACACAAATAAAAAAATTAAAGAAAGCCAAATCAAGAATGAACTACCATTCACAATTGCTACAAAGAGAATAAAATACCTAGGAATAAAACGTACAAGGGAAGTGAGGGACCTCTTCAAGGAGAACTACAAACCACTGCTCAAGGAAATAAGAGAGGACACAAACAGATGGAAAAACATTCCTTGCTCATGGTTAGGAAGAATCAATATTGTGAAAATGGACATACTTCCCAAAGTAATTTATAGATTCAATGCTATCCCCATTAAGCTATGTGTGACCCTCTTCACAGAACTGGGAAAAAACACCTTAAACTTCATATGGAACCAAAAGAAAGCCCACATAGCCAAGTCAATTCTAAGCAAAAAAAAATGAAGCTGGAGGAATCATGCTACCTGACTTCAAACTATACTACAAGCTACAGTAATCAAAACAGCATGGTACTGGTTCCAAAACAGAGATATAGACCAACGGAACAGAACAGAGGCCTCGGATGCAACACCACACATCTACAACCATCTGATCTTTGACAAACCTGACAAAAATGAGCAATGGGGAAATTAATAAATGGTATTGGGAAAACTGGCTAGCCATGTGCAGAAAGCAGAAACTGGACCCTTTCCTGACACCTTACACTAAAATTAACTCCAGGTGGATTAAAGACTTAAACATAAGACCTAACACCATAAAAAACCTAGAACAAAACCTAGGCAAAACCATTCAGGACATAGGCATAGGTAAAGACTTCATGACTAAAACACCCAAAGCATTGGCAACAAAAGCCAAAATAGACAAATGGGATTTAGTTAAACTTCAGTGCTTCTGCACAGCAAAAGAAACTATCATTAGAGTGAACTGGCAACCAACAGAATGGGAAAAAATTTTTGCAATCTACCCAACTGACAAAGGATTTATATCAAGAATTTACAAAGAAATAAAACAGATTTACAAGAAAAAAACAAACAAACCCATTCAAAAGTGGGCAAAGGATATGAATACACACTTTTTATTGTTTTTTTATTTTTATTTATTTTTTTCACACTTTTTAAAAGAAGACATATATAAGGCCAACAAACAAATGAAAAAAATACCAATCATCACTGGTCATTACAGAAATGCAAATCAAAACTGCATCATGATACCATCTTATGCCAGTTAGAATGGTGATTATTAAAAATCTGGAGACAACAGATGCTGGAGAGGATGTGGAGAAAAAGGAACACTTTTACACTGTTGGTGGGAGTGTATATTAGTTCAACTATTGTGGCAGACAGTGTGGCGATTCCTCAAGGACCTGAAAATAGAAATTCCATTTGACTCAGCAATCCCATTACTGGGTATATATTCAAAGGATTATAAATAATTCTATTATAAAGACACATGTACATGTATGTTCGTTGTAGCACTGTGTACAATAGCAAAGACTTGGAACCAACCCAAATGCCCATCGATGATAGACTGGACAGGGAAAATGTGGCACATATACACCATGGAATACTATGCAACCATAAAAAAAGGTGAGTTCATGTCCTTTGTAGAGACATGGATGAACCTGGAAACCATCATTCTCAGCAAACTGACACAAGAACAGAAAATCAAACACCATGTGTTCTCATTCATAGACAGGTGTTCAACAATGAGAACACATGGACACAGGGAGGGGAGCATCACACACTGAGGTCTGTTGGGGGGAATAGGGGAGGGACAGTGGGGGGTAGGGAGTTGGGGAGGGAAAATAGAGGGAGAAATGCGAGATATAGATGATGGGGATGGAGGCAGCAAACCACATTGCTATGTATGTACCTATGCAACAATCCTACATGTTCTTCACATGTACCCCAGAACCTAAAGTGCAGTAAAATATATATCTAAAAAAAATTTAAAAAATATCAAATTAACCACTTAACATCACAACTAAAAGAAATAGAGAAGCAAGAGCAAACTAACCCCAAATCTAACAGAAGACAAGAAATAACCAAAATCAGAGCTCAAGTGAAGGAGACTGAGACACAAAATACATTCAACAATCAACAAATCCAGGATTTGGCTTTTGAAAAAAATAGATAGAGAGTCTGCCAGCTGTACTGATAAAGGAGAAAAGAGAAAGGATCAAAATAAACACAAGTAGAAATGACAAAGGGAATGTTATCAATGATCCCACAGAAATACAAATAGATCGCGCCATTGCACTCCAGCCTGGGTAACAAGAGTGAAACTCCATCTCAAAAAAAAAAAAAAAAAATACAAATAATCATCAGAGACTGCTATGAACACCTCTATGCATAAAAACTAGAAAATCTAGAAGAAATAGATACATTCCTGGAAACATACATCCTTCCAAGGTTGAACCAGGAAGAAACAGATTCTCTAAACAGAACAATAACAAACTCTAAAATGGAATCAATATAAATAGCCTACCAACCAAAAAAAAAAAAAAAAAAAAAAGAGACCAGGACCAGATACATTCACAGCTGAATTCTACCAAAAATAGAAAGAAGAGCTAGCATCATTCCTACTGGACTATTCCAAAAAAACTGAAAAGACAAGACTCCTCTCCAATTCATTCTATGAGGCCAGCATCACCTTGATAACAAAACCTGGAAGAAACACAACAACAAAAGAAAAATTCAGACCAATATCCTTGGGGAACATTGACTTGAAAATCTTAAACAAAATACTCATAAACTGAATTCAGCAGCAAATTAAGAAGTTAATCCACCATAATCAAGTAGGCTTTATTCTTAGAATCCAAGGCTGGTTCAATATACACAAATCAATAAATGTGATTCATTACATAAGCAGAACTAATGACAAAAACCACATGTTCAGGCCAGCCACAGTGATTCATGCCTGTAATCCCAGCACTTTGGGAGGCCAAGTTGGCCATATAGCTTGAGCATGGGAGTTAGAGACCAGCCTGGGCAACATGACAAATCTCTGTCTCTACAATAAATGCAAAAATGATCTGGGTGTAGTGGTGTGAAGCTGTCGTCCAAGCTACTACAGAGGCTGACGTGGGAGGATCACTTGAGTCCCGGAGGTTGAGGTTATAGTGACCCAAGACCGTGCCACAGTACTCCAACTTGTGTGACAGAGTAAGACCCTATCTCAAAAAAAAACCACCAAAAAGCAAACAACGACAACAACAAAACCTAAAACAACAACAAACAAATGATCATCTCAATAGATGAAGAAAAGGCTTTCAGTAAAATTTAACATCCCTTCATGTTAAAAAGGGAACCCACTAGTCTAAGTCATTTGAATGACCTTCCCAGCTGACTCAGCGTTATGTTTAAGTGTTCTGTGGTATTTTATCTTCTGGCAATCCTGGGGCATTTCAAACACTCAGTTGATATGCAGTTTCAATGTTAACCTTGAGGACTAAAAGATGGGATAATAAAGCAAACTGGTTCAATCAAAACAGGTTATTTTTGTCCAGGGAAATGATTACCAGAGAGAGATCATTGCTAGTATGAATCTTACTTTGGCTGTCTTCACTTTGACTGATCCACGTCTGTCTATATCAGCCCTCTTCTGTACTTTATGTCCTATATAGGTAGATTATGCAATACTTATTCTTGCAATTTCTGAAAAAAAGTCATACAGGAGTTGATGAATATTTCCACTAGTGCTTTGGATTCTAATATCTCATGCTACTGGCATCCACTAATTGTGATATAGACCCAGTGCTACATTTCTCGAGTAATATAAGAGGGGTTCAGAGAACCCATAGACTAGAAGATAATGGCTACAAAGTGAGAAAGAGCTATGGTAACATTACGGTTGACCTATGGAATTAATTCAGTAAAGATGAAGTGAAGGTCAGTATTCTTATAATTACCATAAAGAAATAAGCTAAACAGAATATTTTTAAAAGCACAAAACCTGGTGAAGGGCAAAGAATATTGGCCTTGACAAACAATTATAAATGATTCAGTTTGACTTTTTATACTTTAATCATGCACTAAAGTTTATTTTAACAGATCAAACAACTGACTTAAAATGTCAATAGGCCAACATGAAAATGTATCTCTATTTTATCTTCATCTATAAAATGGAATAAACAATATGAGACCTTTCTATCTTATCTCACAAGACTGCTCAGTAATTAAGCAAACAAAATATAAATATGCTGAGTTTTAATGCTTCAAATCAGCCTCACACTGCTATGTCAGTTAAAATGGCTTTAACAATATGAGTTGAATGCATTTATTTGTGGAGAAAATATCTGAGTAATGACAATGGTAATCTCAGAGTCATTAGATTTTTGGTAATTTTAAAGTTTCTTACTTGTATTTTTCTTTTTCTACAAAAAGTAAATTTTATTGCAAAAATGAAAGGAAGTAAATAACAATTAAATTATTGCACTTGAGTTAATTTTTTATAAATATGTTGATCATGTTTCTTATTTAAAGTGGTTTGAAAATAGTCCACAAATGTAAAAATTATGCAAACATTGACTGTAACAGAATCATTATATAGCAGGTGATATATCTGGAAAAATTCTTAGTATGATAACTTTATTTAAATACATTAATTAATTTTATACATAACCAAAGCTCACATAAGAATAACAAGATATTACAGAACTTCATGCTAAGCCTAAATAGTTTACATAATTGGAAAACAATTAAGTGTGATATACAGAGGCCATGAGGTATGATTTCATATATTATATTCTGGCCCTATGTTGTAGGTGTTTGTTTACAACCATACTTATTTTAAGATTTATGGCTTTCACCACATTAAAATCATATTTATAAATGTAAATACATTCATCAGATAATAAAAATGGTTTCACTCAATTTGAGTTTTAAACCCAGTGCAAGATTACCTAGATCTTTCCAGACCAACAGAATGTCACTATGGATCTTGATAAACAGGCGACAAGTTGCTGACTGTTTCTTCATTTTAGGCACAGCCTTTGCATAACACAGGAGTAGCAACAGTAAATAGAAATCTCAGTGAATATTGTGTTGTTTAGATTACTTAGCTCAATATATGTACTTATATTTTTATGTATAAGTATATTATATATATCATACATATATTTTCAAAGTTTATGCACAGATATATTTCCCGTTTCTCCTGGTTACTGGTGGCCTTAGGTACACTAAGTAGAAGAAAATTGACCAAAGTCTATAGAACAAAATGAAGATCTCTAGGAGCTTACTCAAGTAAAATCTAAACTAAGAATGATGCAAGGCATGGTACTACTTCTTTAAAGATATATGCAACCTAAAATAGTCATTTTAATACTCATGGCTTAGTAGGTGGTAATTTTGATTTAGTTTATAGTATATTAGATTTAGCAAGTTATGGATGTAATTTAGAGGGTTAGATTTTTGGTTCAAGAGGTGATGTATCAGATTTATGCAGGAGACCTAATTCAGCAGATGATATACCTTACTCAGTGCATGATGTATCTGATATAGAAGGTGATACATTTAATTCAATAGCTAATACATTAGAATTAAATGCGATTCATTTTTTACGGTAAGTGATTAATATTACTCATAACTGATTTATCTATTTTAGCATGAAGTGTATTGTGTTTATTTATCTATTTATTTAGGTATATGAGATATGAATTTTATTATTAACATAAATTTTTATTGCCAAGTAGTTCAGAAAATCATGATTACCTTCTTTTTGTTACTCCATTTAATACATTTTTAAATGATGTTTTCAGAGACCACCTACTTCTGAATCATCAGAATTTTAGATTCTTTAAACCCACCACAGACCTAATAAGGAACAGGGCTAACTGAATATTTAACAAGAACCCACATTAATTCTTTTTCTTCTTACCCTCTTTCTTCCATTTTAATGATTCACGGTAATTTTTATGCACAGTAAAATTGTATGCTTTTTGAAATGTGAAAATTCTGACATGTTAGAAATAAGATGCATTAAATGCAGATTAATATGTTCTTCTAAACACAAAAAAATGTGACACTTCAAACTTATGTGATGTTTCATTTGTTGTAATTATCACAACACTTCATCTTTTGGAAATTCTACCTCTAATGCAAGATGTAAAAATTCATTTGTGTCTTCCATTATGTAATAAAGTAAACTTGTCACTTCTTCCTGTGGACTGAACAAAAAATTGGATATAGTAGCAGTTTGACAAGTAAAGACTGCATTTCAGAGCATAGAAGAAAATAATCACTATTTAAATCATGGATATTGTGGTTTCAGACAACCCTAAGTGTACACTTATGTTAATCATGAGTGCTCTACACTATTTCATACTCTTATTCTTCCAGAATTGTGTTAGAAATGCATTTTTTCAAATACTTTATGTTATGTATAGCCATGTGACTTTGCTTGGGCAATGAACTATGAGCAGAACTGATATATGTCAATTATAGGTGGAAGCTTTAACAACCAGTATGTGTGTTTCTCATCCTTTCCCTTTCCTAATGAAGGTATTTATTTGGATTATTTTTTTCTCTTTGACCACTGTATATTGTGTATATGTGGGAGGTAGATCATTTATCTTTATATTCCATAGGTCTTATGTAAGGAGGAGTCACATCTGGATATGATAGAGGGAATATCCAGATGTGACTCACTCAAAGAGCTTGGATTTTGAGTGCCACACAATCACCAGATGAGATTTCTATGTTGCTCTCCATGGGCAAGTAGTGATGATATTCCATGTGAATAAAGGGAGTGAACTCAATTTTTCTATGACCAAAAGGGTAGACTGTGGTAGTCATTATTGTTATTTTCCATTTACCTCTGGCTTTCCTCATTAAGTTCAGTTGCACAATGAGACTGTATTTCCCCATCCCCACAAAGTTCATCAGGGCCACTAAACTAGCTTTAACCAATGAAATGTGAGGAGACATGTCACATTTTACCTCTTAGTAAAATATTTGAGTGGTAGTGCATATTTCCATGTTCTCTTTACCCCCATCTCAATTGCTTGTGGCATCCTGGATGGTAGCTCCTCTTTTAAGCCTAGGTTTCTGGGTAGACAAAATGTAACACGGATCCTAGCCCACCTGTGAAACACATATACTCTGAGGAAAAAATACATTTTTATTGTTTTAAGTAAATGAGATCTTAAGATTGCTTGGTACTGGAACAAAAACTAGTCACTCCTAATCAGCACACAGCATAAAAAATAGTCTAAAAATGTTGCATAATGGTTTAATGTTTTGTTGCAGATGTATTTATAAATAGCCCACTTTTGGTCAGTTGAGTGACCTCATGATAACATATATCTGGATATTTAATTCAATTTCCCTCTGTACTGTCCATTTATTAGGTATATAACTTATTAGCAATTTAATGCAAGTTGGGAAGAAGAAATGGTGTTTGAATTAGTTAATTTTTCTATATGTTGGCAGCTTCTCTAAAATGTCTTCAGGAAAAGATTTTAAATTTTGGCTATAGTAAAAATATAAAAGGTCTAGAAATTGACATTACCCATGCTATTTCATAGAAAAATAGAAGTTTACAGTAGATTATTTGTGTTCTTATTAGGGCGATGTTGCTAGCCCTGGAACTGTGGTCATATTCGCTTTATTTACTATTATAACTTAATGAGATACTAGCATCCTTATAAATACTTTTTATGGTTAATTGTATGAGATTATATTAATTTCCATCAGCTGCTATTTCATTTAATAGAGGATGTGAAGCTACCGGCAGGGAAAACTACCTAAATAAAGGGTTAGAAAACTGGAAGGATCTGAAAATGAAAAGGTCTGAAATTAAAACAAAAACAATCCCATTTATAATAGCAACATCAAAGAGGTAAAATATCTGTACACTGAAATCTATAACGCATTGATGAAAGATTGATTTTAGCATGTACTACTTCTTTAAAGATATATGCTTCTTGTTAGTGCGTAGATATATAATGAATATTTGTGTGTTAGTTTTGTATTTTTCAACTTTACTGAATTCATTTATTAGTTCTCACAGTTCTGTGGTTGAGTATTTAGGGTTTTCTATATAGAACATCATTCATCTGCAAACAGAAGTTAATTGCTTATTTTCCCAATTGGGTGATTTTTTTTTTACACCATATACAAAATTTAACTAGAAATTGATTAAAGTCTTAAAATGTCAGAAACTGTAAAATTTCTGGAATAAAGCATCACAAAAAAGCTCTTTGAAATTGGTCTCAGCAACGATTTCTTTAAAATGACACCAGAAGCACAGGTAGCAAAAGTGAAAATAAGCAAGGAGTCCTACAAAAAATTAAAAAGCTTCTACACAGCGAAGTAAACAGTCAGCAAAATGAAAAGGAAATCTACATAATGAGAGAAAACGTTTGCAAACTAGATATCTGAAAAGCATTTAATATTCAAAGTACATAAATAACTCGAGTAACTCAATAGCAAAAAAAAAAAAAAAATCAAATAACCTGACTGAGAAGACATACAAATGACAACAGGCAAATGAGAAAGTGCCCGATATCACTAATGATTAGGGAAAATCAAATCAAAACCACAGAGATATTACCACAGACCTGTGAGAATGGCTATCATCAAAAAGGCAAGAGATAATGTGTTGATGAGGGTATGAAAAAAGGAAACACACTGTAGGTGAGAATGTAATGTAAGTTAGTACAATCATTGAAAACAGTATGGAAGTTTATCACCAAATAAGAAATAAAGCTACTATTCTATACAGAAATCCCACTTATTGGTATGTACCCAAAAAATATGCAGTCAGTATTGCCAAGAATGTTTATTGCAGCATTAATTGCAATAACAAAGGTATAGAAACAACCTGTGTCCATCAACGAATAAAAGAATAAGTAAATCATGGTATAGTATGTGTGTGGGTGTATGTGATATGTATATATCACATATATATACACATAAATACACACAATAAAACAATATTCAATGATAAAATAGAGGAAATGCTGCCATTTGCAGCAACATGGATCAAACTAGGGGTCATTGTATTAAGTGAAAGTGAAATAAGCCAAGCATTGAAAACAAATATTGCATGTTATCACTCATGTGGGATCCCAAATCCTGAAACTCATGAAGATAGAGTAGATTGGTGGTTACTAGAGACTGGAAGGAAAAGTTCAGGGATAAATAAAGTAAAAAACAGGAATATAAATGTATCTATCACCACTGAACTTTACATTTAAAAATGGTAAACTTTGCAAATTATCTATACATATTTTACCTCAACAAATACTAAATTTAAAAAATTATGAAGGGAAATGCAAATCAAAACCATAATATCACCTCACACCTATATTATATCAATATCAAAAAGACAAGAGGTACATGTTGGTGAGGGTGTGGAGAAAGAGAACCCTTGTATACTGCTGGGGGAAATGTAAATTGATACAGTCATGGAAAACAGTATGGATGTTTCTCAAAAAATTAGAAATAAAACTACCGTATAATATAGCAATTCTACTTCTGGGTATATATACACAAAAGAAAAGCAGTCAATATCTCAAAGAGATTTCTGCACCCTCATGTTCATTGCAGAATTATTTGCAACAGCCAACATATGGAAACAACCTAAGTATCCACTGCCAAATGAATTGATGAAAATATCATGGTATATATACATAATGGATTATTATTCAGCCATGAAAAAGAAGAAAATCTTGTCATTTAAAACAACATGGATGAACCTGAAAGGCCTTATTCTAGGTGAAATTAGCCAGACACAGAAAGGTATATACTATATGATCTCACTTAAATGTAGAATCTAAAAATTATAAGTTACAGAAGCAGAAAGAATGGTGATTGCCAGGGCCTGGAGATGAAGGAGAAATGGTGAGATGTTGATCCAAGGGTAGAGACTTTCAATTATAATGAACAGATTCTGAGTATCTAAGGCACAGCATGATAGATGTGTTAATCAATTTGAGTGTGGTAATAACACAATGCATTTGTACCAAATTATCATGTTGTTTACCTTGAACAAATACAATCTTTATTCATTCATTAAATATTTAAAATAAGGCAAGGAACCAGTAAACAAGATGGTAATCACTAAAAGCAATGAAATATTTGATAGAGGAAAAATATGTTTCAGTTACTTGTCCTCTAAATCATCTATTTTAAATGACAGATTCAAGGGGAAACAAGTGAGCATTTAAAATGAACAGTATTCCAAGTTTCAGCTTCTAACATGAAATTAAACTTTATACTTGTGTCTCTGTTCTTAAGAGGCTAAACATTTTATTAATCAAAAGCAGCATGCTTCCTTAAGAGAAACATTCAGTTCAACTTAAGCAAACAAGTGTTGGAGTCTTATGTCACTTTAGGAAGACACTTTTATCTTTCAGTTAGCTTACTTGTAAAAGGAGAATATCCACAACTGTTTTACCTATCTCAAAGGTGAGAAGAGAAATAACATTTATTAAGCAGCTACTAAATGCCAGGCATATTTCTATGCATTTTTTAAACATTATGTCTTCTAATACTCAAAAGTGTCCTGCAAAATAGAAAGCATTCTTATTTTGCTTAAAGCAAAATACAATACAGAAAAGGCAGATAATAGTACATTTGAGTTAGAAGAAAAAAAGCCTTAGTGCCAGACAAATCTTGTTCTGAGTGGTATCTATGCCCAATGCTAGCTTTGTGACTTAAAACCTCTTTCTTCATCTATAAAAAAGAGTAAACCGACCTATAGTAGAGCATGTTTGGTTACAGGTACCAAACTAGCTTAAATAGAAAAGACATTATCATAGGAATTTATAGGGAATTTTCACAACCCAATTTCATTGAATACCTGTCCCAGCTCCCCTCACCACTATTCTGTCTTCCAACTGCCACAAGTTCTGTTCTTACTGATTTCCTCTCTGTAACTATTGCTTTTCCTGCTACTCTATACTGAATTGACTTCTGTGAGTGCATACAGCTAAAATGACTAACAGTTCAGTCTTCAAAAGCTACACCTCCAGTATTTACCAAAATTTTTAGAAATTTTGACTTTTATTTCAATTAATGACAGATAATCCAATTGGCTTACTTTGAGTAAAGTATCAATTACTTGTTTACTCAGTGGTAACTAGGGACAAGGATCACCTCATACAAAGAACCCTACATAAGTCTATCCCTTTATTGGTAGTTGCGGGAAACATTTCCAGATAATACAGATAAATGCTGGAATAGAACATCAAATATGTCTATTAACCATATCCTCTGGTCCATTGTAAGTATTTAGAGTAACGTAACGTGTCACATAGAAAATATTTAATGCATTTTAACTGCTGTTGTTACTTTAGTATTATTACAGGAGGCCCATTTAAATAGTTGTCTTATATTGAGGACCTGCCATGTATCAAATGCATTATTTACATTGTCTTATTTAATCCAGTACCTACCACATTGCCTGGCAGAATAAAAATGTAATAAATAGTTGTTGGATTAAACAAGTTATCAATACAAATATTAAAGTGTAAACTTTATTACCCCAAATTATAGAAGACATTATGAGAGCTTATAATCAGACAACTATTAAATGACAAAGAATTGTCAGCTTCTGTTATCACCCATGGTGATGACAGAAAACTGGCACCTGTCTTCCTATGTCTGATTCTAATTTGCACATAAAATACTATTACACGTGAGGTAAACTACATATTTTTTATATTCTAGGAAAGTTTTATTTTTGTTTTCTATTTTTTAAAAATGTTTGTGTACATATAGTAGGCATATATATTTATGAGGTACATGAGACATTTTGATACAGGCATTCAATGTGAAATAAGCATATCATGGAGAATGAGGTATCCATCTTCCCAAGCATTTATGGTTTGAATTACAAACCAATTACACTTTTTAAATTATTTTAAATGTAAAATTAAGCTATTCTTGACTATAGTCACAGTATTGTGCTGTCAAATAGTAGGTCTTACTAATTCTTTAGACAAAGTTGTCTAAAGTGAGTCTGCTGTAAGTGTGTAAAATTTGTATCTAGGTTCTCTATCCTGTGCCATTGGTGTACGTGTTTGTTTTCATGCTAGTTTCAGGCTGTTTTGGTTAATATGGCTCTGTAGTATAATTTGATGTCAGGTAATATGATTCCTGCAGTTTTGTTCTTTTCTCTTAGAATAGCTATGGCTATTCTGGGGCATTTGTGGTTTCATATACATTTTACCATTGTTTCTTTCTATTTCTATAAAGAATATCTTCAAGATTTTGATAGGGATTGCATTGAATCTGTAGATTGCTTTGGGTACTATGGGCATTTTAACAATATTGATTCTTCCAACCCATGAACATGAAATATTTTTTCATTGTTTGGTGTCCTATTCAATTTTTTTATCAGTGTTTTGTAGTTTTCATTATGGGGAATTTTAACTTTCTTGGTTAATTCATAAGTATTTAATATTATGTGTGGCTATAGCCAATGGGATTACTTTTATATTTCTTTTTCACATTTTCCACTGCTAGCATACAGAAATGCTTCTGATTTGGCCAGGTGTGGTGGATCATGCCTGAAATCCAATCACTTTGGGAGGCTGAGGTGGGCGGATCACAAGGTCAGGAGTTTGAGACCAGTCTGGTGACATAGTGAAAACCCAGTCTCAACTAAAATTACAAACAAATACCTAGGTGTGGTGGTGTGTGCCTGTAATTCCAGCTACTCAGGAGGATGAGGCAGGAGAATTGCGTGAATCTGGGAGGCAGAGATTGCAGTGAGCCAAGATTGTGCCATTGCACACCAGCCCAGGCGACAGTGTGAGATTCCATCTCAAAAAAAGAAAAAAGAAAAAAAAAAAGAAATCTTTCTGGTTTGTGTGTGTTTGGTTTGTATCCTACAACTTTACTGAATTCGTTTATCAGTTCTAACAGTTTTTTCAGTGGTGTTTTAGGTTTTGCCAAATATAAGGTCATACCATTTGTAAACAAAGACAATTTGATTTCTTCCTTTCCAATTTGGATATCCTTTGTATTTTTCTCTTATCTAATTGGTCTACCTAGGAGTTCCACTCCTCTGTTGAGTAACAGTGATGACAATGAGCAACCTTATCATGCTCCAGATCTCAGAGGAAAGGCGTTCAGATTTTCCCCTCTTTTGAATGATACCACCTGTGTGTCTGTCATATATGGCTTTATTATATTGGGATTTGTTCCTTCTATCCACAGTTTTTTGAGGGTTTTTATCATGAAGGGATGTTGAATTTTATCAGCTGCTTTTTCAGCATCAAATGAAATGATTGCATGGTATTTATTCTTCATTCTGTTAATATGATGTATCAGATTGATTAATTTGCATATAATTAACTATACTTACATCCCAGAAATAAGTCTCACATAGTCATGATGAGTGACCTTTCTAACATATTGTTAAATTCAGTTTACTAGCATTTTTGTTGAATATTTTAACATCAATATTCATTGACTTGAGGATTTTTATTTTTGATGTGTCTTTCTTTGGTATAAAGGTAATACAGACCTCATAGAATGAATTTGGAAATATTTCCTCCTCCTCTGTTTTCCAAATAGTTTGCATAAGATTTGTGTTAATTCTTCTTTAAATGTTTGGTAGAATTTAGCAGTGAAGCCATTGAGTCCTGGATTTTTCTTTACTAGGAGACTTTTTATCACAACTTTGATCTTGTTCCTTGTTATTGGTCCATTTAGGTTTTGGTTTTCTTCATTATTCAATTTTGGTAGGTTGTATAATTCTAGGAATTTGTCCATTTCTTTAACGTTTTCCAATCGATTGACATAGTTGCTCATAGTACCTGCTAATGATCCTTTGAATTTCTGCAGTATCAGTCATAATGTCTCCTTTTTCAGCTCTTATTTTATTTACTTAATCATCTCTCTTTTTGGCTTAGTCTTGCTAAATGTGTGTCAGTTTAATTTAACTTTTGGAAAAACCAACTTTTGTTTAATTGATCTTTTACATTTTTTCTTAATTTCAATTTAATTTATTTCTGATCTGATCTTTATTATTTCTTTTCTTCTAATGATTTTTAGTTCTGTAAAATGTATCATTGCGTTGTTTATTTGAAGTTCTTCCTCTTTTTTGATGTAGGCACTTACGGCTATAAAATTCCCTCTGAGGACTTCTTTTACTATTTCTCATAGGTTTTGGGGTGTTGTGTTTCTATTATCATTTGTTTCAAGAATTTTTTTCAATTCCCTTCTGCATGTTTTTATTGACCCTCTGGTAATAACCATAAACATATTCTTAAGTTTCACATATTTGTTGAGTTTCCAAGATTCCTCTTGTTATTAATTTCTAGTTTTATTTTCTTATGGTCAAAGAAGATGCTTGATTATATTTCAATCTTTGGAAGTTTTTAAGACTTTTTTGTGACCTATGGATAGATATGATCTATTCTTGAAAATAATCCACATGCTGAGAAAAAGAATGTATTTTTTGAATGTCTTGGATGAAATGTTCTATAAATACCTATTAGATTCACTTGGTCTATAGAACAAATTAAGTCTGATGTTTGTTGATTTTCTGTCTGGAAGATCTATAAAATGACAAAAGTTGATTGTTGAAGTCTCCATCTATTCTTGTGTTGAGGTCTGTCTTTCCCTGTAGCTCTAATAACATGTACTTAATATATCTGGGTGTTCCAGCGTTGGGTACATATACATTTAAAATTGTTATATTCTCTTGCTGAATTGACCCCTTTATTATTATATAGTGACCTCTTTTGTCCCTTCTTACAGTTTTTGTTTTGAAATCTATTTTGTCTGATATAAGTATCATGAGTCCTGCTCTTTTCTGGTTTTTAATGGTATAGAATAACTTTTTCGGTCCCTTTATTTTCAGTCTGTGTGTCTTTATTGGTGAAGTGTGTTTATTGTAGGCAACAGATGAATGCTTCTCGTTTTTCATACATTCAGCCAGCCTATGGCTTTTGATTGGAGAATTTTACCCATATTATTATTGACAAATGAAGACTTACTTCTGCCATTTTGTTATTTGGTTTCTGGTCATTTTATGGTCTTCTCTTTCTTCTTTCTTTCTTTTCTGTCTTCCTCTAGTGAAGGTAATTTTCTCTGGCCATTTCATTTAGTTTCCTGCTTTTTATTTTTTGTGTCCACTGTTGTTTTTGCTTTGAGGTTACCACAAGAGTTGCAAATGCTATTTTATAACGCTGGTATTTTAAACTGATAACAATGTAGCACTATTTGCAGAAATAAACAAATAAGCAAAGGAAAACTAATAATAACTCTATGCCTTAACTTCATCCCCCCCCCCCCGCATTTTAAATTCTTGTGGTTTCTATTTATATCCTATTATACTATATCTTGAAATATTTTTAGTTATACTTTTTTTAAATTTTTTTACTCTTTCTGCCTAGGATAAGAGTAGTTTACATATCACAGTTACAGTGTTATAATATTCTAGGATTTTTCTGTGTACTTACCATTATCAGTAATTTTTGCCCCATCAGGGAATTATTTATTGCTCATTAATGTCCTTCTATTTCTGACTGAAATACTCCCTTTAGCATTTCTTGTAGAATAGGTCTGCTATTGGCTGGGCACAGTGGCTCACACCTGTAATCCCAGCACTTTAGGTGGCTGAGGTGGGTGGATCACAGGGTCAAGAGATCGAGACCATCCTGGACAACATGGTGAAACCCTAAAAAAAAAAAAAAAATAGCTGGACATGGTGGCATATGCCTGTAATCCCAGCTACTTGGGAAGCTCAGACAGGAGAATCAATTGAACCCAGGATGCAGAAGTTGTGGTGAGCCAAGAATGCGCCATTGCACCCAGCATGGGCAACAAGAGCAAAACTCTGTCTCAAAAAAAAACACAAAAAAACAAAAAAACAAAAAACAGGTCTGCTATTGATGAAATCCCTCAGCTTTTGTCTGGGAAATGCTTTATTTCTCCTTCATGTTTGAAGTATAATTTCCCCAGATATACTATTCTAGTGTAAAAGTTTTTTTGTTCTTTAGAATTTTAAACATGTCATGCTACTATCTTCTAGCATGTAAGGTTTCCACCGAAATGTCTGCTGCCAGACTTTGGAGCTCCATTTTATGGCACTTTTTTTTCCTCCTACTGCTTTTAGGATCCTTTCTTTATCTTTGATGTTTGGGAATTTATTTATTTATTTATTTAATTTTTATTTTACTTTAAGTTCTGAGAAACATCATCCTGATACCAAAACCTGGCAGAGACAAAACAGAAAAAGAAAATTAAGGCCAATATCCCTAATGATCATCGATGCATAAATTCTCAAAAAAATACTAGAAAACGAAATCCAGCAGCATATTAAAAAGCTTATCTACCACGATCAAGTTGGCTTCATCCCTGGGATGCAAAGCTGGTTTAACATATGAAACCCAATAAACGTAATCCATCACATAAACAGGACCAATGAGAAAAAATAAAACCACATGATTATTTCAATAGATGCAGAAAAGGCCTTAAATAAAATTCAACACCCCTTCATTCTAAAAAACACTCAATAAACTAGGTATTGATGGAATATATCTCAAAATAATAAGATCTAGTTATGACAAACCCACAGCCAATACCATACTAAATGGGCAGAAGCTGGAAGCATCCCCTTTGAAAACCAGCACAAGGCAAGAATGCCCTCTCTCACCACTCCTATTCAACATAGTATTGGAAGTTCTGGCCAGGACAATCAGGTAAGATAAAGAAATAAAGGATATTCAAATAGGAAGAGAGGAAGTCAAATTGTCTCTGTTTGCAGATGACATGATTGTATATTTAGAAAAAACCCTATCGTCTCAGCCCAAAAACTCCTTAAGCTGACAAGCAACTGCAGCAAAGTCTCATGATAGAAAATCAATGCACAAAGATCATAAGCAATCCTATGCACCAATAGGCAAGCAATGAGCCAAATCATGGGTGAACTGCTTGCATTCAAGACTGCTTCAAAGAGAATAAAATACATAGGAATACAACTCACAAGAGATGCGAAAGACCTCTTCAAGGAGAACTACAAACCATTGCTCAAATAAATAAGAAATGACAGAAACAAATAGAAAAACAGTATACACTCATGGATAGGAAGAATCAATGTCATGAAAATGGCCATACTACCCAAAGTCATTTATAGATTCAGTGCTATCCCCATGAAGCTACCAATGACTTTCTTTGCAGAACTAGAAAAAAACTATTTTAAATTTCAAATAGAACAAAAAAAGAGTCCATATAGCCAAGACAATCCTAAGCACAAAGAACAAAGCTGGGGGCATCACACTACCTGACTTCAAATTGTACTGCAAGGCTACAGCAACCAAAACAGCATGGTACTGTTACCAAAACAGGTATATAGATCAATGGGACAGAACAGAGGCCTCAGAAATAACACCACACATCTACAATCATCTGATCTTTGAAAAACCTGACAAAAACAAGCAATAGAGACAGGATTTTCTATTTAATAAATGATGATGAGAAAACTGGCTAGCCATATCCAGAAAACAGAAACTGGACTCCCTCCTTACACCTTATACAAAAATTAACTCAAGATGGGAGTTTGTTAATCAAATGCTTTAATGTAGCCCTTTTTTTGTGTGGAATCTGCTAGGTGTTCTATATCCTTTTTCTACTTGGGTATGGATATTTTTCTCTAGGTTTGGGAAGTTCTCTGTTACTATCTTTTGAACAAACTTTCTTCCTCCATCTCTTTCTCTACTTCCTCTATAAGGCCAATAGCTCTTAAATTTGCAGTTTTAAGGCTATTTTCAAGATCCTGTAGCCATGCTTCATTTTCTTTTCTTTTATCTCTGCTTACTGTGTGTTTTCAAACAGCCTGTCTTTGGCTCAGTAATTCTTTCTTCTGCTTGATCAATTCTGCTACTAAAGGGTGCTGAAGAATTCTTCAGTATGCCAATTGCATTTTTCAGCTGTAAAACTTCTGCTTGATTTTTAAAAATTGATTCTCTTTTTGTTAAATGTATCTTCTAGAATTCTGAATTCCTTCTTTGTTCATTTGGTGAGATCATGTTTTCCTGGATGGTGATAATGCTGAGAGATGTTCTTCAATATCTGGGCATTGAAGAGATACGTATTTAGTGTGGTCTTCACTTCTAGGCATGTTTGTACTTCTCCTTCTTGGGAGGGATTTCCAGATGTTTAAAAGTACGTGTATGTTGTGATCTAAGCTTTATCTGCTTTAGGGGCCACATCAAGCCCAGTAACGCTGTGGTTCTTTCAGATTGATAGAGGCACCACCTTGATGGTCTTAGACAATATCCAAGAGAATTCTCTGGATTACCAGGAAGAAACTTTTATTCTCTTCCCTTAGTTTCTCCAAAACATATAGTTGTCTCTGTTATGAGCCTGCTAAAGCTGAGGGTGGACTTACTTATGTATCCTTGTGCCCACCAACAATATGACTGTACTAGGTCAGACCTACAATCAGCACAGCCCTGAGTCTCTTCCAAGGCCTGCTGCAACCACTCCCCGGCTACTGTATATATTTCCTCAAGGCCCTAGGACTCTAGAATCAGCAGGGCAAAGCCAGCCAGGTCTGTGTCTCTCCCTTCCAGGAAATAAGGTCCTCCAGGCCTCAGGTGAATCCAGAAGTACCATCCTGGCATCAGGGGCGAGAGTAAAATATGTTAGCAGTCCACCTGGTATTCTACTGAATTTCAGCTGAGCTAGCACTCAAGCCATACGATGCAGGTCTTCCACACTTTTCTCCTCTTTCCAAAGGCAGAGGAGCCTCACCCTGTAGCCTTCTGCACCTAAGGCCATGTGGAATACTCTCATACTACCCTGGATATCCTCTAAAGGCCCAAGGTCTTTTGAGTCAGCTTGTGGTGAATTCTGCCTGACCTGGGACTCCCCTGCATGGCAGTGGGCGGCCCTCTGGCCCAGGGCACATCCAGGAATGGCATCCAAGTATCACCTCTTAGAATCAGGGATCTGAAGAGCCTGCTTATTGCTCTACCTTCTGTGGTTGTGCTGGCACCTAAGGTGCAAGACAAAGTCCCCTTTACTTTTTCCTCTGCTTTTCTCAAATAGAAGGAGTTTTGTTCCATAACCACCCAAACTGGTAATGTGCTGAGTCTCACCTGAAGCCAGCAACTCTTGGAGGCTCATCTAAGGCCCTTGATGTAATACCAAGGTATAACTTGTGGTTATTCAGAGCCCAAGAGATCTTCAGTCAGCAGGTGATGAATGCTGCTAGGACTGAGTCATTACCTTCAAGGCAGTGGGTTTCCTTCTGGCCCAGGATGTATCTAGAAATGGCATCTGGGATTTAGGGCCTATAACAGGAGCCTCATGACTCTGGCCAGTACCATGTCCTGCAGTGGCTGAGTTGGTATTCAAGATGCAAGACAAAGTCCTCCCCATTCTTCACTCTTCTCTCCTCAAGCATAAGGAAGGGGTATCTTCTGGAGCTCTGAGATGTGCAGCCTGGAGTTGGTGGAGGGGTGATGTCAGCACACCTTGGACTGCCCCAGCTTGTGTCTTAGTAGGTCATGTTTCCCCACAGTTCACTGTCTCTAAGCCTAGTTCAGTACTAAGACTCACCAAAGAATTGCAGTTCTTATGGCCCAGACTACCTTTCAAGTTTACATGGAGACACAGGGTGCTGTAGCCCTTGGCAGCAAGGTTTGCAGGCACAAGTTCAGACCACAGGGATCAGCGATTGCCCTGTGGCTAGGGCTGGTTGGAATTCTTCCTCTGTAACCAGGAATCATTTGAGTTTGGTCTGATTTTTCTTTTTTCTTTAACAGGATAGCACTGAGTTCCATGCCTCACAATTGTGTTCTCTCTCCCTCAGTGCCCAGAGATGCTCTCCATACCATGCTGAAGCTGTTGGGGGTGGGGGTGGCTCTGGCCATTCAGGGCTGTTTTTTTCTATCTCTTTTGTGCCTCATTTAGCTATATGAAGTTAAAACCATTTACTGTAGGTGCTCATCTGACATTTGGTTCTTGTGAAGGTGATTTTTCTGTGTAGATATTTGCTAAATTGTTTTCTTTGCAGAGGGGGACAATTGGTGGAGCTTTCTTTTCCACTATCTGCCTCAGCCTCTAACTTTATGAATCTTACTATTTTACAACAATCATTGTCATGACTCAGGTCAACCTGTTTTATGACATTTGTCATTTGCACTTTGTATAACAAGTAATTTGAATACACGCAACTTTGTCTTCTTATTAGTTGTTTACATATATGTCTCCTCTACTAAACTTTGCATTCCTTGAAGGAAGGAGCAATGTACTTTGCAACCTTGTACTAACTGTAACTGATACAGTCATGGTGCACAGTAGATGATATATAAATATTGAATGAGTGATCAAGAATGCAAAACTGAACCACGAAGACTAGTTTGTGATTTACACAAACATTGGCAGAGTTCTGACACAGATTTTATGTGAAAAATTTAAACACTTAAAATCAATGGAACTTGTCTCTAGAATCTGAATTGTTCTAATAATTATTTCAATTTTTACTTTTATGAAATACAAATGGTTTACAGATATAATTTTAGCTGTGTAGAGTGAAGTTTAATCGATTGACGACACAATCCGGTTTTCAACAAAGTTATGAAATCCACCCGCTCTCTAAAATTTCACTGTGGCTGTTTTTGCTTTGGTGAGCAATTGTTGAGTTTTTATTGTGTGCAAGCACTGTACAGATATTATTTTATTACAATATCAAATGAGAATAGAAGAGTTAAATTGACTTATTCAATGCCATACCTCTAATGAGAATGAGTGATATAGTTTCAATCTTTACCTGATTTTAGTGCCCAAGCGTGTATCTACTAAACTAGACTGCATCTCATTTCCAGTCTTCTCAGATACTTTTCTGCAGTTTCCATGAAGAAATAGTGACAACAAAGACTCATCAAAAATTAACATATATAAAACTTATTTTTCCACTAACCCTGGAGCGAAGCTGTTCATTCCATAAAGAGAAATATGTCTATGAAACAGATGATGAAAGAAAACTATATTAATTCATCTCTGGTGATCAAATGGTAAGAATCTTTTCAGGGTTCACAAAAGAATAAACATAAGAGCAACTAAATATGCTATGTGTGTCATGATGGAATAGTCTTGTCAGTAAACTTTGCAAGTGATGCTGTTAAACGATGCAATTTGAGGGTCAGGAAGAAGACTAATGCTTACAGGGAGGTTAATGCTTGAAATTTTATAATTTGCCGGTAAGCATTAAACTTTGATTTTTATTAACATATAGATACACTTGGGTTGGAAATACATCCAGTAGTTATGAATAAATTTATCTTCATATGAGGTAATGAATTGAGACTATATTTGTTAGGGTTAGAAAAGTAGATCGAAAGGGAATCTGGGTAATAATGACACTGAATAAAACATATACAATATTAGGGGAAAATAGGTTCTTAAACTTAAGAAAGCACATAGCAGTCAAATTCAGCAGAAAAATGTCTTGCAAAGCCTGAGAGATTCAGAAATACTAAGTTTAGAGTGTTTTTTAATCTTTTGTTGGAACTTAGAATCTTGTTTTTGCCTAGATTGTGAATTAATGATGTTTCTGCGCTAGAGGGAAAAATCGTTTCTTATTTCGGGTTATATGTAGAAGTGTGGAAGAAAAGTTTTGAAACAAATTCCTTATTTGGACCTTCTTTGTTTTCTTCTCATGTAACTTCAGGTCATGATTCCTTGCTTGATTTGGATGCCAGTGAAATGGCTGTAGCCTGAAGGAAATCTTCCAGGTAGACAGAGAGAGGGAGCAAGTTTACCTCTGTGTGCAACCATGCAAGAAAAGCACAGATTGAATAGCTAGGCCTGGCGTGCGTGAACCAGGTTCAGGCAGGAGGATCAAAGAAAGGAAAGGTGTCTGTGGCTTGAGAATATAGTCACAGGAAGAAACATGCAAGCACACACACACATACACACACACACACACGGCACTATTGCTATAAATGGAAGGATGATCTTTGTGAGAAAATGTGTGAAAAACCAAGTTGGTTTTGTACTGAAATGCATAGAAGTAAACAGTGTAGTGTAGGCTTTAAAAGCGGACACACTTATTTTCAGTCTTGGCTGAAATAGTCTTGGCTGAAATAGCTTGGAATAGTAAGCTATTTGACTTAGAACATGCTACATAATAATTTAGCTTTAGTTTCCTCATCTAAAAGTAGCTGTTATCTTAGTACCTTTTTCAGAGGACTTTTCTAAGAAATTAATGATGTAGCATATATGATATATTAAGCACAGTGTCTATTATAGAATAAAACTCAATAAATGATATCAATGATTATGATGATAATCATGTCAATGAGAGGATAACAGTAATAATAATAATGATACTGTAATTTTTTTGGCATACACTTTAGGCAGTAAATTGTGATAAGTACTATATATCATTTTATACTGCATAAAACTTTAATATTAATTAAAACATGTCATGTCACACTCACCAGTCAGTCACCTACTTCCTGATTTTTGAAGGACTCTTCATATCATTTTGATAAATAAAACTCATCTTACATAGTTTTCTTTAGGTATAGAAATATTACTCCTACCTGTTTTTTCTTTCTAATTTGATAATTCAGACAACAAACATTTTAAACTACTAAGAATATGGTTTATTTGAGCAACAAAATTAATAAGGTTGATCTAATACATGCACATGTGCACGCACGTGCGTGCGCACGCACACACACACGCACGGTCAACCCTCCTTATATGTGGGTTTCAAATCCGTAGATACAACCAACTGCGGCTGAAAAAGCATTAGGAAAACAAATGCATGATTGCATAATTTTCTCTTTCCAGTTATATAGATTCATTGTAGGACTGTAAAGAAAACATCCTGTCCTGCTTAGCCAAAGAGTAGTTGTATGTTCCAGACTAGTGTATTCATATCTGAAACACATAAAAAAAGGAGAAATCATTTTAAGTCAATTTATTCTATTGGTGGTATCATGATGAATATTCTCTTATACCTGGACCCCTATTTCTTCCTTGAAAACTACATTTTTTTTTTCTGATTCTGGTTCTATAGCCTTACTATAAGTCCTAGGATCCCACTGATACCTTTCTAAAAAAATTGTTTATTCTAATCAAATTGGTGAGAGAAATGTTTATTGTTTGCAGCCAATAAAGGTAACTGACACAACTATCAACATTTAAACCAAGATTTTTTGTTTTTGTTTGTTTTGAGACAGAGTCTCACTTTGTAGCCCAGGCTGGAGTGCGGTGGTGCAGTTTTGGTTCACTGCAACCTCCAACTCCCAAGTCCTGGTTTAAACAATTCTCCTGTCTCAGCCTCCCTAGTAGCTGGGATTACAGGAATGTAACCCCATAGCCAGCTAATTTTTTTTTTATATTTAGTAGAGACAGGATTCACCATGTTTGGCAGGCTAGTCTTGAACTCCTGACCTCATGATCCACCTGCCTTGGCCTCCCAAAGTGCTGGGATTACAGGTGTGAGCCACTGCACCCATCTCAAACAAGTTTTATAATTTTGAATAGAGGTACAAGTCTAAGAAAAAACAACTAATGCAGAAAATTAAAAATTCAAAGAAAAATAAAATAGGCTAGTAATTTAAGTGACTAATATCAAATATATATTGAAATATAAATATAGCATTACCTAGTAAAACAGACTTTCTGTGGGAAAAAGTATTAAAGATAAAAGTCTATGTAGAAGAAGGCCATAGCATATAAAGTAAATGAGTGAGTCTAGGTATACATGCAATAGAAACATGTGCCTATGTGTACCAGAATACATAAACAAGAGTGTTCATGGTGGCATTTGATGAAATAGTCCCAAACTAAAAAAAGTATACATAACAAAAGTATTAGAAAGAGATCATTTCATATACATATTCACAAGTTCTTCCAAAATTTTGCGACAAATATCTATGTTATTGACAATGCTGCACACTTTGAAAAGTTCATGCATATGCTTATAAAATATAAAATATGATTTCATATAAAATTCCTAAAATTATATAATATATTACAGAGCATGGTGAGTGTCATAAAGAAAAATAAAGTAGGTAAACAGGTGGAGACTATGGTGATAATGATGTAGATTACATAGAATGGTCCTAGCCGCCCTTGGACAAAAGCAAGAAACGAGATGTTGATCACTACTTGTGGAGGTCTGGCCTGCAGCTACCTTTGTTGGCTGCAATGGATGAATGAATGCAATCTCATACCATTACAGTGATATAAGTGGGCAAGGGATGGCCGTTGGCTGTTTTCAGAGGGCGAAATGAAACCAATCAACGAAGACTCCCTCTCCATCATTACATTTTTTCAGTCAAGATTTTACAAGAGAGGTTCTAAGTTAACACATTTGTGGATAATTTACATGGTTACAAGAATGGTTTTATGACTGATTAAAGCTTTAGGTACAGTGCTAATGAGTAGTACCTCAGAATGTGGTGCTATTTGGAAATATGGTCATTGCAGATGTAATTAGTTAAATAATTCTTAACTTACTTAAATTGGAGTAGGGTGGGCTTCTCATCCTATAGGACTTGTCTCCTTATGAAAGAAAGAAATGTGGAGATACATGCATACAGGGAAATACCACATGAAGACAGAAGTTATGCTGCCACAAGCCCAGGAACTACCACAAGTTAGGAAGGAAGTCTGGAATAGATCTTTCTCTAGCCCTTTCAGAAGGAGGGTGACCCTACTAACACCTTGATCTTAGGGTCCGGCCTCCAGAATCATGAGACAATAAATTTCTGTTGTTAAAAAAAAAAAGAAGCTAATGAGACATGATATATGTACTATTATGCACAGCCATGGCACATGTAGCCCTGAAAACCACCCACAACATGTGCACTTCTTTCCTGTCTCTTTATAAATAATCATGAAAGATCCCGGTAAGTGGAGTTTCCCTAGTGCCAGTTGGTGCTGTCTCATTCTCAAGCAGCCCACTTGGACTTTGCTTTCAGAGTGTACATTTGCCTTGCAATAAAGCTTCGTTGCTTACTTTACTTTCAATTGATTTCTCAAATTCTTTTGTGTGGTGAAGACAAGAACCTGAACCAGCTCACTGACAAAAACGGTGGTGTTATTTTATATAGGAAGGTCAGAGAAAGCTACTCTGATAGGATAATATTCAAGCACGAACCTGAGAGACATGAGAGTGACTCACAAAGATATCTTTAGGAAAATGATATAGACAAAAGAATCAAAATAAAAATTCCTGTTTTGCAAACATGATTGATATATGCATAACAAAACATGGAACATATTATGCTTGGAGGTGACTGACCAACAGCGAGAGTAATAGAATATGTGATGGGAGAAGCAGCTGAGGGCTGTCATCTTTTCAGGGCCTGTAAGACACTGTAAGAAATTTAGTTTTTACTCTGAGTGAGAGGGGCCATTTTTCGTAGGTGACTAACCTATATCTTGTAAAGGATCATTCTGGGACAATATGATGAATAGACTGTAAAAGAGCAAGTATGGATTCAGGGAGAAGCATTAAGAGGCTATAGAAAAATAATCTGAATGAGAGAATAATAGTGGTTTTGACTAGGTAGTGTAGGGAAATGATGGGAGTGGTTAGATTATTACAGGTTATACCTGATGAATCAAATGTGGTATGTGAAAAGGGAAGACAAATTCAATGACCACCTTAAAGAACTTGACCTATGCAACAAGAAGAATGAAGTTGCTTTTAACTACTGAGATGTGTCATATATATATATATCTATATATAGGTGTGAAAATGACTTGAAGTATATGTTTGTATCATACTATTACAGTAGTTATATCTTTGTGTGGAATTAGAGATGTTTTGGGGGGATTTGTCTATTTGGCATTTTTTATCCAGAAACACATTGGCTTTTTATTGCAGTCATAACAAATTACCATGAACTTACAATCTTAAAACAATATAAGTTTATTATCTTCTAGTTCTTTAGGTCAGAAATCTGACACTGTTATCACTGAACTAAAATCAAGTTTTTGGCATGGCTGCATTCCTTTATGGAGTCTCCAGAAAAGAACAATTTCTTTGCTATTCCCAGCTTCTGAAGACCATCCATATTCCTTGAGTTGAGGGTCCCGTTCACCTACTTTACAGCCAGCAATATAATGTCTCTCTGACCCTTTTTACATTGTCACAGATTTCTCTTTCACCATAGCAGGAGAAGGTTCTTCACTTATAAAGACTAGGTGGAGCCAATCTGTATAATCTACAATAATCTACATACCAATATGTGTTTACCCATAATCACATCTGTAAAGTTTATTTTACCAAGTAGATAGATATTAACAGGGTCTGAGAATTAGGATGTGGACATATTTGTAAAACCATTATTTTGCCTACCACAACAAATGGCCATTTCTAAAGGAAACATGTATATGAATGATGCAATATTGAAAATA
Organism: Callithrix jacchus; assembly: GCF_049354715.1. Taxonomy (NCBI): domain Eukaryota; kingdom Metazoa; phylum Chordata; class Mammalia; order Primates; family Cebidae; genus Callithrix; species Callithrix jacchus. Next base: position 89,443,831 of record NC_133524.1, read on the forward strand.
TATTCTTATGCCCCAAATTCATTAATAATTACTGTTAAATTTTTAGTTAACTTTTTTATAAATTCTAAGCATGCATACTTTCTCTTCCTTTTCCAATTAAAATACAATACATGCAAATTTATTCACTCAAAATTTATTCAACAGTGCCATGCCATGTGTTTGACAGTGGAGATACAAATGAAACCATAGTTTTAGAACATTATATTATAAACACTCACATTAAATAGTTTTCAAAAGTATAACTTTTAAAGCACAAAAAGAATGTACTAAAATTCATTTAACATTTGTATGAGTCTGTTTTCACACTACTGATAAAGACATACCTGAGACTGGGCAATTACAAAAGAAAGAGGTTTAATTGGACTTACAGTTCTGCATGGCTGGGGAAGCCTCACGATCATGGCAGAAGGTAAGGAAGAGCAAGTCACATCTTACGTGAATGGCAGCAGGCAAATAGAGAGAGCATGTGCAGGGGAGCTCCTCTTTTTAAAACCATTAAATCTCGTAAGACTTATTCAGTATCTACAGAACAGCACTGGAAAGTCTCGCTCCCATTATTCAGTTACCTCCAACTAGGTCATTCCCACAACATGTGGGAATTCGAGATGAGATTTGGGTAGGGACACAGCCTAACCATATCAACATTGTTTCAATAATGGACCTTAAGGTTATTATAATTTAATGATAAACATATATGCATTTTTGTGTATTTCCTGATTATCTGCCCAAAAAGTCATCCTAGAATAGGATCAACCACAACAAAGTGCATAAGCATTTTAGAATATAATTTCAACAATGCAAGATTTTTTGTGTATTTATATACCAATATATGTAATTATAATAACAGAGTACCAGATATTTTGTCTGTATATATTGATACAAATATGATGTGTATCATTCTGCAACTTGGCTTTTCCACTTGTCATTCTACCTCAGAGATCTTTTAATTTCAGTACATGTAAGTGTAGTTTGTTATTTTTAAATATTGTATAACATTGAATAAAATATATATACCATGTTTAATTTGGTGACTGTCACAGTGGTAGATATTTACACATTTCTTCTTTAGTTGTCATTATAATCTTCTGTTTCAGATTGATAAATTAATTACCAAAAGGCTGAGCCAATTTAGATGGTAAGTACCATCATAAGTTTATGGGGCTGACTACCACATATACCCTTGCCAATTGTTTTAACATAAATTTATTTTATTACAAACAATGTTGAATCTTTCATTGGTTCATAATCATTTATATTCTTTTTTTATTAATTTTTTATTTATATTTTTACCATCAAATAACACTTTTATATATCAGTCAATTTGTTAATTTTGATACCTAAAATGATCACGAATGACCCTGCATATTGGTGATATATAGTGCTAGTGGCTATGTTGTAATTAAGAAAGTGAAGAATTAATGAAGAGATTATACTTACGTATATGAGGATCAGAAAATGAAGAGCTCTGAGATGAGAGATACACTTCAATGAAGAGGTTTCCACACAGGAATGAATAGTTCAGTAAGGCTGATATATGGAGCTTGTGTATTAGAAATATCGTAAATAATCTTAGAAAAGTAGTTAGGGCCCATATTGTACAGAACCATAAATTCAAGATTGAAATTCTTTTTCCACTCTATGGGAAATAAAAAGGAGAAAGTGTGTTAGAACTGTTCTGTAGAAATATTAATCTCTTAAGCCCTAAATTGGAGTAGAGGAAAACTGAAGCCAGGAAAGGACTCCCCACCTACTCATAAAAAAAAAAAAAATCTGAAGTGGTAGAGGTACAAAACTTGGGTACTTACAACTGGTTTGATGTGAGAAATGGGTGAGGTGTAAAAAAAATCTTTAAAAAATTATTATAAGGGTTGGTGTGAGAATATGACAATAAAATCAGTAAAAACAAAAAATGATAAGGCAAATCATGAACTACAGCAAAGCAAAGTAGATAAGGCCATGAACTGTAGCACTAGATTGCTCAATCTCAAATCACAGTCACTAAAACTTTCTGTGGCTCCACTTTTCAATCTCTAAAAAAGGAATGATGTTAAGAAACAGTACCTTCAAAAGGTTGTTGCAAGAATGTACACTTTAATTTATGTAAAGCATCTAGAACACTGCTTGGCACTATACTGTTATTTACTGGTTTTTAAAGAAAGATGATCTCACTAAAAATTGATAAAGATCTTAACAGATATCTCAATAAAAAAAGATATACAGATGACAAATAAGCACATGAAAAGATATTCTGTATCATATGTCATTTGGGAAATGCAAAGTAGAACAACCCATGAGATACCACTACACACCTATTAGATTGGCCAAAATTCAGTACACTGACAGCACCAAATGCTGGTGAGGACGGGGACCAACAGGAGCTCTCATTTATTGCTGATGGGAATGCAAAATTGTGCAACCACTTAGGAAGATGGTTTGGCAAAGTAAACATACTCTTATCATATGATCTACCAGTCACACTCCTTGGTATTTACGCAAAGAGCTGGAAATGTATATCCACACAAAAACCTGTCCATGGATGTTTATAAGTGTATTTGTTCATGATTACTAGGACTAAGAAGCAACCAAGATGTTCTTCAGTAGATGGATGAATAAATAGACTGTGAAACGTGCATACATTAGAATATTGTCCAAGGCTAAAAATAAATGAGCTATCAAGCCATGAGAAAACATGGAAAACAAATAAATGTGTAACACTAAGTGAAAGAGGCCAACCTGAAAAGGCTACAAATTCTATGATTCCCACATGTTTTATGAGTCTAACATGTGGAAAAGGCAATACTACTGATATGGTAAAATATTAATGGTTTCAAGGAGTTAGAGGGCAGAGAGGGATCAATAGGTGAAGAACAGATAATTTTTAGGGCAGTAAAACTACTCAATAAAATATTAAAATGATGAAACCATGTCATAATAAATTTTCCCAAACCCATAGAATGCACAACACCAAGAGTTAACCCTAATTTAAGCTATGTACTCTGGGTGATAATGATGTTTTAATGTACATTCATCAATTGTAAAAAATGTATCATAGTGATGGAGTATATTGATAATGGTAGAGAGAGTGCATATGTGGCACAGTGAGTATATGGGAACTCTCTGTACCTTCCACTTTATTTTGCTGTGAACCTAGGACTATAAAAAATATAGTCTATTGGTAAAGTTTTCAATTGTATTTTGAAATTTCTTAATTAGTTTTTCAATTCCAGAAGCTCTGATGAATTCCTTTTTAAAATATCTATCTTTTCCTTCATTTTCCCTGATTGCTTTAGAACTTTTTTTGTGTTGATTTTCAACCTTTTCCTGAGTCCCTCACAATCTGGAGGTGAAAAATCTCTACAAGGAGAACTACAATACATAGATGTTGCAAATGAATGCAAAAATATTTCACGTTCATGGATAGGAAAAATCAATATCATTAAAATGTCCATATTGCCCAAAGCAATGTACAGATTTAACACTATTTCTATCAAACTACCAATGACATTTTTCATAGAACTAAAATTAGGAAAAAAAAACTATTCTAAAATTTATATGAAACCAAAAAAGAGCCTGTATAGCCAAATGAATCCTGAGTGAAAAAAGAAAGCCAGAGACATCACATTGCCAGACTTTATACTATTAGGCTACAGTAAACAAAAGAGCATGTTATTGCAACAAAGACTGCTACATAGACCAATGACAAAATACAGAACCCAGAAATATAGCTGCATACCTACAGCTATCTGATGTTTGACAAAGTCCACAAGAATAAATGATGAATAAGGACTCCCTATTCAATAAATTGTGCTGGTATAACTAGCTAGCCATATTCAGAAGAATGAGAATCAACCCCTTCCCTACACCATATACAAAAAATAACTCAAGATGGATTAAATATTTAAATTTAAGACCTGAAACTGTAAGAATCCTAAAAGAAAACCTGGGAAACACCATTCTGGACTAGCCTTGGGAAATAACTTACGATTAAGTTCTGTAAATTGTTTGTAACTAAAACAAAGAATGACAAATGGAATGTAATTAAACTAAAGAGCTTCTGAACAGCAAAAGAAATTATCAACAGAGTAAGCAGACAACCTAGAGAATGTGATAAATTATTAAAAAACTATGTATCTGACAAAGATCTAGTATCTAGAATTTATAAGGAACTTATACAACTGAACAAGCAAAAGTAAAAAAAAAATATTTAAAAAATGGGCTAATGACATGAACAGACATTTCTCAAAATAAGACATCCAAGCAGACAACAGACAAGAAAAAAATGCTCAACATCAATGATTATCAGAGATCTGCAAATCAAAACCACAATATTATTTCACACAAGTCAAAAATGGCTACTATTAAAAGTCAAAAAACAACAAGGTCAGGTGCAGTGGCTCATGCTTGTAATCACAGCACTTTGGAATGCTAAGGCAGGTGAATCGCTTGAGCTTGGGAGTTCAAGACCAGCCTGGCCAACATGGTGAAACCCTATCTCTACTAAAAATACAAAAATTAGCCAGGTGTAGTTGCACACATATGTGATACCAGCTACTCGGGAGACTGAAGCAAGAGAATTGCTTGAACCTGGGAAGCAAAGGTTACAGTGAACCGAGATCATGCCACTGCACTTCAGTCTGGGTGACAGAGCGAATCTCTGTCAAAATCAAAACAAAACAAAAAACAACAATAAAACATGTTTGTGAGACTGCAGAGGGAATGCTTTTACACTTTTGGTGAAAATGTAAATCAGTTCAATCACTGTGAAAAGCAATTTGGATATTTCTCAAAGAAATTGAAATAGATTTACCATTCAACCCAGCAATCCCATTATTGGGTATATATCCAAAAGAAAACATATTGTTCTACAAAAAACACATATTACTTACATGTTTATTTTCACACTTTTCACAAAAGCAAACACATATGATCAATCTGCCCATTGATGGTGGATTGGATGATGAAAATGTGGTACATATATACCATGGAATGCTATGCAGCCATAAAAACAATAAAATCATGTCCTTTGCAGAAACATGGAGGATGGAGCTGGAAGCTGTTACATTAAGCCCAAATACAGAAAACCAAATACCACATGTTCTTACTTATAAGTGGGAGGTAAACATTGGGTACTCATGGATACAAAGATGGCAACAATAGAAATGGGGATTATAAGGCAGGGGGCAAGGGTTGGGAATCTACTTATTGGGTACTATACTCAGTACCTGGGTGGTGGGATCATACATGACTACACCTAAGCATTATGCAATACAGGTAATATACTAGAGTGACAAACCTACACTTGTACTCTCTGAATAGAAAATAAAAGTTTAAAAAATATATTTAAAAAAAAGAGAAAAATAAATGATGATATTTTAAGTTTTTAAAATGTTGACTTTATTAATTAATCATGTATGAGGCATTAAAAATGGTTTCCAAAGCTCAAATTATGAGGAAGCCTTGATATACAATTTGGGATCAATTTTACAGGGATAACTGAAGCACTCTGGGAATGAATAGAATAAACACAGAAAAAGAAAGAAAAACTAAAGAGGGGCAAGGTGGGAAAAGAGTAAAGTTGAGAGAGTATTTAAATTTATGAAGTCGAAGACCATGGAGGAGAAGATAGCTGAAGACACAAAGATCAGTAGAAGAATCTCCTTCGGAGACTTAAGTCCACTTTAAACTGGGTTTCCATTTCAATGAAATTCATTACCAGACATTTTATCTCCCCTGAGGGTTACAGCAACTAGCAGAGGTACGCTGGGTAGATATGACCATGATATATATTGGCTTAGAAAAATGAAGAAGAAATATGGCCATCTTTTTATTGTTTGGATTATAAAAAAACTGTGTTATGCTTGTACTGAATGTGGCTCTTCAAGTTCAGAAAGATAATTCATTCCTCCTCTTGGTCCTAGGGAATAAACTGCCACTAGAGCTTAGAGAGTTATCAGAATAGATGACAGGTGCAAACATAAATGTTAAGGAGAAAAGAATGCATTAAATCTTTTGTGAAAATAATCCAATGAAAAGTTCAATTATTCAGGATGAACTTTTTGAATTTTTCCTTCTGTAGTTGGGCATTAGAGCAGGAATGGATAAAATCAGAAAAGACACTCTGTATAGAAAATTCTTAGAATAAGCTAATTCATTAAAATTTCAAGGGCTGTTAACACCTCACTAACAGCTTGCCTGAAGGTTAGCATTTACTGTTTTGAACTACCACCATCTTGCTTTTATGGGAAACATTTATATGCTAAATTGTCTATTATGTTAAGCTGTAAGTTCTCATTTAGAAGCATCAGAAATAAGATTTGACTATAAGTAGCTCTATTTCATTAGTGCTATGCCAGACATCCTAATATCTCAAAATTACTAAAGGCTGAAATTGATTGCATCTATTTCAAAAGGTGCTTGTCTAAAACAATTTGTTATAAACACCACGTTTGCATAGACTTGAAGTTTCCAGAACTGGGTCATCAGGAAAAGTGAAAAAAATATTTTATTTGATCTTACCCTTAAGCAAATAATAAGTGACACATTTAAGCAATTATATCGAGAAAATAAAAGTACAATCTAACTAATGACTACTCTTTTCTTAATGATTTGAGAGTCAATTAGCAGGAAACTCCAGGGAAATGAATGTTGAGTAATAACATGGTATTATAAGCATTCTCACATATACATAGAGTTCCCAGGCATTTCTATGGTTTATCAGAGTCCACAACTCTATTGACCATTATATAATATAACAAACTTAAAGAACATTCAATATGTCAAATTTCAATTTGATATTGTATGGTAGAAAGAATATTGCTTAAATGCATAAATTGAAAAGCAAATAGAGAAATTCTAGTAAGAAATACACTTTCCACACCAGGTCGATAGCACAGATGAAAAATATTTTCCATTTAGGAAACACTATGCAACCCACCCTTTTTCCACACTTCTTTCAGAATCTTTTTCTTCTGCCCTTAAAATGCGTTGGCTTCAAAATACAAGATGAACATAAAATTTATGAATCATGCCATATCATTTTAACTAATAGTTTGCATTTATGCATCAGTGTATAAAGGATTTTATTGCCTTGAAGATCTTCTTTTTCCTTGAATCAAAATTTTTGTATTGATTTATTTACCCTTACTATTGAAAGCATTATCTATACAATGGAAATTAAAGTAAAACAAATATTTATTGAACATATAGTATGTATTACATGTTAGGTTAGCTTCTATTGGGCAGATTGCTCACCAGTCTATCATTTGTTTCATCCATTTCCATTTTGTCATAGCTATTTAATATAGATTGGATTAACCCTATATCCAGTAACAGTGGGAACTTATTTTTTAAGTAATTTATTTGGCGAATATTACTTGTGCAGTGTGGGTACATTGAAACTGAATTTGCGGAGATTGTAACAGTGAAAAATTACAGTAGTTAAAGAAGTCTGCCCTTTATTCAACTTGATCTTGCTTCCAGTCTCCAGACTTCCCTCGTTCATACCTGGGTGTAGCTCAACTTAAGTTTGGGAGGAATTTAGTTTATAGTTTCAATTAAAAAAAAAAGTAACAGCCCTTACCCAAAACACATCCCCACCTTGCTTGAGGACAAAACTGCCTTAATAAAACTAACAAATTAGCCAGAAGACTAGAAATTATGGCTTAGGAGTCATGCAGCCAGAGGCCAAAAGTTTCCTAATGTCACAATTGCCCCTATAGATAACATTACGATTATGAAACCTAAGATTGGTGTTTAAGGTGGTTTACAGACCTTACATTTTGGTGGATCCATTGGTGTTACTCAGCATGGTAAATCGGTTCATTTGTTTTTTTATCCCATGCTCCCCACCCTCAGGAACTAACATAGTGCAAGAGGACAGTTTCAACACCCTATGATTTTATCCCCAACACAACCAATCAGGATTCCACATTTCCTAACCCCTTGCCAACCAAACTATTCTTTTTTAATTTTTAAAAATTTTTTATTATACTTTAAGTTCTGAGGTACATGTGCAGAACCTGCAGGTTTCTTACATAGGTATAGGCATGCCAGGATGGTTTGCTGCATCCATTGCCATGTCATCTATATTAGGTATTTCTCCTAATGCTATCCCTCCCCTATCCCCCCAGCCTCTGCTATCTCTCCCCTAGCCCCCCACCCTGCTACAGGCCCCAGTGTATGATGTTCCCCTCCCTGTGACCATGTGTTCTCATTGTTCAACACCCACTTATGAGTGAGAACATGCTATGCAAACTATACTTAAGTAAACCTAGACTCTGAATTTTCTGGAAGGATTAATTGAGTAATAATAAAACTCTGGTCTCTCATTTAGCTAGCTCAACTATTTCTCTGTTGCCATTCCCCTATCTTGGTTAATCAGCTTTATCTGAGCAGCAGGCAAGATAAGCCCATTATGTGATTACAATATGTATTAGTTCATTTTCATACTGCTATAAAGAACTGCTTGAGACTGAGTAATTTCTAAAGGAAAGAGGTTTAATTGACTGAAAATTCAGCATGGCTGGGGAGGCCTCAGAAAACTTACAATCATGGTGGAAGGTGAAGGAGAAGCAAGACATCTTCTTCACAAGGCAGCAGGAAGAAGTGAAGCAGGAAGAGCCCCTTATAAAACCATCAGATCTTGTAAGAACTTACTCACTATGACAAGAACAGCATGGTGAAAACTTCCCCCATGATTCAATTACCTCAACCCGCTTTCTCCCCTGACACATGAGGATTATGGAGATTATAATTAAAGAAGTGATTTTAATGGGGACACAAAGCCTAACCGTATCACAATATGACTGAGAAATACATGTATATATATATACACACACATCTATGTAGTATATGTATGTATATATACACAAATATACACATATTTATGTAGTATAATTATAGTGTATATTTCTTGGGTCTTAATATGTTTTTAATCTCCATTCCAGAATTTGGTAGAGTTCTGTTTTCATACAATATTTTCATAGGAAAACAGTTCTATATAATTCTCTTTACACTTTTGGAATATAAATACTCTTTTTGTTTATGATTTTTTGTTGTTGTTTAAAAAGATGAGATTTTATATGGAGAAATGCTTACAAAGATTTAGAAGGGCTGGAAGAGTGTCGTTGTAAATTTATTATTCCACTGCCACACACACATAAACAAAAAACAACAATAAAATCTTTCTTACCCTGAAGCATTGTACAGCATAGTAAATAACATCTAATCACCTATCTGTTCAGGCCAAAATCCTCCAAGTCATTCTTTCTGCCTCTCTGTCACATTGTATTAGTCCATTCTCACATTGCTATAAAAAATAAGACTGGGTAATTTATGAAGAAAAGAGGTTTAATTGGCTCACAGTTCGTCAGGCAGGAAGCATGGCTTGGAAGGCCCCAAAAAACTTACAGTCATGATGGAAGGTGAAGATGAAAGAGTTACATCATACATGGTCAGAGCAGCAGGGAAAGGTAGAACAGAAATACACATACACATTTAAACAGATAGGTCTTGTGATAACTTACTCACTGTCACAAAAACAGCAAGGGGCATATCCACCCCATGATCCAGTCACCTTTTACCCAGTCCCTCCTTCAACATTATAATTACAATTTGACATGAGATTTGGGCAGGAACACAGACAGAAACCCTATCATTGCACCCCTGGTCCTTCCCAAATTTCATATCCTTCTAACATTTTGAAACACAGTTATGTCTTTCCAGTAGTCCCCCAAAGTCTTAACTCATTCAAGCATTAATTCAAAAGTCCAAAGTCTAAAGTCTCATCTGCGACAAAGCAAGTCTCTTCAGTCTATGAGCCTGTAAAATCAAAAGCCAGTTAATACTTTTTAAATACAATTGGGATACAGGTATTGGGTAAATACACCCATTCCAAAAGGGACAAATCAGCCAAAACAAAAGGTCTACAGGTTCCATGCAAGTCTGAAACCCAGCAGGACATTCATCAAACATTAAAACTGCAAATGATCTTCTTTGACTCTGTGTCTCACATCCAGGCCACACTAATTCAAGGGGTGTGCTCCCAAAGCCTTGGACAACTCCACTCCTGTGGCTCTTCTGGTTTAAGCCACCTTAGCTGCTTTCTTGGGCTGGCACTGTGTCTGTGGCTTTTGCAGGTGCACAGTGCAAGCTGTTGGCAGTTCTACCATTCTGGAGTCTGGAAGATGGTTGCCCTCTTCTTATAGCTCCACTAGGCAGTGCTCCAGTGGGGACTCTGTGTGTGGGCTCCAATCCCACATTTCCTCTTCACACTGCTCTAGTAGAGGTTTTCCATGAGGGCTCTGCCCCCCCTCAGCAGACTTATTCCTGTACATCCAGGAATTTCTGTATATCCTCTGAAATCTAGGTAGTGGCTTCTAAGCTTCAACTTTTGTACTCTGTGCACTCCCAGGTTTAACACCACATGCTTGTACCCTCTAAAGCAGTGGCCTGGATGTACCTGGGGCCCCTTTGAGCCATAGCTGGAGCTGAAGTAACTGGGATAGAGGGCGCAGTGTCCCAAGGATGTGCAGTGCAGCAAAGCATTGGTCCTGGCCCACAAAACCAGTATTTCCTCTTAGGCCTGGGGGCCTGAGATGGGAGGAGTGGTTGCCACAAAGGTTTCTGAAGTTCCTTCAAGGTATTTTCCCCATTGTCTTTGCTATTCGTATTTAGCTCTTCTTTACTTATGCAAATTTCTCTACAAGCTTAAATTCTTCTCCAGAAACATTTTTTTCTTTTGGACAATTTTTTCAGACTGCACATTTTCCAAACTTTTATGCTGTACTTCCCTTTTAAATATATGTTCCAGTTTCAGATCATTTCATTACTACCGTGTATGAGAACATATTGCTAGAAGCGGCCAGTCACTGTTGAACGCTTTGCAATATCTTCTGCCAGATACTATAAATCATCTCTGCCAACTTCAAAGTTCCACAGATACCTAGAGCAGGGGCACAATGCTTCCAGGCTTTTTGCAAAAGCATAGAAAGAATGACTTTTACTCCAGTTCCCAGGAAGTTCCTTACCGTCATCGGAGACCACCTCAGCCTGAACTTCTTTGTCCATATCACTGTCAGTATTTTGGTTACAACAATTTAATAAGTCTCAAGGAAGTTCCAGGTTTTCCCTCATTTTCCTGTCGTCTAAGCCCTCCAAACTGTTCCAGCCTCTGCCCATTACTAAGTTCCAAAGTGTATTCCACATTTTCAGGTATATTTATAGGAATGCCGGACTTTCTGCCTCTGATTATCCATATTGAGCAATGTGAGTCCATTCTTGCATTGCTATAAGGAACTGAGACCGGATAATTTACAAAGAAAAGAGATTTAATTAACTCACTGTCCCGTAGGCTGTGCAGGAATCATGGCTGGGGATGCCTCCAGGAACTTAAAATCATGGGAGAAGGTGAGGATGAAGGAGACATGTCTTACATGGGCAGAGCAGGAGAAAGAGGGAGAAGAAGGAAGTTCTACAAACTTTTAAACAACCAGATCTCATGAGAACTCACTGTCATGAGAAGAGCAAGGAGAAAATCCACCCCAATGAATCAATCACCTCCCACTAGACCCCTCTACTAGCTTTGGGGTTAAAAATCTACATGCAATTTGGGTGAGGACCCAGACCCAAACTATATCATCCATCTAATATGAAATCTATCAGTCACTCTTTTTAGTATCTGGTAGCCATCCTTCTACTCTCTCTGTCCATGAGTTCAATCATTTTTATTTTTAAATCCCACCAATAAGTGAAAACATGAGATGATTTTCCTTCTGTGCCTTATTTTACTTTACATAATTATCTCTAGTTCCATCCATGTTCTCACAAATGCCTGAATCTCATTTTTTTATGCACCATTTTGTATTAGTTCCCCATTTTATTATCCATTAATCTTTTGATGGCACTTAGGTTGCTTCCAGATCTTGGCTATTGTGAATGGTACTGCAAAACACGTGGGAATGCAGATATCTCTTTTTCATATTGATTTTCCTTATTTTTGGGGGTATACACAGGAGAGGGATTTCTGGATCATACGGTAGCTCTATTTTTAGTTTTTTGTGGAGCGTCCATACTGTGTCTTCATAGTGGTTGTGGTAATTTACATTCCCAACAACAGTGTATGAGAATTCTTTTTCCTCCACATCCTTGCCAGCATTTGTTATTGCCTGTCTTTTGAATATAATAGCGATTTTTCCAATCCAGAAAAATGGAATATTTTTTCACATCTTTGGTTTCCTATTCAATTTTTTATTGGTGTTTTATAGTTTTCTCTAATATAGAGATCTTTCATATCTTTTTTTAATTCCTAAGTATTTAATTTTATTTGTGACTATTGTAATTAGAATTACGTTATAATTTCTCTTTCACAATTTTTACCATTGGCATATAAAAATGCTACTAATTTGTGTATATTGATTCTGTATGCTGCAACTTAACTAAATTTATTAGTTCTAATCGTTGCTTTTGTGGAGTCTTTGGGTTTTTCCAAATATAAAATCATATCATCTGCAAACAACAAAAAATTGATTTCATCTTTTATATTCTTCTCTTGTCTGATTGTTCTAGCTAGGGGTTCCAGTACTATGTTCAATAACAATGGTGAAAGTGGGCACCCTTGTTGTGTTTTCAATCTCAGAGAAAAGGCTTTCAGTTTTCCCCATTCAGATCTAAACCATATCAATTTGAAGGAAATGCTTTTAAGTTTTCCCTACACAGACCCAAACCATATCATTCGTTATGGTTACAGAAGCATAACTATGGTTTTGTAATATATGACTTTTATAGTGTTGAGGTATGGTCTGTCTAGACCCAGTTTTTTGAGGGATTTTATCATGAACAGATGCTAAATTTTATCAAATGTTTTTTCAGTATCAATGTAAATGCTAATATGATGTATCAAATTGATTGTTTGCTTGTGTTGAACCATTCTTGCATTCCTTGGAGAGATTTCACTTGGTCATGATGAGCTACCTTTTTAATGTTGAATTTGATTTGCTGGTATTTCGATGAAGATATTTGCATCAATATTCATTAGAGATATTGGCCTATAGTTTTCTCCTTTGAGGTATCTTTGTCTGGTTTTTGTATCAGAGTAATACTGACCTTTTATAATTAGTTTGGAAGTATTTTTTCCTCCTCTATTTTTCAGAATAATTTGCGTAAAATTGGTATTATTCTTTAAATGTTTGGTAGAATTCAGCAGTAGACTCACTGGGTTCCAAGCTTTTCTTTACTAAGAGACTTCTGATTATGGCTTCGATCTTGTTCCATGTCATTAGTCTGCTTAGATTTTTTATTTCTTTGTGGTTCAGTCTGGGTAGGCATTATGTGTCTAGAAATTTGTCCATTTCTTCTATATTTCCCAATTTATTGGCATATAGTTGCTCATAGTAGCCACAAATTATCCTTTTAATTTCTGCAGTATCAGTTGTAATGTTTTCTTTTTCATCTGTTATTTCATTTATTTGGATCTTACCTTTTTTGTCTTTTTCTGGCTAATGGTTTGTCAATTTTATTTAACTTTTCCAAAAATCAGCTTCTTGTTTCATTGATCTTTTGTATTGTTTCCATTATTATAATTCATTTATTTCTGCTTTGATCTTTATTATTTCCCTTTTTTCCACTAATTTTGGGTTTGGCTTGGTTCACTCTTGATTTTCTAGTTAAGATGCATCATTAGGTTGTTAATTTAAAATTTTTTCTTCTTTTTTGATGTAGGTCCTGATAGCTACAAACTGCCCTCCTAGTAGTACTGCTTTTCCTGCATCTCACAGGGTTGATATGCTATGTTTCCATAATGATTTGTTTCTAGAAATTTTTCTATTTTCTGTTTATTTTGTTCATTGACCCACTGGTCATTCAGTGACATCTTTTTAAATATCCATTTATTTGTATAGTTTCTGAATTTTTCTTGAGTATTAATTGCTAGTTTTATTTCATGTCATCAGAGAGGATGCTTGATATTATTTTAATTTGTTTTGAAAGTTTCTTAAGACTTGTTTTGTGACCTAACACATGGTCTATTCTTCAGAATTATCTATGTGCTGAGAAAAAAATGTATATTTTGCATCTGTTAGACAAAATGTTTTATAAATATGTATTCAGTTATGTAAATATATATTGGTCTATAGTGCAGGTTAATCTGATGTTTCTTGGTTGACTTACTGTTTTAAAGATCTGTTTAATACTGAAAGTGAGGCATTATGGTAATGGGACCTATCTATCTCTCACTTTAGGTCTAATAATATTTGCTTTCTATATCTGGGTGCTCCATTGTTGGGTGCATATATATTTACAACTGTTATACTGTCTTGCTGAATTGTCCGCTTTATCATTATATAGTGAGCTTCTTTGTCTTTGCTTATAATTTATGTCTTAAAATCTATTTTGAATATTTTTATTTTTAGTAGAGTCAGGGTTTCACCATGTTGCCCAGGCTTGTCTCAAACTAATGAGCTCTGGCAATCTGCCTGCCTTAGCCTCCCAAAATGTTAGGATTACAGGTGTGACGTTCAGCCGTTGAAATCTATTTTATGCTATATAAGTATAGCGACTCCTTCTCTTTTTTGGCTTCCATTTTTTGTTGTTGTTGTTGTTTCTTTTGCTGTGCAGAAGCTCAGGAGTTTAATTAGATTCCATTTGTCAATTTTGGCTTTGGTTGCCAATGCTTTTGGTGTTTTAGTCATGAAGTCCTTGCCTATGCCTATGCTACAACTGTCTGATCTTTGACAAACCTGACAAAAACAAGCAATAGGAAAAGGATTCCCTGTTCAATAAATGGTGTTGGGAAAACTGGCCAGCCACATGTAGAAAGCAGAAACTGGACCCCATCCTGACACCTTACAGTAAAATTAACTCCAGATTGATTAAATACTTACACATAAGACCTAACACCATAAAAACGTTGATTTCTTTTTTCAGGTTTGGGAAGTTCTCTAATTTAATCCTTTGAGTAAAACTTTGTACTCCTACCTGTTTCTCTACCTCCTCTTTAAGAACAAGGACTCTTACATTTGCTCATTTGAAGTCATTTTCTAGGTGCTGCAAGTGTGCTTCATTGTTTTTTACTATTTTTTTCTTTTCTCTCCTCTGTCTATGTATTTTCTAATAGCCTGTATTCAAGCTTACTAATTCTTCTGCTTGATGATCTCTGCTATTAAAAATGTCTCACACCTGTAATCCCAGTACTTTGAGAGGCTGAGGCAGGTGGATCACTGGAGGTTGGGAGTTTGAGACCACCCTGACCAACATGGAGAAACTCGTCTCTACTAAAAATACAAAATTAACAGGCCATGGTGCTGCATGCCTGTAATCCCTGCTACTCAGGAGGCTGAGGCAGGAAAATCACTTGAACCCAGGAGGCAGAAATTGCGGTGAACCAAGATTGCAGCACTGTACTCCAGCTTGGACGACAAGAGCAAAATTCCATCTCCAAAAAAAAAAAAAAAAAAAAGTCTGATGCATTCTTCAGTATGCTAATTGCATTTCTTTTGCTCCAGGACTTCTTCCTGATCTTTGTAATCATTTTCATTCCCTTGTTGAATATTTCTGATGTAATTTCTGAGTTCCTTCTTTGTATTAAATTGAATATCTTTGCATTGCCTCAAAACAGCTATTTAAAATTCTCTGTCTCAAAGTTCACATATTACTGTTTCTCCAGGATTATTCCTTAGTGTCTTATTTATTTCATATGATGATGTAATGTTTCCCTGGATTATCTCGATTCTTATAGATCTTCATTTGTATCAGGATATTGAAGACTTAGGTATTTGTAATCTTTACCGTCTGGGATTGTTTGTACCCGTCCTTCTTGGGAACGCTTTTCAGATATTAAGAAAGACTTGAGGGTTGTTATCTAAGCTGTATCTGCTATAAGGTATGCCCCAAACCCATTCACACTGTTGTTCTTCCAGAATTATAGAGGTATCACCTTGACGGTCTTGGGCAAGATCTGGGACAAGGCTCTAGTTTACCAGGCAAAGACTCTTGTTCTCTTCTTTGTCTCTTCAAACAAATGGAGTCTCTCTATTTTCTGAGCCACCTGAATCTTGGGGTGGAGTGACACAAGCATCCCTATAGTCACCACCAGTAAGACTGCACTGGGTCCAAGCATCCCTATGACCACCACACTAAGACTGCACTGGGTCAGTTCTGAAGCCAGCATAGCACTCTGTCTCATCAAAGGCCTCCGGTAACCACACACTGGCTATTGCCTACTTCCTATGTTTGTTCGCCCTGGAGCTCTAGAATCAGTACTACACAAAGCAAGTAAGGTCTGTCTCTTTCCCTTTGGGACAGTGAGTTCTGCCAAACTCCCTTTGGGTCCAGAGTTGCTGTTTAGGAGCCAGGCTCTGGAGTCAAATATCTTAGAAGTCTACCTGGTATTCTATTGTATTGTGGCTGAGGTGGCACTCAAACCACAATATGCAGTCGTTTCCACTCTTCCTTACCCTTTCCAAAGGTAGAGGCACCTCACTCTGTGATCACTGCTACAACAGGCCCATGGAGGGTACTGCTAGACTACCACAAATGTTCCCTTAATACTCAATGGCTCTTCAGTCAGCTTGTGGTGGAGGCTATCTGGCCTGGGACTCAACTTTCAGGGTAGTGGGCTCCCCTCTGACCCAGGGAAGCTCTGGAAATTTCATCAAAGTGCCAAGTCCTGAAATTGACAAGCCCAAGGGTTCACTTGTTGCTCTACCCTCCCCATGGCTGAGCTGATATCTGAAGCCAGCAAGTCTCAGAGTCCCACCTGAGGCCCTCAATGTCATATCTTTATATCATTGCTGGTAATTCAAGGTCCCGAAGCTCTTCAATTAGCAGATGATTAATCCTTCCAAGGCTGTATTTTTGTTTCTTCAAGGAATCAGGTTCCCTTCTGGCCCAGGGTGTGTCTAGAATTGTTAGCTGGGAACCTGGAAAGAGGACCTTATGATTCTGACTGGAGCTCTATCCTGCTGTGTCTGAGCTGGTATCCATGATACAAGATAACATCCCCACCACTGTTTCCTCTTCTCTCCTCTGGTGGAAAGACAAATCACAGACTGGTAGAAAATATTTGGAAGATACATATCTGATAAAGGAATTGTATCCAAAATATATACTGAACTCATAAAAGTCAACAATTGGAAAACAATCCATTTAAACGTGTGAAAAATGTAAAGCCTTTCCTATAAGATCTGGGAAAATATTTTTAAACACCACAAAAGAAGATGTATAGCTAGCAAACAAAGACACAAAAAGATACTTAACATTATTTCTATTAGGAAAATGCAAATTAAAAGAATGAGATATCACGAACATATATTAAAATGATGAAAATACAAAATATCTAACTATACCAATTTTTGTCAAGAATGTGGAGCAGCAAGAACTCTCCTTCATTCCCGGTAGGAATGCAAATGGTACACCTACTTTGTAAGACAGCTTGACAGTTTCTTCAAAACTAATCATAGTCTTACCATATCATTCAGTAATTAAACTCTTAGGTATTTACACAAGTGATTTGAAAATGTATGTCCCTAGAAAACCCTGCATGTTAAAGTTTATAGTTCTTATTCATGGTCACCAAAAACTAGGAGCAACAGAGAGATGTCATAAATAGATGAATGGATAAATAAACTTGTACATCGATAGTATATAATTAGTATATAATATTATTTTCATTGATTGAAAGGAAAAAGCTATTAATTCACTTGCCATAACGGATGAATTTTAAATGTCCATTGCTAACTGAAAGAAGCCAGTTTGAGGAGGTAACATACTATATGATTCCATTTATATAACAATCTAGAAAATAACAAACAATGAAGATAGTAAACAGATCAAGAATTGTCAAGGATTTAAAAAGAGGAAGGGGGGACTAGATGATCACAGGAGTTTTTTTTTTTTTTTTTTTTTGGTCAGGATGGTAAACAGCTTTGTGAGGTACTAAATTGGTGGATATATTATACTATACCTTTGTAAATCCGCAGAACTTTACAATAGAAAGAATAAACCTTTAAGTATGCAACTTTTAAAACATCAGCAAGAAGGGCAGGGTATCCAGGAATAAAATGCAAATTATGCCAACAGAATCTAACAATATTATAAATGTATAATATAGCCTCATCGAAACAGGGAAAGTGATAGAGATGCTGACCCGAGCAGCTTTGAAAATGAATAGAATCTATAAGACTAAAGACAAAAAAATGATACATAAGCACTGTTCTCTGATTGGGAAAGTAATTTTCTATGTACATAGAATCAAATTGAACAAATAAGAAAAATGATTTGTGGATAGTGCGGGCTAGGTTTTTCACAATGGGAATTAGAGATTACAGATAAGCAAAGAGAGAAGGCTAGAATGAGCCTTTTAGTACTAATTAGAGTTGGAGACATCAGTATCAATTCATTTTTATTTCAGTATAGATATATTTGGATATGTAGATATATAGATATAGATATAGATATATATAGATATAGATATATATAGAGAGAAGCAATTACAGACCTGCATATATACTGTGGTTAATATATACTAGCATTGTCTGTTGAAAGGGCTTAGAGACAATGGGATGGCAATAACAACAAACACATCTAGTGTCCAGGCATTGTTGTCTAATTTCATTCTCTAACAAAAAGAACTGAGGATCCTTGGAGTAAAGGGTAGAACTGAGCCTGAAGCAGAAAA